>NC_084829.1:103662995-104934245 GCF_033115175.1 Lepus europaeus
ACCCTCCATTTCTTGGTTCCATTGCTTCACTTAAACTGCAGGCTTGGCTTTCATCTCATGCCAGCACCCATTAGTGTTTCTAGCTAGCCTTTCTATCTGCCCACTTCCTTACTATTTGTCTTTGTCTTGGAAGGATATATGCCATTGCAGAGTTTTAGAGTGAAAATATGATGTGGTTCTAAAAGTCCACAATGTCGCCAGGTACTCATGAATTTTAGATTCATATCCTGTCCCACCTGTGGGGACAGCCTGCCATTTGCATTCAGGCTAATTGCTACACGTTCTGTAAGACCTAGTTATGCCCCATATGCTCTGTGAAGACTCTCTGTTTCCCTCCTCTGTGTTTCCCAAGCACCCTGGGAAATCTCTCCATCACAGGTTCTGATGGATCAGTATAAACTGAATTTGCCCCCTCCCCTAGATTCAGACATTGAAGTCCCAAACCCTAAAACCTCAGAGTGTAACCATATTTGAAGATGAGGTCTTTAAAGACACAATCAAGTCCAAATGAAGCCATCAAGATGAGGCCCTAATCTACTAGGATTCATGTCCTTATGAGAAGAACAAGAGAATCCCAGTGTGCTGCCTCTCACAGGAAAGACCACGTGAGGACAGAGCGAGGAGGCCCCACCTGCAAGCTAATGGAGAGGCTTCGGAAGAAACCACATCTCGAACCTGCTGACTCCTGTATCTTAGGTTTCCAGCCTCCAAAACTGTGAGAAAATGAGTTCTTGTTTAAGCCACCAGGATGTGGTATTTTGTAATAGCAGCCCTGATAAACTAATACGCTGGCCTACAAACTATTGCCTTATCTTTATTTACTTCTATATTTAAACACCCTTAAAAGGGATTCTCTTGCATCTCTGTTTTCACAAAAGCTAGCAGAGTCCCTGGCAAATATCAGAAATGTTTGTTGAGTGAATAATGGAAGGAGGATCTTCCTGACTGTGATGATCATCCAATCATTTGCTCTCTATTGCCTCCCTATGTGTATCTATGCTCTATCATCTGGTTCCTAACAGTTTGAACACTTGTCTCTAGCTCACATCTAAGCCTTTAGCACTGTCGAGTTTATCCCCGGTGATAGCTGGATCCACTCCCCTGACAGTGGCCAGACACACAGAGGATGAGCTCTCTGGTTTCACAGTAAGGCAATATGCCCAGGCAACAGATTCCAGCTTATAGGAACACAAACAGCAAAACCAGGGTTTTATAAGCGCAAGGCCAGCAACTCAACCATAAGGAACCACAGTGCTCCTAAGGCTTTCAGCTGCCATGTCTCAAGTAGGGCATCAAAATAAGACAGGAGGGAGCCCATATACTGACCAAGTAAATGTCAAAACGCCACAGGGAGTTGGAACCTACCTCATATCAAGAAGTAATTACATAACACACTCTTATGTGTAGATTTTTATCATCTGCCAGATTATGGGATACCTACATGTAACAACTCAGAACGATAACATTTCTGTGAATAAAACATGATTAAACTTCAAAAACATTTCCTTTCCGCTGCACTTGCCACTGGCATCTATCTCCTGGACCCCAAGGAATTCTGAGCGAAGCAGAGCCCCCCAATGCATATGCCCGTACCCATAAAGGCTATGTTTGCTTTTATACATCCTTACTCTTGTCTGACTCCTTCCTTCTTGCTTAAGCAACACTATGTCGAAATGCAGTGGTATTTTATGGGAGTGAGGGTGCAGGGTGAGTCCTCTTATAAACGGGAAGCCTTGTCCTGATGCAACTAGACCCAAGATCACCTGGGTCCTGGGTGTTTGGTAGTAAGTTTTGCCACGGACACCTTTTGAATCCAATGTTGGGAGGAATCGTTTCTCCTATTATGTGGTTTTTTAATGGCATGGCATTTTATTCCTAGATTCTGTTTTGTGTATTTTTTTTTTAAATCCTCAACTTCAGTTGTAAGTGTAACCATTACTGGTCCTTTTCTGTAAATTAGAGCTGATTAATGATATAGAGTTCCTTAGTGTTTCAACTATACTGCAATACTTGGTCCAGTTGGCTTTGCCGTCCAGAGAAGTGTTGTAAGATACACTACACATTTGAAAGGAGAAAGTATCAGAGTTTTAATGCTAAATATCTTGAGGTGAGAGGTCAAGAACAAGGATCTTATCCGTGACTCAATGCAGTATCAAGGATCGCTCAGTAAATTTCCACCACTGCTACTTCTAGAGACTCAATGAAATCAACTCCATTTTAAATGTCCATTGTGTGCAATGCATGGTGTGAGTGTCTGCAGAGCCATAAAGGATAAACATATTTGGGATTGGCACTGTGGCATGGTGGGTAAAGCTGCTGCCCACAGTACAAGCACCCCATATGGGCGCCAGTTCGAGATCCAGCTGTTCCATTTCCAATCCTGCTCTCTGCTATGGCCTGGGAAAGCAGTGGAAGATGGCCCAAGCCCTTGGGCCCCTGCACTCCTGTGGGAGACCCAAAAGAAGCTCCTGGCTCCTGGCTTTGGATCAGTGCAGCTCCAGCTGTTGTGGCCGGTTGGGGAGTGAACCAACGGACAGAAGACCCCCTCCCCCCCACACCTCTCTCTGCCTCTCTTTCTCTGTGTAACTCTTTCAAATAAGTAAATAATTTTTTTTAAAAAAAAAGGATAAAAACATTTAAAATATTTCTACCTTCAAGGAGTTTACAGAAAAGTTGGGAAGAAAAACATGACTCACTATCAAGCCAAGTAAAAATTAAATATTTCAGTAACAAATCTAAATTTAAAGAGGTACACACTTGGTACAGCAGCTAAGACACTGCCTGGAACACCTGCATACCGTATTGGAGTGCCTACTCCTGATTCCAGTTTCCTGCTCATGCCTACACTGGGAGGCAGGAGGTGATGACTCAAGTTCATGGGTCACCACATCCCAGACCACAGAGAGGGCAAGGTAAGGAAGGCATTTTTGGGGGCACATAGAATTTGGGTAAGTTGGGGTTCAGGGAAGGCAAAACAAACTCATATGGTTCTCTAAAGAGTGTGAAGTCAGGCAGGCCTGTGATCAGTTCACCCAGGGTGACCTGGGACAAGTTCCTCTCTGCTCTGAGTCTGTGTTCTCAGAAGAAAATAGTAATAACAAACTCAACTCTTTGAATTGCTATGGGGAGTTGGTGAGGGCTGGGTAAGTTAATTCTTGGCACAGAGTCTCACACGCACTACCATTTATGATACAGACATAGCATGTATCCCTTTGTCTCTCAGTTTATTGTCTGTTTCCTATGCCCAAAAGTAAAGCCCTTGTTTGGCTTAGGATCTACAATGTGTATATGACCATCTGACACACAGTGAGTACCTAGAGCCATATTTAGTGATGAATAAATCAATGCATAATCAATTGGATAACACCAAAAATAGAGTAGTTCATACTATTATTCAACCATGTCTTTTTCATATTTGTTCTAATCTTTCTCCATTTATTTCAACTTTGGGAGCAACAAGAACTGTTGTGAGCAGAGGCTAAATTCCAAATGAGCAAAATCATTTAGGGTTTTATTTATTTATTTTTTGACAGGCAGAGTGGACAGTGAGAGAGAGAGACAGAGAGAAAGGTCTTCCTTTTTCTGTTGGTCCACCCCCCCGCCCCCCAATGGCTGCTGTGGCTGGCGCATCTCACTGATCCGAAGCCGGGAGCCAGGTGCTTCTCCTGGTCTCCCATGCGGATGCAGGGCCTAAGCACTTGGGCCATCCTCCACGGCCTTCCCAGGCCACAGGAGAGAGCTGGACTGGAAGAGGAGCAACTGGGACAGAATCCGGCGCCCCAACCAGGACTAGAACCTGGAGTGCTGGCGCCACAGGCGGAGGATTAGCCCATTGAGCCGCAGCGCCGGCCTCATTTAGGGTTTTAAACCTGTGCCTGTGAGTTACAAGTACTGGAACTCAGATTATTTGCCTTGAGTAGACAGTGCAATGGGGGAAAAAAGCTTGTTTTGTTCATTTCTTCTTCCTCCATCTACTCCTCCCCACAGGCTCCTGGTTGTACTGGAGCCTTTGGTGTCCCTCTTGCTGATCAATATCTAAAAATAAAGAACACAAATTGGAGGGAGGAGACAAATGTATTTTTCTAGGGCCAGCAGTGTGACACAGTGGGTTAAACTACCATCTGCAGTGCTGGCATCCCATATGGGTGCCAGTAGGAGTCCCAGCTGCTCCACTTCTGATCCAGCTCCTTGCTAATGTACCTGGGAAAGCAGTGGAAATGGCCCAGCTTGGGCCCCTGCACCCATGTGGGAGAACCAGAAGAAGCTCCTAACTCATGCCTTCAGCCTGGCCTAGCCCTGGCTGTTGCGGCCATTTAGAGAGAAAAGCAGCAGATAAAAGATTTCTCTGTCTCTCTCTCTCTGCAACTCTTTTTTCAAATAAAAATAAATAAATAGATAAATAAATAAAATGTTTTTCCAAGTAGACTTTCTTTTTTCTTTTCTTTCTTTTCTTTTTTTTTTGACAGGCAGAGTTAGACAGTGAGAGAGAGAGAGACAGAGAGAAAGGTCTTCCTTCTGTTGGTTCACCCCCCAAATGGCTGCTACAGCTGGCACGCTACACTGATCCGAAGCCAGGAGCCAGGTGCTTCTCCTGGTCTCCCATGTGGGTGCAGGGGTCCAAGCACTTGGGCCATTCTCCACTGCCCTCCCAGGCCACAGCAGAGAGCTGGACTGGAAGAGGAGCAACCGGGACAGAATCCAGCACCCCAGCTGGGACTAGAACCTGGGGTGCCGGCGCCGCAGGTGGAGGATTAGCCTAGTGAGCCGCAGCACCAGCCCCATGTAGACTTTCTAACTCCCATGGAGAGAGGGTTGGAATGTCACTTCTCCTTTCTCTAATCTACCTCACTGCCCTATTTCTGAGCCCAGGAAGAATAAGCCGAAGCATGCCAAATGAAGCATGATGTTCAGAAAATGTTATGTTTTCCATGACAGTAGGTCAAGTGGCAATGGGTTTCTGCTGTGAAATCACTTGGCTTTATGCATGAGTCCCTGTCACCACCACCAGAGACAGACTTACTTTGATCTGATTTTCTGTTCCATTACAATTTTGTAAGCTAAATTAAATTGGGTTTGTTTTAAGAACATAGACCAAGGTTTCCATCACTAACCCTGGGAGAGAGGGGACCAACAATCAACATTTTATCATCTCGTGTTGCTGTGTGACCAGCTAAAGAATCTCATTAAAACCTTAGTTGCAGGAAATTGATGCGTTTACAGCTCCCCACTTGGTAATATGTTTGTTACTAGCACGGAGGGGAGGTAAAATGAGTCACACGATGTCAACTCCCACACTGCAGGCTGCTGACACCTCATTCTGCTCTCCATGGGTGACACAAGGCTCCGGCCCATGCACATTCTAACCTCTCAGACGAAATTCTGTATTCAAACCTGCAAAACCCATTATTGCTTAAGAAAGCCAGAATTACCGAATATTTCCCCTTCTTCTGACTTCAAATGCACGTCACTGACCACGTAAAGGAGAACAATGTGCGTAGTATTCTCTCGCCCCTTCTAAGATATTTTTGTAGTGAGTTTTCGGTTTAAAAATGATTCCACCAGAAGATTTTAATGTCGCCGTGTGAGATATTCCAGAACTTCAAATAAATAAAATCCAAACATCTCAGGGACATCTTGTGGGGAACTTGATTGGAAAACTTGAGTGTTTTTGTTCTTCATGTGAAAAGCATCTTGGTGTCTTTCCGGAGGGTCTTTCTGTAGTTTACAGAAATTTTTGTAGTATTATATATCAGCAGGATCCTGGCAAGAATGGAATTCACCTCAGAATTTTCCAGTGGAAACAGCTTGATAAAGGACTGCTTACAGAGGTATGGGCAGGTTAAAGAGCAATTATGGAATCTTGAGGCAATAATCAGAAATGGTTAGTACACACTCAGGCTTATAGGACAAAGGTAGAAAATAGTGCGACTTGAATCCACCGAAGGCTACAGTCACTGCCAGACACCGAACCAAAGAGGACAGGGGCCCAGGGAGAAGTACTTGATCCCTCTCTCCTTTCTGTCTCTGTTCCCCTGCTCTTCCTGTTCATTGGCCAAAGGCAACCGAAGTCAAGGCCAAGGGAGCCAGTGATCCATTGAGGTCAGATTCCCGTGAGACAGTAGGCAAGGAGAGCAGAATATTAACCTGCCCAATATGGTGTTCTTTGTATGTAAGGATTTTGTTCATCTGTGTCAGCATTTATGATAAACTTGCTGCCACTTAGCCATTTTTGTTCTCTATTCTGACCATAGTGATTCTGTGATCTGCATGTATAATCTGGGCTCTGACCTCTTGGGACTAATCCTGATCCTCATGTCAACTAAATCTACGCTAAAATTATGAAAACTGTCACGCTCCTGTTTTACTCTTCTGAATATTTAAATTCATGGTCTCTTTTCTTGGCACAGTTGTTCTTTCAAGGGCATTAAAACATTTACTTTTGGTATTTCATAGATTTTTATCATATCTGGGTTGGGTTGGCATCTTGATACAGCACCTTGTCCAGTGACGCAAGAAAATGGACACTTAATAAATGCCTGTGAATGGGATGTGCACCATCAAGTGGCTCTTGTGCAAATAGGGGAGATGATATTGAAAAGTTAAGCAACTTAGCCAATGTCTCATGATGTGTGCCGATAGGAATAGAAACCAAGTCAGAAGGCTTACAAATGTGCTGTCTCCAAAGAGAAATTTTGCTAAACAGGGCAAGAATTTGAACAAGTGTTAATTTTTTTTCTTGTACTTTGACCCAATCTTAAGAACAGTTGAGATATTCAAGGAGTGGTTTTGCAGTTGATTTGTTTCCCAGATTGTCAGAGACATGTACACTCCATTATTTTTTCTTTGTAATCATTACACACGAAATGTTGTCAGCCAAAATCAAAAGTTGAATTATTCATTTGGAGTAAATTGTACTGAACTATTATGGCTTCCCATTTCTCAAATAGGGAAGAGGGTAAATAAATGAGATTAAGTATCATCTGTGAAATCAGCTACAGTCAACTCTTCCTTATCAATGAAAATAAAGGCCAGGAATGATGAAAACCTGCATAGATATGGTTCTCAGACTTCCACAGGTGTTACAAAGCCAAGTTCAACCAAACCTCTACTATATCCCAAAGTTCCAAATTAAACTTTTTTTTAAATATTACTGTTTTCCTGAATATCCCACAGGGGATTCATACAGGGAGGAAAGCCACCTAAACCCTTTTTGGTCCCACTGCCCTCTGTCTGGAATGCCTATGGTGCCCCCCCTCCTCTCTTGGTCCAGTTACATTTTGTTTCTGTATATGACTCTGTTGTGTTTTTAAAATAAAGATTTAAAAAAACCCTTTTTGGAATAATATGAACCAGGAAGATAAAATGTTGTATATAGGATAAGTCACTGTTCGACTTGAAGACATTTGGGGGTCGGCTGGTCTGTCATCTTCGAAGTATACATGGAGGCCTCCTTCAGAAAGTGGGCCACCATCCCACTTCTTTTGTACCTGGTTCCTGTGTGCACAGCCTCAAGGTGGTGGCAAACCTCACTGTGAGGGAAGCTAACAGAGGGATCAAGTCTTCTCAAAATCACATTGACTTTAAATCAGTAATAGTTTCTAAATAACTTGTGTTCCCAGTTAGGCATCATCCTTAGTTCTTTCTTCTTTCTCTTCATGCCCACAATCACAGTAGAATCCTATTTACTCTTCTGGAAGTATTCCTCTCTTTGGCATGTTATCCTTCCGCACCTCCATGCCCACTGGCTAGTTGTGGTTACTGTCACTGTTCATCTGGGCCAGGGTGGGCCAGACCCTTAATTCTACCTATATCCACACTCTCACCTCAGCCCCTCCACAATGTAGCTGTCATTGTCATGCAAAAACATAAATGGGTTCAAGTCAGTTGTTCGCTTAAAATGATTTGGAGGTTTCCCAAATACTGTTAACCTCATCTCTTTGTGGTTTATCTTTTCAATGGTTCTCCTTGTATTCTATCACATACTCACTTTTTTCAGCAAAATAAATGCCCAGCTCAGGACTTGTTGTAAACTGATCTCAGTCTGTTGCTTTAGCCCCATCTCCCACCAATACTCTCTTTTTACTGACTATATCCACTCATTCATATTCTTGGCAGATGCTCCACTTCTCAAGACTTGGCTCATATGACGGTTCTCTTGACATTACCAGTGACACCACCCTTTTCATCACAGCCCAAAACACATAGCTACACCATTGCATGGACTACATTGTGTAGAGTTCATTGCTCATATGTGTCTGTATTCTCAAGGGACTATAGGATAAGACTCTTCCTTCTTGTGGTTCCTTATCCCTACACCTAGGAAAAAAATGTTCTGGGCTTCAGAGATCCCACTCTGGTCTCTTCCAACAGTGTCTTTCTGCATGAGATGCAAAGTCCAAAAGGTCAAGAACAGGAAGCCACCTAGATTCTGTCTTCCCAGATCCCATGCTCCCAGAACCCAAGAATTCCGTGTCCAAATAGACTGACTCTCCTTGCAGGACCTGCACAGGATTTTTCCATGGATCTGTCCCAGAGAGAAGATGGTGTGCTCTCTCCTAAGCCCAAGAGATGACTATGGATGGCTACTTGCAGAGACATAAGGGCAGAGCTGACCATATAGATGGCCCTGTGCCTAGAGATGCACACCAGAGCTAGGACTGGCAAGAGATGAGTGGTAGGAGCTGGGACATCAAGAAGTTCAAAAGCTTTAAAGTTGAACCTAGCCCTCCATGTAGTTGGGAAGGTTTATTTACCACAGTGGGAAAAAGAACATTGTCTATCATTGGAAACTCTGAAATATTTACCCATATGTCATGTAAGCCTCCTTTGTACTCTAGCTTGGACCTCTACAAAGATTGAGGGATGGGGTGGGAGCCCTTATCAGACATCATGTAGGGCTGAGAACTGATTGGCTAAAGGAAAACACGGATAACTTTATGGATTTGAATGAGAAAATAATACAAGATATTAATTATAATTGAATTATCAAACTAGCTAATATACTTTCCAAAAATGTTATATTCAAAGGGCCAAAGTTAAACATTCTATCTAGAAAGATCTTCTTTACCAAATAAATGATCAATTTCTTTAAAACATCATTTGAATTTTCCAGCATTCTTTCTATTTCTAAAACACAACACCAATGTACAAAGCACTCTATAAATAGGTTAAGAATGAGGCCGGCGCCGCGGCTCACTAGGCTAATCCTCCGCCTTGCGGCGCCGGCACACCGGGTTCTAGTCCCGGTCGGGGCACCGATCCTGTCCCGGTTGCCCCTCTTCCAGGCCAGCTCTCTGCTGTGGCTAGGGAGTGCAGTGGAGGATGGCCCAAGTGCTTGGGTCCTGCACCCCATGGGAGACCAGGAGAAGCACCTGGCTCCTGCCATCGGATCAGCGCGGTGCGCCGGCCGCAGCGCGCCAACCGCGGCGGCCATTGGAGGGTGAACCAACGGCAAAAGGAAGACCTTTCTCTCTGTCTCTCTCTCACTGTCCACTCTGCCTGTCAAAATAAAAAATAAATAAATTAATTAATTAATTTAAAAAAAAAAGAATGAAGTCAAGCAGAACATGAGTCAGATAGCAAACACAATTGTGGGGGTTACGTTCCATCCAAAAAGGAAGAATTAATAAAAACGAACAATGAAATTTCTTGGAATCTGCATTGCAGGTCTCTGTCACTTCAAATGACCCCTTCATCTTTCATAGGCAGATAAGATCATTACTGAAAGAAGGAGGAACATTTGTCTTCCAGATGGAACCTTAAGAACTTAAGCAAGGTATTATTTGCCGTAAATATGATGATTTCAATGAGCGTGGGCATTTAGCTTTTTTTTTTTTCTTCCAGGGTTATAATCAATGAGTGACACACTACGTAGGGCAACCGAGACCTCTTATTTCAATGTCTTACTTTTTCTCCAAAGACAACACTTTTATTGTCATATAAATTTGTATTACAGAGAACATGCCAAAAATTTAAACATATGCTTATACAGCATACGTGTGTATGTATATGAACATCCATATGGAAATGGAGACTCAAGGGAAGGTATAGATAGTTGATTAGACAGATTGATTGATTGATGGAGATATTTAACCTGGAAAGCCAATCAAAAATATTTATTAAGACTTATTGATAACCAGCTACTACAACATTATGCAACACACAATTGATGAGAAGTGAAGGCCCTATCCCTAGGAAAGATTTTGGTGGGACTTGGCTCTCGAGTGAAGGGAATGTTATGGGCAAGTTGCCTTGGTGGGCGTCAGCCAGGGAGTGACTCAGATCTCCCAGTTGTCTGTACTTAGGTGTATTATATTAGGGGATCTTTATTTAATTCTCACCAAATCAGTGCATGAAAACATTGTCTCCATTTTCCAGTTAAGGAAATTGGGGTTTGGAGAAATAGACCAAGGAAAGGGCTATCCAGTTGAGTAATTAGTTGCCAATGAACCTTTTACAAGAGACTTAGAGCATTTTAAAATCCATTAGGAATATGGTGTCCGGTAACTCAGAATAATTGTATTGCATGGCTTCTTACAGCACTGGTGAAGTGTAAATGAGTAGCACTTCTGCTCTGCACATGTTATTATCCACATTGGAAGTTAATCATGTGGCAGGAAAAACTTATATTTTAACAATTCCTCCACTGTCTTCTACAGAACACAGAATAAGGTCCTGAAAACGACTAGTGTGAAAAGGTCTTTGACATAATTGAAGATTTTTTATAATTCCAAGGAAGGAGGTCAGAAGTGTAGAGATAGAAGCTGGGATTAATTTGCTCTGCTAAGACGACAGACTTCAGGCTGTGTAGGGCCTGACAATGGAGTGTCAAAGCCAGGAAGGCTGAGCTGTGAAAGAGAAGGCAGAGAGAAAGAAAAGAGACTTGGGTGAGGGGTGCACTCAAAGGGGTTCCTGCAAAGCACCGTGCTGTGTGCTGTGCAGTGTGGTTTCCTCCTTGTGCTCCTCCACTCAGTCTCTGATGAAGTCTGCATGACTCATTATGCTTTTGACTTGGCATTGGAGCCACCAGGCAAAGGGATGGACATGTTGTTAGAAACAAAAAACACTGATTTTTGTCATTAGAAAATAAATTTCTCTACAGGCCGAACAGATAAAGAGATAGGTATTTAAAGACTATCCGTTTGAAGGGGCAGCTGGTCATCATCCTACCAGTACACTGATGTCTTGGTCAGGTCCTATCTCTGGTGAAATAACAGAGCCAGGCAGGTGGCCACAGGTAGAGAAGGGTCACAGCCAGTGCCTGATTTCTTCTGCCACGCATCACCTCCATGCAGTGGGAATGATTCTGAACCCAGAAAGGGAGAACTTACTTTGAAATCGCAACTGTGGGCCGGCGCCGTGGCTTAACAGGCTAATCCTCTGCCTTGCGGCGCCGGCACACCGGGTTCTAGTCCCGGTTGGGGCGCCGGATTCTATCCCGGTTGCTCCTCTTCCAGGCCAGCTCTCTGCTATGGCCCGGGAAGGCAGTGGAGGATGGCCCGAGTCCTTGGGCCCTGCACCCGCATGGGAGACCAGGAGAAGCACCTGGCTCCTGGCTTCGGATCGGCGCGATGAGCCGGCCGCAGCGGCCATTGGGGGGTGAACCAACGGCAAAAAGGAAGACCTTTCTCTCTGTCTCTCTCTCTCACTATCCATTCTGCCTGTCAAAAACAAAAACAAAAAAACAAACAAACAAAAAAAGAAATAGCAACTGTGTTCGTACTCAGGTGTACCTAAGTGTGATTTAATCTAAATTAGCTTCCCTGGCCTTGCTTCCTCCATCTGTGGACTGTGAATAACCAAATTTGTTTTTTGTCTACCTCACAGGTCAATTTTGAGGATCAAATATGGCAACAAAGGAGAAAACATTTTGCAGACCATATGGTTTGAAGTGATTCTGCCAGCTAATTCTAGAAAAAGATCTGAGTAATCATGAATGCACTTGCCCCGAATGAGAGGTCTTGGGTTTGGCATAAACTGATGTAACCAAAGACTGTTAGTCACTGATTGAGTGACTAATGGCAATTACTAATGCCCAAAGGACTAGGATGCAAACACAAACAACACAACAACAGGGAGAGCAAACCTCTTATCTTTATAGTCAGCAGTGAAGTTAAGTCACGTGACTTGTCAAAGAGCTTAACATTTTCTTGACGCATTCTGATTTGTGGGACTAAAGGTGAGAAAAAAAAAGTTGGAATTCCATAGAGTATTTAGCAGGAAGTTCATTGGGTGGGATGCTTTCTCTCAATACAATAATGCTGAATATTCCAGAAGTCATTTTGAACAATTTGAATGACTACTATTACAGTAGTTTCTTGCAGGTCACTCTTATCCTAGCACCTGCAAACCCAGTGCATTTTTTTTTTACCTTGATTGGCATGGCACCATCCTTTTTTCTTTATATTTCAGAAGATACTTTCAGATATAAAAAATAAAAGTACTCTCCTAAATCTAATGTTTATTACTTAAGAAAGAGGGGAGCAGTGGATGCCAGTATGCATTTGGGGCTTGCTCTTATTCATGTACTCTCCCTCTCCTATTTTCCTCAGACATGAGAGTCTATTGGGTCAAACTAATAATGGAGTAACATTTCTCTTTCTTGACCAGCCAATAAGATAAGAGCAGTTAAGCAGTAAGAGGCATGGAGAACCTTCACACAGCATTGTAGATTTTTAAAGGTGTGTCTTAGGGAATCCTTGTCCTGAAAGTCCAGGAGATGTTAGTGCCAGGAAAATCCACACTGAAGGGCATGGATTCCTATAATAGACAATTTCAGATTTTGGAAAAACTGTGCTTGTCCTAAAACATACAAATGATAAATGAATCAGCTTGTGGTCCTACTCCTGGCGATTGTGTTTGTCATAAGAAAGGATTTTATTACACCATCGTCAGCTTCAGTTACAGTTTATGTTGGAAACTTCATTTTCCATGCCTAGCATACTTTGTGACATTTCCACTAACCTCCTAATTGAGACAAGGCTGAGCAACTGTCAGTTTGGATGGTTTTTAAAGACTAGAGGAACATCTATCAACCTGTTCCCAGGGCAGTGCAACAAGAACATGGGGTGAGGAACGTCATCTAACAGACAATACACTAGGGGTTTTTCTTCTCTTGTATTTCCCATAGGACCGATCCAATACTGAAAAATATAACTTGTGAGCAAATGCTGGATTGAATGAATCAAGACTGCCGAAGGAGGTGAGAGACAAGAGAAAAGGCAAAACTGCAAATTAAAAGTAGGGATTGGAGAACTAAGGAAGACAAAAGCAAATCACTTTTAAATAGGAGGCACAAAGTTCCTTATCCTGTTGATCTCCCTCCTTACCTTTTGCACTGTTGACCTTGGTTAACTACCAGACTCTAGCTTGTCCTTCAGACCTACCGAAAAGATGTCCCTGGGGAAGAGTTTCTTGATCTATCCAAAGCGAGTTACTCCTTCCTTGTGAAGTTTCTAGCAACCTAGCTAGACTTTGTTTCAACACTTGTCTCATATGTTGATGGCTTGTTTACCAATCTTTCTCTTCTCCAGACTCAGACTACAACTTTCTGGAATATCTAACATGGTTTTCCCTTTTACCTGTGCATAATATCTATGTAACCAATCCCAAATCCAGTTCCTGGTCTGCAGGAGGTGCTCAATGAGCATATAACGGACAATGCCTAAGGTAGCTTCCATTTGTAGGTTTCTATTAGATGTATCAAATGCAAAAGAAGCTTCCTGAATGCCCACTTGAAACCCACTGAGGCCCTGACTATGTCTCAGCAGGCGGGAGGAGAAGCAGGTTAGACACAGAGGAGTGCCCTACCTGAGGATCATTCTTACTGAATGTGTAAACCACAACCAGTCCATTCAACGGTTTGCATCCCTCTGGAGCATGTAAAAGCAGTAGACATTCGTGATAGGAAAGTTCTTTCAAAGACTCACTGTCCCTGCTTCACATCAGGATTTGATATGGGATTACTCTCTGTACTGCTTTCTCAAGGGCCTGCTTTAATCTGATTTTAAAATAGCTACTACAGGGAAGGCTCCATGAGTTCCTTACGATGGCTGTCTCTTCAATTAGTAGACTTCTAGGGATCTCTTGTATAAATAAACAGTTTGTGATACTGAACCAAGGCTAGGCGCCTTTGGTATTTCTTTGTGTGTAGCTTAACTGAAACATAGCTGGACTTGGAACATGTTTGTACAAACTAACTAATCCTACTAGATCATCATGACCTGCAATTACCCTGTTATTCCCAGCCTGTACTTGACTTGTGCCAAAGGAGGCAGTAGTTCCACAATGAGAAAGACTTTCCATTAAAGAGACAGGTAGAACCCTTCTGCTGCTTTCTTTGGATTCAAGAGGCCCAAACATGCTCCCCACATCTAGCATTCCCACTTTCAAGGATAAAGACAGAATACTAAGGGCACCAACCTCCCAAGGGTTGCTCTGTACTTGAAAGAAAGATTTTCTTTGTTGCTAGTTGGGTCAGACTGAGGAACTCTGAGCCTTAGGCCTACCCCACCGTTGGGTGGCAGCATGCTGCTTAATTAAGACTTTGTGGTCTAAGGAGCTTCACTGCACTCATGGTAACTCTAATTACTAAATAGTTTATTTTTACAAATGTTAATGACTGATATTTGAATAGGCTTGCAAAGTCATACTTAGAGCTAATGAAATATCTTAAAATACTCTACATTTGGAATCTGATGGAACCTCAACTATATTTTCCTCAAATGTCTCCTGTAAATTTTTAAACAGCCTATGGATTCTAAAGGCATATTAATCCATGTGTTTTTGATTCATTTACACTCATACCATTGAAACTGTGTATTATAAGAACTAGCTGATGGTCAAGAAACCAGTTAAACTCTTAAATAATTTTTGTAAAGTCTTTCTTCTTAACAACAGGAAAATGTGTTTGCCAAAAGAAAATGAACCAAACACTAGAAAAATCTGGGTTTGATTCAAAACTAACCCAGAAGGTTTAAAAGGGCCATAAATTTGGTGAGTGAAACGAGTTTGTTTTCCATAGCCTACATATCCATGTGCCATGTTGATACTTGGTATGCACATACTTATCTCACATGTGCTGATGTGTAGTGTTAACATTTGGAAGGTCAGAGCCACTTGGAAGATTATGTTGGTACAGAGTGCTAATGAGGTCAAGATTGTAGGTTCAGTCTTCCTGAGCATGGGATGCCACTTCTCTTGAGCCAATCACTTGTCATTAATGAGCCCAGCGACCTTGGACTGCTCTGATTTTGTCCCATTAGCAAGTGTAGTGAGCCGCAAAGCACTGGCACCACAATCTGCACTGAGGCTACTGCAAGGGCTATGACCTGATGTCTCCACTAAAGGAGCACACGTGTATCAGGAGAAACACACAAGTCAAAGCTCAAGACCTCCAGGTAACATAGAAAAAAGGTAGGACTTCCAATCTGTGGGGGTCAAGGAAGGATTTATAAAGTAGACTTGTACTCATCTTTCAGGCCCCAGCACAAGCATTCCCTTCTCCTTGCAGATTTCACTATGCAAAGAGAGATGCTCTTTCTCTACAGTTCCAAAAAATTTGGAAGAGACCTCTATTGTGGGCAATCAAGAAAATATGGGCAGTAGATAATATAGATGATACAAGATTATAGATTGGGTTTGGAGAGGAGAAGAGTATACTACACCAAGAAATGGGGAGAAGGGAACTGGAAGAAAGGGCCAATGTATGGAAGAATAGTAGGGAATGAAGCTACACAAGGAGAAACATAAAAATGAAATGTAGTTCTTGAGGATTTTAGGTGGCCTGCAAAGATATCTTGGTAGCCAGTGGGGAATTATTGAGGATTTTAAGAAGAATTGGACCCATGTTTTAGGAGGATATCAGTTTAGTTGGCTTCTTAGATGGGGGATATGTGAGTCTGGAGGCAGTGAGACCAGTAGGGAATCCACGGAGCTTTCTGGGCAGGAATCAAGGATGACCTGAACTTAAGCAGTAGCTAGGAGGATGGAATAAAGAGGGTAGATCAAAGAGATGGCTGAAAGGCCAAGTCAGTGAGACTTGAAGAATGCTTGGCTATGGGGTGAGGAAAGAAAGCAATCCTATTTCTCCTTTGTAGACTATGACACTAGACAGATGCAGGTGAATGGAGATGCAGTGAATAATGGTGTCAGCAGTCAACAGCGGTTATGTGGGAAGTCTAGAATTGAGTGTGTTGGGGATTGTAAGAAGCTCAACTTGTTTACAGATATTTGTGGGGAAAATATCCTTGGGGAACATGAGGTACTGAAATAGGATGAAGTAGAGCTAGAAATAATGATAGAGATGGAGCCAAAGTTGCAGATAAATACAGGTATTCATGTAGAGCAGATTAGCGAAAGGAGAGTGGGAATAAGGCATAAAGACACTTGAGAATGCCAAGTCTTGGGAGATGGACAGAGGAAGTTGATTCAACAAGAATTCTGAGCAAGAAAGTTCAAAGAAATGGACGATAAACCAAGGCAAGAGCTTTCAGGGACAACAAAGGAGCAAAGGCATGCTCAATCCTGCCGGATGACTGGAGACAATGAAGATGAAGAAAGGAGGAACTGAGATGAGCTCACCAACTTTGCTTTTAGGAGGTGATCAATGACTTTCCAGAATAGGTGTTAGAAGCAGAGATCTGCTTTAGGGAAATGAACGAAGAGATGGGAGGAGTAAACAGTGTTTATTTCTGAGAATCTTCAGTACAATAGACAGGAGAGAGATGAGTAAAAGCTAGGGTCAAAATGTAGAGAGCTTTCCTTTCCCGTGGGATGAGCAAGAGTTAGAACTATCTAGATGTGGATGATAAGAAGCCCTTTGGGAAGGACAGAGAAAATACCACATCCCCAAGGAGGGAACAAGTGCAGGAGGGGATGACCTTACAGTGAGCCACACAAGAGAGCTCTCTCCATTTTGGAATATTCCAAATTTTGGAATAAAGTATTTGTAGGGTTTTCATGCTGAAACATTACATTATTTGTTTAAAAATTGTCCTTTTTCCAAACCCACTCTCAAGCTTTGTTTTCAGATAGGAAGCCAACTCTTAGTGAAATGATGTGGATTTAGGGGGCACGGTTGTAGTGTAGTTGAGTCGGGTTGACAGGAGCGCCACCTCTCAGCTTATGCATTACCTGGCCTTTCTGGGCCGCATTTCCTCATCTTTATCCAGCCTAACCAACACAGTCCCTAAAGGGTCAAATGAGATGAGGTCTATGGAAGGACCTTGGCAAACTAGTGAAAGCCAGCGCTAGCAGCTGTATTCAGTTCTCCTGCTTATTGCCAGGGAACTTTTATTTTAAATGAGGCCATATAGACATATAAAGCTCTTGAAAGATGCTTAGCAGATAAGGGCACAATAAAAGTTAACAATCATCAAAATTTCCTCCCTCACTAACTCCACTGTGTCTCAAAAGGTATCCTCTCTGGAGCTTCTTATCCTGTCTGGAATGGATGCTCCTTGGTCTTGTGTCACATTTCCTCAGACCTATTCCTTCTAGGCAGACATTACAATGAAACTCCTCTGTTTAGCCAATTCTCATGTAGCAATGATGCTGATCATTTAACGTATTACTCCTCTCAAGAATATTTACAGTTTAGTATGACACAAATCACAAGTCAAAGAACAAACTCTCTAATGGGAGAATGTTGGGTATTATGTTAGCCAGGTCATCACACTGCAAAATTACATGGAATTCAAGCTTGGTACACTGGAGATGACTAACGTTTTCCAACACAGATGGGAAACCAAAGCTGAATGTTCCAGGGGAGTGTCCTATGTTAGAATTTTTATTATTCATATTCACATTTACTATTTGTTTATACCACAGTCCTTCCTGAAAAGGACTTGAGTCAGCTTACGATAAAGTAGATCTGCATAAAGAGTTTAATAAAGTCGAAGTAGAAAATCAAGACTCTGGAAAGGAAAAAAAAAATAGAGAAAATGTGTCAAGTACAGAAACATGAGAAAAATATCCAAGAATTTATGTGGAACAACAAAGACACCCAAATAAGCAAATCAATCTTGAGGAAGAAAAAACAAACCTGGAGGCATCGTACCTCCTGCCTTCAAATTATAATATAAAGCTACAGTAATTAAAATAGTATGGATGTGGCAAAAACAAAATGCCAGGTGCATCAACCAACGGAATCCAAGAAAAAACTCAAATATTTGAACAAATAAGCCTCACCAAGGGTGTGAAGAAAATACAATGAGGAAAGGACATTTTGTTCAGCAAATGGTTTTGAGAAAACCGGGTAACAGCATGCAAAAGAATCAAATTGGATCCATATCTCGCACTAAACACAAAAACCAACTCAAAATGGATTAAAGATTTAGATGTAACACTTGCAACTATAAAATTCCTAGAAGAAAACAGGGAATCTTCATGACATTGATCTTAGCAACTATTTCTTGAATACGGCACCAAAAGTACAAGCAACGTATGAATTACCGGATTTTCATTCAATGTGGCTGCAGGCTTTAGGGAAGACAGAGCTTCCCTGAGCAGAGAACTTCAGGGGGGAGAAAAGAAAACTTAGACAAGTGGGATAACATCAAACTAAAAAGCTTCTGTCAACAAAGAAAACAACCAACAAAGTAAAAAGGCAACCTATTTGGATGGAAGAAAACACTTGTAAACCATGTATATCATAAGGCATTAATATTAAAAAATCCATCAGGAAGAGTGTGTAACCTCAAGTCTTTCTCAGGGACTAATACTAAGTACTCTGCAGTAGACAATAGGGCCACTCCCAAGGTAAAGATTAAGGTCGCTGCCTTCTCACATAAACCTATTGATGTACCTCATCTCTAGGAGTCTCTGGTGCTATGAGAGAAAGACATGCTAAGCAAGGAGAGCAAAAAAATGAAATACAATCTTCTGGCTAAGATTTATGGGTAGATGAGATATTTGGCAGTGGTTGCTAGCATCTGGACCTGACAAAAAAGCAAATAGACCATAAGCCTTAATTAGGTTGTAAGGGAAGTATATTGCCAAAGAAACCACAAGCCTAGCCTGTAAAAACTTGTGGCTATTTGAACCCTAAAGTTATTCCCCAGTCCCCCAAACCCTTACCAGCCAGTAGTGGGTTTGGCTCATTTTGTATGTTGGCATGGAAACTTCTCCCAAAGGGCCAGGGAGATAGCTACACAAGGGCGGTGCTTCCAGTATCTGGATTCTAACCTAGGGGCCCCAGCACCGTCGGGGCATGCAGTCTGTAATTCCTGCCTGGTGGGGTTTGACGACGACTCTGGATTAGTGGCTGCTCTGTAGTCATCATTTTTCACTTTTCTGAATGGGAGCTTTTATTGTGGTTCTCCACAATAAAATGGTCATAAGGTTTGGTTTATTGTGGCATTCTGAGTGGAAGGTAGGGTTGAAGATAACTTGTCTGGATTTTCTCGGTCACCGGATCACAGGTTGTTAGACTTGGACTTCATGGAGAAGATTGTCTGCTGTGCAGATTCTGGACTTTAAGCCTGACCGAGAATGTATGTGTGGGAAAAAGAGTGCACGTGGGAATTTGGGTGACCAGAGGGGAAATCCCAGCAGACTCGTGGTGCCCACCAAAACCTGGTCCCCTTTTCTTCTTCCATGCTCAAGTTCTGCTCTTCTTCCCTTTTGGCCAGCGGGAGGCGAGTTGGAAGTAACACAAGCCACTTCCGGGTCCCTTTGGCCCTTTGTTTTGGGGCAACTGCTTTAAAAACACAGAAGCTGAGTAGAGAGGCTGGCAGAGCCTCCTACCAGCTCAGGACCAACTGCTGATGGATTATTACAATAAAACAGGAACAGATTTCCCTCTACATAAGCCGCTGTACTGGGGGCTGTCTTTGTTATGGCAGCCTACATGAACACATTCCTCTTACTGTGTAGGATCTCCCCACCCCCAGGTTCTCAAGGAAAGGCTTTTTGGTTTTCCTGGCTCTCACTCCATAAAGAAACTATCCAGGTGGAACTTTACATTGAATGTTCTGGGGATGATGTCCTTGACAACACTTAATAATATCAGAAGCAGAAAGGGGTGGGGGGGTCTGCTTTCCCTTTTTCAATGTTAAAATCAAAGGCATAGCTTTGAAGGGCAGAAAGGTCAAAGTGGCTGCTTAAGAGCCTCCAGTTGAGTACTCCCAATATGGAGTCTTCCACGGGGAGAAATAGCTCTTCACTCAAGAATAGCTCTTAACATCCATGGAATAGCAGAATATGCAGAGTATTTTCCATTGAAAACTTCTCCAGTAGCTTCTAGTAACAACAAGGGTCTAGAGGATGCATATTTGCTGTCACTTCAGAGATCCACGTGGTGAGAAGGGGTTGATAGTCTATCAGGAGGCCAAGAGAAGCATGGCCAGTGTTCTTTTGTGCACAAATCGAAACTTGCTTGAAGAAGGCTACAGAGATTCCATTGCTCTAGGAGTCATGAATTTTCTCACGGTGAGCCCACGCGGGAGTCCTGAAGCTTCCCTCCCCTGCACATTTCTTCCCATGAAGAGTCGTTACATCACACGAAGGGCCCACAGCCACACCACAGGTGGGCCCCAAACAATCTCAGTACCCAGGCCTGTGACACAGAAACAAAACTGCCCAGTTCCGAAGCACTGGTGATTAGCATTTGGTTACCCAAATAAAACTTCAAAAGCCAATGTTGTCTTCTTTTCACTGTCATCAGAATGCTACTGTTTTTAATTCAAGAATTTGGAGGACATCATATAGGAAAACAACACAGAAAAATTTAATCTATCTTCTTGACAACCACGTTATAAATTTTTAATTTCTGAACTGAATTACTTTAATATCAACGAAGAAAAATATACTAGAGGCTCTGGGTAGGGCTCTGCTTTGCAGGCACATGTAAAGCTCTCATTCTACATCATTGCAGAATGCGGTTGGTTCCGGCCTGGAATATTTTCCAAACAATTGTTACTAGGATACCACTTTACCCACAGAAATCTTTCTGTGGGTTCTTAGTCCCATAGCCAATGACCTTCTGGGTATCCTAACATGTTAGAGTCCTACATGGGGTTATTTTGTTTTATGCAATTTATATATACAGATTGTCTACCAATGAGACTGACTTTGGTTTCATCATGAAATTGAGCTACATTTTTCAGTTGCATATTTGATATCTGACAACTAGCTTCTTTGAGCCACCACTGTCTTATGATCCTGACACCACAGCCAAGGAGGCTCTTTCCTTCTGATTTGTTGCACAGAGTAATTACCTCTAAACACAGCATCAATTCTTGGTAACCAAAAAAATTAGATACAAAACTCTACCCATAGTGTGTGTGTAAGTTTCTTTGTATGCAAAACATTTGGAAGATGAGAGTGTGAATAATTTTTACTTTCTTGATAGCACATGCTTTAATTTTCACAGAAGTACAAAAAAAATCCCTCCAATCTGTCATAATTTTATAATAGAAGGATTAGGCTGGCATTACCTAAACCCACTTACTTGGTTACTTTTAACACTTTTAAAAGTGTGACAACCAGCCATTCACTGTTTCCTGATATAAGGCAGTAGGATACACATGCATTTATCCATGGAATATTCTTGCTCCCCTCCCGCCTAGGAAAAAATCACCCTGATTCTAAATCAATCAAGGCTCAAGATCTGATTGCAAGTTTCTAAGAAATGCAGGGAGTAGAGGAACAAGCTAAAGGGTACTACAAGGAAGCAACCCACCAAATTTAGAATATGGGGTATTCTGTAGGATAAAGGACCTGGTTAAAAAAGAAAAACAACAACCAATAAATCTAACAAACAAAATAAACTCCCAAACCTGGAATGTTAGAGTTTGAAAAGAATTAAGAGAGTTACCAAATGCAATGTGTGGACTTATTTTAGAATCTAATTCAAATAAATCACCCTTAAAGACATTTTTTAAATAATTGGAGAAATCTGAATAGTAAAGTGGTAATTGTGTCTTTATTAAGAAATTCATGTGAAAGGTTGACTGAGAAAGAAAAAGTACCAAGGAAAATGACTATCAATCTAGAGTTGTATTTCATTAAACTACTCTTCCAGAGAAGGACAAACTAAAGATATTTTCAAAGCATCCTCCCTCTCTCCAACCTCATGAAATTCAGGTAAAAATTAAGATATGAAAGTTTTATATAGTCCTTTAACATCAAGTGAGACTGTGAGACAATCTGACAGTTTCTGTCCTGCTGTATTTCTTGCAAAGGGATTAAAATTCAGATTTTATAGCAGCTATCACCAACCATTAATATAATGTACTGAAAACATGTTTCCCACAATGACTACAAATGTCCGAAACATCAAAGTGAAATAGCATAAATAGAATAAAATGGTAATAAAAACTAAAAAGAGACTCCTGTAATCTTTGACGTATAATATAATTCCTGTTAATATACTAGTAATTTTTTTTTTGACAGGCAGAGTGGATAGTGAGAGAGAGAGAGAGAGAGAGAGAGAAAGGTCTTCCTTTTTGCTGTTGGTTCACCCTCCAATGGCCGCTGCGGCCAGCGCATCGTGCTGATCCGAAGCCAGGAGCCAGGTGCTTCTCCTGGTCTCCCATGCGGGTGCAGAGCCCAAGGACCTGGGCCATCCTCCACTGCCTTCCCGGGCTATAGCAGAGAGCTGGCCTGGAAGAGGGGCAACCGGGATAGAATCCAGCCCCCCAACCGGGACTAGAACCCGGTGTGCCAGCGCTGCAAGGCGGAGGATTAGCCTGTTAAGCCACGGTGCCGGCCCCAGTTAATATACTAGTAAGACTGAATATCAGCTCAAGATTTTGAACCAAAAGGGGCAGTCATTTAGCTTAGTGCCACCTGGGACGCCCCTGTTCCATATCAGAGTGCCTGGGATGCAGTTCCACCTCCGATTTCCATCCAGCATCCTGCTAATTTGCATCTTGGGAGGCAGCAGGTAATGGCTCAAGTCGGTGGGTCCCTGCTACCATTGTGGGAGACCTGGCTGGAGTCCCCAGCTCCTGCCTTTGGCCTGGTTCAGCCCTGGTGTTGCAAGCATTTGTGGAGTGAAGCAATTAATTTTTAAAAGGCAGAGAGAGAAAGGGAAATAAAGAGAGATATCAATTTTTAAAAATTAAAAATCAATTTTTAAGAGTTAAATAAGATTTTGGGCTAAAAGATGAAAACTGCCTATTTTGGAAGAATGCTAAACTGCTTTCCTCAACCAGTTCCCTATAGTGAGGAAGAGACCACAGGGAAGCAGCTGGAGGGTTACCCCCACCATGATAAAGATCTTTACATGGTTTGGCAATGTGTCCTAAGTATCTAGAGAAAAATGTGGCATGTGGCAGGTGCTCAATGCATTTTGGATGAATTTTAGAATGTGTACCATAAATGAGACATAGAAAAGAGAGACTATGGAAGTTACCCTGAGAATTCTAGCCCTTGCTTAAGCAAAAAAAAGAGATTGAAGAAAGGATGACCAAGGATTTCATAGCTATGTCAGGCAGGGCTATCCTGAAGAAAAGAAACATGAGGATACGGTAGGTTAAAGAATATAAAAATGTGTGCTTTGTACGGTAACTGACTTGTTGGGTAGACTCTAGGCTGCCATCAACTTCTTCCTTCTGGAAATGAGGTCAAAGACTTCCAGAGAAGGGCCTCAATGCCTTCCATTTTTAGGACGTCTTTCTAGGCGATTGAGGTTCACAGCCAGTGCGCAGAGTGGTAAGATTCCTGTTTGGGTGGAAATCTGAAGAGCCAGTGAAGCCTAAGTTGGACAAGCAGTACTTCAGATCTTGAGTGAATCAGCCAGATAGAAACAGCTACCTTTCTCCTAAAAGAAAATCTATAGTGATAAGCAAGGGCAGACTTACACAAGTGTTTTCATCATTATCATATGCATACCTAGTATATTTCTGTACATTCTTAGATCACATCTTGGTGCATCCAGGCTCATTTATTTACACTGAGATCTGCAGATTTCATAGGTAAGTACACATCTAGATAAATCTCTTCTTACAGGTACCATCATACCCAATAAATTCAACTTGGGAAGTTTGGCATGAAAATTCAAAAGGGTTTAGACAAAGATCAGATTTGGGGCATGACTCAGTATCCCAACAGTCCCATGGTGGACTTATCCATGATATTTTAGCAATTTTAAGATTCCATCAGTTCGTGAAGCATTAAAAAGATGTTGGAAAACAACCAGCAGGGATTTGTTGAACATAAACACTCCTTTCTCTGTTAACACCATGACCAGAATAAGGGCCATGAATGCCATTAACTCTCATATATACTTAATAGCTCACTTTACACTCATTTGAAGGTGGAGAGGCTCTTTACAGCCTGGTACAACCCAAGTAATCATTCCACCTTGATCCTCTCTAGCTTGTGCCAAAAGGAGATTTCATTTGAATGGGTGTGGAATAAAAGACGAGGGAAGTGCCCTTCTGCAGTTCTTGGAATGTTTTTGTCATTAAGTTTCCATGAATGTCTTGATTGTACCATCATGTTAATAGTCTGCTCTGAATTAGGAAGAAATTTTATTTCATAACACTTGTCACCAAAGACAAGCACATCTCATCACCCATCCATAACATGTATAAACACATGAAAAATCAAATACAGGTGTACGGTTAAACCTGAGCTCCTGAGATGGAACAGGTTAAACTGGAAGAAGGAAATTTTATAGGGCTTTAATATTCTTATGTTGAAAACTATAAATAAGAGCCTGTCATTTGACATTCCAGTAAAGAACAAACTGCGTAGAAATTTGCAAGTATGGTCAAGTAACTTTTAACAAATAAGAGTTAAAGGAGGGTAAGAAAAAAGCATATCTTATCAGATATCATGACACACTGTAAGATCACAGCAGTTAAGGGTGTATAGATGCTCAAGGGCTATATGGGAAATCAACTGAATGGACACCTCAAAAATAAATGGAAAAGCTACAGAGTTTGAGAAAAAGAATGAAAATAAGGCAGATATATAAATTTTTGTGCCCAAAGAAGGGGATTATGAAAAATCTGAAAGTATTCACTAATATAGCTGTCCCCAGTAATTCTTTACTGCCCAGTCAGGTGCCAATCAAGGAGGAGCTTCCTGAAAAATGTGTGTGTATCTGAAGTGTTGTCAGGAAAACTAATAACAATAGCAAGATTACTTGGGTCAATACAGATTATTTGGATTAATGACTTTCACTTACAAGCATAGATCCTTCCAATTATCTGTGGCAATGAAAACCACAGCATGCATCATTCAAGCGTGACATTTTGGGTTAAAAAGTGAGCATTCTTAATAATTATGTGAGAACAACACACATAATTCTGGAATATCTTTAGACATTTAGTTACTATCTCAGGACATATGGTCACTACCATGGCCATCTAAGGCCAGAGACTTCACACAATTCTTAAAGTATGGGGAACACTATCACACGCAGTTGTCCCCAGAATCCAGACCTAGCTTATGGTGAGAATCTATATGTTCAGGTTTGGACAAGGCCTGTAGATTTGTTTGCTCCACAATCACATCATTCTTTTCCTTCCTCCTACAGCTATCTTGAAGTTCTTTCCATTTTGAGCTCTGATCTATAGGAAGGAGAAACTGCAGTGCATTTCCCAGATAGAAAGATGTGTTCCTGGTCTCCTTGTAACTTTCCAAAGCAACCAAAAAGTCAACATTTTCTGGAATCAACCCATTCCACTATGACCTGAGATCACCTGATCATAAGATAATATAAACTACATTTTCTACATATGCTACTTGGCTCTATCATTTTTCAGTCCAAGAAGTTTCAAAGCTTGGAAGATGCCTGGAAATACAATGAAGAAGTGAAGGGGTTGGGTGGAAAATGAACATTTCTCCAGTACTTCGAGAGTGCAAAACACATGGTCTCAAGCACTACAAATATGCTCTCATTGTAATCATCCCAGCAACTCTATGACAGAGGCAGTCTTCATCCATTTTTTGCTGCTGTAACAGACTATCACACACTGGGTAATTTACAAGGGAAAATATTTCTTACAGTTTTAGAGACCAAGTCCAATATCAATCATATCAGTATCTGCAGAGGCCCTGCTGGCTACCATTATCCCGTGGCATAGGTGAGAGGGTCAGACACTAAGAGGGGGCTGAACTCACTTTTATAGCAAACCCACCCTTAAAATAATGAACCTACCCCTGTGAGCACACCATTGATTTAATCATGAGGGGTGGAGCTCTCAGGACCCGATCACCCCTTGAAGTTCCCACCTCTCAATTCTGTTCTGGGGATTATGTTCCCAACACAGAAACTTTGGGGGACATATTCAGACTATAGCATACACAATACATATTTTTAAGCTAGAAATATTAAGTCTCAAAGATGACAGTAATTTGCCTGGGAGCACACAGCTAGTGAGAGCCACTTAAAGGAACATTTGTTACCGTGTGATTTTCCACTTCCTCCTGGGTTTCTTCATTTCAGTATGGGCTTCACCTTATTAAGTGATAATGATGAAGGCTTTGCTAAGATAAACCAACAGAACCGCATTCAAGAGAGAGGAAGGCAGAAGCATCGTCAGATTTTCATTTGAAAGAAATAAATGACTTAAAGACTCAAATTTTAGCTTCCTTTCCCAGATTTCAGCTGGACCCAAATTGGCATTTTCTGTACTGGAAATATACTTATCCCTACCATGGCTGTTGCGTATCTTCTGAGTTTTCAGAAACTATGTTTTTCTGTTCACTTGTTAGGTTCTCTGTCGCTCTGATGCTCCCCCAGTGTCGGATGTGCTGTTTACACGTGACCACACTGGTCACTTTGATGATCAGTTTCCTGTACATCTGGCTGAAGAATGAAGAATTGTGGGGGTTCAGTTGTGTACTACGTCATGAGACACAGTGGTTGCAGTGTGCTGGATTGCATGCCAAGCTTTTAAATGAAATTCTAAGGATGATTCACATTTGGTATGAGCTCACCTGTGTTGCATTTGGGGGTTCCTGGGCTCAGGCAATTATATGCCCGTCCTTTTTCTAGCCCCTAATGATACATCATCCCCCCTTCTGATAACTCATCTCTGCTTCTAGCTACCCCTCCCCACTTCCAGACTAGATCTCCTAAGAGGGTTACTAAACTTCAAGTAAATGTCATGGTTACAAAATGTAGAGAAGGATGCATGCGGCCCATCCAGGTGTTTAGAACAATCCCTCCCCTCCCAAGAAAATACTTGAAAATCTGAGAGCAACTTGAGAAAAACTGTTTTGAAAGGCACATCGGTTTGACTTTTTGGTGTGGACCTATATATATTTAAATCACAGGGTTATCCATTGTGCTCAGAAATGACAATCAACAGGATACTTGACAAACAAGGATAATGGAATCAGAGAGTTGCATCACTGTTCATTAGGGAAAACAATGACCCTTATGATGCTGTGGCTGTGGAGAACCACATTATCCTCCACTGAGCACAAGCTCAGCTAGGGAACAGAGGAACTAATGAGATGGCATCTGAATTTCCATGGGTTCCATTTACAGCTTAGAATTGGAGCTTTATTGAATGGTGCCAAAACATTCTTACTTTATAATGGCATTAGTGACATTTCACTTAGATAATCCTATTTGTTTTCATTTATTTTAATGAGGTGGTTTGGGAAGGTAACCTGCAGTGGAAAACCTGGGAACAGGTGACAGCATGATTTGAAATGCCTCTTGAATTGAAAGGTAGCTAAAAGCCAAACTACATGCTTAGATGCATAGTAGTTATCTAGCACTATATATTTTACTTGAAAAACATGAGGCTAAAGTGCCAATTTTAAGAACCTAAGACTTTATTACCTTTTAAAACTTTCCTGCATAGACGAGTGGATAATAAGGACTAATTTGCTGCATTTTTGTGGCCTGTTTCCACATGTTTGCATTTCCCAATGAAGCTTTCTTTATGGAAAAGAGCGTGCTGGGCACAACACATTTTTTTCCCATGCAGTGATCATATGCCTATGATTCATTAAATCCTTCAATATATGTACACAGTCAGTAGTGATGCAGATGGCCAAGGGGCATGGAGATTCGCCAAGCGAGTCCCGGCTTACCAAAGGGGTTTCTAATGTCGAGAACCTCAATTATGTCACTTAAACCCATCAACCTTTTCCCCTTGCCTAATGCTATAAATCTTTCAGACCTAGTGTTTCCATAACATCAGATGTCTGGAGAGAACAGACCCCTCTGAAATTTGAGTTTTCTATAGAGCCTTAGCGTAAGAAAATGGAGCCTCTCAAAGCCTTTCTTATCAATTAACAACAAATAGTTTCCCTGTTCCATGTCATGAAAAAGCCAGCTTTGCCACTAAACACGCCTCCAGCATCCTTCTAAAGCCCAAGGTGAGAATCTTTAACCAACCCTGGTCCTTTAGTCCCAGGGAGTAAGGGAGGAAATGGCATAAAATGACCCCCATCCAAAGAGCACCCTTCTACTATTTGTCCAACAGACAGTTGTGAGATCAAGAAAAGCACTCCTATTTTATCAGTCCATGTCCAGTCAAGAGAGAAATTACACCAATGGAGAAGATTTAATATAAATACTTATCTACTAGGTACTGTACTGAAATACTGAACACCCCAAAAGGAAATGCTAAGTTATCATGGAAATTACTATCTGCAGGGTTGGGGTGCAAAAGGAAGAGGTGAGTATTATTAACATCAAGAGCTCAGATAAAGGGTCCCCCTGGATCTGACACTTAGATGGTGCCTTAGACCTTAGGGTGGGGGCTCAGGGCAGAGTAGACCCAGACCTCCACAGGGAAGGCACTGCTCCATGCTGACACGTCCAAGGCCAACGGAGGGTCCCAAGATTTTGAGGAAGAGGTTGTTACAGGACAGCACCACTGAGAGGGTGCTCTGAGACTGGTTCTTCAAGTTTTAGGAAAATCACAAACTCCAATTGACCGCTGTTACCGAAATGAGCTGCTACTGCCTGGACAAAGAAGTGATTCTGCGTGGTACTGAAATAAACAGTCAGCAAAACTGGAGTCAGAGGTTACAGGGAGGAAAACCAGCTTTCTCTTTGTCCAGGTTTCTGGTCCCCTTCTAGTGAGCTCTGTTGACAGAGTCCAATAGGGAACTAGTAGCAACAGAGAGATTCTTGAGTTGTGCTGAGACTCGGCGTCACAAAGCAGAGTGGAAAAGGATGGATTTGATTCTGAGAAGTAATAGTCTAATAATGGGCCTGACTCATTTACCCACTAAAAAAGTACATTGACCAGGAAGGAGAGAAAAACCAAAAGTTCGAAAAGTGATCCTTATGACTGGTGTTACACTTAGCTTACTGTGTCTTCTCTGTTCACCCCCATGTCAGCTTCTCTTGCTAAGAATATTTTTTGGTAAAACTGGAGCCAAGATTTTTCTTTCTCCCTTTGATGTATTATTATGTCAGAACCAGTGTGGAACTGGCTAGAGAAGATCATTTATGGGCGTTACCTAGGGAGCTTTTACTTCAGGGATTTGTTTGCCACCCCGAAAAAGGATTGAAGTCTGTTTTTACTTAAGGAGGGAAAGCAAACTCTACCTGGGCAATGATTTACCATGGAGGTCTTATTTATGAGCAGAGGCAGCAGTAAAGTTGCACTCATCCTGCCTTGGACTTGTGAAACACCTGGTCAGAGGCTACTTCCTGCCATCCTTCAGGAGTGTGGGACAGAATCTGTAACACACATGATTGCCCCTTTCGAAATCTCCAGGTTTCTCTGTTGACATTGCGGCCAAGTCTGAGCTGATTTAGATAATGAAAAATTGAGATAGTGAGAGAAGCCACTTTTTTCCCCCCAACTGTTGAATCCTACCCTTTCACTCATGTATAGCTTTCTTCTCAAGTCTAGAGAGACCTGCTGGCATCTTCAAATAGGAACACGGAACATCAGTTGGATTTTGCTGCTGGTAGGGACCTGGGTTGCTGACATGAATATCTGCTTTATGTCAGACATGATCAATCAATTACCACTTCCGTTAAGGAGACCTCTCACAAATCCCTGGAGGCTGGCTTATGTAACAGTCTCTCAGTATAGAAGACACGAAGGCAGCACAGTGTGGCATTGTTTTCCAGTGTTTCTTTTTGAGAAATTAGTTTGCTGGCAGAGAGAGAGAGATGCAAGTCTTCCTAGGAACAACAATATCCCTGTGTCATAAGCTTTCTGTCTTAGATGTTGGGTGGAGCCCCTTTGGGAAGGGCAGGTACTCATTTCTAGACTCTTAAGAGGACTTTCAGGGAAAAGTGATGCCTGTTAAATGTAAGAGTGGGAAAAAGAGAGGGAGGAGATGTACAATTTGGGACATGCTCAATCGGACTTGCCCCAAATGATGGAGTTCGAAACGTGCCAGGGGATTCCAATACAATCCCATCAAGGTGGCATATACCAATGCCATCTCACTAGTCCAAGTGATCATCTTCAGTTCACAATTGATGGCTCGGATAGGTCTAAGAGTCAAAGGGATGACACAAACAAGACTAGTGTCTGCTAATACTAACTGATAGAATCAAAAAGGGAGAGAAAGATCCAACATGGGAAGCGGGAGACACAGCAGACTCATAGAATGGCAGATGTCCTAAATAGCACTCTGGCCTCAGAATCAGCCCTTAAGGCATTCGGATCTGGCTGAAGAGCCCATGAGAGTATTTTAGGCATGGAAAGCCAAGACACTGTGGCAAAAAAAAAAAAAAAAAGACCTAAATGAAAGATCTCTGCGAGTGAGATCCCAGTGGAAAGAACGGGGCCATCAAAGAAGGAGGTACCTTTCTCTGAAGGGAGGAGAGAACTTCCACTTTGACTATGACCCTGTCAGAATAAGATCGAAGTCGGCGAACCCTAAAGGCCTCCATAGCCTTGGCAACTCATGACTAGAGCCTAGGGAGATTACTGATGCCATAAACAAGAGTGTCAAATCGTTAAATCAACAACAAGAGTCACTGTGTACTTACTTCTCATGTGGGATCTGTCCTTAATGTGTTGTCCAATGTGAAGTACTGCTGTAACTAGTACTGAAACAGTATTTTTACATTTTGTGTTTCTGTGTGGGTGCAAACTGATGAAATCTTTACTTAGTATACACTGAATTGATCTTCTGTATATAAAGATAATTGAAAACGAAAAAAAAACTTGGTGTTAAATTGGAAATTGCATAGAAAATTAATCAAAAATTTTTTTTTGACAGGCAGAGTGGATAGTGAGAAAGAGAGAGACAGAGAGAAAGGTCTTCCTTTGCCATTGGTTCACCCTCCAATGGCCACCACGGCCGCACGCTGCTGCCAGTGCACCACACTGATCTGAAGGCAGGAGCCAGGTGCTTCTCCTGGTCTCCCATGGGGTGCAGGGCCCAAGCACTTGGGCCATCCTCCACTGCACTCTTGGGCCACAGCAGAGAGCTGGCCTGGAAGAGGGGCAACCAGGACAGAATCTGGTGCCCCAACCGGGACTAGAACCCGGTGTGCCGGCACCGCATGGTGGAGGATTAGACTATTGAGCCACGGCGCCAGCCTAAAATTAATCAATTTTAAAAAATATCATGTAGGATCTCTGTCCTTAATGTGTTGTACATTGTGATTTAATGCTATAACTAGTACTCAAACAGTATTTTTCACTTTGTGTTGCTATGTGGGGGCAAACTGTGGAAATCTTTGCTTAATATATACTGAACTGATCTTCTGTATATAAAGAGAATTGAAAATGAATCTTGATGTGAATGGAAGGGAAGAGGGAGCGGGAAAGGGGAGGGTGGTGGGTGGGAGGGAAGTTATGGGAGGGGGGAGGCCATTGTAATCCATAAGCTGTACTTTGGAAATTTATATTCATTAAATAAAAGTTAAAAAAAAAAGAGGACTCTCAGGGAGCTCCCCAAAAGAACTTGGCAGGAATGGCTTGGGGCTCATTCTGCACCCTGAATCTGATGTTTCACGAAGTGCCTGAAAGTGATGATGGGGACTGTAAATAACGCTTCATTCAGTAAACCAATGGAAACGGGACACTGGGAACGATTTATCTACATGGAGAAGATAAGTGGGAATGGAAAATTTCACTCTAAGGATATCTGCAAATCAGATCAATAAAGTCAACAAGCATTAGGGTGACAAAAATAATGAGGCCAGGCTTGTTATGACAGGAAAATATGACTGCCATGTGATCTCTTTTGGGATGGATGGGTGTTAGGGATTATTTATTTCACGTCCCATAAAACTCAATTTCCTCCATTGTAGAGTCAGTCCGAATTGAATGTTTCCTCTTGCATAGACGCTGGGACATCCCTAGGACTTGAAGAGTTCAGATGACCAGTTATACCCCGAAAAGCACCCCTGGGACAGAGCTGCAGGTTCTAGAGCTGAAACAGAGCCCCTGCCCATTCCTGTTGCCTGGCAAACCACTTTAAAGAAATCGTCAAACACTCCAAGGCTTGGGTTCCTCTTCAGGAACGGCTCAAGGTCACCAAGCTTTCCCCTTCAAAGAGTCACAAAAAGGGGTTGAAGTCCTCCGGGCTGGACTAAGCCAGCCGGACGCACAGAGTCACAGTAATAGAAACCCTGAAGGCCTATCTGAGGCCAAACGCATTAATAAAGGGAGAGGCCTGTCAGAAACCTTCCCACCAACATTAACCGCACCAAAAGCAAGTCAACCCAGGCTTCTCATCACCGGCTCTTGTTCCGACAGAGGAGGTAGAAGTGCTGCTTGCTGCGGCCAACAGTTACTACAGCTCTGCTCTGAAGGAAGCCGTGGCCTTCGAAGAGCTTACTAAGGGCCTCCACTAAAGAACAAAAAAACACAAGTAAGACCGGTTTCCTCTCAAGTTATGACTCAACTTTGGTCACCACACTTCCACTTGGGCCTATTAACATTTGGTGGCCAGGACGGCGCTCCTTACAACCGGCTGCTACAGCAAACAGCCTCGCTGCCCGTCAGTCATATAGAAAGCCACAAGACTATTTCCTTTTGACTCTCTTCTCTCCACATCAGACCCACAGTCAGGCTAATGCGGAGGTCTATCTTCTCACAATCTACTAGAAAGTGGCATGCCTTGACTTGCTTAGCCTGCAAAAATGAGAAGCAAGATATAGACAGCTTCATGTTAATTATATATCCAGGGTCTTGGGTGCTACACAGGCTAAGGGAACATGGAGGCGCTCTGCTCCACCTCTGCCTGGGTAGGGAGCCATACCCCTGGCGGGAACCATAGAAGAAGCAACATGCGCCCAAGGAGAAACCTATGACAGGATGATCACAGAGCCCTGGGCCCTGGGGGATGCTTCAGAGAACAAGTAAGAGGCACATGGACTATCTTGTAGTTCTTTATCTTTTCACACTATGACAAACATAGCAGTTATTTCCTTTTCTCCAACCTCCTTAGAGATCTGAAAATTCTAGTACATTCTAAAGATCTACTCTTTGCAGATGGCTTCCCCTGTATTCATGTACACATGAAGAATGTCATGATGCTTACTGGGCTTTGAGATTTTATTATCATTATTACTGTGGTATTAATGTTATTTATGATCATATTAATATAAAAATAATAGTTAAGATTTAATGGGTTTTTCCTATGTGTGAAGCACTGTGATAAACGTATTAAATATTTTATCTCTTTTAATCCTCTCAACTACCATATGAATTAGACACAAATAATATCCTCAACTAAAAATTAGGAGCCCAGAACAGGTATTGGCCTTACCACATAAAACATCTCTTGGGATGCCCATGTCCCACATTGGGATGCCTGGGTTCAAGTCTTGGCTCTGCTATTTATTCCAGCTCTCTGCTAATATGCCCCCTGGAAAGCAGCAGGCAATGGCTACAGTCCTTGGGCCCCTGCCACTCCTGTGGGAGACCAGGATGGAGTTTCTGGCTTCAGGCTGGTCCGGCCCTATTATAGGCATCTGGAATGTGAACCAGCATATGGAAGATCTTTGTCTCTTTTTCTATGGCTCTCACTGTCTTTGGATAAAAATGAATAAGCAATACGTAATTAATTTTTCTAAGAAATAATTAGGAGCCTACAGCATGAAGAGATGAACTTACTGGAGACTGTGCCTCTGGCAAGTGGCAGAGCCAGGGTGCAGCCCAAGTCTGGTGCCTTCAGGGCCCACTCTGACAGCCACTTCAGGTTAGTCCCTTTCCCATTAAAACCCTGAAATGTTTATTTCCCCAGCAAACCGAAACGCTTAGCTTCAAGAGTCGAACACAAAAAAGAAGTGTTACAAACTCCCCAGTGTGCTTTCTCAGGGGTATTAAACTCAATCCCTATCGCTCTGCTACCTTAGCTCCTCTGTCCCTTGGAATGTTCTTCTGTCTAAACTCCCCCTTTCTTCACATTCTGCATCTCCACCCACTGTCACTCAGCCCATCTGAAGTCTGCTCAGCCTTAAAGACGTAACTCAGCTTCCATGTGTCCCCAAGAGGCTTCTCCAACTCCTGTAGCTCTGAATTCTGAGTTCCCATGAAACCTAAGGTTTCCATTACTTCCTTAGAATTTATGGTTTACTTTCGACTGCTAGTTCTATTTGAAAAGAATGCATCTTCAGGTTGACTTCATTGTTCTTTTCATGGATTTTGACATTACTGAAGGCAAGGGCTATATATTGAAATATTTTTTATTTGTCCACACATATACCAAGCTCAGCATCATAAAGGTAACGGGTTGTCCATGGGCGTTGAGAACTAGGTTAGGAACTCCCTTGTAGCCTGCAATTTGCAATAGGCTGAGTGGGTAGGGAAAGAACTAGCCTGTCTGCTCAAAACTCTAGTGGGTACTGTAGAAATCATTTTAAAATAAAGTCTAAGGAATCTCTTTGGGACAGAAAAGAGTCCCCTGATCCCTCAATTCCTGGCCTTCCATGTCCCAATTCTCACACATGGTCCATTCAAAATGCAAAATCTTGAACCAAAGGTAAGTAGAACTTCAGACCCTGAAAAGCAACACCAACTTTTACTTGTAAGTTTCACTTGCCTTCGCACCTGTGGTTTTGAAGGGGTCAAATTTCCTCTGAAGTCTCTCTGTGAAGCTCTACCCCCTTCATTTTATTCCACCCTGCCAGTCATCCCTGTCAACACGGACAATCCCCTTGTCAAACAGAAGTCACTGGAGCTATCAGTTTTCATTCACCTTTTAGTTGGGATAATCCCTGCTTCCTACAAAAAGGTTTTCCTTCTAGGAATTGCCGATTCTTTTTATTTAGGGTTTCTGAGGCTTTCCTAACAAAAGTACCTCTGCCCAGATGATTTCTGTTTTCTGAAGATCCCTTTCAGCTAAAAAGATCTGATATAATTTCAGGCTCTATAAGCTGTCTGTCTTATGAAAAAGCTTAGTGTATTCCTTTTTTTTTTTTCCTCTCACTTCCAAACTACACGTGGCACCCCAGAGAGTTGAGTTATGCCCTAGAAAGAGTATCTTCATACAATCTGCTTCACCATCCCTTCCATTTCCTATTTAGAATCCTATCATATGGTGACCTGAGCTAAATTAAAAAAAAATGTTTTCACCAGCCTCAGAACTATGTCATCTATATTCCTTCATATTATCAAACTTGCTGTGCTAGAGGAAAGCCTTAAGACTGTGAATGCAAACACAGAGAAAGGTCCCCATTCCTCTAGTCTGTGTGTTCATTTGGGGTACAAGTAAGCTGATAATAGCAAAGCCTCCCATGACCATTTTCCCATTTTCATTCCAATCAATTATTGGTCATCCCTCAACCTCAAAGTATGAGAGAGATCAAGTTTTAGGAAACCATAGGAAGCTCTTCATCTCACTATGTAGTCGACCTCTGCCCTGAGCCCACTGTCACCTTGCACCTGCTCACACCCTCCATCCCCTGCCCAGCCCCCTTGCCCTTTCTGTGGCTGTTTACTACCCCTGCGCTGAGGTTGAGGTGTAACTACAGCTGCACCACAAATAGAAAGCACTAAGTGAGACGTGGCAGGGATGATGCCCTCTGAGTGACTGAAGACAACAAAATACCAGTCTAACTGAGGGCCCCTTTCACCTCCAGCACTAGGTCTTCACCGGCCAAATAAACCCAGGAGAAGCAAGTGACTAGAGAAGTGTGGACCAATGTATTGTCACTGGCCAAATGCATGGAGTGTTGACAGTAAGGGGAAAAAACAGGAATTCATCTTAAAGCAAACTGGTGGAATCTTGTCATTCTTCTCTTCTGATTTTCCTGATACCAGCCAATGCCAGTAGCAAACCAGATCTTTTAGCCTTGTTTCTAAAGGACAGATTGGTCACTGACTGTGCATCAGAAGATCAAGTTGCATATCAACAAATACCAGCCATGCAACCTTGGACAAGTTATTGAGCCTCCCCAAATACCAATTTCCTTAAACAGACAGCATAGATTTTGCCCCAACTACTCCACAGGAATGTTGTAGAAATAGACTAATATATGAAAGTTCTTATATATAAGTAATATATAAAAACTTCTATAAGTAATAAGTAAAAAGTAATATATAAACTGTTCTTACGTGGGGATGAGCTAAACATAAAAGTTCTTATAAAGTCTACATAAATCTTAACTCTATAGAGAATTACTGTTCTATTTTTTATTTTTCCATTAATAATTATTGATTTCCTGCCACTTCTCAAATCTGCTCTTTTAATGTATCAATGATTATTTTTTTGAATATCAAATTAAAATTATTTTTTTTACTTTGAACTCTATTTCTAATCCTCTGCAAAATAAAATAGATTTTAAAAAGTTATTTTCAAACTACTAATATTCAGGCATTTTTATCTTTCAATTTTTTAAATAACTAAGGAAGTGATATTTAAAAAAACATTCTGGGTCGACAAGGAAGGGACTGGAATCTGTTTAAGCCTGACTCTGTGAATAGTCAGTAATAATTCATAATACCTGATTCTAAAATCAACAACTTTCATCTGCAGATCTCCAGAAACATTAAAAACATTATTACCCCGACATTTTCTTCTGTATTATTGCTTTCATTTTCACAGCTTAAAAAAATTTGACTTAAATAGTTTACAAATGCCACTCTGTGAAATCTTAGCATTGATTTCCAAGTGCAAAATAAATAGAGAAATGATGATGCTTTGGGCCTTTTCCTTGGGGAAGCAAAATTGGAGGAGGCAGCACACAGCAACCAAAGTCATTACTCTCGTTGGATGATGTGTGGAAAACTTGTAACCTGTGTACTGCGCTGTTCTCAGCTCTGCAGGCATATCCATTCAGTAAATGCCCATCCTTGAATCGGAACAAACAGCATATTTTCATCTCAAACGTATTAGAACTTTATTAGGACTATCTTCCACAAATATTTAATAAAATCATTAGGAGAGAGGAATCCATCTAATGGTAAAATAGATGATCATATAATCCAATCAGAACATTTAATTTGGGAAAAAGAAAAAAAATCCAGACAACATTACCAAAGGATTAACTTCTTCCTGAACTCTTTCATTGATGACTGACTGGTTTTGTCACAATACAGTTGCATTTAGAAGTGACCCATGATAAAACCCTAGGTGAACTTTAGCATCAATACTCGTTAACAGTGATGACTCATTGTTTGGTAGCTGATGGTAACCTTTTTACAGGAATGGAGACATTGCAAACCAGATAGACCTTTAAAGACCTCACAAGAGAAAACGTTAAAGAAGAAAAAAAGCTTGAGAAAATGAAACATGTTCTGATACAATAACAATTTGAGGTTTGCTGATGGTCTGAAAATGCCAAGCAAACACTTCTCTTGTAATCTGATATGTCAATTCAAACATAAATGTGTTGGGTTTTAATTAAGGATATGAAGCTTACAGAACAGATGAGAATATTAAGGATAAAGTGTCACCTACTATGCAAAATTATCATGCTGGAGAATAGAGCATTGATGCCTTTTCTTAGGATGGGGCCACATGAACAAATTAAGTGGAGGAAGTCACTCTGTCACCAGTAGAATAATGTGGGGAATTTTCATAGAAAACAAGTAAACAGTGAAAACCATGTTTTCTTTTGTGAGGCAGAAATTACTCTGTGGAGTACAGCAAGAAATGAGAATTACTACAGGAAGGAAAAAGAGATACAGGTCTTGACCTGTGCAATCCACATTTCATCTCTCTTGGCCTTCACCCATCTTGAGCCAAGAAAAGCGGTCAATGATCCAAAGCACTCTTTCAGAGTAAAAATAAACGGGTGGAATGTATTTTCACTCTTATTGAAAGCAATCCTGGAGACTACTGAATCACAGTTCACACCTTTTAATTACTCCAAATCTGAAAACATCCTTTGCGGCCAATTATTTCTGGCTTAGGTGTTGATTCCTTACCAAAAAAGTGACCCACGGAGACTTGGTTGAGCCAAGGTGGATATTCTGAAAAGCATTTGCCTTGCAAATAAGTGTTAGTGATTCCCCATGATAATGTGCTGTTTCTAAAACTGTATAATGACATCTAGATACATATTTCAATACATGTGAGGACATTCTGAGTAACCATGCACTACCTAAATGATCACTTAATATCTATGTACTAAATTTTATTTTCTTCCTGTGAGCATTACTCATTAGGTGTAGACTCATCATCTTGACAGAAAGGTAAGTACTACTAATTATTGAGATGAAAGTTAACTTCATTAATTCATCCTTCAAAATTTCAATGCTGAAAAAGTGAAGCGGCCTGGTCAATAATAATTGACCCTGATTGGATCAATAACCATAGCAACTAAATCACTTAAGGTTTCTTGGTTCTCCTTTGTTTAGAAATGACAAGAAAGGGAAAAAAAAGATGAGAAAAATACAGAAAAGATGAAGATATGGTTAGTTATAGGATAGGAAAGAAAATGAAAGTTAATAGATTAGTTTTAGTGGGAGATAAACCTATAAGCTCCAATGACATTCTAAATCTTCGATTTTGCTTTGCAACTTAACAGCATTTTCTACAGAAAAATATTTCACAAGAATTCAAGATATTACCTTAGCCATGGTTCCAACACATAAAATGTTCTCTTCTACTCTTAAAAGCTAAAATACCTGGATATGTAAGATTATTCATTGCAGAGATTCCTTCCACTGCTAATACGTTAGACAAGCAGCTCCTGGTGACTCCCATCCTGATTTCCACACAGCCCCACCCAAGGGCATGAAACATTCCCATCAGCAACACAGAGTAACATTCCCATGGCCCTGATTCATATGGGAGGGTTGCTGAGATGAGTACAGCATTTAGGCCAAATGCTATCTGTGTGGGTAAAAACAGGAGAACGGATCGCTCACTCAGTTCCCTGCGTGACAGGCCACTGGCCAGGCTCTGTCCCACAGAGAAACAGATCAGCTCATGACATGAGGAATATTCTGTGCCCTTTCTGTCCCCTCCATAGGCACCAGAAAGGCCAAGAGCGCTCAGATGAAAGTGGCTGACTAAATTCCCACCCCTGGGGCCACGGTGGCAAACCTTACAGCTGTTCTCAGAGACAGTGGGGGGCAGGCACTCATGGCCCGGATGGAGAGGAGGCTTTGTCTCTGGGGAGGATGACTAGACATGGGCAGCTTAACCCAGCTGATGAATGACAGAAGCACCAAGAAGTTCATCAAAAGGCCAGCTTCTACCCATGTTGCCTACGATGAGTCTACTAAGTCTTACTTTGGCTCTACCAGTATAGACAGCACTCTCTTATTAAAATTGAGATACAATTCACATACGATAAAATGCACTTTTTGATTTTTAAAATATTTTAATATTTATTTATTTGAAAGGCAGAGGGGGGGAGACAGACAGAGAGAGATCTTCCATCCACTGGTTCACTCCCCAAATGCTACAATGGCCAGGAGCCAGGAACTTCATCAGGGCTTCCCACAGTGAGTGGCAGGGACTCAAGTACTTGAGCCATTATCCACTGCTTTTCTAGGTTCATGAGCAGGAAACTGAGTGGGAAGCAAATCAGCTGGCACTTGAACAGGCACTCCAATATGGGATGCTGGGATTGCAAGTGGTGCCTTAATCTACTGCGCCACAACCTGGCCCTAGCGCACTCTCTTAAAGAGTACAGTTGAGTGGGTGGATTTTTTATTTTAGTATATTCACAAAATCCTGCAACCCTCACTATGATTTAATTCCACAAAATTTTCATCACCCCACAAGGAACTCTCCTGCCCATTAACAGGGACCCTAATTCCCCATCTTCTCTGCTGCTGGGAATCACTAATCTATTTTCTTTTACTATGGGTGTGCCTTTTCTGGACATCTACTATAAGTAGAATGATACAACAAGTCACCTTTGGATCTGGTTTCTTTTCCTTAATGTAATTTTCCTCTAAGGTTTGTCACTACTGTGGCCCTATCTATAATTCATTCCTTTCTATGGTTGAATAATATCCCACTGTATGGCCTTACCAAATTTTATTTATACATTCATCAGTTTGTTGGATATTTAGGTTGTTCGCATGTTTGGGTTATCACGCAAAATGCTACTACGAACATTGTTGTATGAATTTTTGTGTGCACATATGCTTTCAGTTCCCTAGAGTACATGGCTAAGAGTGGAATTGTTGGGTCACTGAGTGTCAGTGGTCAATATTTTGGTTGTTAATTTTCAAAATTTGAGAAGCGGAGAGAGAGCTCCCATCCTCTGGTTTACTCCTCAAATGAACACAATGGCTTGGCCCACTGGAGCTGAAGCCAGGCATGTGGAATGCAATCCAGGTCTGCAACAAGGGTAGCAAGAACCCAACTACTTGAGTCATTACCACTGGCTTCCACGGTATGCATTAGCAGGAAGCTAGAACCAGGAGCAGAGCTAGGACTTGAAGCCAGGCACTCCGATTTAGGATGTGAGCATCCTAAGTAGCATTTTAACCGCTCAGTCAAATGCCTGCCCCTGACTGTACCATTTTAGATTTTTATCAGTAATGTATTAAAATTTTGTTCTACACAATCCCACTAAAATGTATTTTAAATTTTTTTGGTTATGCTATTTTGGTGAATGTGAAATGGTATCTCATTGTGGTTTTGATTTGCATTTCCCTAACGACTAATGAGACACAGAGAGAGGTCTTCCGTCCCCTGGTTCATTCCCTAGATGGCCGCAACAGACAGAGTAGCACCAATCCAAAGCTAGGAGCCAGGACATTCTTCTGGTTCTCCCATGCGGGTACAGGGCCCAAGCACTTGGGCCATCTTCTACTGCTTTTCCAGGCACTAACAGAGAGCTGGATCAGAAGTGGAGCAGCTGGGACTAGAACCAGTGCCCATTCATTGGGATCCCACCACTGCAGGTGGCAGCTTTACCTGCTATGCCACAGCATCAGCCCCTGCATTTATTTTTAGTCATTTATGGAATATTTGTTGATTTTTTTTCCTCTGTGACTTAGTGGAGTGTCTGTTCTTTTAGGGGATACCCAGAGGAGTGTGCTAGATGTGGCCGGGGACTCTGGTCTGTGCTCTTGGGTGGGGTAAGTATCCAGGGTGATACCCAAGTTGGGCATGGTTGATCTCCTCTTGTTAACCTAAAGGAGGGTACGATCACCTCTGTTGGTGTAACCACATCTTCACCTCTCTTCCAGGGGGATCACTGTGTTATCCCACAGTGGGTACAATACTCATCCACACTGCTGCATGAACCACACTGAGGATCTGTGTAGTGCCCAGTATAAGCACAGATCCCACTTCAGTGACCCACCCCAGGCAATCAGGGAGCTCTGAATGTGTGGAGCCACACACAGTGATTGTCCAGAGGCCCAGCTCCACCCTGCACCCTCTCATGAAGTCAAAGAGTTTCAGCACCTGGGGCTCCCACAGTCCCACTCATCCCCATTAGCCTGTCCCCTCCCTGGAGAGGCTGAGATGTTCCCAGGGCCAGTTGCCTGTGGGTGCTCCCCCTAGGCAGTTTGAGCCCCAGAGCCTGTGATATGTTGAGAGGCTGGAGATGCCTCATAGTTCTAAGAGGGTACCCAGCTCCTGTCAATCCTCCCAGCCAGACTCAGAGTCAGTGGGGAACTTGGATTCCTACATCACACACATGCACAAGAGCCACTGGTTGCAACCTCTACTTGCTTCACAACTGTGCCTTCTCCCCACTGGTTGCTGGGTATGTATAAGAGCCTCTGTAGCCAGTACTGATTTCAGAATGGCTCCTTCTCCCCACCCACTGCCAGGTGAGTGCACCCAAGCTGCTGTGGCTGCTGCTGATAGCAAGATGGTGTCTTGTCCCTCCAGGTGCTGGGCACACCCACAAGAGCTGCTGCAACTGCTACTTATGTCCAAAATGGCACCCGCCCTCTCTCAGCCACCTTCCAAGTGCTATTGCTGGGGGGATAGGGAAAGAGAAATGTGCTTCCCCCCCGCCTCCACCCTCCGCTGGGTGGGTAGGCATCTTGTTCCCCTCAGGGCTCCAGCCTGGGCTCAAAGACCGTGTAGTCTGCTAGTCTCACTCTGGCTACATCACCAGTAGCACGGGCCACTGCAGTCTGATCTCGCCTTACTCTCCAAAGCTGGTGCTTTCTCCAGCTCTCAGCTGCTGGGGTCAGGTGTTGTGTCCATGCTCACCGCTACATGTCTGCACCTTCGACACAGAGCCCCAGCACCCTCCCTCTGCGGGATCTCCACTGTAGTTTTCTCTCCAGCTCTCCTGAAAATGTACTTTGTCCACTTTTTCAAAACTATTTTCCTCTAGCCCAGAGCATGCCCTTTCCTTATTCTACTTTCTTGGAAGTTTTAGAACATTGAATCTTAATAATATCAAGCCTTTAAGTCCATAAACTTAGAATTTTTTGCATCCATTTATGTCTTTTGAAATTTCTTTCAATGATCTTTTACAGTTTTCAGAGTATATGTTTTACAGTTTTTTGTTAAATTCATTCCTAAGTATTTTGTACTTCTTGATGATTATACATAGAATTGTTTTTGCTCATTGCTACTACATAGAAATACAACATATTTTTATATTGATCATGTATCTTGAAACCTTGCTAATGTAATTTATTTGTTCTAATAGTTTTCTTAATAGATTCTTGGGATTTCCTACATTCATGAGCCTGTCATTTACCAATAGAGACAGTTTACTTCTTCCAAATCTATATGTTTTCTTATGTCTTCTGGTTGAGGAAGTTCCCTTTTATTTCCAGTTGCTGAACATTTTTACTAGGAAGGTGTGTTAAATTTTGTCAAGTGCTTTTCCTGTCATCATTATTATGATGATCAATGTGGATTTTATCCTTTAGTTCATTATTGACTTTTGCATGTTAAACCAACATTTCATTCCTAGCATAAATTCCAGTTGCTTATTGTCTTAGCTCAGGCTGCCATAACAAAATACCACTGACTGGGTGCCCTAAACAGCAGAAATTTAGTTTCTGGAATTTCTGGAGGCTGGAAGTCTTAGATCAGGACTATTTTTTTAGTGGAGCCCAGAGCAAGAGAAGGCTCTGCAACAGATCCAGGCTGCAATGAATCTACTCTGCTACTGAGCCATGTGCTCCAGTAGATCCAACAGTGCTTGTCACGTCAGTGGCACATAGGATACATTCTGGAGCCTTCAGCAGATCCACAGAGGTGAACCATAGTTCAGGCTCTCAGGATCTTAGAGCAAAGCCATGTCAACTTCCGCAAATAACTGTTCTCATTTTGAGAAATAGCTCAGTTGGCCTTGGTAGAGCATTTAACAATGGGCCGCCAAGCTACCATGCAGGCTAAAATGCCTATTGTGAACTAAGTGTTATTGGACCCATGAAGCCATAAATTTGGACACACACTCACCAAATGGAAGCAGCATATCTGAGATTGGATCCTAAAAGGCCCTAAAGACACAAGAAAGTTACATGAACATTTGGCCCAAATGCCCATGGTTCCCATTCCTGCCATTCTCTTTTCTCTCTCCCACCCTGTACTTATGGTCTCGTGGGGAGCTCTCCATGAATAGATGACAGAGGAAGAGAACTCAGACCTGATGTGAGATGTTTCTGTATGACAGTAGGCACTATCTGAAAGGGGACAACTACAGCATCACAGCCCCTTTCTATTACCTCTGTGAATGGCAGTGGTGAAAGGAATTTCTGATGGGAGTGCATCAGGTTACATACTTGGTTTGGAAGGTGAAATGCCCATAAGTGTACTCAAATACACATTCATGGGTTGTGCCAAATTGTTTGGCTAAATGGTACTTAGAAGAATCATTATTGGATAATTGGTGATAAGGAAATTTGTGTAAGAGTAAACCTTAATGAGTGGGCAAAAAATATGAAGGGAGTTGTGTTTCATATTAATTTTCACCAAAGTGTGGCTTCAGCAGAGAAGGATTTTAATAATCAAGTGGATAAGTTGACCTCTCCTAGGATAACAGCTTCTTTCCACAGTCAACCTGTTATCACACAATGGGCTCATAAACTGTGGTTATGGTAGCAGCAATGGAGTTTATACTTAGGTTCAGCAATATAGGGTTCCACTCAACAGGTGACTTGGCTACAATTTGACTTGGCTACCAACACCAATATGGCACCATTCCTTGCGGTGATCAGTCAGCTATCTGGTTAAAGATTGCTTATGTTGGTCTACGTCCATTATGGTAACTTTGTCTTTATTGGAATAGACACTTACTCTGGATATGGATTTGCCTTCCCTATATACAATGCTGCTGCTCACACTGCTGCATGTGGGCTTATAGAATGCCTTATTCACATGCATGATGTTCCACACAGTATGGCTTTTGGTCGAGGGACTCACTACATAGAAAAAGAGGTGCAGCAGTAGGCCCATGATCACAACATTCACTGATTTTACCATGCTCCCCACTATCCTAAGGCAACCAACTTGATAGACAAGTGCAATGGCCTTTGGAGGAAACAGTTTCAGTGCAACTAGTTGACAATACCTTGAACAGATAGGGCAATGTAGTCCAGAAGGCTCTGAATTAGTGTCCAATATAGGGTGCTTTTTTCTCCAAAACTAGGATTCATGAATCTAGGAATCAGGAGATGGAAGTGGGAATGGCACCAACTACTATTATGCCTAGTGACCCTCCAGCAATGTTTTTGCTCCCTACCTCCATGGTCTTATGTTATGCTTGGTTTTAAAGGCAAGTAATGCTTCTATTAGTAGACACAATGGCGAACATTTGCACACTGAGCTCCATGTGGGGATACCAAGAATCTGTCCCAGAGATCATCACATGAATTAAACCCTTCCTAAACTCTCTCATTTGCATATTCAATTAGGGTACCACCACCTACCCTGTAAATGGGACAGCCAGACTGGGGTGGAGGCAATTCTCCTCATGGAGAATAAGTCTCTTCACGTGGGGCCAACCACACTCATTCTGAATATGTACTCTCTCTAAATAAATATTAGTCCCATTCATGCATGTTATCTAGGTCTCTTCTTTGGATTCTTATGTCACATGGTGATAAGAATTTGGAATACATCAAGCTGGAGAAACCATTCCCTACACCACCTACCACCCATGTGGGAGAGCTGGACTGAACTCCTGGTCCCTGTTTTCAGCCCTGGTCCAGTCCAGGCCATTGTAATGATTTTTAAAAAGAAGTATATTTGGCTCATTGTTATGGAAGTTCAAGAGCATGGCACTGGCTTCTTCCTGGCTCTGATCAAGGACTCAGAGTGGATGTTACCATGATAGGAGTACATGCCAGAGCAATCACATGGTGACACAGGAAACCAAAGATCCAGGGAGGGCCTGTCTTGCTTTTTGCAAACATAAAATACTGAATCAAAAATGTTTGTTTATTACTTATTTATTATATATTCTTCATATATTTGAAAGGCAAGGGAAGAGAGAGAGATTGGTTTACTACATATATGCCTACAGCAGCAGCTGAGGTTAGGCCAGGTTGAAGCCAGGAATCACGAGGCAGGAACTCCATCTAGGTCTCCCATGTGGGGTAACAGGGGCTCAATACTAGAGCCATCATCTGTGGCTTTCCAGGGTATATTAGCAGGGAGCTGGATCAGAAGTGGAGTGGCCCGACATGAACTGGAACTCTGATACAGGATGTGGGTGACCCAAGCTCCACCTAAGCCGATGCACCACAGCACTTGCCTCTCACTCTTGTTTTTTTATAGCAACTTGCTCTTATGCCACAAGACTAGCATTAATCTCTTCTGAGGAACCCAAGCACTTGGGCCATCTTCTGCTGCTTTCTGAGCCCATTAGCACAGCCCCGGATTGGAAGCGGAGCAGCTGGCCCAAAATGGATGCCAGCATTGCAGGCAGCGGCTTTACCCACTATGCCACAATGCCAGCCCCAGGATTAATTTTAATTAACAAATTAACGTTATTTAATTAGTTGTCTTACCAAGTAGCCTGTTGTTCCTGAGCCAACTTGGTTTTTTGTTTATCTTCTTGTTACTAATTTAATCTCCTTCTTGTTATATGCCTGTTTATATTTTTCTAGTTCCTCTTGAGTCAGTTTTGGTAGTGACTGTCTTTCTAGGAGGTGGCTTACTTCATCTAAGTAATTGCTCTTGTGCAGTTGTTCATAGTATTCCCGGAGAATTCATTTTGTTTCTGTAAAGTTGCCAGTGATTTCCCATTTTCACTTCTAATTTCAGTCATTTGAGTTTTCTCCCTTTTCTCTTGGTCAGTCTAGCTAGAGTTCTTTCCATATTATTGATCTTTTTTAGGATCCACTATAGTTTTCATTGATTTTTTCCTATTATTTTCCAGGAGCCATATTCGAACTTGTAAATGCATGTCTGGTCTAATTTGGAAAAATAATTAAGTTCTTAATATCTCTTCTGCCCATCACTGAGAGTGGTAGGGAGACTGTGAATATTATCCCATGTAGTACATCACCTGGGGCCTATGGCACTTTGGCCTTCTGCTGGGTTTAGCACAAGGAGCTGGGAGACAAGGAATAAGCTGGGGATATTCTCATCCACTCCCTTCTGCTTCATGATCTCAGTTCTGGCAGTTGCTGCAAGCCTCTAAGCATAGAGGTCCTGTTAGGAGGCCTTTCTTCCACTGCTCCAGCTACATTGAACTCCTAAGAAACTCTTTCCTTCCCTTACCCTTCAGGCCTGGGGTTGGGAGTCGTGTCCTGCTATTGCTGGTCTTTGAGCCTCTCAGTATTCCTCGTTACTTCCTTCAAGTTGGCCATCCTTGTGCAAAGTGTTCCTTCTTCAAATTACATGCAAACAGAGAGTCTCCTCTCATTGGAACTCAGAGTGATTCAATGTTCGTTGGCTGGAAGCACTCAGTTATAGGTCTGCTATAAGTTTCACCATTGGCTAAGAGTGATAGCTAATACTCTCACACTTGGGGAAACTTTATATGCAAAGGGATTTCAAACAGTTGATAAAAAATGGAATTAGAGGATAAGATTTTGGGTGTTAAATTTTTTGAAATGCATGTAGTTCAACTTTTGTGTAACATGCATTTTCCATGAACTTTTTGAAGACCCCTCATGTGTATATGAGTGTATGTGTACAATATTAACAACGTTGTTTTGGGGAAAATATTTTGTGGAAAATAACCTTATTAAACACCTAAAATGCAGAACAATTTTCAACGATGCATGCAATTATATGATTACATTTACATATTTTTAAAACAGTCAAAAGTAATCTATGGAATTAGAAGTCAGAGAGTGACCACTTTTGGAAGAAAGAGATGTAGTGACTGGGAGAGAAGGTGATGGGTGCTGATCCTAATCTCAGAAAACACAATATCAACACCAGAATTCTCCTCCTTTTGTCCCATGGAAATTGTGGTTTTGGGGATTTCAGTTTTCGGGATTTTAGCATTTGAAAGTTTAATCTTTCAGAATTACCACACTTGGATTTCTGGAGTTCTGGATTGTGTCTGCCAGGATTACAGCCAAACCCGAGGATAATGGGATCATTTGAGAGGCTGGTACTGTTCTGTTTCTTGATTTTGCTTAAGTCTAATTAATACATTAACTTTTTGTAATTGTTAAATTTTATTGTGGTTTAAATAAATTGTTGCCAATCTCAAGGCACATCAAAATTTTTCTCCATACATAAGTTCTATAAGTTGGTTTGATATTAAGAATACATTTTGCATAATATTTGTATATGGGGTGAGGTAAGGGGAGACTTTGTTTTTTATTTTTCTGTTTTCCATATGACTGATTGTTCCAGTAATATTTGTAGAAAAGATAATTCTTCAGGCGCAGGTGTGTGGCACCCTTACCTGGAAACCCTGCATTTCATATCAGAGGGCTTGGTTCAAGTCCTGGCTCTGCTTCTGATACAGCTTCTAACTGCCTGGGAGGGAGCTGATGTTGGTTTAAGTACTTGCATCTCTGCCACCCACATGGAAGACCCAAGCTGAGTTCCAGACTCCCAGCTTCCACCTCGTTCAGTCCTGGCTGTGAAGAGACTTTGAGGCTTGAATTAGAGAATACAAAAATCTCTCCCTCTCCTTTTTATGCTTTCTCCCTCTCCGCCTTTCAAATAAAATGAAAATAAATAAAAATTAAAAAGAAAATATTTTCCTTCTGTATTGAATTAACTTGCTATTGTCAAAAATTAATTATCCCATAGGATGGTACTTTAAAAAGTTCATGGAAAATCAAATTAAAAGACATTTATTGGGGCTAAGATTGTGGCGCGGCGGATTAAGCTGATGCCTGCAATGCCAGCAACCCGTTATGAACACTGGTTCAAGCTCCAGCTGCTCTACTTCAGATCCAGCTCCTGCTAATGCACCTGAGAAAGCAGTGGAAAATGGATCCAATACTTGGATCCCCGCCATCCATGTGGGAGACCCAGATGAAGCTCCTGGCTCCTGGCTTCAGCCTTGCCCAGCCCTGGCCATTGCAGCCATTTGGGAGTGAACCAGAGGATGGAAGATCTTTGTCTTTGTCTTTCCTTCTCTCTCTCTGTAACCCTGCCTTTGAAATAAATAAAGACTTTTTAAAAGGGATGTGCATCTAGTACAAAAAAGTTTGAAATCCATGCATATGTGCAGTCTTCAAAATATTCGCAGAAATGTAATATTATGAAAATATACTTGATTTCCAAATTTTTGCACCAAAATAATCTTATCTTTTATCTCCATTTTCCCATGAATTTTTGAAGTATCCTTGTATGTAAGCATTTATTTCTTTATTCTCTATTCTTTCTTGTCAAATGTCAAAAGGTTATTGATTTTATTTATTTGAAAGGCAGAGAGACAGACAGAGATCTTCCATTCAAATGGCCATAATAGTCAGAGGTGAGCAAAATTGAAGGCAGGAGTCAGAATTAAATCGGGGTCTCCCACATGGCTGCCAAAGGACCAACCACGTAAGCCATCATCTGTTACTTCCGGAATTGCGAGTGGAGCTGGGACTGGAGCTAAGGCACCCAAATATTTGTTGCAGACACCCTAGGTGACATCCCTGTAGTCTCTACTCTATCCCATGGTTTAATATCTCTTCTTATGCCAATACCATATTATCTTGATTACTTGAGCTATATAGTAAGGCTTAAAATCGTCTAATGTAAGCCTTCCAACACTGTTCTTCTTTCTCTAAATTGTTTTGGTAATTCTAACTACTTTACAATTCTATATGAAATAAACTTGGAATAAATCCATCAGTTTCTATAAAGAGGTTTGATGAGATTTTGATAAGCATTATATTGAACATATGGATAAATTTGAAAAGTGGCATCATCACAATTTTGAGTTTCCCACTGAAAAAACATAACGTCTCTCATGTATAAAGCTTTTTCATCAGCAAAGTTTTATAGTTTTTAAGTTGTGTATGCTTTTGTCAACTAACACTATTATAGCAAACAATACTGAAACTATTGGTAACTGAAGCTTATTTATGCGTTCACATAAATCCCAATTTACTATTCTTGGGTCCATGCTATGATCCCAGATCCAAAGATGCTTCCTTCTTGTGGTGCCACCATCACACTGAGTTTGAGTCCTCTATTGTTCCCTTGTGTCTGAGCAGAGGGCATGAGAAGAGACAAGAGCGCTGGAGGAGTCCCTGTGGGAAGCTTCCATGGGCCGGGATTAGAAGCATCGTATATCACTTGTCCCCACATTCTAGTGGACAGAAGCCAGTCACATGGCACACAGCAAACAATTGTTAAGACAGGCTGTGGAAAGTGTTCCAGCCATTGTGTGCACAGAGGAAAAGGAGACAGGAACTATTTAGCACATAGCTGTCTCAGCCACATAGATAAATAACTTGGAGAAAATCTCACACATTTGAACAAAGAGGTATAAAAGGATATTCAACACAGTATTGTCTGAAAATGTCAGAAAAACCTAATGTCCAATAACATAAGATTGGATTAAAAGCAGACTTTTGAAAAAGACCTCAAAAGCACAAACCATAAAGCAAAAACTTGGCAGATTTGACTTCATTAAAACACCAAAGACAACATTTAGAGAAGACTCACAGACTGGGAGAAGACTCACAACAGCTAAACTTCAGGGCGTGTTTGGAAGTCAGAGGGCCGAGCTGACACTGGATGGGGAAGATGGGCATATCTGGCACACGATCACCTTATCTAAAATGAACGAGGTATTGTTTTTGGTTGCTGTCGTTGGACACCACAGACGGTATCCTTTTATAAAGAATGGAAGTTGGTTCAGTTCACTGTTTTGGAGGCCAGGAGATTCACAGGCAAGGCATCTGGCGAGGATCTTCTTGCTGGTGGGGACTGTTGTAGAGTCATGAGGCAGCACAGGGCACCACAGGGCAAAAGGGGTGTACACGAAGGACAGAGACAGTAGCTTTTATGATAGAGCCACTCTTGAGATAACCCATGAGTCCATGAATGGACAAGGGCAAAGCCCTAACAACTTAACCACCTCTTAAAGGCCCCACCTAGTCCCACCTCACAATGGAGATTAAATTTCAACCTGAGCCTTGGTGGGAAAATTTACATGATCTCAGTGTTAATGACTAGAATATCCATATGGCCCTCCAAGTCAGTAAGACAATGCGGGAAATCCAACAGAATGTTATGGACAGTTCATAGAGAAGAAAACGCAGTTACTAGTGAGCATGCAATGATTTGCTCTACTGACGTAGTAACTAGATCAATTCTAAAGAGAAAATACTTCACACTCACCAGCGTCACACCGTCGGATACTATCAAGCACTCACTAGGACGGGAGGAAACGAGAACCCTCAGATCTCCCGGTAGACACACACAGTACTAGTGCCATTCCGAAGAGCAACAAGGCAGTACTTTGTGAAGTATGCATTTACTGTATGGCCCAGTAATTCCATTTCTGGGTATACATATGCTGTAGGGGATGCATGTGAGGATGTATCATTCAGTAAGGGTTGGAGGCAACACAAGTGCTCACCACTAAGGGAACGGAGAAGTAAAATATGATTTCCAAATATACTGTGGAATATCACAAAGCAGTTAGATATGATAAACATTTAAAGATAAACATGTACATAAGGAAAAATCCATCTTAAAAACTTTGTGATAATTTTTTAAAACTTTTATTTAATAAATATAAATTTTTAAAGTGCAACTTTTGGATTATAGTGTTTTTTCCCCCCATAACCACCCGCAAACCATCCCATCTCCTACTCCCCCTCCCATCCCATTCTTCATTAAGATTCATTTTCAATTATCTTTATATACAGACGATCAATTTAGTATATATTAAGTAAAGATTTCAACAGTTTGCACCCACACAGATACACAAAGTATAAAGTACTGTTTGAATACTGGTTTTACTGTTAATTTGCATAGTACAACACATTAAGAACAGATCCTACATGGGGATTAAGTGCACAGTGACTCCTGTTGTTGACGTAACAATTGACACTCTTATTTATGATGTCAGTAATCACCCGAGGCTCTTGTCATGAGCTGCCAAGGCTATGGAAGCCTCTTGAGTTCACAAACTCCAACCTTATTTAGACAAGGCCATAATCAAAGTGGAAGTTCTCTCCTCCCTTCAGAGAAAGGTACTGCCTTCTTTGATGGCCTGTTCTTTCCGCTGGGATCTCACTCACAGAGATTTTTCATTTAGGTCATTTTTTTTTGCCACAGTGTCTTGGCTTTCCATGCCTGAAATACTCTCATGGGCTTTTTAGCCAGATCTGAATGCGTTCAGGGCTGATTCTGAGGCCAGAGTGCTATTTAGGGCATCTGTCATTCTATGAGTCTTCTGTGTATCCTGTTTCCCATGTTGGATCATTCTCTCCTTTTTAATTCTATCAGTTATTATTAGCAGACACTGGTCTTGTTTATGTGATCCCTTTGACACGTAATCCTATCTTTATGACCAATTATGAACTTAAAATGATCTTTGTGATTATTTTTAACAACAAAGAATATAATGGATAGCATAATACTATTTATTTACATATATATACAGTGTATAAAACCACATATACACACAGTAAATATATATAAATACTCCACATAGTTACAGGTGCATATATTAAAGAGTCTTCAAGTGGCTTATGGAAAACACACATTACATTATAATTTCATGTTTCCACTTTTTTGAAATACCCCCATATATATTCACTTAGTGACTACCTGAGGAGGGCAAGATAAAGAAATACCTCATGAAGTAGAGGTCTGGGTTGGATCCATATGATAATGGGTCTTGAGCTGGTGAAGTGATCCACCTAGAAACCTGTGCCTACACTGCCCCCTGCCCCCATACTCATAAAGCCTACATGAAGGGGAAGAGGAGTGAGGCATGCAGGCAATAGAACAGACAGGCTGACAGGGACAATTCTATAAGAAAAGCCCCCAGGGGCGGATATTTGTGCAGCAATTTGATTGTCAATCTGGACTCTTGTATTTCAGACTGGAGTGCTTACCTTAGAGTCCCAGCTCTGCTCTCCGCTCCAGCTTCCTGCTTCTGTAGACCCTGAATGGCCCAAAGGTGATGGCCCAAAGAGTTGGGTTCCTGCCACCAATGTGGGAGATGCAGATGGAGTTCCCAACTTTCTGTTACAGCCTGGACTTGCCAGGGATGTTTTTGCTATTTCGGGAATGAACCAGCAGATGGGAAATTTCTCTGCCTGTTTCTCTCTCTGGCTTTCAAATAATATGAAAATAAACACCAAACTCTCAAAAAATAAAAGCAAAAAAAAAAAAAAAAAGAGTCCACCAAATTTTAGTTAACGCTTATTAAGCTGAGATGGTTTGAGAAACTTAAGAACAAAGCAAACAACACCATCTTAGAGCACCACTGGTTTTGCAGGTGTGAGAAGCTTTGTGGGGGCTTTGGTGAGCTTTCCTTCTTACTAAGAAACACATGGGGTAGTTTAAAATGCAAGCATGGTTTCCCACAGTGCACTATAGTGTAAGTGAACCACTGGGCTAGAGGCCTGTTTGCATGTTTAATGTGTTTTGTCAAAGAGGGTGTTTGCCCTTTGTTCTTGCTGGCTGTTTCAGATGAGCAACTGAGAGAAGAGCAGTCCTCGTGGATGTTCCTGAACTACACTTAGGCCATCTTTGTGTGCGTTGCCAGTTAAAAGGCATGGCCCTGTGACTTGAGTCACAAACGTTGGCAGGAGGTGCTCAAGGAGACTATGAGAGGACTTAGGCTCTTTTGTCCTTTGAAATAACAAAATGATAAAGCAGCCAGATCAAAGAGCCACTCTATTAAGGTGGGGCAGAACCCAGCAAACCGGAGGGCTCAGGCTATCTCAGGCAGGAGCTGCACAATGGAGCTCACATGTCCCACTCCCTCTGCATCATCACGGCACCCAGCAGCATGTTCCATTCACACTGGTTCCCAAAAGAATTTTGATTAAGTGCTAACCACACAGAGATGTGCAAGTACACAGAGCTGAAACTCAAGTGTGTAAACTGGTTATAACACTCTTAGAATGCCAAATTTAGTGAGAAAAATCAGTTATCTATTTTCTTGAGTAGAAAACAGCTTGTGGAAGATAGCACCAGCCAGGTGCTCCAAGTAATACAAAACACTGCAAAGTCATAGATGACAAGGTGAAACTCATGGCTAAGTAAAGGAACTAACTAAATTGTAGTTTAGAGAGTGAAAAAATTGAAACTCGCAAGTGGAAAGAGAAAATGCAAAGATATTGGCTGCTAGAGAATGTGATTATTTAAAAGGTTACAGTATGGGGCCCGCGCTGCAGCCTGGAGGGTAAAGCCATAACATGCAGCACTGGCATCCCACATGGGTGCTGGTTCAAGTCCCGGCTGCTCCACTTCCAATCCGGCTCTCTGCTGTGGCCTGGGAAAGCAGAAGATGGCCCAGGTCCTTGGGCCCCTGCACTCGCATGGGAGACCCAGAAGAGGCTCCTGGCTCTGGATTGGCCCAGCTCTGGCCACTGCAGTCATTTGGGGAGTGAACCAGTGGATAGAAGCCCCCCCCCCCCCACAACCGCACCCTGTAACTCTTTCAAATAAATAAATCCTTTAAAAAAGAAAAGATTGCAGCAAAAAGCAGTGGTTAGGGGTCAGCATTTTGTACAGTGGGTTAAGCAGCTGCCTAAGATGCCAGCATCCTGTACTGGAGCAACAGTTTAAGTCCTGGCTGCTCTGCTTCAGATCCAGCTCCCTGCTAATGCACCTGGGAAAGCAGCAGAAGACGGCCTAGGGACTTGGGCCCCTGCACCCACATGGAAGACCTGGATGGAGTTCCTGGCTCCTGGCACCAGAGTAGCCCACTCCTAACCATTGCCAACTATTCAGAGAGTAAACAAGTTGATAAAAGATCTCTTGATCTTGATCTCTCTCTCAACCTCTCTCTCCTCTCTCTCTCTATGTCACTGCCTTTCAAATAAATGAAAATCAGTCTCTTAAAAAATTTAAAAATAAATAGTGGTTAGTGAAATGTATGGATTTATAGGACAAGAAATATCTTTTAACTTCTTCAAAATGCTCCCCTGCCCAACTTGCACCTCCATCTACTCCATTCTTTCTCTGCTCCCCTTTAGAGTAAAAATTCTTCAAAGAATCCTCCCGGTCTTCACATCATCATTTTCTATTCTCCTGAGGGCACGCCTATCAAAACAGTGTTCTCAGCACTCCAGGGAGGAGCTCTTAGCAAGTCCAAGCCCTCTTTGTAATGGACTTCTCAACAGCATTTGTTTGCTCTTCTTCTGAAAACTGCTTATAACTTTTTTAAATGTCTGCTTCGAAATACTTTTAGACTCATCTAGATGCTGGAAAAAATAGCTCAGAGAGCTCCTGTGTGCCAGCACCCTGTAATAATAGTACTTTTAATAACCATCGTGCAATTTGTACTTCTAAAAATTGTTGCCACCCTTTTGAAATTCTTTTCTCCCTTGGTTTCTGTTGTCCCATCCTCCTGGTTTCCTTCCATTCCCGTCACTTAAGTGCACCTTTCTTCCTCTGCCCTCTCTGAACGTGCTGGCTCTCAGGACTCAATCCTTGCCTTTCTTCTCTTTGGTGTCTAAATTGGCATCTCCCATACCCCATCTAGTCCCATAGCTTTAGCAAGCATGTATCTAGAGAAATTCCCAGATTATTATCTCTAGTCTTGAACCAGCTTTGAATTCCTGGCTTTCGGCTCAGCCTCTCCACCTTGGTATCTAGTACATCTCTCACTTTAACATGTTGTACCCGAACTCATTCAAGTCCTGTCAACCCAGCCCCTTTCTCTGTCTTCCCCTTCTGCGCAATGGCTCACTCATCCATGCACATACGCTGAAAACTCAGATTGGACGTTTCCATCCTCTCATGTAACTTGCATTAAAGTTAACAACACATCCTATTGACCCTAACCTTCAAAATGTGGTATCTATCAGAACAATGCTCACTGCTTCTTATCTCTACCACCCTAGGCCAAACCACCTTCATTTGTTTTCTCACATTGTATCAGTAGCCTCTTTACTGGTCTGGGTCCCACCCATGCCCCACACTTATTCTCTACATAGTCGTAGCTGAGTCTTTTAAAATGTGAGGAATGTTCTGTCACTCTTTCACTCAGCACCTCTCAGTGCTTTCCCACGGAGATATAAACCAATTACCTCCACAGAATGCAAACCCTGGAACTTGTCATGGCCCGTAAGATTCTAGAAGATTCATACCATCATCTGCTGCTACCTGCTCTCCAGCTGCATTGGAGCCCACATTTGGGCAACCTCCTGCCTCTAACAGCCCAGGGTACCCGGTACTTTCCTGCAAATGCACAAGGCATTTTGCGCCTAGCATTCCCTCTGCCAGGGACACATGCTCCTAGCTATTCCCACTTAAGATTCTACTGACTCCCTCAGAGACAACTCGGACCACGTTGTCTGGGGCAAGCTCCTCTCCCCGAGAGTCTATCTCTGGGTAGGTTTATGGTCCTCAATAAAGACTGGACATCAACTGGCTGGCTGGTTGCTTGCTTATTTCCTATTTGTATATCTCCCACCCTAGAATATAAACTTCACGAGAACCAGAACTTTTTTCTGATCTGGTTCACTATTGGTTCTCAGTGTGGCATATACTAGGAATTCAATAAGCATTTGTTGAACAGAAAAATAAGCAGAGCAGCAGTAAAAGACTAGGTATTTTACCTTCTCTCAGAGAATGTAAAATATTTGGATGAAATTTGAAATTCAGGGTAAAAATGTAAGATTTTAAGTTGTTATTTTGGCTATGCTATTACAGAAAAATGTTAGCCATCTCTTTTATAAGGTCTAAAGATTAAATTGTGCGTCCTACAGATTCCTTCATAATAGAATTAGTTTCCTACCTTGAAGAGAATAGAGAAATGAAAGAACAAGTTGGGCTTAGAATAGAGAAATGAGGGAGCAAGTCATAGCTAGATTCACTTCGCCATCAGCGAAGTATACAGTAAGTAGAAAAAACCTCCCTTTCAGACAAAAGGGAAAGAAAGTTTTAAAGTGAGAATATAATTTTCCTCATGGGCATTGTCTACCTTAGAAAAACTACTACAGAACATGCCTGTGACTAGAGACTTGTAGTTCAGGCCACCGAAGATTAGAGATGGGACATGGGCACTCCCTTGACTTGCATCCTCTGGTCTGCTTTAACACAAACCAGGAGGAAAAGAAAGCTAGGCATCAGAAGCAATGGGTGGTGGCCTATTAATGGCTGATCTGTACAGTGATCTGCCCTCAAGGAGACCCAACAGGCCAGTCCACTGCAGTGGCTTTCAATGTGGTAAGCCTGGGCTTCAGCAGAAGTCAGCTTGTGAAGAGCCCTGGCAGCTCTGCCAAGAGTTGGATCACTGGAAATGGACCTTCCCTGGAGTCGAAGGATGCCCAGGTCAGAGCCACAGATCTTATTGGCTCTAAGCTGAAAAGCCCTTCACTCAGCCCAACTTCCAAAGTGACCACTGCAGCTGAGGGGATGGTCAAGTAGGGTCAGCAACATTGCAGGCAGAACTGTAAATTTCTTGTTAGAGATGCCCCCTGCCTTTACCTGGCCAGCTCTCCTCCCAGGCCAGCCAAGTAATGAAAGTCAACAGAGTGCCTTCCCCTAGGAGGTTCACACCTCCCTTAGGATATACCCCATGTGAAGAGATAGATAGGTCTGGGCCTCTTAACTTACAAGGCCTAAAGCCCACCAGATTATTATCAAGCCCCTTCTGTCAGGTTCTATTTGCCTCTCAATCAGAAAAATTACTTGTAGCTTAGACAGCACCTTTCTTAGCTCCTCTAATAATGACTCTGTCCTTTGTTCTAGGCCCTGTCTAGTGCACTTGGGCCTCATCCCTTTGTAATCATAACCTCTACTCTACCACCAATGGCTCTACTCCCAACCTGTGTGTACTGATGGTCCTCTTCCCCACTTAATGCTGTATAATTGTTCAAACCTGGTAAATGCCACTCTTAGGATCATTGGTTACTATCCTCACTCTGTCTTTTATGACCTTGTCTAAATATGATCAGAGTCGGCAAACTTGGAAGGCTTCCATAGCCTTGGCAACTCATGACGACAGCCTAGGGTGGTTACTGGCGCCATAAACTAGAGTGTCAATTTGTTGGGTCAACAACAGGAGCCACTGTGCACTTGCTCCTCATGTGGGATCTCTGTCCTTAATGTGCTGTACATTTTGATTTAATGCTATAACTAGTACTCAAACAGTATGTTTCACTTTGTGTTTCTATGTGGGTGCAAGCTGTTGAAATCTTTATACCAAATTGATCTTCTGTATATAAAGAGAATTGAAAATGAATCTTGATGCAAATGCCAGGGGAGAGGGAGCGGGAGAGGGGAGGGTTGCAGGTGGGAGGGAAGTTATGGGAGGGGGAAACCATTGTAATCCATAAGCTGTACACTGGAAGTTTATATTCATTAAATAAAAGTTTAAAAAAAAGTAAGATTTTTATGAAGTCTAGTTTATATTTCTGTCACTTACAATGAAATGGCTTTCTTTTTGGCCATCTCAGTTGTAATGTAAAGCATTACATTTACCATTAGTGGTAAATACCCTGACTTATCTGTGGCCAATCAAAAATATGTCACCATTAACTATTTCACATATATAAAGCCTTTTTTATTGGCTTTTCTCAAATGATTTTCAGATACTGTGAATTGATACAGGTTGTCCACAGGTTCTCTACCATGTAAGCAAAGAACCATGGTAATGGTTTATTCTGTCCACACACCCTTCCTCCGGGGTTGTTGTTCCAACAATAAATAGACTCACTTGAGCAATAAAGGTGAGAGGGTTTTAAATTACATCCTTCATTAGCTTAATAATGCTATAAATATTTTTCTCTTTTATCTCTGAAGAAGATATGCAATATGAATTACAAGTGCAGACTCCAGTCTTATCATTTGTCTTTCTCCCCAAGGCAGTGCTCTATCACTATACAATTGTTGAAGATAAAAGCCCATGATGGATACATTCAGAACTCAACTTTGATCTCTCTACTCCTTTTCATGTCCACTTTGTCAATCATGTTATGTTATGATGTTACAACCACTGAGAAAGTGTGTCTAAGTTATAATGGCATTTTGGGCTATTCTCTGTAAAGAAAGAAACTCCTGAGACTTTGGTAAGGTTTGTAGGCCCCTGTGAAGGTTGACAGAGTTACTCCAGGGTTATTATGATCAGGTAGAAGAGTTGGGATTCTCCCTTTTGGCTGCATCCTATACTCCATTATCCCTTCCCTCCTCCTTCTTCAGGTCTGGGCTAGTCCCTCTTTCTCCCTCTTTGGACCTCACTTCTAGTAACACACATGTCTACCTTTTCATTTCAACCCAGGTGGAGAAGAATCTCTTTTCTTCTTATGGTAGTACAAGGCAAGAGTCTACACAAACGCAGCATGAACTAAGGAACTAAGAAGACAGAAGAAAGCGCAAAGTCTCTTGACCCAGGGATTACTCTCCCAGAGATTCCCAGGAACAGCAGTGACCATCATCAATGCTCAAAGCGACTTCTGCTGAGCCCCTCAGGGTGAGCCTGGCCCTCTCTTGTACCCCCATCTAGTCCTTGTCCTGGAGTAGCTGACTCCAGCTCAGTGCTGGACAGCCCCTCCCAAAGGCATCTTCATTCAAGTACTCAGGAAATGAGGGGAAAAGGTTCAAGGCAGTGTGTACTAAGTGGGGGAAAAGAAGCAACACGGACTTCTGATATGGTAGTAAATGTCAATATTTTCCCTTTTCCTCCAGGAAGTCATCCAAAAGTGGTAGAAAAAGGAGGTGGGAGAGTCCATGCAGCTCATTTCCCCAAAACTAGGAGTCAGCTGTGGTCTAGAAAGGAATGCAAACATGCAGACTGATGAGATGACCAAGCAGTATGTGGTCTCAGTTCTGATGTAAACTTCAAGCCGTATCCCTTTTCTACACATTCCAACAATGAACGAATGAGAAACCAGGCTAAGCAAAACTTATGGAGGAAGTATCCCTGCATCTTTTGTTGGGTCAGAGAAGCAGAAGAATTTGATGACAGATAAGCCATATTGATAGGAAGATGTCTGTCTCTGTGGCACCAGAGAAAAAGAACTTTGGGTTGTGAAATCAACTAATAATACCTTGACACTAACATTAACACAAGAACTAATGCAAATTGCTGGCGTACTTGAAAATATTTCAAAAAGTTCATGAGAAAATGGAATTAAAATGTAAGTATATTTTCATGCAAAAAATCAGAAGTGCATGCATAGTTTTTTCATAATACACATATTCCATTAACTTTTTGAAGACTCATCATAGAGTTCAACACATTCAATCAAGAGCAATGTAAAGTGACCTGGTACAGTACTGATACAAAGGTACTGTAAGAAGCACAAAGAAGAAAAGAGTAACAACTCTGTCAGTAAACAAATCTTCACGAGGAAAATGGTGCCTGCCATAAAATGTGATCAAACAGTTCTTGATGAATTATAGGAATGTGGTATTTCTCTTAGCAATTACCTCCACCAGGAAGACCACAAAACAAAAACACAGAAATGCAGGAAGAGTTGATGAGACAACAGAAGGCAGTAACACTTTAATTGGGAAGAACTCGGAATAGAACTAGTAATAAAAACACACATAATATTAAAATTGGAAAGAATATAAGGTGGAGTTGACCTTGAAGAAAACACTGTAAAGTACACAGAGCATGCACATTAGAAGTCAGCAAAATAAAAATAGAATAAGATATAGATTTTAAAACAAGAGAAAAATAATAGGTTTGGAAGGACATCCAACATCATCTAAATTACAGTCTTGAAAGAAGAAAAACAAAACAATGAGATAAAACAAAAATCTGCAAATATAATTGAAGAAACTTTATCTACAAAAAAAGTGTATATCTGGAATAATGATCCAGAATAACCATCCCATAGCATATTGTGACAAGGTTATTGGACAGAATTATATTCATTGCCAGGCAGAAAGAACTCACTTACAAGGGAACAAAAACAGGCTGAATGTAACATGCTATATATACAAAAGATAATGGACTAATAACTCCTATAGATGCTCAGGGGAAAAAATGTGGTCCCAAGATCTCACAGCCAGCAAGATTAAAGGGTGTAAACAAACAAAACCAAAAAACTTTCAACAGGCAAGAACTGAAGGAATATTTTCTCATGAGCCTTTTTTCAGGCTACCCTTAGAGGATGAACTAGATCCATCAATGGGATGACCAGGGAAATGATGACAATTGAACAGGAAGCAAACATCTAATCCAGGAATGTTTAACTGGGACAAAATAGGATGCAAATATTGTAACAAAATAGAAACAGCACAACTGAAAAAGGAAGAAGGAAAAGAAAGAAAAAATTGCTTTAAAGGTAGTCACTAAAAAAGAAAAATATAAACCTTCCTGGAAAACTCTACTTATACATATAATACAGGGGAAATAAACTGCATAGCCAAACTGTAGAAAATAAATATTATGGCAGAGCTGAGATCATAATGATAACTGTAAATAGACTTAACTTACTTATCGCTTAGTCAAGGGCTAAACAGGTACATCAAAAGAACCCAAGACATAGTAGCTTAAATAAAGTAGACTTTTTCTTATAAAGCTGTCCAGAAATGAGTATTTCAGGGCTGTTTACAAGCTCTGCTCTTTAAAGCCCTCCAGAGATTCCGGTTCCGCCTACCCCACGGCCTCAATAATCGTGATGTGCTGGTCTTGGTAGCATCAACCACTCTGGCTCACCAAACTCACAAGAAAGGGCACAAGAAAAGTTGCAGAAAATGGCTCCACCTTTAAACACAAAGTTGCACAATTTCTTTCCCCTCATACTTTTAGTCATGTGACCACGCTTGACTGCAAAGGAGCCTGAAAGTGTGTGGGAATCCCATCCTGGTATTTTTCTAAGAAAACAAATTATACATTTTTCTAAATCCCCAAGCCCATGAAAATTTGTCCAGGAATCAGAAAAATAAGGGAGGTGCATAATTTTCATTCAAGAATTGAAAGCTCACCAAAGAGAAGACGTTACTCACTAAAAGAATTTACCAACATCAAGTTACAAGTAAGAACAGCAAATGTTGACTTGCGGAGTTTAAGAGTAAAGTCAACAATCCTGAGAAACGAATACAGGGGCACAAAGAGGAGAACTGGTCCCAGTCTACACAGTCAGCTTTGTTTGTGGCTGGAGAGAATGCTCTGGAGGTCTACAGAGGTTTCTTTCTAAATCTTCACCTGGGCGCTGATCAGCACCTGCATAGGAAGAGATTTTTCAGTGTCAGCAAAGAACCACCTAGAAGGGCTGAGGGAACATCCCTTGGCCCATACACAAGACTGGGAACAGTGTCTGTTCGTTGTAAGTAAAAACCTCCTAATTCAAGGGGTATCGGGTGAAATAGTGAGAAAGCCATTGTCTTAATATCCAAGAAAAATTAGCCTTAATAATGCGGCTCTGGCCCTGTCCACAAAATGCTACAAAACAAAACCCCAAAATATTCAGATTGCTTCCAGGTAACGTAACTGTGTCCTAGAAGAAAGCTGAAGCATATATACAGGAAGACCAAAATAACCAACACAGAGCAACACAAAATGCACAATATCTAACCCATGAACAATACGTGCCACACACAGGCCTGTGTTGTGGTACAACAGGTCAAACCACTGCTTGCAGTGCCAGCCCATATCAGAGCGCAGGTTTGAGTCCTGGCTGTTCTGCTGCTGATCCGGTTCCCTGCTAATGTGCCTGGAAAGGAAGCAGAAGATGACTCAAGTACCTGGGCCCTGGCCAACCACGTGGGAGACCCAGGTGGAGTGCCATAGCACCAGCCCCTTAAGGAGAAAATCTGAAAAGCAGCCAGAGAATCAAAGAACATTGCACTGCAGGATATGCACTATGCCTCGTACGCCCAGTACAAGAAGCACTTAGACAGCTATCGTGCCCGGTGCTGTGGCATAGTGGGTAAAGCCGCCGCCTGCAGTGCTGGCATCCCATATGGGTGCCAGTTCAAGCCCCAGCTGTTCTACTTATGATCCAGCTCTCTGCTATGGCCTGGGAAAGCACTGGAAGATGGCCCAATACCTTGGGCCCTGCCTTCTGTGTGGGAGACCCAGAGGAAACTCCTGGCTCCTGGCTTTGGATTGGCCCATCTCTGCTGTTGCAGCCATTTGGGGGGTGAACCAGTGGATGGAAGACCTCTCTCTCTCTCTCTCTCTCTCTGCTTCTCTGTAACTCTTTCAAATAAATAACTAGATGTTTAAAAAAAAGAAGAAGATGTCTCCTGGGCAATCTTTTTTTTTATTTTTTAATTTTTTAATTTTTTTTTAAATTTTTTTTTTGACAGGCAGAGTGGACAGTGAGAGAGAGACAGAGAGAAAGGTCTTCCTTTGCCATTGGTTCACCTCCAATGGCTGCCGCGGTAGCGCGCTGCGGCCGGCGCACCGCGCTGATCCGATGGCAGGAGCCAGGTACTTCTCCTGGTCTCCCATGGGGTGCAGGGCCCAAGTACTTGGGCCATCCTCCACTGCACTCCCTGGCCACAGCAGAGAGCTGGCCTGGAAGAGGGGCAACCGGGACAGGATCGGTGCCCCGACCGGGACTAGAACCCGGTGTGCAGGCGCCGCAAGGCGGAGGATTAGCCTAGTGAGCCACGGCGCCGGCCTCCTGGGCAATCTTAATTCACCAGCTCGGCAAAGCACTTCAGACTTCCATTGGAGAACTATTGAACAAGTGCTTCCATCACTTCCACTGTCAGAATGAGGCCTGATGCATTGCAAAGACGCTGGGTATATGTTGCACACACATTCTAATACAGTCATCATTTTGACGGAGAGTCAGCTCAGTGCCAGATTTTTTGAAAATCTACCATCTAGTATGGGAATTTGACTTATGTAACTACTTGAAAGAATTGTTTACTGATGATCCAATAATTGTTACTTTATTTGATATTGTATAGCTTGTTGTCTGTTTCCTTTGAACCTTTTGAAAAATTGCAACCTTGCCTTGTCTCTTGATCGTTCCAAAGTGTAACTACCCTATTTTTCAATGATCTAATGCTAGAAGAGTTGGTGGCCAGGATAATTTGTGTGACTTGTGTGTGTGGGTTGCGGGGCGGGGGGTGGTTTCCATTTATGACAAACTCAACTGCCACCTGCCACTTCTCTCCAGATACACACTCACTCCCACAACATAGGGTCTGTGAGTTGAAGAAAGCCTTCATGGCTGCCAAACTGAGCTGAAGTTAGAATCACAAGGCCACTTGCCTTCCCACCCCTTCATATCCGTGATTCTAGAACACCAAAGCCTAGGTCAGTGTGGCACCAGCATCCCACAGGAATGGATGGCACATGTGCTGGCCAGGTTATAGCAGATGACCTGTGGCCATGTGAGACCTAGGCACGCTGTTTAGGTGGGATGGATAATGATGACACAGAATTGACCCCAAGTACAGTTATTATCACTACATGACATTGAAATGGTACAAGTAACCTTGGGTATCCAATGCTGCTGCTTCTAACTTTCCACTTTTCTGGTTAGAAAGATGTGCTGTAACAACCAAAAAAAATATCTTCCTCCCAAAAATGTCTATTGCTATTTTGAGAGTTTTAAAATGTGCCATAAATAAGCGATATAATAGTATACTAAAATACCCTTGAGAAAAGCTGAACGTCTTGTTTTCATCATTGCAGAAATCCAGGAGGTTTTATATCATGTGGTAAGGTGAAATATTCCAAAGTTGAGAAGGGCTGGACTAGGCCATTGAGTCTTCAGAAGGGGTAGAAGATTTCTTTGCAGGGTTTATTGTCATTAGAATGATACATTGATTTTTCCAACTAAAAGAACAATGACAAAGACTTGCCACGAGAGCTAATGACCTCTGCTTTTACCTTCTAAGACACAGGCAGGTGCAGTCACAGGGTTGTGTTTGTTAACCAAGTAGAAACATAGAATTTGCACAACAAAAACAGAGGTTGGACCAGTCATTACCACACTCACTGACTCTGACCTAGTGCCTACCTTCCCCTCTGCTTCATGTATTGCTTGCTTTAACTCTGTCAGCCATAGCACATTTCCTAAAGGCTACAAAATCACAAGGAAAGACCAGCACAAAATCACAAGGAAAGACCAGCACAAAATCTGGGAGTTGCCTTCACCGTGAAAATATGTTGCCAACATGCCACAGGTGTACCTCATGGCCACACAAGAGAAAACAGAGCATTGCAAAGGGCACAGGAGGGAAGAAACACAGGGAGTCACAGTGCTTATGCTCAGGGGGAAAAATATTTTTTTCCTTGAAACACAACCATAGGTCTCTTACACCCTAAAACCCGTATCAGCTCCTAAAGGCTTCTCCATCCAGCATCTTGGTAAAAGTCATTAGTCTAGACTGTTGAAAATTAGAGTCAGGTCTCTGGCAGCCACTGGTCCTCTAATGTTCATTAGACTTCTTTAGAATTCTGGGCACCATACCCTGAAGGGGCGAGTGGCAGATACATCAGCTGATCTTAACCACAGAAACCTCAGCTACAGTAACATAAAAGGGCAATGAAAAAAATCTATGAAAGCAAAATGTCCTCATGACTTTGATGTGGGCAGGGTTGCCTGGTGCCTGTGATAGCAACCTCAGAGTACATTTCATCACCTGTGGCCAACAGTGACCACTGATCTTTATCTATCCAGGTGGATTTACTTGCGTGCACAAGCTATTTAGGTCCAGCTAAACACACACACACACACATATGCTGTGCCTGTTACCCCACCTCCAAGTCACCTCAGAACAGATCATTTCAGGGAGAAGTCTGAATGCTTGTACTTCACTCAGCTTACTATATTCAACGAGAATTCTAAACATGCCCCATGTTTTATTTGCACACAGAACAGAACACCTCACCTTCAACTGTCAGCCAACAGGATGATTGGTTTTTTCCGCATTATGCCATCAGTGTAATGTCTCAGTTCAGCTGTCTGGCATCATCAGGTGAAGTGATTATAGCACTTTTAGGGAATTCTTCCTGCCCTGGGTCAAAAGAAAGTTTAGAGAATATTTAGTTCCGTTGCATAAACTAGAAAACCAAAACAACTCAATGGGTCAATATTACAATTCAAACACAAATCTGGGGTTAAAATGAAGCCGATTAAAATCACAAACTGGATTGTCTTACAAGGTAGTATGTTTTGGAACTCATAGATTAAACTAATTTTTTCCTCTTCTATAACACTTCCTCATGAATATTTAGGCAGATGGAGCCTTCTGTAGACATCTCTGCTATAAGCAGTTTGAGTAGAGAAAGAGAACAAAGAGAGATGGTTAAAACTAAAAGGAACTAAAAGAAGATAGAGTATCAGTTAGGCCATGTGACTTGGGTCACTTAGATATGCCATGGCTGGGTGGAGACTGGATGCCATGTCATCTCTCTCTACAGGAGGCTCTATCAGATCTCTATTATTAAATAGTTTCCTCTCATACACACTCCTGCTTAATGCAATAATAGGAATCCCAAATCAAATCACAGAGTCTAAAGGAATTTAATGATTTTATGAATTGATATATGTATAAATTTGGATCGAGCTACAGAAATTATATTTAGCTACATATTTAATAATTCTTCTTTACTACAAATAACTTTTTTAAAAAAATTTATTTATCTGAAAAGCAGAGTTAAAGGGAGAGAGGGAGGGAGGGAGAGATTGATCTTCCATCTGCTGGTTTATTCCCCAAATGGTCAAAATGGCCAAGACTGGGCCAGGAGCAGGAGCTTCACCCAGGTCTCTCACATGGGTGCAGGGGCCCAAGCACTTGGGCCATTTTTGGCTGCTTTCCCAGGCACATTAGCAGAGAGCTGAATTGGAAGTGGAGCCGCTGGGACTTGAATGGGAGTCCATATAGGATGCCATCATGGCAGGTTGCCGCTTAACCTGTTACATCACAATGCCAGCCCTAGGATAACATTTTTTGAGAAGAGCTTGCTGAGAGCATTATGCTGCAGAGAAAATAATGTGGAATATGTTATTTGACCTATTTAGTTTCAAATTTTGGCTCAACAGTTATTAGCTGTATGATCATGAGCAAGATCATTAATCCCTCCAAATGCTGGTTTCTTCATCTGCAGAATGAAGATAATCAATGGTCTCACTGGGTTATTGTCAACATCAAGGCTATCATACATACAAGCAAAGCTCTAAGATCAATGTCTAGCATTTAAGGACTCAACACATGTCTTTTGCCTCCCTGTTTCTCTCTACTTTTCCCTCTGCTCATTATATAAAACTATTAGCTCTTGTACAAGTGTCCACACCTTGCTGTGATGTGTACATTATGGCCTTAGGAAAACCACCATGACCCAAAGGTTTCCTGACATCCTGGTGGCTACTGGGACTCCAAAGCCCTAGTTGACCATAAAGTCATTTCTCCCACAAATTTGATTATAGCAGCCACCATGCACCTATCCTTCTGCTGAGGACTCACAGCATTCAAACCTTGTACCTGACAGCACAGCGCTCCATCCTATACTCTCTGGAGTTTTGAGGTACCAGTCTTAGCTTCCAACTATTACTGACACTTTTCAGTGTCATGGAACAATTTCTCCCCATTTCAGCCTTTCAGATAGATTTTTAGTGGAATAATCTTCCCAAGAAGATCAGCCCTGGGCTAAACAGTCTTTTCAAAAATTTCAATTCTAACAAAAATAATGTGGAGTGTTCTCAAAAACCCTGAAAAGTGGGACCCTTAATGTGGCACAGCAGGTTAAGCTACCACTGGAGATACCAGTAGTCCATACTGGAGAACCTGTTTGAGTCTGCTTCACTTCTGATCCAGCTTCCTACTAATGCAACTGGGAAGGCAGGAGAGGATGGCCCAAGTGCTTGGGCTCCTGCCACCCGTATGGGAGACCTTCATGGAGTTCCTGGCTCTTAGCTTGAGCCTGGTCCATCCCTGAATTGTGTGGCTCTTTGGGGGAGTGAACTCTATCACTCTGCCTTTCAAACAGATGAATAGTTTTTTTTGAAAAAACAGAAAATTAAAAATTTTATATGTAACCTTCCCAAATTGAACACATTATTGAGTTAAACACAACCTAGTTAAATATAATACAAATTCATGAATCTTAAGGTTCAAATGCAATTCTTAAAATGTTTTCAGGAATATATTTGAGAGTAAAGTATGTGATGTTAGTTTTTTAAAAGGCTGAAAAAAGTTAAATGTATACTTCAGATATTTTTACATGCAGAGCAATAAAAATGTACCTTTTCTGGAAATTAAAGGTCTTTTAAAAAAAAATTTATTTGACAGAGTTACAGAGAGAGGTAGAGCCAGCAAGAAAAAGAGGTATTCCATCCACTGATTTCACTCCCCAAATGACCACAACGGCTAGGGCTGTGCTGATCTGGAGCCAGGAGCCAGGAGCCAGGAGCTTCTTCTGGATCTCCCATGTGGGTGCAGAGGCCCAAGCACTTGGGCCAACTTCTACTGCTTTCCCAGGCCATAGCAGAGAGTTGGATCGGAAGTGGATCAGCCAGGTCTCGAACTGGTGCCCATGTTGGGTGCTGGTGCTGCAGGCCGAGACTTTAACCCACTGCACCAGAGTGCCAGCCCCCAAAATTAAAGGACTTAAGAGACACTTATATATGATTTATTCCAAGACTACTTACGTGACAGATTTTAACAAGAGTGTGCTGTATTATATTCTCTACACTTGATCTTAGCCAAAAGGCTGAGAAGTGATGTATTATGTTTTCTATATGTTTGAACTCTTCTTATGCAAAAACATTACACGTCTTGTTAAAGTGATTTGAAGACAGAATTTAGTAAAATTCTAGCAATTCTGTACTTTCTGTAACCCCAAGGTACACATTGTCGTAGAGAGAGACGACTGTGGGAGTTTGCATTCTGGATCCCACATGTCCCAGCTTAGGAGCAATGGGTGCATGTGTTAAAGGGGTCAAGTACTTCCCTCTAGAAGAGCAGCATGGGTCATCAAAAATAGACGTTTATGTGTGAGGGTTGTGGTTGGAAAATTGGTCACTATTCGCTTTTTAAGATCTTCAAAAAGTCCCTCTTCACTTCTTATTTCCACAAAGGACAAAATGTAGACATCATATGAATTTGAATGTATACAATCATACCATATTTTTCCAATAAGCAAATATCTGGCTGATTGCTCTTCACTGACTCCTGAAAATGTTATGTGCACACATACACATTTGTTCATACGTGCTCGGTTCACTTGGCCTCCTTAATATCCCTTAATGCGTTGTTCAGTTCTTTTGAGTTACTAAGATGGGTATCATTTACTGATTTTCTCAGTGCCATTGTCTAACGATGTACAGAAACACAAGGTGTAGCAGGATTTGCTTCTTGAAGCCACATAAACAAACCTGGGATGTTTTTAATTGATTTAAGTTGTACTGGGTTGAAGTGATCAGATTGGAAATGGCTTCAGGGGCCAGGTTAGTCAGGCAGATGGGTGGTCTGCCTTAGGAGCCTTCCACTTAATTAGGAGCGGTGGTCTGGGCAGGGCGTGGGGGCATACACGTGGGGATTAAAGCATCACCCAGCTTGTGTGACTCCAGGTGCTGCGTGCACATGACGTAATTAGTTTGGAGACCCTTGTGGAGTTTCCAGGCTGCTGTCTGGGAAACAGTGTCCCGAGGCTCTCTCTCCTTCGAGCTTGTCAGAGCATCCAGATAAAACTTACCACCCCACACAAAAGGACCATTGAGGGAACCGTGAGTCAACTGGAAAACACACATGGCATTTTCTCAACTTGTTTCTTTCCATTGCTGCAAAATACAATGTCTTTTAATTTGGATTTTCCACTCAACAAAAGAAGGGCATCCCGTTGACAAGTATTTTACAAGTGGGCCTTAAGGCAGGGAGGAGTCTGGTTCATTAAGGACCGAATTTCTAGTAAACACCTCGATGGGCAGATCTAGTTCATAAAAAACGAGACTGAGTTGTTTCGCACCAGTTTTATACCTAGATGAACTCTAGAGAATCTCAAAGCCGAGAAAGGCCCTTGGGAAGGATGGGGGCGTGTGTGGCCTCGCTGCACATTCGGTGGGAGAGCTTCCTCCAACAGACGAGCATGATTTCTCAGTAGGAACTAATCCTATACTGCATGTCACACATAACATGTGCTTGCGTCCTAGTAACTCAGTGTAGTTGATTCAAAGAGCTGTGTGTAAACAATAGGAAAAAAAAAAAGTGGGCCCTGGCAGATGGCAAAGGGAAATTCTGTTTCCAGTTTATTCTTTAATTGAGCTCTGTGTAAAGTACATGAAGGGATTCTTAAACTCTTCTCTCCCTCCCACCATCCCCCCTCCCCTCCCTCTTTCTCTAGCTAATGCTGTTTTCCAGTCTCTGAGCTGCCAATGTACCATGAGAAATCCACTCATTGACATGACAGAAAAGGCAGTTGTACAGCAGAAATGGTATGGTCTGTTGCAATAAATTACAGGTTTCCTTTTCATGTTCAGCACAAGAGGCGGCCCTGGTGCAATTAGCTACAGCTGGTTAAAGAAAGAAACCATGCATCTGGGGAGAGGTCGGATTGGGAACTGACGCTTATTTTTTGGCATATATCACTATGGGAACAGAAAAAGGGACCTGGTTTTTGTTCCTGAGCATAAACCATTTTAAAAACTTGTACTACTTCAGAATCAGAAAGACCACAACATACCATTTGGGCAAATAAATCCACAGCATTTTTTTTTTTCCTTTAGGTCATGGTTATGACAAAAAGTTGAATGTCTTTCACTTGATGCTTTCTCCTTAGCTCACAATATTTTTCCTCAGAGTACCCAAGCCTAATGCCTACTTTCAACTAGACAGTGGATCCTGTGTATCATATACTCTGGCAATCTGTATGAGCATGTTGGAGTCCTACAAAGATGATTTGCTGTGTTTCATGTCTTCCCAGTATTGCTCAATGATCATTTTTATGATCCAATTTCTAGCTTATTTCAGAAAAATGAAACATGCAGGAACTCTAAAGAACTACAAGTACATGTATATTGGCAACTGGGTCAAAAACATATTAATAATATATTCATGTCATTCTGCTATACAAAAGATGTAAAAATACATTTGTGCAGGTACCCAATGAATACTTTGTCCAAGGGGCCACCTAACCAAATACTGGATATTGTCAGATTAAGGAGGTAGACATATGCTGTATGATGGATGTCTGTTCTAATGAGCTGCTTCTTCACAATCCATGCTGGACTGGAGCCGCTTTTCTTCTGCAAAGGAAGTCAGCCGTAGTGAGTCTGGGATTTCTTTCCTAGACTATTGACTTTAGGATAAGATGATTTTTAAAAATTTCTTACTGGTCTTTGTTAAGGAAAGCCAATTTATAAATGAATGAAGGCAAACCCCAAGAAATTAGGCACATTCACAAGAGTAAAATTGTCTATATTCATCCTCTGGAACTTTGGGGGGCCCCTCACTGGGTTATTAACAACTCATTTAGACACATCCAAGTCTTATGAAAGTGAGGAGAGCAGAACCGGCACTGTGGCGCAGTAGGTTAAGCATCTGCTTAGAGTGCCAGCATCCCATATGGGCACTGGTTTGAGTCCCGGCTGCTCCACTTCCAATCCAGCTCTCTGCTATGGCCTGGGAAAGCAGTGGAAGCTGACCCAAGTCCTTGGGCCCCTGCACCCACATGGGAGACCGGGAGGAAGCTCCTGGCTCCTGGCTTCAGATCAGCCCAGCTCTGGCCTTTGCAGCCATTTAGGGAGTGAAGCAGCGAATGGAAGACCTTTCTCTCTGTCTCTCCCTCTCTCTGTCTGTAACTCTGCCTCTCATATAAATAAATCTTTTTTAAAAAAAAGGTTATAAAAAAAGAAAGCAATGAGAGGTTCTTGCTTTTTTTCCCTCTCTCTTTTAACACAGAGGAGCAAAATCATAATGGAAGTCATATGTAATCATTGATTCCAAAAAATTGACTGTGTGTAAGTGTTTAACAGAAAAGTATAAAGCTACTGATGTTTAAAAGGGATTAAAGAGGGGAAAAAATAACTTGACAGTTCAGCTGAAGATCACAGGGTATTTCTTGAGATGTCTCCAGAGTATTTGTCTGAAGACTTATTTTTAAAGCTGTGCTTAAAAGTAAAAAGCCACTTCCCAATGTCCCTCCCTTGTGTTGCAACTAACCTTACTGTGTCATCAAAACAAAGAAAACAACAATTCCCATATTTTCATTTCATTAGGTTTAAAAAAGACACATATTTTTAAAAAACACCCTTTAAACAACTGAACAGCAAATCAATATGACATGTTTGGAAGACAAGCCAGGCACCTCAGTGTATGCCCAGCTAACGACTGTCTATAATGCCCACACCTATAGTTTCCTGCAGAACGTGCAGTTGGTTTCTTTAAACTGGACTTCCAGGCTCCTCGTATAATGAACAACTTGAGCGCAAATGGAAACAGGTTGCAGGGAGGGGCAAGATGAGAACCGAAGGCCACCACTGGCAAAATTATGAGAATAGGCAATATCTTTTGATACTTTTCAAACTAATTCTTTTTATCCTCTTCAGAGACAAATGTGACTCTTAAAGAAGACACATGAGAGGCGAGACCCCCTTAGGGCCCCAAAACTACATTCAATGGATATACATTAGGCAAAAATCATCTTCCAATAATAGCAAACACTGTGAAGTAAAAATAATATGCAAATGTAAATAACTATAAAGACCGACTAGGAACCAAAGCTATGAACCTTTCAGAAGAAACAGTCTGAAGACATTTCAAACTCTGGAGGATAAAACATTGAAGTAGGTATTAATAGCTGAAAATTGCATTGGTAAGATAAATCTCTTTATTTCGGGCTGTAAAGTTAGTAAATATCATATATTGGCTACATTCTAAAAAAAATCTTTATTTATTTGAAAGTCAGAGTTACAAAGAGGGAGGGAGGATGAGAGAGAGAGAGAAAGAGAGAGAATCTTTTACCTGCTGATTTACTCCCCACATGGCCACATCAGCCAGAGTTGAGACAGGCCAAATCCAGGACCAGAAACTCCATCCAGGTCTCCCACATGGGTGCAGGGGCCCAAGTACGTGGGCCATCTTCTGCTGCCTTCCCAGGTACATTAGCAGGGAGCTGGACCGGAAGTGGAGCAGCTGGGATTTGAGCCAGTGCTCATATGGGATGCTGGCATTGCAGGCAGTGGCCAAACCCACTGTGCCACAATGCCAGCCCCTGTATTGGCCATTGTTCTATCATTTAGTCCAAGATAGGTGACAAACTGTGGATTTATTAAATAAACATTTCCTGACTATCACTTCAATTACAAAGAAAGGAAATTGCCCAAAGGCATAAAATCTTTTATTTACACCTGGCGAAATGTAAGAGCTTCTTGATGATGTTATTGCAATTATTTCAAAATTATTTTGATGTTATTTGAAGATGAGGTTATAAAATGCAGAAGAAAAGATCACAGAACCCCCCAAACCTAGAACTTCAAACTCCCCCTTAGTAGATGTTACCAACTGATGGTTTTAATAAGACAATTACTCCCTTTTAAAGAACCCCTAAGGCTGGGGAGGGGTCGTGTCTTATGGCTCAACAGATAAGCCACTGCTGGACATGCCCACACCCATATGGGTGTGTCTGGGGTCCAGTCCCGCCTCCTTTTCCAATTCCAGCTTCCCATCAGTGTGCACCCTGGCAGGCAGAAGTGATGGCAAGTACATGGGTCTCTGCCATCCATGTGGGAGACAGGATTGAATTCTGAGCTTCGGGCTGCATCTGGGCCCAGGTCTAGCTGGGCATTTCCGGAGTGAAGCAGTAGTTGGAAGTTCCTCTCTCTCTCTCTCTCTCTCTGTGTGTGTGTGTGTGTGTCTCCCTATTTCTTTTTGCCTGTTACCCTGCCTTTCAAATAAATAAAAATAAATAAATGCAACTTTAAAAATAAAAGGGACCCCTAAGGAAAATATAGAGCTACAGGAGAGGGTGGAGGATAGAAGTGTTCATAGCTCACTCAAACCTGGGTACAAGTCTCTCACATGGAAGCATTACATTGGGTGATACAACAAGCATTGAGGGCCAACCATTGCCAGTCATTGTACTGGGCTAGAGTAGCAGACAAATGTATCTCCTCTTGTGAGCCCTATAATCTAGCTGAACAGACAGAAAATCACAATAAACATAAGTAAATCATATAGTATGTCAGAGGAGGTAGCAATGTGAGAAAGAGAAAAGGCAGAGCAGGATTAGGGAAATCAGGAGGTTCTGTGTTGGGAGCACATTTATGGAGGGTAATCAAGAGAAGCTTCTTAGAAAAAAGTAGCATTCAAAGGAGATGAAGGAGTTAGTCACATGGCAAATCCAAGATTTCTGAGCCTTGGTACTAAGGACAGAATAGGCTAGATAGTTCTTTGCAGCAAGGGACTGCCCAATACACTGTAGGATGGTTAACAGCATCCTTGGGCTCTTCCCACTGGATGGCACAGCCTCAGCCCCAGCTGTGACAAACACAAGTGCCTTCAGACATTGTCAAAAGTCTCCTGGAGGAAAGAGTCACAAGTGAGAACCATTGCTCTGGCTGGAGGTGGGATCACATGGAGTGGGATTGAAAAACAAAAGGAGGCTGGCGCCGTGGCTTAACAGGCTAATCCTCCGCCTTGCAGCGCTGGAACACCAGGTTGTAGTTCCGGTCCGGGCACTGGATTCTGTCCCAGTTGCCCCTCTTCCAGGCCAGCTCTCTGCTATGGCCCTGGAAGGCAGTGGAGGATGGCCCAAGTCCTTGGGCCCTGCACCTGCATGGGAGATCGGGAGAAGCGCCTGGCTCCTGGCTTCGGATCAGCGAGATGCGCCGGCCGCAGCAGCCATTGGAGGGTGAACCAACAGCAAAAAGGAAGACCTTTCTCTCTGTCTCTCTCTCACTATCCACTCTGTCAAAAAAAAAAAAAAAAAAAAAAAAAAAAAAAAAGAAAAGAAAAACAAAAGGAGGGGCCAGCACTGTGGCATAGTGGGTAAAGCCACCGCTTACAGTGCTGGCATCGCATATGGGCACCAGTTCAAGTCCTGGCTGCTCCACTTCTGATCCAGCTCTCTGCTAGGGCCTGGAAAAGCAGTGAAAGATGGCCCAAGTCCTTGGGCCCCTGCACCCACCTGGGAGACTCAGAAGAAGCTCCTGGCTCCTGGCTCTGGACTGGTGAAGCTCCAGCTGTTGTGGCCATCTGGGGAGTGAATCAGCAGATGGAAGACCCCTCTCTCTCTCTCTTTCTCTCTCTCTCTCTCTCTCTCTCTCTGCCTCTCCATTACTCTGCCTTTCAAATAAATAAATGAATATTTTAAAAAAGAAAGAAAGAAAAACAAAAGGAAGTCAAGATGTAGCCAGAGTGGAGTAAAGTAAGAGAGGGAAGTTGGAGCTGAAATCACAGTGGTGTCAGGACTGATCTGGAAGTGCTCTCTAGGCTACTGCAGATTCTTTGTCTTTTACTCTGAATAGGAAGCCATGGGAAAAGACACTGACGTGAAAGAGTGGACAAAGTGGCCAATGAGAAGGCTGCAGGCAAGGGGTGATGGTGAAAACAACCGAGCTGGTGAGAGGCAGGCAGGTGCAGGATTTGTTCTCTGTGCAGGGAGTAGGACTTCCTCCTCTACAGAAGGACTTAAGAAAGACAGCAACTGAAGATCCACAGGCAACCAGAAGCAGGACAGTGGTAGCTTTGGGATCCGCAAGGAGGGAAGGCCTATACTTCCGGGAATGGAGAGTCCCTACCTGTACTTCCGGGGAAGAAATTCCTTGTCAAGGTCCCTGCGGGTGCCTAAAGATCAACCAATGAGGATCAGACCTGCCTCAACCTTTAACCCCCACGCCCTGTATCTATAAAAGGAGCCCTCCCAGCCTCTGACACTCTGGACTTCCCTGCCCCCGCTCTATTGGGACGGGGAACCTCGCCCTGGAGCGGAATCCCAATAAAAGCTTGTGAATTAATTGATTCGTCTGCCTGGGAAGATTTGTTATGCACCGGACACCTTGTAGACGGCACCACTGGGACAAGAACTCCAGGAGAGAGAACAGCATTGGCAGTGTGAGGGTGAAGAATTCATTTCTGATTTTTTCCTTGGCAAAAAAGACAGGAAAAAAATGTTACGTTTTAAATCAAAGCAGTGGCAACATTTTCACATGTGAATGTAATATTGGGTAAGAGAAAAGAGAAAAGAGCTTATCTTACTGCAGAACCTATTTAAATGTTTCTCTCTGGTGCTAATGGACTGCGTGATTTTTCTTGTTTTCTTATTATTTACTTTTATTTGAAAGTCAGAGTTATAGAGAGAGAAATCTTCTATCTGCTGGTTCACTCCCCAATGGCCACAAAGCCCAGGGCTGGGCCAGGCCAAAGCCAGGAGTGTCGTCCGGGTCTCCCACGTGGGTGGCAGGGACCCAGAGATTTGGGCCATCTTCCACTGTTTTCCCAAGCCATTAGCAGGGAGCTGGCTCAAAAGTGAAGCAGCTGGGATTTGAACCAGCACCCATATGGGATGTTGGTACCACAGGCTGCAGGTTAACCAACTGTGCCACAGCACGGGCACCTGAGTAATTTTTCACAATGAATATTTTCTCTAACACATGAATTTCAATGTAGACATGTCATGTATGTGTGTCTACCCTATGAACATGAGAGAACTTTTCCAGAGTATCTCAATAACGCTACATGGACTGGAATTTATCAACGGCTGTACCCTCAAGGCCAGGCACATAATAAACACTCAAATAAGTTCAACCATATGAAGGATTACATTCAACTCTATGAATGATTACCGAGAACCAAATGTTGTGGTCCACATTTAGAGTTTAGCACTGGGCACATATAGCAAGCCCAGGAGGGCAGGAACCACACCTTCCTCTCCCCCCCCCCCCAACTCCTCTCTTATGCTTTTCTTCCCTTTCTTGCTCCTCCTACCTTCTGTATTGAAGATGACAGACACCGGATGGGATAGGCCCCCAGCTCTCCTATGGACCAGCTGTGTGAAGGCACATCCACAGCCATGGAAGAGGCCAGTGTGGGATCACGCAGCGGGCAGGCCCACTCCTGCATGGAGCTCCAACAACAGCAGAGCACAGAACTGCACAGTCAGAAAGACATTCAGTATGGAAGCAGTTCATTTAAAAAAAAAAAGCTTATTTATTTTCATCTACTTGAAAGGCAGAGCTACTGGGGAGGGGGGAAGAGAGAGATCTCTATATATCTTTATATATAAGATTTTAATATTAATTACACAGAAACATCTGGGGAATGGCTGGACCTCTAATAGTCTTGTCTTTGCCCCATGGCTGGTGCTGTTTAGATTCTTGGAACATAGGAATAGGGCAGAGCTGTCCTTGCCTCCATGGAGCTCTCCGTCCAATGCAGAAGGCAGATTTTAAGCAAATAGGTCCATATAGTTATTTATGGTTATGGTCAGTGCCGGCACGGAAACAGATGGCAAAAATCCAATCCAATGCAGAGGGCAGGGAAAGCAGGGAGACTTGTCTTTGGAAGTCACTTTTCAGCTGAAACCTGAAGCCTTAGTTGGAGGTGGGGGGGTGGCATTCAGACCTGGGGAGGGAAGAGGCCCAATAACAAAGGCCCAAGAGGGAGAGCTGGGGAAGAAGAGTGTTCCCACCTTCAGGTCCATGGAGGACCCATGGAGGCCTTGGGTTCCAAACGTCTCTGGCATTGAAATGACTGACAGCCATCACAGGTGCTCAGTTCATGTCTGATGGATGGATGAGTTCTTGGAACCCCTCATTCTGCCGGACACACTTCATCTGCTCTCTTCCATGCTCCTAAACTTCCAAAGCCTCAAGCCCTCAAAGAACTCAGATTCCTGGCTTGCTAGTATTCCAATGGCCACTTTGTCTTTCCTCTCGGCTCTCCTGAACTGCTCTTCAAACCACAAGGCACTTGACAGTTCTCTGTGTTGTAAATACGATTCCATCGTCCGCCTTTCCTAGTGCATGATGGACATGTATGACCAGTGCATGGGTTGGTGATGGTTGTGCTGTCTGTATGAAATCACAAGTACATGTGTAATCCAGGTGTCTGCTTTGCATTTGCTTTTAATGCAGCAAAGACAAGAGACCTTTTTCAAGCCTTTCTATTTTTTTTCTTTAGCTCAGAGAAAATTAAATGAAAGGGGTACTTCCTCTTATGTTAAAAAAAATCACTAGAGATAAGTGGGCTCAATCAAATGAAGAAAAATAAAACATGGGCCGGCGCCACAGCTCACTAGGCTAATCCTCCGCCTTGCAGCGCCGGCACATCGGGTTCTAGTCCCGGTTGGGGCACCGGTTCTGTCCCGGTTGCCCCTCTTCCAGGCCAGCTCTCTGCTGTGGCCAGGGAGTGCAGTGGAGGATGGCCCAAGTGCTTGGGTCCTGCACCCCATGGGAGACCAGGATAAGCCCCTGGCTCCTGCCATCGGATCAGCGCGGTGCGCCGGCCGCAGCATGCCAACCGCGGCGGCCATTGGAGGGTGAACCAACGGCAAAAGGAAGACCTTTCTCTCTGTCTCTCTCTCTCACTGTCCACTCTGCCTGTCAAAAAAAAAAACATGAAGACCTACTCCAATAGTTGTCTCTTCTGTCTCTGGACCTTTCATAGGAACCCCTGTGGCTCATGTATTTGTGTTAACCCTGTCATAAAACATGACCTTTACTGTAATTTACTGCGTGAAGTTTCACTGATAGGAAAGCCTACTCCCACAAACTCCATTTGCAAAGTTTCCCTTCTGGAAAGCCCTTCAAATATTAAGGGAGACACAACTGGCAGCTTGCATGCTGCTGCATTCTTCTGTCATAGTCACTTTAGTGTCATTAGGAAAAAGAAGGGCTCAGCGCTGTGGCATAGCAGGTAAAGCCACCACCTGCAGTGCCAGAATCCCATATGGGTCCCAGTTTGTGTCCTGGCTGCTCCACTTCCAATCCAGCTCTCTGCTATGGCCTGGGAAAGCAGTAGAAGATGGCCCAAGCCCTTGGGCCCCTGCACCCATGTGGGAGGCCTGGAAGAAGCTCCTGGCTCCTGGCTTCAGATGGGTGCAGCTCCAGCTGTTGCAGCCAGCTGGGGAGTGAAGCAGCGAACTGAAGACCTCTCTCTCTCTCTCTCTCTCTCTCTCCCTCTCCCTCTCTCTGCCTCTGCCTCTCTGTCACTCTGCCTTTCAAATAAATAAATAAATCTTTAGGAAAAATAAAGGAAAAGGAAAAAAATGTGGCAAGTAATTTTCCCAACTCATAAGTTTCTCTCATCACTTCTGAATTTTTTTTAAAGATTGATTTTATTTATTTGAAAGGCAGAGTTACAGAGAAAGAGAAGGGGAGAGAACCAGAGAGGTCTCCCAACTGCTGGTTCACTCCCCAAATGGCTGCAATGACCAGAGCTGAGCCATGCCAAAGCAAGGAGCCAGGAGCTTCATCCTGGTCGCCTACACGGATGCAGGGGCCATCTTCTGCTGCTTTCCCTGGCAGATTAGCAGGGAGCTGGGATAGGAAGTGGAGCAGCCAGGACATAAGCTGGGGCCCATATGGGATGCTGGCATTGCAGATAGCAGCTTTACTGGCTACGCCGCATCACCGGCCCCAACTTCTGTAATTCTGAAAATGAAATTGCCAAGATATTTAAAGGTCTAGGAATTGTTTGAAATCTTGTAAGTTTCACACATTCTATACATGCCATCAAAGACTGCAGGCACCCTCCTCCCCTTACTGTGGATAACCAACTCATTGTGCACATTTGCAAGCTGTCAGCTTTTCTACATGTCTAAGGTTTTTTTTTTTTTTTTTTTTAAATCCAGTTTAATCACCCAGACTGCAGAGGAAAAACAAGTAGCATTTCATATTACAGAACAAACTAAAATTGCATAACAAATCTGGAAAGTGCCACCGCAGCACGCTGTTCAAGCACTCCGTATTGATTGTGAACAATGTGCACGCCATTCCAGAGGAATACAAAAAAGGAAACATGCTCTTCCTGCTCCCAGGAGCTCGTGAGCCAACTGCAGTGATATGACAAAGTTGTTGCTTAGCCTTCTGACAGTTAGTGTTCTCTGCCAGGGACCATGGCTGGTCCGAAGGGGCCAGGGTTTCTCCGTCCGGACCATCCTCACACACACGAGCGCACTTAGATAAATGTCCTGATGCAAGTTTGCCAACGGGGCCCGTGGGCATTAGAGCTCTCAGCTTTGAACAACATGCAGACGTGCTGGCCTTGCATGTTTCAACAGCTCTGGCCAGGAGGTGCTGCTGATAATGAGCAGATTCCAGCTCCCTGGGCCCCCACCCCCACCATCATCAAGTAACCTTTATAGAGCACCACAAGGAGCGGTAATAGAGGCTATCCAGACTCAAAGGGACTGAGGAGTAAATGAAAAGCCCGGATCAGTCATCTAAAGGTGTTTCATGTCAATGACTGGGCTCAGGAAGCAGAAGCACTAGTAGGCGTCTAAGATATTTTGAAAGCCTCTGAGGAAACAGCAAGTGTTATAGCTTGACCCTCAACCCTAAAAGAACCCCCACTGCTTTCAAACTCTACGCTTCTGAAGTGACATCTTCCTAGGCCCCTACACACATAAAACTTTTTTGTCTGGCACAGAAACTCATTGAAGTCAGTAAAAATCTCCTATTATGTAACAGCATCTATTTCACTTCGAGATAACTTACAAAGATGTTTAAAAGAGAATGAAAAAAAGCAAAGATTAGTTTAGGTTACTGGTAGAGAGTAGTGTTAATTACAGCACATTTGTTGAAGAGTAGGTTGAGAGCCTTCAGCAGAGGGTGAGATCAATTTGGTACAAACACTTTAAAAATAGATATAAAACAGGACACAAAAGAACAAAAGATGACAAGAGACATCAGAGGGGATACATAAGAGTATTGTCTTAAAAAATTGTTGTTTCATTTGTATATGTGTATGTATATATGTTCCAAATCATAACTTCAAATATATTTCTTCCTATGGGTCATGATGAAAAATGTTTGAAAATACTACCCCATACCATTGCTTCAAGACATTCATCAAGCAAAATTCCTGTTGAAAACCCAGCCAAGCTACAGTCGGTAGATGCCTGGACTTGAAACATGGTCTTATCCCTATTCACCCACAGTAGTGGGTCCATTTATCCCATGGAATGGAGCAGGAGAATATATTCTGACAAGAAGACACTGACTCCCAGTCAGTGTTCCCAGCCGGATCACTCTAGCATATTCTGAAACAGGCTTGTTTTTGCTTCTGTTGGGGAGGGGCAGTGTCTATCTATATGCCCACTGATGAGCCTCTGTACTCAATCTTGATTTCATGTTATAATAACTAATATGGACTGAGCACTTACTGTAGGCCTTGAATGTATCATCTCATTTAATTTTTCAGATCAACCCTGTAAGGTACATTTTAACATGATCCCTATTTTCATATGGCAAAATAAAGATTTAGAAAGTTCAGTAATTTGCTTAAGGCCCACGGGGTGGTAGAGCCAAGACTGAACTCCAAGTCTGTTTGAGACAATACTGTTGTTATCCATGGTACAGTTTGTAGAGAAAAAAAGTTTTTTATTCTCTGAATATTTTTTTTTGCTAGTTGATCAGAAAAGTAAGCATGAGTTAATGTCTTCTGCATCTATTACTTCTATTTAAAAATTATTCCACTAAATTTGTACCCAATGGCAAGTGGTGAATTTCAAAAAACTACAGATCGGCCGGCGCCGCGGCTCACTAGGCTAATCCTCCGCCTTACACCCGGCACACCGGGTTCTAGTCCCGGTCGGGGCACCGATCCTGTCCCGGTTGCCCCTCTTCCAGGCCAGCTCTCTGCTGTGGTAATGTGCTGCATAGTGATATCTATCTATACATTGTACTTGCTTGACTACAGCTCTCCTACCTAACACAATTAGGAAAAAAATTGGTTTGAGAGGCAAAACAAAAGGCTTTTTAAGCTCCATAATTTTTATTGTTCCTCTACTTTAGTATTTTCAATGGATAAGTCCATAATACATTTATTAATAATTCCTTTGGTTCTAAAATTAGACATTGTGGCTCTTTCTTGAAACTTTCCTTTGTACCTTAAATCCTAGGTCTTGTTCTTTATTCCTCTTAGTTTTTTCTCATTTAAAAAAACTACTTCTGATTTTGTTTTGTAGGTATTTGGAGATCTGGTTTACTTTAAAACAATGAAACAGACAGAAGCCCCTGAGGGTAACTTATTGAGAACTGGGAGGTCCTAGTGACACAATTAAACTGGCAAAAAATCAATAGAAACAGAAGAGAAGAGGAAAGAAAACAATAATTAAAACATTCTGTCAAAAAAATAGAATAGTAATTAAAAGATGAGGACTATTGTTTTGCCATACTAATTACATTTTAATTTTGAATAGATTGCTGAAGACCATAAAAAGCCTTGGCCTTGATGATATTCTGATGTCCTGGTGTTCCTTTCTAGGTTGATAACACTCCAATTGTGACACAACTGAGTGACAGGTATTTTAGCCCAACTGGGGCAGAGCAGAATAAAATGTTGCCCTATCGATTATATAACTTGAATAAAGCCTTTCATATGATAATTCTGCTTTGGCTTATTATTAATTGCTATTATTATTAATAACTAAGGAGGAAGAAGAAGATGGTGGTGATTATTGTTAGGGAAAGAGGCACAGAATAGAGAGGAGGAAGTACACAAATCTACAGTCAGACCGAATTTATTCAGAGAAAATAAATTTGCAGAGGTGGGTGACCAACCGCAGGCGTGCACACGGATGGAACACGTGGCAGAAGGCCCCGATCCCAGGGGCCGAGCCTTTTTATATATTAGGAGAGCTAGTGTAGGGGTTGGGGGCAGGGGGCAGCAGGCAGAGGTAAACTCTTGGAAGTGGTCTTCAGATGGCCGTGGAAGGCCTTGGGAACCTGCAAAAGAATGCGAGGGTTGGGGTGTGAAGGCAATAGGGTGTGAGACCCACTTGAGATTCAAGGGCAAGGAATAAATTCCATTGTTTATCTTTCAGGCAGTGAGCGAGAATGGCTGAGGCTTATGTCTTTGTTCCATCCATTATGGCTCCACTCTTTTGAGCACAGTATTCTAGGCATTTTGATAAGCATCTAACATGTATTATCTGATTTCTCATATGAAATTTATTGTTTACCTAATGTATGATTCCCCCACTTTATAGATGAGTAAACAGAGATAGAGACTTAAACAAATATTTCTCTGTGATTACTCAGCTAACAACTGGCAGAATCAGGCTTTGAACCCACTTGGACTCCACAGCCTGTTTGCTGAACCATGAAAGGGCAGTGGAAGAATGGGCTACAAGCAGGCGCCTCTCGTCTCTAACCATTGTGGACTTCTGTGTTCACTTGTAATGGTAGTCTGATTTCAAAGTTTCCCAAAAACTGTGCCTCATAACATTTCCAAGGAGTTTTGCTACAAGGGGAAGGAGAGCCCTGGGTTGGTAGGGAAAGTGTGGTCAAGAGAGAGTTTGAAATCCAAGAAAGAACAGTGTACATCGAAGCTGGTGGAAGGGTTCAGTGGAAGGGGGGATACTGGATGCCATGAGAGAGGACAGGCAGGCTCTCTCTGGATGATGTCCTCGGGTGGGTCAGAGGAATTGGGAACCAGAGCAAAAGTGAGGGGGGCAGCTCTGAGGCGGAGCACAGCAAATCTTATCACAGAAATAGGCAGAAGGTTGAGTATATGATGTAGATGGTGCGGACAGGAGTAGGCACGAAGAAGATGTCCATGGAGCTTCTTTTCTGATTGATAACACTTAAAAGTATGAGGCAATCCAAAAATCTCCACGAGCCGTTATTTGTTTTAAGCTTGTACACACACACACACACACACACTTTGAAATGTATACTGAAATGTTTTTAGGTGAAATGCCATGATGTCTGGCATTGCTTTAAAATGCTCCAAAAATAATTTTTAAAGAACCTCTCAGAATTAATGGGACTCAGTAAGAATAATAACAATTGGCATCTATTGAGAATTCATTATGGGCCATTATATTAGATGCTTTGCCACTGAGCGCAATTGCAGGTCCTCTTGGTAGTTTTGCCACTTGGAACCTTGCTTCCTTGGGTCAAGAGGAGCTCTTCCTGCCTCTCTTGCTCTATTTTGTAAACACTCCACTCCTAGACCCACAAGCCTTGGCTATGCCTTGAAAACCAGCAGTGAGTGTGCAGCGAGTTACTGAAGACCCTACTGTTTGCTGTAGGTGCAGAGCTGGCCTGGGCTGCTGGGGATGCTTTCCCTGGGGAAGCTGGAACCGGAAACAGCCCAGGCTTTTTACCTTGGGTAACTGCTGCACTTCCTCCTTGTGCCATATGTTGTTTTTCCCATTGCATTTTAATTATTTTTCTGCAGTTATAGAAACACTGGTCCAGGGAGGGCTGCACTGATAAAAACCTCATCTGGGGCTGGTGCTGTGGCGTAGTGGGGTAAAGCCGCTGCCTATAGCACCAGCATCCCATATGGGCACTGGTTCGAGTCCTGGCTACTCCACTTCTGATCCAGGTCTTTGCTATGGCCTGGGAAAGCAGAAGATGGCCCAACCAATTGGGCCCCTGTACCCACCTGGGAGACCCAGAGGAAGCTCCTGGCTCCTGATCGGCACAGCTCCAGCTATTAAGCCATTTGGGGAGTGAACCAGCGGATGGTAGACACCCCACCCCCACCCCGCCTCTCCTTCTCGCTCTGATTTATTTATTTGAAAGTCAAAGTTACACAAACTTTAAAAAAAAAAACTCTTCTAGTTGTGAGCAGCATGATGATGGTTTTATAATTAAGGGATGTTTTGATTCCAGTATTTTCTTATGTGTCTGTGGTCCTGTGGTGTTTAATTTAGTCATGTAGGTTGGCCCACAACCACTGTCCCCAGAAGGGAGATGAGCACAAAAAAGCAGAGGAAAAAGACATCTGCCTCCTGGCTGCTGAGTTGTGGCAGGATAGATGACACCAGAATTCCTGGCCCAGAAACGATTTTGGATGAAGCCTTCACAAACAAGTCTTCCACCGCTCATGAAGGGGAAGGGCTTTTTCTTGTTGGGAGGATACAATTCAACCCACAGCAAAGCTGGAAGATGGCCACTTTCTAGAAGAGACTCTATCAATACCCAGCACAGTGGCTCCCAGCTTCTCTGAGAACCCCTGGGAGCTGGGGCAGGCAGCTCACCTCCTCTCATCCACACCGTCTGTCATGCTCACCCTTACCTGGTGGCAATCTCCTCTTGTCCAGTGATACCACTGCACAGCCAGTGGGACTCGTTCCCATCTGTGCCCCAAAACTTGGTGCTGCCTCATCAACCTATCCATGCAGAGAATCCTCGCCAGATTCTCTAGTACCAGTATCATCTATAAGATACATCCTCCCCTGGATACTCAGAACTATGGATGCTCAAGTCTCATATAAAACCTGCGGTATTTGCAGTAACCTAGGTACATCCTCCGACATACTTGTACTCTAAATCATCCTCATATTATAATATCTCATGTAAGTGCCATACAAATAGTTGTTATACTGTTTTTTCTAGGGAGTGACAAGAAAAAAAAATTCTACATGTATTCAATACAGATGAAAATTTTCCTCCCAAAATTTATGATCTGATATCAGTTGAATCCTGAATGTGGAATCCATGGGTAGGGAAGACCAATTATATGTTTTATTTTTATTTTTTTATTTTTGACAGGCAGAGTGGATAGTGAGAGAGACAGAGAGAAAGGTCTTCCTTAGCCGTTGGTTCACCCTCCAATGGCCACCGCAGCTGGCGCGCTGCAGCTGGCACACTGTGCTGATCCGAAGGCAGGAGCCAGGTACTTATCCTGGTCTCCCATGGAGTGCAGGGCCCAAGCACTTGGGCCATCCTCCACTGCCTTCCCGGGCCATAGCAGAGAGCTGGCCTGGAAGAGGGGCAACTGGGACAGAATCCGGTGCCCCGACAATTATATGTTATCTACAGTACCAACAGGTTAACCATGTAGGGCTGTAGAGATTATCCATTTTGGGCTGCAGAGAACCTACAACGTGTTTAGCTACCACACCCATTAGTGGAGTCCTGGTTCTAGGATGGTACTGGGGGAGTGCAGACAAAAAGCCCTTCTATCTCTACTGTGGTGGACCTGCAAAGTAGTGGCAACAGAGGGCAGTGCTAAAATCCATTCCTCAAATATGTGATGTGCAAGACAGAGGCCTTTTATTATATATATCTTCATGGTTCTATGCCTAGCTTTAATAGTTGGAGGTTAAAGAAAAAAATTGACAGATTCCTTCTCATTCTTCATCTAATTCTCAATTTTCCATGCACTTAGAAAGTCTAAGATATGAAAAGAGAATCAAACACAAGCCCAGAATTACCAAAAATGCCGGTGTGCTTTCTAATTTTATAGGGGGGAAATCTCACTAATCATCACACATCATATAAAATAATAACTGCCCTATAATAACATGTAATAATATGTAATGACAAGTAATACTTAGGGTTATGGTTTTCTCCATGATTTTTAAGGTCACGGCTGGAAAACTCAAAAGGCCAGTGTAGAGTAATTTGCTTCCCCTCTCTTCCAATAATATTATTAGACAGACTTTGAACACAAATTTGGCGAGCTCTGCAAATTAAACCAAATTTTGCCCTTAGTTCAAAACATGTTAATACAAATCTTAAAGGTCAGGAAGTGATTGGGGTGAAAAAAGGACCTGAAATCAGTCAAATTTCAGAATCTCTTCATTACCGCAGTAATGACTTTGAGGTAGAAATTTCCACCCAGAAGAGAGCCCTAGAAGGCCTGTCAACGATGCTCAGAAACATCAGTGCTACTCTGGCTGAAAAGACTCACAAATGCCAGACATCCTTAAGTGGAATATTGAACTAGAAGAGCAAGTGTCAGCACTGCCTTGTGTTCAAGGACCTATGGTCATCATGTCCCAACACAGATGAAAGAAAATGAGAGAAGCCCCAAAGAAACAGTAAGTTTAGATTATGTTGGCATTATAATGGTGTCTCAATTAGAGCAGGTTAAAGTAAACTGAAAATAGATCTTTGTAAAAATTAAGAGTGGGAATAGGAGAGGGAGGAGGAAGGAGGATGGATATGTGGGCAGGAGGGAAGGTTGGGTGAGAAGTATCACTGTATTTCTAAGTCTGTATGTATGAAACACATGAAATTTGCATTTCTTGAATAAAATTTTTAAAAAACTAAAATAAAAAAGAGTAGGTTAACAGAAATCTCAGATCTGGCAGATAAAGCCAAAGATGCCATTTGATTAAAGTCTCTAAAGCCATGAACAGGAAAATATGCCCATTCTGGAAACTGGAACTTCAGCCCCCTCCCAAATAATCCCCGATTATGTACAAGAAATGTTATTCACAGCTACAAATATGATGATCATCAGACACATGTGGAAAATACCTGTTGGTTCTCTCAAGATAGCCATTCCTTATTCTTATTTTTCTTCTTTCGCATAACTCAAGATAGTGTTGAGGATAATTGTCCAACTCGAAATGTTCCCCTAATCAGCCAAGCTGAGCCCTACCCATCAGCTTTCTTGTCTGACAGTTCTCCTCCAGCTGTCTTAGTAAAATGGCGCCATCTTACTTGTGGTGCCATCTATGCCCCAGACGCCATCTTAGGCCCTGGCCTCCATTGCTGCATTGCATCATAGGCTTTGGCCCTAAACCTCACGCTCCAACCTCGGGTGTCAGCTCCACCCCCACCCTAATGAGATTCCCTACTCCGACTTCCCTACCCGCCCCCTGACAAAGGGATAGTAGGATCCATTTCCAGGACACGTGTTCTCTTTTTCCTTCTTTGCCCCTTCTCTCCAGTCTGTGAGGTTTCCCCCAATCAACGCTTTCCCATACTCTGGTGTTTGGTATGTTTTATGGTGGCCTTACAACCTTAGCACTCAATCACCTACTCTTAAGATACTCCTTTAAGGATAGTACCCTACTCCTCAATCACACTGAAGTTTGCTCTTCTCATACTTTCCCTTGTACCATTGCCTTGTGCAAAATCAAAACTCCCCTTAGTCATTCAAACATCCTTCTCTCCTTGGTTAACTTCTCGAAAGGATAATTTATATAGTTTACCTTCACCGATTCCATTTGCACAACTTTTCTTCAAGCCTCAATTCACTGTTGCTGTGGTCTAAATGTTCACATCTACTCCTTATCAACTCATTTGTTGAAATCTTAGCCACCCACCTCCAAAGTGATGGCATTAGTGAGGTCTTTGGGAGGTGATTCGGCAGTGAATCTCATGAATGTGATTAGTTCTCCCATAAAAAAGTCCCGAGAGAGATCTTTTCACCCCCAAACATATGAAGACACTGCAAGGAGATGCCAATCTAAAGCCAGGAGCCAGGAGCTTCTTCCAGGTCTCCCATGTGGTACAAGGGCCCAAGGACTTGGGCCATCTTCTACTGCTTTCCCAGGCCATAGCTGAGAGCTGGATTGGGAATGGAGTAGCTGGAACTTGAACCAGTGCCCATATGGGATGTCAACACCGCAGACAGCGATTTTACCTGTCACGCCACAGCACCAGTCCCTAGAATTATACTTGGTGGGAGTTGGGCTGAGTGAAGGGCTTTTCAGCTTAGAGCCAATAAGATCTGTGGCTCTGACCTGGGCATCCTTCGACTCCAGGGCAGGTCCATTTCCAGTGATCCAACTCTTGCCAGGGCTCTTCACAAGCTGACTTCTGCTGAAGCCCAGGCTTACCACATGGAAAGCCACTGCAGTGGACTGGCCTGTTGGGTCTTCTTGAGGGCAGATCACTGTACAGATCAGCCATTAATAGGCCTGCCACCCATTGCTTCTGATGCCTAGCTTTCTTTTCCTCCTGGTTTGTGTTAAAGCAGACCAGAGGATGCAAGTCAAGGGAGTGCCCAAGTCCCATCTCTAATCTTCAGTGGCCTGAACTACAAGTCTCTAGTCACAGGCATGTTCTGTAGTAGTTTTTCTAAGGTAGACAATGCCCATGAGGAAAATTATATTCTCACTTTAAAACTTTCTTTCCCTTTTGTCTGAAAGGGAGGTTTTTTCTACTTACTGTATACTTCGCTGATGGCGAAGTGAATCTAGCTATGAGATTATTATTTAAGTTCTTATTTTGGCTATGCTATTACAGAAAAATGTTAGCCATCTCTTTTATAAGGTCTAAAGATTAAATTGTGCGTCGTACAGATTCCTTCATAATAGAATTAGTTTCCTACCTTGAAGAGAATAGAGAAATGAAAGAACAAGTTGGGCTTAGAATAGAGAATTGAGCCACAGTTGGCTCTAAGCTGAAAAGCCCTTCACTCAGCCCAACTTCCAAAGTGACCACTGCAGCTGAGGGGACAGCCAAGCAGGGTCAGCAACATTGCAGGCAGAACTGTAAATTGCTTGTTAGAGATGCCACCTGCCTTTACCTGGCCAGCTCTCCTCCCAGCCCAGCCAAGTAATGAAAGTCAACAGAGTGCCTTCCCCTAGGAGGTTCACATCTCCCTTAGGATATACCCCATGTGAAGAGATAGTTAGGTCTGGGCCTCTTAACTTACAAGGCCTAAAGCCCACCAGATTATTATCAAGCCCCTTCTGTCAGGTTCTATTTGCCTCTCAATCAGAAAACTTAATTTTAGCTTAGACAGCACCTTTCTTAGCTCCTCTAATAAAGACTCTGTCCTTTGTTCTAGACCCTGTCTAGCACACTTGGGACTCATTCCTTTGTAATCATAACCTCTACTCTACCACCAATGGCTCTACTCCCAACCTGTGTTTACTGATGGTCCTCTTCCCCACTTAATGCTGTATAATTGTTCAAACCTGGTAAATGCCACTCTTAGGATCATTGGTTACTATCCTCACTCTGTCTTTTATGACCCTGTCTAAATATGATCAGAGTCGGTAAACTTGGAAGGCTTCCATAGCCTTGGCAACTCATGACGACAGCCTAGGGTGGTTACTGGCGCCATAAACTAGAGTGTCAATTTGTTGGGTCAACAACAGGAGCTACTGTGCACTTGCTCCTCATGTGGGATCTCTGTCCTTAATGTACTGTACATTTTGATTTAATGCTATAACTAGTACTCAAAAAGTATGTTTCACTTTGTGTTTCTATGTGGGTACAAACTGTTGAAATCTTTATACTAAATTGATCTTCTGTATATAAAGAGAATTGAAAATGAATCTTGATGCAAATGGAAGGGGAGAGGGAGCGGGAGAGGGGAGGGTTGCGGGTGGGAGGGAAGTTATGGGAGGGGGAAGCCATTGTAATCCATAAGCTGTACACTGGAAATTTATATTCATTAAATAAAAGTTAAAAAAAAATTATACTTGGTGGGGAGGGGGTAGGCATTTAACCTAACAATTAAGATGCCCCTATTCCACATTGGAGTACCTGGTTTCAATTCCCAGCTCCAGCTCCTGATTCTAGCTTCCTGTTAATCTAGACCCTGAGAAGCAGCCGTGATGGCTCAAGTCACTGAGCTACCCCGTGTGGGAGACCTGGATAGAGTTCTCAGCTCCTGGCTTCAGCCTCAGTCCAGGCCTCAGCCTAGGCCTGGGCCATTGTAGGCATTTGGGGGGAGCGAACCAATAAATAGGAACACTCTCTACCTTTCAAAACATAATTTTTAAAAATGATTTTTTTTCTCAGTTGCATCATAGCACTTATTACACTGCTTTGTATCGTGCATTTATGCATCTATGGTACTCAGCAGAATCTAATTCCCTGGATGTGGGAATCATGCCTGCCTGCCTGCCTGCCTGTCCCCTTCCTTCCTTCATTATCCAATGGGTCTTCAGAGTAAGCCAGGCTGTTCAAAGAAAAGCTCAAGGAGGAGAGGCTCTTTTACCGCTAGCTGGAAGGAAGTCATGGGATGAGGTTTGGGGGAAGTTTATTCAAGATAGTAGGAAGAATCAGAATGAAATACCAGAGTATAAATGTGCCCGGTGTGTTCACAGGATGCCAGGGAAGCCAGTGTGCTTGGAGTGCCCTTGTGAGAGAGAAATCAGGGAGGTGGTGAGAGGCAGAAGTCCTAGGGAGCCATACAAGGGCTTTGGTCTTTCCCAAAGAGAAGTGGGAGCCACGCAGGGGTTTGAAGCATAGACACATCATAATACGACCAGCTTCTTTCAGAAGAAATCAATCCAAGACCTCATCGATCGTCAACCGCAGAGAGACAAGGATGGCAACGAGATCAGTCAGGAAGCCTTCACAGCACTACACGAGAAGTGATGGTGCCTGGGGCCGAGCTGGTAGCAGTGTTGGTGACAATGAATGGTCAGATTCTGATTATGTGTTAAAAATAGAGTTAGCTGGATTTTTTTTTTTGACAGATTTAAAGAAAGGGGTCATATATGTGGTGAAGGTATTTGTCCCAAGAATTCTACACATGGAGTTTCCATGAATTGAGATGGTTTCAAGGCAGGGAATACAATGATTGAACTTGCTGTTTAGGTGGTCTCCTACAGAGGCCGGGCAGGGGCTGTTTCAGGAGAATAAGACTGGGGCAGGGGGTAACAAATTATTGGGCTATTACAGTAGGCCAAGAAGGAGATAGTTTCAAATCTGCATCAATCAAGGATAGCTGAGATAAAGATGATACAACAGACTCAAGAAATATGTACAAAAGAAAATACATATTCTGTAATTATAGCCAAAAAGGAGACATAGTGAAGGACATGAGTATATATTTGAAATTTTCATTTTGAAAGAAATCAAAACAAATCTCTAGCTCAGCATTGTGGTACAGTAGGTTAAGTCTCCGCCTACATCCCATATGAGTGTTAGTTCTAGTCCCAGCTGCTCCACTTCTTAGCTAGCTCCCTGCTAATGCAACTGGGAAAGCGACAGATGACAGCCCAAGTGCTTGGGGCCCTGCCACCCAAGTTGGAGACCTTTATGAAGCTCTTGGCTCCAGACTTCAGCTTGACCCAGCTCCAGGCATTGCAGCCATCCGGGGAGTGAACCAACAGATGGATGATCTCTCTCTCTCTTTCCTCTCTCTATATAATTCTATCTTTGAAATAAATAATCTTTTTTTAAAAAAAAATCTGTTTGCTTTAGCATTCAGAGATAAATTTCCTTTTTTTAAATAATAGTCACATGTAATGCTGGCTTAGAGCCATTTTTCTTGGTGTTTAGATACTGCTGACAACTGAGTATAAATATTTACTTTATTTCTTTTTTTAAAAGAGATTTTTTTATTTACTTATATCACAGGTAGAGTTACAGACAGTGAGAGGGAGAGACAGAGAAAAAGGTCTTCCTTCCGCTGGTTCACCCCCAAAATGGCCGCTACGGCCGGAGCTATGTTGATCTGAAGCCAGGAGACAAGTGCTTCTTCCGGGTCTCCCACGTGGGTGCAGGGCCCAAGCACTTGGGCCATCCTCCACTGCCTTCCTGGGCCACAGCAGAGAGCTGGACTGGAAGAGGAGCAACCGGGACTAGAACCCGGCGCCCATATGGGATGCCGGTGCCAAAGGCGGAGGATTAGCCAAGTGAGCCACAGCGCCGGCCCTAAAAAAGATGTTTGAACATATATTTGCTGAAAAATATCCTCTGAAGAAAAATTTTAAAAAATTAAACCAAAATAACAGCATGTATTATCACCAAATATTGAGAATTCACAGCATTTTAAAAAAGTGAATTATGAACTCCCAGAATATAATAAAGTATATTTTTACTTCTAGTTTTTAAATAAACTTTATATTCCATATTCATACAGATAATATACAAAGTATAAGAATAAAAGGATACAAACACCACTATGATTTTATACAAAGTGAACGTATCCAGGCCACACCCAGATCAAGAATCAGCACATGGCGGGAGGTGGGGGGCAGCACTGTGACACAGTCATTAATCCATCACTTGTAACACCAACATCCCAGATCAGAGCACCAGTTTGAGTCCTGTCTACTCCACTTCCAATACAGCTCCCTGTTAGCGTGCCTGGGAAAGTAGTGGAAGATGATACAAGTACTTGGGCCCCTGCACCCTATGGGAGACCAGGATGGAATTCCAGACTCAAGGCTTTGGCCTGGCCTAGCCCTGGTTGTTTTGGGCATTTGGGTAGATGGAGGTGGTTTCTCTCTCTCAGCCTCCCTCCCCAACACACACCATTGTTACTTTGCCTTTCAAATAAGTAAAATAAATATTTAAAAAGAGGAGGAGGAGGATGGGGTGGAGAAGGAGGAGGAGGAGGAGGAAGAGGAAGAGAGAAGGAAAAGGAGGAGGAGGAGAAAAGGAGGCGGAAGCAGCAGCAGGCATTTGGCCTGGCAGTTATACTGGTTAGGATGCCTATGTCCCACGTTGGAGTACCAGACTTCATGTCCTGGCTTCACTCCTGATTCTAGTTTCTCGCTGATGCAGACCCTGGGAGGCAGCAGATGACGGCTCATGTACTTGGGTCCTGGTCACCTAGATGAGAGACCTGGATTGAGTCCCTGGCTTCTGGCTTCCACCCGGCCCAGCCCTGGCAATTGTAGGCATTTGAAGAGTAAACCAGCAGATGGGAGCTCTTTCTCTCTGATGTTTCTGTCTACCTCTCAAATAAAAACATATAAAACTTAAAAAAAGCAGAACATGACCAGCCCCAACAAAACATGCTCCAACTCATTTCCATTCACGGTCTCCCTCAGCCCTCAAAGTGATCACCCTCCTGACTTCCATCATCATGGAAGAGTTTTGTCTATTTTCAAACTTCATGCAGCAGGAATTATTTCACTCAGCGATTGGTGAGGTTCACCCACGTTGTTGCATGCATTCCATTCATTCTCATTGTTGTACATTTTCAATTACTTGAATGTATCACAATTTTTAATCCATTTTACTGTTGATATACATTTGTGTTATCCCTACTTTTACACTATTGTGGGTAGCACAGCTATGAACATTCTTATAGGATAGATAGAAATCTATCACATATAAGAGCATAACTTGGGTTACAGAATATATCCATTTAAGTTTAGCAGACACTGTCAAACAGATTTTCCAAATTTCTTGTTCCAATTACTTTTATATATTTAAGTGTTTAAAAACTGTTCTATTCTAGGAATGATTTTGAGCTTTTCAGGAAATAATTGGATCATACACCCAAAATTTGGTCATTACAAGCTATGTATTAGAACAAATATTTAAAAATCTAGCTACTTAAGGAAATTATTTTAGAAATTTAGTTCACATGAAACAGAAAGGGATAGAAGGAAGTTTAAAAGATAAAGAATATCAGTTGATAATGATAACACAAGTTTTATTTATTTCTTTGCTTACGGGTATTGGATCCTCCCATGAGAGAGAACAGTTCCTACAAAAATGAAAGGAAGCTTCTCTCACCGAATGCACTGAAGTCCTTGCTGTTCATTGAGTCAGATGCTCTTCTGAATTGAGGCAAATGCCTAGGCATCCTGCAAGATAAATTGATGTCAACCATCCTAACTGGGACATGCTTGCCATGCTGTTTAGTGCAGTAGCCTAAGTTCTGACCTCACTCTATGTGTGGCATATTGAAGGTTCTCAGTATACATTTGTCAGAGGATTAGAGATATTAATAAATATTAAGGAAAAAATATTAATTATTAATACCAGTAATCTGGAGAAAAAACTGATTGAGAATGATAAACCTAAAAATGTATGCTGCTTACATAGCTACATGAACTGTTAGTTGTGTGTGACATGAGATAAACTGGTTCACTAAGCCTTATGAACAGGGAAGCACAACTGTAATAGTCTTAAAATGGAAATCTGAGTCGGTAACTCTTCCACACTTCTTGCCGCAGCCAACATGGTCTTGCATGCTCTGGCCCGTGTTTTCCTTTCATACTTTATCACCTTCTCTTCTCCTGCTTGCTTGCACCGCTCTACCTGCCGCAGTTCGCTTTTTTTTTTTTTTTTTAAGCATACTAAACTCATTCCACTTCAGTCTTGTTCCTGTCTCCCTATGTTTACTCTTTAGGCTCTGTCATTCATTATGCTCAAATGTCACTGCCATGGAGACTGCCACGGAGACTTCTGTATGAAGTTGTCCTCCTCTCCCTTCATTTTCTCCATAGCTCTTATCACACGCTGCAGTCATTCTGTTTATTTAAAGATTTATTTGCTCTTTGTCTCCCTCCACCAGAATCCAAGAGCCACGAGAATAGAACTTCAGTATCTTCTTTACATGCATATCTCAGGCCCTAAAGTATAGAAGCACAACTTTGTAACTTGTAAATAAGTAACCCATAAACATTTGTTGGGTGCATTAGTGAGTGAAATAATCTTTTTATAGTGCTCTCTCCTTACCAAACTTATAATTGGAACCTCAGCTTCTACATTCAAAGAGGCCAGTCAATCCGATTGGCTTAAAAGTGTATTTATTCCAAATATAAATTATGCCATCCCCATTGAAGTCAGTCATGGCTGGATTCAATTATTAAGTTAAAAATCTTCTCTCGGTGTCATGCGCGTGAGCCCTGTAGGGCCAGGGAGACACCAGCTGCCGCGCGGGGAGGAGGCCTAGGCCACAGCTTGAGGGAGGCCCCGGCCGCTCTGCGCCTGTGTCTGGCAGAGCCGGTGTGAGACCAAGAGACAATCCTTCCCCGCCACCCAGATAATCAAGAGTTTTGGCCGGACCTCTGAGCATACACCGAGAGAGGGAAAAAAGAAGCCAGACTAAAAGCACAGACTATGGTGCTGAAACGGATTAATAAGGAATTTAGTGATTTGGCCCGTGACTCTCCAGCACAATGTTCTGCAGGTCCAGTTGGGGATGATATGTTTCACTGGCAAGCCACAATTATGGGACCTAATGACAGCCCATATTAAGGCGGTGTATTCTTTTTGACAATTCATTTTCCTACAGACTACCCCTTCAAACCACCTAAGGTTGCATTTACAACAAGAATTTATCATCCAAATATTAACAGTAATGGTAGCATTTGTCTCGATCTTCTAAGATCACAGTGGTCTCCTGCTTTAACTGTTTCTAAAGTTCTTTTATCCATTTGTTCACTGCTATGTGATCCAAACCCAGATGACCCCCTAGTGCCAGAGATTGCATGGATCTATAAAACAGACAGAGATAAGTACAACAGAATATCTCGGGAATGGACTCAGAAGTATGCCATGTGATGCTACCTTAAAGTCAGAATAACCTGCATTATAGCTGGAATAAACTTTAAATTACTGTTCCTTTTTTGATTTCCTTATCCGGCTGCTCCCCTATCAGACCTCATCTTTTTTAATTTTATTTTTTGTTTACCTCCCTCCATTCATTCACATGCTCATCTGAGAAGACTTAAGTTCTTCCAGCTTTGGACAATAACTGCTTTAGAAACTGTAAAGTAGTTACAAGAGAACAGTTGCCCAAGATTCAGAATTTTTTTTAAAAATGGAGCATGTGTATTATGTGGCCAATGTCTTCCCTCTAACTTGGTTATGAGACTAAAACCATTCCTCACTGCTCTGACATGCTGGAGTAATCATCTGAGAGAGGGAGATGGATGCCCAGTTGTCACATCAAAGGAAGCAGCATTATTCTAGCAGCATCCATCCTTGTTTAAGCCTTCCACTGTTAGAGATTTGAGGTTACATGATAGACTTTATGCTCATAACTGATGTGGCTGGAGAACTGGTATTGAATTTATAGCATCAGCAGAACAGAAAATGTGATGTATTTTATGCATGTCAATAAAGGAATGACTTGTTCTTGTTCTACAGAGAATGGAAATTGGAAGTCAAACACCCTTTGTATTCCAAAATAGGGTCTCAAACATTTTGTAATTTTCATTTAAATTGTTAGGAGGCTTGGAGCTATTAATCTATCTTCCAATACACTGTTTAATATAGCACTGAATAAATGATGCAAGTTGTCAATGGATAAGTGATCAACTAATAGCTCTGCTAGTAATTGATTTATTTTTCTTCAATAAAGTTGCATAAACCAAAAAAAAAAAAATTCTCTCTCCATTGAACAAGAAAGGAAGGACACATAAAAATGTAGAGTTTAAGAACTAAACAAATATATTAAAGAAGAGATATAATTTGCCTAAACATGTGTTATTAAATATTGCTCAATGTTTGTGCATATTTTAAATGCATGGGCATATTTTCAATGATGACATATATTTACAGGTTTAGACAAGTAATAATTCTATTCCTAATAAAATGAAACACTTTTTCATGGAAATACATATCAATTTGTCTTATTAACAGAAAATAAAATCCAATACTATTTAATGTAATACAACACAAAATTCAAAATGTATGGCATCTGTTACAAAATAACCAAGTGTATCCAAAACAAAAACCAGAAAAGTCTAATTCATAATCAGAAAAAAAATGATGTACCAAAAACAAAAATAAAAAAACAGAAAGTTATGACCCCTAAACAGAAAAAAAACATAGTATAAAGATCCAGAAATGACAGAGATGATATAACTAACCAACAAAAATGTTACATAGCATTATAATGTTCTATGATCACTCTGAGGAGAAATATGGAAGATACAAAAATAACAAAAAGAATTATAAGCAATGAAAAATATAACAGATATTTTATATGGAACATCTACCAAAAGGGAGTAAGACAAATTGGACGTTGCAGAAGACAAAAAAAAATCCGTGAACTTGAAGATATAGCAATATAAACTATCTGAAATGAATCATAGAGGAAAAAAAGCACTAAAAAAGTGAAGATCATTTATGACCTGAGGGACAATATAAAAAAAATCTAATAATGTATGTATTAGTGAAGTCTCAGAAAGAAGGAATACAAAAATATCATTTTTAAATGATAGAAAAATGTCCAAATTTGATGAGAACTATAAATAGATCTAAGAACTCAACACATCCCAAGCAGAATAAATATAACGAAAACCATACCAGGGACACATAATAATCAAAACAGTGCAGACCAGTGACAAAGAGAAAATCCTAAACAAATGTGGAATGTGGGGAGGGGAAAACACATTACAAACAGAACAACAATGATAGAAGTTCAGCAGACTGTTTTAGAAACTATGAAATCCAGAAGACAATGGGAAGATGGTCTACTTTGTGAAAAGCAAAACAAAAATTATGTGAACCTTGAATTCTGTCACCAGCAAAAATATTCTTCAAAGAGGAAGGAAGATTAATCAAATCCAACTTTTAGATTGAAGGCTTGATACAATGTTACTACAACTTCTTCTCAAGGCTGTAAAGAAGATTCTTCAGACCAAAAGAAATTATACCAGATGGTAACCTGAATCAACACAAGTGATTCATAAACTCTGGAAATGGAATAAACAAAAGGAAGATAGTTTTCATTCGGAAGCATCTTTAAAAGATAAATGACTAAAACAAAAACAACAATGGTCAGGTCTACAGCATATGTAAAAACGAAATAGTAGGACAACAGTAACACAAGGGTGGAGAAATGGAAGCATTCTAAGAGTCGTATACTATAAGTGAATTGAAGACAGAAAGAATTTTGAAAATGTCTACTGTATACCAAACCAAAACAAAGTAGAATAGCTAACAAGTCAATACAGTGGTCTCCACTGATCTGAGTTACACTTTCTGTGATTTCAGTTACTTGCCAACTTTCAGTTGATTTCAGTAAGCTGTGGTCTGAAAATATTAAATGGAAAATTCCAGAAAAAAACAATTCATAAGTTTTAAATTGTATACTGATCTTAGCAGCATGATGAAATCGTGTACTGTCCTGCTCTGTCCCACCCAGGACCTGTGTCCATGCTGTATGTATCACCCACTTGTTGGTCGCTTTGTAGCCATCTCCATGATCAGACATCAGGGTCTTTCAGAGCTTGTATTTACAGAATCCATAAGTTTACTTAATAATGGTCCCAAGCTACAAGAGTAGGGATGCTGGCAATTCAAATATGCCAAGGAGAAGCTGTCAAGTGCCTCCTTTATGTGAAAAGGTGCTTTGTTTTTCTCTTGGTATGCTTTATAATTTGTTATCAGGTTCCATACATTTTGAATTTTATATTTTCTTTCACTTAACAAGGAAATCAAAATTCATATGCTGAGGTTGCTAAATCTATAGTACAAAACATATTTTGAGGGAGAGACTAAATTTATATAACTTAAAATTTTTTTATTTATTCAAGAGGCAGAAAAACAGAGATAGAAACACTAACAGAAAGACAGAGCTCCCATCTGCTGGTTCATTCCCCCATTGCTTACAATGGTCAGAATTGGGCCTAGGGTCAGAGCCAGCAGTTTGGAACTCAATCCAGGTCTATCATGAGCATAGTAGAGACTCAACTGTTTGAGCCATCACCTGCTGTTTCTGAGATTCTGTTTTGCAGGAAGCTGGAATCAGGAGCTGGAACCGGGAATCAAACCTAGGCATTCTGATAGGGTACATGGGGATGCCTTTTATTAGGCCAAATACCTACTCCTCATATAACTTCTATTACAGTATATTGTTACAACTGTTGCCCCTTATTATTAGTTGACTCAATCTCTCGCTTTTTCTAGTTCATACATTGAACTTTATTAAATATATGTATATAAAAGAAACACATATAGTATATATAAGGTTCTGTATAATCTGTGGTTTTCAGGGATCCACTAAAGATCCTGGAATGTATTCCCTGCAGATAAGAAGGGACTCTTATAGTACAAAAAAAATGGACTTTATTTTATTTATTAATTTGACAGATAGTTAGTGAGAGAAAGACAGAGAGAAAGGTCTTCCTTCTGTTGGTTCACTCCCGAAAATGGCCACCACACCAGCGCTGCTCCGATCCGAAGCCAGGAGCCAGGTGCTTCCTCCTGGTCTCCCTTGCGGGTACAGGGCCCAAGTATTTGGGCCATCCTCCACTGCCTTCCTGGGCCACAGCAGAGAGCTGGACTGGAAGAGGGGCAACCGGGACTAGAACCTGGCACCCATATGGGATGCCGGCACTGCAGGCAGAGGATTAACCAAGTGAGCCACGGTGCCAGCCCCACAAAAATGGACTTTAAATTAAAACTAAATTTAAATGAAAACTAAATTTAAATAAAAACTAAATCAGGGGCCAGTGCTGTGGTGCAGCGGGTTAATGCCCTGGTCTGAAGCGCCGGCATCCCATATGGGCATGGTTCTAGTCCCGGCTGCTCCTCTTCTAACCCAGCTCTCTGCTATGGCCTGGGAAAGCAGTGGAAGATGGCCCAAGTCCTTGTGCCCCTGCACCCGCGTGGGAGACCTGGAAGAAGCTCCTGACTCCTGGCTTCAGATTGGCACATCACTGGCCGTTGGGGCCATCTGGGGAGTGAACCTTCAGACGGGAGACCTCTCTCTCTCTCTGCCTTTCCTCTCTCTGTGTAACTCTGACTTTCAAATAAATAAATCTTAAAAAAAAAAAAAAAACTAAATCAGGGAAAGAAGGAAAAACAAAAATCAGGTGAGACAGAGAGGAAATAGTAGTGTGATTAATTAAACTTGAATCATATTGATGATTACATTAAATATAATAATTAAATGTCCCTACTAAAAGGCAGAGATTCTTAGGTTAAAAAATGTAAGACTCAACTATTTGCCTTCTGTATGACACATAAATATTAAGACATAGATAAATTGGGGCCGGCGCCATGGCTTACTTGGTTAATCCTCTGCCTGCGGTGCCGGCCTCCCATATGGGCACTGGGTTCTAGTCCCAGTTGCTCCTCTTCCTCTGCTGTGGCCCAAGAAGGCAGTGGAGGATGGCCCAAGTACTTGGGCCCTGTACCCGCACGGGAGACCAGGAGAGGCACCTGGCTCCTGGCTTCGGATCGGCACAGCGCCGGCTGTAGCGGCCATTTGTGGGGTGATCTCTCTGTCTCTCTCTCACTGTTTATATCTCTACCTGTCAAATAAATTTAAAAAAAAAGAAGAAAAAAGACATAGATAAATTAAAAGTTAATGGATGGAAAAAGATATACCATGAAAACACTAATTAAAAAGAAGCTGAAGTGACATTATTAAGATCCTACAAAATAGATCCTAGAGCAAAGAATAATATCAGAGATAAAAAAAGATAATAACGGAAAAAGGGTCAGTTCATCAAGAGGACATAAATACTCTAAGTGCATATTCATCTAATAACAGAGCTTCAAAATAATATAACATATATAATGTATACAAGAGGTCTTCAAAAGGATCAAAGAAATGCATATTACACAAAAGCTGCATGAATTTTTTGCACCAAAATCAACTTATCTTTTAATTCCATTTTCCACAAACTTTTTGAAGAACACTTGCATATGAAATGAAACCGATTTGCCTGAGGAGAGAAACAGATAAGTCCACAATTGCAGTGAAAGAGTTCAGCAGCTGTCTTTCAGTAGTTGAAAGAACAAGAATACAGAAAACTAATGAACGTACAGAAATATATGAGCATTGTGAAAATTTTTACCCATAAGACATTTTAAAAACATTCCTCTTGATATCAATAGAATATATGTTCTTTTCAAGTGCACACAGAACGTTTACCCTGAGATGGAAAAAGAGTCTCATACATTTAAAAATATTTAAATAATAAAAATACATTCTCTGACCACAATGAGATCATATATTGGAAAGCAATAATAGCTATATGGGAAATCCACAAAAGTCTGGAAATCATTCAACATACATTGAAATAACCCATGAGTCAAAGAAGAATTCACAAGAAAATCTGTGAAATATTTTAAGATTAATGAAAATAAAAGTACAACATATCAATAGAGGTGGGATGTAAAACAGTGCTTAAAGATAAATATGAAGCATTAACTGTATATATCAGAAAAGCACAAATATTTTGGATAAATGATATAAATGTTTATGTTAAGAAATTACAAGAAGAGTAAATGAAACCGTACATAAACAAAAGAAGATTAATAAAGACCAGATCAGAAATTAGTGATAGAGAAAAGAGTAGGACAATAGAGAAAATCAATGAAAATGAAGAGTGGTTATTTGAAATTATTAATAAAATAGATAAAACTCCAGCCCAAGTTTTGATAACTAAGTTCAGTTTGTTGCCTGATTTTGTATAATCCATAGCTAGGACTAGTTTTTACATTTCTAAAAAATGTTGAAGGAAGAGACAGAGGTAGAAGTCCAGGGAAGGAAGCAGCAGCAGAGTCTAAGGCTCCACAGCTCCCAAATCCTCTACTAGTCACCATCCGCCCCCTTATAGAAGTGTGCCCATCCCTGACCCAACCAGATTAGGATCAAGAGAAGACATACAAGACCAACATCAGGAATAAAAGAGAGGCTATCGCCATAGATCCTACAGATGCTAAGTGGATAATTACAAATAATATAAACATTTTAAGACAAAGAAGTCAGTTATTCAGGACAAATGAAAAACTTCTTGTGTTAGAGCTCAAAGAACAACGTAAAACATCTGAGCAGCCCTATGTCTGTTAAGGACATTGAGTTTGTAGCTGAAAATGTTTCTATGGCAAGAAATTCATGTTCAGCTTCAGTAACTAATTGTGCTAGATTTTAAGGAAGAAATAATACTAATTCTATACAAATTCTCAGAAAATAAAGAATGTAGAACCCATTCAAACTCATTTGTTAATCCCGGGTTACCTGGATTCTATTAGATTAAAATATTTTTTTTTATAAAAAAGCTCTAGACATTAAGATAACACAAGTATTGTTCATCCCAAGAATTCAAGGTTATTTTAACATTTTAGACTCAATTAGTACAAGTTCAGCATACTAATATAATGTTGCAATGAAGGATATACTCTATGGTCATCTCAATGCATGCCAAAAACAAACATTTAAGAGGATTTCACACTCATTTTTTTAAAGATTGATTTATTTATTTGAAAGTCAGAGTTACAGAGAGAGAGAGAGAGAGAGAGAGAGGTCTTCCATCCAATGGTTCACTCCCCAGTTGGCTGCAATGGCTGGACCTGTGCCGACCCAAAGCCAGGAGCTTCTTCCAGATCTCCCACGCAGGTACAGGGGCACAAGCACTTGGGCCATCTTCCACTGCTTTCCCAGGCCATAGCAGAGAGCTGGATCTGAAGTGGAACAGCCAGAACTAGACCCGGCACTCATATGGGATGCCGGCGCTTCAGGCCAGGACGTTAACCCACTGAGCCACAGCACCAGCCCCTTCACACTCATTTTTAAGAGAAATTTTTAATAATTTAGGAATAAAAGAGAACTCCCTCAAAATGATAAGGAATATCTACCAAAAAAATGCAGCTATTGGGCAGGCACCATGGCAGTAGGTTAATCCTCCGCCTGCAGTGCCAGCATCCCACATGGGTGCCGGTTCTAGTCCTGGCTGCTCCTCTTCCAATCCAGCTTGGCTATGGTCTGGGAAAGCAGTAGAAGATGGCCCTAGTACTTGGGCCCCTGCACCCACATGGGAGGCCTGGTAGAAACTCCTGGCTCCTGACTTTGGATAGGCACAGCTCCAGCCATTGCAGCCATTTGGGGAGTGAACCAGCAGATGGAAGATTTCTCTCTCTCTCTGCCTCTCTGTAACTCTGACTTTCAAATAAATAAAATAAATCTTTAAAAAAATTACAATGAGATATCTACAACCTATCGGAATATTGAAAATTAAAGATTGACAATAGAAGTAGGTGAGAATGTGAAACAACCAGAACTGTCACACCTTGCACTTCAGAAGGCAAAACAGTTCAAGCTGCAGAGAAGAGTGTGGTGGTTTCTTATGATAAAGAATATGTACTGGCTTTATCCCACAAATTCCACTCTACCTGCTTACTCAACATACATACAGAGACCATGTACTCAAATATCACAGTAGGTGGAAACTGAAAGCAATCTCAATCTCATTGACTGCTTAATGGGTAAATCACAGCAGTACAATGGAATGAACTACCTAAACACAACAGAAACAAATGTCAAAAGTATGCTAAATCAAAGCAGTCAGACGCCGGAGACTACATCCTGTGTGATACCATGGATGTAACATTCTAGAAAAGCTAAAACAGTGACAAGATGTAACCAAGTGACAAATGCGCATCAGTGGCTTTCAAGAGCTGGTCTAGGAGAAGGGTAATTAAGTGCAAAAGGGCAGATGGGAACTTTTATTTTTTTAAGATCTATTTATTTGAAAGTCAAAGCTACAGAGAGAGAGAGAGAGAGAGAGAGAGAGAGAGAGAGGCAGAGAAAAGATCTCTCATCCACGATGTACTCCCCAACTGGCCACAACAGTCGGGACTGGGACAGGCTGAAGCCAGGAGCCAGGAGCTTCTTCCAGGTCTCCCACATAGGTAGCCAGGACCCAAACACTTGGACCATCTTCTGCTGCTTTTCTCAGGCCATAAGCAGGGAGCTGGAGTGGAAGTGGGGCAGCCGGGACACAAACCGGCACCCACATGGGACACCAGTGACACAGGAGGTGGCTTTACCCATCACACCACAATGCCAGCACGGGAACATTTTTTTGTTTTTTTAAAGCTAATGAGAATGCTGCATAACCTGACCATGATGGCGGCTGCATAAGAGTATACATTTATCAGACCATTATTTACTGACATGTATACTTTAAGTGAATTGAGGGGCTAGGATTGTGGCACAATAGGTCAAGCTGCAGCTTGCCATACCAGCATCCCATACCAGGGCAAGTCCTAGCTTGCTCTGCTTCTGATCCAGTTCCCTGTTAATGCACCTGGGAAGGCAATGGATGATGGCTCAAGTGCTTGGGCCCCTGCTACCCTTGTGGAAGACCCAAATGGAGTGTCAGGCTCCTGGCATTGACTTGGCCCAGCCCTGGGTCATTGTAGCCATTTGGGGAGTGATCCAGTAAACGGAAGCTCTCTTTTCTCTGTATCTCCCTCTCTTTCACCTTGTTACTCTGACTTTGAAATAAATCAATTTTTAAATCTAATATCTAAAACACAGACAATAAATATTTTTAAAAGATCTTAAATAAGATATTTTAGTAAAATAAAAATATAACAAACTATAATAAAAAACACAAAGAACGGATGTTTATTTCTTGGATACATCAAAATTTTGCAAAGTAGGAAAATCACGACCTGATCCAAGTTTTTAACTTTTGACTTCCAAATGAAGCCATTTATTTTTTTTACTTTGTTAGTATGAAATATGAAGTAAAATACGTATCACAAGGAACAGAAAAATAGTTAATAAGCCAATCACACGATGAAGGTCTCATAGGAAAGAAAATAGGCTTAGAGAGATTAAGTCACAGCAAATCCCAGCTGTAGCTAGCAGGGGTCTCTGTCCAACCCAACGTTGTCTTTTTCTTTTTTTCCTCTTTACCAACAAAGGCATCTGAAAAGATGAGGCAACAATAATTCTTAAAACTGAATTTTCTTTATTTCTGGTCTTAGGTGGGGAAAGTAAATATTTTAAGCACACTAGCAAAGCCATTAAAACCACATGGAAATGGGATAAAATGTTTAATTGGCATTTACTCATGCACAACTCTCTGCAACTTAGTTTCTGCACCAGGAAAATTGAAATATTGCAAAGCTATTTTGATGATTCGAGGTATTGTATGTATAGTTTAATGTAGCACCTTAACAAGTAAATTTGTTGTGTATTTTTGTACTCTTAGTGAAACAGAGATGTTCTCTGTTAATATAAATTTATGAAATGCAATTAAGTTAAATAAGTTTCTTCATATCATTATTTTTTAGAGTCTTCAGTGTACAATATTCATTTTTTAATTTTGCAGGAAGGGAAAAATACACAGATTATTTCTCATATTTTAACCAGGAAATCATTTTGCCATTTATATGAGTTGTAAGATTCTGCCTTTAAAAAAATATACCCTTCCTAAATTTTTGTCTCATACTTTGTGTCCTGTTTCTCCTAAGTGCTTGAACAAGTCAGTATCATGCTTAAGGCCATGGGCTTCACCGTCAGATCCAGAGGTTCAAATTCCTGCTGCTTCGTATCCCAGCCCTGGATAACTGGGCCAGCGAGAGCTCTTGGTTTCCTCATCTGTAAAGTGAAGATAATGACCCAACATAAAGGGATATTGTGAGGACTCAATTAGTTCATAAATGTTAAGGATCTGGCCCAGTGCCTGGTACATCATAAGCACCCCAATAATTGTTAGTTATCGCTCCGTTTTGGTGTTTGGACTTAGGAAGAAGGCTGTAGTTCAAAGTAGCCACAAAGAGAAATTGAACTGATGAGTGCTGCTCAAAATAAGCAGTGCGTCTTCCCCCCGAACACGTGGATACCTGCCTGCTAACTCCATCCCCCTTGTTGCATGAGCTGGGTCTGCCTGGGCAGGAGACCCACAGCACGCACAGCTACCGCAGGCACGAAAGAAAAAAATCTCTTGCCTCTGGGGCTCCGCAGTAACCTTTTGGACAGGATGTGACCTCTGTGCTCTTCATGATAACACAATATTATTGGGCAGAGTGCGCTTTCCAGCTAAGTGGAAAGAGTTCAGAGGAGGGCAACCAACATAATAAAAGGCTTGGAAATGAAACCCTATGAGAGCAGATGAAAAACATGGGCATGTTCAGTCTAGACAGAGCAGCAGCCTCGATGCACCATGTCATAGAGAAGACAGATTCATTATTCTCAGTAATGAATGAGGCTACCACAGAGGATGTGGGGCTTAGATTTGCCTAAAAATGCTAGCAAGAGGATGCATACCCTTCAGGATGAAACACTAGACAATACAGGAGACGCCTAACAGAACCACTAAATTACTTCCAGGAAGAATGTTCAAGACCAGAGTCTTGATCTGATAGGTTTCTTGGAGTAAATCTGGAAGAGAGACTCAACCACATGATAAGGGAGAAGGTTGACCAGTTGGAGCAGACAAGTTTCTTTCGTTGTAAACAATATCTACTCCAGCCAACATTTTCAGAAGATGTTGACAGAAGGACATGAGGCAGTGAATGAACAGTTTCAAAGAGGACAGCTCTAAAGATCTGGGCAATAGGAATCAACATCTCTTCAGAGTGTAAATTAATTCAAGATTCAAAGTCCAAACAGAGTCTGGCTATCCTCCAGCCACATGCCCACCCCTTGCTGTGGTGAGGATGTAGACCTTTGGTGATTACACCAGAGCAAGAGGTACAGAAGTCATTGTGATGTTTCTAAAAGAAGAAAAAATGGATATGAGGTAGAAACCCCCTAAAAGCCCACTATGCCCTATGAGCTAACATTGAAAGGAGTACCTACCATTTATTGAGTGCTTACTCAATGTAAAAATAAGCCCAATGAAGCTCAGAGACTTTTATGGAGCCTGTCATAAAGCTAAAAGAGGGGGGGAAGGGATTCAGAACCAGGAGTTTGAATCCAAACCCCAGTTTCCTAATCCACATATCATGCTGCTTCCTGCACAATCTTTTCATCATCTCTGCCCCTGCCACCCCAGCGAGCAGCTGCAGCCCAAGTCACCGACACATAAGATGGAGGGCAAAGAAGATCACCATGATCCACTTCCCTCCCTCGCACTATAATGCAACACAAGACTGAGAACTCGCACTCCTCACCACATGCATGAAACTCCCATAAGGGCCCCAGACCTGGAGGACTTGTGCCGGGCAGCCGCAGGATCTAAATGCCCTTGCAGTGGGCAAAGTTTGGAATAAAGGAGAACTGGGGACAGCCCTCTCAGCATCAGGTCCTCCTCATCCTCCTGAGAATCTTCTTAAAGAAGGTTTATTTTTATTTGCTCTAAAGTTAGTGTCTCACACACACACACACACACACACACGACGGGGGCAGTGGAGAGAAATGAATCAATCTTCCATCTTCAGGTTCACTCTCCAAATATCTACAACAGTTGGGGTTGGGCCAGGCTAAAATTAGGAGCCAAGAACTCCATCTGGGTCTCTCCCACATGGGTAGAAGGGACCCACGTAGTTGAGTTGTCACCTGCTGCCCCCCAGGGTGTGCATTAGCAGGAAGCTGGACCTGACATAAAAGTGGGACTCAAACCCTGGCACTCCAATGTAGGATGTGGGCGTCGCTAGCAGTGGCTTCACAGCTGCACCACAATACCCATTCCCTCCTCAGAATCTTGAAAATGCAACCTGAAACAGCACACCAAACTATCACACAGAGAAATAGTTTTAAAAGGAGCTGTGTGGGGGCCAGCGCCATGGCACACTAGGTTAATCCTCTGCCTGCGGCACCAGCATCCCATGTGGCGCTGGTTCTAGTCCCGGTTGCTCCTCTTCCAGTCCAGCTCTCTGCTGTGGCCCAGGAAGGCGGAGGAAGAGGGCCCAAGTGCTTGGGCCCCTGCACCTGAGTGGGAGACCAGGAAGAGGCACCTGACTCGGATTGGCGTAGCTCTGGCCGTTGTGGCCATCTGGGGAGTGAACCAACAGAAGGAAGACCTTTCTCTCTGTCTCTCTCTCTCACTGTCTGTAGCTCTACCTGTCAAAGAAATAAATAAAAATATTTTAAAAAAAGAAAAAAAAGGAGAAATTGTCTGAGTATGTAAGGAAACTTCAAAAAGCTTGGAGAAAATGGAATTAAAAGATGAATTTATTTTGGTGTCAACAATTGTTACAATGGCTGCAGAAGTTTTCATAGTGCACATCTCCATGAACTTGAAGACTTCTCATATGCATGAAATTCAACTTTTTTCCACCAAAACAAGCGTATCTTTTAATTCCATTTACCACTTTTTGAAGTATCCTCATACAGGCTATCCTGTGCAGCTAGACTGTAACTCTCCGTGAGGTGGGACCACGTCTTACCTCTACTTTGCCATAACAATTGTAAACGGTAGGCATTTAGTTAAATAGATAAAAGCAGATATGATGAGGGTAAGAATGACGACTTTGACCTTAGAATGTGTAACCTGGAGTAAATCTCCCATTTTCATGGTCTACAGTCTTCAAGCTTCAGATTCTAGGGAGCCCATCTGCAGTGGTAAAGGGGAGAGAGAGAGAGAGAAAGGGAGACGGAGAGGAAGAGGGAGAGAGGGGGAGAGGGAGACAGAGAGGAGAAAGGGAGGGAGAGGGAGATGGGGAGGAGAAAGGGAGGGAGATAGGGAGGGAGAGGAAGAGAGTGAGGGAGACCAGGAGGGGGGGGGGGAGGAGGGAGGGAGGGGGGGGGGAGAGGGAGGGAGGGGAAGAGGGTGGGGAGAAAAAAGGAGAGAGAGGAAGAGAGGGGGAGAGAGGAAGAGAGGGATGGAGAGATGGGGGAGGGAGAGGAGGAGAAGGAGAGAGATGGAGGGAGGGATGGAGGGAGGAAGGGAAGGGAAGAAGGAGAGAAGGGGGGCAAGGGGAGAGGGGGAAGGGGAAGGAGAGAGGTGGGAGACAGAGAGAGAGAGAGAGAAAGGAAGATGACAGAGTCTTAGAGCACCAGCTTTGGGAAGGCTGGGGAGAGGAAAGGCCATGCAACCCAGTTTAACAGAGAAATCACAGACTTTGAAACTAACCAAACCTGGGCTCAAATCCCAGCCTGGCTACTTACTAGCTGTATGACCTTTTGCAAATTACCCTGTAAACTGCAGTTTCTTCATCAGTAAATATAAGGCCTAATAAATTTGTAGAGAAGATTAAATGAGATTATGTATGCAGAGTTCTTGGCTGGCTCCTTCCACTTCATGAGCCTTGGCAAATGTTAGTCATTATGTCAATACTCTGTTATATGTCTTTTTACTCCCACTACGATTGTGTGCCTGAGATCTGGGGTTGGGCTATGGTAGCTTTTAAAGTTACCAAGTAATATTAGAGGCTCTAGGCTAAAATTTTTACATGTCATATAATAATTTCTGAAAAGGCTTCACAGCTAATATAGTTTGTATCAGTCATTTCACACCAAGATATACTTACTGTTGTCAGTGAAAATTATTTCCTTTTAATTTTTCACATTGCATACTTTGAGTAACTTCATTGCTATATAATTCAATAAGCTTTTATTTACTGGGTTCTCTGTGCCAAGAACTACACTAATACTGGGAATACAAAGGCATGAAACAGAACCTTGCCTTTAAGTAACAACAAACTGCAAACAGCAAGAGAAAAATTATAAAAAAAACATTAGCAAGATATGCTCCAAAAAGTTCCACTATCATTACACAAAGATGAATAAAATGAAAGAAAAGATGGGGGTCCGGCACTAGGGCCTAGCGGGTAAAGCCACCGCCTGCGGTGTCCGCATCCCACACAGGCACAGGCACTGGTTCAAGTCCTGGCTGCTCCTCTTCCGAACTAGCTCTCTGCTATGGCCTGGGAAGGTAGTAGAAGATGGCACAAGTCCTTGGGCCCCAGTACCTGCGTGGGAGATCCAGAAGAAGCTCCTGGCTCCGGATTGGCACAGCTCTAGCCGTTGCGGTCAATTGGGGAGTGAACCAGTGGATGGAAGACCTCTCTCTCTTTCTGCCTCTGCCTCTCCTTCTCTCTCTGTGTAACTCTTTCAAATAAATAAATAAATTTTTAAAAAATAAAGATGAGAAATGAAAAACTAAAAAAAAAATGTGTTTTTTTTTTTATTTACTACAGAAGACGAAGCAAATAGATAAAAAAACTAACATAACCTACCGATGAATTTTGACTTGAACCAGAAAGAGATTTAGAGCATTCCAGGCAAAGAGTTAATGAAATATGAGACACAATTAATGAGACAACTTATCTTAGCATTGGAATTTCGAAGGGAAAGAGAAATCCTACAAGCTACTTGTAGGGAAATAAACACAACCAGTTTTCTAGGAAAGGAAAAAATCCAGTTTTATTCCTTTCACCCACTACAACAAAAAGTCCCCAAATTCTGGAGTCATTTTTATCATTTCTAATATTGTTTGTATAAACAACACAAAGTCCTATTCTTAGAAATAGGAGGATAATGAAAAGTCAGAGACCATTTATCCTTTCTGATAATTTGAACTGAAATTTCACATCAGCCTACTCAAAAAATAGTTGTTAAGCCCCATGCCCATGTCAAGAAAAGAGTGTAAATAATGGAAAGTAAAGAGTATAATAAAAATAAGGATAGTAAATCAATTGACCAGAGAGAGAGCCAATAAAAGACTACTGGATTTTTATTTTGTATTGGAACATTAATAATTTTATGTAAATAGTCTAAATATTAATGCACAAGCATGTCAAATTAGCAAATGAAAAATTACTCAGCTATTGCATAAGACTACAATCTAAATATGTGGTGAGACAGAAAGTTTAAGAAAGGCACCAAAACAAACCCCAGAGCATTAAAGATTGAATTGCGAAAAATAAAACCATAAATACACAATAAAATATAAGTGACCATATAGTCTAAGGGGAAAATATTTTTGGTGTGACATCAAGGACAAAATATAAATAATACTCATAAATATGACTATTAAATACACTTTTCCGTATTATACTTAGAAGTAACACCACACAAAAAACTGAAAGACAATCAACTATCAGAAAATACTTCCCTGGCCAGAGCTGTGGCACAGCTGGTAAAGCTGCCTCCTTGCAATGCTGGTATCCCATATGGGCACCAGTTTGAGTCCTGGCTGCTCCACTTTCAATCCAGCTCTCTGCTATGGCCTGGGAAGCAGCAGCAGATGGCCCAAGTGCTTGGGCCTCTGCACCCATGTGGGAAGACCTGGAAGAAGCTCCTGGCTCTTGGCTTTGGATCAGCCCAGCTCCAGACGTTGCAGCCAACTGGGGAGTGAACCAGAGATGGAAGATCTCTATCTCTGCCTCTCCTCTCTGTAACTCTGACTTTCAAATAAATAAATTAATCTTTAACAAAAAGAAAATACTTCTACTGTTATGACAAAGGTTAATAGAATTACATATAATAATTATAAATCAATAAGAAACTAGTAACTCAAATCTGTATAAAAAAGATAGATGCTAGTAATAGGCTAAAGGAAGACATACAAAAGTTTGGTAAGTAATTTAAAAATTACAACCTGATAATATTTTTAAAAAGCAAGGCAAATAAAAGTACATTGACATTTTCAAAAGAGCAAATAATAATGAGAAAAATTTTAATGGCATTTGTTAATACAAGCTCAAGACACAAAACAGATGATCAATAAATACATACTAAATATTTGTTTCTTACTATTTTCTTGCATTTCTCAAAGACTTTTCTGGAAACAAGTTGACACCAAGGGGGACATTAACATTAGATTTTTTCATTATTTTCCTTTAGTATTGATTACTTCTTTCCTTTACTTAGTTCTCCCTAGCAAACCATAACCAGTTTAGATACCTTAAATTATGATCCATTTTAACGCCATGTTAACTAAAACTAAGGGTATTTAAAACTCAACATAATTAGAAAATTAGCTTTTAAGAGTCATTTTTATAATTACAGCCTTCCATCACTAACTACATGTGTGTGCATTTCCCTTTAAATTTGTTTTCATTTGGGAGAGGTAAATCAACACATTTTAACTATGCTTTCCTTTCCCTTGTCAGAAAGAAGAAAAATGTCCTTTCTGTGTATCCATCCCTCCTTCCCACACCTATCCCTCAGGGCCCCGGTTTCAAAAATTGAAGAAATCGGCCATCTCCAGTTTGGATGCCAGATTATTTGACTCCTCCCTTGAAGAATCTCAGGAGCTCCAGTGCAGTGTTGGGTCCTGGCCCACTGGAGGTTATTGGGAAGTTGAGGGTCAGAACCAAGATTACCGCAGAGTTACATGGACACTGAAGTAGACTCCGGATTCCTGGCCCGTTGGATCACTTGAACATGACCAGGCTTTTTGGGAAACCCCATAAGCCCGTGATTGCCTGATTTTAGCGTATGCAAGACTCATTTATTTCCAAATCTGCTGTGCAGAGAGTGAAAGGATTAGAAACTGATGAATGTGTTAGTGTTAGGATCAGCAGGGATGAAAGTCAGGGAAAAGAACAGGCACACAAGGAGGAATCTGACAAGTGATTGACATGAGAGAGTGATTGTATAAAATCGGATTTCCAGCTGGAAATCAGCTGGGAAGAAAATGGAAAACCACACCAGAAACACATTACAATTTAGAGAAACAGAGTGGAGAAAGGAAGGCTTCACCTTCAGACAGCTTTCCCATTATATTCTAATTCCAGCTTCAAACCCGCCGTGTGGGCAGGGGCGTGGGTGTGTGTGCACATGGGCACATGCACACACTATTTTGTTCTGGTGAATTGTTTGGGAACTTATTATTATTACAACTACTATTATTATTTGTGAGGATAGTTGGAATGTTTGATGAACATGAGTTCTGTTAAGTTCTATGTTGCAATAACTTTTTCAGTCTTTCTCCCCACTGCCAACTGCCAACAATTAGTTAACTAATATGCAGACTAGCAGGCGCATGGAGGGAGACTAATAAAAATATTTGTTGAGTTTATTATAGAGAAAATGCTTCAACGACTTTCCAAAAAACATTCTTATCATAGACCAGTGTTTGTCAGGTCATGTAAACAGCTCTGCTATAAATAATGTGTTCTTCTAAAGAGATTTATTGTCATGTAACTTTATTTATCCGAAAAAAACATTGATTTATCAGTGAAGAACATGTGTGTCAAGCTTCTGACTTGCTATTCAGAAGAGAACATTAAAGAGACGTCTTCAACTGTGTTCAAGTAATATGTCTGGTTTCAATAGGATGAAGAAAACAAATACAACAAAAGTCAACAATATATAAGCATATTCAAGTCTTTAATTTTTGAAACTAATAGAAGTATAAATAATTTTAAAACCCTGCTAATCTTGTTATACCTTAATCAGTCATATCTTTTTATACATGAAGACATAGATGGGGTTTTTAAAAAGTTCATGGAAATCTATATTATGAAAAAACTATGCATGGATTTCAACTTGCTTATTTTTGCACAATATATGTATTACTTACTTTCATTTTCCATGAACTTTTTGAAGTACCCTGGTAAATATAGATAGGTAGATATCCATTCATTTTCACGCTAATGGCTTCTGTTGAGACTTCAAAAATATAGAATATAACCCCTATAAGTCATTTACCAAATAAAAGGGTCCAGTTTCTGATTTCTCTCCAGTTGGGTGGGTATATTATTTGTTCCTTTCTTTCTTAAATAGTGCTGCTATCTGCCTGTGAATCATAGCTCACTTCCAAGACAGCCATTTCCATGTCAGAAAAGGGTAGACGAATTAATCCTGGTAGTATTTCCACATCACCCCTTAGGCATGTATTCCTCTACTCTGAGAATTGTGGTGGGCCACATCTACCCACTGACCTTACCTAATGGTTGTAATCATTTTGACACAGAAATTTTGTTATTAGTTGACATGTCCTCCTCTTTCAGATACTAAGGTAATAAGGTACCTTAATATAATCCCCACTGCTTTCATTTTAAAAGAATCAAAGAAAACATTATATCTTACTACAAATTGTTTTACCTGGAGAACAGGAGAATTTCTGTATTTTCTGCGGGACTTTTTAGAAGCTTTGCTTGTGGGTTAGCCACTAGAGGGCATCATGATGCTATACACTTAAAAATACTTTATTGATTAGCCTTGAATTAATTATTTTTGAAACACTATTTGTCATAAAATTCTCATTTAAATGGATAAAAACAAAGGTGTAAAAAAAATAGCTGTCTTCATTAATAATGAGACACAGACTAAAACCTCAAATTACCAGGCCCACTTCATCAGAAACCAAGAGAATTCCTGTTTTTTAAAAAACGTGCAAATGGCCACAAAAGAATAAATAAAGTGCTTCAATGTGATTCTTGCAGGTAAGTAGAGATCTTAGAAATCAATAGCTCTTCTGTCGTTAATATCATCATAAACATTACGAACCCAGACCCAACTTTCAACTAATTGTCACTCTAGAGGTAGCCATGCTTCACCTCAACTTGTATTTTCTCAGGAAATTCAAGAGGGTGATTGCTACTTCTTGATGGAAGGTCTCTGGAGCTAGTTCACGACTTATCTTTCACCTGCCAGTTTGGGAGCTATCACTGAGAGTTGTTGGAAATTAGACCTGGATTCAATATCTTGCTTCCTTGACTTCTTTCGGTGAAAACATCTGGCAAAACATGACCAGGCTCTGCTGTTTTTGTGATGCAGCAATGACCTGGACTTAAACATGGGTTTCAACAACTAAGTTGACCTCATGTAGCATGTCTCTAGAAAACTGCCCTAAAATTGGTTTCTACTTGTTTTGTTTGTTTCTTACTTACTACACCTTATCTTACAGAGCAATTGTAGGCTGTGAAGCCAAGCAGAATGTACAGAGTTCCTGTACTTCTCCTGCTTACCACCTCTCCCCACACATAACCCCCTCTGCTATTGACATCCAGCGTCAGAGCTGTGCATTTGTTACACATGATGAAGCTGTTGAGACGTGGTTATCACCAAGGTTTAGAGTTTATTTTAAGGTTCACTCTTGGTAGAAACCACGGGTCTTGACATCCATATAATGGCATGCATCTACCCCTGAAGTATCCTACAGAATGGCTTTATTGCCTTGAAAGTCCTCTATCTTCTCCCCATTCATCCCCTACTGTGGCAACCCTTGACACTTTTCCTGTCTTTGGTAGTTTTGCCTTTTCCTGATGGTGACACAGTTGGACTTTTTCAAACTAGCTTTTTTTCACTTGGAGGTATGCCATTGAAGTTTCCTTAAAATCTTTTCAAGGCTTGATTGCTCATCTTAGTGCTGAGTAATAATTCGTCATCTTAATACACCACACCTTGTTTACCTGTTCACCTACTAAAGATCACGTGGGTTGCTTCCAATTTGGGCAATTATGAATAACCAGATATAAACATTTGTATGCTGGATTTTGTGTGGACATAGGTTTTCAGTTCACTGGGTAGTTTGTTTTGCTTTGAGCCTCTCTAAGCCCACTGAGGGGAGGAAACAAGTCTTCCTAAGAGCAGTTGATATTTGGCCATTTGGGGCCTGTTGACTGGCAGACAGCCATGTGGTACAAGAGCTGGAAAGAATTTGATTAGCTCAACCAAGCACTCATTTTATGCTTTGAATAACTGAGGCATATACAAGTGAACTAATTGTTATTCTCACCTTTTTAAAACTCAAGTGTCTTGTTTATTTGTTTTGCTTTGAGAAGTCTTTCAAATGTAGTCACATTAGTTTTTGAATGATCAGTACATTCTAAAGATCTCCTCCCGATTTGATTCAACCTCTGATGTTACCATTAGCTCTTGGCTATAAACCATAAATGTGAAAAAATACAAATAATTTTTGAAACACAAAGCTTGTACTGGCAATGGTTGCATTTTGAATAGTCACAGTCTGGGTTAGAACATTGTCCTGCATTAGTTTGTTTTTTTTTTTTTTTTAAGATTTATTTATTTATTTGAAAGTCAGAGTTACACAGAGGAGAGGCAGAGAGAGAGAGAGAGAGAGAGAGAGAGAGAGAGAGAGGTCGGTCTTCCATCCACTGGTGTACTCCCCAGATGCTGCAATGGCTGGAGCCGTGCTGATCTGAAGCCAGGAGCTTCTTCCGAGTCTCCCACATGAGTGCAGGGGACCCAAGGACTTGCACTATCTTCTACTGTTTCCCAGGCCATAGCAGAGAGCTGGATTGAAAGTGGAGCAGCTGGCTCTTGAACCGGCACCCATATGGGGTGCCAGTGCTTCAGGCCAGGGTGCTAACTTGCTGTGCCACAGCACTGGCCCTGTGTTAGTGGTTTTAACTCAGTACTGCTGCAGACAACTCTCTTTTTGATAACTGCCCAAATGGCCACCACCTCTCCGATCCCAAACAACTCTGGACATAGGGTCCTGGCTTCCAATATGGAACAACAGCCACTGGTGTAACTGAATACTAAGGAGATCTCTTTCAACATCTCCCTCTCAGTTGAGGTCCCAGAGCTAGGAATCATGACAGCTCCTCCCACCTCTGAAACAGAGATGTTAAACTATCTCTCCTGAGATTACCATGACTGCAGCCTTTACTACAGCCTGATCATGAGAGGATGGAATGCAGACTTCTTTGAGGGGCACTGTTGGATGACAAGATGGTGTTCTCACTCATTCAAAAAAAAAAAAAATAGGCCTTTGCAAGAGCTATTTGTAGAGAGAGTGAATGTGGCCAGGGGAAGATACTAACATCTTACCCCACTCACAAGTAAGCTGAGATCCAGAACAGTACCTGGTTGGTTATGGAGCTATTGGGAGAAGTCTACCTGCTTTCCCTGGTGTGTGAAATTAGTGGCTAATGTTTACCTGGAAGAGTCTAAAGAATACAAAAGGTATGTGTGGGTGTCCCAGCAGTTGCAGGAGCTGGGCTGGCATGGCCAGCAATCAGCCAGGGGCATAATCCCTACTTTAGGGAATAGCAATGGTGGAGGCTTTCTTGGGAGGAAGAAAGGGCAAAAGCACCTCCATACATGTGCTCACTCAACCTTACGGAGAGTAAAAGGAGAAAAGCTTCTAGAATAACTTATGGAATGATACAGAATGACCCAGAAGGAGAGCCAGCATCTCCAAGGCCACCACTTGACTTAGGAACTAAAGCAGCATCCACCATGACTCAGTGTAGAGGCTTGACACTGGCTCACCCTGAACATACCTGGAGCTGGTTAGGGATTTTCCAAAGATACTGTTAGATGTGACAAAAACGTAATGTTGTATTCTTGCACCACACCATGCTCAGGTTATTTGGTCAATTGGTTACGGTAGATTTTTCACTTGTGGTAATCCCAATGATTACTTGATTACTCTGTAGTATTGGTGGCTACAGTTTAACAAAGAGGTACTCAACTTTTCTTTCTGGATTTCAAGTATAAAAAGTTGGGTCTAGGGACCTTCCCTGGCCTCATCTGCCATGTGGCTCACTGCACTTCCAGCACTTTCAGATGAACAACAGAGCCTACGTGGAGCTTGTTGGGGTGTGTCTATTCAATTCTCTATTATTGAAAGAGCTATATCTTAGAGGGGAATGGTAGACGGTTTCAAGAACAGAGTAACATAGAATGACAAATGCCCTAAACGGCACTCTGGCCTCCGAATCAGCCCTTAAGGCATTCAGATCTGGCTAAAAAGCCCATGAGAGTATTTCAGGCATGGAAAGCCAGGATACTCTGGCAAAAAATGACCTAAATGAAAAATCTCTGTGAGTGAGATCCCAGTGGAAAGAATGGGCCATCAAAGGAGATACTTTTCTCTGAAGAGAGGAGAGAACTTCCACTTTGATTATGGCCCTGCCTAAATAATTTCAGAGTTTGTGAACTCAAGAGGCTTCCCTAGTCTTTGCAACTCATGGCAAGAGCCTCGGGTAATCACTGACGTCATAAATAAGAGTGTCAATTGTTAAATCAACATCAGGAGTCACTGTGCACTTACTCCCCATGTAGGACCTCTGTCCTTAATGTGTTGTACTATGAGAATTAACGGTAAAACTAGTCTTCAAACAGTACTTTATTCTTTGTGTGTCTTTGTGGGTACAAACTGTTAAAATCTTTACTTAGTATAGAGTTGATCTTCTGTATATAAAGATAATTGAAAATGAATCTTAATGAAGAATGGGATGGGAGAGGGAATAGGAGGTGGGATGGTTTAGGGGTGGGAGGGTGGGTATGGGGAGAGGAACCGCTATAACTCAAAAGTTGTACTTATGAAAGTTACATTCATTAAACAAAAGCTTTCTATAAAACAAAAGAACAGAGTAAACAGACATTTGAGATTTCAGTAGGCAAGCTTCCCATGGGCCCTAGGCACCTACTCCCAAAGATAATATCTTATCTTTACATCCATTCTGTTGAGCCTGATGTTCTCATGTATTCAGCTTTATGTAAAGCATCATGAAAGGCCATTCTTTTGAAACCTTTGAGACTTCTCTCTCTCTCTCTTTTCTCATATGTAATTCATGTATTCTGCAAGTAAGGATCATGCTGTAGTATATTAAAAAGCAATTAACTCTCCAAAGCTTCTAATTCATTAAGCAAAGTAATTAAATTTACTTTAGAATATGGCTAATCCCATTTTTTATTTAAACCTTCACTGAATTAAGGGCCAGTATATTGGCATAAATAACAGGTTTGGGGGCTCCCCCTTTGGCTGTTAGTATTGCATTACTACACCCCTGTGGTTTTTTAGGTCCTGATAGATAATGGGTTACTTTGCAAAAACAGTCTATACGGTAATACCTTTGGTTCACATGGAGCCTCTTCTCAACCCAATGCATCTGCTCTGTTTATTGTGGGGACCATGCACAGACAGAGCGTCACGATGAGCAATGTCTACTATCTTCCAATCACTGCTATTAAAGGGTACAAAGGGAGAGAACCAAATTCATTTGCTGGGGAGAGCTAAAAGCACCTGGTTTTGATGTAGATTTCAAATAAATATTCCAAAATTAGCCTTTAGAAAAGCTTTGCAAATAAATCTGTTGAGCTTTGTCCTCCCTCTGAATACAGCCTTAACTCTCACCAAAAAAAAAAATCTCTGCTCATTGTAAAGTCCAGCTTATATTTTATGGTTCTTTCTATTTTGTTTTAAAAATTGTCTGTTTTGAATCACAAAACCAAAAACTTAGTTGCTTCTTTTGTCATTATGCTGGCTTTCATCCAAATTCTGACCCAAGTTTTGTTGGTTGTTTATTTTATTAAGCAGAATGGCTATCCTAACAAGCATTTCCTGCTAGGAGAATAACATACGAGAAATAAAAAGGGATGGAGCATCGATATTCAGGAAGACAAATGAGCTAATAACCAAAATTTATCTCCGAATCAAGCTAAGTTCAATTGTGGTTCTAATATTGAGGTTACTTAAAAGCAAGAACCCATGCTCTTATTTGATATACACCTGGCTTTCCAGACACAGACTACACATCAGATAGCATTCAGCAAACACAATGCCTGAGATGGCTCCAAACAGCCTGGTCGTCTGCACTAACTCCTGCATCATTAAGCCTCATCACCGGGGTTATTAGGCCTTGGTTCCTGCCTTGTGCATATCATCAGACCAGACGTGTTAGCACTGTCCCATTTCCTCCTCAGGACAAAATACAAGACTCAGGTGTGGAGGCCAGTCAAGAGAGGTCCCTCTCAGCAAGAGTGAGGTTCTTGCCCAGGGCAAGATGTTTGAAATGTACCATATAAAACTCCTCTTTCTGTTCCCAAATAGGCTTCACATGCCGATGGAGATGGAAGCAGAGCCCTGTGAAAATTAAAGACAGTTTTGCCTTTCAACACAACAGATGAGCAGCTGACTCATCCCAGACACCCTAACCAATGTCTCTCCAACTCCTCTCTCTCTCTGCCTTTGTCTCTCCCTCCCCCTGGCTTCGAGATGGATTTTCCACTGTGGGAGTCTCAGAACGGGGCCCACTCATCATGCCTTCTGTGGTACCACGCATAGCCAGGGGACTTGAGCGAAGACCTGAGAGCTCTCCAGAGCTGACCAGAGCAAAAACATGAAATCAAACTGGGATGCCTCCACCAGATCGAAGCCAATCCTTTTAAGAGCCACGATGCCACTATGGGAAATTGCGTCTGAGTGGTGCCCAGATCCTGAAGTCTCCCGGGGGCAATGCCCACAAACAGGGCCTTTATTTCTAAGTGCGTGCAGTGTCGTTTGGGAAAACTCTGCCCACAAAGCCATCAGATGGTAACAATTTTCAGTCACTTCCAACATGAGTTGGTTTTGAACTTTAATATGCAACCTAATTATGACTGCAAACACTTTGTTAAGCAAACAAACTTCAAACCCTTTCTTGAAAAACAGCTTTTCTCTGGTCATTGCGTCTTGTACAAAGGTTTAAAAATAAAACTGTGTGGGGGAATTAGGGAACCTAGGATGAAAAAAAAAAAAAAGACACAAAATTAAATGGTTTTAATGTAATCACCACTTGAGCGCTAAGCATCTGGATGTTTTGTTTCCAATCAAAACCCCCCAAATAAAGCATCCTATGTTCTATTTCCTCTCTTTAGCCACTCAACGTCTGCCCCAGAATCACAAATAACAGTCTCCCTTACTTTTAAGACAGAGAGAGCCTTCTTTACTTGTTCGCTAATGGTCCTTCGCTTAACTAGTCTCCTCTTGTATGAAATAGCCAAATTGTGTGAGCTTATCTTTCTCCCTCCTTGTCCCCTGTCTTGGGGATGTTCTCACCACTGTAACTTTTCTTGCTGGCTGTCTTAGATATTTTTCAGGATCTGGGCTCCACACATGGCAAGTGAATAATCAAGAGATAGGCCCCTTTAAGGACAAACCCAGAGAAATGGGGCAGGTATACATGGTAAGGGGGCAGTGGGCGTGGCCCGGCTCTAAAAGAAGTCACCCAAGGGGACAGCAGTGCCCACCTCTCCAGATTCTAGAATCCACAGTCCTCGCTGAGCACAGGCATCCGTCTCCCCAAAGGTAAGCTGTAATCTGTCCCTGATGAAACCCCTTGCGTGTTTTCTTCCTTTTCCTCCGGAGAGAGGTTGGGGCACAGAGACTGGATCTCTGATTGCTCCTTCTGTCATTCTACACATTTAAGAGGAAAATGATGGATATTTTCTCCACGTTGCTAAAACACTGAATGTGCCTTACAGGAGGTAGCAGGTGTCAAGAGCAAGGCACCTCTGAAGGAGCCCACATGGCCCTGATAGGAGGAGCGCTTAAGTGAACATGGAAACCCACGTGCTGCCAGTGAGCCACCTCTCCTGGTTCTCAGTCTTCATGAAGTTGCCGCACCTCTTTGCGGAAGTGGGGAAGTGCTGAAGCCAGGGCACTGCAGACAATCAAGCACATCAGAATACCCTCTCCTGGGACAGCCTGCGCTACTTACGGTATTGGATGCTGATTTTGTGGCAAATGATTTGGGGTTGCTACTTAATAGCTATCATTCCCTGAGCTTTCTTTCCTCCAACAGTGAGTTGTCAAGTATGCTGGGAGCTCAAGAAATGTTTTCATTTTTGACAACAAGAGGCAGACAAGAGAGGGGTAGGCATTTGGCACAGTGGTTAAGATGTTGCTCTGGACAGCCACATCCCCGGTCAGATCACCAGAGTTGCAGTGCCAGCTCCGTTCTTGATTTCAGTTGCCTGCTAATGCACACCATGGGAGGTGGCAGGTGATGGCTCAAGTACTTGGGTCCCTGCCACCCTTGTGGGAGGTCTAGATGGAATTCCTGGCTCTTGGCTTCAGCCTGGCCCTGTCCTAGCTATTGTGGGCATTTGGAGAGGAGAATCACTATATAAAAGTTCTCTCTCTCTGCTTTTCAAACAAAATAATAATTTTTTAAAAGACACACAACATGACATCAATCCTTTTCTGTCCCTGCATTTTGCTGTCTGTATTTGAGGTGTGGAATAGTGGCAATATTCTTGAGCCCATGACAGGGTTCATCTTACAGATAAGTCAACTTGCACAGAAGAGATATGGAGAGAATCTGGAACCATGATGCTATCATTTAAACATGAAATTAAGCAAGTCTGGAAGCCCTCAACTTCCATGCACCTTGCTATGTGAGTGATAAATGTTCATGCTCACTCAGGACATTTTTAGTTGGTTTTATTTGTATATTTACAACTAAAATCATCCTAATACTCATGGTTGGATTAAAAATTTTGAAAGCAGAGCCACATGAAAATTGATTTCCCTTTAAACTCTATTGGTAAAAATTCTTATTTTCAGTTTTGAGTGGAAAATGCCTTGATTGGTGGAGAATGCTCACCAAATGCCACTGGGAACAACCTGTGCATTCTAAAAGAACCTAGACCGCAGATTCCTGTGCACATGAGACTTCCAGACCTGCTTCTGCACACTGGAGAGTTTGTCTTAATCCCGGCGATCAGCTGACATTTCCTGCCTTAACCCTGTGTCCTAGACTAACTGAAACACATGCATGGGTTCATTTAGAAACACTAAAAATGACAGACTAAAACCATTACTGTATCAAATCTCAAGACACAGCAATGTTGGGATCATGAGTCATAATCTGGAGGTATTTCTCCCGTCTCATTCACCATCTCCATCTCCCCTTAGAGTCAAAGCATTAAAAACAAAAGCCAAACTTGTTCGCTGTGCCTGGGACAGCCTGAGAATGAAGTTGCCTGTTCCCTCCAGCAACAGAAGACCCAAGTGTGACTCTTCACATCAGCAGCGTGGTGACAGGAGAGCTGTAGCAAGCTGCCAATCACTATTTTTAAGGGAATTAAACACAGACCACCTCCAGCCTGAGTTTATGATCAAAATAAGCTCCAATTTCTGACTGCTCTATAGAACTTGATTTTCAAGCAGGGTAGAAGTCCCATAGCTGGCTCCATTGCCTTGGGTTTGGGGTGAGGTCAGAAGAAGATTCCAGACTACAGATATCTTCCTCCCTCCTGCTCCTTAACCTATTTCAGAGGGGCTTATCGCCTAATGGGGTAGAGCACTCTTCCTGCCCAGGGCCAGTTGGACATGTATAACATCATTTGTGGGCCACACAAAATTAACTTAAAAATCAATGTGCTATAGATTAAATTCTGAGTTCCACTTGTAGGTGCCTTGGCAAGACCAGAGCAAACAATTTTATGAGTCTTAGATGGGCCACAGGCTGGACACTCCCCACCCCCTATACCCTGAGTTGGAGAAATTCCAGTGGCATGTAACAAATACACTAGGTTTTTGGAATCTAGTAAGAGGAACATTGAATTAAGAATTAACTGCTGGGGCTGGCATTGTGGCACAGTCGGTAAAGCCACCACCTACAATACTAGCATCCTCTATGAGCACTGGTTCGAATTCCCAGCTGTTACACAGCCAATCTTGCTAATGCGTCAGAAAAAGTGCTTGAGCTCCTGCCATGCACATGGAAGATCCAGATGGAGTTCTAGCCTCCTGGCTTTGGCGTGGCACAAGCCTGGCCATTGTAGCCATTTAGGGAGCTATCCAAAGGATAGATCTTTCTCTGTATCTCTCCCTCTAACTTTGCCTTTCAAATAAATAGACTTTAAAAAAAAAAAGAAGAATTAACTGCTATTATCTAATTATACTTTTCTGGATTTCCTGTCCTTACACACATTGCTCTGGGAAACACTTAGAGCCTAATAATCAATTAGTTGTAGGAATATTCTGGGGGGGGGGGGGAGGGAAGTTCCTATGTTCTGTGGGGAGAGAGGCTAGGGATGGGATCCTACTTTGGAATCAGAGTATCTTCTCCATGCTAAGCTGGCACTGTTTCATCTGCCACTGAGTAGGCCGTGGGTAGTGCAACTGATGTTTGCTACAGCCTGTTGTTCTTTTCATTATTTTTCAGATCCTCTTTTCTCATCTCTGTGAAGAATGTATCTCCTCTCTTGCTCACAATCATTCTTTATTCCTCATGTGGCTCCATGAAAATCTGCTAAGAGGACTTGATTTAATATCACAATTCAGAGTCATGGGCATTGGAGAAAGTCTTTTCAGTTTGAAGAGGACCTTAGAAAATGAATAAATTATTTGAAAGCAAGCTTATTTTTACCCAAAAAAATGTATTTTCCATTCAGAAAAAAAATTCCTATCTGTTGGTTGATTTGGTTTAGGGAGTTTTAGTTGGGTGCCTAAAGCTGTATTGTAGATTCTAACGCAGAGATTTCTCTTGTCTCTTAATGTTGAATGAACTGGCAGGGACGTGTAGCATAGGGTTCATTCATGGAAATGCTATTTGATGGGTCATTAAGCTAATTAAAACCAAATTTAAAAAAAGAAACACAGGCAGTAACATTCAGGATGTGCGTGGCCAACTCTGGTTTGTTGTATTACTCAAAATGACTCCTTCATGTGGGAAAATATTCTTGCTTCAAATAAATACAGGAAAGTATAATTGATCTAGACAGAACAGTCACACAAGTTAACACATACTCAACATCCTGAAGTCTAAAACAAGTCAGGGTATAGAGAATAAAAGAAATTCACTAAGGTCTACCTTTCATTTCTGTTTCCGGGTTGTTTTCTACAGAAATTGTGCATGTGGATGAAACTTGACCACAAACTGATCACAATCCCAGAGATGAGACATGTGATCAGGAGACAGTGGCAATGGGAATGTCAAAGGAAAAATTAAAGCAGAGCTCCTAATATTTTGTTCTAATGGATCCATTTGGTTACCATAGAGCTAAGAAAACTCATCAGCTAATTTCATAGGAATATGCAAGCAACAGTTGAATCAGATCTTCTTGTTCACCAAGAGTTATTCATAGACTCTGCATTGTTTTAGGAAAAAAATTACTGCTTTGGCCTAGATTTTTATTTATTTTTTTTACTCCATCAGATATTAAGACTCTTGTGTGCAGCAAATATTGCCACTATAAGAACAAGATGCATTTCCTAGTCTCATAGAGTCTGCCATAAATAATTACCCAAGGAATTAGTTTATGAAAGCTATGATCAGTTCTCAAAGGAAACTGCAGTGTGCTTTGAGAGCATACTAAAGGGATCCCTCACTTTATCTGAGGCTAATGGGTTTAGGGAAGTCCCCTGGAGACTTCAGATTGGAATGGATCTATCCTCTCCAAGAGGAGATGGCATTGGACTCCCGGGTGAAGGAAAACTAGGAAGATTCCCCAGAAGAAGATACGGAATGGAGCTCAGCACGTTCAAGGAAACCAAAGAAAGGGAGAGGTGTGGCCAGAGGAGCCTGAGCCAGAGAGGAGCCTGAGAGGCCAGCAGGATGAGGTCACGAAGCAGGGATGAAGTTCTTAACCTTTAGCAACTGGGAAAAGCACAGACCCGGCCAACCAGAAAGCAGACTGTCAACAGCCTGCGTGACAGACCCAGTGCGACTGGCTGACCATCAGCCCAACATGAAAGTCATCACAGGACACGCTTCAAGTTGGTTTTTTTTTTTTTTTTAAGATTTGTTTATTTGAAAGTCAGAGTTAAGCAAAGAGAAAGAGGGAGGGAGGGAGGGAGGGGGAGGGAGGGAGGGAGAGAGAAAGGTCTTTCATCCAATGGTTCACTCCCCAATTGGCCACAACGGCCGGAGATGCACTGTTCCGAAGCCAGGAGCTTCCTCCGGGTCTCCCACATGGGCCATCTTCTACTGTTTTACCAGGCCATAACAGAGAGCTGGATTGCAAGAGGATCAGCTGGGACTAGAACCAGTGCCCAGATGGGATGCTGGTGCTTCAGGCCAGGGCATTAACCCGCTGTGCCACAGCGCCAGCCCCATGCTTCAAGTTCTAGACTTGACACTTAGAGCAAGAAACAGGCACTGAAAGCTTGCAGCAAGGGAGAAGCAGAATCAAATACAAGTCTCGTGTGTTTTTGAGAGAGGGGAGATACATTATTTTAGCCCTCAATGGGCACCCGGAACACCAGGGACAAAGCATTGTCAGAGTGGCCTGCAATGAGGGATAGCAACGGCAGCCACTGCACTCGGAAAGCTGAAAGAGGACCGTAGACACCACCTCCTGGACGCTAATTACTCAGACACCTGCTCCACCTGGGTTGAAAGTTCCAAAAGGTCTTCAGAGCAATAGTTGGGAATGCAGAATCTTCCTGCAATCCATTTCTATTTGTTTTTACAGTAGATAAAAATAGCATCCCAATAGCTCTGTATACAAAAAAAAAACCAAATTGTTGGGGCCACCGTTGTGGTATAGTGCGTTAAACTGCTGCCTGAGAAGCCAGCATCCCATATGGGCACCGTTTCGTGTCCTACCTGCTTCACTGTCAATCCAGCTCTTTGTTAATGCACCTGGGAAAGCAGCGGAAGATGCCCCAAGTAATTGAGTACCTGCACCCACGTGGGAGACCTGTAGGAAGCTCCTGGCTTTAGACCAGCCCAGCTCTGGCCTTTGTGGCCATTTGTGGAATGAACCAGTACATGGAAGACTGCCTTGTCTTTAACGTTGCCTTTCAAATAAATAACTATTAAAAAAAAAAAAAGCAAAACAATATTTTTAATTTATTATCGAGCACAGTTTTTCTTGGGAGTTTCACCTTTTCAAGTTAATCAGTGCTCTCCAGGTCTACATAAAGCACTCCTCTAATACAGAAAGCCAGAGAGTCCCTGTGAGGGTTCTGCTTCCCGGTGAGGGGTCATCGCACACACAACTCTGCCTCCATGTCCCAGTGAGGATTGCCCTTGCCTTAAAGACCACTACCTTCTGTCTGTTCTGGGACTGCCAGGCACGGAGAGGGCGAGAACCACCAGGAAACACTTTACACAGGTGCCTATCTGCTGACCAAGGAAGCCAGCAAGGGGATTCTTCCCTATAAAGGCGCAGCGGTCTCATGTTCTCACAATCTCTTCCTAAATAAAAGCTTCGTCAGGAGGAGATGTTTAGTCTAACAGTTAAGATGCTGGCTAGGAAGTCATTGTAGTACCTGTGCTCAACTCCCAGCTCTGGCTCCTGGCTCCAGCTCCCTGCTAATGCAGTGCCTGGGAGGCAACAGGGATTGGCTCAAGTGACTGGGTCCCTGGCACCCATGTGAGAGACCTCGATTGAATTCTGGGCTCCTGGCTTTGACTCTATTTCAGATATCTGTCGAGTGAACCAGCATATGGAGGCTGCTTGCTGTCTCTCCGCCTCTTAAATCAAACAGTCAATCAATCTCTATCAAAAGTATACAAAGAAGTATAAACCCATAGAAGCGGAGGGGGTAAGCTGTTACCCTGACATGAAAGAAAATAGACTAAGGTCAAATTTTTCTGCTTATTGATTTCAAAAGCAATTTAGTGAAGAGGGAGGGAGATTGGTCAAAGTGTGAAGAGGTAGATGGCAGTTAGGCCAGTCCAGGTGAGAATGAACAAAGGGGAAATCTCTCTAAGAGGGTTTAGAATGCTTGCTTCTCACCAAAAGCCACCTTTAGCAAGATAACAGTGTTGAATTCATTCCTGAGTTTCCAGTTTTATCACAATAGCAAGGAAGCAGTTATTCTACCCTTCTGAGTTCTGGTTTATCATGAAAATAGAAAGGAGAAGTTACCAATCATACCTTTCGATGATGGCTTTTTGTTTGATCCTGAGCAAGCTAGACAGGATTATAAATCCGCCTTTTGATGGGTTTTGTCCCACCCTCTGATAGATTCTTAGCTGCTGTCCTCTTTTTATTTTTTCCACAAAAATTGGTGCTTAAAAGACTCAACCAACACAGCTTCTTGGGTCTGCCTCTCATGGAGCCCTGCTCCTGGCTGCTGTGGCAAGAGGTTTGTGACTTAACTACATCTTGCTTTGCTCACTTCTTTATGTGGAAATTCTTCTACATGAGACAAGAACCGAGGGTACCTTTGGTTTCAGTTTGATAGGGTATAAGTTCAAGAGCTCTAATGTCCAACATACGAATGTATTATATTCTTGAAAATTGCTGACAGTGTTTAAGTGTTCTCACCACACACACACACACACACACAGACAAGGATGTGAAGTAGTGCTTGTGATTACTAAAGTTAGATCAATTTTGCCATTCCACAAGGTATATATATTCAACATTTATATAATATGTGCAATTTGATAATTTCAATAAATTGTTTTTAAAGCAATTTAGCAACAAAGTAGATGCTTTTTAAATAAGTGGGAAAACCCATTACGGCATGTTCAGAAAATCGAGATGGGGCTGAGATTGTGACGCAGTGGGTTTAAGCTGCCACCTGCAATGCCGGCATCCCATGTGAGGATCAGTCCCAGTCCCAGCTGCACCACTTTTAATGCACCTGGGAAGTCACCAAAAGATGGCCCAAGGGATTGTGCCCCTGCCGCCCATGTGGGAGATCCAGATGGAGTTCCTGGCTCCTGGCTTTGGCCTAGCACAGACCTGGCTGTTATGGCCAGTAGGGGAGGGAACCAGTAAATGTAAGCTTGATCTTGATCTCTACCTATCTTCTCTCTCTGTCACTCTACCTTTCAAATAAAGAAATAAACACTTTAAACAAAAAGAAAATAGAGAACTACAGAGCGCATGCACAAGGTAAAGAGACAGTTCTTTCTCTTCTGATGTCACTTCTAGGATTGCCAATTTAATATACAAGCATCAGCCTTTTTTTGTGTTTATCAATATATATACATGTATGTAGTTACATTTTAAAAAAAGGATCATCCTAACATATTACTTGAATACTGTTCTCAATACTTAGTGATTTATTTTGAATGTTTTTCCAAGGTCATCTGTTTCTTTTGTAAATGTTTTATTTATTTATTTGAGAAGCAGAGTTACAGACAGAGAGTGGGAGAGACAGAGAGAGAGAGATCTTCCATCCACTGGCTCACTCCCCAAATGGACACAACGGTTGGAGCTGGCTGATCTGAAGCCAGGAGCTTCTTCCGGATCTCCCCCACAAACATTCAGGGCCCAAACACTCAGGCCATCTTCCACTGCTGTCCCAGGCCATTAGCAGAGAGCTACACTAGAAGAGGGGCAGCTGGGACACGAACCGGTACCCATATGGATGCTGGTGCCACACGTGGAGGTTTGGCCTACTATGTCACAGCACCAGCCTCCATCTGTTTCTTTTTAATAACTATCTAGTAGTTCATAGCATAGATTTGTCATCATTTTGTTATTACTTTGATATTGCTTCTATTTTTCACTTTTCAAGCAATGTTGTAATGACATCTTTATGAATATATCTTTATGCATTTATAAATTAAGATTCCTACAAGCTGGGAGGTAACACTATAGACACTTCAGTTTTTTAAAGAGAACTACAAGTTGTTCTCTTAAAAGGGTTACCCTGATTTACCTTTCAAGGGAAATTATTTTAACAGGGGCAAGGGAATCAGCCGAGTCTTAATTTTAATGTTACTGTTATTTGCACACACTCTGCTAAGAGCTTTCACATTTACCCTCTGGGCCATCTCTGCCCCAGGAGCTGAGTCCAGCAGGACGTGTGTGGTCATTTTACCACTAGACACCTGGGAGCAGGGAGGCTGGACCAATTGCACAGCCCCCTAAAAATGATATGAGCCAATTCCTTAAAAGGAATTGCCCCCAACACCACACACACACACACACACGTGTGCACGTGCACAAGAAGATCTGGAGAACATGGAACCCAGGGCCTTCCATTTACAGATGAGAAGGGGAAGCCCAAGTTGTCAAGAGATGTATGGAGAGTGCCCTGAGCAATGCTGAATCCGGAGCGACATCTTCCCTAGCTGCTGGGGCTGGTTCCCCACTGCAGCCCTGCCTCCCTCCTGTGAGCTGGCTGTTTCCTGTCTCATCCACTTAAGTTGTTTGCTTCCCAGCCCACATGGGGTATGTATCAGGACCTCTGCATCACGCATTAGCGATGCCATGAGCCTTGCTGTGATTCTGCTATGTGTCACCTTTAGTGAGGTGCTTCCCTCCCCCCCTTCCTCCCTCCCTCCTTCTCCCTCTCTCTCCCCTCCTTTCCCCGGGGTTTCACTTCAGTAAGTTGCACTAGCAGGAGGAGAGGCAGATGAAAATGAGAGAGGGAAACTTTTATCAATGGTAAGCTCACCTACGCCATTACATAATTCCTGACAGCTCACTGTTCCACCTGGCACAGAGGAAACAGGGACTGCCACTACCCGTATGTTGTGATGACAACGAGCATGATGGAGTCAGAGTTAGGGCTGTCACTGGGGTGGCTTGTTCTAAATATAGAAGGCCTACTGTAACCAACAATGTATTCTGGAACACAGCCACTCCAGCTTCGACTTGGTGCTTTCAAAAAAATGTATTCCGTCTCGCTGTCTTCAACGCTTCCAATAGGTAGCTTCCCAGAGCATGCACAACTCCGCCACAGAAAGTGGAAAACCTGAGTTGTCAGCTCAGAGTGCCCCTCAAAGGTGGCTCAGATTAAAATGTATTAATACTTTGTGAACATATCACGGCTCATCGAAATGCCATCTGCCATTTTAAAATCCCTTCCAACTATAGAGGGGGAACACTCTCTGTGTTGGACAGGCCGGGTGGGGAAATGAAGGGAGATCCATCCTGATGTCTGTCCAGAACCACCGGAAGTGTCACTCCCTGCAGTTCCGAGAAACTCAAGTGTGGGAATAAAATGAGAACCGATTCATATTTATTACTTGTCAACACTGACAGTTCCCGGGAGAAATTCAATAAGTCTAGTAAAATTAACTAAAGGGGTGAATAAATGATATAAAGTGCAAATAGGTTTTGAAATGCTTAAAACGTTGCCAAATGAATGCATTTCTACAAAGAATTTTGCAGTTCTTAGTAAAATTCAGTAAGATTGTCTCTTTTTTTATTTGACAGGTAGAGCCATAGACAGTGAGAGAGAGAGAGACAGAGAGAAAGGTCTTCCTTCCTTTGGTTCACTCCCCAAATGGCTGCTACAGCTGGCGCTGCACTGATCCAAAGCCAGGAGCCAGGTGCTTCCTCCTGGTTTCCCATGTGGGTGCAGGGCCCAAACACCTGGGCCATCCTCCACTGCCCTCCCAGGCCACAGCAGAGAGCTGAACTGGAAGAGGGGCAACCGGGACTAGAACCCGGCGCCCATATGGGAGGCCAGTACCACAGGTGGAGGATTAATCAAGTGAACCACAGCGCCAGCCCCAAGATTGTCTTTCATTGAAGACTGTCTTTATGACTGCATCTGTCAGCTAAAAGCTTGTAACTAATCCCTGCTGTGGTGAGATGAATCTGGGCTGGGTCAAGTTCCAGTCATGGAGGCTGGTTTTCGTTTGCTTGTTTGTCACCAACATTCATTGGCTATATTGCTTGCACAGTCTCAGAACCTGCATGTGGCCAGGTCCTCACTTGTAAATTTAACCTAGGTTATTTCCAAACCTAGAAATAAAAAATAACATTTCTATTACTTATTTTTAATTTGAACCTGCTCTGTTAGTGGGTGTGTAAGTTTCCTGGAGCTGTCATAAAACAAGCTGAGTGGGTTAAACAACAAAAGGTTACCATCTTGCAGTTCTGCACCCAGATGTTCAAGAAGGTGCCAGCAGGGTTGGTTCTGGGTGAGTCTACCGGGGACGATCCAGTCGATGCCCCTGTCCTGGTTTCCGATCACCTCTAATGTCCCTTGGCTTTTGGGTGGCAAATTCTCCAAATTTTCACTATTTACAAGGACATATACACTGTGGCTCACCCTAATAATGATGTACGTCACCATGGCCCACTCATCGCAATGTGATTACCTCCATGAAGATACTACTTGCCATAAGGTCATAGCCACAGGCCCTGTAGGTTAGGAATTCAGCATCTTTGTGAAAGACACCTGTCTAACCCAGAACACTGGGTCAACACAAACACCCACATCCAGTCCCACCAATTACCAGAGCTTCGGCCTCACAGCGGACCCACCTAACCAGGCCTCCCAGGTCTGGGGTCTCCACAAGTAGGAATGAGGGCCCCCCAAGTTTTGCTTCTCATGTACATTAGAATTCCTCTTCCTCTGAGACAAGGTGATCCCACCAGGAGTCTGCACTGTCGACAGCGCCATGAAACTGTACCCCATCGCCATGGCTGGAATCAGTCAACATCCATTTCCAAACCTGAGGGCTGCTCAAGTGACGGAACATGCTGCTCAGCTTCTACCAACTGCGAGCATTTCAACATACAATAAAGATAATGGTATCTGCTTTGACCATCTCATAAAGTTGTTTAAGACCATCTGCAAGGCTAGAAAATATACACACACACACTCACACCCTTAATAAGTCCAAAAGCACACCTCAGCTAGAAAGGCAAATGAGAGCAAATTTTCTCTGTGGATCACATAGCAAATATTTTAGGCTTTGGGAGCCAGGAGGCGAAATGATGGATATTATAGAAACAGTTATAGAAAGAGAGAAAACTCATTTCTACAATCTTAACAAACTTCAAAATATAGTAATTGAGTATAACTGTTTGTAATACAGGTTTACTTACGGGAAGAATTAAATTCCTTTTTTGTGGGGAAGGGAGCTAACCTTTCCTTTACTTGGGGTTTACAGTCTGTCCTATCATCAAAATTGGTTGCAAATGTTTGTGTGTTACAACCGATCTGCATTAAGATTTTATGTATTTTTCTTCTTTGACCATGTTGTCTCTCGGCTAGGTGATACATGTGGCACACAAAAAAATGTTGATTTAAAGCAATGGAGCAGCAATGCAAGGGGAGGAGAACATTCTATCCAGTTTCTGTTGCAATGGGCTCGCTTTGCTGCCTTAGCACGTAGCACACAAGCAGCCAAAGCCGAACCATAAACATGTGGGTGTGGCTGTGTTCCCATAAAACTTTACTTATGGACACTGACATTTGTATTTCCTATAATTTACACTTGTCTCAAAATATTTCTTTCAATTGTGTTAAAACCTCATAAAAACATAAAAACCAGCTTACAGGCTGTACACAAACAATGGGTCTGAGTTGGTTCTCATCTGCATCTTGCCAACTCCTGTTAGAGAGGATTCTTCAGGGCCTCTGCTGTGGCATAGCCGGTAAAGCGGCCACCTGCAGTGCCGGCATCCCATATGGGCGCTGGTTGAGTCCTGGCTGCTCCAGTTCCAATCCAGATCTCTGCCATGGCCTGGAAAAGCAGTGGAGGTTAGCTCAAGTCCTTGGCCCCTGTACCTGCGTGGGAGACCCAGAAAGGGTCCTGGTTCCAGACCAGCCCAGCTCTGGCCATTGTGACTATTTGGAGAATGAACCAGCAGTTGGAAGACCTCTCTCTCTCTGCCTATCTGTAACTCTGTCTTTCAAAAAAATAAATAAACCTTAAAAAAAAAAAAGAAAGGATTCTTCAACAGGGAACAAAAATGATGCCTCATCTGATTCCTCCTACTCATCTGAGATCATTTCTCCATCCTAGTTTCTGCCAACCCCACCGCCAACAACACACATTCTCTTACTAAGACAGCATACGTATCTCACTCCTAAATGGAGTTGTATGTTTTGTAAATTACTTCTCATGGGCAGCCCAGGGAAGAACTCAGGTGTGTGAAGGCAGAGGACTTTGTTTGCTTTCTTCTTGAAGATTTCCCATGGTGGGTGTTTGGGCTAGTAAATAAGATGCCAGTTGGAAAGTGCACATCACATATCAAAGAGCCTGGGTTAGAGAGCCCACTCTGCTCCCTATTCTAGCTTCTGGCCAATGCAGACTCAGGGAGGCAGCAGGTGATATCTCAGGTACGTGTGTCCCTGCTACCCACAAGAGAGACCTGCAGTGAATTCCCAGCTCCTGGCTTAGCTCAGCCATTGCAGTCATTTGGGAAGTGAACCAGTGGATGAGAGCTCTATTTCTGTATGTGTGTGTCTCTATGCTTCTCAAAAATAAAAATATTTCCCAACATCCAAAACAATGTTTATGGTACAGTGGTTTATACAAATTGAACATGTAAAAGGCCACACACAGGATCTTATAAAATTGTACCAATTTCTAAGCGCCTAGGGCCAGCCCTTGTTCCTCTACGACAATTTCTCCAACATCTCGACACTAGACTTCTGTTTTCCCACTGAACATGGAATCCGTGCCATACAATTGCCCATTTAACCCTTGATGAACTCTCATGTTGCTTTTAGCTCTTAAACTACAAAACCAAAGGCACTCCAAGAAAGGAACTGGTGTTTTCCTTCTTTCTTCTCTTTCCCTGTGGAAAGGAACAAACTCCCACAGTAGCCCACAATGTGGGCTCCCTGCTGGGCAGGTCTGGCAGCTCCCTGGCACTCCTTAGGGATTAGGCTGGGCCCTGGTCCACCCACCTCTCTGGCCCTGAGCCTTTTGTTAAGGGCTGACTCCATGGAATCAACAGCGATACCACCCACAAAAGCTCCAACCTGTAGGACTCAGAAGGGGACAGAAGGCCAGCACTGTGGCCACGGCTGGATGTCAGCAATCAGTACCTACGTCTGAAATGACAAGTTAAAAATATTTGGATTTACCCAAAGTTTCTTAGTCATAAGGTTTAAGGAATGAACCAAATTTATTCTTTAACTTGTACCCTCTCAAAATACACAAATGTCTAGAAGGGAAAAAAAACACTATCTTCCATTTCCACTTTGGTCTGCTCCCTTGGCTTTTTTTTTTTTTTTTTTTTTTTTTTTGTCTGTAGAAGGTACGGTAATCGTTAGTATAAAAAATTGAACATGGGAAGTCTGAGCCTTGCTATAGCATACAGGCCCCATAGGAATAACCAACAGTTTGAAATCTGCCCAAAGCAAGGTTTAAAGCACAAGATGAAAATGTCAGGGCAAGTATTTGACCCAGAAGCTCAGCCCCACTTGGGACACCAGCATCCCACAGCAGAGTGCCTAGGCAGGAATCCTGGAGCTACTCCCAATTCCAGCTTCTGGCTAGTGCTCACCCTGGGAGGCAGCTCCCACCTCCCACGTGGGAGACCCAGATTGAGTTCCTGATCCAGCCTGTGCCACTGCAGGCATCTGGGGGAGTGAACCAGGAGGGGAAAGAGCTCTGTCTTTCAAGCAATCTAAATAAAGTCACGGTTTCTTTAACAACAACAACAAAAGCAAGACGTCTTCATTCTGGTTGACTTGTAGCGTGAAATTAACAAAACGCGCTGAGATGTGGTAAGAATAGGTAAGAGCACCACACCTTGGGTGGGTGAAGCTGCTTGGTGAGGATGACGTGGCTTGCCCCACCCCCAAGGGGTGGAGAACACCCCTGTGCCACACCTGCTGAGTGTGACTGGGAGGTGAAAGCCATACGCCTCCAGAGGCAAGGGAGAGAGGCGGCTCAGGAAGCGATACCAGAAAATGTAATACCGCCAGGATTTTCACTGCAGGTGGAAAAAATAAAATAAAATAAAATCCAAGACGACTTCTTGGCAGGTAGAGGGCACACCTGCCAGGGTTATCTGGGAATTCCACAGCCCATTTTACTGGTGAATAGGGATCCGTGCCTTCTCTGGTCAGTCTTTATATAGGATGTTTCCTAAGTTACTTGATCCTCTGAACACTGTAAGGGTTTTGGATACCACGCTGAAAACTTAATTAGCATTATGCAAACTGTGGGCTTCTGGTATTTCTAGTAAGCCTGAGAGGCTGCCAAGCATCCCTGCCAAGTTTCCTGGAGCCTGGAAAGGCGTGCAAAGACGAATCCAAGAAAGCAGCTGCCTGGGACAGCCACAAATACTGATGTTCTCAGACTGGCGGGAAAGTGCCTTGAGACTGCGGATGTCCTTCCGGGAAGGAACAATTAGGCCCTAAGGATGTTAGCCTTAAGGATGTTAGACTAGCCCATAAACCCAAGAGCCAGGGGACCCAGCACATAGGCTGGGAAGGCACAAGGGAGCAAACATCTACCTGCCTCTAGATAGGGCCCGCCTCCTCCAGACAGGGGCAAGGTGTGCAGAGCTCAGAGAAATCAACTCCAGTCCTTGGTTTTGCTCAGGGAAGTCAGAGAGGGTTATCATCACCACGGGGAAAATCAAAATATAATCTTCCTTTGGTGACAGTTTGACTTTATTTCTAGTCAAAATACAGTGCTTTGGAAATGGCACCTGCTCTTTCTCTTTCTGTTTGACTTTATTGCTTAGAAGATTGAGTAGCTTTCCCAGAGGATCTGTTCCCCCGGAATGTATTTTCAAGGATCACACATAATTGGTATTCACTTTTTTTTAAGGAAATGGAAAAACCCTAGCAAGTGTATTGCGCCTTCTGCATGTGCCAGGTTCTGTGTTTGAGTCTTGCACTTTCATCTCATTTCCTTCAAGGGAGATATTTTCTGTTAATTTTAGAATTGAGAGCAACCAGAAGAGTTACTGAACTTCAGAAGCCCGAGCAGAGATGAGTGACTGAGAGAAACATTTCTCAGAAGGGGTGGCCTTTGGCTCAAGTCTGGCTGCAGACAGGAGTTGCCATTGTGGCGAATGGCAATGCATGCACAAGATGGTACTAAGGGGGTCTCAATCTGTTCTCTGCACCCCTCATCCCACGTGCCACTCTGTAGAAGCAGGATGGCCGATCGGTTATCTCTGGGGCTTTCTGAGGAGCCCTTGTCTTGCCTTTTTTTTTTTTTTTTTTTTTTTTTTTGACAGGCAGAGTGGACAGTGAGAGAGAAGCACAGAGAGAAAGGCCTTCCTTTTCCATTGGTTCACCCTCCAATGGCCGCCGCGGCCGGCACACCACACTGATCCGAAGCCACGAGCGAGGTGCCTCTCCTGGTCTCCCATGCGGGTGCAGGGCCCAAGCACTTGGGCCATCCTCCATTGCACTCCAGGGCTGTCTTGCCTTCTGTTTCCACCTACTATAGAGCATTCATTATCATTGCTTCTTCCGCTCATTCATTTTTTTTTTCCAACCATTATCTGAGGAGTGTTTACTATGAGCCAGGTATTGGGCTACACACTCTGTACCCAGAGCAAGAATCCTTGCCCTCAAGAAGTCTGCTGTCAATTTCCTTCTCCCATTGGAGCAGAAGACAGGGACACTGGCCAGAGCTTCAGGTGAGGCCCAGAGCGCCAATTCAGGCGAGACGCGACTGTCTACTCCCAAGCACAAACTGAAAGGCCATTATTTCTGGATAATCACAGTCCAAAGGCAGGTAGCAGGGTCACTGGCATAGAAGACAACTCCAGTGAGTGATCAGAAGTGGACGAAAATAGACAAGAGCAGCTTCCTGGGCTGAGGCCAGAGGAGGAAGCAGAGGACTTGCTGAGTCAGGGCAGGCACGGGTACGGGTGCTCTCATCAGGGAACAGACTGCTCCAGAAACAGCAAGGGGGCTCTCAAGGGTGATTGTTCACCCTGCTGAGGCAGACCAGAGACTCAGACAAGCAAAGAGGCCACAGAAACTAATAACCACACAGAGAAAGAGCTGGGTGCGCTGTCAGCTGACAAGGGACCCCAGAATCAGCAGAGCTTTCCCTAGTGCCCCTGCTTCCACAGACATGCAGCTCCGCTCTGTGAGCCTCTCTCTCTCCAATGGGGATAATGTGTTTGTTGTATTAAGTGATGCAGTCCCTGGCACAGTCTAGACATCCAACAAGCCATAGTATTCCATGATTCTTAAGGGTGAAGAAAGCCCTCCTTAGGTGGACCCTGAAGAAATCCAGAGAACATACCAGTGGTGCCCAGCCTTGAAATATAGGAAGGAGTTCCTGGAGTGGTCGTGGAGGGAAGGTAGAGGAAGCCATGTGGGGGAACACGTTTCACATCTATACACGGCTGGAGCACAGACAGGATGGGAGACAAAGGTGAGAGAGGGCTTAGGCATAGCAAGGGGCCTGGCCTGGGGAGGCACATGCCATGGTCAGGAGTCCTGTATTTCTGGACCAGAAGATGGTGGGAGCTTTAAGCTGGAGCCCACAAAAGTCAGCTAGCATGCTTGCAGCCAACACTTTGACTTGCCTGCATGCCAGCACTTGATGTACATATTAACTCATTTAATCCTCATGTAATCCTTTCCATGATGTGCTAAGAAAACCAAGGCCAAGAGAGGGTAATGAGTGCTCTGCAGGATGGAGCCCACTAGAAGTTCTCCGGGGGGGGGGGGGGGGAGTCTAGATGGGTAAGGGCAAGAGGATGGAACTTTGGAGAGAAGGTTAGAACAAGGAAGGTGCTGGAAATGGCCTAGGACAAAGTACCCAGATTGACAGAGGTGCCAGAGCTAAGCCAGCAGGTACGAAAAGGAAGAGGGTGCACTGAAGTGGAAAATCCAGAATTCAGGAAATCTAATGACAAGTTGGATGTGAAGACAAGTTGTTCCTTTGGGAAAAATTGTTTTGTGATTCAGTTGGTCTGTTTTTCCTCTTTGGAAGATTTCTATAGTACTGTCCTTTCCCAAGAGGATAGCTTTAGTGGAATGACAGCTGGCACTTTTGCCAATACCAGCTCAGTTGTCCCTACCCTCAATTCCAGACTACTAGACTAACACTTCAGAAAAATGCAACATGGTGTTACAGCGTTCACCTTGAACTGGGGTACTTAACTCTTTGTCTCACAATAGGCCTGTTGTCTCTGTCTCCTAGGAGTTTCACTTTGATGTGTCAAAGGAAAGGCCATGAACTCTAGCGGAGATTCATCACTGCATGAATGCACGGTAAACAGCAGGTGTGGCTGGGGCTTTAGGTGAGGTGCCAGTCCTCCCATTTCATCTTTAGGGATAAAAAGACGGATGCTTCGAATGCTTTTGGTGTTCAGAAGTCAAAGACCACTTCCAAAAGGGCCTGGAAATAGAAGCCCACACTTCAGAGTGAAGCTGCATCACAGAGAGCGGCCCCCCAACATCCCGATCACCATGACAAGGAAGCCGAAACCAACGTGCTCTCCTTTGCATCACTCGGGTGAAGCGGCTGGGAGGCAGCCGTACTGCCTGCACACCTGGGTAGGTTAAAGGCAGCCCTTTCATTTGAACATGAAGCAATCACCTTCGCTCTTAGAACCTTGCACATTCAATGGTGTCCTAGGCACCAGGAAGCAGATGATCTGACAAGAGCCGGGTCTAGAAGCCGGGAGAGGTGACCACCTCTTACATTTGGGTTGTTTCTGCATCGCTCACACAGTAATCTCACAGGTGTGCATACTCTTGTCCTCACTGAAAAGCTAAGGAGTCAGGGGCCGAGAGCAGTGTCTTACCCGAGGCGATAGCAGGAGGCAGGCAGGCAAGAGACAGATCTTCTGACTGCAAGCTGGGTGCCCCTGGCCACACCACGATGAAACAGAGTGTGATGGTGTTGGTTCTTCTAGCAACAGAACCCTTTCTGACCACAGAAACCTCTCATTCCTGGGGGAACCCCGCTCCCCCACCTCCTACTCAGAATAAGCATTTTGTCTAGGACATAGATCTCCCTGTGGTTGAAGTGTAGACAGACAGTTGGTCCAAGCTGCCCAGGCTCAGTTCTCCCAAGTCCTCCTTATCTCTCTCCCTGGAGTCAAATGCTCCCTTTCTGCTGACAATGTACAGATGGTAGCTGGGAGTCTTAAGAAGCCTCTAGTTATCATAGTCACCCAGAGAAAACTTTGAAAGAGAGCCAGAAATAAATCATGTTTAAGCCTCTTGATTTCAGTCATGCCAGAAATAAGTCATATCTTTGGACATTTCAGTTATACTAACCTACAAATTACTTCCATTGCTTAACCTTAATTGTTTTGCTTTGTTTTTGATTGATCACTTTCTCAATATTTATTTCACCCACCATAAAAGGCAGAAAAAGACAGAGAGAGTGGGTAGGGAGAGACCTTTCATCCACTGGTTCACTCCCCAAATGCCCACAGTAACTATAGCTGGGCCATGCTGACACCTGAAGACTGGAACTCAATCTGGGTCTCCCATGGGGATGGCAGGGGTCCAAGCACTTGAACTCTGCAGCCTCCCAGGATGTATTAGCAGGAAGTTGGATTGGAAGTGGAAATGCCAGGACTCAAACTGGTACCATCATATGGACAATGGGTGCCCCAAGTAGCTGCCCATCCTGTACCACAAAGCCAATCCCTGGTTTGGTCAGTTTCAACCAAGAGTCCACACCAACAATGGCCAACAGAAATTATGAACCTCAATATGAGTGGCTCATAGAAGCCTCATGAACATGGTCTCTGGTGCCACACACCCCATGCCACTCCCAGGCCCACACTCAGCAGCCTGCAGCCTGGGGTCATCTCAGGAAACTTTCAACCCATCCCTTCAATAATCAGAGTGGTTTCTTCTTTCCTCTGTCTTGAATTCTCAAAAAGCAGGCCCTTGACCATGTGGCTGGGGTATGTGTCCCCGAGAGCCTCCTAGCTCTGGGAGGTGTAAGGGACGTGTAGATGATTTGGTTTCAGCAATATTTATGGAATCAGGAGGAAAAACGTGGGCTCTTACTCTTTTGCACGCTCTCAGGTACATTTCAAGATATGGAACCAATAAAGTAGACTCCATAAGACCCCTCCACCACTCCATAAGGCTAGGAAGGCTCCCAAGGATTTGTCTATTGGAGCCATCAGCTGAGACTCCTTGCTCGAACTGGTAGTTAGAGAGCTAGCCCAGAAAAGACCACGACAAATTCTGTGCTTCCTCCTGTCTCTCTCCAAGCTAAACACAGACAGCAGTGAGATGTAATTGTGTTTTGCTTTTCCCATTTCTGCTAAATATACAGTGTTTCAAAAGAAACGCCTTATGTAAATCCAATAACAAAACCTAATATGCACCTAATGAAGATTGAAGGAAAACCATACCCTGTCTCACTCCTACAGCTCACAAATTGCTTATTTGGCAATGACAAATTCTGAGAAAACTCCAAAGTTATTTTGAGATATGAATTCCAGTCCCCCAAACCAAAAAAAAAAAAAGCAGCATCATTGATAGCCTTCAGTGAGAGCATGTTCGGACGTGCAGCCCTTGCAATGAGAAGCAAAAGCTGCCTCCTTCACCCTCAAGAAGGTGCGCAGCCAGCAGTGGTGTGGGCACTGGCGTGTGTGCATTTTCACTTGCATGACCTGGCTTTAAGAGCACCGCTGACATACTGTTGTTTGCTTTACTCCGGATTAGCAGAAAATTTCTGTGGGTGTTTTACGTCACTGGAGTAGGAAGCACTGAAAGACTGTACCCGCCTGGTTGATATTTCTGGAAAGAGAACTCTAAATTATTAGAGGAAGGGGGGTGGGGTGGCCAGGAAAGAAAAGAATGAGTAAGTCTGAAGAAAGTCCCATCAGGAAAGTCCCACTGGGAACACCGAATTGGCGGCAAATTGGTTTTCTTGCTTGAAGCAGCATTCAGCTCTGCTTCTTGGGGAAATAAAAGTTGTCACGGTCTCATGGGGCGAGGGGGGGGAACGTGTGGGTCTCATGTCAGTGTCTACCGATTTCTGGACTGAGCTTTGGCAAGCAGTGAGAGTTACGAAGCAGAATTTCCCTTTCAATAAACTACAGATTTGTATGTCAGTGGAAGGACAAGGCTAGTGGAGTTCAGTGTGGAAACACTTGGTATGAACCTTGAGAGGTTTTAGGTATTTCAAAGAAGTAGAAACAGCCACGGGAACAATGTCTAACTCACATGTCTTTCTTTTGAATATCTTTTTTAAAAATACTGATTTTAAACAAACAGGCAAAAGATGTGAAAATGCAGGTTGCAGAAGAAACAAAAGCCATGACTCAGAACAAACCCCACCCTGACCTCATTTATAATCAGAGATGCAATATAAAACAAGGACTGTTTATTAAATTAACAAAAGATTTTTTTTTATATGACACTTTCATCTTTGATAGGAGCCAGGCACACGTGCACAGGAGTCCAACTAACAAGGTCATTAAGGAAAGTCACTTGCCACTGGGTTCTAGAAGTGTACACTTGGACCCCCAGAAGGCTACTTCTAGGAATTTTTCCTAGGAAAATTGAGAGACTCACAAATATTTCTATTCATAGTAACACTGTTTAAATGTAAAAAAAAAAAAAGGAAAATGACTCCAATGCCTAATGATGGATTCGGTTAGAGTTTACTCACATCATTGATTATAAAAATGTGCAAAAGGGCAGTTTTGTGGCACAGATTTAACTGCTGCTTCGGATGCCCACATTCTATATTGGAATGCCGGTTTGAGTTCCAGCTATTCCACTTCTTACACAGCTTCCTGCCAATACGCTCCAGAAAGCAGTAGACGATGTCTCAAGTGCATGGGCCCCTGCCACCCATGTGGGAGACCTAGATTGAGTACCAGGCTCCTGGCTTCAGCCTGGCCCAGCCCTGGTTGTTTCAAGCTTTTGGGGAGTGAACCAATGGATGAAAGATCTATTTCTCTCTTTCAAATAAAACAAATATGAATAAACATTCCTCTTACGTGTGTGTATGTGTGTGTGTATGTGTGTGATTTACTTTATTTATTTGAAAGACAGAGATACAGACAGAGACAGAGACAGAGATCGTCCATCTGCTGGTTCACTCCCCAGATGGCTACAGCGGCCATAGCTAGGCCAGGCCAAAGTCAGGAACATAGAGCTGCATCGTGGTCTCCCGCACGGTGGCAGAGGCCCAAGTACTTGGACCATCTTCTGCTGTCTTTCCAGGCACATCAGCAGGGAGCTGTATCGGAGCCATCACTCATATGGCATGCTGGCATCTTCAGCAGTGGCTTCACCTGCTGCACAACCCTTCCTAAATAAACATTTTTAAAATATTTATTTATTTATTTATTTAAAGTCACAATTACACACACACACACACACATTATATATATATATATATATATATATATATAGAGAGAGAGAGAGAGAGAGAGAGAGAGAGAGAGAGAGAGAGGTCTTCCATCCATTGGTTTACTCCCCAGTTGGCCACAATGGCTGGAAGCTGTGCCAGTCCAAAGTCAGGAGCCAGGAGCTTCTTCTGGGTCTCCCATGCGGGTGCCGGGACCCAAGGACTTGGGCCATCTTCTACTGCTTTCCCAGACCACAGCAGAGAGCTGGATCGGAAGTGGAGCAGCCAAGATTCGAGCTGGAGACCATATAGGATGCCAGCACTGCAGACAGTGACTTTACCCACTATGCCACAGCACTGGCCCCCATAAACAAACATTTTTTAATGTAAAATAATTTTTTCAAAAACTAGTAAGGATCATGAGAATATACTCAAGATAATAAGAAAGCTTTGGTCCTAAATCATACTTGAAATATGTCACCATGCATATAAAATGCACATACATGAGGGATTCTTCAAAAAGTTCATGGAAAATGTGTATTATGAAAAAGCTGGGCATAGCTTTCAAAAAATGATTGCCCTGGACAAACTTAGCTTTTAATCTCAGTTTCCACACTTTTTGGTTTCTTTTTTTTAAAGATTCATTTATTCCTTTGAAAGCCAGAGTGACAGAGAAAGAGAGATCTTCAAGCTGTCGGTTTACTTTCCAAATGGCCTCAATGTCCAAAGCTGGGCCACGCCAAAGCCAAGAGCTTCATCTGGGACTCCCATATGGTGGCAGAGCCCAAGTACTTGGGCCACCTTCCCACTGCTTTCCCAGGAGCATTAGTAGGGAGCTGAGTCAGAAGTGGAGCAGCTGGCACTGGAACCAGCACCCATATGGGATGCTGACATCTCAGGCAACAGCTTAACCATTGTACAACAGTAGCCCCTTCCACACTTTTTGAACTGTCCTCCAAGATATTAAATGTAGCAAATAATTATACATAGAAAAAACAAGGAAAAAACAAAATTTATTCATTACAGTAATTACTGGGTGATGAAATTGTAAAGCATTTTGATTTATGTGTTTTTCAAGCTGTCTATAATTTTATAAATATTTAAGGTGTGAAAAAAATTTTTTTAAAAAGTACACCTTCAATGTCCTAAATAATTTTATTTTTATTTTTTAATAGATAGAGAGCTCCTATCCACTTGTTTCGCGAATACCCACAGGCCAGGAGCCAGGAACTTGGTCCAGATCTCCTATGTAGATGGCAGAAATCCAGTTCCTTGAGCCAACACCACTGCCTGCCAGCGTTTGGACCCTGGTACTCTGATGTGAAAAACAGGCGTCTTAACCAGCATCTTAACTACTATGCTAAGTGGTTGCCTCTTCTAAAGAATATTTCTAAGAAAATCAAATAGCCAGATAGCTGGATATCATTGTGCAATGAATTTAATCCTTAACATTTTATTGCACTTATTTAAAAAAAAAAAAGATAAAGAAGTGTGAAACAGTTAAGAGTACCAGATAATCCAGATAATCCACAAATATGTACTATGTAAAATATGGTATACTGTGTGCAATATGTTCTTGTACATGTATATGGTCTACATATATCACACGTGAGCCAAAAATATTTTGGCCTTTTAATAAGACATAAGAAGCAGGCATATTATATGGATACGAAAGGCAACTTAGAAACTGTTTGGGATTAAAGTACAAGCCCACAGCATCAGAAAGAAACACAGTTCTAATAATCTGATGGAAAGAAGCACCCAAAGTTTATCTGGAAAGACAGATTTTGTCCTACTAATCACTAGTAGAAATTTGCTAGATGTATCTTTATATGAGACATCTACATTGCATAGCAAATGAACCTTGAATTTAATAGCAATCAAGAATATCAAATTAGACAAAGCCCAGTGACTATTTCTGTAAGGAGTCAAGCTAATTTAGCCTTGGCATGTTACATTCTGGTAAGCTCAATTGACCCCAGAATAAAATTCAAAGAATCCAGAAAGGATTCTGACAAACTACAAACCGCCCATGGCTGGTTTCGGCACACAAGGTTTTTTTAATTGAAATTTTTAATTCTGAGAAGAGCATTTGACCCAGTGTTTAAGTTGCTGGTCAGGATGCTGGCATCCTATACCAGTCCTTGGATTCAATTTCTGGCTCCTGACTGGAGGTTCCTGCTAATGTGAAGCCTAGGAGTCAGGGCTGATGGCTCAAGTAGCTGGTTCCCACCATTCAAGCGTGGGATCTGAGTTGAGTTCCCAGCTCATGGCTTCAGCTTGGCCCTGTCCCAGCTAATCAGGCAGTAATTCAGCAGGCAGAAGGTCCCTCTGTCTGTCGGACATCTGACTGTGTGTCTTCATCTCTCTTTTTTTTAATGATTTTATTTTTATTTGAAAGGGGGAGAGAGAGAGAGAGAGAGAGAGAAAGAGAGAGAGAGAGAAATCGTCCACCTGATGATTCACTCCCCAAATGGCTATAACATCTAGGGCTGGGTCAGGCTGAAGCCAGGAGCCAGGATCTTTCTCCAGGTCTCCCATGTGGGTGCAGGGACCCATGACATTGGGCCACCCTCTGCTGCTTTCCCAGGTGCATTAGCAGGGAACTGTATCAGAAGTGGAGCTGCTGGGACTTGAACCGGTACCCATATGGGATGCTGGTGTCTGGCTTAACCCACTGTGCCACAGTGCCAGGCTCCATGTCTTCATCTTTTTCTCTCTGCTGCTGCTTAAATAAAAACTCTTTAAAAACTTAATTGTCAGTATTAAAATATCAAATTTGACACAAAAATACAGCTTTTGTGTTTCACTTACAAACTGCAATATGTGGCAGACTGAAATTGGTGTTTTCATAGCCATGATCTGTGGCCTTGAGCAGCCATTGACTGCTAAGGAGGGTCATTTGCGTGTTGTGATCTTGGTCAGGAGACTTCGGGAAGTTTCCTTTTCTTTTTTTCACTGTCCAAGGTTTATTTGGTGTTTTAGTTGGCATGACATGTGGATAACTGGTTGCATTGTTCTGGCAGTTTCTATCTTGGCCTGGCCCCTGAGACCTGTGCCTGTGTCAGGGGCCTAGATCTAAAAGAATGATTATGCCTTTCAACGAGAAATGGTTTCCCTTTGACTAAATCTAGATAGCAGCCAATTTAGCACCGAGCTCTCCGATGGCACATTAGAAGGCAGCATAATTAATTCCATGAATCAGGAAAAGATCCTGAAATCGCGTGCTTGGAGCTGCAATCTGATACAGTTGGGCCCAATGCAGCGATTGTCTCAAGGAAGTCATGTGTTTCAGCCTGAGGGGCTTTAGAATTCCCACTTCCTCTAAAGACCAAGGTGGTTGGCACACAGCAAGCCAGCACTGTCTCCCCCTGCACATGTCTACCCCAACCCCACTCCCCTGCCCACCACCCTGACTGTTCCCAGCACCACTGTGAGCCATTTGTCTGCGTTTTCCCAGTAGTGGTGATGAGTTTGCACTGTGCCATATGCACTCACCACTCCTTCCACTCTGCCCCCCGCATGAATATTGTGATTCATGCTAGAAATTTGTGAAAAGGCAGATGAGGACTCAGAGTTCAGCTGGTGGCAGAGATGAGAGGTATGAGCTAATCCATGCAAAGACTTGACTGCTTGACCTTCTTAGCCAGTGTTATGCCCAACAGAGTTGAGTGGTCTCCAGCATAAAGAACAAGGAGACACTTGCCTATGGGACCATATTTGTGATAGTAAGGAGAGGGCCAAGAAATTTCCAGAAAAGTTTTAAATCTATAGATCGTGGTGCATTGTGGTCTTCAAAGATAGGCCTGCATTTATAATTCTGTTTTAATGCAACCAGGATCCATTCTGAATTTACCAATTTTCAGGCTAACCCAAGTTTCTCTATTCTTTGTTTCTATATTCCCTCTTACTTTTCTTGCCTACATCTCTCTCTCTCTCTCTCTCTCTCTCTCTCTCTCTCTCTCTCTCTCTCTCTCTTCCCTCCCACTTCTCTCTCTCTCCAGCCCCAGCTGGCTTTTTCATCATCACAAACATACAACATAGCTCAGATATGGCCATCCCATTGCCCTGATACTACCCATTTGAGGCCAGTGACCATCTCTGGATTTCAGTTCCAGATTCGTAGGTATGAGAACCTTGTTAGTCCAGAAGGAGAGAACACATCTGCCGCACAGCAGACCCTTTGAGAGAGGGCATAGAAATGAAGCGAATCCATTATACCTGAGTGGCAGGAGAACAATGCTACATAAAGGCTTTAGTAACAAAACAGCTCTCATGAATTCCTGATACCAGCTCCCAATGCTCACTTACTGGAACGCGACTTTCCTGGTCACTCAAACTAACCTCAGACATTACTTTCTCCAGAAGAATAATTACAAACAAATGATCAGACTGATGACTAGATTCACATATTCTGCGCCCAAGGCTGAGTCATGGTCTCCAGGGCCCACTCTCTCAGTGCCCACGCTTCCGCTACCAGCCACATCAACTTAAACACATCTCCTTCATGGGCAGGACCCCATTTTGCCATTTCCTTACATGTTTAATTTCTACATTCACTTTCAAAGACCAATATGGAAGAGAAAAAAATGAATCCAGCTGGTGTAATGCCAACATCTCCAGCATCACGCCACCCTAGGCACGTGTGGCTGGGCTATTTAGTCATGGAGGGTCACAGCATTCCAGAGCTGGGTTTGATGTATGGCATTGCATAGGTGCTTAAGGAATAGTCACATGAAGTCTTTACTGCCTTTGTCACATAAAAAACATTGATGCAGGTCATCCTCAATTATAAGGAAAGGAGATGTTGTTGTAGCAGAAGTCACGCCCATAATAAGAGCATGTGTGCTTTTTGGTGGGACGGAGGGAGGGTGTTGGCTTTTAAGAATAAGAGCTTGCATGTACCTTGCTTCTGTTTCTTTCCTAAGAAGAGCAGAAGAGACTGCACAATGATGCTGGGGCCTCTAGGAAATGAGAAACAGTAGTGTTTGAATTTGCACATTATCAGCTGCTAAGTCTCAAGTCGAAAAAGAATCGGCATAGTCAAACAAAAATCTAAAGAGTGTTTGGAATAAGGATAGGGTATTTAATCCAATGCCTAACTTATAAATATCTGAGAAATCCACTCAGCAATCCAATCTTGAAACATCAGAGTAGACTGCAGAAATCCAATTTCTCTTTCATCAGATTAAAACTCACCGGTGCCCTGGCTGATACCTTTTCATTAAGAGACTTCAACTATTTACCTGCTACCATTTGGGGCTCTCTTTAGACTAAAACGTGCTCTTATCCTAACATAATCTCTCCTAAGCAAGAGTAAAGAGAGAGAAATCAAAGCAAGCATTTGGAGCTCTTTTATTTCTTCTAGATGAATGTGCACAGACACCTCTGTAGGAGGGATTCAGCCAGTGATGAGAAGAGAGAGTTCTAGGGACCAGGTGCTTGGCAGGATTTGCAGCAGTAGCTGACATGAAGCAGGATTAGCTGTATTGTGAACCTCTTGGGCAGACCCAAAGGAACACAAGAGTTCGACTAAACTGCTTTTGTTACTTTCTTGTGCCTTTAATTTTTCTTTGAAGATAGGTTAATTTTACCTACTAAATAAACAGATGGTTCGCTTTTCTTACAAGCAGCACATTTTAAACACTGTTTTCCATTATGATTCGATTTATTATTATTTCCTGCTCTACTTGGGCTATTTTCCTTCAGCCTCTTCTTTCATTAGTGCATGGAGAATGCCAGTTAGCATATTTTGTCTTTTTTTGATTTATTCTAGAAAACACAAAAGGATTTTCCTCCACTACATTCTTTTATTCCTGCCATGGAGCTTTTGAGTGACCCAGGTTGACTGAGGATCATTGAGAGCTTTTGAAGCCCACGTCATTGTCATCATCTTGCCCCACTTTTCCCTGGAGGTAAGTCAGGAATCAAGTGACCTACCATCTGAGCTCAGCAAGGAGAAGAAATGGCTTTAGAAATAGGAAATTACTAAATGTACATAATAATAGGGACAAATCATGTATCAGTAATCCACAAAAGTTCAAGTCCCATTGTAAGGCAGTCACAAAGACAGGAGGAAGTCAATAGTGGTGGTTAGGATAGTGTGGTCAAACCCATCTGAGTACAAACCCTAGTTGTGTAATCTTGGACAAAACTAAATAACCTCTTCAAGCCTCAGTGTTCTCCTCTATAGAATGGGAAAATAACGATAGGTGCTCCACATAATTATTGTAAGAATTAAGTTAAAATAAACTAGCACATTCCAGTAAGCATGTTCAGAATGAATGCCCCCATTATTTTATAAAAGACACAGTAAAATCATGATTTAGTACAACTGTTCAAATGAAAAATGAGCAGACAGAGAGTAGCAATTACGTCATTCCTGAAGACGCTCCTCCCCAGGGGCCTTCCTCTTTGACAGGGCACAGTTAACAATGGCTCAGATGTGACGCTCCTCTCAATCACCATTGCTCATTGCCATCAGCACGGAAACCTGCCAGGAGGCAACCTTCCCTCAGCAGCCAGAAACCCCTGCAGCCTACGGGCCCATTCCTTTGCTCTCCCCCATTGGAAAACTCCTCACAACCACCTTGTGTGCTGACTGCGTCCTTTCCCCTCCCCCACTCTGCACCCCAACCCCCTGGACTCCCATCAGCACCCTGCGCACAGAACCTCTCCTCTCGCTCTCACAACTGCCACACCGGTGCTCAGCCTTCCTCCTCCTGTGACTTGTGCCAGCAGCTCGTGACAGGGTTGATCCCTTCCTTCTTTCCCTCCGCACGTGTCTTAGGAGCACCCTCTCTTTTGTTCTCCTTCTACTTCATTCACCAGCCCTTCTCAAACTCCTCTGTGGTTCTTCCTAGGGCTCAGCCCTCAGACCTCTCGTCTTGCATCCTTATCCACTTAATCAGTGACATCTAGTCTCACGGCTTTATAGCAGATCTATAACTCACGGCTCCCAACTCCTACCCCCGTCATCGACCGTGTCACTGCCATCCAGATTCAAATCCATCTTCCAACCTGTCAGCTCCATCTAGTCATGTAACAGAAGCTCCACACTTACAATGTTCACAACTGAACATCTTATTCTCAACTCTGCCCCACCGCCCCAAAGTATAGCCAGCCTCTTCAGTCTCATTCATCTCAGTGAGTGGCAACTCCAGCACTCTCTTTCCAGTGGCTCCAGCCAAAGCCTCCAAGTGGTTCTTGATGTCATTCTTTTGAGTACATCTTATATCTGATCCTTCAGCAGATCCTGAAGGTGTCACACTCAAAATGAACCCAGAATTCAACTACGTCTCACCTCTCACCACTGCAACCTTTATCAAAGCCATGGGAGGGTCTGGGCCACCGCAGCAACATCCCAGCTGCTCTCTCTGCCTCTGTTCTTGCCTTGGTGGCCTCTTCTCCCATGGCAGCAAGAGGGAAATGTGAAGACCACATCAGATCGATCCTCTGCTCAAGCACTTCTGCGGCCCTTCCATTTCACTGGCCCTGGCTACTTCTGTCACATCAGTCTCCTATCACTGGCTGTCCGATGTTGGCCATTGCCTAAAATCTCCATTACAGTATGGCACCTGGTGGATGTTCGAGGAGTGTGTCTGCGGCCGCTGCGGTTAAGCTACCTAAGATCAGACCACCGGCAGGGATAGGTCCGCTTTGGTTCTGGACACGTGGACAGTGCATGATCCCTATACTTTGCTTAAGGTGCTCCTGCGCATGGTCCACCCATGCCTGCATCAGCTTTTCGCTGATTGGCTCCCCTACTGCGCATGTCTTTCATAAGCTTTATAAGCCTGTACACTTCCCCAATAAAGCAGTTCCTGCTTCGACAGAACCCATTGGTGCTTGTGGTGTGTTCATCACCCGTCAACCTTACCTCTCCCGTTCGCCTTGTTGGGGAGTATCTGTAGTGGCCCCTGCTGGTCAGGGGCTAGCACTGGGCTTGAGACCCCGACAGTCCACATTGGGCCTTGCCAACAGCTTACTTCTCTACTTTCACTCTGTTCTTCCCACTCTCCATCCCCCTTTGACCTCACTGATCTCCTTTCTGTTCCTCAAGTATTCCAAGCTCACCCTTCACCATGGGCTTTTTTCATTTGCTATTCCTTCTGCCCAGAAAGATCTTCCTTTAGATAAATCATCTCAATTGTATTCTCTCTTCTTTGAATCTCTACTGAAATTTTGTCAAATCAGAAAAACCTTCCCTCACTGTGCTAAATAAAAGAGCAGTCGCCCCTCCAATCACTTTTGATCCCCTTAACCCACTTTATTTTTCTTGTTAGTCCATATAAGCCCTAGACACACTGTAAATGTTTTGTTTCATTTGTTTGTTGCCCATACACCCCACCAAAATGTCAGCTCCCTGAAGGTAGGAGCTTAATGTTAACCACTGGGTTAGCCCAATGCCTTTAGTAGTGCCTGGTTAATAGTAAATGCTCAGAAAATATTTGACGAATGGACTAATAAATTAGTCTTCTACTCAATGCACAAGTCATGGTGGGCAACTATGTTTTTAAAGATTAAAACAGATCAGACTTTCATGAGTTAGAAAAATCAACAAAATTATTTGTCCTCCAGTTGAAGCCACCAGAGATTTTTCCATGGCTGACATTTTCAATGGGAGAATCTCTCCTGCCTTGACTAAAACCTACCAGCAGGCTGAGTCACATGGCTCACGCTGTTGAGCCAGTTTTTTTGTGTGACCTGAATGACTCAAAGTGCCAATGACAATGTCAGTTTTACGTCCCTGGAACTGCACTTGGAAGTCCAGCCTCAACTGTTGATTTCATTCAAGTGTATCTTGCTCAACTTGGTTAACTTGAAGCTGTTCATTCCTTGAACAAGATTGCTGTTTTATCTTTCATCAACCACTTGCTGTGTGACTAATTTGAATGTTAACATTTTCAAGTGAAAACTCTTTGATACTAAATGAAACCATTTGAACAGACTTTTAAAATGTCTGGATGTAATATTTTTCAGGGAAAGAAAGGCCACTTAAGACTTGCTAATCATAAACTAAATATACATGATTTTAATTGAGTGTCAGGAGTCCAAATCTATTATTTTAGCATAAAAATGCTTTACCAAACTCTAAGCATCATGGCATGCTGTTTGCATTTGTGCTCCACATATTAACGAACCATATGCTAAACCTCTAAGGCATGAAAATTCCCCTCCTCCCCCACATAAAGTGAGATGCGTGAGGCACCCAATCTGATAAAGAAGAGTTTTGTTGTTATTATCAACATTATTTTGGAAAAAAAAATCTTGATCTTAGTATTTTAATCTATATTTTATCTTCACATTAGATCTAGAAATCCATATTGGTACCAAAAGACCAGATGTAAGATTTTTGGATAAAAGAGCCAAAGACTTAGTATTCCTTAGGGAAATAAACAAGAGAACAAAGAAAGAAAATGACTTACATTGTCATGGTCAAGTATAAGAGGAAACAGGCTCGGGTGGCCTTGGGAGATGGTACAAAATTGCACAGGAACTACTCCTTTGTGTAAAATTTTGCCTTCACCTCGGGAAGATATTCAGCTCATTCCATTCTCACCTCCAAAGAGAAGAGGAGGTGAGGAACTTGGCCTGCCCAGGTGGACATCTGAGGCAGTGACTTCAGAGTGTTTCTTCCGTTTTTCCTAACCCAAGACATTCATTTGCCACTTCTTAGAACACTTGCTTCTGAGTATATAAACATTAGAACCCAGCTGAGAAGAATGGGCAAGAACTAGACCCTGTGATACAGAGTGCTTGTTAAGTTCCTCACAATATTAAGAGAAATGGTCACCTCCAATACGACCACTTTACTGGGTGACAGAGAGGGATACTCAGTATTCTAATATTTAAAAATATTATAATTATTAATAAAATTATTAGAATAATTTTTTTTAACAGCTAGAGTTATAGACAGTGAGAGAGGGAGAGAGAGGGAGAGAGAGAAAATTCTTCCTTCTGTTGGTTCACTCTCCTAATGGCTGCTACGGTCAACGCACTGTGTCGATCTGAAGCTAGGAGCCAGGTGCTTCCTCCCAGTCTCCTATGCGAGTGCAGGGACCCAAGCACTTGGGCCATCCTCCGCTGCCCTCCCGGGCCACAGCAGAGAGCTGGACTGGAAGAGGAGCAACCAGGGCTAGCACCCGGTGCCCCAACTGGGACTAGAACCCGGGGTACTAGCGCCGCAGAGGGAGGATTAGCAAAGTGAGCCATGGCGCTGGCCAAGAATAATTTTTTTTAAATTATTAGAATCTTACAGCTGAAAGGCACCTGACTCCAACTCTATTCATTCCATATCAGCTACAGTGCAATGTGTTGGGTACTTGAAGGTTCACAGACACAGTCCAAAACTTTTCTCATGGAACTCCCAGACTGAAGGGTAAAACTTTTCTCATAGTGCCACTGGCATCAAGGGAAAACATTATGAGTACACAGATGAGACCACAGAACTCTGCATGTAGCTTCAGAGAGAGTGCAACAAGTTTAAGGTAGACTTTCCCAGAAAATTGGCTCTTAAATCTTGAAGAATGTATAAGAGGTAATTTGACGATAAGGATCTATAAGTGTGGGCAAAAGACAGGAACAGGAAACACACCTGAGCTGTGCTAACACCATAGCCACTAGCCATTTGTGCATTTTTAAATTAACTAAAACAAAACACATATTGTAGTTTCACAGTCACCACATTTCAGGGGCTCGACATCCACATGTGGCTGGTGTTTGTGGTATTGGACCACATGAACACAGAACATTTCCATCATCACAGAAAGTTCTATTGGACTGCACTGACTGAACAAGGACAGCAAAAGCACAGAGCAAAGCGCAAATGTTGGTGAGAATAACCGCAGGCTTCTAAGGAGGAAAGGGCAGTGAGTGAGGGAGGATGATGGGTGATGAGGCAGGTGGGGACCACCACCGGCTGAGTGTCCTTGGCTGATGTGACAACAGTCAGGACAATCTGAGTCCCACTCAATCCCATCTCTCATTTTTCAGCCCTTTATACAGCACTGGAAACCTGCACGGCTGAAACACTTGAATAGGCATCCTTTGTCTACCAATACGTTTATGAAAACATATGTCTATGGTAATGAAGGCAACTTACCACATCATGAATTCATTATTTTTCTTTGAAAAAAAGGTCATTAAATTTTTATTTGGGCATCTTATCCCTCATTCTACTGTACATAATAAATATGTACATATGTATTATTTTTTAAAATATGTGTAACAATATATACTTATAAAAATTAGGTTTCTAAAAATAGTTTCATCATTGTACAACAGTAGAGCCAAGTTTTGGCTGTAGGAACACATAATCATGCTAACCGAGAATTCAGGAATGATTGGAGAGTCATCAAACCTCAAACATGTTTCATCAAATATTTTTTTAAAGGACCACAATAAGATTTTTTAAAAATATCAATGGATGTTTAAATATTTAGGAGGATTCCTTTTCATGCAATCTTTGGCTTCCTTGGCTGCCCATATGATGATAAATGGGGGAACAAGGGACTGGGGTCAACATCTGTCACTTAGTTGTAAGACCCTGGCTCTCCATTCCCATCATGAAATATCTGAGATAGACTAACTTTGTAAACCAAAGAGTTGTAGAGGTCCAAGGGCATGGGCCTGGCTCCAGTCTGGTGTAAGCCCTCCTGACTGCATCATATCTCAGCAGATGGCACTGGTGGGAGTGCACAGAGAAGGAAGTGCTCACGTGGCCAGACAGGAAGCAATAGAGAGACTGGGTCTCAGTCCCTTCTGAGGGCAGACCCTCAGTGACCAAGGACTTCCCACCTGCTAAAGGTTCCACACTTCTCCCACTACCACACTTCCAACACATAAAACTTAGGGCAACACCCAAAGCATTACTAAACTGTACCAATTTCTTAACCTTTTTCAGCTTGCATTGTCTTCTATGCAGGATGTGAAAATGGTCTATCTGGAGATGTGGTGGCATCTAAGTCACCCAATATACATAGAGCATTTGACACATAAGATCACTGTGTGTATCTGTTGAGGAAGGTAGGGAAGACAGAGTATCTGTTCACAATGAGTAAGGTATGGTGAATGAGCTATTCTGTTAGTTCTTACATAGGGCCCTACACCTAAATATATACCTGACGTTTTTATAAAGTTGTTATAGCCAAACAACATGTAATAGCAATTCATATGATGCCCAGCAGATGTTACTTTGTTTACAGAGACAATTTAAATATCTTGCATGCCCTCAGGACTGGACTTCACTGTACAGCACCAGGGTGCCTTAATACACAGTTTGGGAATCACAAGTTCAACATCTTACATTTTACAAAGAGACTTTTTGAAAAAGAAAGGACAAGCCACAGACTAGGCCAAATGTTTGTTTATTTTAAAGATTTATTTATTTATTTGAAAGTCAGAGTTACAGAGAGAAGAGAGGCAGACAGAGAGGTCTTCCATCCGCTGGTTCACTTCCCAGATGGTTGCAATGGCCAGAGCTGTGCCGAACCAAAGGCAGGAGCCAGGAGCTTCTTCCAGATCGCCCACGGGGGTGCAGGAGCCCAAGGACTTGGGCCATCTTCCATTGCTTTCCCAGGAGGCCAAAATATTTGTAATACACACCGGATTCAAGAGCAGGCATCCAGAATTTATCAAGAACTCTCAAAAAGCCTCAGCTTTTAAAATGGGCAAGAGATATGAACAGTTTCTAATGAAAATGCATGGATAGAAATAAGAACTCAAAAAATGCTCAAAATAATTTATCGTCACGGAAATGCCCATTTAAGCCATAAGGAGATACCACTGCATATACATTAGAATGGCTACATTTTAAAAACTGACAAAATCAAGCGCTGGTGAAGATAGAGTGACTGAAGCTCCCATACATTGCTGGTGGGGATGCAAAATGGTGCCGCCTCTTTAGAAAACAGTTCACCAGCTTTTTGCGAAGTTAAACATGTGAGCAGACTCACCACACAGCCTCATGATTTCACTCCTTAGCATTTTACCCCCCAAAAAGGGAAACATGTCCGTATAAAAACAAATACTTATGCCAATTTTATTCATAATCACCAAAAAGAAAAATGGAATTAACTAACCCAAGGTCCTTCAACTTATAAGTAGATAAATAAATCATATTACACCCACATTTTAGAATATTACTCGACAAAAAGAAATAATGTATAAAATGCATCATTTCAGTAACAATCTTTTTAGCCTTCGTTTCCCTAGAATCAGCCTTACAAATCATCTTTACTACCATATTAGCTACCACAGTGCAGTATGTTGTAGCTTGCATACTCATAACAACTTATATTTTCCAGTCTTATTGTACAGAATAGGCTAGTTGTCTGAACTGTGTGTGACGAATGTTCTAATGTCCACAATGGTATCCAAATATCAGCCATTAGGCTGATGGCACCTCCTCTGTATGCAGTTTTTCCATTTACTTATTTCATGTTTATTGATCTCAGAACTATCATCAAATTCCGACAGTCTTACTATAACCCTAAATGTTGGGGAAAAGTATAAAACAAAGTTGCTACTACTGTCCAATGTGGGAAACAGAAATCATTTTTCTTATGAAAACACAATTGTCCATTTTATTCTTTGTGAAATCTCAATTCTTCAAAAATTATTTAACTTTATCTGAAAGGCAGAGATTTTTCATCCCCTCTCACACTTCCCAAATGCCCACAACAGCTGCGGCTGGCCAAGCCAAAGCCAGAAGCTAGGATTCAATCCAGGTCTCTCACATGAGTGGCAGGAACCCAACTACTGTGTCATCACTGCCTCCCAGGGTGCACACTGTCGTGAAGCTGGAGCTGGAAGCAGAGCCAGGACTTGAACCCAGGGACTCTGATCAGGAATGGGGATGTCAAGCAGCACCCTAACCACAGTGCAAAATGCCTGCACCTAAAACTTTTATTTGTTTACTTGAGAAGGAGAAGGAGAGTGAGACAGAGTGAATATAGGAGATTCAGACAGAAAGAATCTCCAGCCACTGATTCATTCTCCAAATGACAACAGCCGGAGATGGGCCAGGCTGAAGACGGCAACTTAATCCAGATCTCCCCCGTGGGTGGGAGGGACACAACCCCTTGAGCCACCACCTCCCACCTCCCAGGGTGTGTATTAGCAGGAAGCTGGAATCAGGAGTGTAGTCACGACTCAAGCCATGGCACTACAATGGCGTGCAAGCATCCTAACTGCTAGGCCAAACCTCAGCTCTCATTAAATAACTTAACATAGTATTTTAATGTTATTTCATACGAATGAGTTGGCAGTGTAAAATTCCTTTATTCAATCAAAATGGCCAACTTTTTGTGAGGAAATGATGGGATATTATATATGATTTATGATTCATGTAACTCAAAACACAACAGCCTCTTATAAAAATAAAATTACAGCTCTCTAAATCCACTTGAGGTAGATTCTTATTTGGTGCCACCCAACCAGCCACACCTCTCAGTAACCATGCATTTGTGTGCTTCCCTCCCACACAGATTCTGGGCGTGGCCAAGTGAGCTGCACTGGCTCAGTATGGGCTTACCCGTGCTTGTCCTGTTGCAGTGTGCACTGTTTGGATTCCTTATTTGCAAGCCACCATGATGTTAGGGAGTTCAAGAAGCCACAGAGAGAGGCATGAGCAGAAAGTACCCCTACTCTCCTCACTTCCTGCCATCTTTAACCCATCTAGATAATTTAGACAACAGTGCCCTAACACAACAGTTTGGAAATTTCTTGGTCTAAGACCCCCTTTCCAGTCTTACAAAGTATCAATCATGCCAACTTTATTTATAAAAATATAGCTAGTAAGATTTACTGTACTAGAAATTTAAACTATAATTTAAAAATATAAGTACTTATTAATTTTAAAAACCTTTACAGGTTTGTACTAATAACTTTAGTACAATAACTTTAATACTATTTAATATTTTACACATTAGTATTAGTAACTGTATTTCCAAAGACACATGTAGTGAAGACAGGAGTATTATTTCACATTTTGCATGGATCTCTTTGAAGTCTGGCTTTAGAGAAGACAGCAGTATTCTCATATTCATTTCTGCATTCAATCTATTGCAATGCTACCTATATCACTTAGCTTCTGGAAAACTCTATTGTACACTAATGAGAGAACGAAAGTGAAAATAAGAACAAATAATATCTTAACATTGTTACAAAAGTAGAGTTGACTCTGGAGCCACATATTCCTAAGGGCTTGCAATGGAATCCCCTCCAGAAGGGAATTCAGGTCCCTGAATGGCCAACCTAGAACACTCAAAATGACCATGTTAAAGAATATTCTGAGGGCCAGTGCTGGGGTATAGTGGGTAAGGCTGCCGCCTGCAGTGCTGGCATCCCATATGGGCGCCAGTTCAAATCCTGGCTGCTTCACTTTCGATCCAGCTCTATGCTGTGGCCTGGGAAAGCAGAAGATGACCCAAATCCTTGGGCCCCTGCAGCTGTGTGGGAGACCAAGAAGCAGCTCCTGGCTCCTGGTTTTGGATTGGCACAGCTCCAGCCACTGTGGCCGTTTGGGAGTGAACTGGCAGATGGAAGACAAAGACAAAATTAGTGATATGGACAATGTATTTCATGCATCAGACTACAGAGTGGAAAGGGTAGAGCAACACGTTAGCGTCTTCCCTGACAATTTAAAGAAGTTAATGGATTCTGATCAACATCTGTGCAAAGAAACAGAGTCCTGTAGTTGAGTAGAATAGATCAGAGTAGACCCCATGCTTGTGCTTCTAATAGGTTCTGTATTTGGCATCATTGACTTTGGGCAATTTATCCAAACTTTTGGCTGCTCAGTGCTCTCATCTGGAAAGAGGGGATAGTGGTTTCTACCACAGAGGATTATGAGGGCTGAATGGGTTGATATTTTTAAGGCACTCAGAATATCTGAACATACAAGGCACTGTCAGCTTTTGTTAATATCTATAAAGTGTGAGCATGCGTATGACTTGAATTTGATAACAAAAGAGTTTTGAAAAACTCAAAGGTAGACGAAGAAAGCCCTAAACCTAACTGTAGTGGACAGATAGGACAGAGCTCAGGAAAAAGAACTACAAGTGGTAGGAAGCATTCTAGGGTAGGAAGCCTAAAGTATGAGGGTCTGAGTTTACATAAGGGAGCTAGCAGGAAGGGGAGGAGAACATTAAAGATGGGAGAAAGTTGTTGTACCTTATGTAGAATTCCTTTGTACTCAAATCCCCTTTATCAGGGCCCAGATGTTTTAAGGAGGGTGCCAAGCTGTGATAAAAACAGATGTACATGCAGGAAACACAGCACATCTAGCAAGGAAGACTGTTGGGTAATTCAGTTTATTAATGACACGTTCTGTGTAGTAACCGTTTGCAGATGATCATTAAAATATATCCCCAACAGTAATTTCTTTTAGTTGTTATTGTTTTCAAAGTTTCATCTCCAAAAGCTCCTAAAACTGCTTACCCAGCTGGGCTGAAAGCAAGTTACAATCAAGCAATGATTTAACCCTAGTGGGGCATAAGGATGGGCAACAATATGCTTAAAAAGTCTCTGTTCCCATATATCAAAACCTAGCACATAATGGACATTGGTCACTTCCACCAAGATGTACAAACAAGGAAGACCATGATGAGACCCTTCTGACTTGGTTATGCCCATCTAAATCACTGGATCAAATTTTGAATATAGCAATGTTTGTTTGTTTGTTTTTCTGACAGGCAGAGTTAGACAGTGAGAGACAGAGAGAAAGGTCTTCCTTCTGTTGGTTCACCCCCCCCCCCCCCACATGGCCACCACTGCCGGCATGCTGCACCAATCCGAAGCCAGGAACTAAGTGCTTCCTCCTGGTCTCCCATGTGGGCACAGGGCCCAAGCACTGGGCCATCCTCCACTACCTTCCTGGGCCACAGCAAAGAGATAGACTGGAAGCGGAGCAACTGGGACAGAACCGGCACCCCAACCGGGACCAGAACCCGGTATGCCAGCGCCACAGGCAGAGGATTAGCCTAGTGAGCCGCAGTGCAGGCCTTGAATATAACAATCTTGGTGTGATGGTTCATCCAATGATACCTTTGTCGTGCTCTGTAACCATTCAATGTCACCTGACCATCACCCAACAGGAGCAGAAGCAGAAGCTACCCAAGGGGAAAGCTGGTTGCATCCAGCTGCACTTAATCTCAATGTCAAGGGCAAGGCCCATTTGTTTTCATCAGTTCAGAAATGCAGCCTGGAAATTCTCTACTGTTGATATAAAAATATGAACCAGAATGAGATCTTAAGAAACCTGAAAACATCATCAGCCAAGCAGGCTGTTTTGAGATGGGTAATATATTATTACTAACCCCCATTTCATAACCCCAATCTACCCGAAAGAGATTAAGCAACATAGGACGTGAGAGGGGGAGGGAATGCAGTGCCCAAATACAAGTATCCCAGAGTGCTCTTGCTATTGTATTGCCCACCTTCATTCCTGTTATCTAGAACCGAGTGTGTGACACAAGTCAGGTCTCAGATGTGTAAGCAGGTATCACACCTGAAACACACACACACTGATTACCTCCAGGGCTGGCTGCTGGAATTACAGTCCATGCAACTGAATCCAGTTGGTGTGATGTAAATACAAACTCATTGCCCATTTCACACATGAGCTTGACAATAACAGAAAAGACTTTCCTTCAGCTTGCCTGGTGATTCAGGTAGTGCCAATCCAACAATCTCATGGTTACGGAAGATGATCAACTGGTTTGTCAACACTACGCTTTGTGGAGTGTCGGTCATGGGGTTTTCATGGAGAAGCAAGTTGTTTTGGTTTTTTTTAATGACACATTTCCATGTACTTAGGAAGGGGTGTGTCTATTCAGTTCTGTGGCTATGACACCAGGAAGGATAGGATAGCACTGGAGTGAAACCTATGAGCAAATGACCATAACAAGTGCAGGTGGTTGTCACGATGGCTATTATTAGGCTCCATGAGATACAGTCAGAAGGTATGTTGCAAAATGGCAGGATGGAAGGCCAGTTTCCCCTGACAAAGTGCAAAGGCATGCTATAAACACTTGCATGAACAAACAGCCTTGGCAGCAACCACAAGCAGGAGAAAAATTAAAGGAGGTTTTCCACAACAAAGGAAGTATTGTCCTCCTGTGGTTATCCTAAATTCATCCTTTGTTGTTGAAGATGCTGGGACTCCACCATGGAACATGGCATCCCACCCAGCATTCTCCCTGTGGGCTAAAGCGCTGGAATAAATAGACTCACAGTGAATTATTCCTTCTGATGAGGGATCCACATCTCAGTTCAATAGCACAGCCTACTCCCAAGAACAATGAGGTACGGTGGGCCAAGCTGACAGCTGGTGCAGCAGATGGGCCAGACCCAGTGCTGGCTCAGAGTCCAGCACACTGGCTGGCCTAGGGCAGGACAACCACCTCAGGGGGTCCCCAAGTCTTCATCTTGAAGATGGGGTTCCCACCCTGACCCTCGGTGAGAATTGTCACTACACACATGTATAAAAGCCCTTCCACACGTGGCTTCGGGTCCCCCCAAGGTATGGAAGCCAAAACCTGTTTGCTAGGGAAAATGAAAAGCTTGCAGGCAAATATGGTTCTGTTGTGTAACAGGCACAGATGGTGCCAGACAACTGTCTGGGTTTGTGAAAAGTCAGAGAGGGGATTACACAAACAGGGATCACAGGGAATCTCCATAAACCCTCCCAGGGTTGGGGGGAGCATCCCTCACACCATGACTCTACAACTGCGCTCTCCCCACCCACCCCCACCCCAGTGGGGAGATTAGTCATCTCCGTGTCATCAAGGTGTGCCTGCACTCCGTTTTGCCTTTTTGATACATGGGATTCAAAAACATTTCTCAATTCAACAAGTGTATCTGCTGAAAATGTTGGGTACTTTTACACAAGGCAGTGGGATAGGAAATAGTAATACTTTAGAAAGTTCTAGCAGGTATGTGCAGTCACTGGGGATAGGAAAGGTGAATGAGACACAGCCCCAGGCTCCCCAGGGCTCACGATCCAGTGGGGAACCTGGCAGGTGGATGGATAACAGAGGGTCAACACGATGCTCAAGGTGACCACAGAGCATGCAGAAGTCAGAACTGGCTTGCAGTGCTAAGTTCTGTTTGTGCCTTGTCCCTGGCTTTTTTTCAGAGCAGACAGGAATACTCGAGGGGCACATATTGTCCTTAAAGGGCTTTAGCCCTACTCGACTCACCTGGTCAGCTAAAGAGGAAAGAAAATAATCACAGGCGGGATTCTGAGTGATTCGATCAGGTGTAAGGTAACTAGGAAAGCCGTTTCTGAAAGAACTTCCTGGAAACCAGGAGCCATGACTGTCCAGCTCATGATGAATAACTGATGGAGACAGACACACCGCCTAAAAGAAAGTAGCTCTACAATAGTGCGTCTTTCATTTTTCCTGTGCTAGGGTGTGGTTAGGCAACTTTCCTCTGGTTAAGGGACTTTTGGGTCTGACTGCATAAGGATACACAGTTGAAAAGACCCAGCCAGGAAGTATTTGCTGTTTGACAAGGAAAAAAGAAGATTCCCCAGAGGTTATAAGATGAAAAAACAAAAAATCCTCAGTAAAAATGTTTAGTTCATCAGCTTGTATTTTACTTAAATCCCCGAATTCTCTCATCTTTCCCCAATGCTTCCTCATTAGCAGATATTGTGTCAAACACAATAAATAATTAAAGATAATGCTTCCCCTCCTCTCCAACCCAGAATGCTCCATTGCCAAAGTCCTGGGAACATAGAAATGGTCCCCACAGCCTGCTTTTAAGCTTTAGTCCTCCCAATCTCCCAACCCTATGTAGACAGAGGCATCTGAACCCTGCACAGCAGTTTTCTTTGCAATGGTTTCACCCTGCATCCTCAGATGCTAATAGGCTAATTGAAAATCTAAACCTGAAAAAATGCTTTCAAATTTAAACCTGAACTTGAAAATTCAAAGGGGAGTATATGTGGTTTTAACATCTCCCCAGAAGTGGAGGTAAGGTTGAAGAAAGAGACCTGGGAGTGAAGGAGAGATCTCCCTCTTCCAGTCTTCCCCCACATTCTGTTCCCATTAAGAGCACTAATGCTTCTTTAAGGAAAAAAAATTCAGGGCTGGTGAAACAGCAGATGAGAGAACTCTGTATTTCTGCCCCTCAAATAAGTAAGAGAGGGAGAGGAGAAGGGAGAGAGAAAGGAAGGAAATTTAGGGGGGAAATATAAGAAACTGGAAAATAATAATAGCAAATTCGTCATGTAACATTGACTCTGTACCAGTACTCTACTGAGTGCTCCACACTTGCCGATTCCTTTATTTCTCACAAACCTATGCGAGGTCAGGTAGCTTGCCAAGGACACAAAGCTGGTAAGCTTGTTTGAAGTGGGGCACTGAGGCTCCACAGTCTGGTTTTATTTTAACCATAGGGCAGCACTACCTCTTTACATTTTAACACTCATTTCACAAGAATTTATTGAGCTGCACATGCAGAGTAGGGTGAAGGGAAACGAGCCGGGGTGTGCAGAGGAAGTTAAAAAAAGGAAGTGGCCGAGGAGCTGGTCAAAGATTGTCCAGGACATCTTACTCAAACAACTGGGAGGGCTGGAGAACAACACAGAGCCTTCTAGAGTCTTGCTGGGAGAACACATCTGGGCAAGAGGCTGTCTGCCTCCCCAGGCTCCCTAAAGCCACACTCCTTCAGCCCAGGACTGCGCCATCTGGAGCTTGAATGGTCTCTAACTTAACCTTTTGCCATTAGTTTATCCTACATCCCACCCTGTGCTGCACCCTCTGCTTCTGTTTCCACCCGCCTTCTCTTTACGCTGCCCTGGGAACACGTTCTGTCCAACTCACTTCACAGAGCCATTGAACATGAGCCACAGAAGGGGTCTGAGCCATGACCAAGTTCTTGGTTCTCCATCAGGGCTAAGAGTTCCTGAATTAAGAGCAACTGGAGATTCCCAAGTTGTTCAAAGGGGGCGTGGCTTTGTGTCAAGTAGCATGGGCTGGCTCCTTTCCTCTTCCGTTCAGGGGGAGGCTGAGGTACAGAAGGATGCAATGGCCTACAGTGGGCCTGGGGCTGCGTAGAGACAGGGGGGAAGCTAGGACACAGAGCGGCTGTCCTTGGGTCTCCTGGCAGCTGTCCCAGCACACACTGATGGGCAGCATCCAGGGGCTCAGCCACCTTGGGCTCTTGGTTTCCTCCTGTACCTTATGGAGACAGGCAGCAGGAAAGGTCTCTACAATACCCTGTCTTGAACCCTCACTCCCTGATACCATAAACAACTTTTATCTTTATTTATCTATTATATTAGAGGAGGGAGAGGGAGAGGGAGACGGAAAGGGAGGGAGAGAGAAACCTCTCATCCACTGGTTCACTCCCCCAAATGCTTGGAAGCAGAGGACTCAATCCAGGTCTCCCATACGGGTGACAGAGACCCAAGTACTTGAGCCATCACCTGCTGCCTCCAAAGATTCTCATTAGCAGGAAGCTGGCATCAGAAGTGGATCCAGGGCTTGAATCCAGGTCCCCTGCTATGAAATGTGGGCATCAGACACTGTGCCCAGCACCTGTCCCTACCACCCTTTAACAGATGACAAATCAGAGGCTGCTCACGTCTCCCTTCCCTACCTACTTTTCCATCCAAATCTCACACGGACACTGGTTTTCTACCTATATGTTCCTTTCACTGTCCTCTCCATTTTTCTCTTTATTTGATTTTTGCACCTGGCTGTGCTGAACTCTCACCTGCCAGTGAAGATCTGGGCAGACCTGTGTCCACCACACTTGCTTCTTCACAGTCAGTTCCTCCCAGCCTGCCTTTAGGGGTCTGATCTCATACCTTTCTACTGTCCCTGGGGTTAATGGGAAGGCTGTGTGCTGGTGACCATGAGGTTCAAGCAGGCTGCACTCTGCACTATTCAGTCAGCCCCTGAATCCTGCCATGGAATAAAAGTGGTTGATCTTACCACCCACTCACAGCCACAGACACACCTACCTTCAGCTACCCCGATTCCTTCCATATGGGGATATTCAGCCATCAAGCAGGCTCCATGGCCATCATTTCGTTCAAGACAAGGTGATCACAACACTATAAAACAGGTCCTTGGCATATATAACCTCAAGCTTCCTAAGAAGCCTGCGAGAAGTGATCATTATCACCATTTTGCTCATGAGGAAGCCGCACGGTTTCAAGCATCGGTCCAGTGTCTCACCGTTATGAAATGCTGATGCTGGGCTCAGCCCCAGCCCTGCTGTTGGCGCTGTGCACCACTGCCCCACCACGATAGCCCTGCCTTCGGTCCGGTGTTTCTCCCTCTAACTGCAGGTCTCACCCTGTGAGAGGCTTCCAGCAGATTTATCTGCCACCTGGATTTGATTTGGGACTCTGCTTCCTTTATCTGTTCGTGGTGTCTGTGGCTACATCTTGCTCTTCGTGGACCCTTGCCAAGCTCTGCCACTCCTCACAGGCTGCCAGGGTCTTCTTTCCCCTGTACCACGGACCGTCCTACTTTCCTCCTCAATTCTCTGTACAGGAACTTAACAGTTGCAACTGCCAAGCACGAGGAACTTCCCTCTTGGCTCTTGCTCTTCCCTTGTTCTCCACTCTAGTTTTGTTTTCTTCTAGGATGGGGCTGGATGGCATTTTCCCAAACCCTGTCTCTTCCCTGCAAGGCTGGTGAACGACCAGCTCCTAGGGAATATCACTGGCTTCTTTCTGAGCACCACAGGGTACCTTTCTGCCACTGGTTTCCACCCTGCTGTTCCCCAATAACATTGACAGGACAACCTTCCTTCCCATTCAATCTCTCCATTCCTTCCCAGGCAACTGACAACTTATCTTCCATCTTGCCGCACAAGCAGCTGGTGGACCCAGCAGAAACAAGGCTGAGACTGTAGAAAATCTCAAGGCTTGTCCGGGACAGAACACTGACCAGAATCTCAACTTGAGATGGTGCATGCTTTTTCTTAGACTCTAGTAAGAGAATCTATTACACCAGAAGTTCTCACACCTTGCTGCAAAAGTAGAACTGACACGATATTTCACTACACGGTTCTTCTAATTTACAGAGGGAAAAAAAAAAGATGCTGTTGAGGAGACTTGTATTATTTCTGTTTCACAAAATTTTCTAAACTTTTATGACGCTTCTATCTTTCTGAAAAAAGTTAACAAAATACTATAGAAAATTTACAAATACATCCTAAATATCTGATGTGCTTGAGGCATTTTTTGCTGGGTTTTTCTGTACAGAAAGAGAGAACTTTCATCCAATGGTTCACTCCCCAATAACCTATACCAGATGGAGGTGGGTCAGGTTGAACCTGGGAGCCTGGAACTCAACCCATCTCCCATGTGGCTGGCAGGGACTCAAGTACTTGAGAGTCATCATCTGTTGCCTCCCAAGATATACATTAGCAGGCAGCTGGAACCAGAAGAGCCAGGATTCGAACCCAGGCACTCCGATATGGGCTGCAGGCATCCCAAGCAGCATCTTAACTGCTTTGCCAAATGCCTACCCCCTTTTTTTTTTTGCTTTGAAAATACGCACATGAGTTTCAGCTATTAAAATGACTACATCCTAAAAAGGAATCTACTATGTCAATATTTCATCGCATGACTTTCCCATCGGAACCACCAGACTGCATTTCCCAAAGGAAGAGCGATGAGGGGAGGGGTGCTCTAGTATTTTGTTTCCTCACTGGGATGAGTCAAATGCAAGAGCAGCCTTGGGCAGCTGGATCCCAGCACCTGCTCTGACTGCCAAGGGCATGGGAGCCCCCAATGAGTTGCTGGGAAAGTAGAGGCTGGGGGAGAGGGGACACCTGGGAGGAGCAGGAGGTGAGATCTGGCAGCCTGCAGCCCCTCCTGCAGTGTGACCCTCTTCTGCCCGGAGTTTTGACGGACTTGTTGTGTGATGCCCTACCTCCCTGTCATGCCTCTAGGTCTCTCCCGATGAGGAGAGAGACTCAGCTGCCACTCAGTGAAATGAGAGGAGGAGAGACAATACATGGCGGGGATGAGCCTGGAGCCTCGGGTCTCAGTTCTTCCACAGCAGGCCCACTCCGGTGTGGAATCTGCTGCTGGTTTCTCAGCAGGCCAGAACCTTCGGAGTAGCAATGAAGCAAAGCCCGTTGCCTGAGCACACACACAGTTTTGGTGTTTTATGGACCCATCTCTTCGGCGAGTTCCAAAGCTACTGAAAACATTCACAAAACCACCACCTTGGCCTGCAGTGAGCAGTGACAAGCCCAGACCTCTGGGGCCAACACTGAAGACAGCTCCCTGTCCAGGCTTCCATTACGAGGCTGCTCCTTGTCTTGTTTGAAGTGCCCAACGTCATTGCTAACCTAATTGGTTACACATTGTCCTTTCTTCTGGGTGTATGAAAACCGAGAAAGGTCACCCACTGATTTCAGTAGTGAAACTTTTGCTCATGGCAGGCCAGACGTGTGCTGTGGTGGGCAGTGTGCAGACAAGCAGGAAGTGGCAGGTCGGAGAATTACTTTTCCTCCACAGAGCTGGAGGTGTGTGGTCACTCGCCTTGATGGGCAGGACGCTCTCCCCGACAAAATCAACAAGGCCTCAGTGAGGATTCGCAGCAAGATTTGTGAGGGGTGCGACCCCTCCTGCGGGGTATCAGCGGGCAGCTCCATTTAGTTTTCAGAGGAAGAGTACAAGAGCCTGGTCCCTCCGGGTTGTGTGAAAATGACCTGTGCATGCTCACACCACGGCCCTCCACTGCCTTCTGATTTCATTGATCCAGGCTGGGCCCATGTCTTCAGGCTTTAGAAACCAAACCCAGCTGTTGGAGTGTGCAGCCAGGGTTGAGAGCCACTCATCTACCAGTCTGGAGGTCTTGCCCAGAGCCTCACTTAGAAGCACAGTGCCCCCCTTACGAGCAACACAAAAGGGCCTCTTTTCACTCATTTCGTGCCAGAAACCATGTCCCCAATACCTCATTTTATGCACCAGCTGTTCATACAGGAAACAGTGCATTGCCTATGGAGGTTGAAGCCTGGGTTGTCAAGAAGCCTACACTTGAGCACCCACTGGGCTGGTGCACAGCAAGAGACACAAAAGGCCTTAAGCTCAGAGATGCAGAGAGGAAGCTCCCCAGGCAGGCTGCTTTGCCGCCCTGGTCTCAGCATCCTAACTGTGAAACAGAGGTTTGCTCTCTGGGCAGTCTTTGCATGCTTTCTAGTGTGAAACATGTGTGAGTTCATGGAGGGGTCTCATTCAGGGCCTGTGACCATTTTAATCTGCATTAATCTGGTGCTTCCATCTATAAAATAAAAGTGAAACATGCCATCCTGAGGGTCTGCTGTATGGACTCCTAGTTTGATGCGCCGAAGGATTTCATTCTTCCTGATGCAATTCTCTTGAGAAATTGATGAAGAAAATGGACTCTCTGTGGCACATTTCAAAGCTGGGGCTTCCAGATGTCCTCGATTCATGTGCAAATCGGACCATACCTGCTGTCATGATGAAGTGGAACCCACAGTCAGAGGAATTTCAAATTGGCAAAAGCGAAACTTTCAGTTTGCCACCATGTCTGTGCACATAGATTTTTCTAATTTCTTTTGTAAGAGCAATTAGCTTTATTACTCCCTTTAAGCAAATCATTAATAGTCAGCCCTATCACTTAACAGTATTTTTATAACCTGAACTTTTACTCCCTAAAGCATTAATGATAGATACATACAAGTTTGGATGTGTGTATACTCATATATATATATATATATATATATATATATATAGTTTTTTTTTTCTTAGAGATTTATTTATTTGAAAGGCAGACTAACAGAAAGTGAGACTCAGAGAAAGATCTTCCCCTGCCTCTTCATTACCCAAATGGCCACAATAGCCAGGGTTAGGCCAGGCAGCCAAGAATCCCATCTTGTTCTCCCATATGGGTAGCAGGAGTTCAACTACTTGAACCATCCTCCGCTACTCTCCCAGGCACGTTAGCAGGGAGCTGGGTCAGAAGTGGAGCGACCAAGACTTAAACTGGAACTCCAATATGGGAGAACAGCATTGCAGGCAGTGGCTTAACCCACTGCGCCACAACTCCAACTCTTACGTATGGTTTCAAATGTGACACACACACACCCAGCATCAACACCAACATCACTCATTTTATTTTACCCATCACAATCTCTGCCATCAAAAAACTTACAGTTTAATGAGAGAAAGAATACAGAATATTCATAAAAAGATAGCCATATATAGCATAAGATGGTGCTTCTCAAACTGTGCTCCAGAGACCCCTTGGGGGACCCTTAAATTCTTGCATGGAGCCCTACAAGGAAGAACTATTTCCATGATAATACTGAGCTGGTAGTTGTCTTGTTCACTTTCATTTCTTACCAGTGGCAATGTTGATTACCAGAGACTACGTGCTCTGTGACACTGCAACAGATTGAGTACAGAGAGAGAGAGAGAAGGAATCCAGTCCTTTATTAAGCCAGAAATTAAAAGAGATGTGTAAAAATGGAAAAGGCATGCTGCTTTTCACTAATTATATTGGTTTTACAATATTTTTCACTACAAATATTTTAGTAATGCTAATATGTCACGAGTTTATTTTTAAATGGATATAAATATTTCTCAGTTTTAGTTTCCAAATTCTATATTGTAGTGACAGATACAATCTACATAAGCAGAAGTTCAGCCAGGAAGGGAGTTCAATATATTTTAAGAGTGTGAACGGTTTAAAGATCAACATGTTTGAGACCTGCTCGTCTAGATTGAGTTCCTTTGCCTGGAAGGCTCCTCTCAGCTTGCTCATCACCCGTCAGGTTTCACCGACTTCATTACAACCAAAGGCCACTTCCTCCATCAGTCTCTTTCCCTCTTCTCGGCCATACAGAAAGGGACTAATAAGTGTTCAGGTGCCTCTTTTGTGGTGTCATGGGTGCCTTGGTATCAGTTACTTCTCACTCATGTGATCGCCCACTCCCAAAATAAGCTAGTCTTACTTTGCAATGTAGTTCATCCAATATAGGCCTCTACCACAAGTTCCTTGAGAGATTTAGGCCTATCTTATCTTTGTGTCCTAAAAAGTGATCAACAAATGAATGGCTGCTGAATGCCAAAAGACTGATTTAGACACGAACTGTACAGGAATTCAGAGGAAATACACACTCTAGGGAATCTGATGAAGAAATTGAGATTTGATATAGATCTTAAAGACACAGGAGAGCTTCCACCAGTGAAATACAAGTGAAAGGCCCCCTGCAAATGTAGGAGTAATGTGATCAAAGGCACAGAATTAGGGACTTCCAAAGGGCACTCAGAAAACAATAAGACTAATGCTAAAAAAATCTGCCTTTAGTAAAACTCATATAAGAAGGAGTAAAGAAGCCGATAAAGACATGAAGTTCGGACACAGAGATAAAGTGTTCTCTGTAGACCTAGTGAGAACAAACAATACCGGGAAGTCTGCTAGTTTTCTGAAGATGGGAAAAAGAGAAGTTCTATAGTTTAGTTCCTCCCTGGCCCAGCTCTAGCTGTTGTGGCTATCTGGGGAGTGAACCAGCAGATGAAAGATCTCTCTCTCTTCTCCAGGTAACTATGCCTTTCAGAAATAAGAAAGAGAAAACTTGACATTAAATGTACAACTAAGCCAGAATTCAGTAGGGAGGCATAGTAAATGAAGGTCACTTGCTACAGAGGTCAAGTCAACCATGACTTGTGGCAAACACTTGATGCTCAACTACCAAATATGACACATTTCCCTGGAAGTAGTTCAAATGTTAATACATTTTCTCATTTTTTTTTTAAAAAAATCACATTTTGTGGCAGATTTACATAATAGAACGGCATTCAATCATAAGAAATAATGAAATTCTGTCATTTGCAGCAATATGGAAAAAAGTGGAGGACATTGTGTTAACGAAATCAGTAAGGCACAGAAAGATAAATACCAAGTGTTCTCACTTACACATCAAATCTAGAAACCTTATCTCATAAAAGTACAGTAGCACAGCGGTCACCAGGGCTTGAGAAATGTGTGGAGAGGCAGGCACAGGAGCACAGTTGACTGGGAGGAATAACTTCTCATATTCTACAGCACAGTAGAAAACCATAGTTGACAATAATTGTATTTTTCAAAATAGCTAGTAGAGAGGATTTTGAGTGCCCCCAAGACAAAAATACACCAACTACACAGATGTTCTCATGACACAATGTACATATGTCCTGACATGGTACCAAGTGTAAATATATAAAATTACTAAGTGTCCCTTCAAATATTAAACATCATATTTTAGTTTCTAAAAACTTGATTAAAATAAAATCACAAGATCTGATAAGAATGGCATCAAAGTCAGTTTTTCTATGGAGTACTTCTTCCTTATAAATAAATTTAAAAAATGTTTCCTAAGAGCTATGCCACAGCACAGTTTCCATTCCCACATGTTCTACAAAAGTCTTCAAACATCTTGAAGGTTCCAAGTATTTAAAATTGGTCAAATATTTAAAATTGTGTAATCAATTCTACAGGGCAGCCAACAACATATTCCTAGTTGACCTCAAGCTCAAGAACACACACACCAATGCTCACACCCACAAAGTAACACTCCACCCAACCTCTCTGCCATGGATTAGGAAGTTAATATAGGAGAGAGAGAGAGAGAGAGAGGAAAGCAGCACCAACATGGCCACCTCATGGGAGCCATTGTTCACACCACTGACAATGAATGAAAGGGAGGCGAAATTGTGGGTTTTCTTTGCCATGTTCCAGATAAAGACAATACTCTGACATACCCAAGAATCAGGAAACATGTTTCTAACACAGTGTTATCTACGGCAGACATTTTCTCCTTACCGGTTCATGTGCGCGGCCATGAGTCTGTAAAGAAAAATAAGCTCCTAGAGTTATTGTGCTGTGGGTGTCACAGCGTAATGGAGTTTTTCTGCAAGCTTTCAGGGTGCTGCTTTTGCTTAAGTACCATACACAAAGCAAACACGATCCATTTTCCAAACCAAGAATTTTGGAAGTTCTTTTTATATTAAACAAACAAATAGCTGCCTCTCTGCACTAGGTTCCGTTTTGGGGGGTGTGTGTGTGTGTGTGTACATGTGTGCACTGACTCATGCCCCAGTCCACACACATGCAGGACCAGGAGGGTAGAAAGAAGCACAGACTGAAAGCAGAAACCTTGGAATCCTATTAGGGCTCTCTTTACCAAACTACAAAGTCACTAAATTCTTCCTGACCCTCAATTTTCTATTTAGTAATTGCTTATAATAATAAGATCTCTGTCTGCCTCAGAGGATCATGGTGCTATCCCCTAAAAACATGACAATAGGAAAATATACAAAACTATGATCTTCACAAAATATGTAAATACATTTCTTATGCTGGAAGGGCTCAGTTTCAATAAGAGCTATCTTTGTTAGGTAAAAGTCAAGTTATGAAACTAAAAGTACAACTTTCCATATGATGTGGAGTTTCCTGTTCTCTTTCACAGGGCCAGCTCCCAGATGGGCGACTGCTGATTTCCATATGACCAACCCAAGCTTTGATTACAGTTATTAGGACATGAAAATATTGGCAGAGCCAAGAGCCCTATTATGAAATAGAAGAACCATGAAAATCTAAAATGTCATAGGGCATACTCACTCATAGGATCCAATAGCTAAGGAGGCCAAGGGTAGTTACAAAAAAAAAAGTCACAGATAGAGATAGAAGATTAAATATTATCTTATTGATGATGAGGACTAGGCCTGCCCACTGGCATTAGGAGTTACACTGAGATCGGGACTTTGATGTAACCGTGGCGCTGACCCAAGGCAAGTGAGAAGGAAAGTCGATGTTCCTCCCAGGGGCGGGGTGGGGGGCACATTCTGGATGCCTGCCTGCCCTGGTCTGGCATTTTTGTGATACCCAAGGCCTGCAGTGAGATCTCCCTCCCTAACCTTCCTCCACTCGCAGGTGCTGCCTGAAGTTCCCCTTCCCTCCAAAGGGTTTCTCATTATCTGTGAAACTGCTGCTCTGGACAGGGGTTTCTGGTGCCTTGTATGAGCAACAGTCAAGTGATCAACGGGCCCCAAGGGTCTCACACTGCAATGATTCCACAGCCAGGTACAAAAATTAAAAGGTAAAATGGGTCACATGGAGTCTATCAGCCTGGGCAGGACCTGAACCACTGCATGGACACAATGACTATGCACTGCAAGCTCTAGCTGTTCATTACAGAAATACAAGCACCAGTGTGGCCAGAGATTTTTACCTAAAATGTTGACCTTATAAATGTCTACATAGGCAAAACAAAACACATCAACAAGACATACCCAGTCAACAGGCAACCACACTTCTTCCACCTCTTATTTAATGAGTTCAAAAGGTGAAAATGCTGAAGGGGGACCTTTTTCCCATTTACACACTGTCTGTCTTGCCCTGAAAGTTCACATATGTGCATTTCCCCAGTTTTCTTTGTTGTAAATCAAAAAGATTTGACTACGTATGGCCTTTTAGATTAGAATGGAGGAAAAACTGATTCATCACAGGGAGGAGGAAAGAGCATTTGAAATTGGGTCCTCGTGGTTCTGTCTCACCTGCTCTACTGACAAACAGAGCAAAAAGTACAGCAGACACCATGTTGTTGCCCCACAGGCTGCTTTGCAGCCCCACCCCTCGCTACTCTGATAGTCTAGAATCTCTGGGTGAACGGAGGAAAATAGACAGCAGAGGGCAGAGAGTCAACACATGAGCCCAGTGCCAATAGGAGGAAGTCATAATAATTTAGCAAATGATTAGCAAAGACAGAAATAAGCATTATTTCCAGTTCTTCTCAAAGACTGCCACTAATTCAGAGAATCACAATCTTTATTCTAGTAGGGATTTAGATCCCATCTTGCCATGTCTCCCCATTTTACAAATGAAAAAATTCAAAGCACATAGAGTCTCCTGAACCCAGCATCAATGCCATCTGCACTGCTTACTCTCCAAGACTAATGCATTAGAGAAAAGGTGTTGCTCTACTGTCCAGTCTCCTCTGTGAAAGCATAGACTTTGCTATATGCTGCATGAATTTCAGGCTAGGCACTTCTCAGAAAGAGATGGTCAAAAGATAGTATCAGTGGTCAATATATTACTCTACTGCTGATTAGAATACCAACACCCAATAGTTGTCTCCCTTTCAACCAGGAAACTGGCTGAGTGTGACAAACATGTCCTTGTTACTCATGAGGTCTCCAGAAAGCTTTGTTCTGCTGTTTGAAACCTGAAAACCAAAAATGACTCAGTTGGATTTGATTTAATTACCTTATAGCAACCACCTTTGAAACCAGCGGGCCTGTGAGTTGGAAACAGGAACCCCACCAGCCTGGAGGTAGGCCATCATAGGCTTTCCCTAAAGAAAGTCAGTCTGTCCACAGCCACGGAGAAAGCAAGGTCTAAAGTTCATAGACCAGGCCATGAGATGTGTCTGGGAGCGCTGCCACGGCTGGGGAAAGAGGCACTCTTCTTGTGTAATAGGAAACAAGCTTACAACACAGGGCACCGCAAATGGCTCCCAGTGAAAGCGTCGTGTGCTGCACAGTGGCTGTCACCCACGGGAACTGGTTCAACAGTCATATCCTGCTGCATTAACATGTTTCACTAGGAAGGCTTTCTAGATCTTTCACGATTATTCCAGAAAAATAATTGTTATTGACCAGGTCAGTACGGATCCTCCCATTTAGCCAATGGGTAGATGAGGCTGAGCACGTGTTCTTTGAAGCCCCACTCTAAGGTGAGTCACTTGCAGGCATCACATTTGGGATGCCGCGGCTCAGGCCCCAGCCCCCATGGTCCCCTAACTTCTGATGGAGCACAAGGAGTGAAGCCGAGGCTGCCGATCTGGGAGAGAGTCATCTTTTGATTTTGGTTGGCTGGTTGGTTTGTTTATTTATTTACTTACTTATATATTTATGCCTGCTTCCGCATCTGCTTTCTAGGGTCCACTGTGTCCGATACACACAGGAGTTCCTAAGTCCGCCCACAAAGAACCAACCCATTACCTCTTATCACACATTCAGAAGGGAGAGAGCAACGACGCAGGTTAATTTTTGCAAAGAGAGAAAAATAGTGTCACATGCCCTATGAAAGAGTGTGGCAGAATTGTACAGAAGTTTAAGGAGCAGTTTCACACAGCACAAACATAATACTACACAAAATAGAAAAACATTTACTTAACATCAACTACATGAACATATTTGCTTAATATTAGAAGCATTTTCCCATAACCACCCTTGTTTTATAGAGGAAGTTCCTGAGACTCAAGGGTCTTAACTTGCCTGTAGCTTCCAAAAGATTCCAATCAGAGTCTGAACCTGCCTTCAATCCCTGTGTTCCTTCAAAGCATGCTCTTTTCTACCGAACTCTACCTCCCCCAAAAAGAAGGGAGTCGGGCCTTCTCCATCTAGTCCTCATTGCTAATTTTTATGTGACAGAATGTCTTCATCCATTTATCCCCAACATCTTCCCCTGCTCCAAATTTTTGGTGAAATCATAATTTCATGATGATATCTCTCTCTTCTTCACAACTCTTTCCCCAAATTGTAATAGATGTTTGTGAAAGGAAGGAGGTGAGGGAAATCAGAAAATTCATATTATTTCATGACCACAGCAAGTAACTTTTTATAACTGTTCTGTAAATTTATTTGAAAGGCAGAGTGAGAGGGAGAGACAGATCTTGCATCTGCTGGTTCATTCTCCAACTGCCTGCAACAGCCAGGGCTGAGCCAGACTGAAGCTTGAAGCTTGGAACTCCATCTTGCTATCCCATCTGGGTGGCAAGGATCCAACTATTTGAGCCATCATCTGTTACATGCACATTAGCCGGAAGCTGGTACGGAAGTGGAGCTGGGACTCAAACCCCGGTATCTCAGTGTGGAAGGTGGGCATCCCAAGCAGCACCTAACACCTGCCCCATTCATTAGTGTTCTTAAGCACTTAATATGTGCTCTGTATTCTACTAAGAATAGGAGGAATGCCAATCAGGAATCCTACCCTGATAAAATTACAGCAAAAAAATAACAATGCAACAACTAGAGAAGAAAATAATGCATGACAGACTGTCAGAGTGGAGATCTAGACAGGCCAGAGCAGTGGGAAAGGCTCTGTGCAGTGAGGGGTCCTGGGTCCCCAAACCAGCCCAAGGTCCTATTTAGGGGACGGAAGAAGACGTGACTCAAGGAGTGAAGGCTGGCAGCAGGGAGACTTGATTTCTCCTGTGTTACGTGCTTTACGTGTAAAGCCCAAAAGGTGACACCGGCTACTCTGTGGGCTAAAAGCAACCACATGAGTCACTGCTGGATGTCAAAGGGATTTCTCAGCCAGGAAACAGTCTCTGTCTTGGTGTTTATGATCAACAACGTGGGCAGGCAGAAGTCTGATGAGTACACAAGCCGGCACAGAGAGCCCCAGGCTCCGCAGATACAGACCCGTGCCCCACTCACTATGAGGGCCCCTGGCAGCCTCTGGCCTTTCAGCTCTACAGGGAAGCAGGTGACTCCTTGACTGACGCCCCTGCTCTTTGCTCAGCATTTCACTCGAGGTATGGGACAGGCCACCGTCGATCCAAAACCCAATGTGCAGTATCTTTTAAAAATAATTTGTTGGATGGATTTGGCATTTCTAGATAAAAAACATTGGAAAAAAATCTTGATCCAGGTTAGTTTCATAATTCCCATTAGACCGTTTACGACATACATAGTTTGAACTTCAAATTGACATTCGGCACTAGAGGAGAGGTGGTTTTCATGATTTAGTGGGAAACAGAAAAGATGGGACTTATCTCTTGTTGAACAAACATGTAAACTTGAGTGCATATTAGTTCACGGAGTAGTTTTTGGCTTCAATTTTCTCACGAATATAATGCTTAAGAGGAGTGAGGAATGAGCTCTATACTTCCTTTACAGTTCTGAGACTCAGGGAATCTAATCTCTACATATTCCTGAAACAGAGAACAATATGAAGAGGCATGAGGTCTGCTCTCAAGGAGTATTCAAGTCTCCGAGCATTCTGAACGACCAGTAAAGCGACATCTGCCTGTTCCTTGGAGCTCTCTCCGTAGGACACCATTATGTCTTTCCCTGCAGCTGGGAACAATGAAAAGACTTGAGAGTATTTCTAGCAGGTTATTTTAACAGTGTTTGTCTTCCAGAAGTATTATCAAGACATTTTTGCCCTAAGAAACAAAAATCACCGAATATTTCTGCAACCAAATATTCGTAGTGTTGGGAGACAGAGAGGAAAAGAGAATCACTGAACCATATGACATGGATTTTAAGTCCACTTACTCCTTAGGTGACTTTTGATCACTTAGGGACTCACAAGCTTTACTCGTTTAAAAAGAGAAAGAGGGAAAAGAGAGCCTTCCATGTCTGGTTCACAGGTTTGCCTGAGGGAGATAGGAGATGGCATAAAAGTGCTTCATAAAACTTAATGTCTTCTACAAATGAAAAGAATCACATTTTTTACTGTGAACCATTGTTCTTGGGATTGGAGGAAGCTGGATCTATGAGCACGGTAATGACCTAAACATGTGTTGTAAACCGAAGTCTAGAAGTTAATGCCTTTAGCAAAGGAAGAACTATCTTCATTATTATTGAGAGGACAGAGAATGCAAGGCTAACAGTCAAAAGGAAACTCATCAGAGAGAGCTCCACCCTATGCAGATAGATGATTAAGCCTTGTGACAACACGGGGCGCCAGACAACTGGAGTACCACCTACTTTGAAGCAAGATAGGTGATGGTGGCATAACTCACCCTTTCCTTAGTATCGGGTGCAGCTGCCACCAAGAGCACCACCCATGCCTAGGTGATAGCCTTGCCCACGTGGGTCACTATCTCACCTTCCCGTGAAGAGCAGTCCTAGGGCAGACACCTGAACGCCATGGCGAAATTTCTGCCTCAGGACTTAGGCTGGTCTGGGAGATCTGCCTGTGAGTGAGAGCTGAACTTCAGCAATTCCTGACTCTTCCAGGCCAGAGCAAACTTTTCCACCGAGAAGGGAAGGCCGCTCTTACCAGGGTGGTAATAATCATGACAAGTAGCATGAAGAGTCCCCAGTGAATACCTATAATTGGGCTGCGTTCCTCTCGACTTTCTGCACGTCCTGCAGGGCAGAAATTTTCCTGAAAATCCTGAAGTTCACGTGTTTACAATTACAGGCAATGAGCCTCAAAAGAGCCAGCCTCATGGATCACTTGTGTTTTATTTTTGGTTTTGTTTTCATTAGATGCACCACTGAGCCGAGCCACAGGCCTTCCAGGGAGTTGCACAACGTGTTTCATGGCCACGGAAAAAAAAATAATTGGATTTAATAGGTTTTCACAATCATATTATCTACTTAACCTTCCAAGATCGTTACTCATTTAATTGCAAGCCCCAAGGAAAGATCACAGGGTAGGGGCCACACTAGACAGTCATAACAATAAAGAAAGATCCCTCACAAGCAACGTAACAATCTGTATCTGCTATCAAAAGTCATTTAAGTGTTCTGATATAAACCCTTTAGATTGGAAATTATTGGCTCTTTTGATAATTGTTCCCCTTAGAAAACAGACACGTGCATGTTGTAAGTAATGTTCTATGTTAACACATAAATATATTTTATGTGATATGCATGCATATATCTGCTTACAACTATTATACAGGTCTAAAGAGACAAAATGTAAGCCACAAGCTGTGAGTGGATAGGCTTTGCTCTGTGGTAGTGTTATGTAGCTTTGTGCAAATGCGCTCTTCCCTTGTTGAAGAGTAACCACAACTGGGGAGTGCAGTGTCCTATGAGAACATTTTTTTGCCCCCATATTGGCGAGGGCAGCAGCCAGGGCACATCACGTATCTGGGATAAGGGTGCTATATGGTCCTGTAGGGAACAAATTCTTTGCTTAGCTCTTAGAGAACCACAACTGGTCATTCAGGTTGTAAGAACCTTTAATTAGCTGTTCTACAAATTAGAGCATTCCTCAAGCTCCAAAAGATGTTTTCCATCTTGTCACCATCTAAAGGAAAGTTCTTGAACGAAAGAGTTACTCTCAATCTGGTTCTTATTCTCTCATTTACTTCTATGGGATTAAAGAAAAACAAAAGCACTTTTTAAACTCCCTATACAGAGTGTCCTGTAATTGGATTCCTTGTTCCTGTTCCAAGCCAAGGCATTGGAGCCACATTGCTTCTGCCAAGTTTGTTCTCTGAGCTTCAGTGTCCTTGTTTCTGCTCACTCCCAGGGTTCCAGGTTACACTGTCAACCCAGGCTCAAACCGTCCCACATCCTCCCACAGAGGTCTTCTTGTTGAGAAAGGTTCAACAAGAGGATGAAGTCCAATGCACCCACAATGCAATTGAAATGCCACCCTTCGGAGACTAGGGGCGAGTGGTGGGCAGACAGCAGAGCTTCCGGTTGACCATGAGGCTGGCTGACGGAGGCCAAGCACTGTCTTTCCAGGATCCCTCCAGTCCTGAGAACTAGGGCTGAGAAGGACTTCCCCATCTAGATCTGGCAACCCTCCCTGCCTCTGAGGTCTGCTCAGGGCCTGACAAGCAACGCCAGTCACAGGCCTGCAGTGACTTTGTACGATAGGCCAACAAAGGAAAACAAGAAAACTGTCTCTTTGGAAACCCAGTGTGAACCTTTAGTCTATAAGTTGTAGAATAAAGAAGTCTAGGCTCCCTATCAACCATTTCTTTTAGAAGCCTGTAATTTTTTTTTCACACTGTTAAAAATCCATTTTCCACTAGATAATCCCTTAACAGGGTAGCCAGAACAAAAAAGATGTGGTGAAATTATCATTCTCATCGTCAAAAGGATATTTTCAGTGAAACGACTTCTTTATGAACACATAAGGTGGGTGTTTGGTTACTTGGTTGATACAATTGGAAGAGCAACCAGAATATTCCACATACTCCATGTCAATGGACACTCCAAGGGTACAGGACACTCCCAGTTTGTTCCAATCATCATCATCTCCTGTTCATCTTCTCCCTCCCACCTCTGGCCAATAATCCTTGTATAGTTCACTTTCTTAGTCTTTTTTCCTAGAGGAATCCACCCTTCTCAGTGGGTCTCCTGGAGCATCATTCCAAGAATCCTTCCCATTCCTAAACTTGCTGTGTTAGTATCTGGGCATTCTGTGTCCAACAACAGGCCCACGACTAAAAGACCTCACCAGGATTATCTGCTCCTGGGGATAACACAGACCAGGGTTAGCAGGTTCACCCTACAGATCTAAGAACATCAGGGGCTTCGAGAATCACTCCACCCGCCCGTGACCTCTACAGCAGGGAGACAGCCTGCTTCTCTGTACACATCACCCACAACCCACATCCACATGAAATGTTCTGGAATTATTTGCTTCAGTGCCTGCAGCAAGCACCTAAGCAGGTTGAAAACAGATGTTTAATAACATTGGCATTTATTTAAGAAAATCTATTGAGAGCCTCCTCTGTAAAGTGTTGTGCTAGGTGCTAAGGATATAAAGATGAAAAGACAGGTAGACCAAAGGTAGGTGTTAACAATAGTCATTAAGACCATCCTAGTTCCTTTGTTCTGACTCCATGATCATTATTAAGTGTTCGTTTTATATAGGCTTTAAAACACTTTGACATCCTGATCTCATTTGATCTTCCTGTTGGATAAGGATTGTTCATTTTATAGATGAAGAGACTGAGGCTTCGAGGCGCTGAGTGATTTCATCCCAAGACCCAGAGCAAGTAAGTGGTAGAATCAAGAATCAAACCCGTAACTTTTGATTACAAATCTACAGCTTGCTCCATACATCACGCAGCCTCTTGAGGGTCAAGGAGGAAGTATTTTTTCCAAAACATCTTCTAGTAGTAACAAACAAATCCTGAACATGCAAAACCTGTCCTGATCTCCTGGGAGAAGATGCAGCAGCTCAAAGGTGTGTTGTCCCTGCTCAAAAGAATTTAGTGAGGGGAAGAAAAGTCACTGGACCTGAACAACAAATTCAAGGAAGCTAATAGGTGGGGGAAAAGGGAAAGAAAAAGTCTCATATGGGGGTTGGAGCCTAAAGAATCCAGATTGAACTTTGGGATTACACTTGGGACATTCTATCTTTGTATCGCATCCCCATTACTCGCAGGCCAAGGAGCAGGGAGTAAATAAACGTGGTTTTCCAGGCAGACTTTTCTACACTAGACCAAGTGTGCTGGCCAGCTAATACCAGTGCTCTCTCAAGAATCATCTCCTAATAAGTTGGAAGAGTATTTTAACAATCAGAAGTGCTTCGCAACTTGATAACTGCGCACAAGTCCTCAAGAACCGGAAAATTTTCAGAGAACTGATAACATTGTTTTTTCTTGACCCAGTAGGGCAATTTTACATAAAAATGGTCATCTCTCCTCTCTTCTTGACATCTATTTGGCTTTGACATTTCACAGTGGGAAGCAGGACCAATTGAAGTCACCACCATCTCTTTGGGAGGATCCAGAAAAATTCCTCAAGAATTGGTATTGGCCATGCTGAATGGCCGAGAAAGTGCCACTCGCAGCCAGTTGCAACAACTCTGGCAATAAAAGAGGCTCTGGGCCAAGTCAAGTGCTCCTTAACACAGTAATATCAGAATAATTTGTGGGGGTGGATGTTTGGCCTAGCAGTTAAACAGTCATTTGGGACACGTGTGTCCCACACTGGACTTACTGGGTTCAGTTCCTGGCTTCTGACCCTAGCGTCTTGCTAATGCAGACCCCAGGAGGCAGCAGTGAGGGCTGAAGTGGTTGGGCTCCTGACCCCCATCTGGGAGACTGGGGTTAGGTTCCTAAATCTGGGCATTTGGGGGATGAACCAGCAGATGAAAACTCACTCTCCCCCTCTCTGTATCTAAATAAATAAAATTGTAAAAATAATGATTTAACCAGGAAATTTAAAAAAATAAAAGAGTAGCCTCTGTGAAAGGAGGAAGCTCAAAATATGTTCCCCTTCTATGCAGCTAAATCGTGCTGCCTTGGCAGAAAACCTGTGCTTTCTTCATGTGGGAGTATTGTTGCTGTTCTGTTCGTTGCTTCAAAGATCCCCTCATGGATCCCACTCATTTTCTGACCCCTGCAGGTGAGAAGTGCATTAAGCATCTGGCGCAAGCTCACAGAAAGGGTGGCACAAAGCACAAGTTAGAAGCTCCACTTTCTGAGACGGAGGGTCGACTCTAGATCCTGGGAGTTTTGAGGGAGGAAAACAATGGGAAGGGGAAGACAGGGGAGGAGATAGGTGATCCCCACTTTCCAGACTTCTTACTCTTGTACAATAAAAAGATTGGGAAATTCCTGATCCTCCTGTGGTACCCTACTCTGTGAGTTACAGTTGATTTTTGAATAAAGAATTGTGCTCCTCGGCTTCTCAAAGAGCCAACTCCCTTTGGGAATCGTAAGGGCTATCATCACTGGTTATTACAGCCTGTAACTTGTTTGTAGGCTAACAAGAATTCATCTAACACACTTGTTTTACTGAAATTAATGATAATTACCTTTTGTTGCTTACAACCAAAGACTACTATTACTCCCTGCCCAAACTTTCTCTTCCCAACCTTTCTAACATCGTATTTCTAAACCTACCTAGATCAGCATCTACATTCTCCTTACCTTCTTCCTACAGCTAAAGAAGCATCCCTTCTACCAAGAGTCAACCTCTTCAGTGTGTTCTAGGCCGCACTCTCTTCCACATTTTTAGGGACCCCAGTCCTTGGGTAATCAGCCCTCTTTCACTCTACTTCATTTCACAGCCACTCTTCTGTAGGGAGCTGCCTGAACATGCTGCTCTCATTTCTTTCTCAAATGCACTCTTGTCTGGCTTCTGCCCTCCACACACACCACTGACACTGAAGCTGCCCTTACCAGGTCACTACTGACTTCCATGGGCCAGGTCCATGGCTATTTCCCGTGCTTTTCTTATTAGACTTTTTTGGAACATTGGCCTAGTTGGCAACCCCCTTGTCGAAGGCTCTTCTTGATTCACCTACAGATTGCTCTTGCTGAGAGCAGGGTAAAAGAGCAGCCATGTGGGTGTTGTGGGAGCTCAGAAGCTAGTAGACTCAAGGCAGAAAGGGTAAAAGCTCAATCCATGTTTAGGAAGGACATATGACCTACTTAAATAATTCAGATTTTCTCACCCCCAGAATGCAAATCTTTCATTGACATCTCAGCATTTAAAGTATATTACAATTAAGGAAAACCATAAGTAATCTAGTGCTATTGAGATCCTCAGCATCAACAGTGTTCTCTTGATTTGACCAATGTCCTATCTTTTCATTTCAAAATGTGAACAGCTGCTCAAGAGTGAGTTATTCCTTTTATAGCTATGTAAACTTACAGTACTACTTAACAGTAAGTATCGGACAAAAATTTTATCGGCCATTGAGTCAAGTGAACATCGTTTGAGAAAGCAGAAGGCCATGGCTACCTGGGAGCCCGTTGGTCTTTCAAACAAACAAAATCTAACCACCTCTAGTAGCCAATTGTATTATTCCCACAATGCAATTAGCATCCTTCTCTTTTTCAATCATATCCTCACCCACAGTCAACAAGAGATGAGATATTGCTTAGTCACACAGTGTAGAAGAGACTTCGAGAGTCCAGCGTTTCACCCACATCCACCAAGATGAGGTCCATGTCAGTGTGTGATCTTGTAACTGCCCGAGACATTTGATGAAGCAACCGACTAAAGAGTTTGTGTTAGTGCCAGGCTTGTCTCTCCTGTCTTCACTATCCTATACATTAAAAAAAATTTTTTTTTTGACAGGCAGAGTTAGACAGTGAGAGAGAGACTGAGAGAAAGGTCTTCCTTTTCCATTGGTTCACCCCCCAAATAGCTGCTATGGCCGGTGTGTTGCGCCAATCCAAAGCCAGGAGCCAGGTGCTTCCTCCTGGTCTCCCATGCGGATGCAGGGCCCAAGGACCTGGGCCATCCTCCACAGCCTTCCCGAGCCACAGCAGAGAGCTGGACTGGAAGAGGGGCAACCAGGACAGAATCTGGCGTGCTGGCGCAGCAGGCAGAGGATTAGCCAAGTGAGCCGCGGCACCGGCTATCCTATATATTTTTGAAATTTGACTGTAATCTTGAAAGTGTATATTTCTATTTTGCTCCACATTTTTGTCTTGTATCATTATTCTGGGGGCCATGTGTCAACACCTAAGATCATATTTCTAGAGGATCTGCTTCCATCGATGTTGTTTCCAAAATCAGCATACACTATGGCCCTTTGCAAAATTTGTAAACACAATTGCAAACATCACTCTGTTTGGCTCTGTCTGTTGGTAGAGATTCCCACAAACTCATTAGACCAAGAAAGGAGTGGTTTTGTGACGGTAAGCAGGTAGGCCACAGATGGTGGTCAAAAATTTCCTACATTATGATCCTATGCTTTTACCTCTGGCTTGCAGTGATCTGTGTTGGGGAGCAAGACAGATGGCCTTTTCTGGATGGACATCACTTGTCGGGACTCTCCAGAGCATTCATCTGGCCAAATATTCATCTGGATTTTATCAACTTGGTGTGGTTAGGAAAATAAAAGTGATTTCCAGAACAAAGTACAAAGTCACAAACCAACTCCCTTTTTAAATAAAAATAGATTTTTTTAAAAACTCAATGACTTCTTTTAGTCTCTCGTTTCCCTCAGAAGTTAATTCACTTGGTTATTTTATCTTCTTCCAACATTTTCTCCCCCAACATCTGGTATAACTGAATTAAAAGATTCTTTCCTGGTTTCTTTTTCTGAAGAAGGTGCACATAGATGTCACAGGCCTAGAACAGACTGAAACAAGGCCAGAGCTGGTTATAGCATTGGCAGTACTACATTAAAATTTTTACCTACACATTCCTTGAATTTGGGCTTCAGTGATTGGCTGAATTGAGTCAGTGGAGATGACAATATTTGGCAGAATTAACTATATTAACTACAGTCAGTCCAAAATGAATCAACACAAGCTTGCCAACAGCCTTCCAAGAATTCAGCAGTTGCTTGTGGACTATTAGCTGGTCCCTTCTTCAGAAAGTTCATCACCTATCCGGGGAAACATGGTCAGTGGCAAACTTTGTCTCCTCTGCCAAGTCAGTTATCAGTTCTCTGTTCTTAAGAGAATTCCCCAGGACCAGCGCTGTGGTGTAGCAGGTAAAGCAACCGCCTGCAATGCTGGCATCCCATATGAGTGCCGGTTCGAATCCCAGCTGCTCCACTTCCCATCCAGCTCTCTGCTAGGGCCTGGGAAAGCAGAAGAAGATGATCCAAGTCATTGGGCCCCTGCACCCACATGGGAGGCCCGGAAGAAGCTCCTGGCTTCAGGTTGGTGCAGCTCTGGCTGTTGTGGCCATCTGGGGAGTGAATCAGCAGATGAAAGACCTTTCTTTCTCTCTCTCTCTGCCTCTTCCTCTCTGTAACTCTCCCTTCAAATAAACAAATCCTTAAAAACAAAAACAAAGAGAGAGAGAGAGAGAGCATTCACCACCGTTGAGTCTTTAGTTAGGCAGAACATGTCTCTGTGGCTTCCTGGGATTTGCTGTTCCACCCCCAGCACATAAGCAACACTTGCAATTTTCCCACTTCTCCATTTAAAAAAATCTTGTCTATTATTTGAAATATTGGTCTATCTTCCCAACTTGGGGAGCAGGAGGACCCCTTTTGACTGCTGGGATGACTGTATCCACCACCAACTAGAATTTAACATGGTACCTGATACGTATTAGTAGGCAAAGAGCAACTTTCTTTAAACCTGAAACTAAGAGAGAACAGGGAACAGGATGGAGGCCTCAAAAGCTGCCTGCAAATGAACGGGTGGGAAAGTGCAGTATTTCAGGAAAGTTTACCAAACGCAGAGCCTGAGCTCAGGGCGGAGGATGGGATGCTGGAGTTGGTTCGGCAGGAAGGAGCTGTAAATGACCCAGCCTTGAGATGGTGAGGCCACATGAGAGAATGGAAAGGAGCTCAGGCAGGTATGAAAGGTTTATTTTTTTGGGAGGGAAGGGAATCAATCAAACTTGCTGATTATAAGTCATGACGGAGAAGAGGGGCTGGCTGAGCAGGATAAAGGCGAGGGAAGCAGAGATGACTTCAGAGTTCTGAGCAGGAACGACCAGGATTCCCTGGCAGGAACAAGGAACTAGGAAAGGGAACTGGCGATGTGGGGGAGAGGATGAGCTCAGTGAGACACTTTTGGATTTGAGGCACTGGGAGGATTTTCAAGTGAAAATGGCCAGTGAGCAGTCAGAGATATGGGAATAAACCTTGAGACAGGACATGAGCCGTAAATCGGTGAGTCATGAGCACCGCGTGCCTGCAGTCGTGAGCATGGGGTGGATCGCCCCGCACTGGGGCTTCCAACGCCAAGAGCAGAGGACCCAGGACTGAACAGTGCAGGAAGAGGTGGCGTGAGGAAGGCATTAAGAGGCATGTGGGAAACTTCAGAGCTGGAAAGGGAGCGAGAGAACCAGGAGCACAGAAAGCCAGAAATGCAAAAGAATGAGACATTTCCAGGAAGGAGGAGGAAAAGTGTAATGAGAACTGCAGAGGGACCGTGAGAGGCAGATGATGAGAAAGGCTACTGGAGGTCACAGCACCAGTTGGTGACTTGGAGGAGCCAATCTGGGTAGAGATGGGACCGGGGGTTACATTTCCAGGAGCTAGAGAGATAAAGGACAGAGGAACAGACACAAAGAGCACAGACCGTACATTCAAAACCCTTGCTGGTGCCTTGAGAGGACAAAGCTGTATATGTGTTGTTAAGAAAACATTTGATCACATTTGTTAAGAAACGTAGTTAATTCCTCCATTTCTTGTTGACAAGTCCAGGAGAAGTTCAAATGGACTTCTGTTATCCTTAAAGTGGAGCTTAATACTCCCTCCATTTTACACACACACATACACACACACACTTCTTAAAATCCACAGACCCCCTTCCTGAGCCAGTGAGTTGCATTTCCCAGAATTTGGGCTTCCCGATAAAATCAGACTGTGACTTCCCACAGATGGGCAGCTGGGACCTCATTGAGACCGGGGAGCGCCAAGTGCCTGGGGGAGCGGGACACTGCCTGCCCCTCCCAGGAATCCCCTTACTTGGGCTTCCCGTCCCAGCCTTTGGCTCCAGTGCTCGTGTGTAAGAGAGACTTCAATGTTAATGTTTATCCTTTAGCTAGCCTCACCATATTAGGGGGTCTGGGGGGCAGGGGATGACTAAGTCCATCATTCTTGAGTGGTCAGTCCTGTTGTGATTTCAACACAGTCCTGGAGCAAACTGGGAATACCTAAAGAACTGCAAAGTGTGCCGAGAAACAAGGACAGTCTGAGCACGGCCCTGATGTCTCTCAGGACCGTCTGCCTTCCTAAACATCAGCCTGCTTCCCTTCCTTTGTCCTCATCTTGTTCCCAAAACATAAATACCACATGCCTTCCCCAGGTTAAGGAACACTTGGCATGTGAACTTGGGGTATGCATGCAGTGTGTAGGTATTTACTATCATTCCAGACTCAGGGTCCACAACTTTACAAGACACTCTAACAGCTGGCGTTTCAGTACAGAAGGTAAACTTCCAGAAGTTTAGTTTAGAAAAGAAAAACAATTTTCCCCAAACATGAAAATAGTAAACATAGACACCTTTGATCATTTACCCATAATTTTAATTTTAGAAAGTAAAACTATCACATATACTCAGGAAAATGCACAGATTCTAGGTTCGAGGCTTAGTTTACCTAAAATGAACATCCCCAGAAAGCCAGTCCTCAGATCAAGGGATACATCATGACCAGCCCCTTTCGAAGCCCCTCTCACGGCCTTCCCAATCCCTACTCCCCTAAAAGGAATCATTACTCTAACTTCCATAGCCACATCAGTTTTGCCTGGTCTTGAGTTTTGGTAGAAATAGGATTTTAATGTATACATTCTTTTGCATCTGGCTTATTTCACTCAACATTCTGTGAGCTTCAGATGCATCTCTGTTGCAGTAGATTGTCACAGTTTGTTCACTGTATAAATATACCACAATTTATTTACCCATTCCTCTGTTGATGGATATTTGAGTTGCTTCCAGTTTGGGGCTATTGCAAATAGTGTTGCCGGGAACATTCTTGTACGTGCCTGGTGCACATGTGCGTTCACTTCCCTTGGGGAAAAATGTGGGCAGGGAATTGCTGGGCCCTAGGGCAGGATTTTGCCCTCCGCTGGGTTTCCACAGAGCCACAAGAGTATCGGGAACAACAGCAAGATCCCTCTTAGCCCTTAGTGAGCTTTGCCAATATGGAGAACCTCCAATTTTAAAACTTTCTGATCGTACAAATGATCTTTTCTAATATCTTACACTTGCTTTCCATCTATAATGAATGGGGATTTTATTGAGTCTTCAGTTTAAAAGTCACGTAGTTTGGAGTCAGTGCTGTGGATTAAGATGCCTCCTGTGATGCCGGTACCCCATGGGGTGCCCCTTCAAGTCCCTGCTGCTCAACACTTCTGATAGAGCTCCCTGCTGCTGTGCCTGAGAAAGCAGTGGAAGATGCCCCAAGTGCTTGGGAATCTGCAACCCACGTGGGAGCTGGGAATGGAGTTCCAAGCTCCTGGCTTCTGTCTGGCTTAGCCCCAGCCATTGTAGCCATTTGGTGAGTGACTCAGTGAATGGAAGATCTCTAAGTCTGTCTTTCCAATAAATAAATCATTTATAAAGGAACATATAGTTCATAAAGATAGACTGAGGTGCTGGCTAGAGTCCCTCAATTCTGCTTTCAGATGTCTTTGAAAATATACAAAAGAAGAAAAGGTAAAAGGAAAGGAGGCAAGGAGGAAGGGAAGGATTGCTGATACTCAGTCAGTCATCTCACAAACATGGTCACTTTCAACAACAAAAGAAGGGTTCTATAGGAAATGAGTTGATGAATGACATTAATTCCCTTGCCAGTATATTATTCTTTCAGGATAATCATATAAAAAATCAATTGTATGGGGCCAGCTCTGTGGTGCAGCAGGTAAAGCTGTCACTTGTAGTGCCAGTATCCCATATGGGCTCCAGTTCAAGTCTCGGCTCTTCCACTTCTGCTTCAGTTCTCTGCTATGACCTGGGGAAGCAGCGGAAGATGGTCCAAGTGCTTGGGCCCCTTCACCTGCATGGGAGACCCAGAAAAAAAGCTCCTGGCTCCTGGCTTCAGGTCAGCACAGTCCCAGCTGTTGCAGTCATCTGGGGAGAAAGCCAGCAGATGGAAGACCTCTCTCTCTCTCTGCCTCTGCCTCTCTATAACTCTTTCAAATAAATGAACCTTTTAAAAAATTAATTATACATGTGCACATATTTAGATGTATACAATTAAGTGTGTATATAAATTTAAAATATAATTAAATATTAACATCTGTAAGAGAATATTCCAGATTGAATGCCTCCCCAACATGTTGAATACTGCATGGCTTGGGTGATGGTTGCTGGGAATACCCCTGAAAAGCCTGTACTCTTCATAGTCATCGCTTGAATTAACCATGTACAACTCCAGGAAAAGTCCCCCAAATTTTTAGGAGAAAAGACAATGGGAAAAGTAACAAGACACCTATCATGTGATCCCTTTGCCTGGCTCCACACTCAGTGTAGATGCTCCTCATTAAATAGTTCCAAAGCCAATCCCCTGCGAAGACACCCAAGTGACTGCTTCTCTGTCTCCTGGGTTTTGAAAGTGAGAGAAGGCTGGCGCCACAGCTAAGTAGGCTAATCCTCTGCCTTGCAGCGCTGGCACCCCGGGTTCTAGTCCCAGTCAGGGCGCCAGATTCTGTCCCGGTTGCCCCTCTTCCAGGCCAGCTCTCTGCTGTGGCCCGGGAGTGCAGTGGAGGATGGCCCAAGTGCTTGGGCCCTGCACCCCATGGGAGACCAGAGGAAGCAGCTGGCTCATGGCTTCGGATCAGCGCGATGTGCCAGCCACAGCACGCCGGCCACGCCAGCCATTGGAGGGTGAACCAACGGCAAAAAGGAAGACCTTTCTCTCTGTCTCTCTCTCTCACTATCCACTCTGCCTGTCAAAAAAAAAAAAAAAAGAAAGAAAAAAGAAAAAAAGAAAGTGAGAGAGAGCCCAGATCCCTCAGACACACCTCAACCCTCCCAAGTCAAGCCACTTTCACTCCTGTCCCAGCACTATCATTGACCTAGTACCAGAACCCTAGTGAGCCTGTAACCTTTCCAAAAACAGACTGTGGAATTCAGAAGGGTAGGGACCAGGTCTTGCTCCTCCTTTGAGTCACCCAGAGTTCTAAGCACCTTGCAGGCCCCAAACAATGCCCAAGAAAACATTTAGTTGAACTGACCCCTGAAGCAATTCTGATTATACTGAGAGTAGGTGTTGTTTTCCATCATATGGAGCCATTTAGATCACGTGTCTATCTTTTGTGGATATTCCACTAACCCAACACACACACACACACACACACGCCCCTTCTTCCCTTGCCCATTCCCCTTTCTCTTACAAAATGTTAATAAGCACTGCAAAAAAAAAATCATTACCCTTCACCAATTAATCACAGTCAGCTAAATTTTTCTCATTAGGGCTGAAAGCACAGCTGAAGTATGTTGTGGAAAAGGTTAAGACCAGCAAACAAAGAGAAGACAATTCCACTCCTGTTAGCCACTGTGCGGCTGTGTGGCCCTGGTCTCTGGGTCTCACTTCCCTCCTGCAGTAGGCATTCTCCTCATACCCTTCGGGGAGGTTGCAAAGATGCATGCCTCCCATAATTCTTCAGAAGGAGAGCGCTTACATCATCTTCTCTCAGTTTCCCCCAGGACACTGTCAAAGCCAGAACGGGGTGCAGCTTTCTGTTTGCTCAGAGTCAAGGTTGGTTTCACCCAAGAACAGTTTATCAAATAAAAGCATGGCGGGAGCACTTCCTATCTGTTTTGGCAACAGGAAACTTGGAAATTAGAACTCAACAACTAGACTTTTAGCACTCAACGGTCACTCTCCCTTTCCAAACTGAGCCTGCTTTGGTCACTGGAGTGGGGGTGAGGAGACCCTTCAGACAACAGCAAGAGACTGCAACAGCAGACCCAGAGCCGTAGAAAGAGTTCAGCCATTCTTCCCTAAGGGGAGTTGAGCAATCCGAATTTTCTGAGTTACTTTAAGTAGGCTTTCTCCTCCACAGGTTAGACCCTCAGAAGTCTAAGTAGTTGGGGCTGGCACTGTGGTGTAGTGAGTAAAGCAACCACCTGCAGTGCTGGCATCCCATATGGGCACTGGTTCAAGTCTCGCTGTAGATGCAGCTCCCTGCTAATACCCCTGAGAAGGCAGCAGATGATAACCCCACAGAGGAGACCCAGATGAAGCTCCTGGCTCCTGACTTCCCACCAGCCCAGCTCCAACCGTAGTGCCCATATGGGACATGAACCAGCGGATGGAAGACCTCCCTCTCTCTCTCTCTTCCTCTTTTTTTGTAACTCTCCCTAAACTAATTAAATATTAAAATAAAAAAACACATTTAAAAGATTCTTCAAAAAAAATTAAGTTTAAGTAGATTTTCTCCTCAGTGCTGTCTGATCCACAGTGAGGTCTGTAGCCTCCTGCTGTATCAACCTGTTAGCCTTTCTTTCCTAAAGCCAGGACACAAGATGTCATCCCAGGCAAGAAGGGACACTCCTACTCAAGGTCGTTTCCCCAGTGCAAAGCAGAAACCTGGGGGCAGACCCTAACAGGATGTTGACTGAACCAAAGCCTCAGTAAAACTGTGCTTTTCCCACAAGCCTGGGTTTAAAGGTGTGCCTGAAAGTTTCAACAAGATACCAGCAGGGAATTCCAATGCACTTCCTCTTTTAGAAAGATTAAGCCGAAAATTCATCCTGACATCGAAGATCAGGATTGAGACTCTGATCCGAACATGACTTTCTCCATCTCTCATTCCAGGCTGACGGCTGCCAAGCACCAGATGTTCAAACTGTTGGCCTTCTCTGCAAATCTCTTCCACCCATTGCACTTGGGTGGTGCTTGTCGCTGTTGCTCTCCCGTCCGCCTCCACTGTTGCTGTGTTTGTTTCTTTTCATGCTAAAGTTCAGGCCCAGCTAAAGCTGCATTCAGAGAGTGGGAGTGAGTGTCTGGCCACCGAGAGAGAGGAGGAGGGGAGAGTGACTCCCTCTGGAGTTGTGTGTGTCCTAGATTTTCTGAAATGATTACACCCGAGGACTCAGAGGCAACTCACTCTTTCAAGTCTGAATGCTGACTCACGTCCTCCGCTCCAGGGCAACAGAAAGGAAGCGTGGAGCTGCAAAAGCAGGGGTTGGCGAGCAGAGAGTGGGGGAGCAAGGTCACCGGCAAAACCCCTTCTCGGAGCCTAGGTCGCCCCCAGTTTTCCTTGAGGCTCATGTAACTTGATGGTGGACACTGCACATGTTACCCAGATGGCATTGCCTGCTCCTTTTTCAGCCCACTCCTTGCCTTGTCTTCCCTGGAGACCTTTGGGACCCGCTAATTAATAAGGGATGGGGTTATTTCTATTGTGTTTGCAAGGATGGATGAGATGAGTCAAACTGAGGAAAACAAAACAAAAAATTTCCCATAGCATAGAGTGATTTCCCATAGCATACAGTGATCCAGAAGGGAATCTTTGCTGAGACGTGAAAGTGTCATTTCCTCAGAGACCGAAGTGGGTTCACGAGAGTTTGCGTCGCTCGACACGGCTGGCTGACCACAGAGCCCTTGGCTATCTTCACCCCGTAACTAGTCAGCGGTTCGATAACGTGATTGATCTGCCCATGAGCAGGAAGTGCACGCTTTCCTAGTCTAGGAGACCACCAGAATCCTTCTCCCAGGAAAGCCATCTGTGCAGGTCCCAGACACAAAACACCTTCCATGACCAGGACAGGGTCAAAGCTTACATTTCACATGACATTTTCAGAAGCGATAGTTAGCAATTTTTATCATTTTATTGAATTAGACAAAAATTTTGAGACCACTGATTCATTTTGTTCAACAAATACAAGAGTGCTTTAAAGTGTGTTTTTTTTTTAATGGAGTTAAAAGATAAGCCTATTTTGGTGAAAAAAAAATCCATATAGACAAGTGTTTATTCCATACCCAGCAAGTGCTGGGTACCTTGATAGGAGCTGAGGATACCTGGAACGCATGTCTAATGAGGAGTCTGAGAATGAGCACCTGTGTTCACACAGCCACACACAGTCACCTATGTGGTGGATGTCACAGAGGCAATGAACAGGATGAACCAAGGATGGGGTGGAAGCAGATGTATAAAAGAAGAAATAATCCCTCCACTGGCTGGAACAAGGTGCTCTACACACCACTGTGCCCAGCTCGGTGATCGGCACGAAGCCCAGTCAGGTGTGTAGCCCTCAGCTTCACCTGCACAGGTGGCTCGAGTCTACCCCACCACACAGTCCTTATGCCCGTGGTTCAGCTGCTAAGCCTCTGAGATGCTCTACCTCCACCCACTACCTGGTCCAGCCCCAAGAGCCTCCACAATCCAGCAACTAAAGGAGCTTCCTGCATAATGGATGGGCTTTGAGACCCTGCTCTAGCTCCACCCTATTGCCCACTGTAATTCGTGAGTGCCAGGGCTGCCCTGGCCAGGAAATGGTGTAGGAATCGAACAATGGAGGTGAATGCACGCATGGTGTGTGAGACAGCAAGCGAGCACATCCTTAGCTGGCTTACCCTCACCAGCTGCCTTAGAGGAAATGGCTGGGATTTTGGCATTGCTGTCCCCTTTTTCAGAGTCATTACTATATCAAATACTATCTATAGTATCTCCTCTACTCCTGGGATAGAACAGTGAGAAGTTAAACAGAACCCATGCCTTTTAATGTTACATACCTAAATTTTATAAGGTCTAACATCTGCAAAAACATGGCACTGAGCATGAGGAGACAAGATGTCGGTATCATCTCGAGAAGTGTGTTTTGGGCAAGGCCAGTGGTGTGACAGCTGATTATGTCCTCCGTCACACCCTACCCGGCACACCAGCATCTGTCCATGGTGTGAACACACAGTGACACACTCTCTTCTACTCTAGGACCAGGGAGAAGCAGTGATGGAAAAAGATCTGTGTCATAATCCTTTCCCTATAGAAATATAAAACACATATGTCTGTGCTTGGTAGTAAAATATTAGTTTAGGGCTAATAAAATAGGAAAATATGTCATTCAGCATAGGTACAACTCAGAAGGGAATCATAGAGATCTACAGAAACAATCACAAGCAAATCATCATGATCTCTGATCACTACTGAACTAAAGTCAAAATAGAGTCATTCTCTCTCTTACTAAAAAAGTTCTTTCCAATCACTGCTGTTTCTTTCTACCCTGGATCTATCTAGACTTTGATGGCTCCTGGGACCTACCAGCCCTTGGGCAACTCTGCGGCCTCCCCTGCACCTCTCTCTAAGGGAAAGACAATCTTGTTCTGGTCCTGCGGCTTAATGGAGCCCCATTCTTGCTCACCCTCTCTACATCTGGAGAAAAACAATAATAAACCACAGTGTTGTGACCACATGAGTTCCTCCTGGTGGCATCTTTCTTATCAGAATAAGAAACAGCCTTTCTTCCACGAGCCATCCCTCCAGGTTTATAGAAGCACCCCAGTACCATCAAACCCAGGGTCCTCTGTATGGAACAAAGAGTCCACCTGGAGAAATAGCAGCTGGCCACGCTCTGCCTCTCCCCAGTGTTTGCACTTCAATCCCACTTACTTTGCTTTTCCTTATCTCATTTCTCCTCCTCTTCTATCTGGGCCTCTAACCCCTGCTCAGTTCATTTACATCAGTTAATTTCAGTCCCACTCATATAATTAGGCAGGAGAATGTCTGTGAAAGCACCCAGTAGCAGGTTTGACACATGTAAGTCATCACTAAGCCCTAATTTTGTACTGTTTTTTGCAGGAGTGTAGGTGGGGGTGGTACATGCAAACAAGAGGGAAAGCCTTGGTCCTATCATCCCAGGAGTCTGGTGTCTCATAGAGATGGGAGATGCTTAAGAAGAGTATGATGTCAACAGAAAGAATCCGACGCTATGGGTTCAAATCCAATGTAGAAGAGGGAGCATTTGAGTGGACCCAGCCGACAGGTGAGACTTCCACTCTGCTGAGGACAGAGCAGGCATTTGGTGCAGAAGTTAAATAGCTGCTTAGGGAACCCCATCCCATATCAGAATGCCGGGTTCAAGCTATACCTCTGCTTCCTTACCAGCTTCCCACTAATGTGCACTCTGGGAAGCAGCAGAAGACAGCTCAAGTACTCGGGTCCTGCTACCCCTATGGGAGACTTGGATTGGGTTCTGGATTTCTGCTTTGGCTTCGTTCAATTCTGGCAATTTCAGGAGTAAACCAACCCATGGAAGATCTCTCCTTCTCCCTCTCCCTCTTTCTCTCTCCCCCTCATCCCCTTTCAAATAAAATGAAATTAATTTTTAAAAAATATTTTAGCAGCCAGCACTGTGGCGTAGCATGTAAAGCCACCACCTGCACTGCTGGCATCCCATATGGGTGCCAGTTCGTGTCCCAGCTGCTCCACTTCCTATATTGCTCTCTGCTGTGGCCTGGGAAAGCAGTAGAAGATGGCCCAAGTCTTTGGGCCCTGCACCCATGCAGGAGACCCAGAGGAAGCTCCTGGCTCCTGGCTCCAGATCGGCGCAGCTCTAGCCATTGCGGCCAATTGGAGAGTGAACCAGCAGATGGAAGACCTCTCTCTCTCTCTCTGCCTCTCCTCTATGCGACTTTCAAACAAATAAATCTTAAGAAAATATATTTTAAAAAAACGATGAGGATCTTGTTCGATACACCTGTTGCTCAGGGATTCACACGACTCCATAGAATGGAATCCCTGCCAAGAAGGAAGGAATCCCATCAGATCAGTGATAAACCCGACAGAAAAGGTGATGGAGGACCCTGGTCATGTAGCCATTACCGTGACCCTCCTCTACATCCAATGTGAGAATGAACTGCCCAGGAACATCCCCTTCTTGAAAGATGTCCTGAAATAAAAGTGACAAGAGTTCACCTGTGCACAGAAAGGTGACGGCCCCTTCAGGCTGGCTGAGGACTTGAAGAGAGGAAGGAGTTCTTTGTAAAGAATGGATGGGGAGCAGGGGTTGGAGGTGTCATTCTTCTCCCCATGAAAGGTGCAAACAAACACTCTTAAAACTGAAAGCTGCATTTGGGAGGAATGCAGTCCCCATACATCACCTGTGATTAGCACTGGGGCAACTCTCACAGGCAGGAAGGCTTCCATTCACAAGCAGACAATTCACCCCATTGCTTTGTGGGTCTTAGGTCATCCCCCGGGGAAGGGGAACAATGGCCCTCAGCCCCGTGGAGGGAACTCAATCAACCAACTCGTGTGCACTGAAGCATCCAAAGGGTCATTGGAGGTGCTGTTAACTCTCATTGGGTTTTCTGTTTTTTTCTTTCCGGGCTGGGGAAGAGATAACCTGATGTGTCTTACTAGAACCTACATCTGGGAGATTTTTGTTTCGCTGTTTGGGGCTTTTACCAGTTCTGTATTCAAAGACCAACACAAAACCCCTGTTTACTTTCTGTCCTAGAAAATGCCGGCAGGTCGACCTCAAGCAGTTCCTAGAAAATGCCCCTCCCCCACCCCACCCGCCTCTCCCAGCTGGGGGCAGGAGGATGTTTAGCTCTGACACTTGCCATCCAGGTTCAGATCTGGTCAACACGCAAAGCCACGCACTCTTCTAAGAGTGGCCCGAGGGTCTCGGGCATGCGTGGCAGTGATTTGCTTGCCTCCTGGCCATGGCATTTGGAAGACTGTAGGGAAGCAGCTTTCTACTCATTTGACATTGTTATCAGCTGTGATTTTCCTAAGGCAGGTGCCCATATTCAAACAGGAGAGCGAGAGAAAATGCTAGCCTAGACATTGCAGAGGGAAAAAACCGAGACGGGGTCAATCCACTTAGAACTGGGCAAAGCTTTAGCTTTCACAAAGGAAAGGTAGAACTCTAACAATCTTGTTACAATCTTCTCATTCTACCCATTCTCTTGTTACAATTCTTCTCTTTTGCACTCACCCCAAATCACTGTCTCTCTGATGAAGTTCAGCTGAATATTTCTGACATAGAGTCCTACTGGATGACTGAAAACCGAAGCCAGAGGGGGGAAAATACTCTCCCATTAGCATTCAAAGCAAAACCCACCACTGAGATGTACGAAAGACCTAGGGAATAAAAATAAAGGCCCAGAAGATGTAAGAGAGTGAGTGAGAAGCAGTTTGAAGGCCTCTCTAGATCTACAGTCCAGTGTGCTTAGGGCGGCCAGTTACCCCTGGAGTCAGGCCTGAGAGGAAAGAACAAGCAAGACCAATGGCGCGGCAGCATGTTCGTGCCAAAAGGCCTTGTGAAGGCAGCATGTTCACGGTCAGCCTCGGTGGGGGTACGGGGCGGGGGGAGGGGTGTGTGCTGGAAGAGGGAGATAGGAGAGAGAACAAAGGCAAACCCTCTGGCATCCACCCACACAGAAAATTTCTGTACTTCTTACCATGGAAATATTCTCTTAGAGGACGGGAACAGACCCTGGGGGACTTCCATCAGAAAGGGAAATGCCCCAAAGCCCATCCAAGAAGGAAGAGACTGGCAAACGGAGCCGTGCGGAAGCGCTGGCCGATTCAGGATGCCAGATGTGTCTGCACCAACTGCGCTTACTCACCAGGGACTCAGGCAGACCCACTTCTCCCTGCACCCCACGCCGGCTGTCTCGGTGCTTCCCAGGCCGGGGGCTATTAAAAGCTCACGCCACTGCACCCATTCCTATCCAGAACCTGCAAACCCTCTCCCATAGCCTATGGCACCCACTTAGTTGCCTAACTTAAAATCCTCTCGGATCCATGGAGTCAAGAAGCAGGCACCAGACCAACCTGGGGACCTGCAGGCTTCTGAAACCACGCTCTTCCACCACCAAATCAATCTCTATCTTTCACTTTCTAGCATCTCGGGAAGCAGCCCCAGGCGGACCGGTAGCCCTGGAGGACTGCTAATGAGCTTTCCCCATATGCAGTGTCTCCCTACTTCTTTTTCCTTCAGTGAGAACTCATGAAAGCATCTGCCCAAAGTCGCATGGAAAACACTGAGTTCAGTATCCATATTCCTTCCCTTTGCAATGCCACCACGTTCACCGCTGCTAACAACTGGGTTCACAAGGCCTGCCCATTTAGTGATGTGTTTTTTGCAGGTCCTGGTCACCTATATGCTGCAAGATCAAGGTAAATTCTGGAGAAACTGGAAAGGAAACCACAAAGCATGTGTTTCTGCTCTAGTTCCAGGAATTCTCATGTGTCTGAGAATGTAATACTTAAATACTCATCCACATGGGGCAGCTGCCCGGCACAGTGGTTAAGTCCCAGCTTGGGATGCCTGCTTCCCATACCACAGTGCCTTGTTTGAACCCCAGCTTCTCCGCTTTTGAACTCGCACCTACTACTGCACACCTTGGGAGGCAGCAGGTGATGGCCCAGTAGTTGGGTCCCTGACACCCATGTAGGAGACCTGGATTGAGTTCCAGATTCCTGGCTTTGGTCTGCCCAGCCCTAACTGTTGTGGGCATTGGGGAGTGAACCAACAGGTGAGGGTCGGTCGGTCGGTCAGTCAGTCGGTCTCTCTCTCTCTCTCTCTCGCTGCCTTTTAAATAAAATGAAAATAATTTTTTTTATTTTAAAAAGTAAATACGCATCTACAGATGAAGACAAATCCAATTTACTCAATATGGCTGTAGCTAATAACAATTCAAAAAGGAAACTGCTCTGTGGATGGTTTTGTGGTGTAGCAGGTTAAGCCCTCCTCACCTGTGATGCCAGCATCCCATATCAGAGCCCCACCCCCACCCCTGCTTGAGTCTCAGCTGCTCCACTTCCAATCCAGCTCCCTGCTACTGTGCCTCTGAGAGCTGGGACTTTCTGTATTCCAAATTGCATTAGGCTGTCTCTCTTGATTGCAGCAAAATTTAATTTTTTCCTATTAGTATAGATGATCCAGAACTAACTCTCCAGTTGATTTAGCCAAAAATCACCTGACATGTATGCCTCCTAGGTGATTTGCCACACATAACAATAGTATACTAGGACATCAATAAATCTTCAGAACTGTCAAGATGAGTACCTCCAGTCTCAAGGGGAAATAGAAGATGATCCATTAGAATGTAGAGAGACATTGGATTACCTGTATTTATCATACCCTTTTATACTTCTAGTTTAGAACTGTGTTTTAAAGTGTACATAATACAGACAAACCTTACAGATGCAAAGTGTTCAGAAATTAGCACACAGGAATTGAAACATGGATGCTTGGATGCTAAATTGTTTTATTTGTTATTATTTACAGGCAAGCGTTATTTTTTTTTAAGTTCAAACATTCCTCATTTATAGCCCTGAGCCAAGTCCTGACTTCTATTTGATTTTGGTAAATCAACTGGCATTGGGACATAGCCACGCCCATCTATCTACACATCATCTCTGGCTGTTTTTGATTACAATGGTAGAATTCAGTGGTTGCGGCAGAGGATGGCCCACAAATCCTAGAAGATTGTCTGGTCCTGTACAGAAAACCCTTGGTCTAGACTAACCTGTTTTCATGAGTGAAGGAGGTGAAGCCCAGAGGTGATGAGTAAATTGGCAAAGTGCAACCAGAACCACCGGCTTTCTTCAAAGCATTCTTCAGCCAAAGCCCTGTGTACAATATCACACTGTCATCCTTGTACTTGGTGCTCGTTCACGTCTTTTGACAATCAGGCTAAGATGTGCCTAGACTAAATTCCACTTCAGCCACAGCAGCTGCATCTACCTAAGCTCACCTTTCAGCTTTCCCCCCAGGCTTCATTCAGCCTGGCTGGGTTGCAGCAGCTTCCCGGAGCCACACTGGGTGGCCTCCACTGCCAAAAGATGCTGTCACCATGCTCATGCCCTACTCGCGGCAAACAGAATATTACCTGGTTTGGTGTTGTGGATTTTTTTTTCTTTATACCCTCTCCTGTACTGAACTTCTTGAAACACCTGGAAATGCAATGAAACACCTGATAATGCAATTATTTATCAGGGACACATAACAGAAGTGTTGCCACAGGCAAGATGGTAAGAATCACTCAGAACTCTCCAAGTGCAGAATCATCAAGGGGTCACATTCTACCCAACCAATGTCTACTTTGAGCACATGGACTCTACAGAGCTACTCAGCCAAGCAGGTGCAGGTATGGGAGGCCCTTCTCTTGCAGGGCATCATCCCAGTGCTGTCTCATAATGGAATTATCAAGGCAATGGTCCTCAAATATGATCCATGCCTGCAGCATCAGTATTACCCGGAAGCTTGTCAGAAATGCACACTCTTGGGCCCTCCCCTCAATTACTGAGTGAGAAAGATGGAGTGGGCCAGTGAAATCTGTATTTTAATAAGTCCTTCCATTGACATCGCTGCTAGATAAGTTTGAAAAGCAGTGAGTTAAGAAATATGGCATCATAACCAAGGACCAGGGGTCACAAGGAAAGAATCTCCTCCACTTACCCTTCCCTCTCCTGAGGTCTCCACCTTGCCAACCATCACTGTACCCTTACGTTTGCCAAAGCTCCAGGAGGAGACCCTACTTCTTTGTCTTCAATGGAACAGCAAATGTCAAGATGAGCTTTGACTACTGAGTGGAAAAGAAATTTCAGCTTGCAGTATTCGATCCAGTAGTAAAGATGCTACTGGGGAAGCCTACATCCCACATCAGAAAGCTGAGGTTCGAGTCCTGGCTCCACTTCCAATTCCTGCATCCTGCTAATTCACACCCCAGGAGGCAACAGGTGTGGGCTTAAGCAGTCGGGTCACTGTCTCCTATATGGGAGACCCAAGTTGAGTTTTGAGCTCCTGGCTTCGGCGTGGCCTAGCCCTGGCTGTCTTGGGCCTGTGGGGAATGAACCAGAAAAAAGAAGATTGCTATTTCCCACACCCCCTAGTAAATGAAAGAATTAAATTCTAGCTTGCTGAAAGAGCATGGTGCCTTACCTCAATTATGGTCATTTTGCATTGCTGTCTTAATGTACTTCATTTAATGTTTATCAAGAACAAAATTATGTGCAAAAATGGATCTTTCACATCTGTGTCCCTGAACATGTAATCAATATCATGAAGTTTACAGCCTGATGACAGAGATAAATTTTCAGCTAAAATATCACATGCAAACAAGCATTATGAAATCCAAATCAAATGCTTTCAAGGAGAGCAACTATTGGCCACGTGAATGGATCAAGGAGAAATGTGACGTAGATATTACAGTTGCTTCCTTAGGGAATGACATTTAAGCACACCCATCTGTAGGTCAAGTCAAAAAATGGGAGAAGGAAGTGTTGCAAAAGCCATGTAACAGAAGAATGATGTTTTAAAGAACTGAAAGCAGACCAATGGTACTATAGCACACTGAGAAGAGGCAGGGGAAAGTGCCCACATTACAGATTTGTTTATTGCCGTAACCATGAGATCACCGAGGCTGCTGTGTGGAGAACGGGAAGGAAGCTAGACGGGAGTGACCACTGTCACTGTGTCCAGGACAGACACAAAGGCAGGTTAGACAAGGAGAGGTGGAGAGAAGTGGACCAATCTTGGAAGATATTTAAGCAATAGCAATATAGAAGACTAAGTGGCATGGAGTGTGAGAGAACAGAAATGGCCAAGGATAATACCTTCATTTCTGGTGTAGGACACTTGGTTACTATTCACAGATACAGAGAGCACTGAAGGAGGAACAGGTAGGAGTGGGGGTAAGTGTGGGAGGTCTGGGAGGTCTGTTTGTAATGAGTGTGTTTGGGGTCCCTTTGATATTTATAAATACGAAGTTCAGATATGCAATAGCAAAGTTGTTCTGAGAAATAGAAGATGATCTGAGCTAGAAAAATGAAATTGATTCTTGGCAGAGAACTGACAAAGCTACCAGTTCAGATGAAATTACCAGGGAGGATGAACAGAATGAAGAGAGGGGCTTAGCTAAGCCCCGTGGAGAGTACAGAAATACAGTTCCTCTCAGAAACAATGGAAAAGACAGACTAGAGAGGTTGAGAAAAACTAAGAGAACAAGACATAACAAAAACTAGTGGACAAACATGTTCTCAGAGAGAAAGGTTGGTCAAGATCTCTACCCACCCAAGATAGAACTCCAGGAGGAGGTACCACTTTGTAAACAATGTGGCCATAAGCAGGGGTCCTTGCTGAAGCTAGAAAAATCAGCATTTTCCTTAGGGAAGAAAATGGTTCTACCCTACTAAACCTTATTTTTCAATGTTGGAGATCCAATCTTCTCTAAGGACTGATGTAGTTATTAATACTCAAGTAAAATGGATATTCGCCTAAATTTGTCTTTGTATAATAAGTGACAGAGGTCTCCATCTCCTAAACTTTCTTCCCAACATCCTCATCAGGGACTCAGGTTTTTGGACAGCAATGCGAGGCTTTTTTCTTGGTGCTGGTTAAGACAACTAATCCAGGCCAGCGCTGCGGCTCACTAGGCTAATCCTCCGCCTTGCGGCGCTGGCACACCGGGTTCTAGTCCCGGTCGGGGCACCGGTCCTGTCCCGGATGCCCCTCTTCCAGGCCAGCTCTCTGCTGTGGCCAGGGAGTGCAGTGGAGGATGGCCCAAGTGCTTGGGCCCTGCACCCCATGGGAGACCAGGAGAAGCACCTGGCTCCTGCCATCGGATCAGCGCGGTGCACCAGCCGCAGCGCGCCGGCCGCGGCGGCCATTGGAGGGTCAACCAACGGCAAAGGAAGACCTTTCTCTCTGTCTCTCTCACTGTCCACTCTGCCTGTCAAAAAAAAAAAAAAAGACAACTAATCCAAATGTCTTAGTTCTAGAACAATGCCATAGGAGAAAAGCATCAAGGAGTGTCAAACACCATTGAACCTCACTCCCCTTGGGCAAGGCTTCACAAAGCACTGGGCACCTCTAGATTATGGGAACTATGTGAAGGGAGTCATTGGCACAATGGCTAAAACACTGCTTTTGAGTCACACAGCTCCTTTCTGTAACAGTTTCTGAAACTTCCCACCTTATCTGCTGACCATCACTTCATGTCAAACCTAGTCTCTACCCAAAGGATCGATACCAACAGATGTAATGACATGTCTAAGACAGCCTGAGCCAGATAGCTCTTGAGAGCAGAAGCTAGCTGCCAGAGCAACACCTGTACCTTCCTCTTCTTCTGGTTTCCCACCAGGGCTAATGCAAGTTAGAATGTTACAATTGAGGGCTAGTCATTGACAGAGATGTGATATGAGGAAGCAATAAGTACACTCAAAAACCATTGAGCTGTACCCTTACTGTATATGTTATACTTTACCAAAAGTTAAATGAATGTGAACACAAATAGCGTTTCATTGTAAAATGTTTACCCTGAGATGCCCGATGTGAGGCTGTCATCAGTTGTACCAGATCACTGACTTCAACTTTATTTTGTGTGATGCTTTTGGGTTAGTTGAAATGATTGGCCCTTCAGGCCTAAACCTATAACATCAATCACATGTAATCGTCACAGATACCCAATGAGATAGTATTAACCTCATTTCAAAAATGGGGAAACCGAGACTCAAAGGGGTTGAATAACTTGGTACATGTATCTCAGTCCAAAACCAATAAGCCTGACGTACAGTGAAGAAACATGACTCTGTGAGCAAGAGGCAAGGGCTATCAGTGTCCAGGACACGAGAAAGACGTGTCAAGGAGGAAGGGAGAGAGAGAGAAAGGGTCCAGACTTCAAAAAACAAACCTGAATAGCTGGGGAAAGCTCAGTGAAAACTGTTATACATGGGATATTTTTGGAAAAGTAAAGCATATTGGAAAAAGCCACAAGTATAGAATTTTAACATTTTAAAGATTCTAAGTCAGTGTAATTTTTAGCCAGTTTTGACCCTGTAGAAGACAGTCAAAATAGAAATGTGACACATGTTCTCCAGGTGTTTTATTTTTTTTAAGATTTATTTGAGAGGTAGAGTTACTGACAGTGAGAGGGAGAGAGAGAGAAAGGTCTTTCTTCTGTTCACTTCCCAAATGGCCACAACAGCCGGAGCTGGGCCAACCTGAAGCCAGGAGCCAGGAGCTTCTTCCCTGTCTCCCACACAGTTGCAGGGGCCCAAGGACTTGGGCCACTTTCTACTGCTTTCCCAGGCCATAGCAGAGAGCTGGATTGGAAGAGGAACAGCTGGGACTGGAACCAGCACCAATATGGGATGCTGGCACTGCAGGTGGAGGATTAGCCTACTGCACCACAGCACTGGCCCCTTATATATATATACACATACACACATATATTGACAGGCAGAGTTAGACAGTGAGGGACAAAGGTCTTCCTTCCATTGGTTCACCCCCCAAATGGGCGCCACAGCCGGCGTGCTGCGCCAATCCGAAACCAGGAGCCAGGTGCTTCCTCCTGGTTTCCCATGCGGGTGCAGGGCCCAAGCACTTGGGCCATCCTCCACTGCCTTCCCGGGCCACAGCAGAGAGCTGGACTGGAAGAAGAGCAGAATCCGGTGCCCCAACCGGGTCTAGAACCCGGGGTGCCAGCGCCACAGGTGGAGGATTAGCCTAGTGAGCCGCAGTGCCAGCCTTATTATATTGTTTTCAAATGAGTCTGTCAAATCACTCATTTGATCTTCTCACTCAACTTTTCTCAATATATTTCCTTGGGTGTGGCCACTTGCTGAACTCTCCTTAGTTCTAATTGTTGATTATCATTTTACAGCAGATGACCATATAATGCACAAGTAAGGACAATTCTGCCTCTTTCTCTCCAATCTTCATGCCTCTTACTTACATTTCTTGATGTATTACACTGGGTAGATCTTCTAGCTCCATGTTGAACACTAGTAGTGATAAGAGGCATCTTCTCTTCAGTGGTGATGCTTCTGATTTTATATCTATGTTCTCCTTTTCTGTATCTCAAACTCTATCATGCTGCTGTACTTTTTTTCCTTTGCTTTCCCTGTACTGTGTCTACTTTGTAGGAAAACATTGGAAAAAAATAGCAAATCTAAGCTTCAGATGGTTTTCCTTCCAGCGTGGAAATGAAGGCTAGAAGAGCTGGAGACTTGGAGCACCTGAAGCCACGGAATTCCCAGGTACTGGCGAGGGGGAAAGTGAACATGAAGCTCTACCCAGAACCACCCAAGCACAAGATGCTAATGCTCACCATCTAAGGAGTGGTGAGGTCATAGTGGGAGTCAGAGGGACCCTGTGTGCCAGTTCATCCATGTTGTTAAGGGACCACTGCCAGGCCCTGGCTTCAGACACACGATCTCAGCATGGATTTGTCTTTTTCTCACCGTGGGCAGATGTCAACAGGCATTCTCATATGCACCACAGTATGTCATCTGTTTGAGTCAGTGGATTTAAAAAGAGCCGTGACTCTCAAGAGATATTTCCTGAATGAAGAAACGTTGGGAAATTCAGATCAATTGCTTCCAATCATCTTTCAAGCAAGTTAGTGACAACAGGTAGACTTTTTACTACACAACATCGACGTTAACACTCTACTGATGGACTGAAGAGTCAATCGCATCTCCCTCACCAAGGCAAGGGATCTTCAGTCACCTGAGACTCTGACCTCCCAACCCTTCAATCTCTCCTGTGGTAGAATGTGAGTACCGATGGTAATGGTTCATCATACAGAAGAATGACAGTCTTGTGGGATAAAGACCGGAGTGAAGGCCAGAAAGGATCTCTTACAAGGTTTATCAGCTGATGCTCGCTAGTATATTTAAAACCTTCAAAGTATTTATATATACATGAGGAAATGATGCATATAATGTTATTTTTAAATAAAATACATTTAGCAGATACTTCTCTTGATCTGCTGATATCCTGGAGGCATTCAGAGAGAAGACTGTACAATCAAGAAAGTTACAGGCTTAACTAATCCCGATCAGAATCCGATTGCCAGCTACACAGGGTGCCCCCCTGGGAGAGCTGTCCCACGGGTGAGCCAGACACTGCAGATGTACATCTCCTCGTATTGAAAAAAGAAAAACAGGACTCATTCTCTGAAAATCATACTGCATTGCATGGCTGTGAGGACCCCACCACGATGCCATCAGAAGCTGGTGTTCCAATCCCAGTTCTGGGAAGACTGCCTTCTGTTTTCCCCCGTGCCCTGCACACACGTGAGGAAATGCAGTCAGACACAGAGAAGGTAATCAGAGTGGGACCCGCACTTACAGTCGAGTCCAGCTGTGGGCGTCTCAGCTGGACAAAGGGAGAAACATGGAGGAAAAAATCAAGCTTTGTCTCTCAGACTCAGCACACAGGAAGAACAGGAGGGACAGATGAAGCATTTTATAGGTTTTGGAAGAAAATGGCCATGGCAGCCAGTGCCACAGCTCTGAAAGATCGGAGGGGGAGCCAGGGGCAGCCGCTCCTGAAGGGAGGGGCGACATGCAGATGCACACGTCACGGGGATTCCTGCAGAGTCATTTTCAGCAAGGTTTGGCCCTGATAGCTTCTCACTGGTACTGCTTTCTTTTTGAGTCATGGCTTTGCTTTTATAGAAATTGTCGCAGTCAAAATATTTTAAAAGATTACCATTTAAAGAAGAACAAAAACTTCCCTCTGTTTGCATGATTTCCTCATCTTAGGGAACTTTTAGAGGCTAAAGCTTCAGCCAGCTCAGTATTTTCTTCCTTTAATTCTTCTTTTTTTTTTTTTTTTTTTAAGATTTACTTATTTATTTGAGGCCAGTGCCGCGGCTCACTAGGCTAATCCTCCACCTGCGGCACCGGCACACTGGGTTCTAGTCCCGGTCGGGGTGCTGGATTCTGTCCCTGTTGCCCCTCTTCCAGGCCAGCTCTCTGCTATGGCCCAGGAGTGCAGTGGAGGATGGCCCAAGTGCTTGGGCCCTGCGCCCCATGGGGGACCAGGAGAAGCACCTAGCTCCTGGCTTTGGATCAGCACGGTGCGCCGGCCACAGCGGCCATTGGAGGGTGAACCAACAGCAAAGGAAGACTTTTCTCTCTGTCTCTCTCACTGTCCACTCTGCCTGTCAAAAAAAAAAAAGTATAAAAAAAAAGATTTACTTATTTGAAAGTCAGAGTTATACAAAGAGAGGAGAGGCAGAGAGAGAGAGGTCTTTCATTGACTGGTTCACTCCCCAATTAGCCTCAACAGCCGGAGCTGCGCCAATCCAAAGCCAGAAGCCAGGAGCTTTCTTCTGGGTCTTCCATATGGGTGAAGGGGCCCAAGGACTGGGGCCATCTTCTACTGCTTTCCCAGGCCATAGCAGAGAGGGATTGGAAGTGAAGCAGCTGGGTCTTGAACTGGCGCCCATATGGGATTCTGGCACTGCAGGCGGTGGCTTTAACCGTTACACCATAGCGCTGGCCCCTCCCTTTAATTCTTTTTGGCACTAAAATATATGCACAGAAAAGTACACATTTCATAATCCACAACCTGAAAAAAATTTTTGAAATAAACACTCTTACAACACCCAGATTAAGAGATGGGATGCCACCAGTACCTGTGTAAGCCTCCCTCTCATCCCTTTCCAATAAATAACTCAAAAGTAGCAGTTATTTTGATGGCCAACAATACTATCCTTCAAAAATACTGGAGGGAGGGCATGATGGTACAGTGGGGTGAAGCCACCACTTGGGATGCCTGCATCCTGTATCAATGTGCTGGAAGCAAGTGCCAGCTCTGCCTCTGCTTCCAAATCAGCTTTCTGCTGATGTGCATGGGAGACAACAGGTGATGGTTCAAGTACTTGGATTCCTCCACCCATGTGGGAGACCTTTATGGAATGTCTGGATGCTGGCTTTGACCTGGCCCAGCCCTTGGCTGCTGTGGGTATTTGGTGAGTGAATTAGTGGTTGAAGACCTTTCTTTCTCTCCCACTCCTTTCAAATAAAAAGGAACATCAATTTCAAAAGTTGGATCATACTGTATTTACTTTTAGTAGTTTCTATTTATCAGCTGGATGAGAAGGGAGAGGGGAAGGGAGTTTCCATCCACTGATTCACTCCCCAAGTGCCTGCTAGGTAGAGGTCAGGAGCTGAGTCTCCCACCTGGGTAGCAAGAGCCCAATCACTTGAGCCATCACCATGGCTGCACAAGGCCTGCATTAGCAGGAAGCTGGAGTCAGGACCCAGAGGTGAGTAACAAACCTGGGCACTCCAAACAGGGTATAAGCATCCTAAGAGCCAGGCAAACACCTGCCATTGTACTGTTTTAGCGGACTTCTTTTTCACATATTTGTGGGATGGATATGTACACATTTGTGCGTGTGTGTGGTTGTAGGCTTTTTTTTTTTGACAGGCAGAGTTAGACAGTGAGAGAGAGAGAGAGAGAGAAAGGCCTTTCTTTTTCCATTGGTTCACCACACAAGTGGCCACTACAGCCGGTGCGCTGCGCCAATCCAAAGCCAGGAGCTTCTCCTGATCTCCCATGCGGGTGCAGGGCCCAAGCACTTGGGCCATCCTCCACTGCACTCCCGGACCATAGCAGAGAGCTGGCCTTGGAAGAGGGGCAACCAGGACAGAATCCGGTGCCCCGACTGGGACTAGAATGTGGGGTGCTGGCGCCACAGGTGGAGGACTAGCCTATTGAGCTGCGGCACCAGCTGTAAGTAATTCATTTTTATTGCTCTACTGAATTCTAGGAGGATACTTTAAAAAGTTCGTGGAAAATGGAATTCAACAATTAGATATAAAAAATTTTTGAAATCTACCCAGGTAAGGGGTCTTCAAAAAGTTCACGGCTAATGCACCTCATGGAAGGAAACCATGTGTAGTCCTTTTTAATTTTGCACCAAAATAAATTATCTTTTCATTTTTCATGAACTTTTCTGTGCCCTCACATTCTGTGCATCTATTGTATTTAATTATATTGCTCTTGGGGCCGGTGCTCTGGTGCAGTGGGTTAACGCCCTGGCCTGAAGTGCCAGCATCTCACATAGGTGCCAGTTCAAGACCCGGCTGCTTCACTTCCAATCCAGCTCTCTACTATGGCCTGGGAAAGCAGTACAAGATGGCCCAAGTCCTTGGGCCCCTGTACCCGCGTGGGAGACCCGGAAGAAGCTCTTGGCTCCTGGCTTCAGATCAGCACAGTTCCGGCCATTGTGGCCAATTGGGGAGTGAACCATCAGATGGAAGACCTCTCTCTCTCTGCCTCTCCTCTCTCTTTGTAACTCTTTCAGATAAATAAATAAATCTAAAATATATATATATATTTCTCTTGTATCTTGTGTTCTTCCTCATTTGGGCTCTTACAAATAGCACTGCCAGGAACACTCTCATACATGCCCACTTGGGGGCCATTTCACTTCAGTCTTTAAAATTATATGGAGTGTGTTAGGTGGAAAGGGGGAAAAATCGTGTTATAATCTAATTGGTGGATAGTCAAAATAGTAGCTTACAAGGTGACATCTTTGAATATCATGAAAATAGGCACCTGAAACTAAGTTCTAAAAACTATAATTGTACAAGGACAAAATAAGAACTCCAGTGAAAAGGAAAAGAGAGCATTTACTTTTAAAACCAGAAGATGTGCCAACGTAATACAAAGAAGCTAACAGCACTGTTTTTGCTTTTTACCTCAAAGACTTAGCATTTACTTCTGCTAAAAACTAGAACTATCATTGGATCCAGCAACCCCACTACTACAAATGAAAGCAGTCTGTCAAAGACACATCTGTACTGTCATGTTATTGCAGTATTCTCCACAGTTACCAAGATATGGAATCAACAGAGGTGCCCACTGACAGATTAACAGATCAAGAAAATGTGGTACATGTACACAACAGAATACTATTCCACCCAAAAAAAGGAGGACATTCGGCCATTTGTAACAACATGGATGAGCCTGGCAGCCATAAGTCAAGTGAAATAAGCCAGGCGCAAAAACACAAATACAGAATGATCCTTGTTTGTGGAATCTAAAAAGCAGAGCCCACAGAAGCAGACAGTAAAAACTAAGGGCTGGCAGAAGGCCAGGAGACTGGGGAAATGTTGGTTGAAGGATGACAAATTTCAGTAAGATGGGAAGAAAAAATTCAAGAGATCTGTTGTAGAACATGGTGACCCCAGTTGGCAACAATGTACGATATGCTTGAAAATTGCAAACTGAGTTTAAATGTTTTCTCAGAAAACTTATCTTTTGTACGACTCTTAAACATGCATATTAGAGCCAGTGGTACGGAGCAGGTCACAGATTTAAGCTTATCATAAGCAGTAAGAGATTTTTATAAAAGTTTTATTCTCTAAGATACTCATTGACTCCAACCAAGAATGAACATTCAAACCACAACCGAGATTGATATTCAGAAAATTCAATAGCTTGAGAAAGCCAGTCAGACCAAGAAAGATGTTTGACATCCTACCTGTCTTCTCCCATTTTACCAACTTACTATATCAGGAGTTAGGAAGCCGTGGCCCCGACCAAATTTAACCCACAGTTCGTTTTGTGTAGATCACAAGCTAAGAAACTTCACGTTTTTAAATGATTGGAGAAAATCAAAAGAGGAATATTTTTGTAACATACAAGTATAATTTTGTTACAGACTTCAAATTTCATTGGCTTAAGCAAAGTTGTGTTGGAATACAGGTAATTCATTCACTTCCTTTTGTCAATTTCATGCTACAATGGTCATCTAAGTTGGGCAGTTGGCACAGAGATCATGTGATCTGCAAAACCTAAAATTTTTACTCTCTGAAAGTTTGCCAGCCTCTGGACTACATAAAATCTAGCCATCAATGTCCTATAATTTGAGAACTTCATATTTCATAGTAGACTTTGTAGGAGGGTCCTTCTGAAAGTTCACAGCAAGTAGAATTAAAAGACAGGTTCGTGGGGCTGGCGCTGTGGCCTAACAGGTAAAGCCACCACCTGCAATGCTGGCATCCCATATGGGCAGCGGTTCAAGTACCAGCTGCTCCACTTCCCATCCAGCTCTCTACTATGGCTTGGGAAAGCAGTGGAGGATGGCCCAAGTCCTTGGGGCCCTGCACCCACCTGGGAGACCCAGAAGAAGCTCCTGGCTCCTGGCTTCGTATCAGCCTAGCTCCAGCCATTGCGCCATTTGGGGAACGAACCAGTGGATGGAAGACCTCTCTCTGCCTCTGTAACTCTGCCTTTCAAATAATTTTTTTTTAAAAAAAGGTTCATTTTGGTACAAAAAAAATCACTGAGTAAATTGTTTATTCTTTCAGAAGTTAATAGAAAATGTAGATCATGAAAAAACCACACATGGATCTCACAAAACTTTTGCACCAACATAAACTTCTTTTATTTCCACTTTTCCACAAACTTTTTATAGTACCTTTATAAGATCCGGGCTGGCGCCACGGCTCAACAGGCTAATCCTCTGCCTTGAGGCGCCAGCACACCGGGTTCTAGTCCCGGTCGGGGCGCCGGATTCTGTCCCGGTTGCCCCTCTTCGAGGCCAGCTCTCTGCTATGGCCCAAGTGCTTGGGCCCTGCACCCCATGGGAGACCAGGATAAGTACCTGGCTCCTGCCTTGGGATCAGCGGGCTGCTGCTGTGGCGGCCATTGGAGGGTGAACCAACAGCAAAGGAAGACCTTTCTCTGTGTCTCTCTCACTGTCCACTCTGCCTGTCAAAAAAAAAAAAAAAAAAAAATCCAAAAGCAGTGTCATTGCGAAGGACAACCAGGAACCATTTGTAACAGATTTGATGGGACAGTCCTAATTTCCAATGCTCTACCATGTCATTGCCACATCAGCTACATTAGTCTCGGGCTGAAGCAGTGCTAATCTTTAATTTTTTCCAGCAATATCTCCAGATTCCACCTTGGATCTAGAAGAGATAAAAATCCTCAACCAGGGAATGTATGCCCTGATTTGGGATTGAGAAACATGCTCACTGAAGCTTTGGCCCTCCTGGTGCTTAGATTTAACTTGAATGGTCTGATAGAAAAGAGCAACCAAAGAAGGTTACTAAGAAATATACCAACACTCAATTGCTTCTTCCCTTCAGAGTTGTAGGAAAAAAAAAAAAAAAATCAGCCTGATCCATTGACTGTGTCTTAGACCAAGTAGAAAAAAAAAACATTTTCTTCTTCCCGAGTTGTTACAACATCTCTTGCAGTGACTAAACCTACAGACTCCAAACACCGGGGAAACCATAACTAGGAAGGCGGAGCATGGGGAAGAGTGAGGGCTGTGGGATAACAGGGTAAGGTGAGCAGGGTAGGGGTGGGGGGATCTACAGGAAAGGGACAGTGAAGAGCAGATCTCTGACGACCCAGCCATGGAAGCTGCCAAGGACTTCTTTACTTGAAAGTCAGAGTTAGAGAGAGAGAGAGAAAGAGAGAGAGAGAGAGGCAGGCAGAGAGACAGAGGGAGAGAGGGAGAGGTCTTCCATTCGTTGGTTCACTCCCCAGTTGGCCACAACAGCCGGAGCTGCGCCGATCCAAAGCCAGGAGCCTCTTCCAGGTCTCCCAGGTCGCTGCGGGGGCCCAAAGGACTTGGGCCATCCTACTTTCCCAGGCCACAGTAGAGAGCTGGACTGGAAGTGGAGCAGCCAGGACTCGAACTGGCGCCCATATGGGATGCCAGCACTGCAGGCGGCAGCTTCACCCTCTATGCCACAGTGCCGGCCCCAGCCAAGGACTTCTAATACACTGTTTAACCACCACGTCTTGTGGCCAAGAGGAAAGTTTGAGAGCCATCAGCGGATATCTCTACCGGAGAGCTTGAGGGAAGTCATCTTCCCAGTGTCGCGATGCTCTCCAGCTAGTAACTGTGGCCTTGCCTGCATCAAGTCTCGGCATTTCTCCCTATTTTCCCCAGGATCCGGAGCACCCACTTAACTGGGTGTTTCCCAAGGGTTTATGGTCTGTGGTCTTAAAAAAAAAAAAAAAAAAAAAAAGCCCAAGGAACAGCCTCAGGGTGCCTGGCCATTCCACACTGTCTCCACTTTCCACCACCAACCTGGGTCCAAAAGGTAGCCACTCTGACAATCTCCTCTCTTCCATACAAGCCACAGACTTGACTTTCACCACTGATTAGGGGCGTGATTTCTCAACACACCATTGGTCCTTTGGCAAATCCCCGCTTAAATATGTTTCTCTGAGCCTGCATGCAACGTAGGGTTCATGCACTTCATAAGCCCTTCTGTCTTATAACACTAATTGCCTCTGTAGCTATTTCTACACCCTTAGGTGCCATTGCAGTCTGGGTTGGTTTTTTTTTTAATGTGAGCACTCGAACTGACTTCAGAGCTATAATTTATGGAACACACTGAGTCACTCATCTCAGTTGGCTGTCTCTGTCCTGGTACACTTCCTTCTTTTCTAAAGGGAATTTTCTTTGAAGGAAAAAAAAAATCACTTTTTTGATTACTTGTTGAACTTTTTTGAAAGGGGTTTTTTTTGGAAAATTATATGATTCCAGTGGTGAAGTTTGCAGAGAGCAAAATTCTACTCTTTGATGAATACAAAGGGCCTAGAGAAAATGATCTGTATGGAGATTGTTTTTAAGATACCTTAGCAAAAATAAAATCACATCTTAGTAAATGACTTGGAAATCTAACTCTGGATGTTTGTTCTCCCCAAGTGTCAGTATCTTCCTATTGTGAAATAATCAGATTACATAATTGTATTTGGTCATGCTAATAATAAACATAAAATGAAAAATGTTGAGGTGAGTGTTTGGCACAGCAGTTAAGATTCCACTTGGGACATTTGCATCCCATATCTGAGTGCTTGGATTCAGGTCCTAGCTTCACTCCTGATTCCAGTTCCCTACAAATGTGCACCCTGGGAGGGAGCAGGTGATGGCTCATGTACTTGGATCCCTGCCATCCACTTTTAGACCTGGATTGAGTTCTAGGCTCCTGGCTTCAACCTGGCCCAGCCACAGCTATTAGCAGGCATTTGGGGAGTGAACCAGTAGATAAAGAGTCTTTCTCAGGGCCAGTGCTGTGGCATACTAGGTTAATCTTCCACCTGCTGTGCCGGCATCCCATAGGGGCACCAGTTCTAGTCCCTGTTGCCCCTTTTCCAGTCCAGCTCTCTGCTGTGGCCTGGGAAAGCAGTGGAAGGAAGATGGCCCAAGTGCTTGGGCCCCTGCACCCACCTGGGAGACCTGGAAGAGGCTCGTGGCTTCAGGTTGGCCCAGCTCCAGCTGTTGTGGCCATCTAGGAAGTGAACCAGTGGATGGAAGACCTCTTTCTACCTTTAACATATCTATTAATGCACATACTAAAATCTATTAGATAATCCCAGGCATTTTATAGCTCTTCAATTTAATCATCAGTAACTTGGAATTTACAGATAAGAAAACTGAAGGTCAACTGGGTATGAGGTCATACAAAGAGTTGATGTCAGAATCGGAGTTCTCCCGAGTTTGCCTGATATAAACATTAACGTTTTGTGCTTTATGGAATTCAGTTCCAATTTTTTTTTTTTTTTTTTTTTTTTTTTTTTTTTTTTTTTTTTTTTGCTACGGGAAGAAAGATTTTTGGTGCAAGTTCCTTTTTCTTTCATTCCCTCCCCCAACTCCTTTCAATTTTAATTCTTTTTTCTCCTTTGTGGCTGGGTTTGATTTTAAACAGACTTCTTAAGAAAATTGTGTTCCTGTAAAACTGGAGGGGCAGAGAGCATCCTAACTGGAAGAGGGAGGTCACACTGGAGGGCGTGGGGCTCTTTAGGAGGGGAAGTGGCCCATTTTACCCAGTCCCCAGAAGGGATTTTCTTACCTATGTGTGAATTGTGTTGTATCTCCCCACTTTCCTCTTTATGTGAACATGTTATATATGTTGTCTTTTCCCCCAAAAGTAAATCATAAATGTGTTTTTTACGAGTCATAGCAGTCATTACAGGCATTCAACAAAACTAACTGAAATGGTTACTTCCAAATGGTTGTCTTCCCAGTTCTAAGTCTTGAAGCAAATTGACACCTGCTATATATCGGCCCTGAATTTCGGCATTTTTCCTTCATGCGCAACTCCTGGCATGGTTGCTGTGGCTTGAGCACAAATGACACAGATGCCAAGCTTTGGGAAAAGGGACCTATTCTTCCTCTTCCTCTTTTCTTCCTAACTGCTATTCATAGCATCTCAGGAACTCCTGAGTGCTTTTGTTACAGACCTGCTCTTTGGAGGGGAGAAAATGACAGAATGTGATCTGTTTGGATGGGATTTATTTTAAGCCGATTTCCCCCCTCCTCTCAAAAATTCTGGGTTTCTGAATGAGCAACATCTTGGAAATTCCAAAAGTGTGTCTGCTAGTGGCTTCTTGAGGTGCCACAGCTTTTCCGTCACATTGAGAGTTGCTAATTCCTGTTTCCAGAGGCTGAGGACGGTTGTACCACGTCCTTTGATCCAACCCCACTGTCCTCAGATGGATTGTCCACACTGCAAGAGGTCATGGCTGCAAAGCCTTTGGCTTCAACAACTCCTGTTATTGCCACAGAACGAGGTCTTCTTACCCTGGCCTGACAGGAGCTGGAAGAAAAGCCTTTTCTACATTCATCTTTATCCGCCACAGAAAAGGCGTGAACCCAGAAGTTTGAAACGGGCACCATTTTGTAGAGCTAGGCCTTGGCATTACTCCGAAATTCATGACAACTTGGGAACCAGGTGTGCAGTCAAAAATAGCAGCTGTCATTTCTGTGCACTTAGAGACAACAATGCTCATTTACATACGTTATTTCATTCAATGCTAACAATAATGCTGCGAGGTAAGCGGACACAAATTATCGTCACTTTCCGGATAGGGAAACCAAAGTTCAATCTAGCTCTTACTATTCAAACAATGGTAACCAACATCATATAACGTGTTTGGTACACAATGTGTTTTCATAGACAATTACTTCAAAAATTCATGGAAAATGGAATAATTTTGATAAAAAAATTTTGAAATCCAAGCATAGTTCTTCATAATATACATTTCCCACAAACTCTTGGAAGCAACCCCATCCGCTACCTACTTACATTGACAGCCACACTGCAAAGAAGTCAGACAAATCTGATATTTCAATTTTTTTACCCCAAAATAAACATATCTTTTAATTCCATTTTTCCATGAATTGTTTGAAGTACCCTTGTATTATCCCATTGTATCGGATGAAGAAACAGATGGATCAAGGATCATCTCTGCCAGCAGATATTTCTACAAAGCTTTTTCCAGAACACACCCCCCCATCAGTTGCCCTCCCTCCTGGTGGGTGGCTTGGTGGATGGCTTACTGGGGCATGTTCTGCTTGCTGGCTCTAACTCCTCCCCTTCCCTCCCACTCACTTCCAAACCCACGGGTGAGCCTCCACACAGCTGTGGAGATCAACTCAATTAGATATTTTTATTGATAATTTGAATAAAGATTACATAAATAACATGACTGAAATTTTGGAAAATAGAAAAAGAAAACCACTAAGAAGTCCTGTGACCTCTACCTCTGTTAGCATTAGGGCCAAGTTTCCTCTAAGGCAAATGGGCCTGCAGCATATTTGACATCAAAACCCATTTCTCCTTCCTATGATGATCACAAATAGGAGTAAGACAGATGCAAACAGTTATGTATGTATTTAGCTTTGCATTTTCAGTGGACATTGTATCCTAACCTTTTTATCTTCTCACTACTTTTAATAGTAATTGATCTATCAAGTGAATGGTATATAAGCAATGTATCATCACCCTAGTGGATGCTGAGTTTTTCATGTGTATCACATTCCTCATATTTTGGATTGCTCCCTAGGAATAATTCCCCAACATGGGATGGTAGGAAAAGGGCTCATGCTAATTGGAACCTAGGTCATGATAGCACCAACATACATTCCTAAGGATCTGTCCTGATTTAAACTATATGTAGCAAAACATGAGAGATCGATTTCACTTGGATAACAATTGAAAAATAATTTTTGCAACTTGCTGCTTACTACTTTATTATTTTAATCCACATTTCCATTTACTAGTACATTTCAATATTTTCTTCATTCTCATGCTCTTTTGCCAATGATCTACTCATGGCGGTTAGCCTTTGACAATATAGTTTCATTGAATAGATAAAGGTATTTTTAATTCCCAGAGCATGAAAGAAAAGTGTAATTATAAAAAAAAATACTTCCATATTTCAGTGACTTGGAAGTTCTCCCTCCCAAGTAGGTAATGTATGAGAGGTCGATTCACGCTCGTGATATGCAGGAAGACGTTAAAATCACATTAAGGCCCACGAACGATCCTAAAACATGTTCCTTGTCTTCACACTTGGGTATTACTGTCATTAATTAGCACAAAAAGAATAGAGGTATTTATCTTAGGATTAAATCTAGACCCTATGTAACTACTGAGTTAACTTATCTTGAGCAAGCCAAGTAACTGTGCTGAGCCTGTGGCTTCATTTATAAAAAGAAAACTAATCCCTACACAGGGCTGCTGGGAGGAATGGTGAGACAGGTTTACAAGTGAGTATGAAGATGGAAGAAATGATCAACTCTGGCTTAGCTTTGAAACATAAAGTACATCTAGTAAGATAACCTTTAACCATAGAAGAGCCAAGACAGATCCTTCTCGGTTTCCCATCCCTGGGGACACATAGCTCAGATGAACAAGAGATACTAGGTCATTATTCTTTTGTGTTTGAACTTCAACATTAAGAGATTTTATGAAATCTACTGACCCTCACTGAAGCAACCCAGCAGAGAGTGCAGGTACCAGACAAGAGTGGTTTCAAAGTAAATACCTTTTCTCGATTTTAGACTCTCAGTGGGAACAGAAACTATTGTGTCTGCTGTTGAATCTCCAAGGCCTATTGCAATGTGTGGCACAGTGGGCATTCAATAAACACATATTGACTGAAAACAAACTAATTATATCAGAGAAACTAGAACTTATTGATGCCTGCCTCAAGACAAACAGGTTCACTGGAGGAATTTACTTAGGTTGCTCAAGACACCTGTTTGAGGGGAAGTGGGAGTTGAATGACCTAACTTACTGCTGTAATGGGGAAAAAGGACACAGATTTAAACACCAAATATATGCAGTTTGCTTCATGATAGCAGTAAAAGTCCTTGCTCCAGTGCCCTGAGCCCTTCCAAACATATAAATGACAAGTGCAAGAGGCTCTAGCATCTGTTTGAAATCCCATCAGGGTACCCTCCTGAGAGTCTTCAAGAAAATTCATGGCACATCATCAGAACAGCCAAGGATTTTCTTTTTTTTTTTTTTTTTTTTTTGACAGGCAGAGTGGCTAGTGAGAGAGAGACAGAGAGAAAGGTCTTCCTTTTGCCGTTGGTTCACCCTCCAATGGCCGCTGCAGTAGGCGCGCTGCAGCCGGCGCACCGCGCTGATCCGATGGCAGGAGCCAGGTGCTTCTCCTGGTCTCCCATGGGGTGCAGGGCCCAAGCACTTGGGCCATCCTCCACTGCACTCCCTGGCCACAGCAGAGAGCTGGCCTGGAAGAGGGGCAACCGGGACAGGATCGGTGCCCCGACTGGGACTAGAACCCGGTATGCCGGCGCCGCAAGGCGGAGGATTAGCCTAGTGAGCCGCGGCACCGGCGGATTTTCTTTTTCAAGGTAGGGGACCAGGCGAAACAAAAACGTATGTTCCAGCAACAGTGAAAGGACCAATCCACCAACGTGGTCCTACATTTTAAGGAAAGCCTTTATTTCAAGCACATGTCAAATGGATGAGGGTGGTGTAATGAATTACAGAATAACTGGTGTTTATGCCGAAGAGGTCCCAGGGCTGTTCTGTACCTCCTGGAAATTGTTTATATGCACAAGTCCTGTGATCACGGGGCTATGATTAGCGGATGCTGACAGTGTGACAGCAGAGTAAGGCATGAATCACCACTGTTCCATATAGAAGGCTGAACAAGACCAGCTCGGCCTCAGAGATGGACTTCTTTTTCCATCTTCCGTCTAAATTCTGGTGACCTGGTGCCATAAGACAGAGTGGGAAAGGAGGGGGAGGAATGATGTGGGGTAAATTTCACCATTTTGGAAAATTCGACTTCTTCCAAAAGCCCTCATTTATGAAATTATAATTTCTTAATCTGTGCCTAAAAGATAATCATCTCCCACTTTTTTTTCCATAGCGATCCATTAATTTTGTTTAAATCACCGAGCTCCCCAAGGACCCAGCACCAAATCCCTGACATTATTCTACCAACAGGAACATATGCATTGCACGCTGGCCCAAGGTTTCTCTGCATCAAAAATGCAAGATAGGTGGCCGGCGCCATGGCTCAACAGGCTAATCCTCCGCCTAGCGGCGCCGGCACACCAGGTTCTAGTCCCAGTCGGGGCGCTGGATTCTGCCCTGGTTGCCCCTCTTCCAGGCCAGCTCTCTGCTATGGCTCGGGAGTGCAGTGGAGGATGGCCCAAGTGCTTGGGCCCTGCACCCGCATGGGAGACCAGGAGAAGCACCTGGCTCCTGGCTTCGGATCAGCACGATGCGCCTACCGCAGCGGCCATTGGAGGGTGAACCAACGGCAAAGGAAGACCTTTCTGTCTCTCTCTGTCCACTCTGTCAAAAAAAAAATGCAAGATAGGAACGCTGCCAGGCAAGGAAAGATAAATAATAATAATCGGCGACTTTCCCAAATTTCTAGTTATCATCCACCAATGAATCTGACTGGGTGAGTGTGGCAGAACGAATACACTGCAGAATGCGAGATATCCTGTTATCATCTGGGGAAAGCAGGAAAAAGGTAGCCGAAGATCCTTCCCAAAGCAGATGGAGACGTCCATCCTGGTCTACCCGGCATGGCTTGGTTGAGATGCCCGACCTGTCTCTCTAGCTACACAAACAGGATATGAGTCTTAACTGAAGCAACTCACTGGGAAAAAATGCGGTGATGTGCAAAACTGCCGAAATCATTTTTTGCTTCCAGTGCTGGCATTATTTAATCGGGAAAGGCTTCAAAGCTCTGAGTAGCCTGAACGACTTCTGTCTCTCCGTTTGAGTGAGACGCAGTCATCCCGTATCTCCATGTGTGCTCAAGAAAAGTTCTTGAACCAAAGTGGCTGCACTTACTGTCACAGAAGTCAGTGGTGGACTCGGGAACACAGCCTTCTTTGAACTTCCTGTGAGTTCTCTCCTGTCTCACTCTGAAAAGCTGACCTTTATTAACTAAAGGTGATAGGCTCAGGAAATCCAGTTAACCCCAGGTAACCGACAGGCGCATGCCCTCAGGATGACATGGGACATTTGAAGAGAGTTGTCATCTTCTGATGTCTTTCCAGTGATTTCCATAGAAGAAATCTGTCCATGATCACTCACATAAAGGCAGAAAACAAAACAAAACAAAACAAAAAAAAACCCTGGGGTTAGACAAGGCCTTTATCCACAGCTGAAACTGATGAGGCCTGGCAAGACCCCAAAGCCAAAAGACTTTGTTTCCTGTCTTCTCAAAGTCCTGACCTCCAGTATTTAAGGAACCAATAACATTTTTTTCATCTCTTGAGCTATTTTTCTCATGCAACTCATGGCAGCTGTTTGCCAGCTCAGCATTCAAACTAATTTGTTACAGAAAATGGAGCGAATGCATGTTTACCAAGTCTGAAGATGAATAGGAAGCCGAAATACATGCTCTACATAAGCGAACAAGGTGCATGCTGCCTCCGTGAACCATGTGGATTGTGCAATTAGACCCCCGGGATTCAGAGCACTTACTTTATACATGTGTCTCCGTTTCTCACCTCTGTTTCATTTTGGTTTGGTTTTGGAAAACTGGATGACAAAAATACACTGATGATTTATGCTTTAAAAAAAACTGAGAAATATGATCTCAGTGTTAGCCATAAAGTACCCTGTTAAAGTATTTTTCTTCTGTATTGTAGTAACCTTGGCATTTATATATGGCTTAACAACTCTCCAAACTTATTTTGAGGACTAAAAACTTCTACCCCTGCTACTCAAATAATGGATGAAGGTGTGTGGGTAGTGTTCACTTCTTTAAATACTAAAATTTTGCAAATGCTCAAGCCCATGATATGTTATCTGCCTCTACTTGACAAAAATTAGTCATATTCAAATACAAAGGGGGAAAACTGATATTTGATTGTCCCATCTGTAGCTAAAATCCACTGGAAGCCAAATTCACTTCCTTAAAAAAGTTTCCAGGAACCCCCTTAAAAAGAACAAACCAGGACACTTTCCAAGCCAGAGCCAGCACACTGTTCCCTTGTCTCCATTGGGGTTTTGTAACACTTAAGGTATTCCACTGTGGCAACATTTTCTCAAGTTTAAAGCCTTCTCCAATATTACGGTACAATGCTAAATGCTTTGCGTCATGGTTATATCTATCTATCCTCAGCCAAATCCAGTTTCCTGTGTGTAAGGAGGGAAAAGGCTAGAACAGTATCATAGAAAGGATCGCAAGGCTTCTTGGATATCAAAGAGCGTTCATAAAACCGCATTTTGATGAGTTAAGTGTAAATGAATCAAAAACTTATGGCTTACATTTCCCTAAAAACACACATGGATTTAAAAAAGAAATATATGAAAAAAACTGTCCCCAACATAATACATTTGGTATATTGCCCACCAATATTTAAAAGAAAATAATTAACATTTGTAGCAGACAATAAAGGATTTTCCCAAGGCTGGTCTGAGTGGATGGGTATGCCTCTCAGCTGTCCTGAGCCCAGTATGTATATCTACCTTCAGGGACTCATCTGCTAAGACCAAAACCAATTTAAACACAAAAGCACACACCTTTTTCAACTTAAGATGTTAAGCAGTGGCCGGCGCCATGGCTCACTAGGCTAATCCTCCACCTGCGGCGCCGGCCCCCTGGGTTCTAATCCCGGTTGGGGTGCCGGACTCTGTCCTGGCTGCTCCTCTTCGAGTCCAGCTCTCTGCTGTGGCCCGGGAAGGCAGTGGAGGATGGCCCAAGTGCTTGGGCTCTGCACCCGCATGGGAAACCAGGAGGAAGCACCTGGCTCCGGATCAGCGCAGCGCCGGCCATAGCAGCCATTGGAGGGTGAACCAATGGAAAAAGGAAAACCTTTCTGTCTAACTCTGCCTGTCAAAAAGAAAAAAAAAATGTTAAGCAGTTCCTTAATTGCCTAACATTTTCTTTACAGAGTTAAGAAAGCAGACACGAAGTACAAGGGACAAAATAAAACATAATGTTATTCTTTAAAGAATGCATTTATTCATTCTTCCAATACTTATTGAGCATCTAGTAAATGCCAAGCATTGCTCTGGGCTCAGGGAATTCAGTGGTAGATATGATAGATGAGACTCAGCATTTTGGGAGTTTAATCATAGCAGAAAATCTTCCCTGTCGTGTTAATGTGAAGCAGTTCTTTAGCTGTTGTCAAAAACTTGGATGTACAAATCTGGATGACTAAGTTTGCAAACCTCCAGAACATCTGGGGAAGAGGGAGGAAAAACAAGCCCCAGAGGACCCCCAAGTCGATGTTATGATAGGCCAGCTCCAAACTGACTTGGATTGGCTTTCTAGCAAAGATGCTATGTAAAAATAATGTAACCTGATCCGATTTTCAGAAAGCAGCTGATGTTATCAACGGAAGTTCTGGTCCTTTTTCAAGCGCCTCATCTTAATCAGCCATCATACGCCATGCTCAGCTCTTCAACCAAATACAAATCAATTCAACACCAGCCCAAGATAGGTGCTGGGGGGAAAGGAGTAGCAACCATGGAGGCTGAGGAACACCCTCTGGTGCGGCCTTGGCCTTCACTTTTAACCAACAGGTCATCTGGGTGACTCTTCAACTTCCATAAAATGCACATAACCACACCTGCCATCACACACCCACCCCAGCCCACTGACCTGCTGTTCCAAGCTCTGACCCCCTGACGTGCCCATCTCCATCTCTGCCCGGCTCTACCTGTGGCTCCACAGCCAACTACCCAACTAGGTGCCCTACTCCCTCAACCTAACACTTTGCATCTCAGCCTCCTGTGGCTCTCCCGACTTTGACAGCCCCAGCCTGGCTCCAAATAAGAAAGGCTCTTCTGCTGATTGCATGGGTGGGTGAGCTTCCGTGGAGCACTTCCTGACCTGAGGGCTTCTGGTCCTTCAGAGACCGACGTTTCCATGCCAGTCCCTAGTGAGACACCTGGCCAGACTCTCCATCATTAAATCAGACTGACATCATTAAATCAGACTGACATCAATAGGTGCGGACTCGGCTCTCCAAGAGGTCAAATCCTGGTTCTTCTGTGTATTAGCTCTACTACCTTGGCCAGCTGCGACATCTCCAGGGCTGGAGGCCTCCCACGACACTTGTCTGATCAGCTTGTTGAGGGTAGCATGAAAAGCACTAGGGAGCTGCTGAACAAGACTTCTCCACAGATCCATTTCTAGGGTACATTCAAGATAACGAGGCTTGGAAAAACATCCATGTACAATTAAATCTTGAGAGCTCTGGGGGGCCTGGCGGCGGGCGGGGGGGGGGGGGGGAGGGAGGGGTAAGGAAGAACAGAAGAGGAGGCTGGGAGATCTTGGAGAAAACTGTTGACATGTGTATATATTTTACCTATACATAAACAGATAGAGATGCATGTCCATAGGTTTTTCCTGGCAGGGGTTCCCCCCAGCGAGTTAGGAGACCCTGCACATACTTCAGGAAATCACCTGGTTGCAATGTGCACAGTCCAGCAACTATGCATCAGTGAGAGCCAAGTCCTGTTTGGGTTCCTGGAGACCACCAACAGGCAGGCCACGGGACAGGCGGCGCGCTGGCAGGCTCCCCAGAGCCGTGAGCTTTACATCCCAGCGGAACGACCATGTGCTCAGCAGCCAGGGGTCGGGCTCAGGAAGGAAGACGGCCCACATGAAGACCCTCTAACACGAGCACACGTTTATGGTCTTGTTTACACCCCTACCTCTTGGGGAATGTCCATTCAAGTCCGCACGAGGCTTTGAGGAGGAAGTTGAAAGAAAAATGGAATTTGGCTTTTGGACAGGAAGTGGGAAACTTTCAATTGTAGCCAGCAGTCTGGGGAAATGCAACAAGATAGGATTTGGAGATTAAGGATCCAAAAGGCAGGGAGATAAGGCTGAGATGAAGAATGAAAGCGAAGGAGTGACTGACAGCAGGCAGGGAAGCAGGCTGGGTGCCAGGAGTCCCAGTTAATAAGGACACACTTAACAATGGCAGAAAGGAATGCAGGAAAGAGGAGGGGTGGGGCTCAGGATTCAGCCCCAGGAGGGGACACAGAGACTGGAGCAGGGACGCCGGCCCCACCCTGAGAAGGGGGAGCAAGTGCTTCTGGGATGCCCAGGAGCAGAGGAAAAGGTGGTTTTGCTCCAACCATCCCTCCCACACTTCCCCTCCTCCCCCACCCCCACCGCCACCCCAGGTGCTGCTGCTGGTGCATTTGTAGCACTGGACGGGTGGCTAAGGAAAGAGTAGAAGGGAGTTGGTCACGTTTACTCAGGAGATACAAAGGAGGTTGAGAAAAGACAGGAAGCAGGCAGGTAGTTGGCCAGGGACATCAGAACCGAACTGGAAAAACACAATACAAATAATAATAAAAGTTGATGGACTAAAGAGGCTGAGGAGCAGAGCATTATGGGAAAAGATCAAAATAAATCAGGCAGAATGACACTATGTGGTAAAGTCAAGTTGTCCTCACATAAGACTGTAGACGAGAGAAATCGGCTACCACATTGGGACCAATCTCTCACCCTGAAGATGGCAGAGTCCCTACCCATCCCCTTAAAAGGCAATCAGCTTGCCTTTGGGCAAGAAGGAGCACCCAAGACTCCTGGCCTCTGGACCAGCAGGATTTACTGTCATGTAAATATCCAGCCATATTTCCTGAGCGCTAAGCTTGTGACTCACCACGGGGACCTTGAGGCTGCCACGTTGCTGATCTCACAGCCCGCTGGGACAGTCAGTGTGAAAACAAAGGGACTGATAAACGTTATTAAATGATGGGGAGCATTTCGAGCCAACAGCGGGAGAAATAATATTTGACTTCCCTGCTGAGGACACGCGGAAGCAAGTGAAGTAAGATTTAGGTTGGGGCCTGTCCTGTGTCTGGCTGGGAGCTGGTGTGTTGGCCAACTCTTCTATTGTGCAAAAGAGCAGCTTTGTCCTGAACTAAAGTTCTTGAAACAACAGAGCATTTTACTTCAAATTTTGGGGCGGGGGAGGGGAGGGCAGCAAGTGTGGAACCAAACTGACATATTGAGAAAGTCTTTATTCAGAAAGCTCCATAATTCTAACAACCCTATTATCACTGTGTGGCTATTATTTTTTGTTTCCAAAAGAATTAAGGACAAGTCGACAAGAAATTAAACTAGTGTCTCATTAAGAGTACAACCCAGAGCTTCATTTCCATATTATTTTGTGTTCAACTCTTATTAAATATTAAGCTAAAACATGTTGACTTAAAGACAGTAAGCCTACTATGTCACAGGGCCAGCCCCCTAAGTTTCTACCTGTGGCACCCCCATCCCATATGGATGCTGGTTCATGTCTCAGCTGCTCTGCTTCTGATACATCTCTCTGTTATGGCCTCGGAAAGCAGTGGAAGATGGCCCAAGTGCCTGGGCCCCTGCAGCCATTATGGCCATTTGGGGAGTGAACCAGCAGATGGAAGATCTTTGTCTCTGTACTCTACCTTTCAAATAAATAAAATCATTATTTAAAAACCTACTTTTTGTGCCTAAGGTTTTCTTCAATGATGAAAGCTAATCATATTTCTTTTACTAAGATCAAATAAAATGTGCAACACACAGAAAAATTTTAGATCTTACGTGAAAAATCATCCGATTCCCTAATTTCTGTATCATAAATGTTCCACAAAGGTTAATTCAGATCAGTGTAAAGTAGGAGAGGGCGTTGAGGCACAGTGGGTTGAGCGGCCTCTGGGGACACCACATTCCATACCCAAGTACATGGGATCTACTCCCACCTCTGCATGCTATACAGCTCCTGCTAATGCACCTGAAAGGCAGCAGAGGGTGGCCCAGGTACTTGGGTCCCTGCCACCACCCATGTGGGAGACCCAGATGAGAGTTCCTGGCTCCTGTCTTCAGCCTGCCGTGGCCCAGCTGTTGCAGGCATTTAGGGAGTAAGCCAGTAGATGGAAGACTGTGTGTGTGTGCCTTTCAAATTTTTTTTTTTTTTTTTTTTTGGACAGGCATAGTGGACAGAGAGAGACAGAAAGGTCTTCCTTTTGCCATTGGTTCACCCTCCAATGGCCGCCGCGGTAGCGCGCTGCGGCCCGCGCACCGCGCTGTTCCGATGGCAGGAGCCAGGTGCTTATCCTGGTCTCCCATGGGGTGCAGAGCCCAAGCACTTGGGCCATCCTCCACTGCACTCCCTGGCCACAGCAGAGAGCTGGCCTGGAAGAGGGGCAACCGGGACAGGATCGGTGCCCCGACCGGGACTAGAACCCGGTGTGCCGACGCCGTGAGGCGGAGGACTAGCCTGTTGAGCCACGGCGCCGGCCCAAATAATGTTTTAAAAGAGAAGTTCATTTTGGTGCAAAAACCCTGAACTCCGTAGAATTTTGTTTTCAGAATACACACTTTCCCAGAATGAAAGGTGCTACTCATGACTAAGGTTCCAGGGTTCTTTCCTTTGCTCTCAGTTGTTGGTACACCACTGGAGGTAGTGTCCGATTTTAATGCTGGGAAAATCATGCCCCGTTCAGTTCTCTTCCAGTCCTCCCGATTGCCTCAACTGGGAAGCCTCGGCGTGGGCTAGGGGAAAGAATGTGCCTTCACACTTAAAATGCTTTCTTCCCTTCAAGTTTCAAAGAAAACATAGCCCTGGGCCTCGGGACATTTAACAGGCAATATTTACTAGCTTCAGCTTAATTATTATGGCTGCTTTTATGGTTCCCTTTTATTCCCAGCAAGGGATAGTGGACTTCCATTTATAGTAATGATAAAGAACTTGTAATTACTTTCAAAAACAGAATGAAAAAATATTGAATATTTGAGAAAAACAAAGTAGAAAGTAATAAAGAGAATGTCAACATGTGGCAAAATCATGAAGATGACAAGAAAGGTTTTCTGTTCTAGAAAACCTTAGAAAAAAATCATTCATAGATTACAGTCTGGATGGAGACAACCCAAAGGGACTCCGGTCCCTCAATTGCCTCATGGCACAGAGCAGTGTCCAGGACATAAGTTTTTTGTGGGTAGGAAAAACAAGACTATTAAGACCATTTGGGAAAATTTTTAATATTTATTTGAAAGTCAGAGTTACACAGAAAAGGAGAGATAGAGAGGGGTCCTCCATCTGCTGGTTCACTCCCCAATTGGCTGCAACGGCCAGAGCTGCTCTGATCCAAAGCCAAGAGCCAGGAGCTTCTTCCAGTTCTCCCATGCAGGTGCAGGGTCCCAAGGACTTGGGCCATCTTCTACTGCTTTCCCAGACCATAGCAGAGAGCTAGATTGGAAGTGGAACAGCCAGGTCTCAAACGGGTGCCCATATGGGATGCTGGCACTGCAGGCAGTAGCTTTACCTGCTATGTCACAGCATTGGCCCCCTGCCAAATTCTGACACCTGAGACACACCTAGATAATAGATGCCAAAAAGATTGTTTTCAGCGATTTCTCTTCACTAAGCCAGATTCTTAATAGGTTTGGAAAGTTGAACAATTATTCAAAAATGGATCATGGGAAAGAAACATGTTCCACGCCACTCCCCTGCAGAAGAGCTCTGGGATTAACCAGGAGAGGCTCATCCTAAACATCCAGTTTCCCAAAGGGCAGAGTTCCTTCTCACGGATGCAGTCAGCAGGACCCTGCAGCTCCCCAGAGCAGCTCCCTTTCTATCTGCAAAGGGGCCTCAAGCCACCTCCACCTGGGGCTCCCCGACATTCACCTGTGATCTCCAGGCCATCTTGGCAAGGGCAGACAAAGCTTTGGAGGAGATAGGAGGGCTTCTTGCTGGGGCTTTTGACCTACGAGTGGCACATACCACTTGTCAGCCATTGGCCAGAAATCGCAGAGCAATGTTTTCTCCTGTGTTATTGTAACAGGAGAGGCTATAGCTAAGAGTCCACATGCAGAGTTTAGGGGCACTGGATTTGTACTAAAGATGACCTGGACAATTGGTAGGAGTTTAGAAAATGTATCTAAGAGCATGAACGAAGCAATCCATCCTGTCTCAGGAATAATTGGCCACAAGGCCTTGGTCCCCATCAAAGGTAACTAAATTCCTTTTTGGTATCTTTGGGCAAGGCTGCATATTCAGGTGCCTCATTGGTAAATCATCAATAGTAATTACCAACTTCTCTCTGGTTAAAGAGAAACTTCAATTAAAAAAAAAAAAAACTGACAAGGTCCCAGAGCAATAAAACTATTTCCCCTCCAAATAACTTGTAATTTTTGCCTGGGAGGCAGGAGCTGGGGTAGGGGGACATGCACGGCCAGTGCTGTGGCATAGCAAGGAAAGCTGTTTCATGCAACACCGGCATCCCATGTGGGCATTGGTTCGTGTCCCTGCTGCTTCACTTCTGATCCATCTCCCTGCTAATGTGCCTGGGAAAGCAGAGGAGGATGGCACAAGTGCTTGGGCCACTGCACCCATGTGGGAGACTCTGAAGAAGCTCCTGGCTTCAACCCGACTCAGCCAGTGGAGGCCACTTGGGGAGTGAACCAGCAGATCTCTCTTTCTCTGACTTTCAAATAAGCAAATAATATATTTTTAAAAAAAAATTTGTCAAGAATCAGAGGTTGAGCCAAGTCAGTAACTGACAATTCTTCACAGCCCTTCATTTCTTTGGTCTTGACATTCTGTTCCATTGCCTGTTACCCTCAGCTGATGTTTCTGTGCCCAAAGCCTCCCTGGATTCTCTTATTCTTTAATTTTGACCAAAAGTCCATGGGATGCACTGTAATTGGAAGCCATCTAAGTGCCCGCTGACATATTTCAAGGTGGGAGTAGGACGATTGCCCTCCACAAGAGATGAGGGGCAGGGCTAACAGGACGGGCGACAGTCAAAATTTCCATCCTCATTTTCTCACCATCTCTTTTTTTTTTTTTTTTTTTTTTAGGAACATGGAAGGAAGACACACACCAGGGGGACAGGCCCTATCCCAGCAAAAGTGTGGTCCTTCCGTGTTCACTCTTTGGCTTGGTTTACGCAATTAGGAGGCAAAGGTGGAGAAGAGATTCTGAACCCTCGAAAATCCTGAGACCCCAAGGGTCTAGACACTGCATTAGGGCAGGTCTAACCCCACTGACCTGTACACGCAGAGGCGTCTGGGAGTTAGGACACTCGTGACTGCACAGTATGGGGGTGTTCAAGTGATTTCTGGATAGGCACAATCCTCTGCGGAAGCCTCTTACTTTGATATCCTGGCTCGGGGCAAAGGGAGGGAAGTCACTTTTCCCTTTATAAAAGCCACTCTGCACTTCCTTTTCCTCCTCTGAATTAGAGCTAAAGAAGCATGCCTAGATCAAATGATAGCTGTGAGGATTCAACAAGATCATGTAGCCCCAGTGCAAGTCAAAAAAACAGAACCCTCTCTTGGTACCAGCTGACTGGGTATTCCCAAGCTACAGAGCACAGAATTCGAATTACGCAGAAAACAAGCTTGGTTTCTTTGCTTCATTCCTCTCTCTCTGAACTAACACCCAGCCCTCTTATCCTGCTTCAACTGCTCTTCAAATTTGGTGATTCCATTAAGATTCATGGGAGAACAATATTGCCCCAAACTCAGAGATGTTAATAAAACAGGAGTGAATAAAACTGGATTCACACTTGCCAGGAAGAAGAGATCTTCTGATCCAACTTTGATAGAGCCCTTTTCTCTTCCATCCTGCAGTCTTCCATCTTCTCTTAGAAAGAGGCCCCCTTTGTGGCACATCCTGGGGAGGTTTTTTTTGAAATACTAGTGAAACGGGATGCAGAGACCAAAGTCATGTCCACACATGACCCGAAGCCTCTGTTTGACCCAGCCTCTTCAGAGGAAGAAAGAATATTGCGTCAAACTAAATGTGCTGGGACCCAGATCTTTAATTATACAGCTTCACCATCCTCAAGGAGCCCGCCACTAATTTAGAATTGTCTGGCTACTGCCTGCACAAGTAATGTTTGCAAGAGAACAGAGCAACCCCAAATTGGGCCATAATGACCAAGGTCTGCCCCCACTTAGTGCCCCCAAATAGCTCCACAGAGCCACGGATCACCCGATTTCCATCCCACGGGGTTGTGATGTAAACTACAAAGCCAACTGTCACTGACGGAGGCTGCAGCCCCTCTGCGAGACATCCTGTTAACTACGCATCCACTCCGTTGCTTCCGTTCTGATAACATTTTTAACTTCAGGTCCCCAGGAAAAACGGACTCAGAGCACATCATGCATTCACAAATTTGTTAGCAACAACTGTATAATAATGCTTCTCCTTGGGTAAACAAAATTTTATTGTATATGTTTACAAAACATTATTTATAACTTTTCACACATCTGAAAGTTTTCAAAAAAAAAAAGTCACTGGTGCCCTCATTGTGGCGTAGCAGGTAAAGCTGCCACCTGTGGTGCTGGCAGCCCATATGGGCGCTAGTTCAAGTCTCTGCTGCTCCACTTCTGATCTAGCTCTCTGCTAATGGCCTGGGACAGCAGTGGAAGACGGCCCAAGTGCTTGGGCCCCTGCACCCACCAAGTTCCTGGCTTTGGACCAGCTCAGCTCCAGCCATTGCATCCATTTGGGGAGTGAACCAACAGGTGGAAGATAGCTCTGTCTCTCATTGTCTAACTTTGCCTTTCAAATAAATGAATGAATCTTTGGAGAAAAAAAAACCATGACTTGCTCCCCTGGATAAAGAGTGGTGATAACTTAGTACGTATCCCAATGGCACAACATCTAATTTTTTTGCATCACTATTTCTTGCAGTAAAAGTAATTATTTATAATACTCATCCATGGATGGAATCTTGGAGAATATCACAAAGGGACAAAGAAACTCATAAGCTCAGCCTCTAGATCATCCAGTCAGTAGAAGGTTGTGTTACCATTTACTTATTCATCCTCTTAAAGTCGGACATGGATGCTGTTCCCAGGTTTTCTGCTATTATAAGTAACATTGTGGTGAGCATCTTTATGCATACATTTCTGTTAGCATTTTAAACTATTTCCTTAGGACAGCCTTGTAGATGCCCAATGATTGAGCACAGCATATGAACATTTTATAAATGTTTCTAACGTATATATAATGCATGCAGGTTCATACTTGTCTTACTTTCTCATTGACAAACCATGTTTGGATATTCAAGTACTGGGGAAAAAAAAAAAAAAAAAAACAAGGGCTGATGTTTTGGCACAGCAGGTTAAGCCGCTGCTTGCGACACCAGTAACCCATATCAGAGCTCAGGTTCAAGTCTCAATTGCTCTGCTTCCAATCCAGCTCCAAGCTAATGTGTTTGGGAAAGCAGAGGAAGATGGCTGGAGTACTTGTGGGAGACCAAAATGGAGCTTCTGGCTCCTGGCTTCAGCCTGGCCCAGCCCTAACTATTGGGGCCATATAGGGAGTGAACCAGTCAATGACAGATTCTCTTTCTCCTTCTGTGTTGCTCTACCTTTCAAATAAATAATTTTTTTAAAAAATAGATAAAATCCATACATTTGAAAGTGTTTAAGCCCTAAATCAAGTGAGAGGACCAATATACAAGTACTGATTTCAGATACTGGGGTATTTCAAAAAGTTCGTGGACAATGGAATGAGGTTAGTTGATTTTGGCACAAAATACTTTTTGAATGCATCACAGTTTTTTTTTTTCTTAAGATGCACTGTCCATGCACTTTTTAAAGACCTGTCTTCAGCAACAGAAACTAATCATTTACACATTTAATTGGTTTGGTTTATAATTAGGAATCTACCTTACCAGAAACCTAGGCACTAAAGTGGGACTTAGGGCAAGAGGCAGATCAGGCTTAGGAAAGAGAATAGGGAGCAATCAAAGAATGAGCAGGAGCCCCAAACTCCATCACTACAAGCATTCTGGCACTGCAACACTCCGACCAACAGGATCCACCCCCGGGGCTCCTGATGTGTGGGCTGTGCTGACAAAGGTGCAGGAGAGAAACACAAGCTTCTTCTCTCTAGGCAGAGAAGGGCCTGTGGGCCAGAACCAGGCAGGTCTCCCACCCATGGGCTTCTGTGGCTTCCAGAAAGCCCCTCCTAGTCACATCCCCAGCAGCACACCTGCAGCTCCTCCCTGCATCCACACCACCCCCACCCTGTTGCGCTGTCCATGCGAGGAAGCAATCAGGCGGCTATTTTTAAACAGTCGTTCAAGTTCTGCCCACCGTTAGCAGCCCTGTCCGGCCCGTGGGGAGGCAGCAATGCTTGCAACCCTTCCCTTCGGGATTCTGTGGTCTCACCTCTTAGCAATGACCATGAATGAAGGGCCTGCTCCGTCCTTGTATCCATCCATTCATTTCTAGGGTTCGTTTTTCTCTTATTCAAAAGAGATGTTGGGTCCCATCTACACTCAGGTGCTACCTGTGGCACAGGACTCAGAAGACTCCACAGTAGACATGACGATGCCCTGCCCCAGTGAAGCTTATGGTCTAACCAAAGAGGCAAGGGACAAAACAAGCACTGAGAGCCCAGAAGAAAGGGCTGCGACAGGGGCAATGCAAAGCAGAGGCTGATGGCCAATCCGGGACACAAGGGACCCAGGCAGGGGCTGGTGCTGCGGCACGGTGCATTAAGCTGCTGCTTACCATGCGAGCATTCCATATAGAGCTGGGTACAAGTCCTGGCTGCTGTACTTCTGATCCAGCTTCATGCTAATGAGCCTGGGAAAGCATCTTAAGATGGTCCAAGTGCTTGGGGCCCTGCCACCCATATAGAAAACCCAGATGGAGTTCCAGGCTCCTGGTTTTGGCCTAGCCCAACCATGTCCATTGCAGCCATTTGGGAAGAGAACCAGGGCAGTGAAGGGAAGACCTCCCTCTCTCTCTCCCTCTCTCCTTTCTGTCACTCTCTCTCTCCTTTATGTCACTCTCTTTCAAATAAATACCTAAATCTTTAAGGAAAAGAAAAGAGAGACCCAGGCAGAAGGGGAGGGCTGCAGGGCATTTTGGCTTTGCCTCTCTTGCTGCCCCAAGTAGATAAGAGACCACACACTAGGAGGGCAGCCATACCTACAGCTCACAGTGGCACCACCCAAGGGTCCAGCTACAATCAAACAATGAGAGAGTGCGAAAGCAGGAGGGTCTAGTTAGTGCCACTCAGACATCCGACGGTGATTGAAACTGGCTGCCCAAGAGAGCTAATGCTGTGCAGGGCGAGTCCAGACTCTGCTGCTGCCTGCACCAGCTGGGTGCGGGGCTTTCTCTCAGGTACCTTTCCCCTGAGGGCGCCATAGGTATGCATTCTCATGTATGACTATATGCCTTCCACACGGTAATAACACAGATACAGATGTCACGGTAACCTTTGGATTTATAGAGAAAATTTTAGACTTCATATTTATGAATTCAGCTGACATCCGATATTTGTACTGCATTAAGCACACAGTGCTAGAAGATGTGCACTAGAAACAGTGCTAGAAACTGCCTCACAGCCCCAAGGCTGCCCTGCCCCTGGTGTTGTGGTGCAGTGGATTAAGCTGCCAATTGTAACACCAGCATCTTATTTTGCAGCTCCCAGCCGTTTCACTTCCTATGAACTTCCTGCTAATGCACTTAGGAAAGCAGCAGATGATGGACCAAGTCCTTGGGCCCCTGCCATCCACATGGGAGACCTGGATGGAGTGCCTGCCTCCTGGCTTTGACCTGGTCCAACCCTGGCTGTTGTGGCCATTTGGCAAGTGAGCCAGCAGATGGAAGATCTCTGTTCTTTCTGTGTCTCCCCTTGTCTGTTACTCTGCCTTTCAAATAAATAAATCTTCAAACATTTTTAAAAATGTCACCTGAAGACAGAGTGACAACTTCCATTACTGGTGAGCACTGTGCGAGTTGTGTGCGATGTGCACGGGGAACACAGGAAATTTTCCTGAAAATAACATCACTGCTGTTCAGGTAGCTCCGGACTAAAGCCCTCAGCAATCGGTTGGCATGGTCCCCAAAGGGGACAAGGTCCAAATAAGGGTGCAGCATCATGTGACTGCGCCTTTGTTCCATTTTCTTTAACTCACAGGAAACCTCATTCCCCAACTCCTTTTTCCTCTTTCTCTCCATCCCGCCGCCGACTGAACCGCGTTAATGGATATCAGAGCGGTGCTTGAGTTTTTCCTATCAAATCTGTTAAGAGAGGAAGAAGGTTCCTGTTGCTCATTGTAGGGGATCTCCCACTCTTTGTTTTAAGGAAAGTTTAAACAGAATGATCCCCCACTCTGGGGCTTTAAACAGAGTTCAAACAGAACAAAGTTCTCTTGCCAAGGTTTAAGGCAAATTTCCTTGTCCAGATGGCTTCCTCGGGCAGGCCAGCGTCAGAACCAAGACCTCACCCTGCTGCTTTTTCATGCTGTTCCTTGATTGTTGCTAACGATCCCCAGCTGGCCTGCCTCCCCAGCTCCCTAGCCCCTGTCTGCCGGCCACATCTGCCTGCCACGCGGAGAGGAGGAAGGAGACGCTAGCATTGAGAGGACTACAGACAACACAGGTGGGCGCCAAGCAGTGGGGATCGTGCATGGAGGATTTGATCGGCAATGAACGTTCCAGAAGAGCCTTCCTGGAAAGAGGTCATTTTTCATATCAGGTGAATGGAAATTGCCATTAACGAGAGCAAACGCACCACGAATCCAGGAGTGTGGCCCCTCTACGTGGCCGATCACTTTCCCCACTGATGACGCCACACACTTCCTGAGCAGAAGCCTGGATGGAGGTGTCCCAGGTGGAGGTGTTGGCAGTCTCTTACTGTGCTCCCCAGCCTTGCGCTGTCCTGGACCCCATCACCTGGGAGAACATTCACTTCCGATCTGCACCAGATTCAAGTGGGCCACACGAGGTTCTGTGTGGATTTAACACTCCTGTTCTCTGTGTGTCCCGCAGATGGCTAACAATGCCAACCACTATTCCTGCAGTCAGAGAAGGGATCTTAACAACCCACTCTTGCCAGAGATCCATTCAATTTATATATAAAGTGCTTTTTGATATTACCCCATATGGTGCATTACTGTGTAATAATCAAGTCCACTTCATTTCTGCTAGTCTGTTTTTCTTTGGAAAAAGAGGATTTATTCATTCATTTATTTGAATGGCAGAGTAACAGAGAGCGGGCGAGCGAGCGAGCTTCCATTCACTGGTTCACTTACCAAATGACTACAACAGCCTAGGTTGGGCCAGGTAGAAGCTGAACTCCACCTGGGTCTCCCAGGTAGGTAGCAGGGACTCAGGTACTTCCACCATCACCTGCTTCTTCCCAGGATACATTAACAGGGAGCTGAATCAGAAGCAGAGTAGCCAGACCTCCAATCAGCACGCCTGACATGGGACGTCAGCATCCCAGGTGGGGACTTAATTTGCTGTCCCACAACGCCCACTCCAGTCTACATTCCTTTCCTATGGTCTTCTGTACCCTTCCTGTATTTTTTTTTTAAGGAAGTAAGTCCATTATCTTTAGCTGAAAAGAACATCTGGCTGACTTAGCCAGGGTTTTGTTTATTTTCTTGTTTAATGTGTTAGTACATGTTGGGATATTTTCAACTCTTTTTTGATTTCAAAATATTGGAAAAGAAATTTGAGCTCCCCAGCTCAGTGGTTAAACCCAAGGCCTGGGGCTAGCAAGAGGCACAGAGTGGTCTAGAGGTGGGAAAGAGCCCTGGACTGAGATTCCGTCCCTTGAATTCCTTCTCCTGTGCCACTGGCCACATTTGCTGGCAACTCTGAGCCTTTGCTTCGCCATCTGTGAACTAGAGAGTGCAGGCTGTGGGGGGTCATTATTGTGGAAGTTGGAAATACTATGAGGCTACTTCACAAAGCTCACTGAAAACGGAATGGAAAGCATAGAATTGAAATCATATAGTTTCTCATCATACGCATCGTATGAACTTTTAAAAGATCCCTCATATACATAGATTTCAAAAACATACCTCTTTTCATTCCATTTTACATGAACCTTGTGATGTACTCACACGTACTATGTAAAACTTCTAGTCCAGTGCCCAGCACATAATTGGCACTATAATAACTATTATTAGCTGTCAAAAGATCTTTGAATTGAGTTGAAATATGAGCCAATTTCTTCCCAATAAGTGGCCATTTTGTCTGCAAGGAGATTATGTGGAAAAGAGTAGATGACTCAGTTATAAAACAAACTGCCCTAAGTGGGCGTTTGGCACAGAGATGACGATGCCACTCGGGATGCCCACATGCCATGGCAGAAGGCCTGGGCTTCAGTCCTGGCCCTGCTCCCTGTTGTAACTTCCTGCTACTGGGCACCCGGAAAGGCAGCAGGTGGTGGCTCACAGAGCTGGGTCCTGGCCCTGGAGACTGGGATTGAGTTCCTGGCTCTTGGGCACTTAGGGACTGAATCAACAGATGGAAAGTCTCTCTCCCTATCCCTCCCTCCCTCTCTCCCTCCTCCCCAGTAAAAGTAACACATTAAGAGCAAACTACCCACAGATGCAAGCAGCTTATGACTGGGGTCTGCTAAAACACAGCAGCCCTGGGAGATGACCGCCCCCACAGATAGCCCCTCCAACCAGATTCCGAGTTGTTCATGCACCAGAACCGGCCCCAAACCTCAACTCCACACCTACTTCTGATCACAGCGTAAACTATTGGCTGGGAGGGCCAGGGCAGGATACCCCTCTCCAAATTTGTCCTCACATACCCAATTTCTGGAGCACACCTGGGTGGGTGCAGCATTTAGATACCATCCTGCCCCAAGCAGGGAATCCTCAAAGAAGGTGTCCCCCTTGCTCCTGGCCCTGAAGGCAAACTCATTGAAAATGATGTGAACTCTTGACGAGCTGCTCCATCCTTGGTGTAATGTTTTACCATGTATGTCCTCCACATGTGTCCTAGAGCGTCAGCCATTAGAAGCAGGATCCAGATGCTACTGCCTCAGTAGTTACAGACCATAACAGGCATATTGACAAAAGTGACAGCGTTATGGCACAGCAGGTTAAGCCACCCCTGTGACACCAACGGCCCATATGAGTGCTGGTCGAGTTTCAGCTGCTCTGCTCCCAATCCAGCTCCCTGATAATTCTCCTGGGAAAGCAGATGATGACCCAAGTGCTTGGGCACCTGCCACCCACATGGGAGACCTGGAAGAAGCTCCTGGCTCCAGTCTGGCCCAGCCCCAATCTTTACAGCCATTTGGAGAGTGAACCAGCAGGTGGAAGATCTCCCTCCTTCTGTCACTCTGCCTTTCAAATAAAATCTTTAAAAAAACAAAAAGTGATGGCACGGTGGAAGCAGAAAGCGTTGCTTTCTCACACGGTCCCAGGAAACACAGGATAAGTTCTTTCATGCCCCCTCCTAGTCCATGATGTGTTGATGAAATGTGCTGTCCAATATTAGGGAAAAAAAAAAAAAACATTTTGTTCAGACTTGCCTCTAACTAGAAAGATCACCGAACTGTTTTCATAGAGCCAGCAGGTGCAAAGAACAAAGAGGACCTCAGAGCAGCCTCTTTTCCACACAACATGGCCGCTATCAAACGCGCTCCGAATCTCACTTGTTCGTAATTTTCCAGGCTTTCTTCAAGGTCTCAACATCGCGTATCCCTAAGGAGGGTCAGGAGGGTCGTGATGAAGCCTGACCCCAGCCGGGCCCACACATACCCCTCCCTGGGGGTAAAGCAGAGCAATCATCCCGATCCCTTTGCCCAGCCCTGCACTTCCCTCTGTTAGGGGATCCCAAGGTTGCCATGCCTCTGTGCAGCCGCCAAACTCTGCCTCTGTGCAGAGTTGAGGAAATTGGAGGCACACTGGGCACTGCCCTAGAATCTGCTCTGGCCTCTGTGACCTGGTGAGCGAGAACTCTGCCCTCCGAACAGCCGTGGACACCAAATCCAAGAGAGGCTTCGGCACGCGAGTCTATGCATCCATGTCCTTTTCCGGCTTAGCCAGCTGCACTGGGTGAGATCCTCACAAGACTGACCTCTTGGAAGGTTCTGGAACCATCAGCGACTCCAGTCACTGCCCCAGAGCTCACGGTCCTGCACATCTTAGCCGAGAAGTTCCCAGAGACCAGGCTTGGCCTGACATTCTCAGAGTCAGAGCTGTTGTCTACGTACCAAGGCCAGCACCACTATTGGGTTGGACATCTGCAGGCTGATGTATCCAAGCATACAGGGTCAAGGGCAGGTCAAACCAGTTCTGGGTCTTACCTGCTCATGGACTGGAGGTCACACCACTAATCATCTTCTTTTCTGACAGTAATAAGTGGGGGGGAGGAGGAATGAGGAAGGGGAGTCCCAGGGTCAAACGTGGCGGTAAAGCGAGTCAGATATGGCAGGGGCTGGAGAGGAAGAGGCTCCCACCCCTCCCTAACAGACCCCCAGCACATAAGGCCCTCCTGCAGCCCATAAGCTGCAGCTAGCACAAATGCAATGGCAAAGGGTGTTACTTTTTTCATTTTATTGGTTTTTTAAATCTTTAAAGGCAGCTGTTGGGGCAAATTTATTACAGATGAAGGTAGTGTCATCCAAAACTAAATTTGGATGAGGCACTTGGTCTAGCAGTTAGGAGAGCATGTCCTGTGTTAGAGTGCCAGAGTTCAATTCGTGGCTCCAGTTCCGGTCTCCAGCTTCCTGCCAGTGCAGTTCCCGGGAGGCAGAAGTGATGGCTCAAGTGCCTGGGTTCCTGTCCCACATCTGAAAGACCTGGATTGAGGTCCTGGCTCCCAGCATCAGGCTGTCCCAGGTCTAGATGCTGAAGGCATTTAGGGAGTGAACCTGCAGATGGGAGCTCTTTATCTCTTCCTCTCAAGGAAGATCATTAAGATTATAAAACAAAATGTTTAGCCCCCTAAAAAAAAAAAAAATCTGATCATGTGACTGAGAAATAAGAATTAGGGCTACACCCTTTGTTCACATTAACATATTTAAAACCATTTCTCTTCCACTTGCTGTGCTACTGAATAAGCACATCACTTTGTGATCAACTATTTTAGTAATGAATCAAAAGACTGGGTTAATGGTCACAGACAGGAAAGTGGCATGCTACGAACAAGTCTGGGAAAAACAGCACACAGAACTCAGCCACACAGATGGCCGCATACCTGGGGCTGGGGGTATGAAGACAAATGAGGAACTACAGACCCAGACCCAAAAAGGGAAAGTAAAGAACTTTCCCATCAATAGTAGAACTGAGAGTTCCTGACACAGCCAGTTTCCTTCCTCCTGTCCTCCACCCAAGGGCTCTCATGGTCACTCGAATCATGTGCACTACTGGGTGAACACACACTGGCCTTTCTGTCTGTGAGCGATTCCCTTCCTCCTGAAGAAAATGCAGCTCACGAGATAACGGTGGCAAGTGTCAGTAGTGCTCACTAAAGAAGCTGGTACCAACCATGTGGGGCTGCCTACTTGTATCTGCTGGTGAGCATCGGGATGGAGTCGCAAGAAGGGTCAGAAGACAGAGGCGAGAGAAGATGAGCTGTTGCAAGTCTGTGATAGGCCACAGCCACGTCTTACACAGAAACCAGAGAATCCTTTCCGAGATAAAATCTTCGCATGAACGACCTACCTCCTACATCCCTCTCCCTTCTGTTTCCCTCCCTGCCTTTCTGTGTGTGTCCTTTGCTTTCACCCAATGGCTTAAAAGCCATCAAAAGAACAGACTTTGAAAATGTAAACAATGTTAGAAATCCAACGACAACAGAAAGTCGAGGCACAGGAAAGGTTAGAAACATAAACCTGGACTGCGGACCTCCGCTGAGCTCCAGGTTTTTCTATGAAATCCTCAGGAGCCAAAGCAAAAAGGAATTCCGATCACAGGCTTTTTATCATCTGTGCGGAGACCATGGAGAATGGGCAGTAAATCCTAACCCATACAGACAAGGAGTCTTCAGAAAGTTCAAAGAAAGGGCACATTATTTAAAAAATGCATGGATTTCAGGTTTTTTGCCCCAAAATAAACTTGTCTTTTAATTCTGTTTTTTTCATGAACTTTTTGAAGTATCTGGTCCATATTTTATAGTAATAGCTTTTAGGAGAAGTAGTTACATATTTTATACGAGACCTTATGAGATAAGTAGATACTTTTTATTAAAGATGCAGAGACAGACCAAAAAAAAAAAAAAAAAAAGCTCCCACACACTGGTTTACTCAGCATCCACCCACGATGGTCAAGGCTGAAGCTGGGTACTCAATCCAGTCTCCTATGTGGGTGGCAGGAAACCAATTTTGGGGCCACCACTACCTCTCAGGGGGCTACATTAGCAGGAAGCTGAAGTCAAGGTGCCAGAGCCAGGAGTTGAACCCAGCTACTCTACAATGGAATGCAGGTGTCTTAACAGACATCTCAACCACCAGACTGATGCCTACCCAAGCAGGAGATACTGTTCTCAGAGTCTTAGAACAAAATTCCTAACCTAATTATTGAGTGTGTATAATCAACCATGTTACTTATTCATTCATAAAATACAAGATCAGATTCTGCCTCATTAAAATCAGGGCCTGTTTGCTGCTGAGGTTTTTGTTGTTGTCTGATGTCATAACAAACATTGACATTACCACGACCTACATGTAAAGTTACTATAGTCCATTATTCCATATTATTAATTATTAATTATGCATATTTCCCATAACAGAGAGCCAGGAACACAGGCACCTAACTATCAGAATAAGACATAAGACAGCAATGAAAGGTGAGACAATTAAAAAAAATTGTGAATTGAAGAAGATATAACAATTTACTAACAAAATCCATGGGAAAGGTTATAGAAGGAATAAAACAGTTTACAAAGTATATGGGACAAGAGAACTACCAAAAATGCAGGGTTATTATGTATGCTAAGCAATTGCTATTAATAGGAAAAAATTTTCCATTCAAAATTTCAATAACTGATAACTATAAGCAGAAAAACCCTAACTACATAGCTATACTTATCAATAGTAAATTTATTTATGAATAGCAATTGCTAACATGGAATGCCAAATATCAATGGGGAGTAACAGAAAAAGGCCTAAGAAATAAACAGAAAAACTGACCTCAGAAGAAACAGACACTCAAAGAACTTCAGAGAACCTTTTACAATGGTGACGTGGTAGTCTCAGAGCTGATTAACAGTGTGATAGGCACCAGGGGAGAAAGGCTGGTATAAGAAGGAACAATCAGAACGTGACAGAGCTGCACAAAGCCAAAGTTGTGATGGTTAAAATACAATACCCGGTGACCAAGTAGCAAATCAGATGGGGAAAAGACAACGTCAGTGATCCAGATCTTTAAGTTCCGATACTTTCCCAGGACACAGAGCAACAGTGGAAACAGAAAGGCTATGGGAGGTGTCAACAATCAAAAGAAATGTTGGGCAGGCTGAGGAAAACCACAAGTACAGAGAATGAAAGATCTCTTCAAGGTGAGAGAGAAGATGGAGAGAGCGAGCCACACCCAGGCACAACCCAGGGAAGCTTCAAAACTCTTTAGATAAACAGCCTGGTGGGCTCCAAAGAAAATAAGCACACTGCCTGAAAGGAATGCGAATCAGACTGACACCAGACTTTTCATCACCACACTTCATTCCAGAAGAAGCAAACACCACCAGCATTCTAAAGGAATTTTGTTTAAATCTAAAATCTTTTTGCAGTGCCAAATTACCAAAGGGCCAATAAAGAATATTTTTAAAGATTTATTTATTTGAAAGTCAGACAGCATGTATGAGAGAGAAAAAGCAAACAAATGAGAGAGCACATAAGGACGAGAGACTCTTCCATCTGCTGGTTCATTCTCCAAATTGCCACCATAGCTAGGGCTGGCCCAGGACAAAGCCAGGAACCTAGAACTCCATCCAACTCTCCCACATGGGTACAGGGGCCCAAATACTTGGGCCTTCTGCTGCTGCTTTTCCAAGCACATGAGCAAGGAGCTGGATCAGAAGCGAGGCAGCAGGGACTCTAACTGGTGCTCTGATAGGAGATGGCATCACAGGCAGCAGCTTAACCCACTGTGCAACAACACCAGACCCAATAAAGGCATTTCTTTTTTTAAAGTTTAAGTTCATAATTGATCATAGTGATAGGATTAAATGTATACGGGATCACATAAACAAGACTAGTGTCTGCTAATACTAACTGATAGAATTAAAGGAGAGAACAATCCAACATGGGAAGTGGGATACAGCAGATTCATAGAATGACAGATGCCCTAAACAGCACTCTGGCCTCAGAATCAGCCCTTAAGGCATTCGGATCTGGCTAAAAAGCCCATGAAAGTTTCTCAGGCATGGAAAGCCAAGACACTGTGGGAAAAAAAAAAAAATCTGTGAGCGAGATCCCAGCGGAAAGAACAGGCCATCAAAGAAGGAGGTGCCTTTCTCTGAAGGGAGGAGAGAACTTCCACTTTGATTATGGCCTTGTCTAAATAATGTCAGAGTTTGTGAAAGAAAGAGCATTGCATAGCCTTGGCAGCTCATGACAAGCACCTCGGGTGATTACTGACGTCATAAATAAGAGTGTCAATTGTTAAGTCAACAACGGGAGTCACTGTGCACTTAATCCCCTTGTGGGATCTCTGTCCTTAATGTGTTGTACTATGTGAATTAACAGTAAAACTACTACTCAAACAGTACTGTATACTGTTTCTGTGTGGGTGCAAACTGTTGAAATCTTTACTTACTATATACTAAGTTGATCTTCTGTATATAAAGATAATTGAAAATGAATCTTTATGTGAATGGGATGGGAGAGGGAGCGAGAGATGGGATGGTTGCGAGTGGGAGGGAGGTTATGGGGGAAAAACTGCTATAATCCAAAAGTTAACTTTTATTTAATATAAATTTTGAAAGTACAAGAAAAAAATAAAGATTTATTTGAAAGACAGAGTTACAGATAGTGGTAGAGACAGAGAGAGGTCTTCCATCTGCTGGTTCACTCCCCAGATGGCCACAACAGCCAGAGCTGCGCCAATCCAAAGCCAGGAGCTTATGCCGGGTCTCCCACATGGATGCAGGGGCCCAAGGACTTTGGCCATCTTCTACTGCTTTCCCAGGCCATAGCAGAGAGCTGGATTGGAAGAGGGGCAGCTAGGCTAGAACCGGTGCCCAAATGGGATGCTGGCACTTCAGGCCAGAGTTTTAACCCGCTGTGCCACAGCGCCAGCCCCAATAAATGCATTTCTAATCTTAAAAGAACTCCAAACTATTATCACAAATATCCAAGAACCCCAATGAATGTTACTTGAGGAAGAAAGTAATCCCAAAAATAGAATTTTAAGAGTAACAGAGGACCCCACCCCCCAAAAAAAGTGATGGGCAGTGGTTTGGTGGGGCATTGAAGACGATGCTTGATGTACTTAACATATGCTAAATTGATCTTCTGTATATGAAGAGAATTGAAAATGAATCCTGATGTGGATGGAAGGGGAGAGGGAGCGGGAGAGGGGAGGGTTGCGGGTGGGAGGGAAGTTATGGGGGGAGGAGAAAAGCCATTGTAATCTATAAGCTGTACTTTGGAAATTTATATTCATTAAATAAAAAATTTTTTAAAAAAGACACTGTTTGAGATCCTTATTTCTATATCAGATTACCTGGGTTTGAGTCCCAGCTCCACACCCAAGTCCGGTTGCCTGGACTAATGTATGTCCGGGAGACAGTGGACATGGCCAAAATACCACAGTCTCTGCCACCCACGTTGGGGATCCAGACCGAGTTCTGGGCTCCTGGCTTTGGTCTGGCCCAGCCCCAGCTGCTTGTGGGCATTTGGGGAGTGAACCAGTGGAAAGGAGCTCTCTCTGTCATTCAAATAAATATAAATAAATAAAAAATTTTAAGTGGCGTCTGGTTGTGACCAAGAAGGAGCAAACGGCAGCTGAACATGACAAAAAGGGGATCCACCAGCCCTGGACACCTGAGACCCCCTATTCTGAGCAACAAGATTTTCAGTGACCCAGGATTATTGTTCCTTCAAAATGTGCCCCATCAAGTGACATTGTTCTTGCCGTTTTGGGGGCTTGAATTTTTAGAAGTCTTTAGAGCAATAACAGAACAGCTTCATTTTATTAAAGGAAAAAATGTAAATGACATAAACCTTGACAATTTAGAAATGATAAAAATCAGAAGTTGAAGCAGGAAAGGGAAGTGAGAGGTAGTAACACGCTCTTGATTCCTCCCCGGGGGGCGGTGTAACGTATCAGAACATGATAAAGCAGGAAAGAGCGTTTACCTGTCTGTGTGTTTTCTTCATCAGAATGGCCAGAGGAGAACACGCCTCCTTCTCTCTTCCCCAAATGCAATAAAACAAATGGAGGGGGAAAAAAAGTCTAGATCTGTAAAAATCACAGCAAGGAACTGTCAGAATGCGAGGGGTTTCCAAAGACTGCTGAAAGATGGACGGAGAAGCATCGAGGATGAAGGGGCATGAAGGGAGCCTCACCCTGGAGCTTGTGGGGATGGAGAGGGCCAGAGGTGTGAAGAGGTGTGGCAGAGGGCAGGGATGAGAAAAACTGGCTCCCACGGGGACAGGAACTCGGGATCGGAGCATGGAGGGATTGCCCGCCCCACTCCACACCCTAGTTCCTACCCCCACACTACCTGACGGCCAGCCACGTGGGATTTCTAGGCCCTCCCCACCAAAATCGTAAGGTTATTTGCTTAAGAAATGAAGTGCCTCTTCTGAGGACAAGGGAAATGAACAGGAAGCTCCCTGCCTCTACTTTCTCAACGACATCCAGAGTAAAAGGTGATCCTACCCCTGCTGAAGCCAACAACCCTTGGATGTACAGAATAGCCAGGTAGCCTCTGTCCACGCCCCTCTCCCCGCCCCAACTGCTCCCCATTCAAATCCAAGTGTAAATGGATACTACAGACATTCAGGTGAAGTGCAGTAGCAGAGGATAAAAGAAAGCAACGTAAACTCTTGAGAGATCAACCCCAGGTGAAACAGAAGACGCAAGTGGCCAATGACGGTAGTCGTGGATTTTGGAGCATAAGATGCATACATACAAACATAGCATACAGCCTGAATTAACCTCACCAAGTAACTGCCACCCCCAGCACCCAAGTTAGAAAGCAAACAAGCATGGCCAGCTCTCCAGGAGCTTCCTCCAGTCCTACTGTCCTCCTCCCTTGTCCTCCTGCCCCAGAGGAGCCCAGCTCCCACCCCTGGGGATTTTGTCCATGCTTCAATTTGACATCCATGGAAGCCTGCAAGATGCATGGTTCTCTCCCTCCACATTGTGCGCCTGAGTTTCATTTCATCTGTACTGTTAGGTGTTCATGTGTTCTAATTGCAGCATACATTCCACTAGAAGGATACGCCACTATCCATGTATTCTCTGTTGAGGGTCACTGGGTCATTTCCAGTTTTTGTCTTCTACAAAGAACACTATTATAAATATTTTCCTTTAATGTATGAACTTTGTTGTTGTTGCTCAAGAGACAGAGTTCTCCTCAGCTGGTTCATTCCCCAGATACTCACAAAGCTGGAAACCAGGAATTCCATTGAGGTCTCCCATGTGGGGGACAAGAAGTCAACTCCTTGAGCCATCAGCTATTGTCTCCCAGGAAGCTGGAATCAGAACTGGGTTGGGTACTCAACTCAGGCAATGTGATATTGGACACAGAACTCCTAACTTTCAGCTCAACCTCAAAGCCCAAAACACACCCCTATAGATACCTTTGCAGGTGCTTTGGTTTACAGTGGATACAGAAATCGAAACTGCCGAGTCACAGGATGTGCTGAATTCAACCTCAGCCAGTAATAGCGAGCAGTATTCCCAAACAGTTGTACCAATCTACACTCTCGTTAGCAGCATTCTAGTTGTTCTTACATCCTTCCCAACCATTCATGGAAATCTTTGTTGTTTTACATTTTAGCTCCTCTCGTGGTTGTATGAGGGTGGTTTATGGCATTCCATGTTTGCTCATCAGGTTAAGCATATTTTACATACTTATTGCACGTGTAGCTATTAGATATACTTATTGAATACCTTCTTGTGTGCAATGACCATCGCATTCTTTAGCCCATTTCTGTTGGGTTGTCTTTGAATTATTCAAGTACACGGAGAGAAGGTAAAGAGAAGCATTTTCAATATTCTAGATAGCGCTTCGGGATTTATAGGTGTTGAAAATATTTTCTCCCACGCTCTAGCAGAAACAGAATAACGGACAACAAATCTGGAAGAAGGTAGGTAAGCCGAGCCCTGTGCTGCCTGACATGGAAGACACGGCTGTTGGAGAAGATTCTACCTTAGTGTTGCCTTAAGAGAATGTGTGTGCGACACCAGAGGGAGCTTCCCGGAACACACTCCATCAAGCCAAGGCATCAGAAAGGGTTATCTTCAGAGTAAGCCGCTCTCTGAGGCAGCCAGAACCCTCCTAAAACCCCCTCTAGGCAGAGAGGTGGGTGCAGGCTGGAGATGTGGGCTGCAGTTATCACATGCCAGTATAAAATGCCGATGAACGGGTGCTCTATCGGGAGCACTATCTCCAGCGAGTCCCGTCCCCTCACTCTTACTTAATCTGCCAACAAACCCCAGGGGCCCGCCTTCACCAAACACGCCACTGACCCATCGTCTCACTTCTGGTGCCGCCACTTCAATCAAGCCGCCTCCCGCTTTGCCTGGACCTCTGGGCCTTCTCCTGTCTCCTCCTCCTGCCCCTGCCCCCACGGCAGTCCCCTCTCCCAAGAACAGCTTGGTTTCTGTCGCGGTAGCAGGACAGCACACCTCGATACCTTGTAGCAAAAGAAGAAGAAAAAGTACTGCTCACAGTTCTGGAGGGCGGGGGGCCACCATCGAGCTGCAGGCATCTGGTGGGGGCCTTCTGGCTGTGTCATCACTCGGCCAAGGCCATCACGCGGTGAACGGGCACTCGAGAGAGACAGAGAGCCAAGCAGGAGTGCAGAGAACGCCAAGGAAGCTAAACTCGTGTTTATAACAACCCGCACCTGCTCCTGGGCAGGCTTAATCCATGCTGAGCGTGGAGTCCTCGTGGCCTAATCACCTCTTACAGGCCCTGCCTCGCAGCACCACAAAGTGGCAATCAAATTTCTAGAGAATTCGAGGGAACTTTCAGACCAGAGCATGACCATTTTAAGGCAGAAACCAACAGTCAGTTGCCTGTGCCAGTAGCTTCCTTTGTGTTCTGCACCCTCCTGAGTCTGTTTCCTATTCCTCCACTCCTCTCTACCCACCTTACCCACCTTACCCACAAGCCCTCGCCTCCTTGGCCTTCTCTCCATTTCTGTCTGTGAAAAGCCTGGCCCTGTGAAAAGTCCACGCTGACTGCTTTATTGCTAAGGCTTCTCCCCAACGTGACTAGTTCCGGCCTGTTTCTTTCTCAGAGTCACAAGATCTGATCGCTCCGTGTTGAAGGAGCTCCCTGGTCCCTCCCTACACAAAACCCTACTCTGCTGGTAGTAGATGCTTCCGTGGCTGCCACTGTTGTTTATTTGCTTTGTGGCTTACTGTTGAGTATCCGCACACCTCCAAGTGTCCCCACGCGGGCAGACAACATGTGTTGTAGCTTCCTCTGCCTCATGTATCCTGTACCTAGCCCAGTGCCCGGCTCAGAGAAGAAGCTCACCAAATCTCTCTTGGAGGAAGAATGCAAATTCCGCCACCATTATTCTTAGGCCCCATTTGTGATCCACTGTAATCTGATTGCTTGGGGGTCGTGTTCATTAATGAGTGATTATTATCGTGCCTTGCTAACTTTGCCCTACCCCCCCCCCCAAAAAAAAAAGCTCTTTTTGAAACTCTCAGCTACCTTTAATTTCGGCTGCAGAATGAACAGCTGGTTTTGATAGGCAAGAATGAGTCGAATTCAGCTTCACCTGGTTTGCCATTACAGGGTCAGGAGCTCACTCAGCTGCTTCCCCTTGGGCACCTTAACCAACAATTTCAAGACATCCTTACTCCCACAGGACTTTCCTATCTCCTAAACCTTACCCTCTGCTTTCGTGTGAGGCAGATTGAGTGGTAAACCCAGCAGGGATTAAAATCAATTAAAAGGAAGAAAGAGACCAGGAATGCCAATTGTAGAGTAGGTCTAAATGCAGCCGAGCTAATTATTAAGTAAATGAAATGGCTTGCTGGACCCTTGGTTAAAGACATTTGTGTAATTTACCCATAGGTATAGTCCTAACAATAATATCTAGCAGTTAGTATACATATATTTTTAAAGATTTCATTTATTTATTCAAAAGATAGAGTTGCAGACAGTGAGAGGGAAAGACAGAGAGAAAGGTCTTCCATCTGCTAGTTCACCCCTCAACTGGCTGCAAGGGCCAAAGCTGAGCTGATCTGAAGCAGGAGCCAGGAGCCTCTTCCAGGTCTCCCACATAGCTGCAGGGGCCCAAACACTTGGGCCATCTTCTACTACTTCCCCAGGCCACAGCAGAGAGCTGGATCAGAAGAGGAGCAGCTGGGACTAGAACCGGTGCCTATATGAGATGCCAGTGCCACAGGACTGTGCCACAGAACCAGCATCCACAGTCAGTATATATTAAAAATATGTTGTGTGCCAAGCAGTGAGTTAACCTTTACCCAGATAAAGGCAAAATAAATGGATCTTATCAGAGTTTAAATCAAGTCCAGAAAAGTTCATTTCTCCTATAGAGTAAATAACTCAATGGGGGGCTCCCTGGTGTGCACTAAAATCAGAATGATTGGTTTCTCCTGGTCCCTGTTAAAATGATCTTGCCTTGAATTTCATATTGGAAGTCGTGCTATCTTGAGGAATCACAAGAAACACAAAATTGACAGCGAAGATGTTGCCTTCCTTTAAGTTGTTGCTCTTCCAGAGCCGGGAAAGACCGGTGGGTGCATTTGATCCAGAAAGCCAAGGACCATAAAAGGAGTAAGTACAGCATGGTGCGAACGTGGAGGTCCAGGAGGAAGGCACATAGAAACGGAGATCCCACGGAGGAACAGGGGTCTGGAAAGGAGGCTCATCCCAGGGAGAGGGGCGAGTGCGTGGCAAGGAGCAGCTGTGGGAAAAGGCACAGTTCGTTCGGGGAACTGAAAGCAATTTAGTATTGGCTGAGCACAGAGTGTGTGCTGGTGTGGCAGGGCTGCTGTTGAGAGGCAGAGTCCAGACTGGGAGCATCGAGTGGGCTGTAGGATTTATTTATAAATAGCTTTTTGTACATTCTCTACAGGGAGAATGTACAGCCCAGAAGAAATTGATTTGATTTATTAAAAAAAAAAAAGACGGCCGGCACCGCGGCTCACTAGGCTAATCCTCCGCCTAGCGGCACCGGCACACCAGGTTCTAGTCCCAGTCGGGGCGCCAGATTCTGTCCCGGTTGCCCCTCTTCCAGGCCAGCTCTCTGCTGTGGCCAGGGAGTGCAGTGGAGGATGGCCCAAGTGCTTGGGTCCTGCACCCCATGGGAGACCAGGATAAGCAACTGGCTCCTGCCTTTGGAACAGTGCGGTGCGCCAGCCGCAGCACGCCAGCCGCAGCGGCCATTGGAGGGTGAACCAACGGCAAAAGGAAGACCTTTTCTCTGTCTCTCTCTCTCTCTCACTGTCCACTCTGCCTGTCAAAAAGTAAAAAAAAAAAAAAAAAAAAGTGGGGGGGGGGGGAGTGCTGCCTGCAGTGCTGGCATCCCATATGGGCACAAGTTCAAGTCCCAGCTGCTCCACTTCCAATCCAGCTCTCTGCTATGGCCCAAGTCCTTGGGCCCCTGCACCCATGTGGGAGACCCAGAAGAAGTTCACGGCTCCTGGCTTCAGATTGGCCCAGCTCTGGCTGTTGTAGCCATTTGGGAGTGGAACCAGTGGATAGAAGACCATTCTCTCTCTTTCTCTCTCTCCCTTTCTCTCTCTCTGCCTCTCTAACTCTGCCTTTCAAATAAATCTTTAAAAAAATCACTTTGAGGGGTGGGATGGTAGAGGGCATGGTTGTGGTTGCAAGGAGGCCATGGAGGTGATATCCTTTGCCAGATTAGAAGCAGGAGGAGTGGAGAAAATCAGGAGAGGGAAGTCAGGAGAAATTACGGATGACTCCCAGTCATCGTGACCACGATTCCAGAGGAGAACTTTGCACTTCGCAATATCTGATTAAGGAAGCTCCCAGGGTAGGAAAGACCTGCTCACTTGTGCTTCAAGACTCCGAATTCCACTAATCCACAGTTCCAGCCAGTGCTACCAACCCAGCTGGGGGCTGGGCGGCAGCTAAGAGGAAGCTGTGCAGAGCCGTTTGTTGAAGTGGGGGATTCAGCAGAAGAGGAAGAAGACTTGAAAGGAAGTTAATCAGGGGCACTGACAGATTACAGCCCAGCTGCAGGACCAGGAGAGGAAAATGAGACGTTGGTCAAGCTACAGGACAGAGCCTCCTGGCCAGGGAGCCAAGGGAAAAGGGAACAGGACAGGCTGATTAGTGTTAATGGAATGTCACTGAGCGAGCCACTGCACATGGGAGAGCAGCCACAGGGGTGTGCGCGCAGGGCAGAATGGCTTAGCACCACACCGGCTCAGAGAGGTGCACTTGCTGGGGACATCATTACGCAAAGATGTGAGGACATTAGCGCTGCAACTTACACCCTGTGCTGTAGGAGCATCTTAGACGTGATCAGAACTGCTTCCTGTTTCTTGTTACAGGGTTGGGGGAGGGGAGGAGTTAGAGCGTCTCTTCAACTTCCAGAAGCCTGCCAAGCCCTCCGTGGAAGGCTGCAGCTCTTGGGCAAGCGGCTGCCTTACAGCCTGAGATACAAAGATGCTGCATTCAAAATTCAGTGCCAGCCAACACTGCCAGGGGGCCGTACCGAGGACACCACCACCCAACACAATCCTGTTCAGAAGGCTTCTGTCTTGAACTCTGGGTTTTCTCCTGGCAAAATGGGTTAAGCCCGGAAGTGGTGCCCTGGGAGCTGCAGTGCTTCTCCAGCTGAACTTTAAAAATCCCCACATTGGGGCGGGCATTTGGTGCAGGGCTTGAGACTCTGCCTGGGACACTTGCATGCCATGCTGGAGTGCCTGGGTTCAAGTCCCAGCTCCACTCTCCATTCCAGCTTCCTGCTGGTGCGCCTTTGCCCCCCACCCCCCCCCAGGAGGCAGCAGATGATGGCTCCAGTAACTGGGCCACTGTCACCATGCTGGAGACCCAGACTGAGCTCCTGCCTCCTGGCTTTTGCCTGGCATAGCTCCAGCTGTTGCAGCCATTTGTGGGCATTAACCAGCAAGTGGAAGATGTCTCTGTTTCTGCCCTTCAAATAAGTGAAAAATAAATTTAAAAAATGTTTTAAAGCCCCCACAGATCTGAAGAACTATTCTTTAGGGGTCCTAAATTCAGTGTAAGACTTTTTTGGTTTTGCGTTTCCACTTCAATAATAAATTTAAAAATTGATATAAACACACTTTGGATTTTCGCTCCGTGACTCCATCGTATCCAACCCTGCCTTGTAACACCATGGCTGCCTTTGTTTCTGTCGGCAGCAAGAAGTATTTTGGGCTAACAGGGAGTGCAGAGGCAGAGGAAGATTAAGTGATAGAAGTAGTTCTCCAAGTGGACTACTGTTGATACTAGAGTATGAAGGTGACACTATCTTAAGTCACCAAGCAGGTCATCCTTTGAATGCTGACTTTAATAGTAAAATGGGGCGACAAGGTAGATCATCTCTCTTGGTCAGCAGGCAAGGTGGACAGGAAAAAAGGTGGTGACCACAGTAAGCTGCCATCCAAGGTTAACCTTGGGAGGGGTGGAGGCAGCACAGTGAGGGACAGGACAGAGCACGGGCGAGCAGGGTGCCCAGGTGGTCCTGAGTCAGGTTTTAAGGTGAAAGCCCCTTGCGCGGAGCCTTCCAGGAAGGCAGCATTTCTCTGGATTCTTTATCTCCTGAGCCACATCATCTGAGTGGTTTTCTTGTGTTATGCCCTCCACAGAAACTAGATTGGAGTGGGATTCTTAACATCAATTGAAAAGGACATGGTGATCTTTGCTCTCAGACAAGAAAGTTCTTGGCCTTTTCCAGTTCTGCTGTTTGCGTGACAAGGAAAAACACACAGCCAAATGGCACCCTCAGGCCGATCCTTAATGTGTTCATTTGCCCAACAATCATTTGCCAAGTACCCGTGCTGTGCTAGCCACTAGGATGGGGGGGGGAGCGTGGCTCATGGGTCAGTGGCTGCCCCCACATAGCTCCCCACAAGCAGTAACCTAGGGGATGGGCAGAATTCCTGGCCACACTAAAGGCACAAAAGTACCCATCTCCCTAACCCTGAGCTTGTATTTTAAATAGAGGCCACCAAAAATAAAGGCCAGTGGACTCATCAGTCAGTGGCAGCAGAGGTTCTTGGACGCCTCCCGGGTCAGGGCGTGGCTCATGTTCCAGCACTTCTAAATGTGTTTCTAAATGCACAGGCCAGGTTCCACCCAGAGCTGCTGGATCAGAATCTGAATTCTCATGTCCAGGTGCTCCCCGTTCCCCCCATGTGCACATCCACATTTGAAAAGCCCCATTCTCCTAAAATGCTTTATTGAGGTTCTGGCACAGTGGCGTAGTGGGTTAAGCAGCCGCCTACAACACTAGCATCCCATATGGGTGCCAGTTCGAGTCCCGATTGCTCCACTTCCAATCCAGCCCCCTGCTAATGTGCCTGGGGAAGCGACAGAGATGGCCCAGGTGATTGGGTCCCTACAATATGTGGGAGACCTGGAGGAAACGCCTGGCTCCTCGTTTCAGACCAGTCCAGCTCCTGCCACTGCAGCCATCTGGGGAATGAACCAGCAGATGGAAGACCTCTCTCTCCCTCTTTCTTGCTCCCTCTCTTTGAAACTCTGCTTATCAAATAAATAAGTAAATCTTTTTTAAAAAAATAAAATAAGTCGGCAAATGTTTCATATGTGTATTATTTAGAAACAATAACTTAGATTAGAGTATAATTTCTTGGACAAGCACTTTTTCAATGGGTCTTGGGCCAGCCAAGAAAAGTGTCTGGTGAATAGTCTAAAAATAGATTGTCAAGTTCCCTTTATAACTTCTGCATTTCTCATACTTAGTTTTTTAACTTTTACTTCCAAATAATCTATTGAAAGGGAACATATCTTGGTTGCTTTGACTTTTGTCAAAAACATCAAAATTTCAACCCTGGCACTCATTCATTTAGAATATTTACTGTTATTTTAAAAACCATGTCAAAATCTGATTAGTTATCATGGAAAACCTCAGCTGGAATCTTAAAAAGTAAGAATGTAACTATCCCAAAAGTTTTCTGCCAATTACAGTAAAGATAAGGAATTTTTTTTTTTTTAGTATCAACTACAAAGATAATCAAGGGAATTAGGAAGTTTTATGTGTGCATGGAGAGAGAGAGAGAATGTTGTCAAACAATGCTAAATAAAACTCTTTTAGGACTCTCCTTTTTGTGCACTCAAGTATGGAAAGTCAAAACTATTTGCAAAACACTCTGTCACTCCAATCCCTTCATACACTTCTCTCCAGCCTCAGGGTTTTCTCCCCTTCCTTTCCAATTGCCTGCAAGTTCTCTCTTCCCATTGGCTATCTAAATCTCTCATCATTCCAGGTATCTTTTACATTTACCTTTCCTGGACTTCACACAATTAACCAACACTTTCATACACTCAGCTTTTTAATTTTTGTTACTAATATTTCAAACAATAAGACAGAACTTAAATCAGAAATAGATAGGTAAGAAAACTCAGAGCGCATAGTAGCTACTCTAATAGCCTATATTACAACCTAATAAATACTTATTAGGTTGGTCAACTATGTAAAACTATACTTGAATCGAATGAAAAAAATGTTCATGTTACTTAATTTAAATGAAGCTAAAAATGATTAGAATTAATAAGATTCACAACAGACACCTGGCCTAAGGTCAAAAAATTTAGGGGTTTCACAGTATTTGGTTACTCCTTTTTTGTTCAGTTTCCCCTTCAAATTAGCTAAAGACCTAAAAAATGCATAAAATGTTCTTTTCAAAATGTTCCTGTGCCCACAAATTTTATCAGTATTAGTAACAACCTGATGAGCACAATCATATGGGCGCTATAAATAAAAGGGACACAGTCCAATAAGAATTCACAGGCACATGTCTATCCTCTAAGAAGACATAGCTCAATCTGAAACTTGGTCTACACATGACTCCATGATTAGCACCCAAAAAACCCAAAATCAATCTTGAAATTTCCCATCTTCTATTGTCTTTCTTGATATTTCAAAATCTTCAAAGTCACTAAATGCTCTAGCTCTTCCATGAAGCTTTCTTCCACTTCAACCAAAAACCTACCACTCCTCTCGTCTGTAAACATTACATGGAGACGTCAAGCCACCTCGAGGCAAATTCATTCTCATAAATGCTTTGTATTTATGTCTTATCTCCCCAACTGGATGAAAAAACTTTCTTGACGCTTCCATTCAGTGCTGGAACAAAAGCACACAGGAAAAGTTTGCTGATGGTGCGGAACAAGCCTAGTCATAGTTAACTCATGAAACACGATTCTTTGTGCACATCTGATAAAACAGGAAATTTTGGAAGTAAGTAGATAGCCTGGGCAAGAAAGAAGGATGACTGAGAAATGCTGAACACACATAAGGAGTTATTTTATATCTCAAAAATGTCAGGGGTCTAGATGTTTCTGAAATTCACCAGTCATCAATTTCAAACCCATGTGCTTGGGAACACGTCTTCTGTGTTGAAGCCTCAGCTCACAAGAAGGCATATGATCTCCACTTGCACACCAGACTCAAGAATGTAATAAAATCAGTTCAGTTGCAGTTTTCCAAAATCAAACGTCAAATCCTTTAACGCTATCCAGGCCTCAGAAACCATAAAATAGTCGCCGATCTATCAAAGATAATGGAAGATTTTTTTTCAAAAGTTCCCAGAATCAATGTCATTCTGAGTCTGTTTTTTTTTTTTTTTCTTGCCCTATAGGAAAACAGCATGAGACTCAATTTTATTAGAAAACGGTAACGTTCCAAATGTCGTCATTGTCCACTCACCCTTAGCACTCAGGCAGACCCAGGCACCTCAGCCCACTACCTCCACCCCCAGTTCCCAGTGGTAGGCAAAAAAAAAAAAAAAAAAAAAAAAAGAACTTCACCGGGTGCTGACGTCAATTGGGTGCTTGCGTGCAAAGACAGTCTGTGGATGGATTGAAGACAGTATGTTGTAACTTTTCTGAAGTCCCAACTTATTCAAAGAACCCTCATTTCTAAAGGGAAGTATGAAAAAAATTCAGAACTCTCTTTCAAGGAAAAAGCACCACATAATCTTGAAGTGGTGTGTTCAAAGTATGTTTTTCAACTACAAGTTGACATTCAGATCTCGATGCTGCTGGACCCCTCGTACTAATAACAAATGGTGATCACATTTCAGTAGGAGAAAAAGTACCAGGGGAAGAAAAGCATAAATAATCACCAGTGCATGTGCCAAGTACCCACAGTTCCTGACATTCCAGGATTGCTTTCTTCTTGCTTCTTCAACATTTTCATGTATGCCAAATACAATCAGTGAATCTAAGCTCTCAGTTTTCTAGGCATCCAGAAATCTACAAATAGCCCTTTCCTCGAGATGATAAATTAATACTCACCAAGAATTGAAGGTGTCAGATGTTGGCCTTCGTGTTACAGAGCAGGGGACAGTGAGACTCTAGAAAGGGCTAGATCGAAGAGAGATACGCTCGCTCTCAGGGAACAGGAGTGTATCCTGCCTGCTTGTTAGTTCAACAAACTTGGTACAGGCCTGAGACGTACGAGAAAAAAAGGAATAAGGTTTTAAACAGCAGTCAATAAAGTCCACGTCTCAGTGTACTAAACAGGTGCCACAATGCAAACGCACCCTGAGAAGTACGAGCAGAGATGAGTAGGGATCTGAGGGCAGGAGTGAGCTGCCCCAAAAAACTAATTATTGGATCAATCCTAAGACTCCTGCTTCCTGTACGATACCTCCCCAGAGCCAGCACACTGGAAGAGCGCCTGCCACTTGGGACCGTTCTCACTTATAAATCTGTGTCAACTGCAAGTTTGTAATTTCAAAATAAGGGTGTACTATTTTTTCAATTTCTATATGAACAGGGATCTTTTCATTCCAGGAAAGACAGTGTTACCCAAATGAATCACAAAATTGTTCCTCTGACACACTTCAGAATTGTGGTTGAGAAAAACAACTTTCAAATAGAAAATGCTGTGTAATTGTCAACTGGCTCATTCCTCTGGGTCTTTACTGGGTGTAAGGGAAAGATCAGCTGACAAGTGCCTTCAATTCATTTCAGCCCCATAAGCCACGGGTCAAGGTCTGTTCCCGGGGTTGAAGTGATACAAAATATGAAGAAGGCAGACTCTGTCGCACACCCCCCCCCCCCCCCCGTGAACTCATTCTTCAGAGAACTGCGTTCACACCCCACCCCTACCCCGCTCTCTGAAGCAGCAGGAATGGAGCCACGGTCAGTGTGGTCGGCCCAGCCCTTACAGGTTGGCTCTTTCCTTCATAACAATGCCATTGGTTGGGTGAAGCGTGTATTCAGCATTTGAATTCGACAATTTTGTCATAAACCATGAGCTCCCTATACAGGCGTGCTTTCCCTGAACTCCCACTTGACCGAGACCTTGCGTGAGACACGCTCTCCGTGCTGTTGGCAGTGGGTTGTGTGTAAGTGGGGTGTTTGCGTGGTCATTGTCAGTCTTCTCCATGAGAAGGTGAGGAGCATGAGTACAGGGGCTTCATGTGGGCACCACCACAGCCCCAGAGCTTCTCACGCTGCCTGGACTAGGTGCTCAATAAAGACTTAGCCACTCTGCTGGACAAAGGGAACGAATGAGTCAGTGGAGGAAGAATCAGGATTCCCCCTTCCAGATTCTATGCTCTCTGGGGAGGGGGGGGGTGCATATCTGAATATTCCCTCATACTCCCAAAACGCACAGCAGGGACTCAGTACGTGTGTGTCCTCCCGGGGAACAGAATCACAGCATCTTCAAGTCAGCCCAGCCGTATGCAGCTCTCTCCTCTGCAGCATCCCATAGGACTGGTCATTCAGTCCCTCCTGGATAACTCACAGGGCCAGGGGCTCAGTGCTTCCACTGCAGTCTCGACTCTTCTGTTAGCATGACCAAGGTGTCTTTATCCAAATATGGTGCCATTCAAATAAAAGACACAATCACTTTCTAGCCAATATCATCACTGCTACCAGGCGTCCACTGTGTGAGCTGCTCACCTGCAGCTTCAGAACCCTGGGCATGACACTCAGAGCCCTGGGAAATGCAAATAAATGCCCGGGTTCTGCTTCAGACTCACTGGATGCGGGTACCCTGCGGGTGGAGCCTGGCTGTACATATTTCTAGAACCAGAGCTGGAAAACAGAGAGGTAAGGATATTTTTCATTTCAGCCTCAAGAGAGGCTTCCTGTGCCAAGGATCTGTAAATTTGACATAGGAGAGTCAAGAGTATGGGAAGGAGAAAGATTGGAAGGTACATCCTCATCTGCTGTCTACAGGTGGGTTGGGCTCCTGGGAGGAGAGTGGTCGGGTGAGAGAAAGTTGAGAATGAAGCTGTGGGTATCTCAGTCTGAACAGACTGGTTATCTCTAGAGGCTGGGGGGAGAGGGAGGAATACAGGGAGTTTGGATTAAAAAAAAATAGGGGAGGCTGGGTGTGGTTCATTACTTATGATAAATACATCACACTAGTATGAGGTGTTAATAATAATTTTTAAAAGACAGCAAAAAAAAGAACAAAACTGTAGGCAGCACAGCTCCAGGGGCTGGAAGAGAAGCAAGCATAGGGGTGCAGTGCAGCCCCTCCCCCGCAGCAGGGAGACGGGCAGCAAGAGCTGGAGCCGTGGGGCACCCTCAAGCACCAAGAGGAGCCGCAGTGGGAAAATCACAGCCGGGCAGAGGTCATAAGGTAGCTGTGGTCAACAAGCCAGCTTGAGCACACACAGACACCCTGGTGGGGACTTCCATTCTAATCAAGGAGGAGAAGAACCTGCAGAGAGATTCACTCATTCCTTCCCATTCGAGGCAGTGGGGAGATTCACTTACTCAGTACGTATTTGGAGCATCTACTATTAGCTGAGCACTGTTGGGGTTCTGCAGTGACGAGAGAGTGGGAATCAATGCAGAATTGTGCTTAGGAGATTGGAGTTCTTAGTGTGCACGTGACTGGCAAAGGCTCCAGCTAGTGGAATCCTGAGACACTAGCAGCTCAAACTGAAAACTTATGAGAGAATTAGGTATACATGCAACGATGGGGTAGGTATTTTTTTTTCTGATCTGTAACCTAAAGAAAAATCAACTTTGACATGTATATACATATATATTGTGTTTTGGGGGGAGCAATTCCACACGCACATTGGTAGTTCCGTAGGATACCAGGTGCCCCTAATAACCTGAGCTGTGCCTGTCTCGTTTCCTACCGTGCCCCAGAGCGCTTGGGAGGATAAGTGGACTGTGGCCTCCTCTTTGTTCTGGCCACAGCTGTCTCTGCCCGGATGAGCTCTCTAAGAGCCCAGGGTAACGGTCTTGACCATGACTGCTCACAAGAGGCTATGAAGGGATAAACAGGCAGCCACATGAACGCGCTGCTCTTTAATTATGAGGTCGCACCGTGGAAGGAAGACTGGCAGACAGGCAGACACATTCCAATTACACTAATACACCTTGTAAACATCAAATATTTTTATTCTGAGATTAAAGAGGGCCCGTATCCTCACAACACTCCTGAGACTGTGCATCTCCGGGTTGTAGCCAGGGCTGCTGGTGAAACAGGATTTCCTCTGGTTAAAATAGACTTTCACAAAAACAACAGCCTCAAGTCTGGAGGTGGTCAAACGTAACTTCCACCGGGGGCTGTCCGGGATCTTAACCGCAGTGCTTAAAAACCTTTCGGAAATGAAAGAGTGCCTATTCCCAGAGGAAACTGGGGAATCTGTCCTCATTTGCTTCCAGTTCTTACTCCAGCCGTCAAGAGTCTGTTCAGTCGGCTCCCTTGGTTAAGGCTGAGTGCTTGTGGGCCTTAAGACTTGCACTTGGTGGCTGTGGGGCTCATTCAGTGTTGGTCCTTCGAAGCCCACAGACTGAGCAACTAATCCAGCCACGATCTTTTGTCCAGGTTAGCTGGAGACCAGCAACCTGAATGGGCAAGGTGAATTCTCTGGGTACATAACCACTGGTTCCAAGCTAATCTGGGGAGAACATGGTTTGCAATTGACCCAAACCACGCACATGTCTTTCTGACCCTGGGCCTCTTGGTGGGTCACCACCACATGAAAATCAGGTCTTAGAAAGCTCCTGGTCCTACCTCACCAATAAATGTTAGAACAAACAGATCAACTCTGGAAGGGATAGATTCTCCATTCGAACCAGAAAAACAACTCCTGTGAGATGAAACGCCTTTGATTTTCATTTACTTGGTCTGTTTTAACAAAATAGCATAGCGTATAGATGACAGAAAGGTAGTTCTCACAGCATGGCAGGTTGGGAAATCCAAGATGGAGGAGCTGGCAGACTCGGCGTCTGGTGAGGGCTCACTTTCCGATTCATAGACAGTGGCCTTCACATTGTATCCTCACACGGTGGAAGCGGTGAGGGTCTCTCTTGGGCCTCTTCAGTTAAGATAGTAATCTGATGCATTAAGGCACAGCCCTATGAACCCATCAATCCCCAAAAGCCCCACCTGCTAATGCCATCATCATTAGGATTTCAACATAAGAACTTAGGGGGAGACACTGATACTCTGATTCTAGCACCTTCTTAGTGCACCATTCCACATTACAACGGTGGCTCTTTGTGGGTGGTCTGCTGAGCGGTTACAGGCAAAGCAGCCATTATCACAGTGTTGGGACCCAGAGAGGTGCATACACAGAAAAGCAGATGACGAATCCTTGAAAAGTATCTATTGCGACATGAGATATCACTTCTATTTCCTCTTTGACATCCCTTTGGGATTTTTTAGATCATCTCCTCCACGTGTGGATGCTACGAATTGGAGGGGGGGGGGATCATGCTTTTGTGTGTTCTTCTACAAAAGAGTCTCTCAAACCCAAGATAAGGTAGATTGCCTGGAAATGGAAACCCAACGACTCTGCTGCTGTAGTGAATTTTATAGCAAGGATTCAAACTACTTAGGGACTAACTGAGTGGCTCAGAAGGGAGGAGGTAGGTAAGGCAGTCCTGAAAAAGACAAATCTATCTAGAGCCTCACCCACACCCACCTTCATCCCAATCCATCTTGTGCTTTCTACAGATCAGGGTGAATAACCAGGAGAGCCATGAGGGGAAAATGCAGTCATAAAAGAAAAGATAGTGCATAGTGACTGGGAGAAAGAAGACAGGGGCTCCCTTCCTACACTTGACGCTAACATAGGGAGAGCCTTAGGTTCCTTACTAACATTTAGGAAGCCACTGAATTCACTGGGTCATTCAATCAATAGACACCCTAACTACTTAGCTATTACTTTTTTTAAAAGATGTATTTACTTTAAAGAGCAACAGAGAGAGAGAAGAGATAGAGAGATCTTTCATTTGCTCATTCATTTCCCCAAATGCCCCCACAACAGCCAGCGCTTAGGCTAGGCCAAAACCAAGAGCTAGGAACTCCATCAGGCTACCGCGTGAATGGCAATGACACAAGGGCTTGGGTCATCATCTGCTACCTTCCCGGCACATAAGCAGGCAGCTGGATCTGAAGCAGAGGGGCTGGAGACTCAAGCCAGCACTCTGACATGAGTTGCTGGCATCTCAAGTGGTAGCTTAACCACGGTGCTACAACACCAGCCCCTACTTCACTACTATTTAGCAGGTGAGTGCTGTGGATGGAAACATGACTGGACAAAGGCCACCTGCTCAGTCTGCCACACCAGTCAGACAAGTGAATGAGTACAAATGCAGAAATTATAAAAGCTAATCATAATACAATGTGATGAGATTCCAGAACGCAGAAGTGCCACAAAGGAGAAAGGGATTTCCTTCGCCTAGCTTTACCTGACTTTTCCCAACTAGGAACCAGGAGGTGAGGTTGTATTGGCTTTGATGACCTGAGCCAGGTCTCAAAGAGTTAAATGAAATTCGCTAGGGAAAAGTGAGAAAGTAAAATTCTAAGCAGATAGAGTGATAAAGGCAAGGCCCAAAGACGTGAACCAGCACGGATAACTCAGACATCCCAATTTCAGGATGGGTAACGGTGAAGACTGGAAGCCAGGCCATGGGGACCCGTGCACGGCAGGCTAAAGGATTTAGTCTCCATCTCACATTCTTAGGGAGTCTGAGCAGGAGAGGAGAGATCAGAGGAAGTTCCGCCCAGGAGCGGGGAAACCAACTGGAAAGTTATTGCCCAAGTTTGGGGTAAGATTTGCTCTGTGGCAGTGACCGTGGGAATGGAGGAGACAGGAGAATCTGGAGCCAAGTGAAAGGGCCAAGTTCACAAGGTTCAATCACGAAGGGCTTTAAGCAAAGAGGAAGAAGAGCTGTGTCTGAATGACTTGTAGACTCCTAGGTGCTTGGGTATTGGAAAAGGAATCCAGGGAAAGCCGTTGTGAGGAGGGCCAGGTAGATAAGGAGTGGGGGAGACTAGAACGTTTTGGGTTAGAGGTTCCTGTTGCCCGTTCAAGTTTAAAGTGCAGAAGACGGGTAGACTCTGGATAACTGTCTCTAGAAGTCGTCATGTCGTTAACATAAGGAGGACAAATGAGATCCCCCAGCTAGAACATGTGGAGTGGGAAGGAAGATGGAGGAGGCAGAGCTGGGCGAGCTAACGGACAGAGAAGCAACCTCTCCGAAGGCTCACTGGGGAACAGATCATAGCTGGAGAAGAGTCTGGTGGAAAAGTACTACAGCATGAGAGTATTAAAGGAACTCTGCATGTGGGTAAGAAACACAACGAATTCCTGTCAACATTTATTGCATTTGGCTATAAATACCGAATTCTTACCATCTAGTAAATTGTATGAACATCTTCTGGCTTAAAAAAAAAAAATCTCTTTGTGTGGGAATCGCTGCTTTAAAAGTGACTTCACTTCCAATTCCAAAATTGCTTCTACTTTTCGTAAAAACTGAAAGTGATCTTTCTGAGCAGAAATGGATGTGTAGTTTCAAGATTGCCTTCCTTTGTGAACGCAAGTCCACATCACACTTTCTTGTGCTAGAATTACTAATACATTATGAAGACTCACAGCCCTTTAAATAGAAAAGAAAAGTCTACTTTCCCATAACTTAGATCAGAAAGGCTGCTGCTTGTTGCCTGGGGATTTTTTTTTTTTTTTCACAGCAGCAGCTTCAATTCAGGATGAGTTTTACAAGGCAAGGAAGACGCAGATCCTTCTGCAAAAAGAGGAACTTTCACAATTAGTGACACCCAAGAATGCTGACACGAAAGCCGAGGGGAAGACACAGTTACCGCAGAGTGTAAGGAAGAGACGTGCAGCCGCCAGCACCTTCCCAGCGTGGACGCCAGCGCACCCCGGGGCTTGCTGATGCTCGTGCTTGATGGGACTCCTGCAGCAGGTACAAGAAAGAGCAAAAGGCCTATCTCGGCTTCCAATATTGAAGCCAGCTGTGTTTATTCCTCTCTGACCACCTCTCCCTCCATCTCCCCCAAGTAGTTTGCACAGACAAAATGTTTAAGGCCAGACAGGCAACCTTCCAACTGCATGTGACTTATTGGCAAGAGGCTTTTGTAGGCTTGTTTTCAAAAACTGTAAGTACCCAGGAGAAGTCAGGGTGATATATAAAAGGATATCCTTGTCTTAGAAGGAGAACTTCAAAGCCAGCCCTGACATCCCAGAATTCACTGCTTTTCCAAGTAAACATGATCTGTTTGGGTCAGAGAATTTTAGGGTTTTGGCTGAACTCAGAGGTGAGGAGCCTGTGTTTGGTGCAGCCGTGCTGTTTGCATGCCAAGCTAGAAGACCTCAGCAAGCGGACATGCCTAACATCACGAGCGGATCACTCACCCTGGGACCCAAGTTCACTTTGGCCTCCCTTGAAGGGCCATCCAGCAAGTGGGTGGGCTAGCCCCAGGGGGAAGGTGTTCAACATAAAGCAGGGATGAGAGAAGGGTCTGTGCGAATTGTTCATTGTGGATTTACAGGGCAGGGAACATCGGAGAAAGGAAGGCTTTTCCACAGGGATGGAGAACAACCAGTCTGCGGACTGCATAAGGCCAGTGAAACCATTTGGTCTGACCCTGCCCAGGTAATCCCAGGTGGGACTAGACATATAGCAAATCTATAGCAAGCAAATTCGCAAGTTGATAATTTTGTATGGCCTGCAAATGATGTCATAAATATCCAAATGCCCCCTGGCAGAAGAAATGTTCCTCACCCTGGTTGACACACATGGAAAGTACTGTAAAATAATTGCTGTGTTAATTATGTTTGTTAGAGAATTCCTATTAAGGAAGTGCAGGGTTTGGGGTTTTAGTTTGGACAAGGTGGTCTCATTTGTATCCCCCAGGGTTACACACAGGATGTCCCTCATGTGCACAGCTTGGGCTCTAATTGTATCATCTCTCATACATGCACCACAACATTCCCATGGGAGCTTCACCGACAGCTTGGCTGGATCATTGCTGCTTTCTCCTGGCACAGGTTAACTTTCATTTCTGTTGGGGATCAACCTTCAGCATACTAGCTCTTCATTGTCAAACGCACAGTAAATTTCAAGAGCTCTAACCCAAGGGAATTCCTGAGCCATCCAAAACCCAGGCAGTAGAAAGACTCTGTGTTAAGGGAAAAAACGGAGGGCAAATACAGACAGAGTGATGCTGTGCATTGGAATAGTTGAGATTTAATTGAACTAAGCACAGGATGAGAAGTCAGAAACATATCCTACCCCCATGTTTGCCTCTGACTCTCTGGATATCTGTTCACTTCCCCTTTGCTTGAATCTCTCCATTGTATAACTTGAATTATCTAACCACATATCTGAGATACACAAAGTTTTCTGTTTTGGGGTGGGTGTTGGGTGCAGAGGTTAGTTTGTAGTTCAGGATGCCAACATCCCATATCAGAGTTCTGCTTCCTAGCCAGCTTCGTGCTAATGCACACCCCACAAGGCAATAGGTGATGGCTCGGGTACTTTCACCCACATGGGAAACCTGAATGGAGTTCCGGGCTCCTGACTTCAGTCTGATCCAGCCCTGGACATTGTGGGCATGTGGGGAGTGAATCAGCAGAGGGAAGCTCTCCTTCCATGTCTGTCTCTCTGACCTTTCAAATAGAGTGAAAATAAAGAAGTTAACATTTGAGGTGTGTGCTCAAATATTTGTACCAAGTCTTATATTTGGTTAGTATGAAAAGCAGCATTTTCCAAATGTCCACTGATTTTCCAAATGTCTCTGACTTTCTTAGTGTCCTTTACCCAGCCCTGAGGCCCCTAAGCCTACATAGATGATTTTTTAAAAAGATTTATTCATTTATGTGAAAGTCATTGTTAAAAAGAGAAGGGGGTGGGGGAGAGAGAGAGAGAGAGACAGAGAGAATGAGAATCTTCCAATCCCTGGTTTACTCCCCAGATGGCTGCCAGGAGCCAGGAGCTTCTTCCAGGTACTTGGGCCATCTTCAACTGCTTTTCCCCAGGCAAGGAGCTGGATTAGAAGTGGAGCAACTGGTACTCAAACCAGTGTCCATTTGGTATGCTGGTGTCACGGGTATTGGCTTTACTTGCTACAACACAATGCTGACAGCAACAGAGGATTTTTTAATGATATTTTTATTCTTTTACTTTTTTTGAAGCTTAAAAAAATCTGGTTCATAGTTCCAGGTTGAATCTCACAGGTACCAGTATTTGATGGAGTCACTGTGGGTTCAGAGTTTAGTCATCAGAAACCCAATTTCAGCTGGTTGAACCCATGGGGACCATGCTCTGGGCAATGGGTTCATGCTATCCAAACCTCCCTGAGAGCAACTGGTCAAGCAGAACACAAATGTGCTGTTCTGGTTTGAGAGCTGCGTCCACATGTCTTTCCCATCCAGCAGATCCGCGGTGGACCAATTGCTTAGTCAGTTCAACTTCAGGTCAGAGGAAGCTGGTTGCTGTTAAGGGATGGTTGCTACTGGAAATACTCAGAGAGTTCTCTCAGCTACTGGGGAGTTTTTACACCAGGAACGGATTCTGGCTACCCTGAAATAGAACACACTCTTGCCTAAATGGAGACAGTGACACCTCTCAGCCTTGTCTTACCCTAAGCTTCACATATTCTCCTATTATTCTTGCCCAATAATTACCCAAACTGGATGCAGCTAAGGAATGCACAGCTTGCCTAATATGGTACCTTCCAGGCTTTTGCTTACAATAACCTAAGACCATCAGCAGGATTTTAAGAAATCATCTTATAAGCGAATCATCTTCATTTTCTGTTGACCCTTCCTGGCTTTCCTTTTACAGAATAGATTTCTTCATCTGGCCCCCAAATTGTGATGGCATGCGTTGTAAGTCTGCGACTTCCAAAAGGAACTGACTTACACGTGCATGACCCGTGGGTGTCTCCGAAGACAGAAGCAAAAGGTGTCTCACATATTACAACAATGGGACATTCTTCCATGAGCTACACAGTGCAATAAGAGAGAACACAAAGGCCATAATTAGCTTGACCTCAAGCAAGAATAGTATATCGCATAGCCCCCAAAGGATGGCCCATGAACCAACTATCTCTAAATCAACACAATTTTTAAAAAACACATATTTCCTGATCCTCACACCAAACCTGTGCCAAAATTTCTTCTAATAAGACCCACAAATCTGTATCTCTTTACTTTCCTAGGAATTTCTTACGTGGAGAATCCCACTCTGCCAGTACTGAGGGACACATGGTGGGGAAGTTACTAAACCTCCCAGAGCTTCAGTTCCTTGTCTGTAAGAAGTATATACCACCTGACCCTGAGGATTAGAATAAATGAGACAGTACAAGGGAACTCAGCAGGCTCCTCAGATACGGTATCACTAATAATAATAAAGCCATACAGATGAGAACAGCCTGTGTCTAGAGCAAGAAGGGCCAAACCAAGAGGGCCTGAGCACAACAGTGGGCAACACACCGAGAGGCAGGCAGGTGCAGCTAAAAGTGCTGGGCACCACACATCCCAGCAGCCAGGGCACAGCATCCAAGTGTAGGTCAAGTTGTCAGCCTAAGAAACATGATAGGAAATAGCAGGGGTATCCCAACTACAGGGAGGGTCCCAGCAATGAGGCATTCGAGAACCTCAGAATGCCAGGCCAACATGCATGCATAAGGAAGCAGGCGGCCAAGTCTTGGTTACCCCATGAGGATGCCGCAACAGGATTCCAGTCCCTTGCAGACAGGCCAAGGGGCCATGGTACAGGCTGGTTCCAAAATCAGGGATAAGCCCAAAGAATGAGGCAGCAGCCCAGATAACAAAACTTAAGAGTGCAGGGCCTACAGTTCCTCAAATTCTTTCAGAGAACATCTGGATAAGTCTTGGTTGTAAATTGATTTGATACAGGCAAAAGCCACATTAGGAGCCCTTCAATAGTGGAGCTGGATGGATTCAGGCATAAAGTCACAGGGCAGCTGCTATAGCAAAGCACCTCCTTTGGACAAGCCAGGTGAGGAGGGGTGCGAGTGAGTGGGAGCCCAGATGGTAGGTAGTGTTGTATGATGGGACAAAAGAAAGGTCTTCACATCTTCCTGGTAACAGAGCATGAAAGCATTTCTTGTTCAACTTCTGCCTCCTTCCTCATGTCTGGGGAAGAGAAAGACCAAAGCTACATCAAGATATTCTCTAGGGAAAACCCATCAGAGAAGAAGCAGGCTGGGTAGGTGTAGGACACATTGGGAGGTACAAGGCAGGTGAGAGAGGGGATGGAAGAACAAGAAGCCAGGTACTAAGTGAACGCAATGGTGAGTTTCAGATAGGGATGGGAGAGTGAGGGGTTCCCTCCAATTTGGGAGTTTTAGAGAAGAGGGCAGCAGGTGGTGAGCACTACACACAGGACACCTCAAGTGTTAGCAAGAGTCCAAAGATGGGAATTCTTGCTTGTGCTGTTCTTCAAATGCAGCCCTCGAACTGCGTGAGCCCCAGCTGTCTAGCAGCTGAAGTGAGCGGCAAGTGCGATGCGTGCAAGACCTTCCCCATCATTACACACAGATGCTGAGGGTCGGGTTTGTGGATAAGGAGCATCAAGAGAGCGAGGCAGCCCTGCTGAAGCCTCCTGGGCTGTCAAGGCCCTACATGGCCAACCTCAGCCCTCCCCAAAGTGCCTGCCACACCCAGTCCCATTGCACGGCTCCTTCCCCTTCTGCATACCACGTGTGTTCATACTCTTGGGGCCCTAGCCCTGGCCCTGGTCCTCACCAGTGTATTAACTCTTCCAAGGGAGGAATGAGTGCTACCACACCTCAACCTGAGCCTACCCAGCCTTGGCCTATGTCATCCTGTCAGCCAGCCTCAAGTGTTGGCCTCACTCACCATTGCATTCATACTCTCTTCCCAGCAACCCATGGAGACTTCAGGAGATACCATGCAACAACAGGTCATGCCCTAATAAAGGTGATTCTGCCTGAGCCAATGAATCAGTCAGAAGCCAGATAAGCATCAAAGCCCTTCAACAATCAGAGATCGAATTCCAGGCCCAAGAGAAAACTGGAGGCGAATCAATGCAGGAAAGAGGCAGGCAACCATTCTAGACACCTAAGTTAGCTCGATCTGGTGAGGGAGCAGAGGGGTGAAGATGACATAAGCATCCAGTGTTCGCAACTGGACCTCACACCACAGATTTGGGGCAATAAGGGAAAGTCTAGGCCTCATGCACAGAGTGGCTGTGGAGCAGTTAATTTCCTGTGCAGTCAAGTTTGGTTTGTGAATGGAACAGCCTGAATCTTCATTAGATGAAGTTGGTGGTGGGGAAGCTGCTGTGATGGACAAGGATGGCAAGGTCTGAGCACCAGGGACTCAAATGGGTGTAGGTCAAGGAGGTGAGCCACACGAAGGGGCTCCCAGGGTAGGAAGCAAAGCTGCAAGTGAGGCAAGAGATCTGTTGAGCAGCCGCCAATTGAGGAACACTGGTAGATGCTGTAAATCTATGTCATCGCCCTCAGCTCTTACAATAACTCTAGGAAGCACTGCCTCCACTTCTCAAGCTCCAATAGCTGAGGCTTGGTTTCTCCTGAACAGCGGCTCATTCATGGCAGGGCTTAGATTTGAACACCTGCACATCTGGTCCTAAAGTCCGGGCTCGTTCCCGCAGCACTGGTGAGCATGAGGCACACACCACAGAGGGACAAAGAATCAGCCCTTGGAGTGCACCTCATGAGAAACTAATGGCATCTGGGACCTGCTTCAAAACAATCCAAGAAGCCGGTGGTGGTGAAATGAACAGGGGGCAGGTGCACCAGGATGGGCCGCGTGTTCACCGTGGTCGAGGCAGGAGGAAGGCCAAGTGCAAGGCTCCGTGGATCGTCCTCTTCACTTCTGATATGTTCGGGATTTTCCATGAGACAAAAGCTCTTAAATGTTCGGTGTGAACCATCCAGGCGACACCATTTCCCCTGGTCTAATTAGTCACTAAACAGATGTCTTGGGTTTTACACTGACTTTTGGTTGTATAACTGAGCATTCTCACAATTTGCTAGGAATTTGCTTCTGTGTGGGGTAAGCACACACATTAGAGAGTGCCATCGAAGAGGGTGTTTTCAGGAACTTCCTGTTACATGAAATCAGAGACTTAAGAAAAAGCCTTTTCTTATTACAGTGTTCAGTGCAAAAAAGCACACTATAAAAACCACTGTTGAGTCATAAAATGAATTTTATTTAAATACATTTATGGAGGAGAGAAGTCCACAAAGTAATAACTGTGGAATGAATCTTCTGACCTTAAGAACTTAATATTGAACATGTATGAACTTTAGGAAAAGAAAAATATCTTAAAGGAAGCTTTTAATAAACTACAGGACATAGAATTGAGTTGATTAAAATCCTTGACCTATCACACTCTGTCATCTCTGGGCTAGCATTAATGACATCTACCACTAACTGAATAGCTATCATGTAGTGGACAATGAATAGGGAGTCTTTCTTCTTTATAACAAAACTGCATGAGAGCTGCGGAGCGGGGCATGGGGTCCATGGCAGGATAAGCATTTAGGAAGTTTCTTCCATGCTTTGACTGAGTATTGGTTGAAAGGAGTGCCACAGACACAGTACCCAAAGGAAGCATTATGATCCCACAAAAGTATCAAGGAAAAGTATTGCTAGCAACAATAGAAGCTGTTGGATCAGGCCCTAAAGGAAAGGGTGGAGAGATCCAGCCAGTTCGTGCGGAAGTGGAGACAAAGCTCTTCTTCCAGAATATGGAGGCACCAAAGTGATTCTAGACAACGAGGATTATTTTCTATTTAGAGATGGTGACATTCTTAGAAAATATGTAGACTGAAATCTACTAACATGCACCCCATGAAACTGCCCATTCCACTGAAGTTCTGAAATCTTTCATCATGTAAATAATTTCCAAGTCTCCTTTATAATAAATGAATGCTGTCTAAAAGAAAAAAAAAAAGAACCCTGCAAATTAGATGCTTCTAATTCCTATTTTACTGACAAAACACTAAGACCTGGAGGAGTTCAGAAATTTGGTCATGGCACACAGTGGTTCTGAGCTCAGATCTGCTGACCCCAAAGACTGTCTTGCTCCATCTCCCACCCTGGAAGCCTGCCTTCTCAGCACTTAATTCTGGAACAGAGGGAGGGCACCAGGAGCAGGTCCTGGAAGAGTGACTAGAAGTTCTCATCTCTGACTGCGGCTCGGGGGCTCCTCAGTGCTGTCCTGATTCATATGGCCCAGCTGTCTGGCTCCGGATGGAGCTGATTAATCACCATGTGGCCGAGAAGACAGACTTTAGCCTGTTCTTCCTTCCCCTGGGCAGTCAGACTGAATGCTACCGGCCTGCTCTGTGAATTGATCACCTCTGATTTACACTAGGAGCTGATCATTCTCACAAAATCATAGTCATGCCACAATCCATCTACAACTTTGCTATGGGCCTTGGAAGGAAAGAATCTTCCCATGCAATGCTTGCATTTAGGGCAAACGGGTCAAGATCAACAACTTTTCCTCACTACTGATGGCAGAAGCCACTCTGGTCAGCCTGGTGACCATGACAAAGCCCAGGTCTCTAAAGAGCTTCAGGGCGGCCACTGAGCCAGGGAGAAGCCTGGCATCTGGATCAGACAGTAAGACGAGGTTTGAGACCACTGCTGGTTCTGGTGGACCCGCGGGTGAAATGGGCAGGTTGGCCAGCTCAGAAAGAAAGCGACCAGTTGGCAAGGCAGCTCTGGACGTTACAGCTCCGAAGGGGTGCTGAGAGACACCAAGAGGCCTGAAGCAAGTCTGATCTATTTTCTTACTGCTCAACTGTGCAGACACCTGCTCCAAGCTTGGCAGAAAGTGTTCTTGCTCTGTGAAGTGTGTTGAGTGACACAATAGATGGTATTATATACATAGACCTATTTTACAACAAATTCCCCCAGAAATGGCCAAATCATTTCCCCTGGTGACTAATGCTGCCCACGGCAGCCCGGCTCCCTGGTAGGAGGTTAACCACTGCGGCAGCACAGCTGTGCGCAAGTCAGGCGGCCTCTCACACCTAACTGGCCCGCGGCAGGGGCTCAGCTGCGTCTGTTTTCCAGTCAGCGCCTGACTTGGGGTGTTCAGCAGTAACGAACCCCGTAACGCTACCGCTTCTGGGTCTCTTCTTCGTTTGCTCAAAGTACAACAAACACACGTGCTTCTGCCCTGCACCTCACAGCCTCCTCAGCCGTAACAAGAGAAGATGGGCATTTGACGTGGGGGGCAGAAGCCCAGGAACTAGCCTCATAAAAATGACACCTGAGAGGCAGTATATCGCAAAGCAAGCAAGCACCGTGGTGCAATGAGTTAATTAGTACCTTCGTGCAACACCTGTATTCCATATCAAAGCATCCCAGCTGCTCCGCTTCCAATCCAGCTCCCTGCTGATGCGCCTGAGAAAGTAGTGGAAGCTGGCCCAAGTATATAGAGCCCTGCCAGACATGTGGGAGACCTGGCTGGGGTTCCTGGCTCCTAGCTGTGACCTGGCCCAGCCCGTATGTTGTGGGCATTTGGGGAGTGAGCCAGCAGATGGACAATCTCTCTCTCTCTCTCTCTCTCTCTCTCTCTCTCTCTCTCTCTGTAACCCCGCCTTCCTAATAAATCTGTAAAGGGGAGAGGGGGAAGAAAAACATCTACCTTTGCAAAGCAAGGGTAAACCAAGACCTGAGTGGAGTGGAATTTCATTCCTAAAATCGGTTATCGCTGAAGAAATGAGAGCCCAACTCTCTCTGATCAAGGGTGAGAAGTGAAACCTCAGCAGCGGGAGTACACTGATTGGTCATTGCCGAATGTCGGGGCGGCCGCTTTGACCTCAGTTGTCTAGCTACTGACTGAGTGAGCACAGCAGGGGTCTGCCCTTGGCAGGGGGCCCAGGTAGCCAAATGGCTTGCATTCACCTGGGCCCTGTGGATTTGACCACTTCACCACATACTGCTGTAATTCCAAACACTGACACTGAAATCTGCGAAGCATTAAGATGATTAAAATAAGGAAGAAGTTACTAGAACTTCAGGTAGCAATTTGCAAAGAATTTTTGCTTTCAGATATTTTTGCCAAATAAAGTGTTTCTTGTTCTTTTCTGTTTTTAAATTTGCCTTTATTTATTTTCAGTTTATTTGCAAGGCAGTGTACCAGAAAGACAGAGAGAGACCAAGAGACTAACATATCTTCCATCTGCAGGTTCACTCCCCAAATGCCTGCAACAGCCAGAGAGGGACTAGGCCAAATCCAGGAGCCCAGAATTCCACCTGGGTCTCCCACATGGGTGGCAGGAACCCAAGTACCTGACCAGCACCTCCTGCTTCCCAGGAGGCACATTAGCAGGGAGCTGGCTGGGAAGCAGAGGCGGGACTTGAACCCAGGCACTCTGATATAGGATGCAAGCATTCTCAAGCAGTAGCTTAACCACTGCACCACAACGTCTGTGCCTTGTTCCGCCTTTAAGGGGCCCAGGTGAAAAGACTTACAGGCTATTGTTTCAATGTTCAATATTGATTATTCAAAATTAATAGCCCTATCTCAAGTTAATTTACCTTTAAAAGCACCTAGTCTCTGTGTGCGGTTTTGGTTTATGTGGGTTTTTTGTTTGTGTTTTTTGGTTGTTTTGTGTTTTTTTAGTGCAAAGGGAAAATGGTGGGGGAAATACGTATTGTATTTTATCCAACCCCAATGTGAAAAATAGTTTGAGACTGCTGACACGGCTGCAGCTGGGCTCACTGAAGCCTAATTAAAATGTCGGTAACACATGATCCTGCCCAGAAGGCTGACCACCACTGGGCAGAAACCATGGCCATTTTGATGTACAGGATTAATAATAACAATAAGCAGAACATTATCATAAATATTTTCAGTGAAGCCCCCAATCTCTATTTCTAGATTTACAAAAATCTGTGATTTCCCATACAATGGTAACCACAGAGAAACCAGGCATAATGACAGAAGAAATAAGAAACCAGCAACTGAACATACGGTTCCGACTACTGACCTTGTCAATCACTATGACTCAATCCTTCCTCCGTTGCTCTAGCAATGCAGGAGCTGAGGACACAGAGTCTGACAAGGTTGGGATCCACGACCTCAAGGAGATCAAAGTCTTGGGGGTTAGCATGCTAAGAATAAAATAAAATAAAATAAAAAAACACCTTGGGCTTACATCTTCATAGGTTTTTCTGAATTGCACAAAGGTGGTGGAGAAATGAGTAAATTAATCGCAGACAGAGAGACAACATGAGTGGCTGAACGGAAGAAAAAGTAGAGAGGAAGTTGTATATAAATCCCTTCGCTGAAATACTGTCAGATAGTTAAGTACGTGGAGATGATGCTGTCAATCAAAAGTATATGGTGCCCCAATTTCCCTGGCATGACTTTAGAAGCAATTAAAACAGACTTTATTTCTGCCCTAACAGTAATAGCTAACACTTAAACAGCGCTTACTACACGCCACATAATATTCTGAAACTCTTCATGTGTATAGGAACTCGCTTAATCCTCAAATAACCTCATGCAGTAAATACCATTATTATCCCATTTGAAAGATGAGGAAACTGAGAGGATGGTAATTAATTCAGTGGTATTCAGCTAATAAGTGATGGATTGCCAGGATGTGAGCCCAGGCAATCTGGCTTTACAGACCATTCTCAAGTACTGTGTTATACTATTTCTCGGTGCTAGGGCTGGGCCCAGGATACTGTAAGATGTACCTACAGCATCTTATAGCACCAGAAAATAGGGAAGTGCTCAGAAAACAAAAGTGCAAGGGCATGTCCAAGGCCACAGGGACCAGATGGAAAGAGCTGCCACTTCACCAAAACTGGAACAGCTGAAGCGACAAAATAACGTTCTTGGGGCCTCCTTGTGGCATAGCAGGTAAAGCCACCACCTGTGGACACCAGCATCCCACATTGTTGCCGATTCATGTCCTGGCTTCTCCACTTCTGATCCAGCTCCCTGCTAAGGGCCTGGGAAAAACAGCGGAAGGCAGCCCAAGGACTTGGGCCTCTGCCACCCACATGGGAGACCCAGGGGAAGCTCCTGGCTCCTTTCTGGTTGTTGCCATCTGGGGGTGAACCAGTGGATGGAAGATTGTTCCTCTCTCCTCTCCTCTCCTCTCCTCTCCTCTCCTCTCCTCTCCTCTCCTCTCCCCTCCCCTCCCCTCCCCTCCCCTCTCTTCTCCTCTCTCTAACTCTGACTTTCACAACAGATAAATCTTTTATAAAAATAAATAACTAACATTCTTTGGATTGCTAACTGAGGTATAAAATAAACAAAAGTCCACACTGATAAAAGCTAATTGTTGACTAAGCAAAGAAATGGGGGAGGAGAGACAAACCTTCCTTACAGAAATACTCTAAGCAGTGAATGCATCTGTTTCCATCCCGGGAGGCGGAGCTTCTCCCTTCGCTCCTCCCTGCGTGGGCAAGGCTGAAACTGAGTGACTCACTTCCAACGAATATGGTAGAGAAGTAGAGACTGATCAACTTTACAGTCCAGAAACCTGCCTGGCAAATGCTACCTTAACTTCATGATGAAGGTTGACATCATGTTGATATCGCATTCCCTGTCATGTGGTATGACATGAAGGACACTTCATCTTTTGAAAACCCATAGCCCCAGCCTAATAGTGGAAAAAAAAAAAAAAACAGACAAACCCAGACTGGGGAACATCATTTTATGGACTCTCTACACAGTACTCCTCAAGACTGTCAAGGTCATGCAAATCAAGGAAAGACCTAGAAACTGCTAGACTAGAGGAGACTGGGAAGACGTGACAGCTGAACACACACATACCCAGGATTGGATGCCTGAGCAGAAAGAGGAAATTAATAGAGAAACTGGTGAAAGCCAGCTAATAAGCTGGAGGTCGGGAAACAGTAACACACCTACGTTCATTTATTTGTTTCGACAGACATACCAGCACCACCTAAGATGTTAACGTTAGGAGAACTGGCTGATAGGTACACAGACACTCTCTGTGCTATCTTTGTAACATTTTTCTATATCCAAAATTACTCCAAAATAAAAAGTTTATTTAAGAAGGTATTATATTGTTAAACTGGCAAACTATGGAAAATAAGTAAAAGAGCAACTTTTGGCATGTCAATGGAAGGAAACTATGAGCCTAACAATTTTTAGCTTGTTGCTGCTCAGAACTTCTGATAATAGTTTTTTTTTTTTAATTTATTTATTTGAAAGACAGAGAGAGAGAGAGAGAGAGAGAAAGGTCTTCCATCTTACTGGTTCACTCCCCAAATGGCTGCACTGGTCAGGGCTGGGCCATGCCAAAGCTAGGAGCTGGGAGCTTCTTCCAGGCCTCCCTTGAGAGTGCAGGGGCCCAAGCACTTGGGCCATCTTCTGCTGCTTTCCCAGGCATATTAGCAGGGAGCTGGATCAGAAGTGGAGCAGCCAGGACTCAAACTCATACTCAGATAGGCGATATTAGCATGAATGGCATGGCAGGCAGAGGCTTAACCATTGGCCAGTGAACCACTAATACTATTACTCCTTAATTCTCCCTAAGGTACTCTGTGGGGAACACTAATCCATTTAGGCTCATTCACCTACAAAGGCTTACTGAGTACATACCATGTGCCAGCCAGCACCTTGAACACTAGGGACTGATGAACAACACATAGTTCTTGCCTCAAAGGAGCTTTCAGTTGGCTGAAAAGAGAAACAAGTCAACACAAAATAAAATACACTTGGTAAGTGCTGCTTAAGAAGTGATTTCAAGATGGTAGAACCTAGAAGGAACATCTGACCAACGTAATGCTAAGGCATCGTGTAGGGCAGAAGAAGTCCTCCTGGAAGAGCTAGTGAATGTCTTTTTTTTTTTTAAAGATTTTATTTACTTATTTGAGAGGTAGAGTCACAGACAGTGAGAGATGGAGACAGAGAAAGGTCTTCCTTCTTTTGGTTCACTCCCCAAATGGCTTCACCGGCTGGAGCTGCACCAATCCGAAGCCAGGAGCCAGGTGCTTCTTCCTGGTCTCCCATGCAGGTGCAGGGGCCCAAGCACTTGGGCCATCCTCCACTGCTTTCCCAGGCCACAACAGAGAGCTGGATTGGAAGAACAGCAGCTGAGTCTAGAACCTGGGACCACATGGGATGCCGGCACCGCAGGTGGAGGATTAACCTACTGCACCACGGCACGGGCCCCAGAGCTAGTGAATGTTCTAATATGCTTTATGATCATCACAAGAACTCCTGGTGGTACTAATGTTTAATAGTCACAAATATTCTTTTAACAACAAAAAGTGCATCTGGAAAATTGAATCAAGTCACCTCTTCCTAAATTCCTCCAAGAGTTTTCCTTGACTCACGGAATCGAGTAAACTCCTTCTCCTACGACAGTCAGTTTTATAAGTCCATCTGGCTAGGCTATAGCATCAAGTTATCCAATCGAATATAATCTAGACTTTACCGTGGAAAGATCAAATAGCTGTGTTTAGCATCTACCATCAGATGGTAGGTTTCATCTAATCCACTGAAATTCTTAAGCACAAACACAAAAATTTTCCAGAAATGAAGAAATTCTTTCCCCCTATAAAAAGGAATTCTGTCTCAAGATGCCAATATCATCTCCTGTCTGCATTTCTTTTTTTTATTATTATTTCTTTTTTTTTATTTTTTATTTTTTTTGACAGGCAGAGTGGATAGTGAGAGAGAGAGAGACAGAGAGAAAGGTCTTCCTTCGCCATTGGTTCACCCTCCAATGGCCGCTGCGGCCAACGCATCTCGCCGATCCGAAGTCAGGAGCCAGGCGCTTCTCTCGGTCCCCCACTCGGGTGCAGGGCCCAAGGACCTGGGCCATCCTCCACTGCCTTCCCGGGCCACAGCAGAGAGCTGGCCTGGAAGAGGGGCAACCGGGACAGAATCCGGCGCCCCAACCGGGACCAGAACCCGGTGTGCCAGCGCCGCAAGGCGGAGGATTAGCCTGTTGAGCCATGGCGCCAGCCATCCTGTCTGCATTCTAACCTCCAGGCCAGCCTGCTATCAACTTCAGACTTGCCAGCTCTCTTAACCGCATATTTTTATGATATACATATTGCGTATATGAATTATAATCCACTTACATCTTATTGACTTTGTGTATATGTTAATGACCTATGTATCCTATATTCTATTTTTGCTATCTGTTAATATCACACACACACACACACACATCCATCCATGCATGAAGTATATCTTACTTGTTCTGTTTTGCTGGAGAATCATGCAGTCTGGTTCTCACCTTCCTCCTTCTCCAGCCCATTCCTCCTCATTCTCCTCTCCTCCACTTATGCTGGCCTTTTCTCAACTGAGTCCATCCCACTCATCCTGTCCCCACCTTCCACTAGCTGTCCGCTTTGCCTGGACCACCCTCCTGGGCCATCTTCTCCTGATTAACACCTACTCACGCTTCAGCCCCTAGCTCTGCTGTGGCTTCTCCTAATGTCAACTCCCACCCCTTAGCACAAACTTTCAAAGCTCCCCACACCTCTGCTATGTGACCAGACAAGTTGCATCTTCAGTCTTGCCTGCAGGTAGGTGCCATGCAGGCAGGAACTACTTCTGGTCCAGCTCATTATTCGTGATCCTGTTCCCTAGCACCGCGCTAGGGACATAAAAGCCTCTCCAGGAGTTTAAGGAACCTCAACACGGACGTGATAGGAGCAGAAGGCAGCCCTCTCCCCCACCACAGTCTCTGAAGTTCTTGCCAGGTAGAATCCAGTGGCCCAGTCCTTTTGACGACTCATCAAGTTGAAACTCAAGGCCCAGAAAAAGGGGAACTTGGAGAGGCAGTCAAAGCAGGCAGGGGGAGGGGGTTTTACTTGCTAGAGACAGAAATGTCTCTGCAGATGGGCTGGAGGCGGTCAGGGTGGCTACAGCCTCACGTTGACACCGACTTCTCCAAAAATACCACCTGCCTCTTAACCCAAAGTGGGGTTTATGTAATGACATTTCCCACTCATTACCAGCTGCCAAACAGTGAAACTCCCAGAAGCACCGTTATGAAGTCTTCAATGTGAACTCCAGTCTCTTAGAGGAAAAGAAAACAGCTATGTTCTTCCCAGATTCTTCTTTTTTATTTTAAAGAGAGAGAGAGAGAGAGAGAGAGAGAGGAAGGAACGGAGGGAGGGAGGGAGGAAGGAAGGAAGGAAGGAAGGAAGGAAGGAAGGAAGGAAGGAAGGAAGGAAAAGAGTCAAACCTAAAAACAAAACAAAATAACCCTAGACCCTAGACCTGGCTGGATTTTTATACAAGTGAGGGGTAGTTATGCCTCTTTTTCAGGTTCTTTTTACCCTCAGTTGTCTGAACTGAAGAAGTTGGCACTGTTCCCCAAACACCAGCTCAGCCGAAGCCAATAGCTACAGCTGATTCCTCAGTTCACATAGGTGGCAATTTTAAGACACATCTTCAAATTCTTCGATATTCTTCCTACTGAGAGGTGGGTTCTACAGCCAGCCCCTCCTTTTGAATCTGCAGCTGTGTCTCACTTGCATGCAATGAAATGCCTTCGATGCGGTTCTGGGTGACTTCTGCAGCTCGGTCATATGCAACCATGCAGCTCTGTCGTGTTCTTGGGAACGGGTGTGACTGGAGCCCTGAGCCCACGGGTAAGTGGCACCTGAGGCTGCCACGCTGCGAGGAAGCCAGGCCGCGTGCAGGTGCTCCAGATGGTAGCCTTGGTCTCCAGGTGCCAAATACGTGAGTGAACCAGCTCTCAGATGATTCCAGCTCCAGCTGTTGAACCATCCTCAGCCTTTGAGCCATCTCAGGCGAGGCCTCCGATAGAGAGGGGGAGGCTCAAACAAGTCATCCCCACTGCGCGTTTTGAATTTCTGCCCCAGTAGCACGCAAAAATAGCTATTGCTTTGTACAACGGTGTTTGTAGCAGTGTTGGTTACATCACAATAGTAACTAGAACAATACAGAAAAATGGGAGTTATTTCATAGGTGTCGAAGCAAATGCTCAACCTTTCTCTGTCTATAGCTTTTATCTATGAGCAACCTCTCAACATAAATAAATAAATAAGGAAGCTGAAAGGAATGGGTTCCGAGCAACTTCATAGAATAAAAGGAGTTACAACTGTGTCTTTGTTTCCATGAGGGAATAGTTTCAAGACCCAAATCTGAGAAAGTACAAGTGTCTTATAAATGGCATTCTAGGGCCGGCGCCGTGGCTCACTAGGCTAATCCTCCATCTGTGGCGCCGGCACACCGGGTTCTAGTCCCAGTTGGGGTGCCAGTTCTGTCCCGGTTGCTCCTCTTCCAGTCCAGCTCTCTGCTGTGGCCTGGGAGTGCAGTGGAGGATGGCCCAAGTGCTTGGGCCCTGCACCCGTATGGGAGACCAGGAGGAAGCACCTGGCTCCTGGCTTCGGATCTGCACAGCACGCCGGCCACAACACACCAGCCATAGCAGCCACTTGGGGGGTGAACCAATGGAAAAAGGAAGACCTTTCTCTCTCTCTCTGTCTCTCTCTCTCTCACTGTCTAACTCTGCCCATCAAAAAAAAAAAAAAAAAAAAAGACTCTAAACAAAATGGCCTTCTATTTGCCTGTAACCTACACACATCCTCCAATATATTTTAAATCATCTCTATACTATTTATACTAGCTAATACAATGTAAATGCTGGGTGACCAGTTGTTATACTGTATTGTTCAGGGAACAATGACAAGAAAAATTTCTGTACATGTTCAGTATAGTTGCAACTTTTTCCAAATATATTCTATCTACAGTTGACAGAGTCTATGAATTCATAATTCGTGGACACAGAGGGCCAGCAATATGTTTAGGGGAGGGAGTTCTTAGTCAGTGATTTGTAAATAAATAAAACAGGCCGGCGCCGTGGCTTAACAGGCTAATCCTCTGCCTTGCGGCGCTGGCACACCGGGTTCTGGTCCCGGTTGGGGCGCCGGATTCTGTCCCGGTTGCCCCTCTTCCAGGCCAGCTCTCTGCTATGGCCCGGGAAGGCAGTGGAGGATGACCCAGGTCTTTGGGCCCTGCGCCTGCATGGGAGACCAGGAGAAGCACCATTGGAGGGTGAACCAATGGCAAAAAGGAAGACCTTTCTCTCTGTCTCTCTCTCACTATCCACTCTGCCTGTCAAAAAAATAAATAAAACAATAACCCAAAGAACTATGAAATATTTAAGTAAGGATACAGCAGGAAGCAAACAATGATTGTCTCAGACTAATGGAAACCTTAGTCTTCAGTTAAAAAATTCAATCCTCCAGAAATCATTAGGACATGTCCTTGTGTTGTCACCCATCATATTTAATGGTATTTATCCACAACCAAACATATGCCAAGAAAATATTCTCATACATGCAACTGACACAAAACTGATCTGGCTAGGAAACACATCCATTGGCAGAAAGAGGTTTTGAGAAGCTGGAAGCAAGATAACCATCAGTGGCTGCAGTAACTTCAGAGGGCAGCTGAAAAGACTGTATGAGGACCTCAAAGACTTTGTGGGCAGGCAATGGATTCATCCAACAGATAACTGCATGCTATGGAATATTTTTTAAATAGAGATACATTATGATGAATTATCATATTTTAGAAGATTGACATAGCATATGTGATTGACTCATGGGAGAAATTACAGAAGGAAGAAAAGTCACTTAGCACTTAGGAAATGTTGGCTGCCTCACAACGATGAAGTTACATGGATCTGGGCTAAGCTGACCACAGTGGAAGGAAGAAGGGCATGACCAGGAAGACCTGGACAACAGGCTAGCTATCAGGAGAATGGGTAACGGAAGAACCAAAGAAGACTGGAAGGCCCTGAGTGAGAAGTCAGTAGGATTTCTAGAAACAGCAAACAGAGGAGAGAAAGCAAGGTTGGAGAAGAGCTCTGTAGGAATCTAGGGACTTTAAGAGAGTGCTAGCGGGTCAGAGCTGTGGTGCAGTGGGTTAACGCTCTGGCCTGAAGCGCCGGCATCCCATATGGACGTGGTTCCAGTCCTGGCTGCTCCTCTTCCAATCCAGCTCTCTACAATGGCCTGGGAAAGCAGTAAGAAGATGGCCCAAGCCCTTGGGCCCCTTCACCCATGTGGGAGAAATGGAAGAAGCTCCTGGCTTCGGATCGGCGCAGCTCAGGCCGTTTTGGCCAATTGGAGAGTGAATCATTGGATGGAAGACCTTTCTCTCTCTCTCTCTGCCTCTCCCCTCTCTGTATAACTCTGACTTTCAAATAAATAAATAAATCTTTTTTTAAGAGAGAGAGAGAGTGCTAGCGCTAGACATTTAGTTAAGAAGAGCCACGGGATGATTGGAGACCTTGGATTATGGTTTAGGAGAGAAGATAGGTCTAGGGAAGTGGAATCAAGAATCATTGGTCGGGAGCTGATGCCTAAAACTCTAACTCAGTGTCCATATTTTTGCAATGTTCAACTCTATGTTAGATCTTTCACCTTCATGGCAGGTTACAGTTCGGGATGAAAAACTGTAAAAAGATACAGCATCCTGGCCGGCGCCGTGGCTCACTAGGCTAATCCTCCACCTGCGGCGCTGGCACTCCGGGTTCTAAGTCCTGGTTTGGGCACCGGTTCTGTCCCAGCTTCTCCTCTTCCAGTCCAGCTCTCTGTTGTGGCCTGGGAGGGCAGTGGAGGATGGTCCAAGTGCTTGGGCCTTGCACCTACATGAGAGACCAGGAGGAAGCACCTTGCTCCTGGCTTCAGATCGGCACAGCACGTCGGCCATAGTGGCCATTTTGGGGGTGAACCAATGGAAAAGGAAGATCTTTCTCTCTGTCTCTCTCTCTCTCTCTCTCACTATCTAACACTGCCTGTCAAAAAAAAAAAAAAAAGATACAGCATCCTTTTCATGCAGTAAGTTGTATAATGATATATGCCATGCCACAGCTATTTTGTTGATAGCTTGATCATTAAAAAAACAAAATCTGAATTACTGAGGACATGTATATTCACTTTGGCTGTCCTCTTTTGAACTCTCTCGCCTACTTACTTCAACTGACAAGATACACCACGCAAATCCCAGAACCATTTTTCATGCTTTTAAAGAATATCTGGGTGGGCCACTCTCCCTATTGCTCTCCCTGTGAATAACTGTCAGAACCCCAAGAGCTTTTGTAGAGCCAAGAAGAACCAAAGAATGTGCAGCTGGGGGTATCAGCTGTGCATATCTAATCCTGGCCAAAATAACTCCCCAGAGTACCCAGCTGTAGAGAGAGAAATAAAAAAAACGAAGACAGTAGTTCAGCCCGGGGAAGTCAGCAGTGGCTGCTGACGTGAGCTGCGCACAGAGCACTGTCACAGTTGGGCACCGGGAGACGTGCTGCTGCCGCCACAACATTTGGCTAACTTGTGATTGCAAAGTGTACATCTGTCTGTGACCATCTGTCTGAAACTATGCCGGGGAACAGAAGCACAGTGAGCTACAGCGACCTGCAAGTGCCAAGAGAGAAGGGGGGGGGGGGGATATGTAAGGAATCTCATTGATGTCACTTGGAGACAGCAAGTTGAAAGGAAGTGGACAGGACCTCCTTACGTATATTAGGATCTGATGAGTGCCATCTTATCTCTCTAAGAAAGTAATTACCGGAAAGCAATGTTTCCTAAAAAGTGTCTCTGTGAAGAAGCCTGTTTGGAATAGGACAGGGGATGCTAGCAGATGAAGGGTGGTACTGCAGGGAACGGAGGTTATTACCACTGGCCACTCCCAGAAAGCACTGAAACTTCATTTCCTTGGCCTGCGTGACTTTTAGCTCATCCTGTGCCTCTCCTGGTCATCCTTGAGTTGCCTTCATGGCTTTCTCCTCCCCTGCCCATTTCTTAGTCCTGGAGCTCCAAAGGGCTCAATGCCTGCCTCTGAGACACTCTCCCCTGGGGCTCTCACCTGCTCCTTGGGCTGCAGTTCTCATTCATGTTCAATGACTGTTGGCTATGTACTCTCACCCAGACCTCTTGTCTGAGCTCAGACCTGCATACTTGGCATTTCCTCTTAGGCATTTCACAAACCCAACTTGTCTAAAACTGAACTCAACTTTCTCCTAGAGACTCATGCCTCCTCTAAGATTTCCTATCAATGAATGGCATCTCTATTCACATGGTACCCAAGCCAGCTATGTGGGAGACCTCTTTGAGAATACCTCTGCCCTGGACTCCCATTTTAACCACACATCAGTACCCCACTTCAATCTCTCCTCCTCAACTCCATTGCTAGTAGGTTAGACCAAGGGGCCACCATCTTACATTTCCACAACAGCCCTCTAACTTATCTTCCTGCCTCTGATCTTCAGCACTTCCCTACTTGAAATTCTCAATGTCTTCCCAAGCCTTTCAAATCAATCCAATCGTCTCACTTTCCCTGCCTGAAACTCTTTGGTAAATTACATTGCTCACCCCTGCAGACTCTACAGTCCAGCCATGCTGAGTTTTTCTAGTTTGCCTGTGACTTCTGACATTCTCTTCCTGTCTTCATCCAACTATGACTAGTCACCCCACAGGTCCCAATTTAAATACAAATTTTTCTGACAAGCCTACCCTTAGCAACCCGCTGAAAGTTAGAAACCCTCAGTGGTAAAGTCACCAAATATCCTGTATTTCTTCCCATGAAATCACACTCTGCTTTTACTGCTTATTTACATGTCTTTGGCTTCCACTTGACGAACTCCATGAGAGTAAGAAGCATGTCTCTCCTGGGGGAAGTTGTGTCTCCAGCACCCAGCCCAATATTGTTACATGTGAATGATTTATTGATTACATAGATATGTGGATGTAGACTTTTATTCAGCATCCCCTTTGAGAATGATAAAGACTTCCAGGCCAATGCCGCAGCTCACTTGGCTAATGCTCCACCTGTGGCCCCAGCACACCAGATTCTAATCCCAGTTGGGACACCAGTTCTGTCCCAGCTGCTCCTCTTCCAGTCCAGCTCTCTGCTGTGGCCCGGGAGTGCAGTGGAGGGTGGCCCAAGTGCTTGGGCCCTGCACCCACATGGGAGACCAAGAGGAAGCACCTGGCTCCTGGCTTCAGATCGGCGCGGTGCACTGGCCGTGGCGGCCATTTGAGGGGTGAACCAACAGAAGCAAGACCTTTCTCTCTGTCTCTCTCTCTCTCACTGTCTAACTCTGCCTGTCAAAAAAAAGAAAAAAAAAAAAAAAGACTTCCAAAGTGCTTTCACCTAGAATGAGCTGGGAAGCCACAGTATTCCCATAATCTGAAGTGTGGCCAACAGGAATCTAATGAGGATTTCTCAGCTGCAGCTCACTGCAAGGCTCTTATTCTGAGAGCAGAGTAATCTCTTCACTTACAGCAAAGGCCATCAAGAATTAGTGACGCTTGCCTTGATGTTGGGTGCCTAGGGAGGCAGATTATAGAACAAGCCTAAGTGGACACAGAGTCTTCCTTCAATAGGTTGTATTGAACTATTCCCTAAATCAACGATTTTGAAACTTGAGTGTATATCAGAATCATCTGGAGGGCTTCTATATTTTCTTAGATTTATTGAGAAGCAGAGAGAAGGAAGAGAGAGACAGAGAGAGAGGAAGTTGTCTCATCCGCTGGTTTACCTCCCTCATGTCCCCCAATGACTGGGACTAGGCTAGGAACTCATTCCAAGTCTTCCATGTGGATGGCAGGAATCCAATTATTTGAGTCATTCATGCTGCCTCCCAGCAACTATATTTAGTGGAAATACGGAGTCAAGAGCTAGAGCCAGGTATGAAGCGCAGGTACGCTGACAATATCGGATGTGGGTGCCTTCACAAGCGTCTTAGCCACTAACCTAAACACCCACCCCTGGAGGGCTTCTGAAAGCACAGATGTCTGTGCCTGACCCCCAGAGTTTCTGATTCAGTAGGTCTGGGATGAGGCTATAGAATTTGCATTTCTTACAAGTTCCAGGTGATACTGATGATGCTGATCCGGGGACCACAACCTTGAGAACCACTGCACTAAATATTTGAGTCACCCCTCTTAGTCATGCAAACATAAGAGAAGTAGGCTCCCAGTACACTGGGGGAGGATGGCTGTATCTTCCTGAATCCCTAGAGAAGAAGATTGCTGGGCAGGAAGTGGGGAAACTCGCATGGGGATGAGAGAAACGGAAAATCAAAAAACCAGAAATCCAACCCCTTTTGTACCAAGGTTGGAAATTACCAGATGTTGAAAGCTGAGGATAGTCTAGATTAAAACAACTGCAAGAAAAGGACACCAGAGGCACCGGCGCTGTGGCACAGCAGGCTAAGCTGCCTCCTGCAGTGCTGCCACGTCACACTGGAGCGCCAGTGTAGGTCCCAGCTGCTCCACTTCTGATCTAGCTTCCTGCTAATGCACCTGGGAAGGCAGCAGAAAATGGCCCAAGTGCTTGGGTCCTTGGCACCCAAATGGGAGACCCAGATGGGGTTCCAGAATCCTGGCTTCAGCCTGGACCAGCCCTGGCCATTGTGTCCATTTGAGAGTGAACCATTGGATAGAAGACCTCTCTCTCTCTCTCATCCATTCGAATAAATAAATCAGAAGGAAAGAAGGAAGGAAGGAAGGGAGGGAGGGAGGGAGGGAGGGATACCAGAGACCTTGCAATGGAAGTGCCTATCCACTATTCACTCTGTAAACAGCCCCCTCATTTTTCCTTGGAGACCCACTCCTCTTTGCTTCCCAGTCTCTATGATTCAAGATAAGGCAGACTCCACCCCCTGAGGGGAGGGTCTAAATCTTGGATCTGCCCAATAAGCATGTGGCAGCTAACCCACAATCACTGGTTCAAAGCTGGCCTCAGGTTCAAGTTGTTGTAAGCAGACTGAGTCTTGGACTGGACAACTGTTCAAACTTGGGACAGGGATTCTCTTTTTCCTCTGGAGTTGTCAAGTTGCTAGGAGGTAAGTCTGGCCATTGTCACCCTGGAGCAAACTTGGACAAGGGCTGAAAAAGACACCTTCATGGGAAGCCCATCTGGGTCCAGCAGGGCCTGAAGTTCGAATACCCCTGAACTGAGCTGTTTCTGTCACTGGCAACAGAAAGCCTGTGTGAAATAAGAGTGACTTCTACTTGGGGGCAGCGCCGGAGCGTAGCAGGTAAAGCTGCCGCCTGCACTGTCAGCATCCCAGATGGGTGCCGGGTTGAGTCCTGACTGTTCCATTTCCAATCCAGCTCTCTGCTATGGCCTGGGAAGGCAGTGGAAGGTAGCAAAGTGCTTGGGTCTGCATCTCCATAGGAGACCCAGAGAAAGCTCCTGGCTCCTGGCTTCAGATCAGCCCAGCTCCAGCCGTTGCAGCCATTTATGGAGTGAACCAGCAGATGGAAGACCTCTCTCTAACTCTGTCGTTCAAATAAAATAAATAAATTCTTTTAAAATTTTAAAAAGTAAAATGAAGGTCTTCTACTAGTTACTTTATGTTTGGCTCTGGGCTAGCATGTCCATAACTAGCCAACAGCTCTAGTGGTTTCTCTCTGGGCAGCCCTACCAGGTCTGTAGCTTTGCCAGCCCCTCTGGAATTTGGGTAAATAAAATTTTTTCCAACAAATGACATTTTTTAGCATAGCCCTTAGCACCTTGCCTCACCACAGCTTGCTGTCTTCTTTCCCTCCTTTGTCAGGATGTGTAATTAACGTGTAATTAATAGTTTCCTTGGTTGCCCCGCACAACAGCTGGTTCACACTAGGTGCTTTAGAAAGCTTTTAAGAGAAATAGTAAGACTGAGCTTTATCACTTTACATTCAAATATAATGCATTTTTAAATATTTATTTAATTTTATTTAAAAGACAGGGGCCACCAGCCAGCCAGCCAGACAATAATCTTCCAACTACTGGTTCACTCTCCTGATGCCCACGCCAACTGGGAATGGGGCAGACTGCATCCAGGAGCCAGGAACCCAAGCACTTAAGCCACCCTCTGCTGCCTCCCATGGTGCACATTAGCGGGAGGTGGGAGCCAGAGCTAGAATCCAGGGGCTCCATGTGGGATGTGGCCACCAAGCCCAGTGCACCCCTTTGGGAATTTTTCAAAGGCGGGCTGAGGGAGCAAAGCAGCCTGGAAGCTATACTAAACTACACCAGGTAGCAATCCTCAAAGGTGAGCCTCAAAAGCCAGGCAACGCTTTACCCAGCTTTGGAGGATTTCTAACTAAACCCCAACTCCCATGAGATGCTTCCCCATCTTTCCATTTGAAAAAAAAGCCTGTGGCAGGGGGTGGGGGTGGGGGTGCCAGGGAATGACAACCAAGATGGTGACTCCCACATAAGTCAGCTTCCTCTTTTCCAAGTCAGTTTCCAGAAACTCGGCCACCTCACGGGACAAGAACCTCCTCCTTGCTTCTGCCCCAAAGGGAAGTCTCAGAGGTCCTGGGCAAAGACAGCCCTCCTCCAGCGGCTTCCAGGGATGAACAGCTTCCTGCTCGAGCACTGGGAAACAGGAGGCGAGCCAGGCGTGGAAGCGGGACCGACAGAGGACCCACCCTCCCGCGTGGCCGCCTGCGTTGTCCATCCGACTCCGGAGGGGGCCGCTGTGGCCAGAGACCCAGCGCCCAGAGCAGTGGTCCTTCTTTCTGACATCTAGAGACCTGCCCTGCCTGGAAGGCAAACAGAAACAGCCGAGATGGAGCTAGCTGCCTTTTCAAATCCTTGTGGATGTCCTGCGATTAGCAGCTTTCCTCTGAGTCTGCCTCAAAGACTTCCTCCGCCATTGTTCCTAAGCTTGCTCCAGGGGTAAGCAGTGCAGTTCACTAAAACAAAAACATAACCTCAAACATCCCAAACAGCTGGTGGAAACTGTGACTGCTTCAGAGAAGTTCACTTATCTAGCCGAGTCAAAACAAGTGTGAGCGCTTCAAGCAGGCACAAGATCAGACACAAAATTAGGTGTTTATTGAGTGCTGTCCCTGCTGGATTTTTTTTTTTTCTCTTTCGCTGGACACGAGTCTCCTCCTTAGCTCCATCCTGACCAGAAATAAAACCCTCTATCATATAAACCTTGACGTGTTGGAAAACTTATTAGAAAACACAGATTTTTTTTTTTTTTTGCTAACAAAGTATGTTCTTTAGAGGACATTTAGAGCGTGCAGAAAAGCTGAAAATAATAAAAGTCACCCATATTCCCATCACTGCTATTTCCATTTTGTTCTTTTTTTAACCTTGGTTTTTCACACACATACACACAATTTTAAGCATAACTGATCTAGAAGGATAGATATATATAGACATCTCTGTTAAAGTGACTCATTTTGAGCCTGACTTTTCACCTAGTACATTCTGACCATTTTCCCATGTCATTTATATATTCGTACACAACATTTTTTTTTAAGTTCTAGTTATTTGAAAGGCAGAGTGATAGAAAGAGAGGGAGAGATAGCCAGAGATCTTCCATCCACTGGTTCAATCCCAAAGTTCCCCCAACAGTTGGGCTGGGCTAGGCCAATGCCAGGAGCAAGGAATTTCATCCAGGTCTCCTACCTGGGTGGCAGGAATCCAAATACCTGTGCAGTTCTCATCTGCTGCCTCCAGGGTGTGTGTTAGCAAGAAGCTGGATGGGAAGTGGAGCCTGGACTCCACCCCAGGCCTTCTGATTTAACACATGGCAGCTTAATCTGTCGTGCCACAAATACCTGCTCCTAATACTTTTTTGGCACAATATTGTGTGTGTGTGTGAATACCACAAGCAATTTAGCTAATGCCTACCAGAAACACTAAGGATATTTCTAATGTTGTGCTATTATCAAAAGAAACTTATGGAGCATGGACATAGGAAGTTTAGTTTCTCTTCCAGGGTACTGGACTTCAGTATATAAAATAGATGGTCATTGTCATCAAAGAAGTGCAGCCTCATTCTCTGAGAGCCGAGATGGGTGGCTCCTTGGAAACACTGCCAGACCAGTTTGAGTCTTCTGCAGATCCTGCTAGCCGTGTAGAAGCCTTGCTTTCCATCCAAGTCACAGTTTCTTCAGTTTGCAATGCAGAGAATACTAGCAAAAATTTTCTAAATGTATGACAAGAAAGGAAAGCGAATAAATGAAAATTAGGAAAGATTACTAGGCTTGTTAGGAAACAAGGTAGAAAAAAGAAAAGGGTAATGACTTCAAGGAAGGTGTTGGGCTTGATGAAACTGGACTACGCCAGGCATTTTCTTCCAACAGGTTTTATAGCAAAGGAAACAGTTAAAATGTTTCTACTTTCTCCTATCTCCTCATTTTAAAAAGAAAACAAAATGAAGACTCTTAGGTGGCATTATCATCTCCCATTGTAGATTTACTGCCCCCAAGGAACAATTGCTTCTGAATTGGCACCAGGCACCCAGTCACTCAGCACTGGGGGATGAATCACTCCCCCAGATCATTCCAGACCTGGATAGCAGAGACCTTTGCCTGCCGCCAAAAGCCCAACAAATGCGGGTGAAATTTAGGAAAATCATGATCACGAAAGCCTGTGAGGCATTCAGAGAGCGGTTCTTCGCAGTCCCTGCACCCTGCGACCCTGGAAACGGTGTCAGTGACTCCACGCGCACATGCAGCGCCTGCCAGTTTCCCTTAAAAGTCCCACTCTCTTCAACGCCATGCAGTGAATTAAAAACAGTTGGTCAGGCTCCACTAATCGACAGCTGCTTGCAATTAGAGGAAGCATTGCAAGCCATTCTCTGAACTACCTTCCCAACTGGCTGCGTATTCAGCATGAGCAACACACCGTGACAATTTGCCAGAATGCTGAACTTATCTCCATCTCTGGCCGGTTCCATACCTTCCTTATTTTCTGCAGTCTTCCCACACACTGTCTGCCTCTTCTACTTCCCCTTGTTAAAATGAGAAGAATACAGACAAGGGATTAGTTGAAACCAGGACAAGCCATTTTGGGCTAAGATGGAAAATTCTACCCAGGCCACTGTTAGAAGGCAGAGAAATCCTGATGTTTCCTTTCTTTCTTTTTTTTTTTTTTCTTAACAATGAACTGTAAAATTCACTGTGATCTTTTTTGGAGGGTGATGTAGAAGAATAAAATTTTAACAGGCTTTTGTATACTATTTCCGATTTTCATAACCGATGTCACGTTAGAGCAGGGAGAAAATGCCCAGGATTGATTCCAATGTTGGCAGCTTTTCTCAAGGTGTTACATAAAGATGGCAGAGCACTGGTGGGATCCAACCCTCCCCATTCTCAGCCCAGATCCCTTTCTGTGACCCCAGCCATCTTCTTTTATTTATTTATTTATTTATTTACTTTGACAGGCAGAGTGGACAGTGAGAGAGAGAGACAGAGAGAAAGGTCTTCCTTTGCCGTTGGTTCACCCTGCAATGGCCGCTGCAGCTGGCGCACCGCACTGATCTGAAGCCAGGCGCCAGGTGCTTCTCCTAGTCTCCCATGCGAGTGCAGGGCCCAAGCACTTGGACCATCCTCCACTGCACTCCCGGGCCATAGCAGAGAGCTGGCCTGGAAGAGGGGAAACCGGGAGAGAATCCAGCACCCCAACAGGGATTAGAACCCAGTGTGCCGGTGCCGCAGGTGGAGGGTTAGCCTAGTGAGCCACAGCCATCTTCTCTGCAGAAGAAATCTCCCAGCCTGGATAGCAGCACCTGGTGCCTTGTCCAAGGGCTGGAACTGCAGCTCTCCCCCACTTCTTTCCCAAGAAGCATCCAGGCCTCCAGCCCTGCCCCACTGTAGGGCGTAAATAAGGTGGGGGTGGCGGGGGAGGGGATAATATGACTTACACTTTTTCTGTTGTTTTAAAGATTTATTTTTTTATTCGAAAGGCAGAGTTACAGAGATGCAGAGGCAGAGAGAGAGAGGTCTTTCATCCACTGGTTCACTCCCCAAATGGCTGCAATGGCCGGAACTGGGCTGACCTGAAGCCAGGAGTCTAGAGCTTCCTCCAGGTCTCCCATGTAAGTGTAGGGACCCAAGCACTTGGGCCATCTTCCGCTGCTTTCCCAGGCACATTAGTAGGGAGTTGGATGGGAAGTAGAGCAACCGGGACTCGAACCGGCGCCCATATAGGACGCTGGCACTGTAGGCAGCAGCTTTACCCACTACGCCACAGTGCAGGCCCCATGACTTACCTTTTGTAAATTTTTTTTCTCACTGCCCCACCTTGCCCTCCACATCTAAAAAAGACGCCCCACAAACTTAACCGCATCCCACTTTTTCCCGCCATCTCTCTCCGGTGTTTTCCATCATACGCTCTTGTTCTGTTCTGGTATACAGGCGGCAGGAACGTGAAGGCAGAGAAGTGAGAGAGAAGGGGGTCACAGTAGGAGGTAGCTGTGCTTCTCAAAATTCCAGAAGTGGGATGAGGCCTGAGACACGGGTGGCAGCCGTCACACCCCCACACCCTCCTGCTCACAACCCATCATTTCCCAAATCCAGTCCACTTCCTGAGGCTGATTCCCTCTTCTCCAGAATCCTCCCCCCCCCCCCACAACCTCAAGCCTCTACTCCAGTCTCTTGGGCAATCATGACGGCATCACCTCATTCTCTCCTTCAATCTGCATTTCCATTATACCTGCTGTAGCAAACGGTATCCTTATATACAAGGACACTTCAAAAAGTTTGTGGAAATGGAATTCACGGATAAGTATTTTTGGTTCAAAAATGTTTTGAGATCCATGCACAATCTTTTCGATAAGACACATTTTCTATTTTATTTGAAAGGTGGAGAGAGAGAGAGAGAGAGAGAGAGAGAGAGAGAGGTTGAATGAGAATCAGAGACAGCTCTTTCATTTGCTGGTTCACTCCCCAAATGCCCACAACAGGTAGGAATGCATTGGTTGAGGCCAGGAGCCAGGAACTCCGTATGGGTCCCCTACATGGATGGCTGTAGCTCTAGCAGTCGGTCCATCACCTGATGGTCCCAGGTGCACACTAGCCGGAAGCTGGATGACACGGAGGCCTGAGACTGGAAGCCAGGCAGTCTGATATGGGATGTGGCCATCCCAAGAATCATCTTCATTGTCGCACCAAATGTTCATCCCTTCCATGAACTTTCTGAAGACCCTTTATATGCATAAATTTATACTGAAATAAACTTATCTTTTAATTCCACTTTCCATGAACTTTTTGAAGTATCTTATTTTTCAGCTTCAATGCCTTCTTAATCATTTTAGTATGCTTCCCTGTAACTCCCCTTATATTTATGTTTGTATTTATTTGTAATATGTTCCTGCTACATATGTATGTATATATAACACATCCCTGTAAAATGTATTTATTTATGCAAAAATATAGAGACAGAGAAGTTTTTAAATTATTTCTGTGCTACAGTGTTCCAAGTGTTAAAAATATCTTTCTGGTTGGAATAATTATTATATTTATTTTAAATGTACAGTTATTAATATAATCTAAACATATTACAAATCTTATAAATGCTTAAATATATAAAACCTATTGAAAATGAATCTCTTAATTAACACATAGCATGTTTTTATCCTAATGAACTCATGTATCTATGATCTGATATTACTTAATGCTAAACCATGAGAGTTTTTCATGTCAATTCTTTTCCCAACTTTTCATTCTCATGGAGGTTAAGAACTAAAAGATCTCTTGTTTTAGTCACCTAAATAGAAGAAATGAAAGGATTATTATTATAGGAATCACACTAAATTCCAGGCTTCCTTCCTGGTTACATCCAAAAAGGCTAAGTGATCATCATCAAAAACAATTTTTAATGTCCTATTTGCTGGTGACTGAGTTGAAACCTTCTTCAGTTTCATAAAAAGCCAAGACCTGAAGTCCAATTGACTTGAGAACAGATTTCCTTTTATTCCATAATTAGAGTTATACCTTTTTTTTTTAGTACCAAACTCAAAATCTGGGGTTAGTCTTTGTGTTGCACCCACATCCTAAGACAAGGTGCACAGGCAGACTCACAAGATGGTTGAGTATGCCTTTCTTTCACCAAAAGCTAGGAAAAATGAGCCTCAACTCCCTACATTCTGGCTCTTGGGCAGAACACACAGGGAAGGCAATTCTCTTAATATTACAAGGGCCTGCACGTCCCTGAGGGCGTCTTCATACGGGACCGCAGGAACGTGCATAGACCACTTGAAGACCACTGGGCTAATGACACCGCATAATCCAACCCCTGCCTTCTCTCCTATCTCAGGTCAAACCCTGGTTTCCTCCATGCTTTTAGCAACTTGGGGTCATTGAGCATGCTGCTCCCCCCGCCTCACTGTCTCTTTCTCAGAGACACCTTCCCTGGCCATCCAGGGTAAAGCAGGTGCCCAGTTATTCCCTCTTTTAACTCTCTGCTCATCTTCATTACACTGGCCACAGTGTGGCTCATATCTTAACTTGTATTTATTTAAGGAACTCAGCAGACCCCAGCATCTGCATTTCTTAGAAATTTGGTAGAACTGCAAATTCCCAGGCCTAGGAATGAGAAACTCTAAAGGTATGAGCTTGCAGCTTGTGTTTTGTTGTCTTCCAGGTGTTTCTGATGCCACCAAAATTTGACAATAACTATAATGGATAATAACTTCCAGGCAATAGGGACTATGGTGTTTTTTAATCAATTATATATATAATAAATGTATAACATCCCATTATGTATAAATGTAAACATTAATTTGTGTATTAACAATTAATAACTTATAAATTTGTATAATAACAATTAATAACTATATATTAATAAATAATATACTGTATAATATACTATTATATTATACAATATGATATTTATATATAATGATACATATCCTATATACATTGTATATAATGATACATATCCTCAGGGCTTTGCCCAGTAGCTGATATATAAGAGGTATTTGGAAATTAAATATTGTATAATATTTAATAAGATATAAGCTGGTCCCACAGTAATAGATATATTTATATGGTGACCCATTACATAGGGGAAATTATAACTATATAATATATATAAACTGTTTAACCAAATAATGCTTCATTACAGATTGTGTGCTTCAAACACTTTGCACCCTATTCCATTTTTATGCTAATAAGAGGACCACTAAACTTACTTCACAGTCCACCAAGGGTCTCTATGCAGTTTGAAAAACCCTGGTCATTGAGGTTGTTCCATGCCTATGCCCCTATTACCCTTTCCATCTGGAGATGCCTCCTCCCCACGTTTCCTCATACCCCAATCCTACTGGATTTCTCTGATTTGAAAATCATCTTTCCCTCTTCTGCATTCCCACTACACTTCCTCTGTACTTAGCTCCTAATTTTCTTCCTTTCTCCTTTGAAAACTCATATTATGTATGGACTATCACCTTCCCTATCCAAGTTAATCCTGCAGAGCAGAATCCAGACCTGATTCAGCTTTGTATTGATACACAAAGCATTCAGCACGTATCTTCAAATAATGGCTCCGAAAGAAATAGGCTTCCAAAGAGACAGCTGCTGATTCCATTGATGGTTCCGGGTGGAAATACTATAAAAGGAAGCAGGATTCCAACAGGTAGCTCAGAGAGGGAGGGTGTGTGAGCAAAAGGAAACTGCATAGGCAGAGTGCCCACAGCACAAAAGTGAGGGCATAGTCAGGCAATGCTCTGGGTGTGGGAGCAAAGCCTGTGCAGATGGGGTCAGGTGGCTGAGCCCTTGCATAACCTTGCATAATACTCTGCAAAGAAAAGGGAAGCACCAGCGGTCTCTTCAGAGATCAATATAGAAGGTTTTCTGTTTTTAAAAACGGTATCTTCAGCGGCAAGAGGTAAGAGTTATCAGGGTGAGTGGCTATGGCAATGTGCCACTCAGATGTCCCTGCTGCAGGCAGCGTGCTGAGTGACCACCCCAACTACTGCCCCGGAGGAACCACCACTGTGTACACCAGACAGGTGTCCCTGGGTGCCCCCAGCAGTGACAACAATACCAGCACAGAAACTCGGGAGACACAAAACTCCTCCAGCGTTGGCTCAGGACTCCCCATCCACCTACCTGAGACTTTACAAGAATTGCAGTGGAATCTGGGCCTGCCTGGGCAATCCTCTTGCTTTCCTGCAGACAGATCTGCATTGCAATGTGAAGGCTCTCCCAATCACTCCTGCCTTCTCATCTTTATGCGTCAAAAGCATTGCCCCTAATAAATCCCTTGCACTTTTCATCTTGTCTCACATCCGCTCCTCTGGGGATGTGAACCAAGTGCAGAGAGGCAGACAAGATCAGGAAGGAGGTAAGAGGTGAAGAGGTTAAGGTGGGCATACCTGATTGAAGTACATATATGCCCTTGCTCAAAACACGAGAACTGGGATTACTATGTGATCCAGCCACTTCCCATCTAGTACATACCCAAAAGACTCGAAAGCAGAAACTCGCACACGCATGTTCATAATGGCATTCCTCACACCAGGCAAAATGTATAAACAACCCAGGTGTCTGTGAGCAGACAAGTGGGTAAACAAAATGTGGTACAGACGTGCTATTGAACTATGAGCCCAGCTTTTGCTATAGCATGGATGAACCTTGAGAACATTATGCTAAGTGAAATGGACCACTCACAGAGGGCAGTTCCAAGATGGCGGAGTAGAGGGAGCTTACTGTTCTAGCCCAGAAGAAGATAGTTTTTAAAAAGTGGGGATAGTGTAGTCTCAGGGAAGAGTTCGGGAAAAAATGACAGAGGAAACTCTACTGAAATTAGAGGGACACGATGGACCTAGGTGGAGGGCACGGGCACCCACCGCTCGGGACTCCAACAGCAGAGAGCCTACACACTAGCACTGGAAAGTGAGGTGAGATGAGACCGGAAGAACCTAGAGGGAATGAGGCTTGAAGCCCCATGGGGGAAAGTGTACCAGCCAAACTAGAGGAGAGAAAAAAAAGGATGGTACAGACACATTTCTCTCTCTCTGATCACCTCACAAAAGTGTACAAGCTGATAGAGCAGGTGCCATTTTGGACATATGTAATAGCCACACCAGCTTGTGTCTGCATCCGACAATCAGCCAAGCAGAGGCTCCTGACTCTGATGGGGAGAAATAACAGGGGACTAGGAGTTTGTGACTGTGTGAAACTTCTGAACCAGGACAGTGAAAAAAAAAAAAAAACTGAGGGTGTGGGAGAAATCACAGTGTGGCTGGGACTTTGAGCAGTCTCAGTAGGAGATGGCACAAGGTTGGGGGTTCCTGGTTACCTGGTGAGAGACATTGCTGGGGAATCTGAACTTATAGTGAGGACTACACAGATCCTTCATGTGGTCCTTGGGACAGAGCGGACGAATATTATACCCACTGGGGCTAGCGCTCAGGCACTGGTCTCCATCAAGGAGAAGAGCTCATCTGAGCAGATTATACTTCCCTTCTGATAACAAAGAGAGAGAAGATTTACCATGCCAAACCTGGGTGTGTCACCTTAGGCATGCCCTTAACCCTGGAGAACTGAACAGAGCTCTCTGGTCACACCCACTACAAGCCTCTAGAGATTCACTGAAAGCAGACAGTCCATTTATCTACAGAGTCATAGTATAGCAATAAAAGCCACCATAGCAGTAAAAAAAAAAAAAGAAGAAGAAGAAACCAACGAGTATTTCCTTAAATGCTGGACACAAATGCACCAATCCAAGAAGCATGAATAAGGAAGACAACATGATGCCCCCAAAAGAACACAACACTTCAATACTAGATTATGAAGACGATGAGATAGAAGAAATGCAAGAAACTGATCTCAAAAAGTTGATAATAATATTACATAGAAGTAATCAAAAACAAACACATGAACTACTGAAATCCATGCAGGACATGAAAGAAAATCTCTCCCATGAAATTGAAATCTTAAAGAGGAATCAAAATGAAATAAAGAACTGAATAGAACATGAGATTGAGATATTACAGAGAAATCAAAATGAAATAAAGTATTCAATAGAACAAATAAAAATTCAGTTTAGAATCTTAAAAACAGAATCAGTGAGGCAGAAGAGAGAATATTGGACTTAGAAGACAGAGCACAGGAGAGTATACAATCAAACCAAAGACAAGAGGAAATTAGAAATCTAAAAAACAGGCCGGCGCCGTGGCTCAACAGGCTAATCCTCCACCTTGCGGCGCTGGCACACCGGGTTCTAGTCCCGGTCGGGGCACCGATCCTGTCCCGGTTGCCCCTCTTCCAGGCCAGCACTCTGCTGTGGCCAGGGAGTGCAGTGGAGGATGGCCCAAGTCCTTGGGCTCTGCACCCCATGGGAGACCAGGATAAGCACCTGGCTCCTGCCATCAGAACAGCGCGGTGCGCCGGCCACTGCGCGCTACCGCGGCGGCCATTGGAGGGTGAACCAACGGCAAAAGGAAGACCTTTCTCTCTGTCTCTCTCTGTCACTGTCCACTCTGCCTGTCAAAAATAATAAAAAAAGGAAAAAAAAAGAAAGAAATCTAAAAAACACTGTTGGGAATCTACAGGATACTATTTAAAAAACAACAACAACAACATTTGGATTCTAGGAGTTCCTGAAGGCATGGAGAGAGAGAAAATATTAGAAGGCCTTTTTAGTGAAATACTAGCAGAAAATTCCCTGGGTTTAGAGAAAGAAAGAGATGTCCAAGAACAGGAAGCACCAGAACTCCCAATAAACATGACCAGAAAAGATCCTCACCATGACACATTGTAATCAAACTCACCACAGTGAAACATAAAGAAAAGATTCTAAAATGTGCAAGAAAGAAACGCCAGATTACTTTCAGAGGATCTCCAATTAGATTCACAGCAGACTTCTCATCAGAAACCCTACTGGTTAGGAGGGAATGGCGAGATATAACCCAAATCCTAAGAGAAAAAAAAAAAAAACTGTCATCCCAGAATATTATACCCTGCAAAGCTCTCATTTGTGAATGAAGATGAAATAAAGACCTTTCATAACAAACAGAAATTGAAAGAATTTTTCACCACTCGTCCAGCCCTGCAAAAGATGCTTAAAGATGTGTTACACACAGAAACACAGAAACATGGTCATCGATACGAAAGAAGGTAAAGGAAGAAAATCTCTCCGTAAAAATCACAGGAAGTTCAAAGTATAAATCAGGAATATCTTTGGAAAAATGACAGGGCAAAATCATTACTTACCAATAGTCACATTGAATGTAAATGGCCTCAACTTTCCAGTTAAAAGGCACAGACTGGATGAATGGATTAAAAAACAAAACCCATCTATCTGCTGCTTACAAGAAACACATCTTTCCAACAAAGGTGCATGCAGACTGAAAGCGAAAGGTTGGAAAAAGATATCCCATGCCAACAGAAACCAAAAAAGAGCTGGCATAGCCATCTTCATATCAGACAAAATAAACTTTAACACAAAAACTGTTAAAAGAGACAAAGAAGGGCACTATATAATGATTAAGGGATCAATTCAATAGGAAGATGTAACTAATTACAGAGCACCTGGCTATTTAAAAGAAATGTTAAGGGACTTAAAGAGAAACTTGAACTCCAATACAATAGTATTGGGGAACTTCAATACTCCACTTTCAGCAATAAACAGATCAACCAGACAGAAGATCAACAAGGAAACAGCAGATTTAATCAACACTATAGACAAATGGACCTAACAGGTATCTACAGAACTTTTCATCATACAGTTGAAGAATGCATATTCTTCTCAACAGTGCTTGGAACTGTCTCTAGGATTGACCACATACTAGGCCATAAAGCAAGTCTCAGCAAATTCTAAAAAGTCAAAATCATATCATGCATCTTCTCAGACAACAATGGAATGAAGCTAGAAATCAGCAACTCAGGAATCCCTACAGCATATGCAAACACATGAAGACTGAACAACAGGCTCCTGAATGAACAGTGGGTCATAGAAGAAATCAAAAGAGAAATGAGCCACTTAGATTTGAACACTGTATGACCCACTTACAGGAGGCAACTAGACCACTCGAATTCATACAGACATAGAGTAGAGTGGTGACTACCAACGTTGGGAGGGAGTGGAGAATGGGCAGAACTGTTTAATGGATAGGGAGTTCCAGTTTGGGAAGAGGAAAATATTCTGGAGATCTGTTATACTACATATGAATATATTTAATGCTACTAAACTGTATACTTAAAAGGGGTTTATGTGACAAATGTTCTGGTGTATTTCAGTACAACTTAAACAGATGCCTGAAAATAAACATGTATGCTTATTAATGTAAATATACAGATATCGAATACCCAACAGGCACTCAAACTGACTGAAATTATCAAGACTGAAGAGTTTACCTACAAAGCCATTGTGTAGAGGGATGCAGATATTTTATCAAACTACAGTTCCTCATAGGCATCACTCCCACCACAGTCAGAAAAGGCCAGGCAGTCTTCCACAGAGTGCTCGCCAGGACACTCTCCCTGTATCACATGCCACCAGAGAAGTTGGGGCTACAAAAATACAAGCAGATGTCAACACTTTCACCTTCCACTTTCTAAATATCGCTGATTAGGCCAAGTTTCATTTCACTTATTGGGCCACTTTCCATGCTGGAGGAGAAGGGTGAGGGATAGCGGAAGAAAGGGTTAGCATCCAAGTTTCATATCTGCTAAAGTCAACTGATGTTGCTTACCGCTGAGTTGCTAGCAAAAAGCTTCCCTAAATAAGCCAAGAGCGGCCCAGAAGGACATGGAGGCCAGGGATCGGCCAGTGCTTTCTGTCAAAGGCAAGAGAGTAAGTAGTTCAGACACTGATTGTACAGTCTCTGTTACAACAGCTTTAGTGTTCTGAAGGAGCCCAAAAGCAGCCATCAACAGTACAGATGAACATGCATAACTGTGCTTCAATAAAACTTTATTTATAAAAACAGATGGCAAGTCTGTTTTTCAGGGCCAGAGTTTGCCAACTCCTGACACAGAGCTCTAGGAATTCTTTCAAAAATTATCCTCTTCTGGTCTGGATGTGTACTACCTGCTTTCTGATCATTTATCTACTTCATTTAAAATTACAGAATTAAAATCCAGTTGAAAAATCTAGCACCATTGTTAGCAGGGGACATAACCATGGAACAAACTCTGGCCTGGAGAGAGGAAACCAAAACAGTCTTCTATCTTCAATACTCAATTATTTTTATCTGTTAGTCCAGCAGAGCTCCAAGTGTGGGCCTGGGGTGGGCATTGGGTACAGCAGTTAAGCCCCCACTTGGAAAGCCTACATTCCGTGCTGGAATACCCGGTTCAGGCCCAGGTTCTGCTTCCAATTCTGACACGCTGGGAGGCAGCAGATAGTGGCTCAAGTGGCTGGGTCCCTCACCCACATGGGAGACCTGGACTGAGTCTGGAAAGTGAACAAGCAAATGGAAGCATTCTCTGTCACTTGCTTGCTTGCTCTCACTCTCTTTCTCTCTCTGTCTTTCAAATTCAAATAAAAAAAAAGTGGTTCTTGGACCCACAGCATCCACATTCCCAGGGAACCTTCAAGAAATAAGCATTCTCACTCAGGCTTGACCCTTGGGTCTAAGGAATCCAAATATGCAGAAGTGGGTCCCAGCAGCTTCTCACAAACTCTCCAAATGAATCTGATGCAAGATTACATTTGCGAACCACTGGATGAGGCTATGTCTGAAGCTGTCTCTGCCTCAGATTCCCCAGTGGTAAAGGAGGAATCCTGAAGCCTTATTATGTTCCCCATCCCTACGGTCCCAAAGACACAGCCAAGGCTAGGATGATATACACCGAAGGAGATTCACCTAACCTAAGCCTATAGTTGAAGTACATGGTGTATTTTTTTTTCCATTGAATTTGGATCATCTTCATTTAGAAAAGATTGCTTAGTTCTAAATAAAATATACATCCATAAAGATTTTCTTCAACTTCAATTGTGGGATGATCAACGGAGCCCTTAGATGATAGAGCTAAGTAATTTGTGGTAGAGATTAGATTAGATTAGATTAGATCTGGGCTAGAGTCCAGATATGTCTACTGTCTCTCATGTGTGGAATCAGGCAGTACCCAAACCTCATCCAATAATCTATTTGCATTTCTGTCTTACATAGGGGCCAAGGAGAATCCTGAGGAAAAACCTCATGTCATGTCCATAACTGAAAATCAGATGTTAGAGACACATTTGGGAGACTTGATGTGGCAGAAGAACACCAGAAACAAAGAATGAGAGGGGGATGGAAGCCAGCATGCACACATGTGTGTGCACACACACACACACACACCTCAAAATGAAATGAACCCTAAAGGAAGATAATCTGACAAAGCAGACTGCCAGCCAGAATGGCCTTTACAGCCGAGGCTCCGAGTAAGGCTCTGGATATGCTGTGGCTGCAGCCCAGGAACCACTTCCCCTCAGTCTTTCTAGCCAACAGGCACATGAGCCACCATGGCTGGGTTTGCACATGCAAACTGCAGGCTCACAAAGTTCTATCACGTTTCACAGACCTAAGCGATTCTCCAAAGGCACCGTATTCTCTCTACTTAGCAAGGACTGCTGAGCCCTTGAAGGGAAGTATGAGGATGGCCAGCTCTGCAGTCCAATGGGGAATTGGGAGTACAGCAGAAGCCAGGAGTTTTGCATCAGAAGAACCACAGGAGTTTGCAGGAGGCACACTTTGGGGACTTCCTCAAAACTTGAGGAAGACAATGCAAAGTCCTGCGGTTCCTAAACGAGCCAACTGGAGCTGGGATGCAGCAAGATGCTGGTAACTCTGTTTATACAAACTTACGTGTGCCCATAAAATGATCACATTGGGAAAGGCCTCTGAAAACTTTTGTGCCCTGGGCTGGTCTGTCTCACCTTTCAGCTATTCCATAAACTTCTGCAATGACTTATTTTGCATGAATTCCAGCTAGCCTCACCCAGGGGCAAACCAAAGGGTCATTCTTAAAGCAAGCCTCTTATCTCCCACCCCAGAATGTCTCTGTTCAGTATGGGAAAAGGGGTAATCAACATCTATGGGGTGAACTTTTGGCCGGTGGGGTTAGGATCTGATTAATAAAGGCTTTCATCTTCTCCCTGCCACCACCATTTCATTTGGCTCTTTGGCAGATGGAAGATCAAGTATCACTTGATCAACTTACAGTGGACTCAATATTGCCCATTAGTTTTGTGTCTCTTATTCTCCAGTTTGCAACCCTGTCCATCACTATTGCCTCTCAATCTTACTCTCCATGTATACGTGCACTTAAACCACTGGTTCAAGTTCTGCTTTTTGAAGAACCCAGGCTAAAGCAGGAATATTTAGGTTTTATGTGATTTAAAAGAAGCAACTGTGCAGTTATGGTCAATATAGGACTTGAACATCTTTTAAGGCAAACAAAGGGTATTACTTCTGATTTTATATGATTTATATTTAGTGTAATTCCACTAGCTACCTTTAGCAAAGTTATGATAATCTTCATCATTTTCCTGGATTCCTTATGTTGCTTTTCCAACATACAAAGCTTAATATAACTGCAGGCTGGCACTCCAAGAATTCATTGAAACAGCAATATCAACCAAGCAGCAAAGCAGCATAAAGAGGATGGTGAGCAGGAAATACAAGCAGATGGAAGACAGAGACACAGCAGTGTCTTAGAGAATGAGCCGAAGACCCCCTGCCTATGGCTATTATGATATCATCACTGCCTAAAACCTGGAGGAGAGACAGTTTTAATCTCACATTGAATTTCCACCAACCTCATCCCCCACTAAGGGCCTCTACGTCTCTGAGCTGGGGGTTGCTGTTTTGTTCTGTTTTGTTTTGGATCTCAGTTGCAGATGCCAAAGATCCTTTAGATCTTTGCTAGTAGAATTCAAAGAAAATACTTCTATTAAAAGGAAGAAAATAAATGTAGTTAAGAATTTCAATCCAAAGGCTAAAACATTTAAATTCTTGATGCTGAAAAGCAGATTCCTAGAGGATAAAGAATTGAGGAGGAGGAGAAATCCTTAGTCCAAAATAGAAAAGGTGGTAGAAGAGATTCATTGTTCTATTTAGCTATTTAAATTTCTTGGACATAAAAATAAAAATTGCCTTCTCTCTTGGCTTCAAAGGAAACTCCTCCAACAGACCCCAGCAACGTTGGACACCCCTGTCATTTTCAACCCTCTCCTGCTGCTGCACAAGATCTCTCCAGGTGTGAAATGTTCAAGAAAAATGCAGAAAATGGAGCTGCTTCATCAAAGATACAGCCTTTAAAAGGCAATTTAAAATACTCCTCAGGATTTTTGTCTTCATTACTCCAGATTCTTTTATTTATTTATTTATTTATTTATTTATTTATTGTATTTATTTGACGAAATAAAAGAAAGAGAGTCCATGCACTGGTTCACTCCCCAAATGGCTGCACCAGCTCCAGCTGGCCTGGGCCAATGCCAAGGAGTCTGGAACCACCTGAGACTCCCATGTGAGTAACTATAGCCCAAGCAGTGGAACCACTGTCTGTAGCTTTCCCAGGCACATTAGCAGGGAGCTGGATGAGAAGTAGAGCAACTGGGACTCGAACCGGCACTCCGATATGAATACTGGCATCACAGGCAGAGACACCACAATGCCAGCCCACGGGCCCAGGTTCTTAACCAGTGTGCTTGGAGGAGATGCTCCCTCAGGATGATAGAGGCTGCCATCTGGTCCCTTGGCCTTAAACTGCTGTATTGTGTTTTGGAGAATTCATGGTGAGTATCCTATAAACAAGTATCACTTTGATATTGCCTTGACATAAACATAAATGAATTTACTGAGCAAATGGTTTTCCTGAATTTAAGTTACATGAAAAGTTACTCAAAGCCATCTTGTATGCCCTTACAAAAGTCACTAATAGTAACTCAGTGGTGCTAAAGCAAGAAACCTCAGTATATTTGATTTTTCCCAACAAAAGCAACAGCTGAAATCAATAAGCTTACTTAAATAATTAAAGGACTATATAATAGTATATTTCTCACCCTCTCGAGTGTGACTATGTTCTTGCTAATACAATACAAACAACATAAACATGTCAATTTTCCCTAAGTTAATCCATAAGGATAATGTAATTCTCACAAAATTCCATCTATTTGATTCCCCCCAACCAGAAAAAATTATTTATAAAATTGTTGATTCTTCTGACATGAGTCACTAAAGTCTTTATCCCCTTTGTCCTAATAGAAAGTAAGAAAGCTGGTCCTACACCAGCCCCCTGGGGGGCCGTTCAGATGAATGTTACCTGCTAGGATAGAAGCCTACAGAGACAGGAAGACCTTGAGCCACTGATGACTTCAGAAGCACTGGACCACCCTTTACTCGTGCCTTTCACCTTCTTTGACCAGAGACTATAAACTTTCTTAAAACATATTAAGCTTTTCTTTGTTGTTGTTGCTAACTGCATTGGAACCTAGTTCTATCTATTGCAGCATACCATTGACCAAAATGGCCAAATGGTGTCATCTTTGATTCAAAATGACCCCATCACTTCTAGTGTCTATAATTAACTTTGAAAGGTATCCTCAAAACAATAGTTAGATACATTGCTAAATAGAGGAATAGAGGTAGAGAGCTACGATATAAAATATAGCAAAATACTAATTATAGGATCAAAATGAATATTCACCATATAATGCCTTCATCATTTCATGGCAAAATCCTGCAAATCCTATTGACAAATTATCAGTATCATTTATTATGCTTTTAAAACATATTCCTAGTAATTAGAAGTTTTGTAGTTTTTTTTTTTTTCTTAGTAAAAGGGTCACTTGTCCTGCTGTTCTATAAACACTATTGTGGGCTTCAAGTCTTAAAAAATAGAACTGGAAGTACTGCCAATGAGAAAAACCGGGTGCAACTAAAAATTGTAAAGGCTCCATAAACAGAAACCCAGCTGGAATGATGCTTCCTTCATCAGCACCGCGAGAAGCTAGAACGCAATTTCCTGACAGAGACATAATCTTCGACTTTCTTCAAATCCCTCTGGGTACAAAAGAGAGACATCTTGCTCTCTAAAATTAACTTTCACCTGCAAAACGAGGCTAAGAATGTTTGAATCTCAACGGAGTTCCACACTAAGAACATCAATTTCTTCTCTTATTGAGATTCCTTTCTCCATGTCTTTCCACACGGAAACACGTCTCAAAAGATAGCATTTCAGTCTGATCTCGTGACCAACTTGAAGCATTTTTGTTAAGAGAGTAACAATTGGGACAGGCATTGTGGTGCAGTGCCAGCATCCCATATGGGCACCAGTTCGAGACCCAGCTGCTCCACTTCCGATCCAGCTCCCTGCTGCTGTGCCTGGGAAAGCAGTGGAAGATGATCCAAGTGCTTGGGCCTCTGCACCCACGTGGGAGACTCAGAAGAAACTCCGGGCTCCTGGCTTCAGCCTGGCCCATCCCGGCCTTTGCAGCCATCTGGGGAATGAACCAGTGTCTGGAAGATCTGTCTCTCCCCCTCTCTCTTTCTCTGTCTCCCTCTCTCTCTCTTTCTGTAACTTTGACTTTCAAATAAATAAATAGAAAATCTTTAAAGAGAGACAGAGTAACAATTGTAGTGTTGGACCTTTTCCCATGGGCCTGTGTTATAACCGAAACAAAATATAAGCAAAACAAAATTGGAAACAACCATTGAACAATTCCTGGCAAGAATGCTAAAGTTTGCAGAAGCCTTGGCAGCAAACTGCAGAGGCAGAAGAAAAGGCCTCTTCCTATTCTCAGAGACGCAGTAGTAGTGTGAATAGGGCTTCGGCAAACCACGCCAAAACTGATTTAGACTATTGTTGTCTACTAAAAGAATCAATCAGTTGTGACGAAAATCTCTGCAGAAAATGGAGCAAATTTAATTCCTGAGAATTTAACTCTGAACTCCTCCAACAGCATTTCTCTCTTTGATTTACTAAAGTACTGGCTGTAGGGGCAGATGCTCAGCTGAATGAAGAATACAGGTTTATACTGTGTTCCTGTAGCATCACTTGCTTATGCCTTACTGAAAAGTTCTGCTTCTGAATCAACATTTTCCACGTTGGATCTGCTCTCAGCAACCATGCTCTTACAAAGCCTAGGGGAAGTATTCTCAGCTGTGTTTAAATTATTCAAGGGTGGGAAAGAATACAAGTTATATGTAGATTGAATTTGGGTAGAAAAGTGCCCCCTGTTTATGGAGTTCCACAGCATAGTCTTCGAGAGAGAAATGAATAAAGAAGACTGGACATTATAGATATTATCAGGGTCAGACAGTGTTACGAACTTTACTGGCATTAACAACACTTGCCCTCATAAAAACGTATAAGTGGGAATTTTTATTATTCCCATCTTATAGATGAAAAATAGAGGCTTAGAAATGTTTGCCCAAGGGGCTGGCATTGTCGCCCAGTAAGTTAAGCCAACACCTGCAACACTGGCATTCCATATGGGCACCAATTCAAGTCTCAGCTGCTCCACTTCTGATCCAGCCCCCTGCTGGCGTACCTGGGAAGGTAGAGGAGGATGGCCCAAATCCTTGGGCCCCTACCCCCAAATGGAAGATCTGTAAGAAGCTCCTGGCTCCTGGCTTTGGCCTGGCCATTTGGGGAGTGAACCAGCAGAAGGAAGATCTCTCTCTCTCTCTCTCTCTCTCTCTCTCCCTCCCACCCTCCCTGTCCATCGCCTTTCAAATGAATCCACAAATCTTTAAAAATAAATAAATAAAATGTTTGCCTGGGGCCACTTGCTAGTGTGATGGAACCAACACCGAGACCTATGTGTGTCATGCCAAAGCCTGATCTTTTAACCACTATCCATCTGCTGCTATCTTTGAAAGCCAAATGCCAGCCAGCATACTCAGCACCAACAGGGCAAGACAGAAAGGGAGAGAAGGTCAGACAGAAGGAACGGAGGAAGGAAGGGGCAGAGGACGAAGGAATGGAGAGGAGGATACAGGTCTAACATACAGGTGGAAAGTATTAGAGAAGAATCCTGTAGGATTTCAGAAATGAACTGCTTCACATTGAGAATTGATGGTGTCTTTGTTTCTTATCATTTTTATCTTTAATTTCTTCCATTTTGGTTGGTTTTTTTTTGTTTTTGTTTTTTTTTTTTTTTGGTAAATGTTTGAAAGAGGAAAGTACTTATATCTTAACTGATCATAAGCTAGGTTCATTATAAACTCTCTTTCTCCTCTCTTATTCTTACATTTATTGAACACCTGCTATGTGCTAGACCTTGTCATGTATATTCTACCTCTACTACAGATTAAATCCAACTTAATTCACTTTCATTAATTAAAAGAAAAAAATCTTAACTACTGACACAGGGTAAGAAAACAAGAGGCTAAGCTAGAAGGCAATAAGTGAGCTGTCAGAATATTAAGAGGGTTGACATTAAAGCTACAGGTGAAGCCTCATGTCAATGAATCAGACCAGACATCCAGTTTGAGTGACAATTCACTTTCCCTCACTCTCACCATTAGAGCTATCAACCACTACCACCACCACTGGTATTAAGGTTCCACCTGGAAAGGCTCTCTTTTGGGAAGGATGGCAGAGAACCTGAGTTGCAATCAGGTTTGATGAGAAGAATTGAGAATACCCGATGTTTATTTTACATATGGTCTAGTGGCTCTACATGTTATCAGAAAGGGTTCAAAACTTCATCTACCTTGGTCACCACTATATCCATAGCACTTAGCACTCAACCTGGAATAGGGTAGTCACCCAATTTAAAAAAAAAAAAGGTTAGTAGATAAATGTTTAATGAACAAGCCAGAAAATAAGAAGCAGAGTGTATACTGTCTCTGTTTTATAAAACAAAAGGAATAGCCATTTATCCAACACATGTCGAAGCGTCTATACCTAATTTATCTATGAAGGGACTTCAAAAAATGTGTGGAAATGGAATTAAAAGACAAGGCCCACGTTCCATGAACTTCCAAAGCCCCTCATACATCTAGAAATCTCCAAAATCCTTGCAATCCTATTACGAATCTACATGTCACAGAAACCACAGTGAAAACCACAGCAATCTATAACCCTAATAGAAGATGCAATGATAGATAAGAGATGCAGAAAAGCGACACACGGAGGGAATTACTCACTTCCTCACTTCTAAACCTGATTGGTTTCATAAAGACAGGCAGTCACCCTTAAGATCCACCAAACCCATAAGGGAACTTCTGTTTGAGAAGACCACCTTATTGGTTTCAGTCAGCTGACCCCACTGACCACTGCCTTCCAAGAATCCTAAATCAAGAAATGATTGTGAAATGTGGGGAAATCTTTAGGCCAGGTCATAAGACCCCAAAACCCAGACCAACGATCACTGATGTTTAGGCCACTCAAGTTCATGGGAAAGGCAAATACTTTGATGGGTTCTCCTCACTCATGTCACCTGTTTCTCCTCACACCTCGCCTGGGCAGAGTTTTGTGTATTAGTCATGATGATTCAGGTTCTTAAAAATTAGAACATGTCAAAATGACAGCATGTTCCAGTAGTTGTATTCATCTATTTACCATAACTAGAATGAAATATCTGAGTCTGGGTGAGCATTTGTGAAGAAAAGAGATGGATTTAGCTCATAGTTTTGGAGGCTGAAAGTCCTGACAGCATGGCCCTGGCTCTTATGAAGCTCTCGTGATGGATGGCACCAAGGTGGGGCCCGTGAGGGACAGCGACCTCACATCACCAGACGGGAGGAGGTGGGGAGCAAGGGGGAAGAGACAGCAGGCTCCTGGCTTCCTACTGAACCAGCTCCAGCCACTGCAGCCATTGGGGAGTGAACCAGTGGATGGAAGATCTCTCCTCTCTCTTTCTCTCTTTCTCTCTCTCTGCCTCTCTGTAACTCTGCCTTTCAAATAAATAAATACATCTTTTAAAAAAAAAAAGTAGATTTGAGCTGAAGTAAGTCCTTGATTATAAATCACTGGATTAGGAAAGTATGTTTACCGAGAGTGGATCCCCGCTTTTTGAAAATGTAAGTTGAAGGTATCTATCATATAGATGTGTGAAATGGTAGTGGCAGGCAGAAGAAAATTCCATCTCCAGTCCTGGTTCTGGCCTGGACCAGGCCTCCATATTGCTGACTTCCACATGGCAGCCCCACTTGGAGTCCCCATCATGACCCCAAGCCCATGGCCAGACGCTTTCTTTCCCTGGTTTGTTATGGGTGCACCTCCCTTTTACTACTGCTCTGATTTGGGCATGGTTGGAATGTGTCCTCCAAAGGTTAGTGTGGTAGAGGCTTTGTCCCTGCAGAGTTGGGCGGGCTGTTAAGAGGTGATGGGGCCCTTGGGAGGTGGGGCCTGGTGGGAGATCCTGGTGTCCCAAGGGGCATTGCCCTCAGAAGGGATTCAGGTGATTGGATAGGATCCCTTGGTTGGTTCCCATGAGTGGGTTGTTATACAGAGAGCAAGGCTGGATGGGAAGTGGAGCAGCTGGGACTCGAACCAGCGCCCATATGGGATGCTGGCACTGCAGGTGGCAGCTTTATCTGCAATGCTACAGCACCAACCTCAACTATTTTCTTAAGTGGGAAATTATTCACTCATAATTCTCTAGTAAGCATTAGAGATCTTGACAAAAATGCCAGTGTGCCTCTACCCTAGTGCAGAATAAAATTCATTCCTGAGAGCCACAGTGTTAGGAAAGATCCAGAGATTTCAATGTGTGATGTCACTGAATGATCAGACTAGATTAAGAATGATCAGAGACCCTAGGGCAATGAGGGAGAAATTCCACAGCCCATGGTGTTTTACCAGTGGCTCTCTGGAGGCAAGGGGTGGAGACAGGAACTCAGCTGCAGCAGGTAGTACCTACAGGCTGTCAAGAGCCAACTGTGCAAATCTCTTCCCAACCTGGCATTCAGGGATGTCACACTGGAAGTTTGAAATGGGCCATGATGGGAAGATTTATACCACAGTCCTTGGCAAACGCCACAAATTAGGCTTCTCTCCCTGGAGAGATCGTGGTTGAACATTTATGGGCACAGCACTGATGAATTACAAGTTAATATATCCTTACCAAAAACCAGCAGGCAGTGCTCACCCGACAGCTTCCCTGACATAGTGAGCCAAGGCAAATCACTCTCTTTGAATTTCAACTTGCCTGGAAAAACAGTTCCCTTTTTGGAAATAAGTTGATAATTACTAATTCACTGATTAAAATTATTGATTGTGCTAACCTCATTGTCAGAGCCAATAAAATTTCACCAAATTCAAATTTTCTGAGGCCTTAACATCAAAGAGACTGAAAAGCAAAATATCACCCCCAGTGCTATCTGTATCACACAGGAACTAGAATCACTTTACTTCTTCCATGTGTGTTGAAATGAATTGCTCATGAGGCCGGTTTGTGGCACAGCAGGCCAAGCGGTCACTTGGAATATCTTCACCCATATCAGAATGTCGATTTCAGTCCCGGCTGCTCTGTTTCTGATTCAGCTTCCTTCTAATGTGCTCAGAAAGGCAACAGATGGTGACCCCAGTGTCTGGGCCTCTGCTACCCATATGGGAGATCAGGATGGAGTTCTTGGCTCCTGGCTTCGGCCTGGCTGATATCTAACTGCTGCATTCATTTGGGGAGTGACCCAGTGGATGGAAGGTTTCTGTGTGTGTGTGTGTGTGTCTCCCTCTCTCGCCATCACTCTGCCTTTCAAATAAATAAATATTTTTTAAAAGAAATGAATTGGGGCCAGTACTGTGGCATAGCAGGTAAAGCCATCGCCTGCAGTACCAGCATCCCATATGGGCACCATTCTAGTCCTGGATGCTCCACTTCCGATCCAGCTCTCTGCTATGGCCTGGAAATACGGAAGATGATGGCCCAAGTCTTTGGGCCCCTGCACCCATGTGAGAGACCTAGAAGAAGCTTCTGGCTCCTGGCTTCAGATTGGCACAGCTCTAGTCATTGTGGCCATCTGAGGAGTGAACCATTGGATGGAAGATCTCTCTCTCTCTCTCTGCCTCTCCTTCTCTCTCTGTGTAACTCTTTCAAGTAAATAAAATACATCTTTTTAAAAAAAGAAGTGAATTACTCATGCAATAACAATTAAATGTGGCAGGATATTAAGCAACATAGAATGAAAAAAGAGGAAGCCTTACTAATAAACAATCCAGGGACACAGGTTGCAACAGTTGATAGGTACATTTCTCAAAACCATTCTAGATAACAGAGCGAAACAGATGGTATGACTCTTTTCCATTTCCTACCCACCCTTCACCCCCCACCCCCCATCAAAGTTGGTACTAACAGTAAAGATGATTGTGCTGGGTATCATCTGCTTTCCCCTCCAAATCCATTCTGTCCGTCCTTCTTGGACCCCAGGAATTGATCTGTACGAACTGCATCACTGGGGATGGCACTGGGGAATACAGGGTTTAGCCTCCACCTGAGGTGGGAGCCGGTTTGAGTCCTGGCTGCTCTGCTTCTGATCCAGCTCCCTGCTAATGCGCCTGGGAAACACAGCAGAGGATGGCCCAAGTGCTTAGGCCCCTCCACTCATATGGGAGACCCAAAGGAGGCTCCTGGCTCCTGGCTTTGCTCTGGCCCAGCTCCCGCTATTGCAGCCATTTGGGGGTGAATGAGTGGACAGAAGATCTCTCTCCCTCTTCCTCTCTCTCTCTGTCTCTGCCTTTCAGGAAAGTGGGTAAATCTTTTTTTTTTATTTAAGTTATACAAGTTTCATATATTTCATATATAAAGATTTAGGAACATAGTGACACCTCCTCCCTACCCTCCCTCCTGCTCACACTCCAACCGTTCCCTACCTCCCTCTCACATTCCCATTCAATTTTTACAAAGATCAATTTTCAGTGTGTTTAATGATTATATGGTTAACCCTACTGTAAATAAAAGACTTCAACAAATAGTATGAAGAGAAAAAGGGGGAAAACAACTGTTCCTCAATGGAAGAAACAAGGCTATAAATAAGCAATGACTCTCAGAATGTCTATTTCACTCCAACACATTACATTTCAGGTTCTCTATTAGTCACCCAGATCAGGGAAAATATGACATCTGTCTTTTTGGGACTGGCTTATTTCACTAAGTATAACAGTTTCCAGTTGTATCCATCTTGTTGCAAAAGACAGGATTTCATTTTCTTACACCTGAGTAGTACTCCATAGTGTGTATATACCATAATTTCTGTATCCAGTCAACAGCTGATGGACATCTAGGTTGATTGCATATTTAGCTATTGTGAATTGTGCTGCAATGGACATGTGGGTACAGATAATAACTTTTTCATGTGCTGATTTCTTTTGGTTTGGGTAAATTCCCAGGAGTAGGATGGCTGGATCACATGCTAGGTCTATATTCATATTTCTAAGATATCTCCATACTGTCTTTCACAGTGGCTGCACCAGTTTACATTCCCACTAACAGTGGACCAGGATACCTCTCTCCCCACATCCTCACCAGCATTTGTTGCTTGTTGGTTTCTGTATGGCAGCTATTCTAACAAGTGCAGTGAAGCTTCACTGTGGTTCTGATTTTCATTTTCCTGATGGCTAATGATCTGGAGCATTTTCTCAAGTGTCTGTTGGCCATTTGAAATTCCTATCTTGAAAAATGCCTGTTCAAGTCTTTTGTCCATTTCTTAACTGGATTGTTTTGTTGTTGTTGAACTTCTTGAGCTCCTTATAGATTCTGGATGTTAATTCTTTATCAGTTGCATAGTTTGCAAATATTTTCTCCTATTCTGTTGGTTGCTTCTTCACTTTGCTGAGTGGTTTCTTTGCAGTGCAGAAGCTTCTCAGCTTAATGTAATCCCATTTGTCAATTTTGGCTTTGATTGCCTGTGATTCTGGGGTCTCTTCCAAGAAGTCTTTGCCTGTGCCAATGTCTTGCAGGGTTTCCCAAGTCTGCGCTAATAATTTGATGGTATCAGGTCATAGATTTAGGTCATTGACCTACTTTGAGTGGATTTTTGTGTAAGGTGTAAGGTAGGGGTCTAGTTTCATACTTCTGCATGTGGAGATCCAGTTTCTCCAGCAGTAGGTGGGTAAATCTTTAAAAACAAAACAAAACTGCATCAGTAAGTCTCCAGGGAAGAGAAGAGGGGAGGAGAGAGAGATCAGGGCCTTTCCTCCCAGATCTTTCCATCTTCACCAGATCACAGAAGGCTGGCTCAGTTCCCCAAGAGCACACTGCTCTCATGAGGCTGTTCCTCCATATACCTTCCTTCTGCCAGTCCTAATACTGCGCCCCTCCATTGCCCTCAAGTCCTGGAGGTAGCAGTGGCTGGCAGGGGCAGCTCCACCAGCCTGCACTCTCTTGCAGGTTGCCCTACCCCTTGCGAAGACCTTTTTATCTTTGGAAAATTTCATTTGTTCATTTATTGGAGGGCCAGAGACAGACAACCAGACAGAGCTCATGTTGCTGGCTTATTCCCCAAACTCCCACAATGGCAGGGCTAGGCTGGGCCAAGGCCAGAAGCCAGGAACTCAATCCAGGGCCAAACCTTAAAAAAAAAAAAAAAAAAAAAAAAAAAAAAAAAAAAAAAAGTCCCTTCAGTATAGTCTCTTCCTGTTAATCAGTTTGAGTGTGCCATCTATTTCCTGCTGGGATCCTGAGTGATGTAACAGGGTTGGGAAATCCAGAAAAACCACAGAACACCACCAAATCATTACCTCCCCTGGTATCGTCGACACCCTCCACACATCTCTGTGCTGCACAAAGGTCTTGTGCTTTCAACTCCCTGAGACCCTGTCTCCTCCCACCCCTGCACCCCAGCACCATCTTGGGTGCTATGTCCCACATTATGTATGGAATCAAAGTGATCACCTTTTAATTTTCCCAAGTTTTAACCGCCTTTGGAGCCTGATCAAATTTCTCCCATAGAGAAGTACAAATTTGCACAAGCACAGTAACCCCGATGTTATTTTATTCCCCTTATGAAATACAGGTTATCAAGATACATACATAATGTCCCCACCTCCTGCAGAACACCAGCGTAAGTGCAAGCCAGAGCAGGTCACTGGCAGCAAATCGGCCTCCAGAACATCGAACATGGACGTCCAAGTTCAAAGGACAAGTGTGCCCAGCTCCCTGTTCTCACAGGGAACGGTGTTGGCAGCACGAGTGAGAAGAGGGCTCACGGCAGGACAGACCCTGTGCTGAGTGCTTCGCCCTCACTCTTTAAACGGATGCTCACCACACACTCCCTACAGTAGTATTTTCCTTACAGATGATGAAACTGAGACTCCCAGGTCAGGTTCCTTGTCCAAACTCATGCAAGTAGAGATCCGAAGGCAGGCAGCCCGCTTCTACAACCCAGCCTGCAAATCACTGTGCCAGAAACCAAGCCAGGGTCACGAGATGGGAAATCTGATGTTGAGGAACTCTGATTTTCCTGTAAAATATTCCCTTTCCCCCCTTTAAATCCTCAAGGCCACCCACCTGGAGCTGGGAGGCGGGAGGGGCGGCATTGTTCTATACAGCTCTGGACAGAATGTCTTTTTGGCTTCAGACTCTGCTCTCCCCACAGCCTGCAGGGTTCTCAAGTTCACACACTTCCAGAAGCCCCTATTGTCTTGGCTTTCCACAGACTTTGCAGCCTTCAAGGCCGTAGAGCATTTATTCCTGTAGTTCCTTATCATTGACAAAGGCATAAACAATGATTGCAACGAATTTGTTAGCTACAGCTTCACTCTCTTTTGTGACATTTTAGGTGTGCAACAATTAATAGCAGAAGTCCCCCTCCCCCCTCCCCCAGGGTGGCTAATTATAGACTTCTTCCCACAGATGTGGAGGAAAATGGACTATTTCACAGGAGAGTATTTTGTAAAGCTCAGATTTTAAATTGAACTGAGAATGAACTCCATTGTTCCACCTTGTCCTTGGAGCCCTGATCTATGTAACTAGAGCTTCACATAGTGGCCACCAGCCACTTCCTTGGTGGCCAGTTTTGACTTAAGATATAAATTTATTAGGCCAGCGCCGCGGCTCAATAGGCTAATCCTCCACCTTGTGGCACCAGCATACCGGGTTCTAGTCCCGGTCGGGGCACCGATCCTGTCCCGGTTGCCCCTCTTCCAGGCCAGCTCTCTGCTGTGGCCAGGGAGTGCAGTGGAGGATGGCCCAAGTCCTTGGGCTCTGCACCCCATGGGAGACCAGGATAGGCACCTGGCTCCTGCCATCGGATCAGCGCGGTGCGCCGGCCGCAGCGCGCTACCACAGCGGCCATTGGAGGGTGAACCAACGGCCATGGAAGACCTTTCTCTTTGTCTCTCTCTCTCACTGTCCACTCTGCCTGTCAAAAAAAATAAAATAAAATAAAATGCCAATTTATAAAAAAAGATATAAATTTATTGAAACTAGCAACTTGAGCCTTTTTGGTTTCTAGGGACACTATGCAATCCAGTGCCATCCGCTGCACTTCAACCCTCCAAGAAGCTGAATATCCTGTTTGGTTTCCTCCCCTCCTCTAAGGGCTGGGAATTATCTGTGGCTGGGTTGGCTAGAGGTGCCCTAACAAGGTGCCCGGTGACTGGAAGCCTTCAACAGCAGATATTCATTGTCTCACAGTTGTGGAGGCTAAAACTCCAAGATCCCAGCGTGGGCAGCTTCTGAGGGCTGTGAGGGAGGCATCAGTCCTCTGATCCTGGGTCCCTGGCTTGGGGAGGCCACCTGTTCCCTGGGACGCCACACACTGTCTTCCCCCATGCATGTCTGTCTCCCAACTCTCTCTTCTCTTCCCATGAAGATAGCAGTCACGCCAGATTAGCACCCACCCTAAAGACCGCATTTTAATTCACCTCTACAAAGATGCTGTCTTCAAAACTGATCGCATCCCAGACTAAGGAAGAAAGACTTGCCCATGTGGATGTGGAGGGAGACACAGTTCAGCCCTCTGTAATAAGTGTCTCACTACAACCCAGCTGCTGTCCTTTTTGTATAACCCTATTTGGATTTAGAGTAGAAAAAGCAAAATTACTCATCTGCTTTTGATAGGTAAAGACCCGGACACTGCAAAAACTGTAGTTACCCCGAAATATACTAACTGAAGCCTTTTTCAAAATGTTTTATTTTCAAAAAAGAACAGACAGGAGGAGGGGTTCACCAACTTACTAAGAAAGCTGAAGTTCCAAAATCAGTTTGTCTAACACAGCCTTGGGTCCTGATCCTTACAAACTCCCATCCAGATGTTCTCGTTCCACCACTTACAATTTTGGGGGAGTGCGGGAGTGCCTACCTGCCTGTCTCTGTCTTTTAAAAAAATTGTTGTTTTTCATTCTCTTGAACACGTATTGGTGTAGTTTCCTTTTTATATATTCCCCAGGGTAACTTTTCCCAGTTGGGTTTTCCTTCCTATATTTATCTTTCCCATGGCTTTGGATGATGTCCATGGGAGCAGGTTTGGTTGGAAAGGGCAGGATGAAGGCCAAACATTCAGCACGCTCCAGCCACGGCAAACGAACATAAGAGACACAGCAGGAAAGGTTTATTCCCTTCATGCAAGAAGTCATTTCCTTCCCAACTATCTACTTCCTACCACCACCACCCCAACCGCAGCAGAACACACAACCTAGAGGTTGGCCAAAAGGAAGTCTAGTGCATATGCATGAAATAAAGGTCTTTATGTACATATTATATTACTATTATGTTATTACATATAGCTAGGTGGTTAGTGGTTCAATAACAAAATTGAGAGTTCCCATCACTAACTGGGTTATCTAACCTAAAGTCATCTCATATCTGTGCCTCAGATTCCTCACTAGCAAAGTCTGAGTTATGTTACCCAAAATACTTATGTCAGAGACTTTTATAAAAACAAAAGATGGGGCCAGCACTGTGGCATAGCAGAATAATCTACCACCTGTGGCACCAGCATCCCATATGAGCACCAGTTTGAGTCCCTGCTGCTCCACTTTGGATCCAACACCCTGCTAATGTGCCTAGGAAAGCAGTGGAACATGTCCCAAATGCTTGGGCTCCTTGCACCCATGTGGGACACCCGAAGGAAACTCCTGGCTCTTGGCTTCGGATGGGCCCAGCTCTAGCCATTGCAGCCATTTGGGGGAGTGAACCAGCAGATGAAGGATCTCTCTCTCTCTCTCTCTGCAACTCTGTCTTTCAAATAAATATATTTTTTTAAAAAAAGAAACATAAGTTGTGTTTTATAAAAAAAAAAAAAAAAGAACAAGCTGTTTTCCACTTACAAATCGGCTCTACTCAAAGTTCATGGAAAGTCAGTTGCTAGTTAGAACACCCTTTCTCAGGGAAACAATGTGACAAAGGGGGTTGGATTTACAGGCACCCCAGGAGCCTGAGTGGCACACACACAGGAGACCTGCAGAGCCAGCTGTGTCCTGTATCACAGTCAGTGCACCTGTGAGTCACAGGCAAGTGCATCTGTGTGCCCATGGGCAGTGACTGGGAATCCTCACTCACAGACAGGGCCACCTCCGGTAGGTGCATGTCTGCAGTGGAAGCGCCTGCATCTCTCAGCTAATTTGTCTAGAAAGCCTGTGGAGGGCAGAGGGGGTCTACAGGTCTATGGGTAAGGGATTCTTGCAAGATTCCTTGGAGGAAAACGAGGGACTCAGCAGTCACAAGGGGAAGAAAGAGGGAGAACTGGAGTAAAGGGGTTCAGGAGGAGAAGACAGCAGGCAGAGGTCTTATTCCTGATGCAGGTGGGCACAGTGGCTGCCAGTGTATGGCAGGCTAGGGTGCAAAGTGCCCTCTAAGTCAAGTTTACAGCCAGGTTTGTAAACATGCAGGCCAACCTTTAGTTTTACTTTGTTTCTAATTGTATAGATAGCTGTAGGGTCTGAATACCCCTGAGCTAACACTCCTGGTGCATTGTTAGTATCCAAATGAGTAACTTGTTGAAGCACTGGAGGACAAGTACCTTCTTATGATTGCCCACGGAATAGCAAAACCAACACTAGACACTTGTCAAAGCCTTTCAAAATGGATGCATGAACACAGAAAATAACTGTGCAGAGACAGACAATGAAGCCAGATGTCAGGATTTTAATTGAAACACGGTTGCTGTGACTTTGTAAGTGGAGTTAAATATTCATCACTGGAGATATATCATGCAGTTTTTTAAAAGGTAGACTACAGGGGCTGGTGTTGTGGTATAGTGGGTAAAGCTGTTGTCTGCAATGCTGGCATTCTATATGGGCGCAGGTTCAAGTCCTGGCTGCTCTACATCCAATCCAGCTTCCTGCTAATGCATCTGGGAAAGCAGCGGCGGATGGGCCAAGTGTTTGGGCCCCTGCACCCACACGGGAGACCTGGAAGAAGCTCCTGGCTTCAGGCTTCAAACTGGCCCAACCCTGGTTATTTCTGCCATTTTGAGGAGTGAACCAGCAGATGGATGCTCGCTCGCTCTCTCTCTCTGTAACTGTGCCTTTCAAATAAATAATAAAATAAATCTTCTTTTAAAAGCAGACTATAGATATTGATATGAAAACACAGATATTCAATATATATTAAGTGATAAAGGCAAAGCACCAAGGGTATCTGTTTCAAACAATGGAATGGTAATACAGGGGTGGGCATTGTGGTATGGTGGGTTAAGCCATGTCTTAGGATGCTCACATCCCTTACTGGACTGCCTGGGATTAAAATTCATGACTCCACTTCTGATCTAGCCTCCCAGTACTGTATCTGGGAGGCAGCAGATGATGGCCTAAGTGTTTCAGTTCTTGCCACTCACGTAGGAGATCCAGATGGAGTTCCTGGCTCCTGGCTTTGGCTTGACCCAGCTCTAGCTATGGATAGCATACAAAGAGTGAACCAGCAGATGGAAGATCTTTTCTCTCTTTCTGTCTCTATCTCTGTTCCTCTCTATCACTCTTTCAAATAAATAAATATTTTTAAATTGTAACATAGCCCTACATAAGTATATAAGCTTGCAGAGAAATCCAAGGTGGCTGAATAGGGTGCAGCCATGCTGAGTTCAGCTGTCCTGGGATATGAAAAGAAAAAAGGAAGAACCACATTTCCAGGGGTCTGACTGACAGAAATTTTCAGAGAAGTGTAAAAACAATGAAGACTCCATGGTTCAGTGAGAATCGGGAGGGGGGTACAGAGACATTGCTGCAGCCAGCTGCCTGTTGGGAGTCGCCATCTTGCCAAGTCAAGGTAGGAAGACCTGAAGAAGCAAGGTAGCATGATACCTCCAAAAGAACATGGAATTCTCCAAAATTAGATCCTGAACTCAAGGAAATCTAAGAAATGCCAGAAATAAAATTCAAAGTAGTATTTGCAAGGAAACTCAATGCTGCACAAAGAATACAGATAGACAGATTAAGGAAATGAGGAAATCAATGAGTGACATGAATGAAAATACTACTAAGGAGATAGAAATCATTAAGAAAGGGGCCAGTGTCATGGTACAGCACGTAAAGCTGCCACCTGCAACACCAGCATCCCATACAGGTGCTGGTTTGTGTCCCAGGTGCTCCACTTCTGATACAGCTGGGAAAAGTAGTGGAAGACCGAGGGCGACCCAAATGAAGCTCCTGGTTCCTGGCTTCGGACTGGCCCAACACAGACTGTCCCAACCATTAGGGAAGTGAAATAGCAATGGAAGATTGGTCTCTCTCTCTCTCTCTCTCTAACTCCAACTTTCAAAATAAATAAATAAATCTTTTTAAAAAATCATTAAGAAGAACCAAAGAGAAATTTTGGAGATGAAATCACTAATCAGTGTAATAAAAAATATGATTGAGATTTTTAACAGCAGAATAGACCAAGTGGTAGAAAGAATTTCGGACTTGGGGGCCAGCGCCGTGGCTCACTTGGTTAATCCTCTGCCTGCAGCGCCGGCATCCCATATGGGCGCCGGGTTCTAGTCCTGGTTGCTCCTCTTCCAGTCCAGCTCTCTGCTGTAGCCCAGGAAGGCAGTGAAGAATGGCCCAAGTGCTTGGGCCCCTGCACCTGCATGGGAGACCAGGAGGAGGCACCAGGCTCCTGGCTTCGGATCTGCGCAGCTCTGGCCATAGCGGCCATTTGGGAGTGAACCAACGGAAGGAAGACCTTTCTCTCTGTCTCTCTCTCTCTCTCTCACTGTCTGTAACTCTACCCATCAAATTAAAAAAAAAAAAATTCGGACCTTGAGGACAAGACTTGTGAAATAGCCCAATCAGATAAAAATAAAGAGAAAAGAATTAAAAAGAACAAAGAATGTATATGCTAAATATAGGATACCATTAAATAACCAAATATTTATGTTATAGGTATTCTTTAAGGAAAAGAGAAGGAAAAGGATGTTGAGAACCCTGCTAAATGAAATAATAGTTGAAAATTTCCCAGATCTTAAAAGAGATGTGGACATCCAGATACAAGGTGCTCAAAGGACCCCAAGCAGGCTCAACCAAAAAAATATTTTCTCCAAGGTTCATTGTAGTCAAAATTTCAAAAGTTAAGGACAAGGAGAATCCTAAACTCAGTAAGAGAAAGACACCAAGTTACATAGACAGGAAAACCAATTAGAGCAACAACAGACTTCTCATTAGAAACTCTACAGGCCAGAAGAGAGTGGGATGATATATTCAAGGTCTTAAAAGAAAAAAACTTTGAACTAAGAATATTATATCAAGTGAAGCTATCTTTTAGAAACTAAGATGAACTAAGATATTTTCAAGATAAGCAAAAACTGAGGGAATTCACCACCACGAGACCAACCTTACAAGAAATTCTGAAAATAGTCCTACATTTAGAAGTAAACACCATGAAAACACACTACATCATCCAATTCATTAACAGACCAGGCATAATCAGTACCCAATCAACAAAGTGACAAGTGAGAGCTCTTATCTGTCAATATGAATCTTGAATATAAATGGATTAAATTATCCAGACTTAGGTTGGATGAATTAACAACAACAACAAAAAAAAAAAAAAACCCACTATATGCTACCTACAAGAAATGCATTTCACAAACAAAGATACCCATGTACTGAAAGTGAAGGGCTGGAAAAAGATATACCAGGCAAACGGAAACCAAAAATCAGCAAGAGTCGCTATCCTTATATCAGATAAAACAGACTTTAAATCAAAAACTGTAAAAAGAAATGAAGAGCTTTATATTTTGATAAAAGTTTTGATTAAGCAAGAATAATAATCATACATATATACGTCCCCACCCACCACAACATCACTAGCAGTCAGGGAAGTGCAAATCCAAACCACAATGAGATACCATCTCACCCTGTCAGAATGGCTAAAATCCAAAAGACAAAGAGTAACAATGCTGGGGAGGATGTGGAGAAAGGGTAAGACTTATAGGCTGTTGGTGAGAATATAAATTAGGGCAGCCACTGTGGAAAACAGTGTGGAGATTTCTTAAACAAGCAGAAATAGACTTGGTATATGATCCAGCAATCCCACTTCTGGGTATATACAGAAAAGGCATGAACACCATGTATCAAAGAGATACCTGCACCTCCATGTTTATAGCAGCAGCAACATTCACAATAGCTAACATACAGAATCATGCAGGTGTCCTTCATCAGATGAATGGATACGGAAATGTGAGATAGATAGATATATAAGTGTTTGTGTGTATATATATATATATATATATATACATATATATATATATACACATATACATACACATAATGGAATATTATTTAGCTATAAAAAAGAATGCAATTCTACCATCTGCAGCAAAATAGATATCACTGGAGGAATCATTGTGAATGAAATAAGCAGGACACAGAAAAATAAATACTGCCTATTCTCCCTTATATGTGGGAGCTGAAATTAAAAAAAAAAATCAAGAAACAAAAGCAAAAAAGAAAAGAATGCCCATGTGTATCAGTATTGCTGCAAATAGTTTTATCAGTCTCGGTTTCATACCTTTGGCAAACCAATAATTAAGAATGGTATACATTATAGCTTTAATGATCTGTGACTACTTCAAAATTTACTGTATATGAGTGAAATGGTCATCTTTCAATCTGATTATTGTTTTTAACCATCACCTATATTCTCTATAAATTAGGGTCTTTTTGCTTTTTCTTTTTGAACTCTTTATTTGGTGGAACATTAAGCCTTTGACTGTAATGAGGATTAAAAATGTTATCTTAACAACAAAGGAAAGGGGGAGGGAGTGGAATATCATTATATTGTGAGAATTGTATCTATGAACTACACTGAATCTGGCAAAAATGAAAAATAAATAAATATAAAACAACATGTAAACTTGCTCTGTTACAGAGTTTTTAAAAAATATATCAACTGTAGTTACCTCTGAAGAATGAAAATGCAAACTGACAATAGAAGGGACCAAGTTTATGATTACATCCTATGTCGTTTCAATGTTTATCCCAAGCAAAAATGATCTTTTTCTTTTTGTTGTAGCAAAATATACCCAACATAAAACTCACCATTTCTGAATGCACCCTCACTGGTGCTGGGCAACCATTACCACCATCTGTATCAAGAACTGTCTCCATCTTACAAAACTGAAAATCTCTACCCACTGAACAATAACCCCTTTATTGCTAAAAAAAAAAAAAAAAAGTCTGTGATAACTTAGGAAGCTGACAAAGAGAAGCACTTTCCACATGCATACTATATTAACTCACACCAGTGCTATCTTTAGAAGTGATAAACATACTTAATCATTTATTGATCAATAGAATGTGATGACAAAGTCATGCTATGAAGTCAGGCGGACAAGCAGGTTTTGCAGGTTCTGTGGAAATAATAATCAGGAAATTCCATAACCTGTATCAGATGAGGGATTTGTCAGTCTGCCTTTAATGCATGCGATTTGTTAATTGTCTTTGATGGAGTATCTTTTCCTTGATATCAGATTGAATAGTCATCTGTCAACCATTTAATGTATGCAAATTATTAATCATCTCAAGTACCTCCTAATTGTCCTGACTCTAGCTCATGGTTATGTGCATACACTGAGACCAGCAAAACACCACAGACCCAAGGTATCGGGGTGCTAATTAAGTCCTAATCAGGTCTCCCAGATCCTTCTGCCCTTCCCTCCTATTCGTTACACGAGTCAGTGGAGAGAAGAAAACAATTTTATTTTACAGATTCGTGTCAGTTGGCTCTAAAAAGCACATACTACTCATGTTCAGGGACCTCCTAGGAGGAAAGGACGTCGGGAGGGAGCAGGTTAGGTAGGCACGAGACAGGTAGGTGGTGTAAAAGGGAGGGACCTAGAGAGGCACAGATGGTAGGAGCACTGCCAACGGCATCTGGCACACAGGTCTGGGAGCAGCTGTGTTCTTGAGCAGGTGCAGCCAAGATCCAGCTGAAAGTCAAGAGCGAGGGGAGGACTAAGCTTCCAGTGCAGATGTGCACAGTGCAGGTGCCTGGGGAAGCAGCTCATGCGGATCTGGGACACAGAGCTAAGCCCATCTCAGAACAAAGACAAGAATGCCATGTTAAGCTTTCCCTGGCCATTTGGGTCTTCACTTGTCTGCCAGGTTCAACTTAACTTAGGCTCAATGCTTCTCAATTTATGAGGACAAAGCCTTCCCCTTGAGAACTCTCGCTTATGTGGTTATGGCCTGAGAGTGTAACTAGAAAATACGAATCCAAAGTGAATGATACCAGCAACACGGAGTCAGCAGTCAGTGTGCGACTGGAGGATTCTGAGATGGCTAAAGCAAGCGAGGTGATCAGAGTGTGACCTTTGGGAAGCAAGTCCAGGAGAACACTGCAGCGAAGAAAGTCTCTACAAGAGTCTCACAGCACAAGGAAAATGGTCCATAGAGAATCTGGGAAAGTAGTAACAGCAACAATAGTAACAGGGGTAGGTGTTTGGCACAAGAGTGAACTCACCATTTGGGCCACCCGCATCCCATATCAAAGTGCCTGCGTTCAAACCCTGGTTACACTCCTAATTCTACCTTTCTGCTAACGCACACCCAGGGAGGCAGCAGGTGACGACGGCTCAAGTAGTTGGTTCCTGCCACCCATGTGGGAGACCTAAATTGAGTTTGCAGCTTCTGGCTTCCGCCTGGTGCAACCCTGGCTACTGCAGACATTTGGAGAGTGAACTAGGGAATGAGCGTGATTCTCTCTCTCTCTCTCTCTCTCTCTCTCTCTCTCTCTCTCTTTCTCTCTTGTTTTTCTGCCTATCAAACAATTGAAGTAAGCATCTTAAATAATAACAATAGCTAACCATTTTTGAGTGTATAGCATGTGCCAGACATTATTGCAAGTGAAGTCACTAACCCTAACAATACCTGTAAGAGGTATCCACAGATAAGGAAAAGGAGAAGTGCATCAGGAAGAGTAAGGGTATGTCCTCGTGTTCCAGAGCTATACAGAGAACAAAATACTGAATTGTTAAGCACATATTTCCTACAATTTCAAGAGGTGCCATCTACCACTGGCAAGGGCAGTCCATGGGACTCATCACGGCCAGCCTGGGGGCCGTCTGCTCTCCTTTGGTGTCATTCCAGTCTTTCCTGGAAATTATCTGAATAGAAATTATGTTTCCCCGTGACCCTGGATTAGCGAATAGAGTACTTTAGGGTCCAGAAAGGCATATTCACCAACACAGTATGGTAATATTCTGGCTCCTGCAACTCTGATTAACCTAACTTGGCCCCAGGAAGCTTTCAAAGATGAAAATATCTCCTTTATTTCCCCTGCCTTTAGTGTGTATCTTTTTGTTGTTCTCTGGCTTTTTAAAGCTCACATATAATAATAGTAGAAACTATTTCTGAACTTACAAAGTGAGGAGCTCCCTCATGAATATGATTAACCTAGATACAGAAGATCTGGTCTAGGATATCAGAATTTCTTGTCTATCTACTATAGTGACAACATTAAGATTAATTTTCCAAACTCTGTGTTAGTTCAGCCCTATTCTTTCTTTGTACACAGTTGTGGTTGCTATGGTTTGAATAAGATTTTGCTCATGAACTATGGGGGGCATTTAAACCCCAAAGTCAAAAAGCACAGGGTAGAAACTTAAACCTCAATTATGGTATTTGGAGGTGAAATCTTTAGGAAATGGCTCCATGGGATTAGGTTGTCAGGATGGAGCCCCCAATAACCCGGTCCAGGTGGCATGACAAGAGAGACAGATACAGACATTCTCCCTCTCACCACAGCTGCATTGGGACTTTGTCAACAAAACAACACCAGCAAATGCCGAACCAATGGGCTCCTGAAACTTGGGCTGTGAACACCCAGAACCGTGAGCCAAAATAAACCTTGGTTCTTGGCTAAGTTGGTTGTCTCGGGAATGCAATAACGCAAAGCTGACGGATACAACAACCCACCCCGAACCTGTCCCTATACTAACCTTTACTGAAGCTGTGCTTTTGCGACGCATGCCTGTTCAATACTAACAGTGAAAGGAGCCCCTTGTACCAGGATTAAAAAAAAAAATCACAGCGGGCTGGGTTCACTACTTAGAAAAATAAGCACATAAGGGAGAGGAAGGAAATTTAAGGAGCAATATCTAGATGGGAGTATCTCACCAAACTGGGAGTGTCCAGGATAAGATTCACCCCCAGGTTTCAAGAGCTCACTGCAATTGAAGACACAAGTGGCAAACATACATGGAGCACAGCTCCATGTCCCCAGGGCTTTCTTGGGGTCTCCTGACATAAAGTCAGAGTAGGGTTCAAAATCTCATGTTCCACAGATCTCAAGAAACTCCCATCCTCAAGACCCTTTGTTGCTTCCCCCACCCAACCTTGTCTAGGAATATAGTAGTTCAAGGGGTCTTTAAAAGCTCTTGAAAAAATACTTATTATCAAAGAAATGCACAGATTTCAAAATGTTTTTGTACCAAAATAAACTTATAATCCCATTTTTCCACTCTTTTGAGGTTCCCTTGTGTACAATCCACAAATTCTCATTGAGCTGGCTTGAATTTTGATAACTTCAGATCAGTGAAAGCAATTCAAATAAGTGCTAGTGAAAATGTCTCACCTCACTATCTTTTCCTTTCTCTTTGTATTGAATGATACAAACCAGAACTATTCTTCCAAAGGCTTTTAAGCAGCGTATCCTATTTATTTTCAGCACGTTTTCACTGATCGCCTTCTTGGAGGCAGGAACTACCTTTAGCTCCATTTAAAATAATAATTTCTGAAGTAGGCATTTAGCCTACCAGTTAAGATATCAGCTAAGTTGGCTGAATCCCATCTCAGAGTGTCTGGGTTCTATTTCCAGCAACAGCACCTGACTCCAGCTTTCACTAACGCAGACCCTGGAAGGCAGCAGGTAAATGAATGGTTCATGTCCCAGGATCCCTATCACCCACGTGGGAGAAATGGATTGAGTTCCTGACTCCTGACTTTGACCCCGTAGACATTGTGCAGGGTGAGTTGCTAGATGCAAACTCTCTCAGTTGCCTCATTTGTGAAATATACATAGTCATAACAGTATTGTTCCTGCCTATTCTCATGTGAACACCACAGGACTGGTTTAGAAATAAGCTATTTGGGGGCTAGAGCTGTGGCATAGTGCTGGCATCCCACGTGGGTGCCAGTTTGAGTCTAGGCTGCTCCACTTCTGATCCAGTTCCCTGCTAAAGTGCTTCGGAGGTAAGTGGAAAATGGCTCAGGTCCTTGGGCCCCTGCACTCATGTGGGAGACTTGGAAGAAGCTCCTGGCTCTTGGCTTCAGATCAGCCTAGCTCTGGCAATTGCGGCCATTTGGGGAGTGAAAGCGATGGAAGATCTCTCTCTCCTTCTCTCTCTAACTCTGCCTTTCATATAAATAAATATTTTTAAAAGCAATAAGCTATTTGTATTTGAAGATAAGGTTGCTATCATTTAAAAACAAAACCAAAACAAACAAATAAAAACAGATTCATCACTGGCTTCACTGCCTGTTCCTTTCTAATATCAAAGCAAGTCAGAGTGTCCTACGGCATACCAGGAGCTGAGCCTTGTGGGATGGGTTGGGACATGCTGCTCGAATTCTTTGCAATACCCTGTTCCCTAAAATTCTTTGTTGAATGAGACATGGGGGCTGGCATTGGGGCATAGCAGGTAAAGCTACCAGCTATGACGCCAGCATCCCATATGGGTGCCAGTTTGTGTTCCAGCTGCTCCACTTCCACTCCAGATCCCTGCTGATTCACATGGTAAAGTAGCAGAGGATGGTCCAGGTGCTTGGGCTCCTGTACCCATGAGGGAGACCCAGAAGAGGCCCAAGACTTGACCATTGTGACCATTTGGGAAGTGAAGCAGTGGATAAAAGACCTCTCTCTCTCTCTCTCTATCTCTCTCTTTCTCCCTCTCCCTCTGTTACTCTGCCTTTCAAATAAATAAAATACATCTTTAAAAAGAAATGGAGAATGAGACATGCCTACTTCGTGGGTGATAGGATGATGATATTAGAAGATACACATAAAAATATCCAACTGTTGAAATTTAGCAGTTGAAAATTTTATCACCAAAAGATCTTATAGAATTCTGTAAAGTTCAAAAAACAAACAAATAAATAAAAGGGGGCAGGCATTTAAAAAAAAAAAAAGAATTCTGTAACTTGGGTGAACATGCTCCTGGTTCAGACAGGGCTTGCTTGCACTAGAAAGCATGTCCCTGGGGCTGGTTCTGTGGTGCAGGTTAATCCTCTACCCTTGGTGATGGTATCCCATGTGGGTGCTGATTCTAGCCCTGGCTGCTCCTCACCAATTCAGCTCTCTGCTATGGCCCGGGAAAGCAGTGGAAGATGGCCCAATGCCTCAGGCCCCTGCGTGGGAGGCCCGGAATAAGCTCCAGGCTCCTGGCTTCAGACTGGCCTAGTTCCGGCCATTGAGGCCATTTGGGGAGTGAACCAGCAGATGGAAGACCTTTCTCTCTGTCTCTCTCTCTCACTGTCTGTAACTCTCTCTCTTTCTCTTCAAATAAATAAAATATTTTTAAAAATTAAAAAAAAAGAAAGTACAGCCCTACCACAAGGACCTGGCTGTGATGTTCATGAGCTCTAGGCACTATTGCCTTCATAGGCCCTTTCCCCACAAAATAATTAAAATCATCATTTATCCCTACATGGGTATAAAGAATATCCAGCAGGACTCTTTATTCATCATCATTATTATTATTATACTATTCTCTCTTGTGATTTTTTAAAGGATGTATTTATTTATCTGAAAGTCAGAGTTACACAGAGAGAGGAAGAAACAGAGAGAGGGAGAAAGAGAGTTCTTCCATCTGCTGGTTCACTCCCCAAATGACTGAAACAGACAGGGCCAGGCTGGGCAGAAGCCAGGAGTCAGGAGCCAGGAGCCAGGAGCTTCTTCCAGATCCCCCACATGAGAGCAGGGGCCCAAGCTCTTGGCCATCTTCCGCTGCTTTCCCAGGTGCATTAGCAGGGAGCTGGATGGAAAGTAAAGCAGCCAGAACTCAAAGTGGCGCCCATTTGGGATGCCAGCAACGCAGGTGGCAGCTTTACCTGCTATGGCACAACACCAGCCCCTCCCTTGTGATTTTAAAAGAAATTAAAACACTTTCATGGGCTCTGAAAGTATTAAGGGCTCTAGACACTGAGCCTGCTGTCCCCAGTCAACAGGTCAGCCTGCCAACTGAAGCGGAAGTCTTTCACCTGACACCTGCTGCCTCCCCAGCCACATCGCCACTGCTCCCTCGCATCTATTCCACGCAGACTATCTGGCTCGCCTCTAGTCACCCAACATATCCATCATGTTCCTATCTCACAGCCCAAGGCCTGGGGTTCCCTGGACCTAGAACATTCTCCCTCAGCTCTTTGCAAGGCCCTCAACTCTTCACAAAAGCGTCAGCACCATGAGAGGAGGGAAGAGAAAAACTCACTTCTGTACATACAACCAGACCATGCTTGAATGCGAGCAGAAAAACTCACAGCCAAGCTCTCTGCGCTCCTTCAAGAAAATTCATTCAGCGAGAGTCCATTCCATGTCTGCTCATGTTAGCCGCCATTTCAGAAGAAACCTGGTGTGTCTCCCCTGAAAGGTTACAAGGACCCTTCAAAAATTCATGGCAAATGGAATTAAAAGATAGGTTTATTTGGTGCAAAAAATACTGAAATCCGTACATAGTTTCCTCCCTGTGAACTTTCAAAGACTCTTCACACACATGGCTTTAGGGACTGATGGAGACCATTGCTGGTGCCCAGCACCCATGTCTGCCTCTTTGGGTGAAGCACCCTTATTTTAAGAAATCACCCCTTCCCCATCTTGGGCATAGGTTTGGGGAGATTCTTGCTTAAGGTCCCCAGACCTCTTCTTTGAGAGAAACGGTGGTCATGTGGCCCAGTGAGACTTTCCCTAGAGGTCTGAAGTTTTACAGAGAGACACAAGAGTCAGGGGGGAAGGTTGAAGCCTTCATTCATTCCATTCATTCCAGTAGTGGCGCATCTACAAAGCCATGGCTTTGTCCCCACTTCCCTGCCATCCATCTAGTCCAAGCCAGGTTCTCCAAAGTTCTTTGATGTTGTGAACTTCCTGTAATGTCCTTTTCTGTTTCAGGAAGCCAAGAAATCTCTTGACAGAAGCTGTGGGAGAGGTATGGGTGAGTGTCGTTAACAGGACTTTCTAGACTCAGGACTGATTTCTCTGCACCTCCTAGGACTTCAAGGAGAGATTGTTCTTCCTCCGTTGGCACTCATAGTTACTGGGAAGATAGAATGACACAGTCAGTCACAGGGGTGTGCGCCAGGTAGGTCACCCAGGAAGCTGATGCTGGGACAGAGTTGGGAGTAAATATGGCTTACTGGGGAGTAACTCCTCTGAGAAATAAAAGGGGAAACAAGCAGAGGAAGGCAGGGAAAGACTTCAGACCACATGTGGAAATCATCCCATAACTTGATGATAGAGCAAGACCTATCCATACAGAAGACCTAAGGACTGGGGCTGGTGCTGTAACATAACAGGTAAAGATGCCGCCTGCAGTGCCGGCATCCCATATGGATGCCGGATTGAGACCTGGCTGCTCCACTTCTGATCCAGCTCCCTGCTAAGCCCTGGGAAAGCAGTGGAAGATGGACCAAGTGCTTGGGCCCCTGCACCCATGTGGGAGACCTGGGAGAAGCTTCTGGCTCCTGGCTTCAGATCGGCACAGCTCCAGCCATTGTGGCCACTTGGGAAGTGAACCAGCGGACGAAAGATTCTCTCTCTCTCTCTCTCTCTCTCTCTCTGTGCCTCTGCCTCTCTGTAGCTCTACCTTTATTTATTTGAAAATTAGAATTACACAGAGAGGAGAGGCAGAGAGAGAGAAGTCTTCCATCCAATGATTCACTCCCCAATTGGCTGCAATAGTTGGAGCTGAGTCGATCTAAAGCCAGGAGCCAGGAGTTTCTTCCGGGTCTCCCACATGGGTGCAGGGGCACAAGGACTTGGTCCATCTTCTACTGCTTTCCCAGGCCATAGCAGAGAGCTGGATCGGAAGAGGAGCAACCGGGACTAGAACCGGCACCCATATGGGATGCTGGCATTTTAGGCCACGGCTTTAACTCACTGTGCCACAGCACCAGCCCCTAAGCATTCTTTTTTTTAAAGATTTATTTTATGTACTTGGAAGGCATAGTTTCAGAGAGGGGGAGAGAGACAAAGAGAGAGAGGTATGGACCAGGCCAAAGCCAGGAGCAAGGAACTCCATCTGGGTCTCCCATGTGGGTAGCAAGGGCCCAAGCACTTGTGCCATCTTCTGTTGCTTCCCAGGTGTACTAGCAGGGAGCTGGATCAGAAGTGGAGCAGCCAGGACTTGAACTGGTACTCAGATACTGGATGAAGATTGTACAAGCAATGGATTAACCCTTTGTGCCACAACACCAGGCCCCACAGCTTCCTTTACAGATAAAGCTAATTATTTTATCACTATCACAGAGACCAATTAGCCTTAAATCAGGCTAACCTTTCAAGAACTAGTTTTTCACTTAGATTAAAATGTTGGTTTCTTTGTCCCTTTCAATTTTTGGTTTTGACTTCAAGCAATCACCTATGCACGTGTCTCTCTCAGAGTGGAACTGGATAGGAGTCAGTGTGGGGAAGATTTTCTTTTAAAACTTAAACTCATTTATTCAGGGTCAAGATGGGTCACTGAATTGGCACCTTGGGCATTGACACTGGCAGCTCAGGAGGAGCTTCCACATGCAGGTGTGGAGTCACCCTCTCCTCAAACACTTGGTACCTCATGGTGAGCCTGGGTCACTAGCCCAGCTCTCTCCCTTTTGGTGAGTCTCCATTGGGACCCATTGAGACTGTCACAGCCCATCAAAGAAGTCCTCATAACTTTGAAACTGCAAATGGCAAACATCGTGATCTGGATTCCTTTTTCCCCAAGAGATAGCCTTTTGAAAAAGTGTTTATTGGGGTCAGCATTGTGGCATAGCCCGTAGTCACCACCTGCAACATCAACATCCCACATGGGCGCCAGTTTGAGTCTCAGCTGCTCCAGTTCTGACCCAGCTCCCTGATAATGTACCTAGGAAAGCAGTAGAAGATGGCCCAAGTTCTTGGGCCTCTGCACCCATGTGGGAGACCTGGAAGAAGCTCCTAGATTCTGGCTTCAGCCTAGCTTAACCCTACCTATTGTGGCCATTTTGGGGAGTGAACCAGCAGATGAAAGATCCCTCTCTCTGTGTCTCTCTCTTCCTCTCTCTGCCATTCTGTCTGTCAAGTAAACATAAAATAAATTTTTAGATTTTATTATAAGTAAAATTTTTTTAAGATTTATCTTATTTGTGTGAAAGACAGAGCTACAGTGAGAGGCAGAGACGAGAGAGAGGTCTTCTATCTGCTGGTTCACTCACCAGATGGCCGCTATGGCTGGAGCTATGCCGATCCGAAGCCAGAAGCCAGGAGCTTCTTCCTGGTCTCCCCCATGGGTGCAAGGGCCCAAGGACCTGGGCCATCCTCTACTGTTTTCCCAGGCCACAATAGAGAGCTGGATCAGAAGAGGAGCAGCTGAGACTAGAACCGGTGCCCATATGGAATGCCAGCACTTCAGACCAGGGTATTAACCCACTGTGCCACAGCACCAGCCCCATAAGTAAATATTTTTAAAGATTTTTTGTTTATCAAATTATAAATACATACTTTTTAAAGATTTATTTTATTGAACCAATAGAAGATCTCTCTCTCTATCTCTCTCTCTCTCTTTCTCTCTCTCTCTCTCTCTTACTCTCTGCCTCTCACTCTCTCAAGTAAAAGGCATAGATAGTGATAGAGAGAGAAATCTCCCATCCACTAGTTCACTCCCCAACTGGTCTCAACAGTCTGGTCTAGACCAGGCCAAACCCAGAAGCAAGGAACTCCATCTAGGTCTCCCACATGGATGGCAGGGGCTCAAGCACTTGGGCTACATTCTTTTGCTTTCCCAAGCACATTAGCAGGGAGCTGGATCAGAAGTGGAGCAGCCAGGACTCAACCTAGTACTCCAATATGGGATGCCAGGCTTAACCCCCTGCACCACAATGCTGGCCCCATAATTTTTTTAAAATGGGTGGACATGAATTTTTAAAAATAAAAATTTGGGGACAGCACTGTGGTGTAGCAGATGAGGCCACCGCCTGCAGTGTCGGCATCCCACATGGGGGTGCCAGTTCAAGTCCCAGCTGTTACACTTCTGATCCAGCTCCCTGCTATGGCCTGGGAAAGCAGTAGAGGATAGCCCAGGTCCTTAGGCCCCTGTGCCTGCGTAGGAGACCTGGAAGAAGTTCCTGACTCCTGGACTTGGATCAGCGCAGCTCCGGCCATTGTGGTCATCTGGGGAATGAACCAAAGGATGAAAGATCTCTCTCTCTCTCTCTCCCTCTGCCTCTGCCTCTGCCTCTGCCTCTCTCTAACTCTGCCTTTCAAATAAATAAATAAATCTTTTAAAATAAAATAAAAATTTTAGAAATTAAATTAAATTAAAGAAGCGGCCATTCAGAGCAGGAGAGGGTAAGGAGGGCTTCTCCCTCCTGGTCCAAACCAGGCATCAAGAGCGCTTATTTCAACACTGAGCCTTGCAGAGAAACAACACAAGGAGATGGGAGAGACTCTTTTTCTTTCCCCAATTGCCCCAGTGTTGACATTAGGAAGATAACATTTGATTCCAAGTGACCCTAGAATCCACTTATTTGTCATCTTGGAAACAATAGGTTAACCATTTTCAAAATAACTGAACAATATAAACAAACAGTTGCTTTGACTAATCTGGGATCTACTGCTGCCATGAAGTCACCTTTGGGACATTTTCAAAAAGGGGCTTGGGGTTTTTGTTTTTAATCTCCTGACAGCGTGAAAAGCCTTGCCTGAAAATTGACTAGCGTGTAAAAGGAAGCCATCATTCACACTAATGGGGTCCTTCAACTTGTGCTCCCGGGGTTGCAAGCTGCCCTAGAGCTGAAATGCGAGGCTTCTGAAACCCAGGGACCAGCTCAAAGAATCTCGCTACCCTTCCAGGCACAGCCTATGATAATGACTAAAATAAAGCACTCTCTTTCCGAGCACCTGCAAGGTGCTGACATACGCACAACTCAAATGAATGGAGTGCTTAATCCTCTCCCCCGTGTCCCCACCTCCAAAAACACACCCCAAAAGCAGCCAGGCGTGTGTGTGTCCAACAGGCCATCTTTTATCCAAAATGCTGCTCTCAGCTTTTCACTTTAACCACCACAAGCACATGTAACAAAATTTGAATCACATCCAAACACTGAAGCAATGCAACGAGAAGATGTTCAACATGTTTTATGCCTCGCCTATTATTTCTCAAATCCGGGAAATTTGGAGTTTTCATGAATTTACCCTGAAGAAGAAACATTCGCCACAGCCACAGACAGGTTTCATAATCACACCAAGGAAATGACAAGTTCTTCTTGGGAACGGCTCCTTTTTGCTTTCTGAAATTTGAGGTGAGAAATTTTCATTTGTTTTTCACCAAGCCACAAAAATGGGTGACGTCATTCAGCCACCACAGGAATTGATTCTCCATGCTCTACCCAGAGACGCACGCTCTCTGGTCCAGCACAGATGATGGAGTTATGTGTGGTGGGAGTGAGCAGACAGAGTGAGGGGGAAGCTGTGTTACTGCTATTGGTCTGCAGAACACTGTGTGCTTCTTTCTCCCTTCTGGTATTTTCTTCCTAAACATGCACAGGGAATATATGGGGCTTGTCCTGTGTACCATGCTCTCAGGTGGGGACTGTTGGTCATCTAACTTGGGACCAAACATGAGCATGCTGCTTACTGAAAATAAAGAGTCCATCTCTGAAATTTCTTCTGCAACGGGGGCTGGGGCTACAGAAATACCACGGAAAACTCGCACGAGCTACATAAGAAAGGACTTGCCTACAAGTCATCTTGGGGCAGGCATTTGGCCAAATGGCTTAAGATGCTGCTTCGGACACCCACATTCCATGGCAGAGTGTCTGGCTCCCAGTACAATTGCTTCCAACTCAAGTATTCTATTAATTTGCATTCCAGGAGGTAGCAGGTGATAGTTCAAGTGGTTCATCCCTTGCCACTCACGTGGGAGGCTTGGACCAAGTTTTAAGTAGATGACTTCTGGCTGGCCCAGCCCCAGCTGTGGTGAGCATTTAGGGAGTAAACTAACAGAAGGGAGATTCCCATTCTCTCTCTCTCTCTCTCTCTCTCTCTCCCCCCCACTCCCCTTCCCTCTCTCCTTCCCTCCCTCCCTCCTCACCTCATTCTCTCCCTGCTTTACAAACAAATAAAATAAATTTTGAAAGTGCTTTGGATTTTTTTCAAACAGGATGAGACAGTTGCAATTTAGAGATATTATACTCCAGATAACTCCTTTATTTATGGATACGAAAACCGAGCACCAAGCTGTAGAGCTCATTTTTCCCCAAGATAGCATGGTTAATTAAAGGCACAACTGAAACTGGAAGCCAAATCTTTTACATCTGTCCTTACTGCACAATTATAGTGATATAAAGAAATTTATTTTATAAAGTGGAATTTAAACTAGATATAGATATTCAAAAAAGTGCTTAAATACTACTTTCCATTTTTAAAAATCCTATTGGGGTAGGCATTTATCCTAGCAGTTAGGATGCAGGTTAAGACACATGTGTGGCCGGCGCCGCGGCTCACTAGGCTAATCTTCCGCCTGCGGCACCGGCACCCCTGGTTCTAGTCCCGGTTGGGGTGCCGGCTCTGTCCCGGTTGCTCCTCTTCCAGTCCAGCTCTCTGCTGTGGCCCGGGAAGGCAGTGGAGGATGGCCCAAGTGCTTGGGCCCTGCACCTGCATGGGAGACCATGGGGAGACCAGTACCTGGCTCCTGGCTTCAGATCAGCCCAGCGCGCCGGCCGTAGTGGCCACTTGGGGGGTGAACCAATGGAAAGGAAGACCTTTCTCTCTCTCTCTCTCTCTCTCACTAACTCTGCCTGTCCAAAAAAAAAAGACACATGTGTTATACATCAGAGTACCTGGGTTTGATTCCCAGCTCCGGCTCCTGACTCAGCTTCCTGCTAGACCCTGAGAGGCAGCAGTGATAGCTTAAATAATGGGGTTCCTGCCACTCACATGGGAGACCTGGACTGATCCCAGACTCCTGGCTTCAGTTCCAGCCCCGCCCCTGGCATTTGGGGGCTTGTTGGAAGTGAACCAAGAGAAGGGAGCCTCTTTCTCCATTTCTCTGTCTCTCTGCTTCTCAAATGAATGAATAATTTTTTTTTTAACAATCCTATCACATTTTGTCTCAGTATCATCGGTTCTATAAAGCTGTCCAGATTGGTCTTCACTTTTACTGCCCAGGAAATAAGTTTAGTGAGAAAATTTCTATCGCAATATACTGAAGCTTTCAGACTCAAGGAGGAATCTGAAGGGAAGGGCTATGGAACCGAGGACCGAGCAGGCAGAGAGTAAAGTGTTAAAACTTCCCGATCCCTCAAGGATGTGGCTTGACTCCCCAGCACTTGGGTGTGGGCTACACTTACCGAGCGGAGCATGTCAAGGGAGGAAGCAATTTTCCAGCGGAGAAACTGAAAACACAAGTGAGCTATGTTATCAAGAGTCCCATCAGAGCGGCAAACCATGTCAGCAGCAGCTGTCTTTGATATGATGTGATGAGAATGGCATTTTATCTTGTGGTCTTCTAACAACTCACACCCCTTGTATAACCATAAGGAAAATACAAGACAAACTCAAATGATTAAACTATTTTATGAAACACCTGAAAAATACTCCTCAAAAGAGTCAAGGTCATCCAAAACAAGGGAAATGTGAGTGACTGTTGCAGATCAGAGGGAGGTAGAGAGGCACGAGGATCACCTGTAATATTTACATGTAACATTAATAAACCTGTTCTAAGTGACATAGCTAGGACACCACCCAAACATGCTGAGTGCACACACTTTCAAATGCATATGGAGTGGTTACCAAAATTAACCCTGTGCTGGCTCATAAAACAAGTCTCAGCAAATTTTCAAGCATTGAAATCACAAAGCATATGTCTCCCACTACACCGGAATTAAATGAAAAGGCAATAAATGAAAGATTGCCAGCCAGTGGGGCCGGCGCTGTAGTGTAGTGGGTGAAGCCGCTGCCTGCAGTGCCAGCATCCCATATAGGCGTCGGTTCAAGTCCCGGCTGCTCCACGTCCAAACCAGCTCTCTGCTATGGCCTGGGAAAGCAGCAGAAGATGGCCCAGGGCCTTGGGCCTCTGCACCTACATGGGAGACCCAGAAGAAGACCTGGATCCTGGCTTCGGATCCACCCAGCAACAGCCGTTGAGGCCAACTGGGGAGTGAAGCAGCGCATGGAAGATCTCTTTCTCTGCCTCACCTTCTCTTTCTTTGTAACTGTGACTTCAACATAAGTAAATAAATCTTAAAAAAAATTGCCAATAATTTTGAAAATATTTAAGGTTATTAATACACATTTTTAAAAATACAATGACTAGGGGTCTGCAATGTGGAGTGGCAGGTAAAGCTGCCGCCTGCAGTGCCACCATCATATATGGGTGCCGGTTCAAGACCTGGCTGCTCCATTTCCCATCTAGCTCTTTGCTGTGGCCTTGGAAAGCAGTAGAGGATGGCCCAGGGCCTTGGGCCCCTGCACATGGGAGACCTAGAAGAAGGCCTGGCTCCTGGATCAGCCCAGCAACAGCCGTTGAGGCTAACTGGGGAGTGAACCAGCGGATGGAAGACCTATCTCTCTCTGGTTCTACCACCCTATGTAACTCCGTCTTTCAAATAAATAAAATAAATCTTTTTAAAAAATGAAATCAGAGTGCAGCACGCTAGGAGCCAAAGAGAATGCCTCTACCTCATAGACTAGCTAGAAAAATGCTACAGCAAACACCAGAATTCATGGTGAAATGGTGAAAACCTGTCCCTGTGACTAACAGTGAAACAAGGATACCCACTAACATCACCTCTACTTAACCTGTACCTGTGGTTCTTGTCAGTTCAAAGAGAAAAGAAAACACAACAAAAAAAAAAGAGAGAAGATTTAAAGGTGAATTTACCTATGTACTTATGTACCTAAAAGTCCAAAGAATCCACAAACTATTAAAATTAACTTACATGGATTATTGGATAAAATGTAGTCAACCATATCTCCAAATAAGCAATGCGTAATTGTAAAAGCAACTAAAGGAATAAAATACTAGAAATCTATCAAAGCATGTGTAAGACCTCTAAATGAGAAGCTACAGAATTTTCCTGAAAGTTTAAAAGGCCTGACTAAATGAAAGGATGGGAGACACCCCAGGTTCACGTAGCGCAAAGCTCAATCTTATGAAGACGTTGATTCCAACAAACTGAGAAGCAGGAACAGTGCAGTCTCCAACAAAATCCAGCTAGGGTTAGTTTCTGCTTGGTTTTCTCCACTGGAAATCATTCTAGCACAACTCTACATAGAAACGTGAAAGGGCAATCCTGAAGGAGAATAAAGTGGGAGAATTCTGGGGCCACTGCTGTGGAGTAGTAGGCTCGGCCTCCACCTGCAGCGCCGCCGGCATCCCATATGGGCACCAGTTTGAGTCCCAGCTGCTCCTCTTCTGCTCCAGCTGTCTGCTATGGCCTGGGAGGGCAGTGGAAGATGGCCCACATGCTTGGGCCCCTGCACCCACGTGGGAGAAGCTCCTGGCTCCTGGCATCAGATCAGCCCAGCTCCAGCCACTTGGGGAGTGAACCAGCAGATGGAGGACCTTTCTCTCTGTCTCTGCCTCTCTGTGTCTGTAACTACCTCTCATATAAATAAAATCTTAAAAAAAAAAATAAAAATAATGATACTTCCAACCCGACCTCCCTTCTCCTTCCTTTCTTATTAAAATAATTTTTAAAAATGTAGGAGAATCCACCAGAAATGAAGACCTAACGTAAAGCTACACTAATTGCAAAGAACAAAGGACAAGGTGCGCAGAGAAGCAGGGGCGGGCGGTTATGAAGGTGACAGTGGGGACTCTGAAATCCTCCCAGCCTCTGTTGGAAACCAGGAATCCAGGTTTTTCCCTTCACAAATGTTTCCATTCGAAGAGACGAAGCTTTCTCTCTCCGTTCTATCCCCTCGCTCCCTCACTCCCAAGCAGGATGTGCAACTTACTCCATCAGTGATTCAAAGAAGGAGTGGAGCATGCAACACAAGGCGATCTCTTTGGGTGCCAGCCAGCCCACGGGAGCACAGCCGAACAAGGCCAGGCTCCCTTGGCAAATCGGCTAAGCCGGGACTGTAGTGAGGACTCGGAGTTGCAAAGGCTGCTATGTCCTCTGAGTGCCTCAGAACACCACATGTGAGGTGCTGGTAATCAGGGATGCCCAGAAACGTGGAAGGATCTCATGTAAGTCAAAAATATGCTTAGGGGCCAGCGCTGTGGCGAGCGGGTAAAGCCTCCGCCTGTAGTGCCGGCATCCCATACAGGCCCCAGTTCAAGTCCCAGCTGCTCCACTTCCAATCCAGCTCTCTGCTATGGCCTGGGAAAGCAGTAGAAGACGGCCCAAGTCCTTGGCCCCTACACCCACATGGGAGACCCAGAAGAAGCTCCTGGCTCCTGACTTTGGGTCAGTGCAGCTCTGGCCATTGCAGCCATCTGGGAAGTGAGCCAGCGAATGGAGGACCTCTCTCTCTCTCTCTCTCTTTCTCTCTCTCTCTCTCTCTCTCTCTCTCTCTGTTTCTCCCTCTCTGTAACTCTGCCTTCAAATAAGTAAATGAATCTTTAAAAAAAAAAATATATATATATATATATGCTTTGGTTTTATTCAGAACAGAAATAGTGGAAGAATTTTAAAAAAAGAAAAATACAGGCCGGCGCCACAGCTCACTAGGCTAAGCCTCTGCCTGAGGCGCCGGCACCCTGGGTTCTAGTCCCGGTTGGGGTGCCGGATTCTGTCCTGGTTGCTCCTCTTCCAGTCCAGCTCTCTGCTGTGGCCTGGCTTTGGGTTGGCGCAGCACACCACACCAGCCGTGGTGGCCATTTTGAGGGTGAACCAACGGAAGAAAGACCTTTCTCTCTGTCTCTCTGTCTCTCACTGTCTACCTCTGCCTGTCAAAAAGAAAGAAAGGAAGGAAGGAAGGAAGGAAGGAAGGAAGGAAGGAAGGAAGGAAGGAAGGAAGGAAAGAAAAATACAAAGCATTGTCAGCCAAAAATCCTAGAGGAAGAGAAAAATTACTTAAAGGAAAGAGTGCAGCTAGAAGACTAGCTAGACAGAATAGGAAAAAAATAACAAGAGATGTGCTCAGATCCAACAACTCTTTGAAAGGGAATTTCTTTTTTCTTTTTTTTTTTTTTTTTTTTTTTTTTTTGACAGGCAGAGTAAATAGTGAGAGAGACAGAGAGAAAGGTCTTCCTTTTTGCCGTTGGTTCACCCTCCAATGGCCGCTGCGACCAGCACATCTCGCTGATCTGAAGCCAGGAGCCAGGTGCTTCTCCTGGTCTCCCATGCGGGTGCAGGGCCCAAGCACTTGGGCCATCCTCCACTGCCTTCCGGGGCCATAGCAGAGAGCTGGCCTGGAAGAGGGGCAACCGGGATAGAATCCGGCGCCCCAACCGGGACTAGAACCCGGTGTACCGGTGCCTCAAGGCGGAGGATTAGCCTGTTAAGCCATGGCGCCGGCCTGAAAGGGAATTTCAAAAAGATATGTAATAAGAAAGACTACTTGGAGCTGGAGGTGTGGTGCACCGGGCTAAGCCTCTGTCTACAGCATTGGCATCCCATATGGGCAGCAGTTCAAGTCCCAGCTGCTCCACTTCTGATCCAGCTCTCTGCTATGGCCTGGGAAGGCAGTGGAAGATGGCCCTGTGCCTGCAGAAGCTCCTGGCTCCTGGATTCAGATTGGCCCAGCCCCAGCCATTGCAGCCCTTTGGTGACTGAACCACCAGCAGCAGATGGAAGATCTCTCTCTCTCTCTCTCTCTCTCTCTCTCTCTCTCTCCCTCTCTCTCATACCACCTTTCAAATAAATAAAATAAATCTTTTTTAAAATGTAAGACAGACTAGTTGTACCCAATAACCCAATGGAAGGAAGAAGGCATGATTTCGGGTTTTTCCTTCCATGGAACCAGAGTTGGGTGACTACTGGGTAATGCTCTCTCAGAGTTGCAGATAGAGTCCACACAAGCAACAGCCCTGCAAACATAATGATAGCTTGGGGAGTTCTTCAGGCAGGGACCAAAGGCTGCTGTGCAGTCCTGTGTATCTGTAATGCAGTTAACACACCAGCCGGACCTGTTTCCCGAATGCAGGGTGACCTTTTTGTCCTTTAAAGATGTAAAGAATGCCAGAGACATGTAAAAAAAAAAAAAAAAGGCCATGGAAGGCACCATTGATGGTTCACTGAGAAATCCTACGGTGATTGTCGATCTGTTTCAGATACTTGTGGCAGCAAACACAGCCGTCCACCTCCACAAACTGGCAAAAATGAAGACGAGAACCCAGTCTACAGAAATTATTTTCAACCTTTCCCCAAACAATAGTATTTCAGAAGCTTTGAAAATATTTGGTTATCTCCAGAAATGATACTTCAATTCTAATTGTTTACGTTAAAGAGAGAGAAAAACAAATAAATCAGGAACATATAATATCTCAAGTGGAAGGGCAACAGGTTTCTCTGGAAAATCTTTCTGGAATAACAAAGATTACAGAAGTCAAAAAGATATATAAACCGTCATCACAAGAATAAAGTACCAGGACATGATTAGATGGGATCGTTTGTAGAATGTCAACAAAAGACGTTTTGTGAAATGTCAGAAACGCCAACAGAAAATTTCAGCATTAAAGACAATACTGATTAAAATACTTATGCTTGGAAATAAATTGTATTGACTTAAAAAAAAGACAATACTGATTTTTCTTTTTTTATGAATAAATTAATGTATATTAATTGTGTGAAATTTTAAAACACAGAATGGTATAAAAAGAAAAGAAAGGCTACTCCTATTTGTTCTTCTTTTAAAAGATACTCACTCACTATTATTATTGCCTGCTAGCCTTCCACTTCTATTTAAATATATCTTATTTTTATGTAATTGGAATAAAAACTGCAGCCACCTATTGAACCCTTACAGTGTACTAGGTTCTTAATTCAGTAATTCTCTGGCCAGCAGTCCACATCCCTCCCCATTCTGCATGCCCTCCAAGGCCTCTGGATCCTGCTTCTAAGTGTTTTGCATGTAGAATTCATTCACTCCTATCAGCAACTTTAAGAGGTAGATACTGCTTTTACCACTGTTCATTTATTTACTTCAATTTGTAATTCTTAGTCTTTTCCTTTATAAAGCAACTACATAAGCAATTATTTACAAAATTATGTTGGTGGATATATGATGTGTAAAGATGTAACTTGTGGGGCCAATGCTGTGGCACAGTGAGTTGAGTCCCTAGCCTGCAGAGCCGGCATCCTTGGTGGGTGCCCGTTTGAGTCCCGGCTGCTCCACTTTGAATCCAGCTCTCTGCTGTGACCTAGGAGGGCAGCAGAGGATTGGCTCAAGTACTCGGACACCTGTGCCTATGTGGGTGACCTGGAGGAGGCTCCTGGCACCTGACTTCAGATCGGCTTAGCTCCGGCCATTGTGGGTGTTTGGGGAGTGAGCCAATGAATGGAGGACCTCTCTCACTTTGCCTCTCTGTAACTCTTTCAAATGAATGAAGTGAATCTTTAAAAAAATGTAACTTACATGACAATAACACCATGAAGAGAGTGGTTGGAACCATACTGAACAGACGTTTTATATTCTATTGAAATTAAGTTAACATTAACCCAAACTAGATTGTTTGAAAATGCTAATTGTAATCCTCAGGGCAACCACTAAGAAGAGAACTCAAAAAACATAAAGACTTAGAGTGGCACCCTAAAAAATACCAATTTAACACAATAGGAAGGCAGTGATGGAGAAGTTAGAGGAAGCAAAGTCAGGAAGACATGAAAAATAGCATGGCAGAAACAAACCCACTTTATCGGTTATTACAGTAAGTGTAGAGAGAGACAGCTCTTCTACCTGGAGACAACCACGTGCTGTTTACAAGAAGCATACTTTATGTGCAGAGAAGCAAAGAGATTAAGAATAAAAGGATGGAGGCTAATGGGTACAGTGGGGTAAGCCACACTTGTGACACTAGCTTCCCATATCAGAGTGCTGATTTGAGTCCCGGCTGCTCCACTTCTGATCCATATTCTTGTTAATGTACCTGGGAAGGCGGTGGAAGACAGTCCCTGCCACCCATGTGAGAGACCTGGGTGGAGTTCCTAGCCCCTGGCTTCAGCCTGGCCCAGACCTACCTGTTGTGGCCATTTGAAGAATGAATCAGCGGATGGAAGACCTCTCTAGTTCACTCTGTGTGTGTGTGTATGTGTGTGTGAGTGTTTGTCATACTGCCTTTCAAATGAATAAATAAATCTTTTTTAAAAAGGAAAAATATGCAAATAGTAGTAAGAAGAGAGCTAGAGTGGCCACACTAATATCAGACACAGAAACTGTTGAGACAAAGGACATTTTGTAAGACAAGGGCCATCCAAGAAGATGGAACTATTACATATGCACCAATTAGGAGGGCCCCAAAATACTTGAAGCAAAAACTTACAGAATTGAAAACAGAAATAGACCATTAAGCAATAATACTTAGAGACTCCAGTACTTCACTTTCAATAATGGATAGAACAGACACAAGATCCACAGGGAAATAGAAGATGGGGGTCAGTGCTCTGGCATAGTAGGTTAGGACTCTGCCTGCAGTGCTGGCATCCCATATGGGTGCCAGTTTGAGTCCCGACTGCTCTTCTTCTGATCCATCTGTGTTAATGGCCTGGGAAAGTAGTAGAAGATGCCCAAGTGCTTGTGCCCCTGCACCTGCGAGGGAGACCTGGAAGAAGCTCCTGTCTTCAGATGGGCCCAGCTCCAACTGTTGTGGCCATTTGGAGAGTGAACCAGCAGATGGAAGATGTTTCTCCCTCTCCCTCTCTCGCTAACTCCACCTCTCAAATAAATAAATAAGGTCTTTAAAAAAAAACATAATGATAGTTTTACCCCCAAAAGTTGGGGCATAGCTGAGAGGGAAAGTTCAAGAATTTCAGAATAAGACATTCAAAAGATAACGGAGTAACTCTCAGGGTAATACAGTTATCACAGACGAGTACAAAGGTACTGTCTGCCTCCTAAGGAAATGTGCTAGAAAAACTCATGGAATCAGGATGGAAGAACATGCTGGAGAACTGGTGGAGATAAGGGTAGCCAGAGCTACAAGGGACCCAAGAAGAACAAAAATAGAGGTTGCATCAAGACCTAAAGCAGGTGTTCATCCGAGTGGTGGGAACATGTAACAAGAAAGATGAGGAAGACACCATGTTTGAACAAGAGTGCTTGGAAAGATTCAAAACTTGATGAAGCTTTATGAAACTTTTAGAAGTTTTATGTCTTCTACTACAGGAGAGATTCCAAGAGATAAATTATAAAGGAATGTGTACAAAACAATGATCTGATTCATAAAGCATTGGAAAAGTAAAAGGAAAGAAGGGATGCAATTACAGGACATAGAGCAAACTTAGAGAAGAGGGACCAAAAGGAAAAGCAGGTTGTTCTAGTGAAACTGGAAAAAGGACCTCTATACGTTCTCCCCTCCACAAAAGCAATAAGAGGATTGTCAGAATCACTTCTGCAGCTAAATTTATTCTGAAGTACTTTGTGCTCATTGATGTTATCACAGATGGAATTTTTTAAAGATTTATTTAGCTGGAAGGAAGAGTGAGAGAGGGAGAGACAAAGAGAGTAATCCTCCCTGTGCTGTCACTCCCCAAATGGCCGCAATGGCTGGGGGCTGGGCCAGGCCAAAGCCAGGAGCCTGGAACTCCATTTGGGTCTCCCATGTGGGTGCATGGACCTCAGTATTTGGGCCATTTTCCACAGCTTTCCTAGGTACATGGGAGCTGGATCAGAAGTGGAGCAAGGGCCAGCACTGGGCATAGCGGGTAAAGCCACCACTTGCAGGTGTCCCATAAGGGCGCTGGTTCAAGGGTTCAAGTCCCAGCTGTTCCACTTCCAATCCAGCTCCCTCCTAATGTATCTGGGAAATCCCAATGCTTGGGCCCCTGCACCCACACAGGAGACCCGGATAAAGCTCCTGGCTCCTGGCTTGGGCCTGGCCCAGTCCCAGACATTACAGCCATTTGGGGAGTGAATCAGCTGATAGAAAGTCTCTCTCTCTCTCTCTCTCTCTCTCTCTCTCTGCCTTTCCCTCTCCCTCTCCCTTTCCTTCTCTGTAATGTTGCTTTTAAAATCTTTAAAAAAAAAAAAAAAGGAAGGAAGTGGAGCAGCCAGGACACGAACCAGTGCTTATATCGGATGCTGGTGTAGCAGGCAGTGGCTTAACATGCTATTCTGTAACACTGGCCCATAAATGGAATTTTTAAATTTTCACTTTTGGATTGCTCATTGTGAAGGAACAGAAACAGTGTTAACTTTTGTATATTGAGTTTGTATCTTGCAAACTTGCTGAACTCATATATAATCTTTAGTAGTTAATAAATTTGAGGGTATGTCTTTGGATCTTAGGATCAAGTCATCTGGAAGTAGAGACAGATTTTTTTTTCTTTGAAGTCTGGGTTTCTTTTATTTATTTATTCATTTATTTTTATTGCTAGCTACACTTTACGGGGGGGAGCTTCATTATTTATTTTTCTTCACTGCTTGCCATAGATAGAACCTCCAATATGTTTTTTTTTTAAAGATTTATTTATTTATTTGAAAAGCAGAGTTACAGAGAGAGAAGGAGAGAGAGACCATCCACCTGCTGGTTCACTCCCTAATGGCCTGGGTTGGGCCAGGCTGAAGCCGGGAGCCAGAAGCTTCTTCCAAGTCTCCCACAAGGGTTCAGCAGCCCAAGGACTTGGGCCATCTTCCACTGCTTTCCCAGGCATATTAGCAGCGTGCTGAATTGGAATTGGAGCAGTAAGGATTCAAATTTGGTGCCCATATGGGATAGTGGCATCATAGGCTTTGGCTTAACCCACTGTGCTACAGCACCAGCCTCTCCAATGTGATTTTGAATAGCAGTGGCAAAGGCAGTTTCTGATCTTGTTTCTTTTTACTGATCCTAGAAGGAAAGCCTTCAGACAGAGACATCCTAGTACAGGAAGCTCATAGAACTCCTAGTAAACATGACCAAAAGAGATCCTCACCACGACACGTTGTAATCAAACTCACCACAGTGAAACATAAAGAAAAGATTCTAAAATGTGCAAGAGAGAAACGTCAGATTACTCTCAGAGGTTCTCCAATTAGACTCACAGCAGACTTCTCATCAGAAACCCTACAAGCTAGAAGGGAATGGCAAGACATAGCCCAGGTACGAAGAGAGAAAAACTGCCAGCCAAGAATATTATATCCTGCAAAGCTCTCATTTGTGAATGAAGGTGAAATAAAGACCTTTCATAGCAAACAGAAATTGAAAGAATTTGTTGCCACTCGTCCAGCCCTGCAAAAGATGCTTAAAGATGTGTTACACACAGAAACACAGAAACATGGTCATCAATATGAAAGAAGGTAAAGGAAGGAAACCTCACAGCAAAAGATCACAGGAAGTTCAAAACACATATTAGAAAATATCTTTGGCAAACGGCAGGGCAAAGTTACTACTTATCAATAGTCACATTGAACGTTAATGGTCTGAACTGTCCAGTTAAAAGACACAGATTGGCTGATGGGGTTAAGGAACAAAACCCTTCTATTTGTTGCTTACAAGAAACACATCTTTCCAACAAAGATGCATACAGACTGAAAGTGAAAGGCTGGAAAAAGATATACCATGCCAACAGAAATGAAAAAAGAGCGGGCATAGCCATCTTAATATCGGACAACATAAACTTTACCACAAAAATGTTAAGAGAGACAAAGAGCGGCACTGTATCATGATTGAGGGATCAATTGAACAGGAAGATATAACGATTATCAATGTATATGCACCTAATTACAGGGCACTGGTTTATTTAAAAGATTTGTTAAGGGACTTAAAGGGAGACTTAGACTCCAATACAATAGTACTGGGGGACTTCAATACTTCACTCTCAGAAATAGACAGATCAACAGGACAGAAGATCAACAAGGAGACAGTAGATTTAAATGACACTATTGCCCAAATGGATCTAACAGATATCTACAGAACTTTTCATCCTATACATAAAGAATTTACATTCTTCTAGGCAGTACATGGAACCATCACAAGTATTGACCACATACTAGGCCATAAAGCAAGTCTCAGCAAATTCAAAAGAATTACAATCATACGATGCAGCTTCTCAGACCATAAAGGAATGAAGTTGGAAATTAGCAACTCAGGAATCTCTAGAGCATATGCAAACACATGGAGATTGAACAACATGCTCCTGAAAGAACAATGGGTCATAGAAGAAATCAAAAGAGAAATCAAAAACTTTCTGGAAGTAAATGAGGATAACAGCACAACATACCAAAACTTATGGGATACGGCATAAGCAGTGTTAAGAGGAAAGTTTATATCAATAGGTGCCTACATCAAGAAATTGGAAAGGCACCAAATAGATGAGCTTTCAATTCATCTCAAGGATCTAGAAAATCTGCAGCAAACCAGACCCAAATCTAGAAGAAGAGAAATAATTAAAATCAGAGAAGAAATCAACAGGATTGAATCCAAAAAAAAAATTACAAAAAATTAGCCAAACAAGGAGCTGGTTTTTTGAAAAAATAAACAAAATTGACACCCCATAGGCCCAACTAACTAAAAAAAAGAAGAGAAAAGACCCAAATCAATAAAATCAGAGATGAAAAAGGAAACATAACAACAGACACCACAGAAATTAAAAAAATCAGAAATTACTACAAGGACTTGTATGCCAGCAAACAGGGAAATCTATCAGAAATGGATAGATTCCTGGACACATGCAACCTACCTAAATTGAACCAGGAAGACATAGAATTCCTAAACAGACCCATAACTGAGACAGAAATTGAAACAGTAATAAAGTTCCTCCCAACAAAGAAAAGCCCAGGACCAGATGGATTCACTGCTGAATTCTACCAGACATTTAAAGAAGAACTAACTCCAATTCTTCTCAAACTATTCAGAACAATGGAAAAAGAGGGAGTCCTCCCAAATTCTTTCTATGAAGCCAGCATCACCTTAATTCCTAAGCCGGAAAAAAGATGCAGCATTGAAAGAGAATTACAGACGAATATCCCTGATGAACATAGATGCAAAAATCCTCAATAAAATTCTGGCCAATAGAATGCAACAACACATCAGAAAGATCATCCACCCAGACCAAGTGGGATTTATCCCTGGTATGCAGGGATGGCTCAATGTTCACAAAACAATCAATGTGATACACCACATTAACAGACTGCAGAAGAAAAACCATATGATTATCTCAATAGATGCAGAGAAAGCATTCGATAAAATACAACACCCTTTCATGATGAAAACTCTAAGCAAACTGGGAATGGAAGGAACATTCCTCAATATAATCAAAGCAATTTATGAAAAACTCACGGCCAACATCCTATTGAATGGGGAAAAGTTGGAAGCATTTCCACTGAGATCTGGTACCAAGCATGGATGCCCATTCTCACCATTGCTATTCAATATAGTTCTCAACATTTTAGCCAGAGCTATTAGGCAAGACAAAGAAATTAAAGGGATACAAATTGGGAAGGAAGAACTCAAACTCTTCCTCTTTGCAGATGATATGATTCTTTATTTAGGGGATCCAAAGAACTCTTCTAAGAGACTATTGCAACTCATAGAAGAGTTTGGCAAAGTAGCAGGATATAAAATCAATGCACAAAAATCAACAGCCTTTGTATACACAGGCAATGCCACAGCTGAGGAAGAACTTCTAAGATCGATCCCATTCACAATAGCTACAAAAACAATCAAATACCTTGGAATAAACTTAACCAAGGACGTTAAAGATCTCTATGATGAAAATTACAAAACCTTAAAGAAAGAAATAGAAGAGGATACCAAAAAATGGAAAAATCTTCCATGCTCATGGATTGGAAGAATCAATATCATCAAAATGTCCATTCTCCCAAAAGCAATTAATACATTCAATGCAATACCAATCAAAATACTGAAGACATTCTTCTCAGATCTGGAAAAAATGATGCTGAAATTCATATGGAGAAACAGGAGACCTTGAATAGCTAAAGCAATCTTGTACAACAAAAACAAAGCTGCAGGCATCACAATACCAGATTTCAGGACATACTACAGGGAGTTGTTATTAAAACAGCATGGTACTGGTACAGAAACAGATGGATAGACCAATGGAACAGAATAGAAACACCAGAAATCAATCCAAACATCTACAGCCAACTTATATTTGATCAAGGATCCAAAACCAATCCCTGGAGTAAGGACAGTCTATTCAATAAATGGTGCTGGGAAAATTGGATTCCCATATGCAGAATCATGAAGCAAGACCCCTACCTTTCATGTTACATGAAAATTCACTCAACATGGGTTAAAGACTTAAATCTAAGACCTGACACCATCAAATTATTAGAGAGCATTGGAGAAACCCTGCAAGATATAGGTACCAGCAAAGACTTCTTGGAAAAGACCCCAGAAGCACAGGCAGTCAAAGCCAAAATTAACTATTGGGATTGCATCAAATTGAGAAGTTTCTGTACTTCAAAAGAAACAGGAAAGTGAAAAGGCAACCGACAGAATGGGAAAAAATATTTGCAAACTATGCAACAGATAAATGGTTGATAACCAGAATCTACAAAGAAATCAAGAAACTCCACAACATCAAAACAACCCACTTAAGAGATGGGCCAAAGACCTCAATAGACATTTTTCAAAAGAGGAAATCCAAATGGCCAACAGACACATGACAAAATGTTCAGGATCACTAGCAATCAGGGAAATGCAAATAAAAACCACAATGAGGTTTCACCTCACCCCGGTTAGAATGGCTCACATTCAGAAATCTACCAACAATAGATGCTGGTGAGGATGTGGGGAAAAAGGAACACTAACTCACTGTTGGTGGGAATGCAAACTGGTTAAGCCACTATGAAGTCAGTCTGGAGATTCCTCAGAAACATGAATATAACCCTACCATACAACCCAGCCATCCCACTACTTGCAATTTACCCAAAGGAAATTAAATTGGCAAACACAAAAGCTGTCTGCACATTAATGTTTATTGCAGCTCAATTCACAATAGCTAAGACCTGGAACCAACCCAAATGCCCATCAACAGTAGACTGGATAAAGAAATTATGGGACATGTACTCTATAGAATACTATACAGCAGTCAAAAACAATGAAATCCGGTCATTTGCAACTAGATGGAGGAATCTGGAAAACATTATGCTGAGTGAATTAAGCCAGTCCCAAAAGGACAAATATCATATGTTCTCCCTGATCGGTGACAACTAACTGAGCACCAAAGGGGAAAACTGTTGAAGTGAAATGGACACTATGAGAAACAGTGACTTGATCAGCCCTTGTCCTGACTGTTGAAATACAATGTAATACTTTATCCATTTTAGTATTTTTTTTGTTCTAGTACTATTGGTTGAACTCTGTAATTAACACACAATTATTCTTAGGTGTTTAAATTTTAACTGAAAAGTGATCCCTGTTAAATATAAGAGTGGGAATAAGAGAGGGAGGAGATGTACAATTTGGGACATGCTCAATTGGACTTGCCCCAAATGGTGGAGTTAGAAACGTGCCAGGGGATTCCAATACAATCCCATCAAGGTGGCATGTACCAATGACATCTCACTAGTCCAAGTGGTCAATTTCTATTCACAATTGATCACACTGATAGGTCTAACAGTCAAAGGGATCACATCAACAAGACTAGTGCCTGAAAATACTAACTGATAGAATTTTAAAAAGGGAGAGAAGGATCCATCATGGGAAGAGGGATACACAGCAGACTCATAGAATGGCAGATGTCCTAAATAGCACTCTGGCCTCAGAATCAGCCCTTAAGGCATTTGGATATGGCTGAAGAGCCCATGAGAGTATTGTAGGCATGGAAAGCCAAAACACTCTGGAAAAAAAAAAAAAAAAGAGAAGACTTAAATGAAAGATCTCTGCGAGTGAGATCCCAGTGGAAAGAACAGGTCATTAAACAAGGAGGTACCTTTCTCTGAAGGGAAGAGAGAACTTCCACTTTGACTATGACCTTGTCTAAATATGATCAGAGTCGGCGAACTCAAAAGGCTTCCATAGCCTTGGCAACTCATGACTAGAGCCTAGGGTGATTACTGATGCCATAAACAAGAGTGTCAAATTGTGAAGTCAACAACAGGAGTCACTGTGTACTTGTGTCTCATGTGGGATCTGTCCTTAATGTGTTGTCCAATGTGAAGTAATGCTATAACTAGTACTGAAACAGTATTTTATACTTTGTGTTTCTGTGTGGGTGCAAACTGATGCAATCCTTACTTAGTATATACTGAATCGATCTTCTGTATATAAAGATAATTGAAAATGAATCTTGATGTGAATGGAATGGGAGAGGGAGCAGGAGATGGGAGGGGTGCGAGTGGGAGGGAATTTATGGGGGGTGGAAGCCAATGTAATCCATAAACTGTACTTTGGAAATTTATATTTACTAAATAAAAAAAGGAAAAAATAAAAATAAAAAAAGAAGGAAAGCCTTCAGTATGTCTCCATTCTACACGACATTAGTGATGGGTTTTCAAAGGTTAAAGAAGTTCCTTTCTGTTCTCAGTTTGTTGAGTGTTTTTGTTTGCTTGTTTGTTTTTTTATCATACAAGGGTGCTGGATTTAGTCAAATGCTTTTTCCTGGTCTATTAAGATGCTTGTGTTGTTTTTGTCTTTTATTCTATTCATACAGTATATTACATTGGTTGAACTAGTAATCAAAAAACTTCCCATGAAGAAAAGCTCAGGACCAAATGGCTTCAATAGTGAATTCTACTAAATGCTTAAAAAAAGAATTAGCACCAGTAGATGGAAGACCTCTCTTTCCCCTCTCCCTCTCTCTCTCTCTCTCTCTCTCTCTCTCTGCCTCTGACTTTCTCTCTCTCTCTCTCTCTCTCTCTCTCTCTCTCTCTCTCTCTTTCTGTAACTCTGCCTTTCAAATAAATAAATCTTAAAAAAAAAAGAATTAGCACCAATTCATCCCAAACTTCTGAAAAAATAGAAGAGGGAGGAACACTTTGCAAATGATTCTATGTGATGAAAATTATCTAATACCAAAATTAGACAAAGACATAACAAGAAAAAGAAACTGAAGATAAAATTCCTTGTGAATATAGATGCAAAACATTAGCAACCAAGTTCAGCAACATAAATATGATCATGCACATGGCCAAATGGACTTTTTTTTTAAATTTTTGATAGGCAGAGTGGACAGTGAGAGAGACAGAGAGAAAGGTCTTCCTTTGCCGTTGATTCACCCTCCAATGGCCGCCGCGGCTGGCGGTGCTACAGCCCGTACACCGCGCTGGTCCAAAGGCAGGAGCCAGGTGCTTCTCCTGGTCTCCCATGGGGTGCAGGGCCCAAGCACTTGGGCCATCCTCCACTGCACTCCCGGGCCACAGCAGAGAGCTGGCCTGGAAGAGGGGCAACCGGGACAGAATCTGGCCCCCCGGCTGGGACTAGAACCTGGTGTGCTGGCGCTGCAGGCGGAGGATTAGCCTGTTGAGCCACGGCACCGGCCCAAATGGACTTTATACAAGGAACATAAAGTTGGTTCAGCATACGAAAAATCAGTCAATTCACCTCTGGACAGAAGTTTTCTCCCAGATGAGTTTATTTCATGGGTCATAAATTAGCTGGCATCAAAGGATAGAAATCCTGGAAAGACTGAAAAGAAGTTTTCCAGAGTCTCTGCCATGCCCTTTGATAAATCTGGGTCCTGGATTCTGGGAACTGAATTTTCCTTGAAATAACTGCCCCAGGCTGAGGATGTGCTTGTGTCCTAAATTTCATGGGTGTTAGCTCTTTCTCTGACAATCCTACACATGCTACTAATTCTTGCACTCTTACAAAAAGTAAGGCAGATACATGAGAGCCTTGCTTTGAGGCCATGAAGACTTGACTGCTGAAGAAGAGAAACCTTTGAGATGAAACTGAGCAAAGAGGGGCAGGTGCCGTGGCTCACTTGGTTAATCCTCCGCCTGCAGCGCCAGCATCCCTTAAGGGCGCCAGTTCTAGTCCAGCTCTCTGTTGTGGCCCAGGAGTGAAGTGGAGGATGGCCCAAGTGCTTGGGCCCTGCACCCCATGGGAGACCAGGAGAAGCACCTGGCTCCTGGCTTCGGATCAGTGCAGTGCCAGCCATGGCAGCCATTTCGGGGGGTGAACCAACAGAAGGAAGACCTTTCTCTCTGTCTCTCTCTCTCACTATCTAACTCTATCTGTCAAAAAAAAAAAAAAAGTAACTGAGCAAGGACTTAGAGAGGGTGAATTTTGGATGCCATTTCTTTAATCTCTTTCAATTCTTGTTTGTTAGGAAATTTCATCTTTTGGATTTAGATTTATTCCTAAAAGATTTGACTTTTATTTAAATGTAAGGCCTCTTTGTTAAGTGAAATATCTTTATGTGAGAATCTAAGCTTTCTGTAGAATCTCTATTAGAGAGATGCACCTGGACATAATTCAAGATGGGTAATAAAATATGAAGTAAAATTTTAGCCTTATGTTATTTGAATTATTATCCATTTTAACCCATTTAAGAGCTATCTGGGGGCAACCATTTGTCACAGTGGTAGAGATGCTGCATGGGATGCCCACATGTCATATCAGAGTACCTGGGTTCAAGTCCTGCCCCCCTCCTGATTCCAGCTTCCTGACAATATGCAGCCTGGGTGTTACAGCTCAAGTACTTGGGTCTCTGCCACCCACGTGGGAGACAAGAATTGAATTCCCAGCTCTCAGCTTTGGCCTGGCCCACTACCTTGTCATTGTAGGCATTTGGAAAGTAAACCAGCAAATGAACTCTCTCTCTCTCTCTCATTGCTTCTCATAGAAGTAAAATAAATGTTTTTTTTTTTTAATGAGAGCTATCTGGGGGAAATGTTCTATTGCTTATCTGCAGTCCCTGGTAGGCTTGGGGGAGCTGCCCTTCCTCCAAACCAGACCCTACATGATGAACGGCTGAACAGTAAGGCCACGATGATGAAGCCAGGAACTTGGGCACTGGGTGAGGGTACCACAGAAAGGAACCTCTGGAGAGTGACCTGCCTGGGCTTGCTCCCCAGGATTGGCAAGTTTGGGGGAAGAAGCAGGCACAGTCTCTTTGGCGAGCAGCCACCCAGTAGGAAGCACACTTCTCTGTTCCTTCAGATAGGGGTGGAAGTAGTTTTGCAAGCAAACTAGAAAGATGAGAGTTATAATCAGAGAGTGAGATTTGGATAGCAATTTTAGTTATCCACTGGGAGAAATTTAGAAATGTTGGAGTAGCAGTAATGTGAGGCAAAGATGGAGTCCAGGGTGTATGGCACTGGGTTGTTGAAGTGAGAGAGGGAGGGACCGTTGGAAGGAAGAAGGGCACAGTCCAAGCCAAGGCCTGGGATCCATCATGCACACACCTTTCAACAGAAGTGGGGGGAGTGGTGCAGGGGAAGCCGTGAGCTAGCTGCCTACATCTTTGATGGAGGAGGAGCTGGGACGTGGCAGATAACAGGAGTGAGGAGGAACAGTGACTTGTGCAGCTCAACACCAGGTGTCTTGGTGGAGCAGGAGCTGTAAGATGCAAGGAAGATCCCCAACCTCTCCCCCCACACATGAGGGATAAGCATGTGGGGAAGATGGAAGCACCCAGATGAGACTGCAAATGGGCAATGGGTTTTGCAAGAATGACAGCTGGTGCTAGACCCTGGCTGAGGAATCAGAGTGGAATGTGGGTTTGCATAGCAGACGGCTAGACAGGGATGGGGCTGGGACAACTGTTCTCTGGAGTCAGGCCGAGGGAAAGACTCGGGACCTCCACAGTACAAAGGTATGAACTAGAGTCAAATTGTTTTTGTAAGACAGAGAGACAGAGGAAGAACTAGAGGGTGAGCTCTCACGCACTGCTTTGCTCCAGGCTGAAGCCAGGAGCCAGGAGCCAGGAACTCCATCCACATGGGTGGCAAGGACTCAGGTTACTGAGGTATCATCTGCTGCCTCTGTGGGTGCACATTCGCGGGAAGTAGAGGAGCCAGGACTGGATCCCAGGCCCTCCGACGTGAGACACAGGAACCCAAAGGAGGTCTTTCAATGACTGCCGCAAGCACCCACCCTCACCCTTCCACTTGTAGAAGCAAAAACAACTATTGCAAATCTTGTTGAATAAAAGCAATAAATGTGTTAGAACTATGTGGCAGCTAAAAAGGAACACAGACAAGGAGTGGGGAGGGGAAGAGAGAGAGTCAAAGCCAGATAGAAACTCAGGCGTGGAGTTTTGTTGGGAGAAAGAGAAGCACATTAGGCAGGAAAGCCCACTGTGCCAAAGGCAACCCCAACACCACGGTCACCTTTCTGACAGCCAAATCTGACCAGGACTGCCACTCTCAAAACCCTCCCAGGATGTCTGTGGTTCAGAAGATAAAATCCAAACTCTCTGCTGTGATTTTCCAGACTCGGTTCCTCCCCCACCCGGCTCCATGCCGTCTCGCTTGTCTCCTGCTCACGTGATGGCACACACCAACAGGACAAGCCAACTCTACATCCTGAGATCTGCAGACTCTCTCCTTCAGCATCAGGGGCTTTGTACCCTCTGCATGCAATATAACTTCCCCCACCTTGTCCCCAAGCCAGGTTTACTCTCTTGTGCTTCAAGTCTTAGTCCCCAGTTTCTTTGAGAAAAATTCCTAATGTGGATTGGTTGGGTCTCCCAAGATTTCCCCTCTCTGCTGTGTTCTGTTGTCTTATAATTGTGTGTAGATGTGTCCCATAGCTCCTACGAAGCTGTAAGCTCTCTGAGCACAAACACCACGTGTACATATGCTGTCAGAATTATATCCACTGCACATTGCTCTGGATCTGACATGCTACAGACAACAGAAGTCTCTGATTAAATGTATTCATCCATTCACATAAAGGCAAATCATTTAAAAATCAGTTAAGGGAAAACCTGCCTAATGCGAATGACAACCTATATGGAAAAAGGTATGGGTGTTCAATCACAAAATGTCAAAAGTAAAGTAAAAAAGGCACACTGTCAAGATCAAAAATGGGGGCCAGCATTGTGGCACAGCGGGTTAAGCTGCCACCTGCAATACCGGCATCCCATATGAGTGCCAGTTCGAGTCTCGGCTGCTCCACTTGCAATGGAGCTCCATGCTAATGAGCCTGAGAAAGCAGCAGAAGACCACCCAATGCTTAGATCCCCGCCACCCATGTGGGAGACCTAGATGGAGTTCCTGCCTTCAGCCTGGCTCAGCACCCTGTCCTTTCAGCAATTTGGGGAATGAACCAGTGGATGGAAGGTCAATGGATGTCTCTCTGTATGTAACTCTGCCTTCCAAAAAAATAAAATAAATCCAAATGTGATGGAACTTCAACACTTTGGTTGTAAAATTGGCCTTAAGTGTTTTTAAAATTTCTGTCTACTCTAAGATTATATTGTCTAACATATCCCTCTTTCAATAAATTGTCTCAATTTTATATGCATTATTATAGCACCTTGCATTTTCTTTTCTTTTTTTCTTATGCTACAAAATAGTGATTTCTTTTATCATTTCTGGCCAGTTGAATATTCTATTGACTGCATCTCTGATCCAGAACTTCCTGGTTCCTTTGTTCCCAGGCTTCAGGAGTCTCATCAACACACACATCTCATCAACACAGTCTTCTCTAACAGGTTTGCATGATGATTTCTGGGCCTGGTGCTTCTCCAGCCAATACGGCCCTGCCCCCTGCTACTTCCCAAAGTGCGGTTCCCAGACCAGCAGCACTGGCATCACTTGGGACTCTTGTTAGAACTGCAGGTTCTCAGGCCCCACCTCAACTACTGAAGCAGAATTTATGTTTTAACATCTGAGAAGCACTGAGCCGGACACTTAGGAAATGAGAATGTCACCATCAATCCCCAAACCTTCCAAGGGCCTGCTGTTTTGATCTCTTGGAATGTTGATTTTTTTTCCTTATGATTATGTTTTTGACATAAATTAGTAATTTACCACTAAAAATTAGGAGATACTTGACTTCTTTCTTGGAGACATCAAAGCTTGATAGTCCTTAATCTGAGCTTTTAAAAAACTTGTTTTCTTCAGGGTGTCACTTACTACTTCTCACACAAAGGGAGCAAGCTGAGTCTGTGCTACCTTGTATTGTCACCTGTTCCTGAACCCCCAGACAGCAGGCTGAGTTTTATCTCTATTTTTAGCTCCAAATCTGAATATATTCAGAGGGCGAAGAGCAGTTGACAGCTATCATAAACAGGAGATCGAACCTTGTATCTTTTGTCCTGACCAATTAACTCATGATGCAAAGCTTCTCAATTGCATTATAGAAAAATAAAACCAGAATTCTTACAAAAATCAGTATACATAAAATCTGTCACTTCCTTTTGCCCTAGCAGTCTAGTTTCCCTTATCACAGTAAGAGATAAGGTAATCCGACCAAATTTAAGACCAAGCTGTCTGTCACTACCCAACAAACTCTTCACACGCAGACTGAATGCATTAATACTCTTTTCCCTAGTCACACACTTTTAAGAGGTTTCTAAATTTTAGACTCCTTTTCTGTTACACAAAAGTTCTTAAAGAGAATCAGTGGCACTGCAGTCTTACTCAGCACGCCACAAAATGCTTGTTTTTTGATTTTGTTTTTCCAGAGCAACCGAGATCAGTTTATTTAATGGTCCAAAGGGAAGTTACCTTCTTCACTGTGGTTCCTCTCTCTCCTGACTTCCCTGTGAGCAGTGGAAGAGTTGATTTTTCTGAGGAACATGTCCACGTCCCTTGGTGTAGCCCTTTTCCTGTCGTCTTAGCCTTTTTCCACGTCTAAGACGAAAGCATCAACATTTTCCTCTCCCTTTGCTGCACTGTGGCTACAGTGGGGTTTTCTGGAATTCGTTTTGGAAAGGTTCTTCTTTCTGCCTGCCGTTCCAGAATCCACGGAAAAGACTGAAGACAACATGACTTTTTCAGAACGCTTTTTAGACCTGCCTCCTACAAACCTTCTAAGTTTATTTATATTTCTGATAATCTGTTAATCGGTTCCATTTTTCCCTAATCTTTTTATAAAAACACATATTCAATATTTTGTTGGAGTCCATGGACTTAATTCTTTTTTCGTATCTTTCTGTTCCTAGCATAAATATCAGCAGATAGGCTGCTGCCAGCGTGAATCCATGTGTAATCAATAGCTAGTTGTTCGATTCTATCTTTAGTTAAGAAGAAACCAAAGATAGCACAGAGTTTTATAAAACACAGAACCAGGGTAACAAATATTTCTCCCCATGAGCATAGCTTTCCAATGGATTATATAAGAGATAGTTTTCCAAAACATAATCAATTGTGCTGTGGGGTAGTATTCATTTTCTTTTAAAATCCTACTTCTTTCTTTCTTGCCATTTACCACGGAAAGACAAAGCATGTTAATTTTTATAGAGCTGAAATAAATTAGCAGGCTGTCTAAAAACCACTAACATTTACTAGTTTTTAACTAATTTCTCACCACTGTACACAGAGTCTGTAATTAAAGAAAGACATTAACAAACAGGCACTGACGTTTCACTTTTCTTTTAAAATTGATTCTTGGCCGGCGCCGCAGCTCACTAGGCTAATCCTCCGCCTTGCGGCGCCGGCACACCGGGTTCTAGTCCCGGTCGGGGCACCGATCCTGTCCCGGTTGCCCCTCTTCCAGGCCAGCTCTCTGCTGTGGCCAGGGAGTGCAGTGGAGGATGGCCCAAGTCCTTGGGCCCTGCACCCCATGGGAGACCAGGAGAAGCACCTGGCTCCTGCCATCGGATCAGCGCGGTGCGCCGGCCACAGCGCGCCTACCGTGGCGGCCATTGGAGGGTGAACCAACGGCAAAAAGGAAGACCTTTCTCTCTATCTCTCTCTCTCACTATCCACTCTGCCTGTCAAAAAAAAAAAAAATTGATTCTCAAGCGTGCCTAACCTCCATCCTGATAGGTGTCATTTTATGTGTGTATAAGTGTTCCCAAGTGCCTGGGGATGACTTTCTCACTTCTGCATGCTGTACCATCTTAAATACCTCTACAGATGAGTGTAGATAAATACAATCTTATCTGTCATTCTATCTACAAATTCATGTGCAGGCACACGTGCAAGTGTTTCGAAAGGATCTTTACTAAAATCCAATGTAACCATGGACTCACGGCTCAAGTGCTAAGTCCCAGTGCACGTGAGCTCCTCTGCTAGTTACAGTGCCCAGCGAGTATGCGCAGTGATTTCGGAGCACTAAGGACCGATATCCCACCTCATCATTCGTCGTCTTCAAAGACCAGGACGTCTTCACACCTTTCTTTCTGTTTCCTCTGCAAGGACCAAAAGAGGGTACTATAAATGTCATGGTGCAGAGGATAAAGCACATTTTTATGGACTTGGAAGTTAATTTCTTTTGGAAGCATTTTTATGGACTTTGGAAGCTAAAAAATAAAACCAACTAGGTTTGTAAGATCAAAAACCTTCCTTCCAGGGAGATCCATTGGGGGTTTTTGCCTTGCATGTTCACCATCAGTTTCAGTTTCCTCTAGGTATTTTTTGAACTCTGAGAGGTACAAGCTGTCAACAATATATTGAATGAGGGCAGCTTTGCGTCCAGCCTCTCTCTGCTGAAAGCGAATTTCTCACTGTGCAAGGGAAACCATAATGGGAAGTCCTCTCTGCGGATCTATGTTCTTTCTCCTTTGCCAACGAAGTCAAGTTTTTGTTCAGGTATCCACGCTGTCATGAGGAATGGCTGGCCCTGGACCAAGGAGGGAATTTTACTTAGACTATGAGCTTTCTGGCCCTACTCATCGCTGTCCCTTTATGAAACTATGACAGCCACTCTGCCATTGCTGGGAAAGGGAGGCCGCCCAGATGAAATATGCATGGAACTGGATCTCTGGTGACCCTATTGAGCCACTTGAATTAACCAACGTGAAACTGCCCTTCTCCTGAAACTTCTGCAATATAAAAAAAAACAAATGACTCATCTTTCAAGCCAGTGGGATTAGGGGTTTTGATTACTTGCAACTGAACACTGATATTCTCCTTTGATTCTCGTAGTCTTTCTGCAGTGGCATAGGGGAGCATTCAACATGCAGAGGGAACTTGCCAATAAGGCGAGAAAGATGACAGAGGACCCGTGCAGGAGTGGTCCGCTCATGTTTTAGCCGTACTGTTTTTTCACAGGGTTCAGTGACTCAGTCTGTGGTCCCTTGTCCTTGTGCACCACTCAAGTCCCTGGCATTTCTCTGGGCACTAAGGGTATGGAGGTTAGCATTACACAACCTCACCCTTCAACGGCTCATAGACCATAGAAGAAGACAGAAGTGTCTACCAAGTTTTACCTCAATGTGATTATACACCACTTGCCACAGAAACCCTAAGTGGCACCCAATTTAACCTGGGGTTGAGAGGCTAGTCATTACCCTGGCTTGAAATAATGATCCTCTCAGGGATGACTGCAGAACAAATCTTTTTTTAATGGAAGCCCCATTCTATTTTTTTGTTTGTTTGTTTAAAAGCAGAGAGACAAAGAAATCTTCCATCCACTGGTTCACCCCCCCCCCAAATACCTGCAATAGCCAGAGCTGGGTCAAGCTGAACCAGGAACCCAGAACTCAATCTGAGTCTCCTTTGTGGGTGGCAGGAGCCCAAGTACTTGAGTTATCACCTGCTGCCTTCCAGGATGCACATTGGCAGGAAGCTGGAATGAGAAGCAGAGCCAGGACTCCAACGAGGAACTCTGATATGGGATGTGGCTGTCCTAACCACTGCACCAAACACCTGCCTCCAGCAGGAACTTTTTTTCCAAGTTATGACGATCTTTTCCTTTATAGAAATATGGCAATTCATGAAGTCACTTATCTCAGAGCAATTCTAAGCTACCTTTGGAGCTGATTTTGAGGAAAGTCAGTCCTCAGCCAAACAGAAGAAGCAGGGAAGGAGCCATCCACGTAGGGCACAGGGTCCCCAAGGGCATGAGGATCACGCACGAGGACTCCAAGTAACCCAGTACAATGGCGCCGAAGTGCACCCGAGGGAGTGGCAGGTAATAGCCCTAGAGAAGCAGTCACGGCCACACAGTAATCTTCATCCTGCTTAGATCCAAGCGTCACTGGAGGGGTTCAGGTGATGGAGGGACATTACCCAACATGCTTTGTGGGAAACTGCTCTGGCAGTAGAACAGAATGATACTTTTGGAAGGGATGAGGAAAGAGACAGAAAGAGAGACTCTGAGGCTGAAAGAGAGATCCAACCCCCAAACGGCAAGGACCTGGTCGCTGGCAGAGAGAAAACAGGGACTATGAAGATGCTTAAAGCAGAGGGGTCCCTAACCTTGCAAAAGGCAGCTCTCTCTGGCCTAAGGTAGGGACCTGGAGAGCAGAGGCCTCTTTCCCTCCTGCTCCTCTCCAGCTGAGCCTCCACAAATGGCTGTACCGACATCTCTCTCTCTCTAACATTCCTGGTAGCAAGTAACTGAGGTTGATTTGTCTCTCATCGGCTCCCTGGGAAACACTGGACCGGATGGGTAGGAGTTAGGTGGTAAGGGATGCCTACTACTAATTTTAAAAGAATTCGAGGAGAACCTACTGTGAGCAAAGTCCCTGCTGAGCCAGAGTTTCCACCTCCGAGAGGATCCCAAGTCTCATGACTAACCTAAGGTGAAGAGAGTGAGCCATGGCAGCGCCAGACGCTACAGCGTACGTCCCACATTGAGAGAGGATTGGAGCTGGCTCCGGAAAACAAATGAGCATTCCAAGTGAAAGGAACAGTTTGAGCAAAGAAACAGAGTCCAAAGGAATGTGATAAATCCAAGCATGACACCTTCTTTTGCATAATTTCCCTTGGGCGTCTGACACCACTGGGTGCCTCCCAAGCATCTGAGGCTTAGAGTCGTTTCTATACAGGCGACTCTTCCAAACTAGAGCGCTAAGTCCTGGCGATCTGGGACTCGGACCTTTCTCACCTTTGCACTCCCAGCACAGGATCCCACACTTGGTGCGCTACTCGTTTTCAAGGTCACCTTGTTGAAAGCATAGGGTCTGCCTTTGTGTGTCGGTGAAGGTGGTCATCCGTAGCTGGAGCCAGGGAGACTGGGGAGGGGAAGACAAGGGATGAAACCAGAATGGAGCTCGGAGCCGGATCATGAAACACTCCAGCCATAGAAGTAAAGAGTCAGACTGGATAAAGAAATTATGGGACATGTACTCCATAGAATACTATACAGCAGTAAGGAACAATGAAACCCAGTCATTTGAAACAAGATGGAGGGATCTGGAAAACATCATGCTGAGTGAATTAAGCCAGTCCCAAAGAGACAAATATCATTTGTTTTCCCTGATCGGCGACAACTAACTGAGCACCAAAGGGGAAACCTGCTGAAGTGAAATGGACACTATAAGAAACAATGACCTGATCAGCTTTTGTCCTGACTCTAGATGTACAATGTAATACTTTATCCTTTTTAGTATTTGTTGTTGTAGTAGTTGTTCTAGTACTAGTGGTTAAACTCTGTAAATAACACACAATTATTCTTAGGTGTTTAAATTTTAACTGAAAAGTGATCCCTGCTAAATTTAAGAGTGGAAAAAGAGAGGGAGGAGATGCACAATTTGGGACATGCACAATCAGTCTTGCCCCAAATGAAGGAGTTAGAAATGTGCCAGGGGATTCCAATACAATCCCATCAAGGTGGCATGTACCAATGCCACCTTGCTAGTCCAAGTGATCAATTTCAGTTCACATTCGATGGCTTAGACAGGTCTAAAAATCAAAGGGATCACACAAACAAGACAAGTGTCTGCTAATACTAACTGATAGAATCAAAAAAGGAGAGAAAGATCCAACATGGGAAGTGGGATACACAGCAGACTCATAGAATGGCAGATGTCCTAAACAACACTCCGGCCTCAGAATCAGCCCTTAAGGCATTCGGATCTGGCTGAAGAGCCCATGAAAGTATTGTAGGCATGGAAAGCCAAGATACCATGGAAAAGAAAAAAAGAAGAAGACCTAAATGAAAGATCTCTGTTAGTGAGATCCCAGTGGAAAGAACGGGGCCATCAAAGAAGGAGGTACCTTTCTCTGAAGGGAGGAGAGAACTTCCACTTTGACTGTGACCCTATCGGAACAATATCAAAGTCAGCGAACTCTAAAGGCTTCCATAGCCCTGGCAACTCATGACTAGAGCCTAGGGAGATTACTGACGCCATGAACAGGAGTGTCAAATTGTTAAGTCAGCAACAGGAGTCACTGTGTACTTACATCCCCTGTGGGATCTGTCCTTAATGTATTGTCTAATGTGCAGTGATGCTATAACTAGTACTGAAACAGTATTTTTACACTTTGTGTTTCTGCGTGGGTACAAACTGATGAGATCTTTACTAATTACATACTGAATCGATCTTCTGTATATAAAGATAATTGGAAATGAAAAAAAAAAAACAAACCTGGTGTTAAATTGGAAATGGCATAGAAAATTAATTAATTAAAAAAATATATATATTATGTAGGATCTCTGTCTTTAATGTGCTGTACACCCTATTTAATGCTATAACTAGTACTCCAACAGTATTTTTTTTTCTTTTCTTTTCACTTTGTGTTACTATATGGGGGGCAAACTGTTGAAACCGTTACCTAATATATACTAAACTGATCTTTTGTATACAAAGAGAATTGAAAATGAATCATGATGTGATAGGAAGGGGAGAGGGAGCGGGAGGGGGGAGGGTTGTGGGTGGGAGGAAAGTTTTGGGAGGGGGAAGCCATTGTAACCCATAAGCTATACTTTGGAAATTTATATTCATTAAATAAAAGTTTAATAAAAAAAAAAAGAAATAAAGAGTATGGGTGTATAGAGAACAGGAGCTGCTTTCATTGCGAAAGATTGGTGGTGGATAACCTTACAAGAACCTGTAATTATGGGCAAAAGCCCATGGAGACCAAGGACTATGAGAGACAGCATGAGGTAGAGACTCAGCAGCTGCTTAGAGTTCAGTGCCTACCACGTGTTCTCTAGGTGCTATTTACTAAATCCTCACAGTGCTCTAAAGTGGATACTATTATTCCCAATCTAGAATGGAGAACACTGGGGACCCCTGAGAACAAAGCATTCTTTTGAGCCAACAAGTACATGGAACCAGACAGAAGAAAAACTCTAGAGCTGGCCTAGAAGACACATACTATTCCTGGGAAGGGTCTCTTAGGAGAAGCCACAGCAGGTGTCCATTGAAACTCACATAAAATTACATCTTTGCAAAGATTGACCTTATGGGGAAATGTTTGAGATGCCAACTTAAAAATGTGCATAGGCTCATGTTTTTATTTTGCTTTGTTCTTTTTTTTAAATGGCGGTTATGGACTCTTTTTTAAAAGATATATTTATCTTATTTGAAAGACAAATTACAGAGAGGCACAGGCAGAGAGAGAGAAAGAGAGAGAAGTCTTCCATCTGCTGGTTCTCTCACCAGATGGCCACAACAGCTGGAGATGAGCCGATCTGAAGCCAGGAGCTTCTTCTGGGTCTCCTATATAGGTGCAGGGGCCCAAGGACTTGGGCCATCTTCCATTGCTTTCCCAGGCCATAGCAGAGAGCTGGACTGGAAGTGGAGCAGCCAGGACTCCAACCAGTGCCCATATGGGATGCCAGCACTGCAGGCAACGGCTTTACCCTACTACACCACAGCACCGGTCCCTGGAGTTCTTGTTAATTTATCTATTCTTAGTTTATTTGAAAGTCAGACAGACAAAAGGAGATCTTCCATTTGCTGGTTCACTCCCTAAATTCCTTCAACAGCCAGGGCTGGACAGGGCTGAAGCCAGAAGCCCAGAACTCCACCCTGGTATCCCAGGTATATGCAGGAACTGATCTACTTGAGCAATCACCCACTGCCTCCCAGGGTTCACGATAATAAGAAGCTGGATCAGAAATGGAGTACCCAGGACTCACACTCAGCCATTCCGATAGGAGATGCAGGTGTCAGCCTTGGCAGCTCATGACAAGAGCCTCAGGTGATCACTGACATCATAAATAAGAGTGTCTATTATTAAATCAACAACAGGAGTCACTGTGCACTTGCTCCCCATGTAGGACCTCTGTCCTTAATGTGTTGTACTATGAGAAGTAACAATAAAACTAGTCTTCAAACAGTACTTTATACTTTGTGTGCCTGTGTGGGTGCAAACTGTTGAAATCTTTACTCAGTGTAGAGTTGATCTTCTGTATATAAAGATAATTAAAAATGAATCTTAATGAAGAATGAGATGGAGAGGGAGTAGGAAATGGGATGGTTTGCGGGTGGGAGGGTGGTTATGGGGGGAAGAACCACTATAATCCAAAAGTTGTACTTTCGAAATTTATATTTGTTAAATAAAAGTTTTCTATAAACTAAAGATGTGGCCGGCACCGTGGCTCACTTGGCTAATCCTCCGCCTGCGGCGCTGGCATCCCATATGGGTACTGGTTCAAGTCCCGGCTGCTCCACTTATGATCCGGCTCCCTGCTAATGCATATGGAAAAGCAGCTGAGGATTGCCCAAGTGCTTGCACCCCTGCACCCATGTGAGAGACCCAGAAGAAGCAACTGGCTCAGTCCTGGAATTGCAGCCATGTGAGGAGTGAACCAGCAGATGGAAGATATCTCCGTCTCTCCTCCTTCTCTGTAACTCTACCTTTCAAATAAATAATAAATAAATCTTTAAAAAGAGAGAGATTAGGGCCCACATTGTGGTGCAGTGGATTGAGCTGCCACTGCTTGCAATGCTGGCACCCCTCAGTGGCACACTAGTTGGGGTTCCAGCTCCTTGCTCAATGCGTATGGGAAAGCATTGTACTGGGCCCCTGCCATCCATGTGGGAGACCCAGATGGAGTTCCGAGCTCCTCCTGGCTTTGGCCTGAAACAGCCTCAGCTGTTGCTATCATTTGGGTAGTGAACCAGAGACTGGAAGACTGAGTCAGTCTCTCTCTCTCTCTCTCTCTCTCTCTCTCGTTCTCTCTCTCTCGTTCTCTCTCACTCAGCTCTGCCTTTCCATTAAATAAATAAATCTTTTTAAAAAAAGAGTCAGAGAAATGAACCCTAAACTTCCCCCTCCTCAATCATCTCCTCCTCTTACCCGTGGAGGGTTGGATGGAGAGGCACTGCTCTAAGCTTAGCCAAGCAAAGCGGTGCACACCACCACAAGATCGCCTCCCACCTCCGCTGTTGACCTTCCTGCCTCCTTTTCGAGGGCACTGTCTACTCCTGGCTCAGAAATTAACTCATCAATGGAGCATAAAATTCCTTCTTGCCAAGAGCCCACAAAGAAGGTAACTGCCTGTTTTTTGAAATAAAAGAAATTCACTTTCTTGATGTTAAATAGGAAACATGTGTCATCTGAAAACAATGAGTAAGTCGATGTAGCGCTCCACCAGGGGCTTCCCCTTCATTAAGATTTCATCAATATTGAAACAGACAAGGCTTGAGGAAAAGAAAAAATTTTAAATTAACTTAAGGGTGCAGCTGAGACGGGCAATAAGGCATGAGTAAAAACCCAACACATTCGGTTCTCCCAAGGAGAAATGGACGTGAGCGGCTCTCTTGGGCTCTCAGAGGCTTGCATATGGTAAGGCTAAATTGAACAGCCCTCTGGAGAGGATGCCGACAGCCAGAACCCATTAGCATCAACACAGACAGCAATGAGAAAGCATGTGACTTCGGTAGCGCAGTCCCATAAATAAGAAAATTGCTCAAGTATTCAAAACTGCAAGATGTTGAAAGCTAGGTATATGAAGAAAACGAAAGCACAACAGTAGGAAAGGGGGTAAGTCAGCAACTCTCTCCCTTTTCTCTGCAAGATTATTTCACCGCACCAACACTTACACTCTTCCCTCAACTGCAGGATTGCTGAGGGATGGGGATGAAGAACAATCGTCCTTCATTACTCTTCTCCCTAAGGGAGGAGGAGACAGAGAGAATTTCTAAATAGGTTGACTACTTTTCTCCCAGGCAACTTTTCTCCAACTGGGGGGAGAGGGGGCGGGGTTATAAAACAGACACAGGTGAAATCATTTTTTTTAAAGTACAAGACAGAACAAGATGTTTTTGGAAAACTAAGTAGTGAACAGATAAGGCATCAGAGTTATTCGTGTGCATAGGACTCCACGTGGCTCTACGCATGCCCAAGTAAGGAACACATCCTCACGAGTCTATCAGCATCTACTTTTAGAGTGAGGGGTAAGTATAAGAATAGTAGTGCCCCAGCTCATCCATCAAATACTCAAATACAACCAAGAAAGAGGCCCAGACAACTACAAGCAGCTCTCTGTTTCAACCAGAATGTCTTCAATAGTTAGCAATGAAGACCCAACTACAGATGGTCTCAACTCTAAGGGAATTTATTTTCTTACGTAACAAAAGCCCGGTAGAAGATCAGTTCCAGAGTTGATTAATTCAGTGGCTCACCACTGTGGTCATCAACCCAGGGTCTTTCCATCTTCCTGCTTCCTCATGGGTCTGTGAGTTAGGTCTTCTCATAATCACAAGACACTTACAACAGCACATCCTCAAACACCAGTGTCCAGAGGTTTGTGTCTCTTTTTAGGAGCTAAGCTGCTTTGATCAGAAACTCTTTCCCATCTTCTTATCCAATAGTAAATAATGGCCTATGCCAAAGCCATTCATATGAGTCCTCCATGGTCAGCTTGGCTGAGTTCCCATGGGAGAACTCAGGCTTAAGCTCATGGTTCTGGGTAAGCGACTGGCAGTGCACACTAGGCTTAAAGAGAGTCCTTGCCACCAGATCCACAATGGATAATTTCCATCATTTTTTTCTGTTTCCTATTTTGCTCTTTGAAGAGCCTAATGAATACAAGGTTTGAAGAAATCAACGCTATCTGAAATTGATTTATGCTGGGAATCTGATTTTTTTTTTAAATTTTTGACAGGCAGAGTGGACAGTGAGAGAGAGAGAGAGAGAGAGAAAGGTCTTCCTTTGCCGTTGGTTCACCCTCCAATGGCCGCCGCGGTAGGCGCGCTGTGGCTGGCGCACCGCGCCGGTCCGATGGCAGGAGCCAGGTGCTTCTCCTGGTCTCCCATGGGTTGCAGGGCCCAAGCACTTGGGCCATCCTCCACTGCACTCCCTGGCCACAGCAGAGAGCTGGCCTGGAAGAGGGGCAACCGGGATAGGATCGGTGCCCCGACCGGGACTAGAACCTGGTGTGCCGGCGCCGCAAGGCGGAGGATTAGCCTATTGAGCCGCGGCACCGGCCAGAATCTGATCTTGTTCTAAATGAGCAATATGAAATCTTCTTCCAGGTCACATTGCCCCAAAATATCAGAAAATAGTTGGACTACCTAATTTCCTTATTTAGAAAATACTGTTTCACATGAACAAGTTCCAATCTACAGGATGACAGTCATCAAGTTTTGTCAACTTAGCAGTTTTTTCTGTGGGAAAGTACAAACTCTCACCACCTATGCCATTCTAGTAAACCTGCCAACCATAGTACCCACTGCAGGGGTAGACACGTGGTGGCCCAGGGCTTGGCAATTACGGCACTCCAGTCCCCGAATCAGTCAGACACTTAACCCAGGCAGGGACAAAAAAAAAAAAAATCCTCTGAGATTTACTAGGTAGAAGCCAAGAGAATAAGTGTCATACTTTTTTTTTTTAATCATTTGATACTTGGATCCTGAGAGCCACAGGAGAAAACAGTCAAAGCAATAAAACACACACACACACACACACACACCCTACAGACAAATACCAGGAGAGAGAAAGAAAGAGGTAAATGCAGCCAGCCGGAAGCTATAAATGTCCCAGTGCTGGCAGATTGCGTGATTGGCCCCAAATTTTGTCTCTGTGTTTGCCATAAGCCTTTCAGCCTTCCCCACTTCCAAAGAGAGAGTATATTTCCCCACTCCCTGGCATGGGTCTTGGCCAGATGACTGTGAATGGGATATGAGTAGATATGACACAAACAAGGACGTGGATGGGCCTTTGCCAAGACCAGGAGAAGAACGTGCCTCAGCTTACCTGCTGGTCTCAGGGAGATAAGAAACACACGGAGCAGACAAACGGCTCTGCATCACAGCCTCGGGAGCTTAATCTGCTGATGCATGAGCAAGCTCTGCTGAGGTCAGCAGAGCTGGTCCAGCCATCCCAGATGTGTGAGCTAAATAAATGCTTGCTGTCCCGTGTCACTTAGAGAGATGTGGTTATTTCTTACGCAGAAATGGTTGACTAATATACCACTTATATGAGCCAATAGATTACCCCCCCTTTTCTTCATTTCATATTTCTGTTTGCTTGCTTGTTTTTAGACACCAAAATGGAGGCTAGAAAATGGAAAAGTTTCTTGTCTGTTTTGTTTTCTGTTACATCCCCAAAACCAGTAACAGCGGTTGGGACGTTGTAGGCACTCACCAAGTATGTGATGACTACAGCAAGTTGGACTCTATATCTATCACTCAAACGAGAGCCATGGATTGGAACACAAGCCACAACTCAAATGTTTGTTGTCCTTTGATCTCACAACATGTATTTACGTCACAAAAATCACGTCAGTAGAATCCGTCCAGTGGTTTCTCCCACGTTTGGAGGATTTTTCAGTGTTAACAAACTGTTGATGTATCAAAGACCATCAGGAAAATAGGGATGAGTAACTAATGAAGTCAATCCCCACTCATTTCTTAGCAGAGAAAACACTCATCCAGCCCTGAACTCTGCCAGCCGAGGCCACACTGTGCCGCTGATTTGCACGTTAGTCCCGTTACTTACACCACTGGTGGTGATTAATTACACCAAGATGGCTTAGTATCATATGGCTGCCATTTGGTTTTGGGTTTTTACTTCTTGTTTCATGCAGAAAAATTGCAAGAACAGAACAAGACTACCATATGCCTTTGACTCAAGTTCACTGATTGTTGGCATTGGCTCCATTTGCTTTATCCTATGCGCACTCTGTTATTTTCTCCCTGGACCATGAGAAGAAGGGAGAGACAGAGAGATCCTCCATGCGCGGGTTCATCCCTCAAATGGCCACAAAGATTGGTCTCTCATTCTTTTTTAAATGTTGGGTAGAAACCACCAGTGAGGCAGTGATGGTATGGAATTGACTGGGTTGTAGAACGTCCAGATATTAGGCTGAACTTTGGAGATTTTTCTGGGTGCGTCTGGAAGGGTGTTCCTAGATGAGATTCGCATTTGAATTGGTGGACTCGGTCAGGCAGAGTGCCCTTCTCAATGCTCCTGGGTGTCATGCGACCCACGGAGGGACGGAAACTACAGGGAGGATTCTTGGGGCCTCCTGTTGGCTGGCTCTGGGACACAGACCCTCTCCCACCCTCAGACTGAGACTTAATTGGCTCCTCTGATTCTCAGGACTTGGGATTTGGACTTCCCAGCTTGAACTTCTGAACCTCCACACTCATGTGAGCTAAAGGCTCGTATTAAAATTCTCCCTTGGCCGGCGCCGTGGCTCAACAGGCTAATCCTCCACCTTGCGGCGCCAGCACACCAGGTTCTAGTCCCGGTTGGGGCGCCGGATTCTATCCCGATTGCCCCTCTTCCAGGCCAGCTCTCTGCTATGGCCCGGGAAGGCAGTGGAGGATGGCCCAAGTGCTTGGGCCCTGCACCCCATGGGAGACCAGGAGAAGCACCTGGCTCCTGGCTTCGGATCAGCAAGATGCGCCGGCCGCAGCGGCCATTGGAGGGTGAACCAATGGCAAAAAGGAAGACCTTTCTCTCTGTCTCTCTCTCTCTCTCTCTCTCCACTCTGCCTGTCAAAAAAAAATTCTCTATATATATATATTTATTCTTCTCATTGGTTCTCTGTCTCTGGGTAACTCTGAATAAGACAAAAGCCAGCTAGTTCTGGCCTTTGTTGGGAGGTTTTGATTATTGATTCAATCCATCTCCTTAACAGCTCATTATGAATTTTCTATTTCTTCATGAAAGTTGAAGTCCTCGTAGTTTGTGTGTCTCTAGGAATTCATCTGTTCCATCCAGGCCACCTAAATTGTTGAAGTACAACTGTTGATGGTATTCTCATTCCTTTCATTGCTATGATGCTGACTGCGCTGTTCCCCTTTCATTTCTGATTTTGGTGACTTGAGTGTTCTTTTCTTTTTCCCTTCATCAATCTAGCTAAAGGCTTGTCAATTTTGTCCAAAAAATGTTAATTTCATTGATTTTCTCTGTTGTGTTTTTGTTCTCCATTTTGTTTATCTCCTTTAAACATTCACATCACCTCCTTCTGCTGGGTTCAGGTTTAGTTTCTTCTTTTTCTAGTTCCTCAATGTGTAAAGTTAGGTTGTTGATTTGAGACCTTTCTTCTGTTTCAAGTAATTACAGCTGTAAATAGACCTCTTCAAGCTACACCCCACAGGTTTTGGTATGCTGTGATTTCTTCTTATTTGGTTCAAGGTATTTTCTAATTTGGCCATCCATCTCTCTAGCCACTGGGAAGGACACTGGTAGACGGGACAGTAACTACAGCGGCTCCCAGTGCTTTGGCAAAACCTCAGGATGCAGGGTCTTCTGGTGAAGCACCTGCAACTTCACATTGTTGCAGCGTTTGCTGTCTCCTTGGGGTTCAGCTCTATAGAAGTTTGCTGTGAGGGGCTGGCACTGATGCACAGCGGGTTAACTCCCCGGCCTGAAGTGCCAGCATCCCATGGGCGCCAGTTGTAGTCCCGGCTGCTCCTCTTCTGATCCAGCTCTCTGCTATGGCCTGGGAAAGCAGTAGATGGCCCAAGTCCTTGGGCCCCTGCACCTACATGGGAGACCCGGAGGAACCTCCTGGCTCCTGCCTTCAGATCGGCGCAGCTCCGGCTGTTGCAGCCAATTGGGGAATGAACGAGTGGATGGAAGACCTCTCTCTCACTCTGCCTCTCCTCTCTCTGTGTAACTCTGACTTTCAAACAAATAAATAAATCTTAAAAAAAAAAAAAAAGTTTGGTGTGGCTGAACCAAGAAAGAGAGCATATGCAGCCTTCTACAGAAATTATGATTGCATGAAAGATTTTCAGATGAAGAACCCTGGTGTTTTTCAGAATGCAAAATGATTTGGAGATGTAGAGAATGTCTTTGGATTGAACTCTGTAGAAGTTTGTCACTGACCTGTGTTCCAAAACTAAGAAACATGAGACATGTGGGCTGAGGAATAATTTCTCTTGATAAATAAGTGCTCTGGAAAAAAAAAAATGTTCTCCAATTTCTCATGTGATTTCTTCTCTGACTCACTGGAGGTTTCCGAATATCATTTAATTTCCACAAATCTGTGTGTCTTCCTACTGCTAATAATTTCTAGTTCCATCCTATTGTGATTATAAAAGATTCATTGTAAGATTTCAATCTTGTTAACTTATTCAGATTTTGTGGTCTAACATATGGTATATTCTGGAGAATGTCCCTCACGCCCTTGAGAAAAATGTGTATTCTACTTTGTTGGGTTGAGTTTTCTATATATGTCTTTTAAGTATGATTGGTCTCCAACTTTGTTCAGCTTCTGTATACCCTATTGATCTGTCTAGTCATTCTCTCAATTTTTAAGTTCTTTATATAATGAAGACACTAACTCTTCAATATCATATTCTGCAGATATTTTCTTCCTCTTTGTCTTTTGACTGTGCTTATGATGTTTTGTGCAGAGCAAAAAAAATCAAAATTAAAACACTTTTAACTGTTTCAGGATTTTGAGATATAGTCTTTCTTGACGCCCAGGGTATGAGGAAATTTACCTATTTTTTTCTTGAAGTACTTATAATTTTTTTAAAGATTTATTTATTTATTTGAAAGTCAAAGTTACACAGAGAGAAGGAGAGGCAGAGAGAGAGAGAGAGGTCTTCCATCCAGTGGTTCACTCCTCAATTGGCTCAACGGCCAGAGCTGTACCTACCCGAAGCCAGGAGTCAGGAACTTCTTCTGGGTCTCCCACATGGGTGCAGGGGCCCAAGGACTTGGGCCATCCTCTACTGCTTTCCCAGGCCACAGCAGAGAGCTGGATTGGAAGTGGAGCAGCCAGGACTCGAACCAGTGCCATATAGGACGCTGGCAATGCAGGCAGCAGCTTTACCCATATACCACAGCGCCAGCCCCGTAATTTTTTATACTTCAATTTCTATTCACTTGGACTTCATTCCTATATATGATATGAATTATGGATCTATACTTTTAAGTAGCAATAAGTTATTCCAATAACATGTCCATCCTGGCTCCAGTGATTTGAGATGCCATCTTTATCATATCCATGTGTACTTAGCCCCATTTCCAGACTCAATATGTCTATTTTTGTACTAGTACTACACAAGTGCAGCAGTAGGGACTCGCATGTCTTGTTTTAATGTCTGACAGGGCTAGTTCCTCCTTGCTGATTTTCCCTCTAGAATCTTCCTAGCTATTCTTCCATCTTTATTTTTCTATAGCACTTTTAGTATTAACTTGTGTCACTCCATTAACAAATCTGTGCATAGTTTTAAAAGAATCAGATTAAATCTATAAATTAATCTAGAGAAAAACAATACCCATATGAGGCTCAGTTGTCCTACCCAAGAGCAAAGATCTCTTTGCATTTGTGCAAGTATACTTCATTGTCTCTCAGAAGATTCCTTCCTCTTAACAAAGGAGAAATTCACTTCTAATTGTGGAACCTTATGCTTCATTTGCTGTTAGGAGAACCCCTAACATGCTTCATCCTCAGACGAACACCAACTATGTAAAACAAAACCATATGGGAGAAGAGTATCTTTTTTGCATTCAGGGACTTGCCTATTAAAGTAAATGAGACATAGCCTGTTCTTCTGCCCTTTAATTAGGAAGGCAAAACAAGTTACAGCAAAAAATAGACACTACCCTCAAAGAACGTTCAAGTTGATTCATTCATTCATTTGGTCAACAACTATGTTCAGGCTTTGAAAGTTGGGTGAAATTTACATTACTTTTTAACTCTATTTTAACACTATTTTTTCACAAACTTTTTGAGGGTGCCTGGGATTTACTGACAAAATGTTCAGTCTATGGCAAGTGACTCTCTGGCTCTGAGGAAGACAAAGATCTTCTCTTCAGAAGCGTCCCAGTCTGCAGGGGAGACAGGCACTTCACCAGGCAGCCCAGCAACCCAGACTCCAGGAACAGTGGCTTCTCTGTCGCTTCCTTCCTTTTGCTCATGGAGTGTCCTTTGGACCGTGATGCTCTGACCTACCCTGTCACTATCTTTGTCCTTTTTCCAATCCTACATCAGATTCTTCTTCTGAGAAATCTTTTCTGAACACCTTGTGCAGAATTAAGGATCCTGCTCCTTAGAGTGTCTTCTGTTCACATTGAATCATTTCAGTATGGTCCTCTCTCTCCCACTGACCTTAACATAGGGATGAATAGCTGTGTTTTATTCGTTGTTGATTCTTTCACAGTGCCAAGAATAGTAAACTGCTGGGACCAGTGCTGTGGTGTAGCAGGTAAAGCTGCCGCCTGCAATGCCAGCATCCCATATGGGAGCCATTTTGAATCCCAGCTGCTCCATTTCTGATCCAGCTCTCTGCTATGGCCTGGGAAAGCAGTAGAAGATGGCCCAAGTCCTTGGGCCCCTGCATCCACATGGGGGACCCTAGGGGAAGCTCCTGGCTCCTGGCTTCAGATCGGCCCAGCACTGGCCATTAAGGCCATCCAGGAAGCGAACCTGCAGATAGAAGACTTCTCTCTCTCTCTCTCTCTCTCTCTCTCTCTCTCTCCCTTCTCCCTCTCCCTCTGCCTCTGCCTCTGCCTCTGCCTCTGCCTCTCTGTTACTCTGCCTTTCAAATAAATAAAGAAATCTTTACAAATAATAGTAAAATGCCTTATCAAAAACATTGTTCTTTATGTTGAGATGTCCTGAATCTCAACAGCCTTCCTATATTTGGAGAATTTCCAATCTTGTGAGTTTTGGTATAAGCAGAAAATGCTGCATACTTCAAAAGCTGAAAATGTCAGAAACTCACTTTACCAAGTCTCCCTGGAAGGAGTGCCTGTTGCTTGATGTAAAGAGCATTAATTAGACTCCATGGTTGAATCAGGAGCTAGTAACACAAAGAACCAGAAAGAATGCGTGTGTCCAGTTGTGATGGTGACTGAAACAGCAGGGGTAGCAAAGGTCATTCCTAGATTCCCACACAAGAGGAGTTGGCCAGTGGAGGAGACAGGAAACATGAAATGGAACCACAGTATCAGGGTGTATAAATTTCCCTTAGAATGTCACCGTTTTATAAGTACTGAGAAAACCAAAAAACTTCACACAAACAGCCTCAAATTCCTCTAAGAGGAAGCATTTGTCCTCAGACTACTGCTGCTACCTACGATCCTGGACATGGACCACTCTAGAGGTTTCAGAGCCACAGAAGGCTTGAATCCATTTGAACTGCTCATTCTCTATCCATGTGTGAATTTATCTTTCCTGTAATTCTGAGCTTTCTCCATACTGTGCTCCCTACTGGGACACTTTTGTTAACATCCTAAAACCTTTCTCCATGTACAAATACGCCAGGAAGAAGAGAAATGTAGATTTAAACACATTGAGACACAATCTCCTATCAGACTGACAAAAAATCCCAACATCTGACGACAGACTCTGTCCATAAGACTAAGGAAAGACAAATGCTCTCATTTATTGCCAAGGGAAATGTGTCTGTGACCTCTAGGGAGGGAATTCAGATACACTGATCCTCCAATGCATTTATATGATCCTATCCAAAGATGGATTTTGAAAGAAGAAAAAGAGTAGGAAGTGGAAGAGGAGGGGTGAAGGAAAGAATAATTATGCTTACATAATTCACTGTGGCATTATCCATGAAAGCAGAGGACTACAAGGAAGCCATATTTTCATCAGTGGGAACTGGTTGAATGGAGTACTATACAGACATAAAAAGAATGAAGAAAATGTCTGTATATTGATATGGGTATCCCATATATATCATTTAACTATACATTATATGCAATGTATAATATTATTGATTTTTCAGTAACAATATGTGTCAAATATAATTTATATTACACATAAGTTAGGATATACTATTAAATTTTAGAGCAAGAAAATTATTAGATGCTTTATTTTTGTAAGAAAGGATAGCAAATTTAAATATATATAATTTAAATACATATATATGTAATATGCATGTTTACTTATATGCCCAAAAGGAAATGATGCAAGGCCAAATAGGTATTAACGAAAATGGTTACCATAGAGGGGGTATAGACAGGCAATAGCAACGGAAGGAAAACACCTATGAAGGTATTTTTACGTAGTTTTTACTTCAGAGCCATTGCAAAAGCTTTACATAACTATAAACCTAAAATTAAAAAGAAAAGACCCTTTAAAACAAATAGAAACAAATCATCTTGACCGCTTAATTGTACAGCAAGTTAGTGGCATAGCTACTTAGAGAAAAAACTACTTCAAGAACTTCTAAAACATAGTATTTTGATAGAAATTCCAAGTGGGTTATACTTTAAGACTAAAGTCAAAGAACTATAAATAAATTTTAAACTGCATTTAGTGTAACACTGTCAGTAGTTCTGGTGTTTAGAAATTATTATGACTATAAGTCAGGGTGCAATAACTGAGTAATTGTGTTCATTTTGGGGAGACTCAAGATTTTCAGCACAAGGGAAAAGATATGGAACCATAAAATGAGGGTAGTTTAAAGGAAAATCCTGTATTTTAAACTTGAATTAGAAATCTTAATATAAATGGATTTTTCTTTTCAAAAACATAATTTCTAGCTTTGGCCATCAAAAGGCCTATGAATAGTAATAATTCAACAGCAAGAAACACTCTCAGGGCCCACATTATGCTCTATAAACATAATTTACCACCAAAAGAAATGACGATTCTTTGGAGAAATGACAGTTCAAGATGCAAGACAGGAAATGTGTAAGATGAGCCTGAGAAATATTGTACCAGAAACAAAGGCAAAGGGTAGTTTGGGCCTTACCAAAAGGACATAGAACCAACAATGCAGCAGGTTAAAATAGCTAGAAAACACAGGCAAATCCATTGGTCATCATTGGGGATTGCTTAGGCATTAACACATAAACTCATTGCTCTGAAGAGTTTAGAGTAAAGAGAGAGCACCAAGCATTTATCCTGCTTTTACATAGCATGGTATTTTAGGGCAGCCAAAGAATTGCTGGGATAAAGCCCTGTAAAGAAGTCTTCCTTAATTAATTGATAACAGAATGAGAAAATCACAAGTTTTCAACAGCTAATGAAATGACAGATTTTCTAAGCAGCCATCATCAATGAACCCAACACCATTATGTGAGAGATGGTGGGAGGGATGAAGCTGACTCCCCGTCCACCTATTGATCAAGCTGTGCCTCAGTGAAATCAGGAGAAGCAGATACCATGTGCTTCAAGAAGTGGTGCCATACCCGGGACACCCATGAAATGCTCCTGTCCAGATAAAATGAACCTGTGCTCAATCAACCCTCCAACCTCAATCACCGAGCTACAGGAGAGACAGGCTACCAACACCACAAGCAGTGCGGTCAGGTACATCCACAGAATGAGGACATCCTATGGAGATAAAGGACCCAGTTTCACCAGCAAAAAAAAAGAGAGCAGATGTCAAATAAAAGAGACATCTGATCCCCAACAATCAAGTGCAATGTGTGGCCCCTCTTTGGGTGCCAATTCAAAACAACCCCAGTGGAAACACAAGTCTTTGGGATTATTAGAGAAAATGTGAGTAAGCAGTGGCTATTAGATGATATTAGGTTATTAATAATTTTGGTAAGTAGGCTAATAAAACAGTTATTATGTTTTTGTTTTTTTTTTTTTAATTTTTGACAGGCAGAGTGGACAGGAGAGAGACAGAGAGAAAGGTCTTCCTTTTGCCGTTGGTTCACCCTCCAATGGCCGCCGCGGTAGGCGCGCTGCGGCCGGCGCACCACGCTGATCTGATGGCAGGAGCCAGGTGCTTCTCCTGGTCTCCCATGGGGTGCAGGGCCCAAGCACTTGGGCCATCCTCCACTGCACTCCCTGGCCACAGCAGAGAGCTGGCCTGGAAGAGAGGCAACCGGGACAGGATCGGTGCCCTGACCGGGACTAGAACCCGGTGTGCCGGCGCCACAAGGCGGAGGATTAGCCTATTGAGCCACGGCGCCGGCCAACAGTTATTATGTTTCTTAGAAAATCCTTACCACTGGGGCCAGTGTTGAGGCTGCTCCCCTTCCCACCCAGCTCCCTGCTAATGCACCTGGGAAAGCAGCAGAAGATGGCCAAGTGCCTGGGCTCCTGCCACCCACGTGGGAGACCTAGATGATAGTTCCAGACTCTTGGCTTCAGCCTGGCCTAGCAGTGGCCATTGTGGCCATTTGGAGAGTGAACCAACAGATGGATGATCTCTCTCTCTCTTTCTCTCTCCCTCCCTCCCTCCTTCTCTTTCCCTCTCTCTCCTTCTTTCTCTGTCATTCTGCCTTTCAAATTAAAAGAAAACCCTCATCGCGTAGAGCAACATTCTGAAGTATTTACTAGCAAAACAACACAGAAGCTGGGATTTGCTTTAAACCACTCAAGAAAAAAATTTGAAAGAGGGAACAGATAAAATAAGAACAACATAAAAGTAGACAATACATATAGAAGCCCATTATAGTATTTTGTGTTTTCATACACATTTGACATTTTCTATCAGACAGAACAAAACTTAACAGAATAAACAAATAATGGCAAAAAGAATAAAGAAAAAAAAAAACACAACCACAATAAAATCCCTGACACGGAACAGCACTGGAGCCATCAGAGGGTGGGTGTCCTCATTATATACTTGCTGTGAATTTGCCACTCCAGGGTTCTGGGCCTCACTTCCTCTATTCACAAAGCGAGAAGCTGGATTTTGACTTCTAAAGATGCTTCCAATGCTAACGTGTTGTGAATAGGTTACTTACTCTGAAATCCCCATCTCTGGCTCCTTCCTAAGAACCTTTCCCAACCAAGTTGCTGTAAACAAGGCAGAAGTTCCAAGAATACTTTCTCTTAGACATAGCTTGCATAGCTTACTTTCTATTCTCTCCTGCACAGAAAGCACCAGAATTAACTCCTGTATATCTGAATCAGTCAGAACTTCTGCACACACACACCCCCACACACACACACATCTGCTTCTGTTACATGTGTGTGTCCCTGTTGTATGTCAGACTGTAAACTAAGACACTGTCAACCCAGCATTTGGGTGTTGGCTTTAATCATACTGATGACTTAGCACATTGTCAACATGCAGCAAATGTATAACACCATAGCACGGGGGTATAAATAGTGAACTTTCTTGGCAGTCTTGCAGCTGGCTTAACTGTCCATGGTCAGGGTACAAAGCCCTGTGTTTTCAGCTCTAATTTGCTGTTCCTTGTCCTGCCCTACACGGCTCATCTTCATCTGGTGGATGGTATTTCCAGGCACAAGCAGAGGAGTTTGCTGCAAAATCAACCTCATCCACAGGGTTTCGCATTTCCCTCCCTCAATAAAGACAGGACTGCCTTTTCTGTGTGAACAACATAAATTTCACAATAAACTATCTATCTACTCATCATGATACATTTTATTGCCTTTTCTCCTACAATTTTGTCCAAAATCTGCAAGTTCATCATTCAGACACCTCATCCAAAATGGGAGTCTGGGCGTGGCAGTGATGTTTGGCATCTGTCACTCGAACATTTGATATGAGTTCAAATCAATGCTGCTGGTTTGCGTCCTAAGATGCTGCTTTTTACCCAGCAGTGACCACACGCAAGCTTATGCGGATTTCTTTTCTTCCTATTTTTGGAGTTTGGGGTGAGCGGAGGTTTTACTTTGAAATGTTTGATCAACTCCAATCTCATCCACATACCTTGTGGATGTGTAAAACTCATTTAACCCATTTTCTAAACTCTAGAAGGACCTGGTCTAAGGCTCATAAACAATGCAGGTAGATGAATTTCACAACTCCTGAGGCAGTGTTGGAAAAAAAAAAAAACTTTAATCTTTAAAAAAAGAAAACTTTAATCCTTAAAAAAAAAAAGAATATGCCCAAGAATGAGTGATTAGTCTAGTAGTTAAGACATCTACATCCTGTTCTATATCAGAGTATCTGGGTTTTATTCTGGACTCCAGTGGCTGATTCCAACTTCCTGCCAAAGCAGACCCTGGGAGACAGAGCAATGATGGCTCAAGTAATTGGGTTCCTGCCACCCTTATAGGATGGGAGGCCTGGATAAAATTTCTGGCTCTCCAGTGCTGTGGCGTAGCAGGTAAAGCCACTGCCTGCAGTGCCAGCATCCCATATGGGTGCCTGTTCAAGTTCTAGCTGCTCCACTTCCAATTCAGTTCTCTGCTATGGCCTGGGAGGGCAGTGGAAGATGGCCCAAGTCCTTGGGCCCCTGCACCCATGTGGCAGACTCGGAGGAAGCTCCTGGCTCCTGGCTTGGGATTGGCACAGCTCCGGCCGTTGCAGCCAATTGGGGAGTGAACCACCGGATGGAAGATATCTCTCTCTCTCTCTCTCTCTCTGCCTCTACCTCTCTGTTACTCTGTTTCAAATAAATAAATAAATCTTTAAAAAAAATAATGCCTGGATCTCAGGCCAGGCCCTGGAGTTGTGGCCATTTAGGGAATGAACCAGCAGATCCCTCTCTCTCCCTCTCTCACTCCCTCTCTCCCTCTCCCCCTCCCTTCTTCCCTCCTTCATTCCCTCCCCTATCTCAAATAAACAAAAAGAAAATTGTAATATGTCCAGAAATTTCTATCAGAGGTTTGTTTTTTGTTTTTTTAAAAAAAGGACCTCCCTGCTGTTGCAAGTGACCTCGCACAACTCGGCTGTCCCATCCTTGACTGAAAACGACAGGACTGTGTATCCCGAGTGACCGGGAAACCCTTCAGCCAGTGCTCTACACACAGGGCAGAGACAGCGCCCACGACTCTGGGAAGAAGAACATAAAGCGCTTAACACAGTGTCTGGCAGCCAGAGGCACACGAGAGAGTTCCTTCTGAACACTCCTTACATCCTTTGAAGTCCGCGCACACAGTATATTTTGCAATAAATATTTGTTGGATAAATACATTGAATGGTCTAACGAGAAAAATAAGTTATCCCATAGCCATGAACGCCTTACCATGCCAATGTAATTTGTGGAGGACTTTTACACAGCGTGTTAAGCTACAGAATGCCCAACACAGACTTCCTACGCTGATTTTAAAAATTTAACAAGAAGAGAGCTCATCAGGAAGGTGCATTTACTCAGATGAATCAAAGACAAATCTAGGGGCAATCATGTTTCATTTGTACAGGGTCCTTCTGGAATCAAAGCGCTCACCACCTATCTCATTAACCCTTACAACACCCACAGAGGCAGGGAAATGGCCAAGACCATGGCCTTGGACTGCAGGAGAGAGCCCCAGGCCCGGGACGGTGAAAAGGCTTGTCAGCCGCCACATCAAGTGAGTGACTAATGGAGCGAGCAGCGGAACTCATTCTACACTTCACCCTTGGCACGCCTTCCGATCTTACCACGAGGCTGCCAAACCTCTCGATGGTTTTTTACTCCAAAATCCAATTTAAAACCAACCCTCCTTTTAAAAGAAATCAGCCGAGAGTAGAAGATTCGGTAACTAAGATGGGGGGAGGGGATCAGCTGGGGTTTTGGTTTTTTGAGTTATTTTGTTTTTGTGATTCCACAGCTATCACTCCAAACGTCTCGGGGAGACAACAGAAGCCAATCACCACTGAGGAGCCAGCGTCTGCACAGGCGAATCGCTACATTTTCAAGCCACCAAACTGGACTCTAATTTGTACCTGAAAACCCAACGGCTTGGTTCTGAGTTTCCACCGAGGGCGGTGGCCGCTGAGCCGGTTTCTTCCTCGGTTTTTTGCATGCTGCTGCTTGCAGGGGGTGATGGGTTACCAAATTGCTTTTTTTTTTTTTTTAACTGTATCCTCAGAATATGGGTTACCAAAATTTTCCGATATTTCAACCTCTTAATTTCCGCCCCAGAAGCCTTCAGGGTGAGTTGCAAGCCGTGAGTGTTCCTGGACTGGAAAACCAAATGCACAAAGGCCCAAATGACCCAAGGCTCCCAGGAGTTCGGTGACACCGCAGTAACTGTGGCCCCGCAGTCTAAAACCCGTCTCACGGCGAAGACACGGCGGGACCGGCTCTCCCGGAGGAGGGGGAAGGGCCGGGCCCGTGGACGCGGAGCTCGCCCGGTCTCCGCAAGGATGGAGTGCACCGGCTCCGGGATGGCGCTCACAAGCCGGGTGTCTTGAACGCCGAGCGCCTGCCGCGCGCTCCCGCTCCCGCACGCGGGCCCCGCGCCCCGGGCCCCAGCCTCCCGGCCAACTCCGGCTTCCCAGAGCCTCAGCTCGGGTTTTCTGCCTCCCTGGCCGACGGGCTCTTCCCGTTTCCCTGCCCCGTTGGGGATCGGAGAGCGGCCGAGTCGCCGACTTGGGAAAACCTGCGCCGGCGCGGGGCTGCGTCCGCCCGGCCCTCGCAGCCCCACGGGCGGCGGCGCACTGTGCCCTCCAGGCTCGGGCTGCGCCGCGTCACCAAATGGGCTGACTGCCCGAGCGCGCTGGGCGGTGGTGGGGACACCAAGGGATTCTGCGAGGGCGCCTCTCAGCCTTCCGGGCTCCCGGGGTTCAGCCCGCCGCACCGATGCTGGGGGCCGCTCTCTTCACTCCTTCCCTAGGAAGGCTGAGGCTCGGCCCTGGATCCCGGCTCTCGGGACGCTGGCCTGCCTTCCACATCTGCCAGTTGCTGGGCCACTCTGGGCAGGTGACTCGCCCTCGCTGGCCTGGGCTTTCTCTGAAAGTCGGGGGGCTGGGGGGGGGGGGGAGGGATTGTAACACCTACCCAGGAGGACTGTTGTGACACCAGAACAGGATGCCTTCCGCGTGCCCGCGCCCAGGGATGGTTTAAGTCATGGCAGGGGCTGTTGGGCAGAACTGGATAGACCTTGCTAAATCCTGCTGCCCTCTTTCCCCCTAGGCGCACACACAGGTACACACGTGGTGTGAGGACTCCCTATGCAGAGCAACCTAAGGAAACAGAGGAGGTAGCTGAAGGGAAACCCTGTGCTAGCGCTACTGCCAGCCCAGGGTGTTTTTTTATTTTTACTTTTTAAAGATTTATTTTTTAATTTATTTGAAAGGCAGAGTTACAGAAAAAAAGGGAGAGGGGCCGGCGCTGTGGCACAGTGGATTAGGGCCACAGCCTGCAGTGCCTGCATCCCATATGAGTCCCTGCTGCTCCTCTTCCAATCCAGCTCTCTGCCATGGCCTGGGAAAGCAGTAGAAGATGGCCGGGGTCCTTGGGAGCCTGAACCTGCGTGGGGGACCCGGAGGAGGCTCTTGGCTCTTGGCTTCGGGTCAGCTCAGCTCAGCTCTGCCCATTGTGGTCATTTGAGGCGTGAACCAGTGGAATGGAGGACCTCTCTCTCTCTGGCTCCACTTCTCTCTGTAACTCTTTCAAATAAATAAAATAAATCTTAAAAAAAAAAAAATGGGGAGAGACAGAAAGAGAGATCTTCCAGCAGCTGGTTCACTCCCCAAAATGGCCACAACTCCAGGAGCCTGGAACTCCATCTGGGTCTCCCAGGTGGGTTGCAGGAACCCAAGTGCTTGGACCAGTGCTCATGCAAACATCAGCAGGGAGCTGGATCAGAAGTGGAGCGGTGGAGACTCTGTGGAGGCTCGAACCTGAGCTCACCTAGGATGTCACATGGCCAGCTCCTTGTGATGGTTTAAGTGCACTCCAGCCCACGCCCAGCAGCCCCAACCTCGTAGGTATTCAGAGGAATTTCCCGAGAAAGGGGACTGGGCAGGAAGGAAAAGCCGCCTAAGGGCACAGGAAGGCGGCCACCTGCAAGCCAAGCAGATTGGCCTCAGGATAAACCAAACCTGCTGACACCTTGATCTTGAACTTTCTGACGTCAGAACTATGAGAAAGTAAATTTCTGTTCATTAAGCCACATTATTTTTAAAAAGAATGTTCCTTATTGAGTCATAAAGGACGATAACTCATTTGTTCAAGGAATCTGACTTCCTCTTCCCCTTTTCTATGGAAGATGATGATAAGGGTAGGTGACTATGCAGACACAAACCAAGCAAAAAATGGTTTTCAGACCTTCTTCGGAAGGAGTTTTCTCTCTGCTGTCAGCAGTAGCCATGCCCACAACACTTCCGAGATGCTAATGAACACAATAACACAAACCATCTGAGCCAGATGCTACAATCTAACAAACAGACTCTAACAAATGACTTCTTCCATGTCACCCATGTGGGTGCAGGGGCCCAAGCACTTGGGTCATCTCCCACTGCTTTCCCCAACCTGGAGCTGGATCAGAAGTGGAGCAGCCAGGACTTGAACCAGTGTCCATATGGCATGCCTGTGCTGCTGGCCAGGGCTTTAACTCATTGTCAGTCACTCTGCCTGCCAAATAAATAACTTGAAAAAAATAATTTTCCAAGGTCATGGAGCTATTATACAGTAGAGACATTCCTGTCCTCCCCTTGTATTGTGGATTAATTCATGAAAAAATATTTATTTGATTGCTTTCTGTGTGGTAGGGACTCTTCCAGTCACTGAGAATACTGCAGTTTAAAAAAAAAATCCTTTCCTTATTATCTATAAAGGTTCTTTAAAAAAAAAAAAAAGTTTGTGGGGGCTGGTGCTGTGGCATAGTGGGTAAGGCCGCCACCTGTGCTGCTAGTATCCATATGGGTGCCTGTTTGTGCACCAAGTGCTCCTTTTGTGATTCAGCTCCCAGTTAATACACCTGGGAAAGCAACAGAAGATGGCCCAAGTACTTGAGGCCCTGAAGCCCTGTAGAAGACCTGGATAAAGCTGACTTTGGCCTGGCTTAGCCCTGGCTGTTACAGCCATTTGAGGAGTGAACCAGCAGATGAAAAAGCCCTCTCTCTCTCTCTCTCCCTCTCTCTCTGTAATTCTAACTTTCAAATAAATACATCACTAAAAGCAAAAATAAAAAAGTGAAAAAGCTGATGGAACACGTGTGTTACCAAAAAAAAAATCTCTTGGAATTTCAAAAATGTCGCATTTTCAAAAGAAATTTATCTTTTAATTAATTTTTTCCATGAGCTTTTTGAGGTACCCTCATATTGCTTTCATTCTTATGGACGCAGTAAAAGGAGAAAAAAGGGAAAGCAAAAAATACATATATATATATATAAAGAAGAGAAAAGGAAAAAAAAAGCAAAGGGGAGAGGAAACAGGAAGGGATGAAGTTGTTTTGTGAATTAAATGGCCAGGAAAACTTCACCAGGAAGGTGACACTGAGCTGAGAGCTGAAACCAACCTCTGCCTACCTGGGAAACCACACTCCGGGCAGAGGCAACAGTGAGTACAAAGACCCTAAGGGTGGAACAACAGGAGGGCTGGTGTGCAGGCGAGTGGGCTTGGGCAAAGGGGGAAGAAGGGTCGGAGGTGGAGGGGTCACTCCGGGGATGTAAAGTCTGAAGGGCACAGGCCCTCACTCTCAATGCAGGGCAGCATCCCTGGGAGTCCATGAGCTCCCAGGAACACTCTGGCAGCAGTGAGCTGTGCTGAGAATGCACAAGGGCATCTTCCAGGTCTCCCACACAGGTGCAGGAGTCCAAGCACTTGGGCCATCATCTACTGCTTTCCCAGGCACATTAGCAGGGAGCTGGATCGGAAGTGGAGCAGGGGCCAGCACTGTGGCATAGCAGGTAAAACCACTGTCTGCAGTGACAGCATCCCATATGGGTGCCAGTTCAAATTCTGACTGCTCCACTTCCTGTCCAGCTCTCTGCTATGGCCTGGGAAAGCAATAAAAGGTGGCCCAAATCCTTGGGCCCCTACACCCGCATGGGAGATCTGGAAGAAGCTCCTGGCTCCAGGCCTCGGATCAGCTCTGGTCACTGTGGCCATCTGGGGAGTGAACCAGCAGATGGAAGACTTTCTCTCTCTTTGCCTCTGCCTTTCAAATAAATAAACAGATCTTTAAAAAAAAAAAAAAAAAAGTGGAGCAGCTGGGATGCCAACCGGTGCCCATATGAGATGCCTGTGCTACAGGTGGTGGCTTTACCAGCTACACCACAGTGTTGGCCCCAAAACAGTGGTTCATCATCTAAAGAGGGGAGCAGGTTAGGGGCAAAGCTTCTAGCAAATTAAATTTGGGGGCCTTTTAAAATTTTAAGTAGACATAGATACCAGGTAGGCAATCGAATAACAAAACTAGAGGCTAGAATTTGAAGATGTTCAAGGAGAAAGTATTTTTTAATGGGAGGATGGGGGCAGTCAGGCCAATTGTGCTGATGGCGGCAAGAGAGGGGTGAAGGGTGATGGAGAGGTCAGGCTAGTTTCCCCCACTTCACTGGGATAAGAGTGAGTGGGAAGGGCACCGGGTTGTGTTGCTTCCACAGTTAAACCCTGGTTCCCTGTCCAGGGAGTGAATCCTCTCCACCGGCGGAAGCTGGGAGGAAGCAGGAGTTTGGCGTGGCAAGCTTGGTATTAGTCAGCCAGTGCTCCAGCGCCATGCCAGTCACTTCATCTCTCTGGGAGTCAGTATTCCCCTCTATGAAATGGGCGCACTAACAGCGCCTCACACAATGGTAACCTTGATTCAGAGAGAGAAAGGAGGTCACAAAGTCAGCTCTGCTACCTCTTCCTGTAGTTGAGGGTTCCCTGGGTCCCATCCTTTTTCACACAAGCCTCCCACCCCCAGGGCCAGACTCCAGGACAAGGCAGCCAAGATCAGCGGCGGAATTCCAGGCCGGCAGGGAGCTCGGTCATCCCATCCAGCCTTTCACCGCGTCACTACCGCAGACCCGCAATGCCAGGGCTGGCCCTGAGCCGGGGCAGGAGCCGGATCCCACTGGCCCCGAGCCCCACAGACCCCACAGCGAGCACCCTCTCCTGACCGCCGGCGTTGCGGGGCTCCCCGGCATAAGGCTGCTGCCCGGGCGCGGGCGAGACAGGGGCCCGCGGGGCTGCGGGGCTGCGGGGCTGCGCGTCTCGGCCCCCGCGCGGTGCCTGCCTGCCCTGGCCGCGAAACAGCGCGGCAGAGGAAAAGCAGTTACTGTCTACTGTCGTCGCTCAGCCTTAAAACCGCCCTTGCACCCGGCCCGCGCCTCGGGACAACTGCCCGCGCCCGCCGGGCTGTCCGGCGCGGGAGGCTGCACAATGTCCCAGAGACTTGAGCCTAGCAAACACCTGCGTCCCGCAGCGAGGGAGGCACCCGCCGGGATGTCCAGGGCGGTGGCTATTCACCCCCAGGGCGCCATCCGCCTGTGCAAACTTTGGGCACAAGCTATGGAGCACAGCCCAGAAAACACACCACACTGTAGGGTATGCATTCAGCATTGCAGGAACACACACACACACACACACCCTCCTCTGTCACATGTGCAGATCTCTACAGGGAAGCAAATGAACATAACATCAAGTCAGTTTCCCAGGGTTCCTTGCGATAGTTGCTTTTTGCCCTGGGTAACAAGTAGACAGGGTTCATCAAGGGATGGAGTGAGTTCCGCGGGTATGGAAGGACACAGACCTCCTGGGAAAAGGAGATGCCATCAGAATGAAATCGTCCCCTTGGCTGGCCCAGCCTCTCCAAACCACCAACAAGAAAATGTAATCAGGATTAAAATGTCCTTAAGGCTGGGTACCAGGAAGATTTTCTTAAACGTAAAGATGAGTGTTCAGTAATTTTGCCCATTTACCAAGAAATTTCTGTTACAAGAAGGAAACTTTTGATGGTCCAAGAGACACAGCACAGCCACTGGTGTGTGTGTATGGATGTGTGTGTGGCTGTGTGTGTATGGGTGTGTGTATGGGTTTGTCTGCAGGTGTGTGTATGGATGTGTGTGTAGGTGTGTGTGGGTATGTATGGATAAATGTGGATGTGTGTGGGTGTTTGTATGGATGGATGTGTGTGTATGGGTTTGTCTGCAGGTGTGTGTATGGATGTGTGTGTAGGTGTGTGTGGGTATGTATGGATAAATGTGGATGTGTGTGGGTGTTTGTATGGATGGATGTGTGTATGGGTGTGTGTGTATATGGGGGTACAGGGGTGGGGTGTGGAGGTGTATGTATGGCTGTGTGTATGTATGGGTGTGGATGTGAGTGTGGATGTGTGGATGGGGGTGTGGGGGGGTGTGTATGTATGGGTGTGTGTGTATGTGGGGGGTGTATGTGTGTTGGGGGGTCTGTTCAGGGGGTCCATGATGCTCCACCTTCTGCTCCAGGGACAGCAGCTCTCCAGCATGAAACTGGCAGGCTGGTAGTGTTCTTCTGTAATAGTACAGGATAACATATTTGCCTTATTTTATTTCACCAGATGGAGAAAATGCTACAATATTTTTTGAGAAAAAAAATCACTTCCTGTCTTTTTGTTCTTAACATTTAAAACGTACTTTATGACTTTTTTTCCTAGCATAATTTTTTTCTTCCTCTGAGGCCTTAAAGCATCAATTGCCCCAGAATCCTTGAATTCTCACCATGTTCCAATCTTTCTCTGTAGCCAAGCTCTGCCAGGCTTGCTCCATTAGGGAACCTCATGTTTTATAAGCTGTAGATGTTGACTGCAAGCTCTGAACTCTCTGGGTTTTGTTTTGTGCTTTCTTTCTTTTTTTAGGGAAAATTTTAAACTTAAAAACACTTAGTATTTATGGGCCATTGATTTTTTTTATGACCCATTTAACCATGTCTTTTCTTTGACGCTTGTCCAGAGGGACTCACATCACCCATGGCTAGATCAGAGAAACCCAAAGGAAAGCTCTCCATCATCTCTAATCTCCATCTCTCACCTCCCTCCAAAGCAGTTACAATAAAGAGAACTCACTCCCACATCCTGATCCCTGCTCTTCTTTGATCTTCCCCATCATTTTCTTATTAAAAACAACTGCTCTGTTGCCACCACCACCAGTTTCAAGTTGTCTCAGTAACTATTTTCATCCTTCAATTTTTAATTTTGAAAATCAAGTAATCTATTAGGGTTATTATGGTGGCAAATACAATATCCCCACTTGAAAAACAAGGGAAATCTGTCGAGAACAACCTATTAATTTTCCACCAGCTAGAAAGCACTAAACTGCTACTCTCTGAGTCTGTCTCTTTGCTTTTCCACGCTGGCTTCTTCCTGTCTCAGTCACTCCACCTTTCCTGGTTTCCTGGGCTATTTCTTCTATTGAAATTTAGTGTCATCAAAAGTGAACAAACACTAAATTTCATTCCCATCAGCATAATAGTTTTAAAAACTGCATTCTCCCACAAGTTACTAAAGTCTGGCCAATGATGCAACACACCACTAAATTCCAGCAGAAAAAAATAATTTGAATAAGCCCTTGAATTTCACAGTTTTGGAATTTAGTAACTCCTAACACAGACATATCGCATTATCGCTTTATAAATGAATGGGCCACATAACTTAACAAATACAAATGTAAAAACAAAAGTGAAAAATGTTTATAGCTCACATTCTATACATTAAGACTATAATCACATTTAGAAAAAAAAAAAAAAAAACCTTAGCAGAAGCTGAAGGGGAGAATGCTTAGAACAAAGATATAATAAGATTATGTTGGTTTTTCTGTAATTCCTGGGAAGTAAACCAGTGGATGGAAGCTCACTCATGGCTCTCTTTTCCCTTCTTTCCCTCTCTATCTCTCCCTCTTTCAAATGAATAAATAAATAAATCTTTGTAAAAAATACTTAATAAGCTGGGGGCAGGTATTTTGCCTAGTGATTAAGCCACCAATGTTCAGCATCACACACCTGAGTTTGAGTCTTGGCTCCGGCTGACAATTTCAGCTTCTTACTACCGCAGATTCTGGAAGGCAGCCATGATGGCTCAAGTAATTAGATTCCAGCCTCCCACATAAGAGACTTGGTTTGTGTTCCTGGCTTTCGCCCTGCTCAATCCTGATCATTACAAGATTTTTAGAGAATGAACAAGCAGGGAAAAAAAAAAAAAAAAAGAATCAACACATACTACACCTGACATGTGTAGGCACTCTACAAACAAACGCTGTTATCATTCATTCATCCACTGAACAGTTGAGGTCCTGCAGTGGGCACTGGGGATTCAAATACGAACATGGTAGACCAAAACCCTTCCTTGAGACCTAAATATCTTAAATATCAAGGCAAATACAAGAACAGAGATGATTAAAAGGAGTAACTGAAGCAACAACTCAGCTGAAGAGAGAGGTACACACCAGAGACAGCACAGGATTGAAGACTTGAGGCCTGAACACCACGGCGGGTGGAGGAGAGTGTGTCCACAAGTAGTCAGCTCCCCATGACTACAAAACAAGCCCACCACTTACTACAGGGGTAATGAGAGCCTCCCCCAATGACACTTACACTCCCTGCTTTCTCTCTGCCCTGTCTCCCGCTACAGGTTGAGTAGCTCACATCTGAAATGTCTTGGGTCTGGAAGCTTTTGGAGTTCAGGTATTTTCAAACATGGAGAGGGGCCAACGCTGTGGCATAGCAGGTAAAGCTGATGCCTGCTGTGCTGGCATCCCACATGGGCACCGGTTTGAGTCCCAGCTGCTTCACTTCCTATCCAGCTCTCTGTTATGCCCTGGGAAAGCAGTAGATGTCCCAAGTCCTTGGGCCCCTGTACCGTGCGGGAGACCCGAAAGAAGCTCCTGGTTCCTGGCTCTGGATAGGCCCTGCTCCTGCCGTTGCAGCCAACTAGGGAGTGAACCAGCAGATGGAAGAGCTCTCTCACTCTCTCTGCCTCTCCTTCTCTCCGTGTGTAACTCTGATTTTCAAATAAATAAATAAATCTTTAAAAAAAAAAAGAAAATTGGGGGTATTTGCACATACATCATGACAGAAGTGGGGGATGGAACCTAAGTCTAAATAAGAAATTATGTTTCATCCCCACCTTATTCACAGAGCCAGAGCTGGTCATATACAATGTTTTTATCACACCTACATTTTGAATGCAGTGTTACATGAGGTCAGATGTGGGATTTTCCATTTGCAGTGTCCTGTTGGCACTCGAGAAGTTTGATTTTGGATTTTGTGTTTTCAGATGGGACACATTCATTCTGTGCCCTCCTACACCCCACTGTCTCACCTTCTCTCCTCTCTTGATGTGCAGGCTCACTCCTGCCTCAAGATGTTCAACTGCCAGTGTATCCTGCCTAGGTGATCACCCTGTTCCTTCCCACAGCTCACTCTTCTCGCCTTCTTTCATGCCCCTTTACCCAGTTACCTTTTCAGCCTATCCGAAATTACCCCCACACACACACACTAAATGTGCTTATTTAGCTTCTCTCTCTCTCTCTCTCTCTCTCTGCCCAAAGTCACAGATCTTGGTTTTGGTTCCTGAAGTAGCCCAGGTGCCTAGGACCACAGCTGGCACATAGTAGCATAGAATGAATGGATGAAGTGGGGCTGGAATGTATGGTCAGGGCAGGAAGTAGAGGGGAGGGGGAGATAGACATGGAGAAGCTCTGAATGCTGTGGTGAAGAGCTCCGATTCTTATCTGTTAAGTAATGGGAAGCCTTTAAAAGTGAGTGGCATGTTCAGATCTGCTTTTCAGATAGGTTACTCAAGAAAAGGATTTGAGGAGAACGATAATGGCAGCGAGTGAGCTGGGAAGCAGGCAAGGAGGCCTGCTAGGGAATACCAGGAAGGCAGCGAGTGAGCTGGGAGCAGGAGGAATGAGAGAGGGGAAGAGACAGAGCGGAGGCATCGTTCGGAGGTTCAGGCAGGCAGGATTCGAGAACTGACAGAAAGTGGAGATGGAGAGAAAAAAGGCTTGATGAGGACTCTGAGGTTTGCAGTAGGGGTGACCCGGAGAACGGAGTGAGTGAGGTCTAGAATGCGCAGATGGAGCCGGGCAGGGCAGGTGATGCTTATAGCTCCGTAGACAGCTGTCGCTCTGCATCCCTCAGGGACTGATTCCAGGGCCCTGCTTCTCGCCCAGGTCAAGTCAATCTACAGATGCCCACGTCTCCTATATAAAATAGTGCAGTATTTGCACACAGCCTGCCGGATACTTTACATCATCTCCAGATGACGTATAACACCTAGCACAATGCAAATGCTATGTCCATAGTTTTTAGGGACATAATGACAAGGAAAAATAGTGCGTATGTGTTTGGTAGATACAATATTTTTTTCTGAATATCTGATTGGCAGTTGGTTAAATCCAGGGATGCAGAATTCATAGATACAGATGACCGATTATTAATCTAAGTGGTTCCAGTGTCATTTGTAGAAGAGGGACTTTGGAGCTCGGGAGGGAGTTAGACCAGAGATATTCTTTCTACTTAGCAATACTTCATCCTAATTTTAAAGGGAAAAAACTTTTCATTTCAAACATCCAAATTTGCTTCCAAAAGCAGGGATTAAAATACAGCAATTACTTTTTATTTGTTGAACTTTTTTGTTTACTGGAGCATTAAACCTTTGACTATAACGTACACTGAAAAAAGTTATCTCAAGAAATAATAAACAGTACAGTTAGATTTTAATTAACATCTGATATATCTGCTCTATGTATTCTTTCCAAATAGTAAAAAGAATGAGATTTCTTGGGTGATTTAATTAATTCTTATTCTGGACTTCACTTTCTGGTAGGCGATTTTCAGCTAACTGCCTAGAGAACATAATAATCTCTTACTCCCAAGGAGCCGCCATGTTTGGTTGTGAAATAACCAGTGGTATGAAACCAGACCCTTTCATTTCCTAAAAGTATACGGGAGAAGTTAAAGAAATTCAAAGGCAATATTATATATTCAGAACAAATTTGAGGAAATACTTTCAAAATGACATGTAATTAGTTAGTGGAAGTTACTATCGCAACACACAATTGAAGCAAATTGCTTCATGCCCTTTCTCTTCTTCCTGATCAAACTTCTGTATAAAAATAAAGCGAGGAAGAGGGGACCGTACGACGTTGTCGCCAAGACCACAGAGGAAGTGCACTGCTTAACTTCGATATTAACAACTGTTTGCTTTGTGCCAGGCGCCGCGCTAGGCAATTATCCACCCTTTACCTGGTTTCCACTTAGCTTTGAAGTGCAGGGATGGTAAGCAAACAAATAACAAAAACAAAAAAACAAACACGGGGGCTTAGTAGAGCAATGTGCTAAAGGTCATTTTACTATCAACTGTTTTGAGAGGAGAGGGCATGAGCTGCTCCTTTTCCAAGATCCAATTATTTGCTGCCACCTGGCCCGAGTTGTTACAGGTGAGCACAGCAAGAGCACCGCACGCGCCCAAGCCCGGGGCGCAGGTCGGGCATTAGAAACCGTCCGACAGGGCACGTAAATGGCCCAGCCAGTGAGCGAACCGAGCCCATCCATGCTGCAGATGGGATCCCGGGAGCAGCGGCGAGAACAGACGCCTGGCGATAACGCCGAGGCGCGCACGTGGCGCCGCCGGCCGCGCCCGGGTCCAGCCCGGCGCTCCTGCTACACCCACTGCCGTCCAGTAGCCCGGGATTGGAGGTAAGACGGCAGCCTTCGTGAGCTTATTCTGTACACGAGCGCAGTTTCCCGGTCCAGCCTCCCCACCGCCCCGCACCAACAAGCGACCAAGGCAGCGCTCGGAGGACGCAGCCGCCTCTGCTTTGTACTGCGATCCTGGAAACGCCAGTCATTCCGCGGAGCGCGGCGTGGACCCACAGGCTCCCGGGAAATGGGGGGCAACACCCATGTCTCCCGTCCTGCCCTTCCCCGACAGCGGACCTGGAGTCAGTCCCCCTCTCGCCCTCCACCTCCTCGGTCCCCGACCCCCACATAAACACGTGGAACGCTTATGTCTTTACAATGCCTGCCTCCTGCATCGCTCCCTTCAAAACTCCTAACGCAAAAAGACCCCGCGGCTCTCGCGCAGGTGTGATTTCCCCAGCGCAGAAAGTGAAAGCGGGCGCCGGGCCCGCCTGGCAGCGCGCCGGGCCCGGGGCGGGGCGCCAGGGCCTCGCGCGCCGGTCACGTGACGCGCAGCCGCCCAATCCCAGCGGCCCCGCGGCGCGCGCGGGCCGGGCCTGGGAAGCTGCCGCGGCTCAATGGGAAGAGCGGGTTATCCGGTGCCAAAGCCCTGGCTCCCGGTACGTGGGGCTCGGCGCTGCCCACTTCGAGTCGGGCGCCTCTGAGCCCTCGCTGTGCACACCCACCTCCGCTAGGCCACCTGTTTGGGCGGGAACGGGTTCATCTTGTTAGGTCTGAGTGCCCAGGTGGGCCGGGAAAGGATGTGGCCTCTGTCCTCTCTGGCTGGTTCGCCGGGGCTGCCAGTCTCTGCCCGCACACGGGAGCGCACAGCGGTGCCTGGCCGGAGGCTGACACACCTAGGTCCCACGCCACAGGCCCAGGAGTCCCGCTGCGGTCTCGTTTCCTCGCGCGGCAGAGGAGCCGGAAGTACACCTGCGCTCCTGGGCAGCTGCGCGCAGACGTGCGCCCTGCTTCCTCAGAGTTCCCGCGGGTCCGTGGGATTCTGGGTCGCGTCTGGTCCGCTTTATGTTTCGTTTGCCACCTTAAGGAACCCAAGTCGTCCTCACTTGAGGTTAGGTTTTGTCCTTTCAGCGACTCCTGGGAGGCGTTACGGCAGCTCTTCGATTCTAACCCCCCACCCCCCAAAGCCACCAGGAGACAAAAGTGGGCTCTGCTAAGCTAAATAACCCTGGTTTAAGTCACCTCGGAGCACCCCCAGCCCCCAAAGCCGGCCATCCCACACGACCCCGGCCCGGGGCTGTACGTATGGCCAGCCGAAGGGCCTGGCGTGCGTTGCCGGCCGTCGCTGGCTTTCCCAGTTCCTCGAGGCGCGCAGTGCAGGGACCCCGGAAGGCTGCAGGGGCCCCGGCGTCCCGGAGGGAGCCGGCGCCGCGCAGGTGCGCCGGGGAGATGAGGGCGGCCACGGAGTGTCGGGGGGCTTTGAAACTCTAGGCTGTGTTTGGAAACAGATTTTCAAGGAATCCGGACTACGGGGACAAAAACGCTTCTGGCTAGGATTTTTAGGGAGAAGGACTCCCAGGGTTAGGGATTTGGGGCCGTGCCATCACCTAACCCGTGAACATTGGCAGGGCGTGCAGATCGCTGTCCTCGGGCGGTCCTTCGGTTTTTTAAGATGGGGTGGAAAGAGGGGCGTTAGGCTGGGTGACCGCGGTGGGTGTTGGAAGAGTGGGGTTCCGTGTCCCTACGGGGGGCGGGGGAGCGACACATAGCCGGCTCTTCCCTGCTTGGGAACGCAAGCTTGCTGTGCGGCGAATACGCGGAAGGGCACGGGGAGCAAGGCGGTGGACATTCGTGGAACCCGGGCAGGGGCACTGATTCCCCGAACGTCACGTACGAGCTGCGCCCGGAGTGTCCCAAAGCGCGACCGCAGTGGCGAGGCAGGCGGAGAACCCGCGCGGCTCCAGGGATGGGACCCCGGGCGGAGGCGCGCGGGGTCCACGCCGGGGTCGCCCACCCTTCCGAGGCGCCTGAGGAGGCGACGTCCAGGTAAGACGCCGCTGCGGGGCCGGTCGGGGACAGGACTCCGGCCCGCCCCCAGGGTCGCTGTGGAAGAGGCAGATTCCACGGGGCAATCTGCTGAGCCCAGCGAGCGCGCAGCGAGCGCCTCTCGATTGGATTGCAGCCGCCTAAATTGCGTAATTTAAAAAAAAAAAAAAAGCCAGGAGCCCTGCGGGGACGCTTCCGCTCCAGGATGAGCGTCGGAGCCGAGGTGGCCTCTCCGTTACGCACCACAGCCTCGGAGCTCGAGAGCCTTTTTAAAGTCGCTCGCACCAAAAAGAAGGGGGAAAGGGAATCGCGCCCACAATTGCTTTCTCTTGGATAAGATGGGAGGAGTGACCCTGGAGGTGGGCTTGGACGCCGGGGTTTGGTCTTGAGTTGCGCGGGGGCTCGGCAAGAGTGGGCTGGGCAAGTCCTCGCCCAGGGGCCCCTGCCGCCGGGGACTTCCCAAGCGGAGCGGATTCCGCGGCCGGGTGTGCGAATTTCACACCAGTCCATCGGCGCGGTCCGGCCCGGCCGGCCACCCGCCCCACCACCCTCCGCAGGCCCCACTCCCGGCATCCCGGCTCGCTGGGGGTCTCTGGTTGAGTGGATGGGAGCGTGCGTTTCCCTGCGGCGCACTCCTCCTAACGCCGTCGTAGCGCGCACTTTCCTCTCGCCGAGTCCAAAAGCCGCGCGGAGTAGCCGAACTCCAGCACGAGCTGCGGGCCGGGCCTCAGCCTCTCCTCACCCCAGGGCCTCGGTCCGTGGCCAGTGTACAGGAAAGGCTTAGGCCCAGGAACGTCTGGACAGGTGCCAGCCCCGCGCGCCTATCCCGCCGGGGTCCTGTTGGCTCTGGGCTCAGGGAGCCGCCCGCTGCCTCTCTCTTTCCCTGCCCGGGCTGGATGCGTTACTAACTCAGCCTTGGTGGCCGCCTGCGGGACGTGCCCGCAAGATTTCTGCTGCTTTTAATTCCTTTCCATTTTGAACGGCGCCTTCTAGGAATTTATTTTTTAACTTTTTAAATAGTGAGATATGTATAGAAACAGTTAATAAAATTCCGAAACAGGAACGAAAGGAAAAGGTCCTACTTGAGGGGTGTTTTCTTTAGCAGTCGGTGCTGAAGCTGGTGAAGCGAGGTGGTTAAGGAAAACCTTTAGCTGCAATGGAATAGACAGGACCCAGCAGGTGGGAAAAATAAGCAGATGTACAAGTAGATACGCGGTGCCCACGACGGAGAACCTCTGCTCCCACTGCCAGCCTTCCTCCCAGGAAGAACATTTGTGGAGGAAAATGGGTTATTTTCACAGTAGGACTTCTCCCTTTGAATTAAGCTCTTTTTTTTTTTTTCCAGTCAGTCAGCTACACTTGGTCCTTTAATTAGGAGGCACAATGAAGTTTCTAACAGATGTTGTCAGCCACAAACTCTGATCCAAAATAATAAGTGTAATTAATTTTTGGAGACATCTTTAGTTTATAAGGCTTGAAATTAAAATGTGATGTTTTGAAACATTGTGGTACAACAAAACACCGGGAAACATTTGTTCCAGCGCCATGGAATGGCACCATTTCTGCCATCTGTTCTGGAAAAGCCTTCCGTGGGCTAGGGCCCCTCTGCTTGCTCCCTCCAGCCCCATTTCTAACTTGATGGCTGTCTGATTTAGGACATTCCACTGAAAACATAGTTCCTGATTTTAAGAAGTCGGCAAACCAGTGTGAAATCCTTAAACTGTAACATGGTCCTCATCAGATCAGCTAACTCCTTCTTTATCTCATCATCTGGGCTTATCAAGAATGTGCTTCAGCAGCTATTCATCTTAACATCGCGTTGTAATGTGTGCAATTTAATGTGAATTAGCGGTGTCCATCTTCTAGTACCCAGAAATACAAGTACAGAAAGTGGGATTCTCTCTAATAGTTGTCAGATCTGTGTCATAAACATTGGTTCTGCCTGGTGCAGGAAAAGTTCATTAGTAAGCATTTCTAAATCGAATAGACAACATTAAGACAAAATATTGAGGGGAATGCCCACCCAATATATAATATCCATTCACTTTGTGATTCTTAGACCGTATGTGATGTGTTAAAGATTTGTCATTGTAAATTATCTGTTTCCTACACATTAGAAAGAGGCGGAACATGGACATGGTTTCTATAGCACTCAACCCCTCCGCCATCGAAAAACAGTCCCATTTGGTCTGTATTTTAATGTATACCATGTTTGAAATCTGTTTGGCTTTGAACAAACTCAAGACTCTATACAAGAACAACCTATCATCCTTCAGTCGGTCTTTATGGCTATTTCTTTCTTTTATTTTATTTGTTTACTTGAAAAGCAAAGAGGCAGACAGAGCTGGTCGGCTCCTCAAATGTCTGTAATGACTGGGGCTGAGCCAGGCTAAAGCAGGGAGCCAGGAGCCCAATCCAGTTGTCTCCCACATGGGTGGCAGGGACCCAGTGGAGGGTGTCCCAAGCAGCTTCTTAACCCCTTCGGCCAAATGCCCGTCTCCATTACGGCTATTTTAACTTTAACAAAATATATGTAAACACATATCAAGGAAGACTATAACAAAGTGCGATCTGTATCTCCTTGGGACTGTGTGTCCCTTTGAGTCACTGGGCTCCTGGGGCTTTGCATTCTCTTGGTGACAACATCTCTGGAGGCTGATGTTACATCTTCTTCTGGGAGAGGGGACCCAGGATTCTATGTTTCTGACACAAGTTAAATATTGTTTCTGCCAAGGACGCTGTCTCCTGGGTCGGAGTCACAACACCACAATTTTGGTTTGCCGCATCTAAGTAAATAAAAAAACAAATGCTGGCCTTGCAAAAGCTCTTGCTTTTTTCTCTGCTGCTTTTATGGCTGCAGGATTCGTTCGCTCAGCTACCCTGCACTCTACTTCCAGGCTCCTAGAGTCCTGAGCAGTAAAAATCTTCTAGATAGGACATCTAATTTCAACGACACGTGGTATTGAGCACACGCTAGAAAGGTGGAGTAAAAAGTGCAAGGTGAGGAATTTAGAATTCACAGATTACAAAGATGTCACCAACAAACATGAGGCACTAGGATTGACTCAAGTTAACTTTCCTGCAAATTCTTTCAATAGTGATATTTTCCCTTTGGTGCTAAATAGCCTTTACTGGCTGTCGAAAGTGTTCTAGAACTTCATGTGTCACGGCAAACAGAAAAGTCCAGACTGGGATTATAGTTTTTATTTTTAATAATTTCAGTTTCTGCTCGCATTTTGTTTACACTAGAATATTTGCTTAGTTGTTGGTGCAATTTTAGTCCTTTCTCCACAAGATAATGTGTCCTGCTTTGAAGTTAGTGATATTCTGCTCAGTCCAGTGTGATGATACTGCACTTAACACTGGCAGTTCACTGTCCCCAGTTGTCACTTCACTGAGCAGCCTCTCTTAAAGGGAGAGTTGGAAGAGTGGTCCTCAGAGAGGGCCTATCCCTGTGCAAGAAATGAGATTTTCAAGAATCTCTTTAGCTTTGGAAACTATAACATCAGAAGGCATAGAAATTACTGGTAAAAAGGAGAGATCTGTGGGCATTAAGTTGGCATTTCAGAGTATGTATTGAAAAAAAGAAAATACACCTTGTATTCCAGCAGTATTTTATTGTTTGGTAGCTAGATCGTAAATATGTTGGTTTCTTATTCTTCCAAAACATACCTGAATTTGAAGATTTTTTTTTTCTTTCGAGATTTTAGCCACATTTGTTCATAAGTTTTAAAGAGACCCAAAAACAAAACTTGAATAAGCAGTGGAAGGTTTTTGTGCACCATGCAGAACGTCTTTCAACAGTTGCCTGAGTGAAATATGTGTGAGGTTTCCCCTAATGAAATTTTAAATATGGTTCTAGGAATTCTAATGCAATCTGTGGATAATATATGAACAAAAGCGTGTGTGTTACACATTACCAGTGCAGAAGAAAAATATTTGTTTCTTTTGACTGGAATACTTTAAACTTCGGTAATGATGAGCATCACTGCTTGAAAGAAAGAAAAGATCACTCTGTGGAGGATTTATTCACATCTGACAGCTGAGAGTCAATGTTTTGTAACTAATTCACTTAGTAAAATGGTATTGTATGCTTAAGCAGAATTAAAAAGTAAACTGGTTATTAGAGTTTAGAAATGCTCTGTTGGAAAACTCTGTGCTTGGTTTCTATTTCATATTAACATATGTAATAACAAAGTACAACGAGTTTGAATACATGAATTTTAAGTATTTTTAGTACAAATTTAATTTCCTTCTAATCATGGTTTACTAGCAAGTTTGTTCTTACAGATTAACATTGAGGTCTGTCACAGGTTTTCCTCCTTGAAATACCTGTGTATTTTGGGTATCAAACTGAAAACTAGTGGCCCTTTTTTCTTTTTTCTTTTTTAATTAAGATTTATTTATTTGTTTGAAAGGCAGAGTTACAGAGAGGCAGAGAGAGAGAAAGAGAGAGAAAGAGAGATTTTCCATCTGCTGGTTTACTCTCCAAATGGCCACAACAGCCAGAGCTGGACCGATGTGAGGCCAGGAGCCAAGAGCTTCTTCCAGGTCTCCCACATGGGTTTAGGGGCCCAAGGGCTTGGGCCATCTTCCACTGCTTTCCCAGGCCATAGCAGAGAGCTCGATCAGAAGTGTAGTAGCCAGAACTCAAACTGGCACCCATATGGGATGCCAGCACTGCAGGTGGCAGCTTTACCCAGTACGCCACAACGTTGGCCTCAGTAACCCTTTACTTATTTTGTAAACTAAAAATAAATATTAGAGACATACTTAAAAATCCTATTTAGCACACTGTGAATTTGATAATATTTTCTATCCCTAAAATACATTAATCTAAACAGGGCAACATTTTTTTGATAGGCAGTGTAGACTGTAAATACAGCCAGAGGTCAAATGAACACCCTTGGTTTCCCTCCACACATTTGATAGTTAATTTTACTTAGATTTTTCTGTCTCCCAGATTTGCCATTCTCAAATGCTCTTTCCCTGAGTTGGATTCGGGGAAGCCAGTTCACCTAGTTTAAAGTAAAATGGCAGGGCTGATGCTGTGGCATAGCGGGTAAAGCCGCTGCCTGCAGTGCCGATGTCCCATGTGGGCGCCGGTTCAAGTCCCAGCTGCTCCACTTCCGATCCAGCTCTCTGCTGTGGCCTGGGAAAGCAGTAGAGGATGGCCTAGGTCCTTGGGCCCCTGCACCAGCTTTGGAGACCCAGAAGAAGCTCCTGGCTCCTGGCTTCGGACTGGCACAGCTCCAGCTGTTGCGGCCAATTGGAGAGTGAACCAGCACTCCAGGAAGCACACAGGAAGACCTCTCTCTCTCTCTCTCTTTCTCTCTTTCTCTCTCTGCCTCTCCTTCTCTCTCTGTGTAACTCTTTCAAATAATTAAATCTTTAAAAAATAATAAATAAAAAATAAAGTAAAATGGCATTAATTCTCAGTTTCTCCTCGGAATTTCTTTTCATCATCTCTCATCTTTTGTCAGTCCAAGCACAGGCAGTCAAGTGTCATCAAAAGGAAAATTCTTATTTATATCTGTGAGGCTGGTCACACCATCTTCCCTTATTGAAACCTGGCTAGGGTTTCACATTTGGGATTTTCAAAAGATAGTAAAATGAACTTTTCCATTCGAATTTGGAAAATCCATCATGATCCCTTAGAACAACATTTGGATAACAAAATGACACATAACTCCTGTGTTTTCGTTACACTGGAGCAAGACACCAGCTTCCAGAATGTTCTGGTGACCTAAATCACTGGTGATGAGGTAGACTCCCGTACCTCAGAATGAGAGTGCATTGGTGCCCCCCGTACACAGCCGGACCAGTTGCCTTCCAATTGCTTCCTGTACAGAGCTCGCCCTGTGAGGTCTCTCTCCTCACTCTGTTCATCCCAGTCCTATCTGCTTATGATGTGTGGCACAGACTCAGTGTCATAGAAGGCATTTGCTCCACCATCAGCATCCCACCCGTGAGCTCTGTTCACTCTGCTAGCACTTGTGTTTCCCACCTCTCAAGCTTGTGTGTCCCTGTGCTGGGTCACGTGTTTCTAAGCATGCCTTCCGGTTGCTGCTCTCGGTCATGTGCCACCAGCTCAGGGCCCTGCATGCGCTAGAAACCAACTTAGACCCAGCGTTCTTGGGGAGCCTTTGGCTTACTGACTGCAGTACCTTGGTTTCCCTGTGGGTTAAATATAGGTTGTTGAGATTTGAAAAAATGTCTTAGATTTCAGAGTAGCTTAACGTACGTCATTTTGAAGGTTAAAAAAGGTTCGTTTGGCCTGGAGGACAAGTTGCTACTCAAGACACTCACGTCCCCTATGGTAGTGTCTGTGTTCAAGTCTGGGTTCTGTTTCCCTATCCCATCTTCCTGCTAATGCACACCCTAAGAGGCAGCAGGTGATGGCTCAATAATCGGGTCCCTGCCACCCATGTGGGAGACCTGCCTTGAATTCTCAGCTCCCAGTTTTGGCCTTGGGCCAGCCCTGGCGCAGCCCTGGTCCAGCCCTGGTCCAGCCCTGTTCCAGCCTCATCTGTTAGTATCAGAGGAGTGAACCAGCACATGACAGCTTCCCTCAGTCTGTCTGTGTCTGTCTGTCTGGTCTCTGCATCACAAAAAAAAAAAAAAAAAAAAAAATCCCTTTAAAAATTTAGTTCATGGAAATTTCATATTATGAAAAATTATGCATAAACTTTTTAAAATTTTGTACCAAAGTAAGTTTATCTTTTAATTCCATTTTCCACTTATTTGAAATCCCTCATATATTCAACTCTAGCAAAAGCTATAGAGTATATGCTAATTTCTATGTACCTATCTCCAAGATGCATCAAAACCATCTTTGCCTCAGCTTTTATTTATTTTTTATAGATATATTTCTTTCTTTATCATTTGAAAGGTAAAGCGATAGAGCTAGGGGGCAATACAGAGAGAATGGAACAGCTCTCCCATGCCTGAAACAGCAGGAGCGGGGCCTGAACAAAGCCAGGAGCCAGAAACTCCATCCCAGTCTCCCATGTGGGTGCAGGGGCCCAAGCACTTCCCATGTACATTAGCAGGAGCTGGGTCAGAAATGGAGCAGCCTAATGGAGTGCTGACTTCATATGCAGCGACTTAACCCTCTGTGCCACAATGCTGGCCCTGTCTCAGTTTTTAAAAATAAACAGTTACTTTATGATAAAGTCTCCTAAATACTCTTTCTACCTCTTTTCCCCTGTCTTTCATCATCACCAAGGTTATTTCCATGCCTGATTTTTAGACTTTCATTATTATATTTGTATGTGTTCATAGTATTATTTGACTTATTAACAAATCTGACTCGGGGCCCACGTTGTGGTGCAGTGGATGAAGTTGCTACTTGCGATTCCGGCATCCCATTTTGTCACCGATTTGCTGCTAGCGACAGCTCCACATTTCATCCAGCTCCCTGCTGATGTATCTGGGAGGGCAGCAGAGGGTGGCCCACGTGCTTGGAACCCTGCCACCCATGAGAGACCAGGACAGAGTTCGTGGCTTCTAGCTTTAGCCTGGCCCACACTTGGCCATTGAGGCTATTTGGGGAGTGAACCAGCAATGGAAGGTCTCTCTCTCCCTCTCTCTCTCTTTCTCTGACACTTTGCCCTTCATTTAAATGAATTTTTAAAATTCATTTTTTTAAAATGAGATTTTTAAAAATTTTTTCGTTTTTGAAAAAATGCCATGAGGACAGCACTGTGGCTCAGCAGGTTGAACTAGTGCTTCTAATATACTAGCATCGCATACCCGCATATCCACAGTGCCTGGTTTGTGTCCTGGCTGCTCCACTTCTGATCCAGCTCCCTGCTAATGCTCCTGGGAAACAGTGGAAGATGGCCCAAGTGCTTGGGGTCTCCCATGTGGGAGACCCAGATAAGCTCCTGGCTCCTGGCTTTGGCCTGGCCCAGCCCCAGCCGTTGAGACCATTTGGAGAGTGAAACAGTGGATGAAAGAATCTCTCTCTTCTCTCTCTGTATCTCTGCTTTTTAAATAAGTAAATCTTTCAGAAAAAACTTGGATCAATCTCATGAAATTGTCTCTCAAGTTGTTGGCACAAATTGTCACTGCCAGTAGAAGTAGTTCACTAACATTTGATGAGTTCAAACTTTGAAAAATTTTCCCACTTCAGATAGCATAAAATGGTGACTTGTTATTTTAAGCCATCTTTTCCTGAATACCAGTGAAGTTAAGCATCTTTTCAGTTTATTGGACATCTGCCTTTCCTCTGTTGAGAATTGCTTGTTCTTATCCTTTGCTTATTTTTTATTTGGAGAGACTCATTTTTTTTTTTTAAATTCCTGACATCCTTTGATGTCTATTCTGGATTCTAATTCTGTATTGGTATGTTTATTATAAAAATATTTTCCTAATCTGTGACCTAAGCTTGCATTGTTTATGGTGTCTTGAAAAATGCAGAAGCTTTATTTTAGTTAATTAATTAGTTTGAAAGGCAAAGAGAGAGCAAGGGAGCTCCTCTGTGCTGATTCACTCAGCAACAGCTAGGAGTGGGCCAGGCTGAAGCCAGGAACTGGCCTCTTTCCTGGGTGGCAGGGACCCCAGTCCTTGCCCTGCTGCCTCCCAGGCTATGCTCTAGTGGAAAGTGAGTTGGAAGAGAAGGCAGACTCCAGCCAGGCACTCTGATATGGGATGTTGGCTTCCCGAGCAGCAACTTAACTGCTGCACCAAACTTCCATCCTCGAAGTTTAGTATAATGAAATATAATTTCCCTATAGAGTTTCCTTCGTAATCTTCCATACCTTTCTTCCAGGTTTATGCTTTTGTTTCTCCTTTAAGAAATTCCTCATCCTGAAGTTACAGGTATACATATCCATATTTTCCTCTAAAGGTTTTGTAAAATTTGGCTTTGTCTTCAGTTTACCTAAAATGCACTTCTGTGTTTGTTGCCAGGTAGAAATACATTTTTTTTCCTAAATGAATGTTTAATTATCCAAGCATCATTAGTTCAGTAGCCCACCTCCACCACATATGCATTTCACATATGCTTAGGTAGGTTCTTTCCTTTTCATGGGTGTGTTTGTCTATCCTTATTCCTCTGCGGTGGGGTTAATTATGTTTCCACATTGGATACAATGAGTTCCCCAACTGTGGTTTTCAAAGTTGTCTTGGTTATTCGTACTATTTCTCTCTCCGTTGTGAATTTAAGGCCAGTATTTTTTCCAAAGTGAGAAAATATTACAAAATTTTTTTTCTTGGATACTTATAGCTACAAATCACTACTGATTTTCAACTGGGAAATATTTATTTAATACTTTCTCTGTGTAATTCGTGGATCTTTATTGAAATGCCTTGTGTAATTGATCCTAAACTAACTTCAAACCTGCTGCAAATTTGACTGGTCTGAATTTTGATGCATGAACACTATTGGAAAAATAAATTTTGTTTCCGCCCCCCCCCCCCCACCCCAGGAAAACAAGAAAAATCAAGAGTTTGACTAAGCTGCTGGGTGCTGGGTTAAAAAATGAGGGGTTTTTTTGGTTTGTTTTCTTGAGCAGCATTTGAATTGAGATGTGGAGGTGAGACCAGGTAATCGCTTTCTTTTCTCCTTTTGTCATGAAGCAGGGATAGAACAATGGGTGTTATTTGAAAACTGCCCTTCTAACCTTTGCTGCTCTTAAAATGCCTTCAGGTCATCGCAAGGTTCTTAGCAGTTTTAATTTTTTGATTTAATATTTAACTTCTGAGAGAATTGCTTAGAAACATTTACCTTATTGATGCTGTGGGCAAGAAGTGGTTAGATAATGGTGACTCTTGGTGACAATAAGGGATTTTATAGCATATTTGGGGAAGTGATTAAAAATGGGATTATCATAGTTCACCTGGAAAACTTTCAAAATTCTTTCATCTTTAAAGCTTCCAATGTTGGAAATATGTTTTAGCGTTAAAGATAGGAAGTTGTCTGGAGCTTTGATTTGTGAAATGCATTCTGCTTTATACAGACTCACAGAACACTTTGGATTATTTCCATCCAGTACATCACAGTTGTTCCATAAATACTTTAAGATTCTCTTCTTAATTGCCTGTGTCTACTAGAAAAGGAATCATATTTAAGGCATTCAATTGAAGCCATACCGTAACTTATTAAAACATGGTCCTAGATGCTTCTGTGTGTACCTGGAGAGTGCACAGTCACCGGTCCCCAGTGCTGATTTTTCTCAATTTCTCATCCTTGTCAGGTCTCAGCTTTGCTCGGCCAGGTGCTGCAGCTGAGTGTGGCAAAGAGAAAAGGAGCAGAGCTGGCCATGCTCTGGCGCGTTCAGCCGGATTCCATATTGTGGTGTTGGGGAGCCTTTACTTTGTTCTAGGGCGATGAAATTGGTTCGTGGCTATTCTTTGTTCTTTCTCTTTTTGAGTCAGTTGATCCATTCCAAGTTAGGAAAGAACAAGATATGCATAGTCAGAGAATCCCTTCACAGATACACAGAGGATCGTGTGTATAGACTGTATTTACATATGATGAGCCGAGTGGCCACATAATTTATTGTCCAAAGCAGGGGTCTTCTGAGAGTGAAAGGGAGCAGTAGGAACAGTTTCACCTGGACAAGAACACAAACCAGGACCTTCCCCTGCAAGTGCTGACTGCTGTGTGTCATGCTCCTTACAGTCAGGAAGTGTTTAATAATTTCACTAACTCGGGATGGAAAAGCAAAGGAAAGGGTTGATTAAAAGGAAGCGGGAGGCTGCTGGGTAGACACTGCACCTATTAATAAAACCCAAACCCCCGGAGACTCCAGGTTTATTGGGTGCTAAGTGTGCCCTGGTGTAGTCTGCTAGCTTCATTTCATGCACATACCCCATCTTGGTCCTGTTTTTGTAGGAATTGTGGCCCTGACTTTCTTCCTTATTATCCTGAGATTTTTTTTTTAAGTATCTTTAGCTCCTTCATCTCTTTTAAAATTTTCTTTTGTTACAGTTAGAGGAATTGGAGTTCCAGACCATTCTGTAGGCAAAACGGGCTAGCTGTTTCCTTTGACCACTTGGGAAGAAGACCTGCTGGTAGCATGTGTGTGTTTTATTCCTGTTCCCTCTCTGGTTTTGTAAGTGGTTCATGTGGATGATAAAGAATCTGCGAGAACAGACTTGCCCTTCCCTGCAGGATCTCCCTGACATTGGGACATGGGTGCACCTGGCGTGCAAAGCAACACGGCCTGTGTGCCTGGGTCCCAGCACTGCTGCTTCGCTTGCAGGTTGTGCTTTCGCCAAAGGGGCGAATGGTGGGGGAGTCGCAGGGAGAGGTGGCTGATGCAGGAAGGGGCTGCCTTTCCTGTGCTGGACAGTTATGCCAAGAACCATTTCGTTTCTGTGGGCAATGCTCTCCCCCTCTTTATTTATTTATTTTTTTAGAAGATGTATTTATCTGACAGACATCTTCCATCTGCTGGTTCGTTTCCCCCAAATACCTGTTGTTGCCAGGTTTGAGCCAGGCCAAAGCCAGGAGCCAGGAGCTCCATCCTGGCCCCTCCATTTAGATGACAGCGTCCCAGGTACTTGGGACATCATCTGCTGCCTTCCCAGGCACTTAGCAGCAAGCTAGATTGCAGGCAGAGCAGCAGGGACGGGAACCAGCGTTCAGATGTAGGATGCTGGATGCTGGCATCACAGGAGCTGCATTGGCCTGCCCCTCCCCCCTTTTTCTGAACTCTATACCTGCCAATGCAAAATATGGGAGTGTGTGTTTGCTGATAGTCAGATCAAAGGTTCGCAGAGGGGCTAAACTACCAGAGAAGCCACAGGGGGTCTGGCCATGTCTGCAGCCTGACCTCTGTATTCATTGTAACCAGTTTCTGCTGAGCTTCAGGAGCCAGAGCTGCCGGGTGAGGTCCCTGGCGCTTCTGAGCTGGAATGCGTGTATCCCTGTGGGCCGGGGCACTGTGAGCTGTGGAGGTAGAAAAAGAGACATTGATGCTAACACAAACATCCAGGCAGATTGTTCATCTTTCACCCCAGCCCCTAAGCTTAGAATCCTTTTGTTTGGAATTAATGAATGTAACTATTGACTCATATGGTTTAAAAGACTGATATTTGTGGCAGTAAAGATAAGCATAACCTGAGTAACTTCTTGACACTTTGTAAATATTTGTGGGCTGAGAGAATCTGGTTTGACAAAAGAGCCAGATGATTTTGTAGTGACTGCCTTCTGCTTTTCCTGCAGTTCAGAAGATAACTTACTTTGGAAAAGAAAGGAAAGGTTTTCCTTGTGAGGGTGTAATACATTATTCTTAAGCACATTCTTTTCCTTTAAGGATTATGATTAATGATTGGTGATTGGTTTTTGGTTTTAATTTGTTGGAAACACAAACTCTGGACAAATTTTATTTTATTTTATGTTGTTTTATTTTTTGAAGGAGGAAGAGGATGCTGCAGTGGTAATGGTATGGCACATCTTGCTATAAATGTAGGCATTAAAGCATTTACAACCATTAAAGCCATCAGAGATTACATCCACTTCCGTTGGATACATCTTGGCTCTGTGATTAAAATATTCTTGGCATGCAACTGCTTTTTCTTAGAGTAGGTGTTTAATTTAACATGTATCATTATAAGCTTATCAAAACATAGGTTTGGGTAAGAGGTAACAACTGTCCCCCCCAAAAAAAGTATTTTTCCAGAAACAATGAATTCTGCTTAGGTTTCCCCTTCCGGCACCTAGTTTCTCTTGTAATGTTGTTAAGTTTACAACACAGCGGATACCCTTCATTCCCCAGTCCCTTTGTACAGTTAAGTACTGGCTGGAATCTTCTTAAGGCTGAAAGAATGACACATTCAAGAAGTCTTTGACAGTGTTTAAACACCTCTTATCAAAACTTAATTTCCATGAATGATTGATTTTGGCACTTGATGGAAGGCTGAAGAATGTTCAATTACCCCATTTTCATGTGCTAATGAAGCCGAAAGTGACTTAAGGGGATTTCTTTACTCTGTGGCCGCCTGTTTGGATATGCACATGACTTCTTAGGTTTCTCTCCCAGGGTTTGTCTCTACTAAATGGTGTCTTATTGAGTAACTGTGGCTAATCTGTCTGCTTGCCCACAGGCCTTGGCCTTCCTCTGTGGGGTGGACAGTAATTAGTGAAGCTGTCAAACCAGGTGTTTAATTTCAAGAGGACTTATTTTGTATATATCCTTCAATAACTTGCAAAATCAACGCCGCTTAGATTTCCTGTTTATTCACAGGCACCCCACTTGGATTTCAGGTTTTGAGTAAAGTTAATCCAGAAAACATTTTGAATTAGGGGAAAAAAGCAACTTGCCATTCCAAACTTTGGGTTTGCAAGCTAGACTATTAGATTCAATTTCTCACAGACACCTCCAGAATTTTTCTGCAAATATTTAGCACAAGTTTGATTGGAAATATAAGGATAAGTATGAAATTGGAAAATGTCCTTGTCCTATTTTTTGAGGGGTGTCGAATGAGGGAGAAGAAAAATTTGGACCATAGGAAAATATGTAAGATACTCTCTCACTAAAATATGTGTTCTTCATGGATTTAAGTCTGGATAATTTTAATACTGGGAACTAGAGAAATTTAGATTGGGATATCCTTTTTTTTTTAAGATTTATTTATTTATTTGAAAGTCAGAGTTACGCAGAGAGAAGAGAGGCAGAGAGAGAGAGAGAGAGAGGTCTTCCATCCGATGGTTCACTCCCCAATTGGCCACAACGGCCAGAGCTGTGCTGATCTGAAGCCAGGAGCCAGGAGCTTCTTCTGGGTCTCCCACGTGGGTGCTGTGGCCCAAGGACTTGCACCATCTTCTATTGCTTTCCCAGGCCATCGCAGAGAGCTGAATCAGAAGTGGAGCACCTCGGTCTCCAGTTGGCGCCCACATGGGCTGCCGGAGCTTCAGGACAGGGCGTTAACCCTCTGTACCACAGCGCCTGGATTGGAATTCCATTGCAGTTTCTAATTCTGTGGTGTGCTTCCTGCTTCCTATGGTTTCTCTGTCTAGAAGTAAGGCACCAGATTGGTTTTGTGACCCCAGATGAGCCTCTTCAAGCCTCTTAAATTCTAAAGGTCAGTCCTCACCCAAAATGCTTGTTACTTCCTCACAGCTTCCACTTCTTTCTGAGGAAGGTGTGTGATTTCTCCAAGCCTGGGAAGAGCTGTATTCCGGGGAGGGCTCAGCCTTGTCCGGACGGAGGCATGCCTGCTGTGTGCCAGCACTTTCTGGGTGTGTTTGAATGGCCACCGTCCGAGCGATGGGTATCTTTCTTCTTCCCTCCATGGATGCTAGCAGTGGCTTCTCTAGACCACCAAGTGGTTGAGTAGTGGCTTACGGAAATCTTTGCTTTTGTAGCAAAGGGGAAAAACATGTCCCAAGAAAGAAGCAGCTCTACTTCCTCAAAGGAGGGCGGCTCGTAATGTTGAGAACTTAAATACATTCTCCTTGTGGGGTGAACCTGAACTCTGATGAAAATGAAGCTCGAGATTCTTTTAAACATCATGTAGCTTCTAATCTAATTCTAATCTTTTAAACATCATTTGGCTTCTAATTATTTTCTAATCTTCTTTTGTAACTAGAAGACACCTTCCCTTTTCTTCTACCCTCCTACAATTTATCCCCACTTGCTTTTTCCCACCAGAAATATAAAAAATTAAAAATCAACGGAAGAGGGGCCGGTGTTGTGGCATAGTGGATAAAGCTACCACCTGTGACACTAGCATCCCAAATGGGCGCCAGTTTGTTTCCTGGCTCCTCCACTTCAGATCCAGCGCCCTGCCAATGGCCTGGTGCAAGATGGCCAAAGTGCTTGGGCCCCTGTCACCCATGTGAGAGACCCAAATGAAACTCCTGGCTCCTGGCTTCAGTGTGGCCCAGGACTGACCGTTGCAGCCATCTGGGGAGTGAATCAGCAGATGGAAGATCTCTCTCCTTGTCTCTCCCTCTCTCTTTATAATTCTGACTTTCAAATAAATACATCTTTAAAAAATAAATACATAAACTTAAAAAAAAATCAGTGTGGCCGGCGCTGCGGCTCACTAGGCTAATCCTCCAACTGTGGCACCAGCACAGTGGGTTCTAGTCCTGGTCAGGGCGCTGGATTCTGTCCCAGTTACTCCTCTTCCAGTCCAGCTCTCTGCTGTGGCCTGGGAAGGCAGTGGAGGATGGCCCAAGTGCTTGGGCCCTGCACCTGCATGGCAGATCAGGAGGAAGCACCCAGCCCCTAAAGCAGCACACTGGCTTTAGCGGCCATTTTGGGGGTGAACCAACGGAAGGAAGACCTTTCTCTGTCTCTCTCTCTCTCTCTCTCTCTCTCTCTCTCTCTCACTGTCTAACTCTGCCTGTCAAAAAAAAAAAAAATCAGCGTAAGAAGGTAAGACCATTATCAGATATCCCCACAGTACTCTCAGGGTTCGGTTGGTACATGTACTGGAGATCTCACTCCCTTCTTTCCAGCTCTGCGACTTGCCAGCCAGGACTTAGTGCCAGCTGCTCCCAGCCGCCCATCCAGGCTGCTGTTCTGCTCCCTGCTCAGGCCCTGTGCTGTAGAGGGAAGGGAGTGTTCGAGGAAGGTGGGAATCCTTCTGGCTACTCTGCTCAGAAGAGTCATCTGTTTCTCTTTGGCCTGGGTATCTCACAGCAAGTTTAAGAACACTGCAGGTTTCTCCTAACACTCCAGCCCGGTGTAGCCCAAGCCACGGGCATATGATTTGGAAGACGCCCTAACAGCCTGTAACACAGTGCACTCAAGTTAATACTGATTATTTGTAAGTGTCCTCAGTGCATTTTTAATAATAGTACTCTTGACTTTTTAAATTATTTATTTTTATTTATTTGAAAGGAGAGAATGAGAGAGATCTTGTGTCGGCTGGGTCACTCTCCAAATTCTGGGACTCAGAGCAGCACTCCCCAGGGGATGCGGCATTCCAGGCACACCCTTACCTGCTAGACCAAACCCCCAGCTCAGAGGCACCATTTTTATTAAACCTCTTTATCCCCAGACCCCAAGTAGCTTTTCATTCTGTACAGACTGAACTCAGAGCACCTTAATCCCACATTGTTCTCAAAGCCTGTTAGGGAACAGCCATATCCCATGTGACTTACCCTCGTGGGAACACCCTCTGTGTGCAGAGCTGGGTGTCCGGGAACTACACCCACCCCCACCCTTTCAAAAATCACACTTTTGTCCCTAATGCGCCCATTGTACTACTGTAAAGGTTTGGGGAGCCCGTGGTACAGGGATACAGACAGGTCGAGCAGGCTGCTTTCTAGGCTGTCCCTCCCCCTCCCCTGACTGGCAGGCGGGAAAGGCAGGCACAGTCAGTACAGCTCAGTGGGAGAGGTGTGCGGTGGTACCTCTTAGCAGAGGGCAGAGGCCAGAGGAGACCGGCTCTGTGCTCATCCTCTCCGTCTCCAGGGCTTCGCTGATGCTTACCTTGGAGGAGATGCTTGGGTTCCTGGTCCCTCTCTTGCTTGCTGCATCCCCTGCTCCCTCACGAAGCTGCCACCTGCAACTTCTCTCTGTTCGCTAATGTCCTTGCCCCTGTCTAAATCACCGCTGCTCACTACTACACTTGCAGGGGAGGCTGGGGGTGTCCTGGGCTTGGTGTCTTCGAACAAGGTCACATTGACTTTGACAAGAGAGTTGAAGCAAAGAATTTGGCCAAATTCCAAATGCATGCAATGCAAGCAAAGTGTAGACGTGACAACTAAGTTTTTTTTTTTTTTAGTTTTTAAAATGTGACTCAGAAGCTTCAAACTGGATGCATTTCTTTTCCATTTTACGATGTAGGAGACATTAACATGATTTTTTTTTTAGGATTATTTTCTCTTCCTTCTGGTCCAGAGAGCTGGATCACACCAGGTTGATGGAAAAATGTAGAAGGGTATACATTTACTTGGGGGTACAATTAGCATTCTTTAGGCAAGTTTCCCCAGGATGATGTTTAATGTTTCTAAGAACTCTGCTTATTTAAAAACTTCACCCATATTCAGAGCCGCAGTCAGGGTGGAAGAAGGCAGGAGAGGAGAGCTACATATGTACTTAGGCAAGGAAAATAAACTATGTCAAGGGGAGAATAAAAATGAGTTACTGCATTTGGGGTACCTGAAGAGAGAAAACAATGAAACTGAGCAGGGAGCTAGCTTGGCAGGGTTTGAGGGGGTAGACCTTGCTGGCATCTGGCTTGGGTGTGAACTGATCATCAACTTCTTCTAGAATATCCAAGTCTCTGCCGTGGGGAGTCAGAGGCAGCTCTAGTCCTGCCACTCTGAGAGCGAGGGGCTCCCAAGATGGGCCCAGTCCCTCTTCTGCAGAGTGTGGGAAGTTGGCTGTTGGCCCTCAGCAGGATGATTTAGTTTGTATAATTAAGTCTCACAGCTTGAGAAACACAAGAATCTGGCAGGGCACGCCCCTGTAGGTAGGCATTTCCCATCCTCTATCTCTGTTTCTTTAAGGAACAGAAGTCTATTGAAAAGCTTCCTAAGAATCTCAATAATGTATGTGTGTGTGCACATATACACACATGATAACCTGCTACTGTCAATAAAACATGCAATTTCACATTTACATCTACACTAAGACATTATTTATTATGTGCTGAGTCCATCCAATTCTTAGTGTATCCCATCTAGAAAAATCTATGGTTGCAGATGATAAAGAGACTTCTATCATCTGGGACATCTAATTAATTTTTTTTAATTTTGAAAAAATTTATTTGAAAGAGAGAAGTGTGTACGTGTGCGGCGGAGCGGGGGGGGGGGGGGGGATCTTTAATCTGCTGGTTCACTCTCCAAATGCCCACGACACATGGGCCTGGGTTAGGCCAAAGCCAGGAGCTGAACACTGTCAGGATCTCCCACATGGGTGGCAGGCACACTGGCTTAGCCATCACCTGCTGCTTCCCAGGTGTGTGTCAGCAGGATGTGGGGCTTGAATGGCAGGCACTCTGGCATGGGTGCAGGCACCCCAAGCAGTGTCTTAACACCTGCCCCAAACTTTTCTATTTTAAAAGATAAGTTATCTTGTTAGAGTAGTACCCAAGATATACGGAAGGCTTAACGTTGTCACTTTTTTCATGCCCATCCCAGAAGTAAGGCTATCTGAGGAGCTCTGCTGCCCGATTTTGACTGGCCTGTGTGAAGGGAAGTTGACGCTGCGCTGGCATTTCTTCATGTTGACAACAGTGACCTTAAACCCTGCTTCTGAGAGAGAAACGGAGACTGAGACCTAGCTCTTCCACTGGTCTCTCTACTGGGAGAGTACAGGACCCTCTGGCTCTGATTCCTAGGGTGGAAGCAGGTAGGGCGGCAGGTGGGAGTGGAGTCAGCTGGGAGAGTTTGAGGCACGGGGCCTGCTGAGCTCTTGTTCCAGGTCCTGGTGCCCAGAGCGGGAGCCCCCCATTCCCCGCTGCTGTCTCACCCCACCCCGCAAGGCTGCTTGCTGTGCTGGAACGAGAACAGGAGTGGGAGGCAGAAGACCTAATTTAAGCACTTGGACCCAGTGATATTTCTAATACCGTCAACAGTGACATTGCAAAGGGGTGGGGCTGGGCAGTGACCCAGGCGCACCTCAATATCCAACTGACATAAAGTAGGATGCACAGTGGCTGAAGGTCCTATTCCCAGTCAGTCTCCCCATGTCCCTACACATATGCACACCCACCACACACACCCCACACACAAGTACACCACACACACCCCACGCACATGCACACCCACCACACACTACACACACCACAAATACCCTGCATATCACACACACCCCACGCACATGCACACCCTCCACACACTACATACACATCCCACACACATGCACACCCTCCACACACTACACACACCACAAATATCCAGCATACTACACACTATACTGATTATCCCACACACGTGCACACCTGCTACACACTGCACACACCACAGATACATAGCACACTGCACAGCGAACACACTCATACCCCACACACATGCACACTCACCACACACTACACACACCACAGATACCCAGCACACTGCACACCACACACATGCACACCACCACACACTACACATACCACAAATACACACACTGTACACACACACACCCACACACATACATACCGCCACACACTACACACACCACAGATACCCAGCATACCACATACCATACACACACACACAAGCCACTGATTTGCTCCCTGCAGTTTCCAGGCCTCCCCCACCTCCTGTTCATGGCCAGGTGTGCTCAGGTGAAGGATCTCAAATGGCCACAATAGCTGTGGGTGGGCCAGTAATTCCAACGGGGTCTCCTGTGTAGGTGGCGGGGCATTGTACTTGGGCCAACTTCTGCTGCCTCCCAAGGGACATTAGCAGGAGCTGAGCAGAAGCAGGGCAGCCATGACTCGAACCAGCACTCATATGGATGCCAATGTCGCAAGCAGCCACTTAACCCACTGTGCCACAGTGTAGACTCCTTGTTCTCTATTTTTTGTTGTTGTTGTTGTTTTTTAATTGTTAGATGGGAATAAGTGTGCAGTTAGTTGTATAAGATCTGCCATGTCCTTTTTTTTCTCCCATGCAACTTTCCCTTGAACAATAGATTGTTGATAATTCCAGTGTGTCTCTGTCATCCCACCTACTCCTTCTAAACCGGCAATATTATTTAATACTATTTAGGCACTTGCCCAAACTGAAATTATCTTCATCCAGCATATAACTGCCTTTTAGCCTTTCCTGAAGGTTCCTTCTTTCACTGTAGGACCATTTTCATCAAAAACCAATACATTATTTTTCTAATGTCAATTAATTAACTTACTTATTTTTATTTATTTAAGAGAGAGCGAGAGAAAAAAAAATTCCCATCTGCTGGTTCACTCTCCAAATACCTGCAACAGCCAGGGCTGGGCCAGGCTGAAGCCAGGAGCTGGGAACTCAATTCGAGTCTCCCACAAGGGTGGCATTGACCCGAGGACTTGAGCCATTGCCTGCTGCCTCCTAGGGTGCAAATTAGCAGGAAGCTGAAACCTGGAGTGGAGCTGGGACTTGAAGCCAGGCACTCCAATACAGGCTGCAGGTGTCCCGAATGGCTTCATAACCGCTGCACCCAACACCCACCCCAACCAAGGCTTTTCCTCTGTGTAGTGCTGCCAAGAGCTCAGAAGGCACGCCTGTCTGCCAAAGATCAGGCTGCTCGCCTGTCTCCAGTCTCCGGCCACACTGCGTGCTGCCCTTACCCCCACCCCAGGAGGCTCTGTGTCCTGGTTCTTATGCATAGAAATGTCTCCCTCTTCCCCTCCGCCCCCTTCCTCCTGCCGCTTCTGCTCTCCCCATCCCTTCCCCTGCTATATTTTATTATTTCATAGATGCGTGTCTCTGTCTCATGTATTGACTAGTTTCTCTGCTTTTTAGTGTTTGTTGTCTTTAGCCAAAATGCTAATGCCACGAGGACCAGAAGTTCATTCATCTGCCTTGTTCACTGTTATGTCTCTGGTGTCTAAAACAGCTTCTGGCACATAGAAGATGCTCAATAAAATGCTTGCATAAAAATATTCAATAAATGGCTTGGAAGACTGCAAATGGTGACATGTTTAGGACTTTAAAAAAATTTTGAAACCACATTATTTTGATGCATACATTGTCTACCTTTAGTCTATAATATCAGTATAAATCTGTAATATACATGTATTATTATAGATTAGGTGTCAATGATAATAATAGGTGTTTATGGTTTATGTTCAGTCTGGGATCATTGCTTTTCTAAATTTTGCCTTCAGCCAGAGAAAATAGAAAGTTACGCTTTTTTCACAGAACCTTAAAAGGCAAGCAGTTGGCTTTCCAGCGACAGGTGGCTTTCTCTTTTTTCAAATTGCCAGAGCTGTAAATTATTGTGACCAAAATAGTTTGGGAAGGTGATGGCTCGCGTTGTTGCATGGTTTGCTGTGTTTCTGGGAGCCAGAACATCTTAAGTTCATCGAGTTCAAGATACCAGCCCCAGAGGGTGCCCAGCGAATTTCCTTCCATTTAAAAGAGGAGAGAGCCTGGCCCTTGGAGTCAGAGCAGTGGTCACCCAGAGGCCAACCCTCCCCACCAGTGCTCCCTTTTCTGGGATGGATAACTCAAAGAAGGGGGGGTGCGCCTCTTCCTTTCTTTTACAAGGTGGTAATCTCTTAGCGGGCTATGGAAATCAGGCTGCTTTGAAAGAGGAGCTTTGCACATTGTAAACTTTTCCCCCAGGGCAAGTCAGCCAACCTTAACTGCTTCTTGAAGTTAACATTTCTTTGTTTTCCTTCTCTCCCTCTGTGTTTTTTTTTTTCCTTTTAACTTTTCTTAATGAAGTAGAAAGTGAACTTCTTTGCACTTGTGAAGGAGTGCCACTTGTCTCAAGAAAATATTTCTGTGTCCTCCTCTAGACTCTTCAGCAGTGGTATGTGTGTTTAAAAATGTCAGACCACTCAAGATGGAAATGAAGGCAAGGTGCTAAGCGGGGAACAGGTCTGCCACCTTTTGTATACATGAGCGAGTGGAAAGGATGGCGATGATATCTATACAGTTGCTTCTGCTTCTGTTAAAGCAGTAGGGGAAGACTGGGGAAGAAAGCAGCCGCAGGGGTCCTCCGGGCAGGCAGGAATGGAGGGGCACGGAGAGGGGCACGGGTGGAGATCCTCACCAGGGTTTGCCTTTTCCCTGAGTTTATTTTTATATTATTCAAACTTGTGAATCATGCAGTGTATTAAATCAATATCGTCCCAATCACCAATTCCCACCTTATGTTGATTTTCGGCACATACTCTTGCGGTGTGTTCATTTTGAAGAGGTAGTGGGGTGCGATTTTTTTTTTTTAAATTCTAGCAAACCATACACGTAACGAAATTTACCATTTGGCCCATGTTTAAGTGCGTCATTCAGTAGCAGTTTGTCCATTCACAAGGTTGTACAGCCATCGTCGCTACTGTTCGCAGAACTTTTTTGTCATCCCAAACAGAAGCCCTACCTGTACCCTCTAAATAATAACCACCCCACCCCCACCCCTAGGCCCTCATACCCGCTGTTCTACTTCCTGCCTCTATGGATTTGGCTATTCTAGGTACTCACAGAAGTGGAATCATGCAGTGTGTGTCCCTTTGTGCCCAGCTGATTTTGTTTAGCATAATGTAGTCAAGGTTCACGTATGTTGTAGCTGCTTTCAGAATTCCATTCCTTTCAGTGGCTGAGTACCATTCCATTGTCTGAACAGACCACTTTTTGTTTGTCCATTCGCCTGTTGATGGGCATCGAGGTTGTCTCTACCTTTTGGCTCTTGTGCACCATGCTACTGTAGATCTTCCAGTGCTTTCTTAAGAGCCCCGCGTACATATGGCCTGCAGTTATTTACAGCTGCCTCTTTCTCTGCTTGTAGACTGGGGGGCCATGTCTTTATGTCTCCCTTGCTTCTATATCGCCAGCACTGGCAGAATAACAAGCAGGTGTTTTAGTTGGCACTTAATAAATGTCTGGGGAATGACTGAACAGTAGGTTAGAACTAAGTTTTCAATTTGCTTCCTAAAGGACAAGACAGAATTCCACATCTGTCTATGTGGAAGCAACGACCTTGTTTATTTGGAATCAGCTTTAAGTTAAAGCACATTTAGATGACATTTGGAAGTAGCGGCAGAATCAGAGCCATTTTCTAAATACAACATGGCAGCCGGAAGGCAATATTAATGACCACAGGCTAATGGAAAACACTCTGGGCTGTGTGTGTGCCTGAGTCCTGGGTGTGTGACTTCACGGTGACCTGGCCATGGAGGATGACCTGGGCACCTTCACCCTTCCCTGCTGGAGGGCACTGTGTTGAGAATAAAGCAACTAAGTTTAGAAACAGGCAAAGGGTGTGTGTGTGTGTGCAGTGGTTGGGTTTGGGAAGTCCGCACAGTTGCTTGGCCTGTCTGACCCTGGGCACATGTCCCCTCATCTCTCAATGATGGATGGTGCAGCCGCTTTGACCAAGCTGAACCAGCCTGGCTCCAAGGCCAGCTGCCAGGATTTTTTTGTTTGTTTGTTTGTTTCTGGAAAGGGACCCTGGAGGGATGTTGATTTAGTGACATCCCCTCACGGTTGACTCCCGTCAGTCATCAGGATAATGTGGGAGCAGGGGCAGATTAAAGGCCAGGTCCACTTGGGAAGGAGAGAGGACCTGTGCTGGGCTGGGAAAGGGAGAGGGGAGTGTGTGTGTGTTGTGGGGAGGGATTCTTTGTGATTCTAAATGTGTGCCTCTGGCTTTGGAGAAAGGGTTCTGACAACAGCGGGACTGTGGACTGTGAAGAATTATTCTGATGATCTAGTACAGCTTCTTGGGTTTATAGGTGAGGAGTGAACACAGGTGTTGGCTTAGTAGGCTTTGGCCATGGCCATGTTACCAGGAGAAGGAGTTGTGCAGATCCCCAGATATTTTCATGGGAACTGCATACAAGTTGATTTTTTAATGAGGGGTCTCCCCTCTGTAGAAGATTATTGTTTTTTTGTTGTTGTTTGTTTGTTTTTAATAAAGCAGAAATAAAGGGCATTTGATCTGGAAAAATATGTTTGCTAGTAATAAAGCATGTAGTTATTAAAAACATTTTGTTAATATGATGATTTCTAGTGTTTCTTATATAGACCATGCATTTTTAGAACAACTTGAGAGTTACAGAAAAACTGAGAATAAAGTACAGTGTCTGTATTCCTGACACCCATTTTCCTTTGTTGTTAACATCTTACTTTTGTCAATTAATGAGCCAATTTTGACAGGTTCTTCCTTTATTCAGCTGTGACCCTAATGTCCTCCTTCTGCTCCTGGATCGTGTCCAGGACCCCACACACTACGCTGAATGACCATTTTTCTTGGGTCCTTTAGTCTCTGATGAGTTCTCTGACTTTTCTTTTTTCACGACCTTGAGAGTTTTGAGGAGTATTGGTCAGGTATTTTGTAGAATGTCCGCGAGCTGGGATTTGTCTGCCTTTGCTTATTTTGTTATTATTTATTTATTTTTTTGTGATTAGACGAGGGTATGTTTTGGTGAGGAAGACCACAGAGGAAAGTGCCATTCCACTACATCCTGTCAAGGGTACCAGTTGTCAACGTGACTTATCACTGCTGATGTTGACCTTGGTCACCGGGCTGAGTCAGTATTGCCAGGTTTCTCCATAGACAAGTTACTCTTTTCCACCTTTCCATACCATAGCTTTTAGAAGACAGTCACTACGTCCAGCCCACACTTATGGAAGAAGGAGTTATGTGCCTCCTGGATGGGAGAGTGTCTACATAGATTATTTGGTACAATGGGGTTTTATACTCTAATTTGTATGTATGTATGTATGTATTTAAAGACAGAGAGATATCTGCTGGTTCATTCCCCAAATACCCTCAACAGCCAGTATTGGGTCAGGCTGAAACTAGGTCTCCTACATGGGTGATGGAAACCCAAGTACTTGGCCCATCATCTGCTGTCTCGCAGGCACATTAGTGCAAAGATAGATTGGAAGCAGAGGTGGGACTTGATCCTAGGCACTCTGATAAAGAATGCAGGTGCCCCGAGTGGCAGCTTAACCTGCTGCTGCACAAAGCCCACCCGAGCTTTATTTTATATTCTGAGAAAAGTAGAATATTTTACAGTTCTGCGCTGCATAACAAGAAGCCACATATAAGCTGATGATCCCTGAGATTGCTGGTGAATTGTAACAGTTGTAACATGTACTTACACACGTGTGCTCTATGATAGTCTCACAACCATGAGCTTGTCTAATAACGCGTCTCTCAGAGGTATCCCCGTTGTTCACCTATGCACACCTGCTTGTGTTTTTATGTTTCATGTGTTGTTTACTCATGTAAACTTACCCAAGAGGCATCTCCAAATAACACGAGTAACTGAAATATAGATAAATGAGGAGTTTATAGCTTTTCTATTTTCTTCTCGTTACATTTTTTAAAAATATTGGAACTGCAAGTTTGATCAATTTGCTTTTTCATTCATCAGTGCCAAGAAGAAGCTGGAGTGGTTGGAGAAATAGATGTGAATATTCCACACACTAGTAATTTACCCCTACTGATAAACGCTGCACATGTTTGTTAATGACATGCTTGATTGTTTTTTCTTTTCTCTTTTTCCTCTTGAAATTTTACCTAAAGCTAAGGAGAAAGGAAGACCATACGTAGTTAGATCTGCTTGTATGCCAGCCAACTTCCATCTGTGTGATCTATGTGGAGGTTAGAGAGTAATCTCCCCCATTTTGAGATGAGGAAGCTGAGCCTTGGAGAGATTAAGCCTAGAGTTCATACACTAATGTGGATGCAGTCCAGGTCTCCAATACTCTGGAGTGCTGTTTGTGTTTGTGCTCTTCCTACTGCCAGTCTGCTCTTCTTTTTCATGGTGACATTGATTAAAGAGAGAGAGACAGGGTTTTCCCTGATGTATAGAACATCCTAACACAATGTTCTTGCCACACAAGACCACTGTTCTGTGACTTGCATGGTTGGCCCTTAGTTATCTGCATAAGTCCATTGATGGCTATGAGCTACGGGGGTCCTTTCATTCCTGAAATCTCTGCACCCAAGGGACAGAAAGAACTTGGTGGAGATCAGGCTGGAGTGGCACCCCACCCCACCCCAGCAGTCACACCTGCATCCCTGGGTCAGCCCCCGGCCCATGCTCTAGAACTCTCTAAGGATTTGCATTCTGTTGGTGTGAATTAGGGTTCTCATTAAAGGTTAGCTTTAATAAGCAGAGTTAAAAAGTAGGCCATCCATCACAATATCTTGTTAAAGATAGCTTTATTTGGTTTTTGATAATCGAAGAAAAACACAAGTGTGCACACTAAATCAAGTTGGCAGGAGTGTGTAATCAGATGCCAAGTGTCAACTGAACAGACTTCAGGCTTACTGACAGAAGATTCTGTGATTATTTTTTTTTCCTTTTCTTTTTTTAAAAGTACTTCCAGTTACCTATGTTTGGGTAGTTTCCCTTCTTGACCTCTTCCCATCCCAGTTTCAATGGAACACACAGAAAATAGAGGGAAAGCCAATGAAGACTGGTGTGTGCGTGTACATGTATATGCGCACATGTGTGCATGCATGGGGCTGTGGTGATGCAGAAATCAGTCTCCCTTCCCTTGAAATTTACTCTAGGAACTATGGCTCCAGGGCAGGGCTGCTTTTCTTTTCTTTTCTTTTCTTTTTTTGACAGGCAGAGTGGACAGTGAGAGAGAGACAGAGAGAAAGGTCTTCCTTTTGCCGTTGGTTCACCCTCCAATGGCCTCCGCGGTAGGCGCACCGCGCTGATCCGATGGCAGGAGCCAGGTGCTTCTCCCGGTCTCCCATGGGGTGCAGGGCCCAAGGACTTGGGCCATCCTCCCCTGCACTCCCTGGCCACAGCAGAGAGCTGGCCTGGAAGAGGGGCAACCGGGACAGGATCGGTGCCCCGACCGGGACTAGAACCCGGTGTGCCGGCGCCACAAGGCAGAGGATTAGCCTAGTGAGCCGCGGCGCCGGCCCAAGGCTGCTTTTCTTTAAGAGGCACCCAGTCCTTCCCGCTGGTCACTCAGTTATCTAAGAACCAGGAGAAACGCTGCCTGTTCCCCCCAAACTGGGGTGCTTGTTTCTTTAAGTTTGTGCTACTCAATATTTAAATTGCCCTAAGAAGAAGGTTGATGCTGAGAAAGTCCTCTGATGTATTTCCTCATATGTCATCTGGGAGTTACAATAGCTATCCTCCCACCTGCAAGGGTGGCTGGCATGGGGCTAGAATAAGGTGAGAAAGGGTGGAGAAGTGGAGGCACTGAGGAACACGACGGTATTTCCATTGAAAGGGCAAGCTGTGCTGGTGGGTTGGAAACATCAGATTCCGTGTAAATCTTCTAGGTTATTAGGCATGGACTTCCACTAAATGGAATATTGAGCACCATCTCATTATTTTGTAAAGATTCAAGGTCATCACCACAAAGATTGATTACAGACTAGGGTCTTTGTCCTGCATTCTTCAGTGGCTTGGGACTACAGTGAATTTTTTAGTTCATTTTTTTAAAGGACTTTTTACATGTTTATTTTCATCTACTTAGAAGGCCGAGCAAACGTGGGGGACGAGGAGAGAGAGAGAAAGATCCACTCACCCAAATGCCACAACAGTCAGGGCTGCACCAGGCTTCAGCCTGGAGCCCAGAACTCCATCTAGGTCTCCCAGGTGCTTAGCAGGAACCCAAGTATTTGAGTCACTACTGCTGCCTTCCAGGATGCATTAGTAGGAAGCTGGATTGGAAGCAGAGCAGCCAGGACTCAACCCAAGCACTATGATATGGGATGCAGGTTTGCCAAGTGATGGCTCAACCCACTGTACCACAATGGCCGCCGCAGTTTTGAGTTCTTTATCGTGTCTGCTTTCCCAGTCTTTTCTAACTAATATTTAACTGTCAGCTGCCCTTTAATCATATTAAAGTGGTTTCCTTCAACTCATGGCCTTTCCTATTTTCTGCTTTGGTGCTTGGAAATCTGAATATTAATTATTGACATACTCTTTAACAATACAGTAAATTTAACCAGTAGTGGGCATAGCCATGACTTGAGGACAAAACCTTTGTTGCCTGTCTTGTTTATTTGGTTATTTATTTATTTGAAAGACAGTGTGACAGAGAAAGAGATGGAGAGAGAGAGATCTTCCATCTACTGGCTCACTCCCCGAATGCTCACAAAGAAAGTTAAAAGCTAGGAAATCCATGCAGGTCTCCCACATGGGTGACAAGAACCCAGTACCTGAGCCATCCTCTGCTGCCTCCCAGGCACATCAGCAGGAAATTAGATCAGAAGAGAGTAGCCTGGACTTGAACCAGGCATTCCAGTATGGGATCTGAGACACTTTAATTAAGTAGGCAATGGAGGTCATGACTTTTCTTTCTTTAATAAAAATTTTACTTAATTTCTTGTTCTATCAATTCTTTTGAGTAGGCTAGACTCTTAGCTCTTTATAAGATAGGAACCATACATCTTGCCTAAAATTGCCTGTTCTTTGGAACAAGGCTAAATACTCTGCGTGCTACTGTCTCCATTGTACAAGCAAGGAGACTGGGCTGGCTTAAGTGACCCACACAGACCACACTGCTTATGGCAGGGGCAGCAGTGACACTGCTGTAAGCTGACATCTGATTTCTAGGCATTTTCTATCAGATCTCACCTGTGACCCAAATCCTTACCTTTTCTTCCATTAAAGAGCCAGAATTACTGAGCCAATGCTTCCATGTCTGTTTAAGTGTTCCTGAAATCTGTTTGATTCCTTTTGTGTCTGGAGACCACCTTTCCCTGGCTGTCCCAGGATGGCCATGAACTTCCAAAATTAGATGCAACAGATTATGTGCTTATAGCTTTATTCCAAGTGTCAAAGAACTTGGGCCTTTAAAAAATTATCATACACAGATATCTTTTACGTTATAAATAGCACCTCTTCTCCTCCTGACGAATTAGTGTTATGAGAGTACTTCAAAAAGTTAGTGGGAATGGAGCAGGCACTTGCTGCAAAAGTTAAGACTTAACTTGGGACACCTGTATACCATATTGGAGTGCCTGATTTCAGTCCCAGCTACTCTGTTTCCAATTTGACTTCCTGCTAATGTATACTCTAGAATGCAGTAGATGATGGTTCAAGTATGTGGGTCTTTGACACCTGTTTAGGAGACCTGGATGGAGTTTCTAGCTCCTGGCTTTAGACTAGCCCAACCCTGGCTCTGTGGGAATTTGGAGAGTGAACTAGTGGATGGAGGATCTCTTTCCATCTCTGTCTCTTTCTCCATCTCTCTGCATGTCAAATAAAAATAAATCCACAAATAAAAATTAAGACAAAAAATAATCAGGCTGGTGCTGTGATATTGTGAGTAAAGCCCCTGCCTGCAGTGCCAGCATCCCATATGGGTGCCAGTTTGAGTCCCGGCTGTTCCACTTCCAATCCAGCTCTCTCCCTGGGAAAGCAGTAGAAGATGGCCCAAGTGCTTGGGCCCCTGTGCCCATGTGGGAGACCCAGAAAAAAATGCTGACTCCTGGTTTCAGATCAGCACAGCTCTAACCATTAAAGCTATCTGGGAAGTGAACAAGTGGATGGAAGACTCTCTCTCTCTCTCTCTCTCTCTCTCTGCCTCTGCTTCTGCCTCTGCCTCTCTGTAACTCTGCCTTTCAAATAAATAAATAAACCTTTAAAAAAATCTTAAAAATAGTTAATGGAAAAAATAAATTGAAAGGTAAATTTATTTAAAGGTAAAAAAACCTGTGAAATTTTTGCATTTTTAAAAATGATACATATTTTCCATGAATTTTTGAAGATGCCACATATATTCCATTCAGTGAATTTCAATATTCTTTAGATACCTTTTTTATTTGCATGCTATGGTAGTGATGACTGATTGTAGTAGAAATTTTAAATTTGTCCTGGATTGCTCTTTATGAAAGTAAATACTTTCTTATGGAACAGACATATGATATTTGAAAATGTCATTATACTATAAATTCACACTCTTTTTTATAAAGTCTGGGTTTGTAATCTTTTTTAAAAGATTTATTTATTTATTCTAAAGGCAGAGTTACAGAGAGGCAAAGGCAGAGGCTGAGAGGGAGAGAGAGGTCTTTCATCTGCTGGTTCACTCCCCAAATGGCCATAACAGTCAGAGCTGGGCTTACCCAAAGTCAAAGCCAGGAGCCAGGAGCTTCTTCTGGGTCTCCCACTTGCGCCATTTTCTACTGCTTTCCCGGGCCATAGCAGAGCTGGATTGGAAGTGCAGCAGCTGGAACTTGAACCCATATGAGATGCTGGGGCAGGCAGTGGTGGCTTTACCTGCCATGCCATAGTGCCGGCCCCCCAAAATTCATACTCTTTAAAATTTTTTAAAAATGTATTCAAGACACCAAGAGTTTCCTTCTGCTGGTTTGCTCCCCAGATGCCCACAATGACTAGTGCTGAACCAGGCCAAAGCCAAGAGCTGGAACTTGATTTGAATCTCCCACATGGGTAGCAGGGCCCCAGGCACTTGAGCTATCATCCGCTGCCTTCCAGGGTTCATATTATCAGGAAGCTGGATCTGAAGCAGAGGCAGGGCTTGATCCCAGCCATTACAGTATGGGATCAGCTGTGCCTAACCGATTTTGCCACAACACCTGGCCTTGTCTGCCAATTTTTATATTTCTTACCCCTGCCAGGGAAAGCACCTTTGAATGCTTTAAGAAATAAATTTAAATTCATGATTTAACAATTCATAATGTTGGGATGAGAGTTCAGCTCAGAAGTTAAGCTGCTTGCCGGCGCCGTAGCTTAACAGGCTAATCCTCCGCCTTGCGGCGCCGGCACACTGGGTTCTAGTCCCGGTCAGGGCACCGGATTCTATCCTGGTTGCCCCTCTTCCAGGCCAGCTCTCTGCTATGGCCCGGGAAGGCAGTGGAGGATGGCCCAAGTCCTTGGGCCCTGCACCGGCATGGGAGACCAGGAGAAGCACCTGGCTCCTGGCTTCGGATCAGCGAGATGCGCCGGCCGCAGTGGCCATTGAAGGGTGAACCAACGGCAAAAAGGAAGACCTTTCTCTCTGTCTCTCTCTCTCACTATCCACTCTGCCTGTCAAAAAAAAAAAAAAAAAAAAAAAGTTAAGCTGCTGCTTGCAATGCCTACATCCCATATCACAGTGTCTGGGTTCAAGTGCCCCCTCTGCTTTCCATTCCAGCTTCTTACTAATGTGCACTCTGGGAGATAGCAGGTGATCACTCAAGGGCCTGGGTCCTGGCCACCCATATAGGAGAACCAGATTGAGATCTGAACTACGGGATTTGGCTTGGCCCAGTCCTGGCTGTCATGGACATTAGGGATTTGGGGAGCGTGAACCATCTCTCTTTCTCTTTCTCTCTCTCTGCATTCCTTTCAAATATATAGAATAAGTAAAAGTTTAAAAAAATAAGTAATGCTACATATAATTGAGACTTTTAAAGCAAACATACCATGTCGGTAGTATCTGGTGAAGCTCAAATATGTTATCAATCAACTTCTTTCTCATTGAAAAGGAGAAGAGAAGGGGAGGGGGAGGGGCTGGAGACCTTATGTTAAGTTAGGAAAATCACTTACGACCTAAATGTTAAAATGCAAAATTCTTATTGTCTAATTTAGACTGTGCCACAGCTGTGTCCCTTTGTGTTGTTGAATTCATTAACTTTTATGCCATATGCTTGACATAACCCATCTTACAGAATAATCTGGAAGCACGAGAGGTCTGAATTTGTACTAGGAGATCTGTAGCTACAGCTCATGCCATTCCTCAGGTTTAGTATGCTGGCTGTGTTTTAAGCTTAATAGTATTTATTTACTGTGTATTCCCCATGATGATGCAAGTTAGGACTGTGTTGCTTTTTGAATTGTGTCCCAGTTGAAATACAGATTTGCAGTATTCAAATTGTGAATCTTCTTTTCGGAAGAAACATTTATTTTTTAAAAAATGTTTATTTATTTGAAAGTTAACATGACAGAGAGGGAGAGACAGGGGGAGGGGATAAAGAGAGAGAGAGAGAGAGAGAGAGAGGGATTGTCCATCTACTGGTTCACTCCTCAGATGGCCACAAGAGTCAGAGCTGAAGCCAAGACCCAGGAACTCCACCCAGGTCTCCCACTTGGGTATATGTGGGCCATCATTTGCTGCTTTCCCAAGCGCTTTAGCATGGGGCCAGATAGAAGAAACACTTAAGCAGGAGACAGAGTGACTTTCTACTAGGAGGTGTATGTACACATCAGTTCTCTGCTAAGCAAAAGGAAAGCAGAGAGCAGTGCGTCCTCCCTGTGGAAGCCTCAGCAGTATGCAACACATCTCACCCTCACAGCCCTTCTTTGGGAAGTTAACAAGTGGCTCGTGGAGTTTTCCCACCATCTCGGTTGGCATTATGACATACTCAGCCAATGTCTCTCTGGGGTTTAGTCATGGGGTGTAATAAGAACAATAAACATGACTAAAAGTTGATCATCTATAGAGAGAGGACTCAGAAGTGTTGAAAGTTTCCTCAACGAAGTGAAACATTACCAAGGCATTCTGTTCCTCTCGGGCCGTCATTCCCGGGGTGGATTTCCTTCAGCCCTCTGCCTCGCCCATGATGCTCTGCTTTTGTCTGAGAGAAGACATGTCTTCAGAGAACTTCCTGGAGAGAGGGTTTCCTTTTTCATTGGAGTGTAGTTTGCACCGCAGGAGAAATCCCATGTGTGTATTTGATTTAAAGTGCCATGCAGGGGAGGGAGGGTTGGGGGTGTGCATTTCCTACAGTAGGTGATAGCCAGGCAAGACTGGGTGTAGCAGCCCCTGGCCGTGCCACAAGCGTTCGTTCGGGACACCTGATAGTTAGCTTCCTACTTTTGACTTGGATCCTCAGTTCTGTCTCCCGATGAGTTTCATTTGCGCCTACAAAGGTGCCTTCGTGGAAGGGAGGCCGGAGGAGAAGAACGAAAGCAGATCCAGGCAGTCCTGGCTGGGGGGAAGCGAACCCAAAGCCGTGCATCTGTGGGAAGACACGGAGCGGCAAAGCCACAGACAGGAAGCCGTGCTCAAGCTAAAGGAGTCGCCGCCGTCCGTTTCGGCGAATGGGAAGGAGAATGTAGGACGTGTTGTTTTTACCCAAGACATGTGTCAGGCTTTCAAACGGCTCCTCCCGCAACTGCATCTTTTCTCCCCCCGCCGGCTCCCGCTGCTCCCACGTTGTTGAAATCCGGAGCCGCGCCACCCACCTTATTCCGCCACAATATGTCCTATGCGATCCATTCAGATCTCATTAAACTGATTTACTGGGCCCGCTGGCTCTGCTCACCCTCAGCTGATCCCTACTTTGTTTAAAATTCGGGAAGTGCTGGGGGGAGGGGCGGGACATGAATCGCTGCACTTGTGCAAACGGAGTGCCAGCTGATTTATGGCAAAGGTTATAAAGGAAAAGTATTAAGTGTGCTTCATTCCATTTGGCAAAACCATCCTGCACAATGTCCACAGAAACCCCCAGAGTCCTGTTTTGTAGAAAGAAGGGGGGAAAAACTCCACCAAAGATGTGCTCGTCTTCTTTTGAGCATTAATTAAGACTGTAAATCACAGGCCACATGAAACAACTGTATTCGACAGAACGTGGATGCTGCGGAACTCTGCCGGCCTGTGTGATCACTCGGAATACCTACACCAGAGCCCTAATGGGAGGCCGACTTCAAAGCGCGCTCTTGGCATGAAGCTGTAAAGTACGGGCTGCACGGAGAAGCCGGAGCAGAAGAGAGTTCAGCAGCTCGGGGTGTTTCCTTAAAAGTCTGGAGCAACGTAGATTGTTTCATTCGAAAACAGCGGTTTGGATTTCATCATTTGGGAATGCCTTCCAAATGAAAACAAAACAAAACCTCTGTTTTCTGGGAGAGGGGAGACAAAAAGGAAAAGATATATTTTTCTCCTACTTTGTTGTTGTTGTTGTTAAGCCTCTGTGAAATGTCCCTGGGCTGCTTTGTTGATCATATCCTGCTGCTGGGTCCCAGGCCATGGCTACAGGTTGCATTGCAGGTAGCTCATTACCCTGATACCGGAAATAGGTTTGCAAATGGTGGCTTTCACACTTGATTCCCAAGCACTGGCTGGATCAGCTGCAGCAACAGTGGAGCTAGGAGGTCCCCAGAGGGCCCTTCTGCAGCCTTTTGTCTCCAAAGGATTGAATCCTTGCAGTAGACAATGATTCCTTTAAGGCTGCTTAAACTCACCCTTTGCAGCCAGAGATAGTGTGACTGATCCACCTTGTTAGCATATGTTTCCTTTTCTTCTGGTGGGGCTGGGCTAGTGCTGGTTTTTCCTCACATTCAGGTGGTCCAGTACCTTTTCATTCATTTGCATATATTTTTAGCACAGTAGTTCAAGGCTGGGGTTAAGTTCAAATTCATGGCTATGGAATGGAATTTTAACATGAAACCTTTGCTGCATGACTGTAATATTCTAACTGAAACAATGCAACTGAGAATTATACATTACTTCTCACTGAACATAGTGTCTGGTTTGTAGTAGTTGAAAGCAACTTGAATATCCAGTATGAAGGACTCAGTTACAAAAATCATGCATGGAATACTAAAACATGATACAGAAACATAAGCATTAATATGAAATGGGTTCATGTCACATTGCTAAGTTTAAACATAGTAGGTATGTATGATCTCACTTTTGGTTTTGCTTTTCTATCTTATTGAGGCATAATTGAAGTACACTACACTGCAAATACTGAAAGCATACAATTTGAGAAATGTTGACGTCAGCAGACAGCTATGACATCATTACAATTAAAATAAAAGACATGGAGGTGGGTGTTTGCACAGCAGTTAAGACAACACGTGGGACACTTGCATTTCATATTGGAGCGCCTGTGTTCAGGTGGTGGCTCTGCTCCCAATTTCAGCTTCTTGTTAATGTGCACCCTGGAAGGGAGCAAATGATGGCTGAAGTATCTAGGTCCCTGCCCCACATGGAAGACCCAGCTTGAATTCCAGGTTCTTGGCTTCTTCCTGCCCTAGCTCCAGCTGTTGTGGACATTTGGGGAATAAACCAGGATATAAAAACTCTCATTTCTTCTCTCTGTTTCTGTCTCTTCTCTCTCTCTCTGTGTTGCTCTCTCTTAGTTTCTGTCTCTGCTTTTCAAGTAGATCAATGAATCAATAAAAAGGTAATAAACCTTCCTTCAGCAACCTCCAAAGTTTCTTTATGCCTCTTTGAAATCCACTAATCAATCCATCCTTCCTGTTCCTGTGCAAACACTGAACCATATTCTGTAACTATAAATTAGACTGCATTATCTAGAATTTTTTCAAGGTCATAAATATATTTTCCTATGTTTTCTTATAGAGGTTTCATAGTTCTGGGTTGTACCTTTAGGTTTAGATTCATTTTGAGTTAATTTATATGTATGGTGTGAGATTGGGATCAATGTTAATTTCTTTCTCATGAGATTATCTAGTTGGCCAACACTATATGCTAAGAAGACTTTCCAGTTCCTCATTGAATTGCTCTAGCTCCTTTGTCTGTATCAGATCAGATATGTGTGGGTCTACTTCTAGCCTCTTCCTGCTTCATCAATCTGTATATCTGAAATGATCCTATTTTAATATCAATGCGTGTTTAAAAGCTTCTGTAAGAATGTCCTGAAAGAAGTTAACAATGATAGTGGATGAGTTAAAATCTCCCATCTGTTTTGTTTTTATTATTTTCTTCATGAGTACACATTACATTTGTGGTAGTAATAAGTAAATTTAAAAAAAAACAAAAAACCTTTATTTTGGAAAGAACCTAAAAGCAAACTCCAAGTATACCAGGACTTTAGGACACATTTTGAGAATGCATTTTGAACGACTTCCTTCCTACATAGAAGATCCACATATAAGCAAGCCCTTATGGAACTTGCAGCCTGATATGTAGAGAAAAGTAAATGGATAAATAAATATACGGTTCTGGGATTAGGGCAACAAGACACAAGTTCCAGGAGCTTCAGGGAACACCAGCAGAGAGAGAGGGGCTTAGGGGCCCAGACAATGCCTCCCGGAGAAGATACCCTTCAACCAAGGAGCTGCCAGTGACGCCAGAGGATGCTGGTGAATGTAACTTTTGGTGGAGGGACATTTGATAGCATAACAGAGAAATCTTCAGTTTTCTGAGATTGAAGGACAGAGGCTTGAGAATGCAGGTTTGGAACTGAATGGGTGGCAGCGCTGAGGTGGAAAGCCTGGCATGATGGCCAGGTGAGGATGCGAGTCTTGGGTGGAATGCAAGGCTGGTGCAAGTGCTTCAGTCCCTGCCACCCATGTGAGAGACCTGGGTCGAGTTCTATGCTACTGGTGTAAACCATCCTGACCACTTTAGGGGTGAACCAGCGTTTGAGAGCTCTCTCTCTCTCTCTCTCTCTCTCTGTCTCCCCTCTGTGTTTCTCAAATAAAGAATGAATAAATTAAGTTTCAAAAGACACCAAAACAAAAGGCAGAGTTGGGCTTAGCTCCTGATCCTCTGAGTCCCACTCAGTTTTGCTGTCTGGGGTCTCCCCTCAGCTCCCACCCCCATGCCTAGACCACAGCAGCCTCCTTGACTGGTTTGGGGACAGACATCTCATTTATTTTTTCTTAGGTGTTTTTCCTGCTGTTAGTCTACATTGACACCCAGTTAAAATGATGACTTACTTAAGGTGTCACAGCCTGATTCTCACTAAAACAAGCAGATTTGGGTAAAAAGAGTAAGGATAGTGATTAACACACCGCATCCCACATTGGAGTGCGTGGGTTGAATTCCTGCCTCTGGCTCCTGACTCCAGCTTCCTTGAAATATGCACCCTAGAAGGCAGCAGTGAGAGCTCAAGTGATTGGGTTCCTGCCATCCATGTGGGAGACATGGAATGAATTCCTGGCCTCCAGCTTTGGCCTTGGCCCTGGCCCAGCCCTAGTCATTGCAGGTATTTGAGGAGTGAACCAGTGTATGGGAGTGCCCTCTCAAATGAATGAAAACAGGTAAATTTTTTTTTATTTGACAGATAGTGTTATAGACAGTGAGAGAGAGAGACAGAAAGGTCTTCCTTTCCGTTGGCTCAACCCCCCAAGTGGCCGCTATGGCTAGTGCTTTGTAGCCGGTGCACTGCACCAATCCGAGGCCAGGAGCCAGGTGCTTCCTCCTGGTCTTCCATGCTGGTGCAGGGCCAAAGGACCTGGGCCATCCTCCACTGTACTCCTGGGCCACAGCAGAGAGCTGGACTGGAAGAGGAGCAACCGGGACTAGAACCAGCACCCGTATGGGATGCCGGCGCCGCAGGCAGAGGATTAACCAAGTGAACCACGGCACCAGCCCCAAAACAGGTAAAGTTTAAAATGGTAAGAAATAAACACGTTTGCTTATGAAACCATCAGTTAAAAATTTAAGTAGTAAAATAGCTGGGCATACTAACCAATGCTGTATTTAACTAACAACCTTCAATTAAATTTGAAGAAATAAGTACATTTATCACTATTTGTTGCTATCAATTATTGGTTATTTTAATTCTGGTTCCCTTTCACTCACTGAAAATTTTTGAATCATTATTTTATTATTTATTTGTTTTATTTATCTAAGAGAGAGAGAGACAGAGAGAAGTCTTTCACCTGCTGGTTCAATCCCTAAAAGTCCACAACAGCCAGGAGCTAAAGATCAAGCTAAAGCCAGGAGCTCAGGATTTAACCTGAATCTTCACTATTGTGGCAGGGACCCAAGTACAAGAGTTGTCAGAGGTTGGCGCCGTGGCGCAGTAGGTTAATCCTCTGCCTCTGGCGCCAGCATCCCATATGGGCCCCGGTTCTAGTCCCGGCTACTCCTCTTCCAATCCATCTCTCTGCTGTGGCCTGGGATAGCAGTAGAAGATGGCCCAGGTCCTTGGGCCCCTGCACCCACGTGGGAGATCAGGAAGAAGCACCTGGCTCCTGGCTTCAGATCGGTGCCACTCCAGCCGTTGTGGCCATTTGGAGAGTGAACCAACAGAAGGAAGACCTTTCTCTCTGTCTCTCCCTCTCACTGTCTGTAACTCTACCTCTCAAATAAGTAAATAAAATCTTAAAAAAAAAAAAAAGAGTCGTCATCTACAACACTCCAGAGTGCACATTAGCAGGAAGCTGGTTTAGAAGCAGAGTAACCAAGACACAACCTAGGTACTCTGATAGGGGTTGCAGGTGTCCCAGTGGCCGGAACTGCGCCCATCCGAAGCCAGGAGCCAGGTGCTCCCTCCCAGTCTCTCATGTGGGTGCAGGGGCCCAAGCACTTAGGCCATCTTCTACTGCTTTCCCAGGCCATAACAGAGAACAGGATCGGAACTAGTGCCCATATGGCATGCCGACACTGCAGACAGAAGCTTAGCCAACTACATCACAGTGCCAGCCCCTCTTGTGTATCTTCTTTGGAGAAGTGGATGTTAATGTCCTTGGGTCATTTGTTTTCATTGCTGTTGATGTTGTTTAGTTTTAGTTTTCTATATTAAACTCTTTTCAGATATTTGTAGATATGTTCTTCCATTCTGCAGGTTCGCATTTTACTCTGTTGGTATTGTCTTTTTTTATTATTATTATTGTCTTGATGCCCGGGACTTAAAGTTTTGTGAAGTCAGATTTGTCTCTTTTATTTGGCTGCCAGTGCTTTTGGTGTCATATCCAAGAAATCACTGCCAAATTCAATGTTCTGAAGGTTTTGCCCTTTGTTTTCTTCAAAAAACTTATAGTTTTACAGTCTTAAATTTAGATCTTTGATCATTTTAAGTTAATTTTTTTTTGAATTTGTTTATTTATTTGAAAGGCAGAGTTACTGAGAGGCAGAGGCAGAGAGACAGAGAGAGAAATGTCTTCCCATCCAGCTGGTTCACTCCCTAGATGGCTACAATAGCTAGAGCTGAGCCGATCCAAAGCCAGGAGCCAGGAGCCTCCTCCAGGTCTCCCATGTGGGTGCAGGGGCCCAAGCACTTGGGCCATCCTTTACTACTTTCCCAGGCCATAGCAGAGAGCTGGATCAGAAGTGGAGCAGCTGGGACTCGAACCAGCGCCCCTATGGGATACTGGCAGTGCAGACAGCAGCTTTACCTGCTATGCCACAGTGCCAGCCCCAAGATTTTTTGTTTTATTCGCTGATTCGGTCACATTACTAGTTGTAGGTATCTTTTGATTTTCAGTTTTTTCATGATTGAGTCTAGAAAGGTTTATATTTCTTGAAATTTGTCTATTTCATGTAGGTTCCACAAGATTCAAATGCACAAGTCTACAGATATTCTTAGTGCTCTTTAATAAACCTTTTTATTTCTGTAGAATCAGTAGTAATGTTCCCATTTTCATTTCTAATGTTAATAACCAGAATCTTCTTTGTTTTTCTTAGTCCATCTACAGCAGCTTGGTCAATTTTGACATTTAGGAACCAACCTTGAACCTTGTTGATTTTTCTGTTTTCTATTCTCTGCTCTATCTTTATTATTTCCTTCCTCTGCTAGCTTTGAGTTTAGTTATTATTCTCTTCTCAGTTCCTTAAGTTTTATGGTTAGGTTGTTTATTTGAGATCATTCCTTTTTTCTTAGTGTAAATGCATATAACTATAAATTCCCACCCATCCCCAAGCCTCCCCAGCATTGCTTTGGTGAGCCCCATAGTTTTAGTGTGTTGTAATTTTGTTTTCCTTCCTCTGTAAGTATCTGCTAATTTCTCTTTTGAATTTCTTTTTTGATCCATTTGTTTTAAGAATGTGTTTTTTAATTTCTACAAATTTGTTAATTTTCTGTTTCTCCTTTTGCCTTTCACATAGATAAATATTTTAAAAATAAATAACTAAAGTTACTTTTATTTTCTAATAAAATTTTAACAGATCTATCAGCATTTTACATATTTATGGGATATTATGTGCTATTTCTGTATATGTGTACATTGTGTAATGTCTACTCAGGGAAAAATATATTTATTTATTCAGACATTTAACATTTTGTTATAGTGAAAACATCTAAAATTACATCTTCTTGATTTTCCAAAGAGAGAAACATACAGTACACTAACATCTGTGGTCATTCTGCAGTGCAATAGACTCCCAGAACTTCTTACTCCTTCCTAACTGTGACGTAACCTCCTCTCCATCAATCAACCTTTTCCTATCTCCATCTCCTATCCTTCTTCTCCAAGGTCTGATAACCATCATTATATTTTTAACTTCTATGAGATCACTTTTTTTCAAAGACTCCACATATGAGTGAGATCATATGATACTTGTGTTTCTGTGCTTAGCTCATTTCACTTAACATAATGAACTGTGTTTCCATCCATGTTGTTGCAAATGACTAAGATTTCATCTCTGTTTATGGCTGAGTAGTACTCCTTGTGTGGATGTCCCACATTTTTTTTTTATCCATTCATTGCTGGAGAGACACTTGGCTTGTTTTCATTTCTTGACTGTTGTGAACAGTGCAGCTATAAACATGGGAGTGCACGTATCTCTTCAACCAATGCATTTCATTTACATTGAATATATATATACCCAGAAGGGGGATTGCTGAACCATACAGTAGAGCTATTTTAAGTTTTTTAAGGAACCTCCATGTTATTTTTCACCATGGCCATGCTAATTTACATCCCCATCAGCAGTGTGCAAGGGTTCCTTGTTCTTCCCAGCCTCACAACACCAGTTATCTTCTGCCTTTTTGGTAACTGCCAATCTTAACTGTAGTGACATGATATTTCATTGTAGTTTTCATTTGTATTTCCCTGATTAATAGTGATGTTGATCATTTTTTAATGTACTTCTTGATTTTTTTTAATGATTTGTTCATTTGAAAGGCAGAATTACAGAGAAAGAGGGCGAGAGAGAGAGAAGGAGAGAGAAATATTCTCCATCCACTGATTTACTCCCCAGATAGCCTCAATGGCCTGGGTTGGACTGGGCTGAAGCCAGGAGACAGAAGCCTCATCCAGGTCTCCCACGTGGGCACAGGGGCCTAAGCATTTGGGCCATCCTCCACTGATTTCCCAGGCAGATTAGCAGGGAGCTGGATCATAAGTGGAGCAGCTGAGACTCGAACTGGCGCCCATACGTGACACAGCTTAACGTTACCTCTGTGCCACAACACCAACCCTACTAGTTGGTTTTTATAGTGAAACATCTTAATTCTCATCTCATTTCCTTTTGAAAAAATGTTATTAAATTATTTATTTGAAAGGAAGAGTGAGAAAGAGAGGGAGGAAGAGAGAGAGAAAAATCTTTCATCTGCTTTTTCACTCCCGACATTCCTACAAAAGCCAAGACTGGGCCAGCAGGAAGCCAGGATCTAGGTCTCCCACATGAGTAGCAGGAACCCAGGTACTTGGGCCATCATCTACTACCTCCCAGACATATTAACAGGAAGCTAGATCTAAAAGAGAGAAACCAGGATTTGAACCAGTATTCCAATGTGGAATGTGGGTGTCCCAGGTGGCAGCTTAACTTATTACGCCAGCCACAACACCTACCCCTTTTGCATATATTCTACAATCATTTTCCTTTAGGTTACCCTGGAGTTCACTTACTATCCTTAAGTTATAACATTCTAATTTGAATGTATATCAACTTAACTGAACAGCATACAAGATCTGTATTCATTTATTGCTCCATCCTTATCTCTTTTTTTTAACTCCTGATATCTTTGTACATTGTATGTCCAAAAACAAAAACAAGTAATTGTGCTTTTTAGTGTGTTAATCTCTTAAATCATGTTGAAAACAAAAAGTAAAGTTAAAAACAAGTTTATGATAATACTAGCTTTTACGATTTCCCATGTATTTACCTTTAGTTCTCTTTGGATCTGTGTTTCTTTACATGGCTTCAGGTTACTGGACAGCGTCCTTTTATGTCAACCTGCTGGACTCCCTTTGGCATTTCTTACGGGGCAGATCCAGTGGTAACAAACTCCCTCAGCTTTTGTTTATCTGGGGGATGTGCACGTTTCTTCTTACTTTTCTTTTATGTAGGATTCTGGGCCTTTTTTTTTTTTTCCTTTCTTTGACACTTTGAATATATTAACCCACTGTCTTCTGTTCTCCAAAGTTTTTGATGATAAATTTGCTAATATTATTGAGGGTTCCTTTTGTATGATGATTCAGTTCTCTCAAGATGATGTATCTCCGGGCCAGCATTGTGGCATAATAGGTTAAGCCACCACCTGCGACGCCAGCATCGGCTATGGAGACCGATTCGAGTTCTTGTTGCTCCATTTCCGACCAGCCTCCCTGTTAATATGCCTGGGAGAGCAGCAGCAGATGATCCAAGACCTTGGGCCCTGGCACCCACATGGGAGACCTGGATGAAGTTCCTGACTCATGGCTTCGGCCTGAGCCAGCCCAGGTCATTGTGGCCATTTGGGGAGTGAACCAGCAGATAGGAGATCTCTCTCTCTCCTCCCCGCCCCATAACTCTGCCTTTCAAATCAATAACAATAAATCTTAAAAAAAAAAAAGAGGATATATCTCAGTGCAGGTTCCTGAGTTCACTCTACTTAGCATTCATTGAACTGCCAAGATGTTTATATTCCTGTCTTTTCTTCAAATGTGGGTAGTTTTAGCCATTATCTTTTCAAATAATCTTTCTGCCCCCTTTTCTCTCCTCCTTATAAGGCTCTCATGGTGAGTGCATGGCCAGTTGGATAATGTCCCACAGGTGCTTTAGGCTCTGTTCACTTTTCCTCAATCTTTTTTCTTTCTGTTACTCATATTCAATCCATTCTGCTATCTCCAATTTTCCAGATTCTTTCTTCTGCTTCCTCAAATCTGTCAGATGTCTCCAGTGAACTTTTCATTTCCATGATTATGCTTTCTAGCTCTAGAATTTTTTATTTCTTTTCAGGTTTTCTTTTTATTGATATTTCAATTTTGGTTATACATGATTTTCATTACTTTCTCTACAACCTCTTTTCATTCTTTGAACATCTTCAAGGCCATTGTTTAAAAAGTCTTTGTCTAGTAGGTGCACTATCTGGTCTTTCTCAGCAACCATTACTGTTTATTTTTTCTTTGGAATTGACCCGGCTTTCCTATTTGTTTGCATGCCTTCTGATTTTTTTTTTTTATTGAAAGTTGGATAGTTGGATCTAATAGTGAGGTAACCGTGGAAATTAGATTCTCCCCCTTTCCTGGGATTCGTCATTTTTGTTGTCTTGTTTTTATTGCTGTAGACTATTGCTGTGCCAAAGATCTAACCTTTAGGTAATTTGGCGTCTTCTGTGCACCTTCACATTTTGTTGGACATATATAATAATTTTCTGACTATCACTTAGATGAAATTCTTTTTTGAACATCCTAGTTTTTAATGCCCAGCTCCCAAAAGGTGAAAAGGAAAAAAATCTGGAAGGGGAGAGTTTGATCCTACAAATCCTCCGGAAGTTGCCTTACCTGGAAGGAGAAGTCCTGCAACAATAGAAGTGTGCAGCAAAGTCTCTGGGTCTACACTTCCAGGATCAGGAGTGACCATCAGGGATCTGAACATAGATCTCAATATTCAGAAGACAGAGTCCTTATTGGTCACCATGTCAGTCACAGTCTGCCTAAATTCTGCTGCAAGAACGCATGCACAGCTGCCTGTTGGTGTGGAGGGATGGGTAGCCAATGCTGAACCAGCAGTTGAAATTAGTCATAGCTTAACATCCAGACCTTGCCCTAGACATTGCACATCCTCAGTAGACTCCGGAGTTCAAAAATAGTTGTATCATATTGATTTTGCCAGGGTGATTGTTGTCTGCATGGGAGAGACAGATTGCTGGTGCTTCTTACCCACTTATTTTCCAGAATCTTCTCTCGCAGTTACCATTTTGAACAATATATTTTGGGCCGTCTGCACGTATTTTCAGAACTCTTATTCTGATTTGATTAGAATTTGTCCCTCATAATAGCCCATTATTATAGAGGATAGAATGAGACAGTGTATGAAAATGCTCTCTTAAAGTAGTTTGAAATAATAAGTTATGTTCTTTCTTGCTTATACTCTTGATGAGTAGACCATAAACTTAGAAAGTGCAGCGACAGCTATGCATGAGCAGTCCCTGTGATTTCCTGTAGTCATTTCTGTCCTCTCAGTCTGTACTGAAGTCTCTGGAGAGGCTGAGAGGTTCCCTCACAGGACAAAGACATTTCTTAGAAAATAGACCACTGTAGCACAATGGGTTAAGCCACTGCTTGCAGTGCTGGCATCCCGTATCAGAGTGCTGGTGTGAGTCTAGGTTGTTCCACTTCCCATCTAGTTTCCTGTTGATGCATAAGGAAAAACAGCAAATGATGGCACAAGTACTTTGGCCCCTGCCACCCACTTGGGAGATCCGATGGAGTTCCTGGCTCCTGGCTTCAGCTTGGCTGTGTCTTGGCCATTGTGGCTGTTTGGGGAGTGAACCAGCAAATGAAAGATCTCTCTCTCTCCCTCTTTCTCTCTCTGTACCTCTGCCTTTCAAATAAATCAATAAATTTTTTTAAAACAAGAAATAAAATAGACTTGATAGCCTTTTTGTGCATATGGATTTTATTAAAAAGTATAAAATTATATTTGATCTGTGTGTTTGTGGAACTCTTTTTAAGTCCTTTTTTTCTTCACTTGAAAGAAGTGAATAGATTATATTTTCCTATAATCCAATACATTGTTTATAAGAACGTGGATTATCTGCTATAGCTACTGTTTTGGTTCATTATAAGTGTTTCTGAAACATTGTGTCAATGTATCAGACTAAATCCACTTATTCCAGGAAACAACCACAGCTATTTTATTAACTTATTGTTTTATTTTGTAGGGATTGAAATATAGGCCACCTGGAATTAGCTTCCTTCTGTCTCCTTATTAAATTCACATGTATAATTTTACCCCTGATGTGTTCAGTGAAACATGACTAAAATGTTACTTAAAGGTTTTAAATAAGCTAGTTTGCAGAACAATAGCACTAATTGGGTTAGTCACAAATCTATTGTCATAGAATATTAGAAATAAGTATTTCTTGCTGCCATCCCTGTCTTAATCAGTTAGCATGTCCATAGCAGCTTAGTGAGATGGTGTTTAGCCTATTTCCCAAACAGCAATTAAGAAATGGTTTCATTGCCTAGTAAAGGTTTACTGGTGCTAGGTCTCTGGCTTTGCTACCCATGTAACTTCTCTCTCTACCCCTCCATGCTTTCCATGGCTCATTAGAAACCCTTTGCCTCTTCCCCGTCTAGAACCAAGGCATTTGGACCTTCTCTGGGTGTCTAGGCACTGCCCACTAAGGAAGAAATGATTAAGCAGCCAAATGTTTGAAATCCAGCTAAATGCACAGATTATCATCTGCTTAACCTTTTCTTGAATGGTGAGGGGCTTATGCTGGGGACCCATTGTTCCCCTCCTGTGAATATTAATGAAGAAATTGTAGCATCCAGCAGATTTCCTAAGGAGGCTGTCAGTGACCCACTGAATTGAGTAATTTGTTCCCCATCTTCCAGGGGCACCTAGTAGGGAAGTGCCATGGACAGCCTCACGTTAGAGTAAACACGGTGCCTGTGGGCACGTGTGCCCGCGCACACACACAGGAGCACACCGTCCCTGTCTGCATGCAAGCCAGGGTGTATTTAGCTCCTAGTAAAAGGATTGAAGGGCTTGCAGATAGTCTGCTTAAGAGCTACGCCCCCAGTTTCTGTTCTACTTTCCCAGTGATTAAGCAACCTAACAGCAGCCGCTCGGCTCCTCTGTGCAGGACAGACTTTCCATCCAAGCGTTGTCCTCCTCCACATCTCACTGTGCTGGATGAGAAGGGTGTGCATTTCTTGTTTGTTACAGTGACAGGAATTGTTATGGATCTGCAGCTGTGGGTTCAACCTTAGCAGTGTAATGTGCATCGTTTGGTCCCTTCTTGCAGGCTCATGTAACTGTAGAGGAACAATCTACATAAGGAGAGACCACATGTTCTGTCAGTGGTTTTGGAAATCATATTATGTATCTTTTTTTTATTTTTTGTCAATGAAAGCTGCTTTCACAGGTCTCATGGACTCTGTTCTATGTTCTGTTTAATTTGTGCGTGACATTCCGTGATATGGCTATACTATAGTGTGCTCACTCACTCCCTGCTGATGGAATGGGCATGTGTTTAGTAACCATTTTTTTAAAGGCAGAGAGAGAGAAAAAAAAAGATTCTCCATCCACTGATTCACTCCCTGAATGTCCACAAAGGCCAAGGCTGGGCCAGGCTGAAGCCAGGAGCCTGGAGCTTCCTCTAGGTCTCTCATGTGGGTGCAGGGGCCCCAGCACTTGGGCCGTCCTCCACTGCTTTCCCAGGTGCACCCGCAGGGGTGGATCAGAAGTGGAACAGCTAGGATACAAACCAGCACCCATATGGGATGGCGGTGGCACAGGCAGCAACCCAACCCATCATACCACAACATTGGCCCCAGTAACCTATTTTTTAAAAAGATTTATTTATTTATTTGAAAGTCAAAGCTACAGAGAGAGAGAAAGACACACACACACACACACATGGGGGGGTGGGGAGATCTTGCATGTGCTGGTTCATTCCCCTGACTGCCACAATGTCCAGGACTGAGCCAGCCTGAAGCCAGAAGCCAAGCACTTCATCCGGGTCTCTCATGTGGGTGACAAGAGCCCAAGCACTGGGGCCATCCTCTGCTGCTTTGCCAGGCACATTAGTAGGGAGCTGCATCAGAAGTGGAGTAGCCGAGACTTGGGCTGGTGCCCATATGGGATGCTGGCATTGCAGACACTAGCTTTATCTGGTATGCCACAATACCAGCCCCAGTATCCTATTTTTAAAAATTATTTATTTATTTAAGTGAGAGAGCGCTCCCTTGTCTTAGTTTACTCCCCAGATAGCCTGAACGCTTCTGTTATCCCCACCCGGCCTGACCGACCCCTCCAATATAACCTCTTCAAGGTTTCGCGGAGCAAGTGCTCAGTGACTGAATGAGTGAGCGTTAACACATAGACCTCAACATTACACAACTCTGCTTGGAAAACTCACATTCTGATTTTACTATTTTGTAATCTAATGAACTGTAAATGGCACTGAGACTTTCCAGAGACTATCCGTGTATTTTTTTTTTTTTAAGATTTATTTTTATTTGAGAGGTAGAGTTACAGAGAGTGGGAGAGACAGAGAGAAAAGTCTTTGGTTCACTCCCCAAATGGCCTCATCAGCCGGAGCTGGGCCAATCCAAAGCCAAGAGACTAGAGCCAGGAGCTTCTTATGGGTCTCCTTTGCAGGGACCCAAGCACTTGGGCCGTCCTCTGTTGCTTTCCCAGGCCATAAGCAGAGAGCTGGATCAGGAGTGGAGCAGCCGGGACTTGAACCAGCACCCATATAGGATGCTGGCACCACAGGCAAAGGCTTAGCCTACTATGCCACAGCTCTGGCCCCTGTTTATATCTCTTTTAAAATTTTTTTTTTCACAGGACCAAATTCTGTTGGTAACTATGAATTGGATTGTCATGCCTCCATGCCATTTCTCTTCCCTGCTTAAAGATTTTGAAATTGCAGTTAAGCACAGCTGGCGCCACGGCTCACTAGGCTAATCCTCTGCCTGCAGCACCGGCACCCAGGGTTCTAGTCCCGGTTGGGGCGCCGGTTCTGTCCCGGTTGCTCCTCTTCCAGTCCAGCTCTCTGCTGTGGCCCGGGAGTGCAGTGGAGGATGGCCCAAGTGCTTGGGCCCCTGCACCCGCATGGGAGACCAGGAGAAGCACCTGGCTCCTGGCTTCAGATCAGCGTGGTGCGCTGGCCGCAGTGGCCATTTGGGGGGTGAACCAGTGGAAGGAAGACCTTACTCTCACTGTCTAACTCTGCTTGTCAATGTAATTAAGCAAATAAATTGAATGCTAGGTAAAATCTGGCACTGGTTATTATGTTGGGTGTGTGTAGTTTGTTGCTGTGTGTTTGTTGAGTAAATCAGTCCTTTTTTGCCCAGGGAAGCCATGAGTTGATCATCATTGCAAAGTGTACAGATAGTACCCAGGGTGAGCCTATTTGGGTATGAGGAGAGCAACGGCTTCGATCCCTCCAGCCTTTTCGCCACTGCATCCTAGACATCCTTCCTTGTCTGATGCAAAGTGGGCCGAAGACCTGGAGCTGAAAGGTGCTGATTGCTGCCACTTCCCAGACAAGCGAGTGGATCCTTACAAGTCTGTGAGTGTGACGCTCAAGCTTATAGCTTGGCAGTTATCAAAGATGGAATTAAATCTAGTGCCTTCGTTAAGGATACCCTAGCCACTTAGATAAAACAAGAGAAAGGAAGAAAGGATATCTGGTGATAATTAGGTGACAATCAAAAGGCAGTTGACATCCTGTTCCTCAGGAGTTTTCCAAGGTGAGAGTTTGGCCCAACAGTGAAGACGCACCTGATGCCCTCATCCCGTGTCAGAGTGCCTGGGTTCCATTCCAGCTTCCCATTAAGGAGCATGCTTAGAGGCAGCAGGTGATGGTTCAAGTACTTGGGTACCTGCCAACTACATGGGAGACCCAGAGTGAGTTCCTGGCTCTTGACTTTGGCCTGGCCCACTTGCAGCTGTTAAAAGCATTTGGGGCATCCCAAATTTAGGTGATAGAAGATCTGTCTCTGTCTCTGCCTTTCAAATAAATAAATAAAAATTGTAAAACTTTTTCCATCAAAATGGAAAAATGATGACTATATAGACATTTTTGGAAAGTTCTCTTTCCCATTAAAGTGACTAGAAAGTAAAGGTCCAGAAATGTTATGTCTAAATTAATTCTTAAAGATATAATGATTAGATACATTATAAATGGAAAATAAAGCATTAGAATATGTTTTTAACTGATTTTTAACAAACTTACTTTGGGGGCAGGGCTGCCATGTAGCAGGTCTTCCAGAAGACGTCTTCACAACAGTGTTTGAATGAAATTAGTGGTCAGGGTGTTGGAGAACAGCTTCAGGTAATCAACTCAAAATCCCTGCCATTGACCTAGCTGGACCAGAGTCCCGTGTGGAAGCTGTGGTTTTGAACCATTGGTTTGTTACCAGTATGGTTGGGCTTAAGGCTGCGAGTCAAAATGAAGCCTGTTAACGTTGACCTTTGAGAAACATCTCTTGGGTTGTTCCTTCTGAAGCACAACATACTGGAAGGACAAGAGACCATGTTTACAAATCTGCCTGGCCTGGGACCACAGCGCCCCATATGGGTATGGGTTCGAGTCCCAGCTGCTCCACTTCCAATCCAGCTCCTTACTGATGGCCTGGGAAAGCAATGGAAGGTGCCCCAAGTCCTTGGACCCCTGCACCCATGTGGGAGACCCGGAGGAAGCTCCTGGCTCCTGGCTTCAGATTAGCCCAACTCTGGCTGTTGTGGCCATTTGGGGAGTGAACCAGTGGATGGAAGACCTCTCTCTGTCTCTCTTTCTCTCTCTCTCTCTCTCTGTAACTCAAATAAATAAATAAATCTTTAAAAAATAAAATAAAATAAAAACGTTTACCTTTCTGGTAGGGCACCATAGTTAGAAAATGTGCTTTCTTGGCCATCTTACCAAGGTTCCAACCAATTCAGGAACTAGTCAACATCAGCGTTAGTATGGCACTGTTGGGGGTGTAGGAATAGCCTGTTGGTCCCTAGGGAAGCAGCTATTGCCCAATATGCAGTAAGGGTGATGGGGGTGTCAGTAGAACACAAAACTTAGCTTAAGGGTCGTAAGTCCACACTTTTACTGCTTCCCTTAAGATATGTGGTAGGAAAAAAATTAGTTTCATATTAGCCTTTTGAAAAAAAGCAAACAAGCTTTGCTTTATTGGGTTGGGTAGGTTTTCTTCCTGGTGCCTGGGACTATGCCCTCACTTACTGTGGTTAATTCAGAACACCATATTTTAAAGTAGTAATTACAGCACAGATGATCAACACGGCCAAGTATATACCATGCTAATCACTGTGCAGTATTCTGAGAAACCAGCGTCGTTCTCTTTTATTACTGGCTGGAAGTAGCTGGGGAATGTTTCTAGTACAAACCTTGTTGACATTCAAGGTATTTTTATTCTAAGAAATGATGGAGAGACAACACTACATTTCCGTCGACTTTTATGTGGCTGTCATGGGTTCTCTCCAAGATGGATGGATAAAAGAGCTCTTTTTTTGTGCTTCAGTGTCTGGAGGGTGTAGGGAAAGTTCTGGAAGAGGCTGAATCTTTAAAACGCCAACGAAATGTGAAGTATTTAGTAGGCAAAAGCTAAACAAAGCCAATGTGTGTGTTCTAGAAAAAAGTTCTAAATATCAATCTCGTCTCCCCTCCCCAGGCTCACAAGATATCCTAGTGGGAATTATTATTATAAAAAATACTCTCACACCCAATGCCACCAAATATCTGGTTATTTACCTTGAGTGAGACAAACATGTCACCATTGTTAGAGAAAAGGATTTATCCTGATGCTAGCAGTGCTGTTTTAGATAAGGAGAAAGAAAAAAACAAAAAGCCAAAACCCTTGATAGGATGCTCATCGGGCCTATTCAGAAAAGCCCTAATTAATGTAATTAAAATCTGTCAGATCAAACTGATTAGCCTGATACTCAAGCCAGTGGAGGGCCTGGGCCCCTGGGGGAGGGGAGGCAGCTGCTGTTCAGGAGAGGTCAGTAGAAGGAGGCAGTCGGTCTCGTCTTCATTTCCCTGGATTAAGGACAGTGGGCTCCTGGCTAGAGATCTGGTTTCCTCCATCCCTCGTTGCTCCCATGCACCGAAGCAGTCACATGGGAGAGGTCTGTCCTTTCTGGGCTGTGATGGGAGGCAGCGGAAGGGACACTTGGCTTCTCCTCTTGGCCACCAGCACACTGCTGAAGCTTTTCATCCCTTAGTGATCCCATTCTGCAGGCGTTGACCATGATCATCGATTGAAACACCTGCTGCAGGTAGGAGCCCAGGGCCGGTCACGTGCTCCTCCGAGAGCACTGTTGAAGCACTGTAGGCTGGGAGCGCCAGTGGCCTGTTTCAGCCTGGGCTCTGCTCCAGAGTTCCAGGCTGCCTGAGCGGAAGTGAGTTTTCCATCCACAGTGGGACGGAGTCTCATTCTAGCCAAATCAGAGAATGAAGGGCAAGGCGACCCAGGGTTAGAAATCCTCTGAGCTTCGCCATGTGTCCTGAGAATGTGTTCTTGGCCACACGGGTAAGCTGACATGCCTCCTAATGATATTAACTCGAACATTTCAGCAAGGTCGTTATGGGGGTTTGTCCTTCTTTATGGATTTAGAAGTTTGAAAAGCAAAACTCACTTCTGAGATTGGCGGTAACCATATAAAATCACTTATATGATCTTTCCTTGTTTCTTAACAAACAGTAAATACTTAAGGATCTTGGATCTTCATAATGCTTTATCATATTGCACCAATCATTTTGGTTTTTCTGCTAATATCTATTGCAGAGATACTAGGAAAGAAAAAAGAATAACTAAGGGAGGTGAGGGAAGGAATTTGGCTTATCAACTTGTTTCCTTAATCACAAGTACTGCATATAGTATATAAGTACTACATGTAGTATTCCCTCTCCTGTTAAATCATAATTCAATTTAAGTTTGTGCATTTTCTTTAGTTTTTGACAGTACTGAGAGAAGTGGTAAATTTGGGTTTATTAACATAGTACGTTAAGAAATTATCTTAGCAGTAGGATGGGTCTCCAGTGGAAATGCCTACAGTAAGATAGACAGACAAGAAGAATTGGCCAAAATAGAAATTGAGAATGGCACACCTTCTTTTCATTGTGCACAACTCATCGAGTCACACAGAGTGGGATTAAGAAGGTGAATCTTGGTTGGAGGAAGTTGAAAGGACCAACAAGGGGAAATGCGTATTAGGGTTGTTTCTACTATGCCTTTTTTCTGTTATCCTTATCTTCAGAGTCACAGAGATAGAAAGATCTTCCATCAGGGGGTTCACTCCCCAAATGGCCAAAACAGCCAAGACTGGGCTAGGCTGAAGCCAGGAACCAGGAGCTTCTTCCCTGTCTCCCTCATGGGTACAGGGGCCCAAGGACTTGTGCCATCTTCCACTGCTTTCCCAGGCCTCAGCAGGGAGCTGGATCGGAAGTGGAGCAGCTGGGACTCAAACCAGCGCCCATATGAGATGCTGGTGCTGCAGGTGGCGGCTTCACCTGCTGTACCACAGTGCCGGCCTCCACATTTTACCATAATTTCTCCTAACAGTTGTATCAAAAGAATAGGAATCATGAGGGCTTGCACTAAAATTTTAAAGACTAATAAGGAAGCCATTTCTGGTATCTTAGAAAGTAAGGACCAGGAGTTGAGAACCCTGGAGAGTGGTCACTTTTGCTGTGGATTGGCCAAGTGAGAGCACGTCCGATGTTCTGACCCTCAGTTTCCCTGGAGTAAATGCAGGGGACTGGTCTGAAGTTCTGCAATTACACAGTTCTAAAAGTCTGGGGTATTTTAATCAATAAATTCAGAATAGAGAGAGAGAGAGTCCTTTTTTTTTAAGCCATGAAATTTCACATTCGACTCTTCTTAACTTGTGCCAGACATTCTGAAATGCAGTGGGAATTAGTAAATGTGTTACATCTTTGTTTATATTTTATGTTGTGCAAATGCTAGAATTTGGACAAATTCCCCTCCATTTTCCAGACTTTTGATGGTGTGGCCCTGTGTCTCTCACAGGGACATCTCCTGAAGCAGCAGTGTGTGTGTGTGTGTGTGTGTGTGGTGCTGGCTATGTGTGTTGTGTGTGATATGTGTATGGTGAGTGTAGAGGTTTGAGTGTGGTGTATGGAATGTGTAGTGTATGTGGTTGTGTTGTATGTGTGTGATTGTGTGTTGGATATATGTTGTGTATCATATGTGTGTGTTGAGTGTAGAGAGGTTTGAGTGTGTGGTGTATGGCATGTCTAGTGTGTGTGTGTGCATAGAGCAGGGTGGGCCTTGGGCACTCACAAACGACCACGCTGCAGTGTCCCCAGGTCAGCAGCCGAGTGCTTCCCATACCTGTACTGAGGCGGCCAGGCCAAGCCCATGTTTCACTTAGCCCCCTTTTCTCGTGGTTTCACAATTTTATGGCTCTCCTGGTTGCACTGGTATCCTTGAGAAAGACAGCTGAGTTCAGTTAGTGAACCTGCAGTAAACTGGGTTGTCTGCTCAGCACGGAGTCTTATCAGGAAAGAAGTGTGTTTTATGGAATCACAGAGGCCACAAAGGCAGCCAAGGGCTTTCCTCTTGTTCCTTGTTCTGACTTTCGTCTTGCTTCAGATTTAACCTTTTCCATGCCCTCGCAACTCACAGCTCTTTCCTCTAAGTGCGAAGGAAATGTGGACTTAAATTTTTAATTAATTTATTTTTTAAATTTTTATTTATTTGAGAGGCAGAGTCTCAAGCAGAAAGAGAGACAGAGAAAAGGGCTTCCATCCGCTGGTTCACTCCCCAAACGACCGGAGCTGGGCTGATCCAAAGCCAGGGGCCAAGAGCTTCTGCCGAGTCTCCTACGTGGGTGCAGGGACCCAAAGACTTGGGCCATCTTCTACTGCTTTCCCAGGCCACAGCAGAGAGCTGAACTGGAAGAGGAGTAACTGGGACTCGAACCGGCGTCCATATGGGATGCTGGCACCGCAGGCAGAGTCCTAACCTACTATACCACAGTGCTGGCCCCAATTTATTTATTTTTATTGGAAAGGCAGACAGAGAGACAGAGAGGATCTCCCGTCTACTGGCTCATTCCCCAAATACTTCAGACAGCTCCATCTGTGCCAAGCTGAAGTCAGGAGCCTGAAACTCAATCCAGCTCTCCCACATGAGTGACAGGGACCCACCCGCTGGAGCCATTATCTGCTGTCTCCCGGGTGCACATGAGCAGGAAGCTGAAATTGGCAGCGGAGGTGGGATTCAAATCCAGACACTCTGACGTGGGATGTAAGCATCCACAGCCACGTCTTACGGCATCCAGCACCTGCCCCCTGGTCTGACTTAATAGGAGCACTTCTAGGTGCAACAGAGGATGTGAGGGAGGGAGAGAGGACAACGGAGAGAGAGGACGCTGACACTGGAACACAGACTAGTTGCAGCCCTGCAAGCCTGTTCTGTGTCCATCGCTAGATCTATGCTGGAAGACCTTGACAACAAATGTTGAAACCTACAGCTTCCTTTTATCAGCAGCCCTCAGGTGGCTGAAGGAATTGTAAACATCTCCTGTCTACTTGGATGCGTGCCCCAGGCCTCCCTTTCGGAAACACTTCCAAAGCCACTCTTGCAGACAAACTTCCCACAGTTCTGCAGGAGTGCTCCGAGCACGCTTGGGCTCCACCCTTTCTTTGCACCACTACCCTTGCACCCCACAATGTCTGGGCACGCGAGGCTGTCTCACCTCATCCATCTGACCTCGCGGGAGTCACATGTCCCTCCACAGACGGCTCCACGTGGACTCGCCGGTTTTGGGGGCCACACACCCTGCCACACTATCACAGACAGCACTCAGGTGCACTGGGGCCATTTCTTTGTTCTCCTTTCTTCTTTAAGTTAGATTAAAGCAAGCAGTAGACCCACACAGAAGGAATTGAGAGTGACGCTGTTTGGAAGTTACGAGTAAAACAAAAAAAAAAAAAGAAATTTTAAAGCCACATCTTTAAAGAAATAATTGCATGCTTTTTGCATTTATAATCTAGTGAGAAGTTGTACTTGGAAAAAAATTTATTAAAGTTAGAGTTGGCAGAGGTATACCCATAAAAATCTTGATGTCTGATTGACAGATGTTGCCTCTATCCCAGTAGATTGTAACCAATGTGTTTTTTTTTCTTTCTAGAAAAGTCAAATTCCATCTGCCATAAGCACACAATATTATCCTCTCCATTTCTGTAATTTTTTTTTTTCATTTTGAGCCTTTTGGTCCAAATAAGAGAAACTTCAGAAAGATCAGAAAGCCCCAAAGTTCCCTTGATTATAACTAGGGTAAAAATCCTAGTAACAAGAATATGTGACATGGAATATGGTCCCTGTTAATGGGTAACTCTTGCATGGGGCCTGGCTCCTTCAGCAAACTCTACCACCATGGGATGGGTGTTCCTTCCCCTGTGGCCTCAGGCTTAGAGAGCTAACCTGAAGGACAGAGGCACCCATTCCCCAGACTACAGAGTGGGCGCACAGCAGGAGGGCTTTCACTGTCTCTCCAAACGGGAAGGGTCGGAGTCTTGTTACTTTAACTGCTATTTTCAAAGAAAGAGGGCCTAGGAGGGGGGACTGGTTCTGTAAATGTCTTGAAGATCACAGGGAAGCTGACCTGGCTTTCTCAGCTGTTATTTGGCTTGTTTAACTGGCCCGCTGTCTGAACAGGTGTGTACTGCAGCCGAGGATTGCTTAGGAGAGCTGGCATAGCTTTCTTTTCAGTTGGGAAGAAAGAGGGGCTTGGCTAGGAAAGGAAGATTGTGAAGTCTGAGCCCTGGGAGGGGGAAGTGATGCTGAAACCTGGATTTTCTTTATAGAAGGCAAAAAACAAACAAACAAACAAACAAACAAAAACTTCTTTTCACAAAGGTGAGTGTGTGGCCTGCAGTGACAGGACTGGATTTTAGAAATGGTGTGGCCCTTCTAGTTTCTGGCTAACAAATCTTCTTTTCTGTTTCCATATAAAAACTGGATGATTAGGCTTTACATATTTGAAAATTATCATTATGCTAAGTGAACTAAATCAGGCACGAAAAGATAACTATGGTACAATTCCATCTCATAGAGACAGAAAGTAGAAGAAAGGTTGCCAGGGACTGAGGGTGGGGAGGAACGAACAGGAAGTTATTGTTTAATAGGTTCTGGCCATGGATAGTGGTGGCGATCGCACAACAGTGTGAGTAGCCTTTAGCACCACTGAACGGTGTGTTTAAAAGTAGCTAAAATGGTATTTTTTGTTATGCATATTTCACCGTAATAAAAAAAAGTCAGTAATTATCAACACTGTTCAAAGACCTACTTATCATAAGAGACACCAAAGGAAACCTGTGCAAACTTGGTGCAGTAACGAGGTGGTTGTCATGATTATGACATAGCAGGTTCCTTGTTTTGTTTTTCTTGTAAGTGAACTGAATATTTTCTCAGGATGAGTTTACTCTATGGAAGATTTTTCCATAGCCTGTGCGTTTAAGTCATGCTCTTCTTGAATTTCTAGTTAATGATGTCTTTTATGCTTTGTGTATTTTAATATTTAACTAACAATCCTAAACATAATTGTCAACTTGATGTTAATAATTTATATTTTACTTTATCACACTATGATATAGTAAAATATCTATCATTAAATTCAACTCTTATTTTGGACCCTTTGTTGAAAACAGTCTCCTCACTGTTAGAATTTGATGATGCATTTGATGGAATGACAGATTTACACCCTAGTTCTTTTGAAATAGGTGTGTTGAAATATGTTACTTTGGGAGTGGGTGTTATGATGCAGTGGGTTAAACCACTGCATGAGATGCCTGGATGCCATATCCAAATGCTTGGTTTGAGTCCCAGCCGTGCCCTTCGGACCCAGCTTCCTGCTAACGTACCTGGGAGACAGCAGATGGTGGCCCAAGTGTTTAGGTTCCAGCCATCCATGTGCGAGACCCAGATGGAGTTCCAGGCTCCTGGCTTCCTCTCCCTGGTCTAGACCCATCTGTTGTAGATGTTTGGGGAGTGCACAAGTCAGTGGGAGATCGATCTCTCTCCTCTCTCTCTCTCTCTCTCTGTCACTCTGCCTTACAAATGAGTTAAAATAAGAAAACATTACAAAAGAAAATATCAAGAACTATATATAAATAAATATATAAAACTTTAAAAATTCATGGTCACCATCCAGAGGTTATTAACTATAAAACATAAAAATTAGAAAATTAGAAAACATTATTTTCCTCAAATTCATTCCTTAAGATAATTGCTAGAATACATTTTTATTTTAATTAAATTTTAATTTTTGAATGTATCCTTCTATTTTACTCAGTTTAGTCAATTTCCTAATTTCCCAGATTCACTTCCTACCTCACCTGATGATTTTATTCATTCCAGTTTTAGGACAAGGTCAATGAGATCTACATTGCTAATCCCTTATATTCTACTTTCTTCCTGTTCCCAAAGAAGAAAAGGTCTTGTTGAAAATAATTCAATATGGGCCAGCGCCGTGTCTCAACAGGCTAATCCTCCACCTTGCGGCACAGGCACACCGGGTTCTAGTCCCGGTCAGGGCGCCGGATTCTGTCCTGGTTGCCCCTCTTCCAGGCCAGCCTTCTGCTATGGCCCAGGAGTGCAGTGGAGGATGGCCCAAGTGCTTGGGCCCTGCACCCCATGGGACACCAGGAGAAGCACCTGGCTCCTGGTTTCGGATCAGCACGGTGTGCCGGCCGCAGCGCGCTGGCCGTGGCGGCCATTGGAGGGTGAACCAATGGCAAAGGAAGACCTTACTCTCTGGTCTCCCTCTCTCACTATCCACTCTGCCTGTCAAAATAATAATAATAATAATAATAATAATAATAATTCGATATGAATTTCCAATGAAAACATTTTTAAATCGGACAGAAGTGAGATCTCTTAATGGAAACTAAAAGCCAGTTGAAAATTAAAATGAAAGCAATCAAATTAGAATAAAGCAGAAATGTTAAATAAAAAATAATCTCTTGAGAGTAGCATTCTCCCCTTTATGTGATTTCCCCCGTTTAAAAAAAAACCAGAAAGCACAGTTGAGACCCGGCCTTATAAATACACGATTCTCTTGTATTCTGATTGTTTTCTTGAATATACTTATTCACACTTAAGGACACAGACACACGCAGCTTCAAGATGCCAGGACTCTTAAGGCAGCTTGCTTGTTCTCTTTAGGACCTATATCTTGAGCTGAAATCTACTTCCCTGAGTTGAGAAGCTCCCGGAATAAAAGTGTCTTGGCTAATGTCCTTTCTTCTGGTTTATTTTAGCAGTAGCACCGTGCCTCCCTCAATTGTTTACAGTACTCTGTTTGGGTAGAAAGTTCATGCCTTCAAGCATCCTTAGCCTCTAGTTTACAGAGTGTTGAGATAGTTTGAATGAGTGTCTAGAGTACAAAGGTTATGAACTACTTGTAAAAAGTTACAGAATAAAAGCCCCTTTGGGGTTTCATTACAGAGCATGCTCATTGTGTTGGTGTCTCCCCCCTCCCCCCAGCCATGGAGACTAAAATCTTGGATCATAGGTCATCAGCCTGCAGCATCAGTCTGCCTGCTGCCTGGGTAAGTGGTAGCCCAGAGACGGATGGTGTCAGGAGGTAGCTGTCGCTACTTCATTGGAGCCAGCCCAGTAGATCACAAGGTCATCTAACTTTTTTTTACACCAACAGTCAGTTGGTTATAAAGAAAACAGAGAAGATACAAACTCAGATATTTTAGGGGAGGGTCTGACTACAAAACAAGTGATTTGTATCTTAATTCTTCTCAAGATTTAAGATCTTTTGGATGTATGCCTGGCATGCTCCTGCTTACAATTGAAAATTGAATTGTTGCTTGCTCTCTCCTGTCTATCTGTCACTCCGTTACAGCTAATTCTGAACCGCAGGCTGGAAGACAGGAGGTATCATTGGTGATATTGGTGTTTCTTTCAAGAATGTGTCAAGTATTTAGAAAGACGACTAGATGAATAAAAAGTATAGCTCTTCAACTAAAACCATACATTCCGTGCATTTCCTTTTGTGTTTTTCATACTAATATATGAAAGATGTGGACATTTTAGCCTAAGAAGATCAGTGTCAGATTAATGTGTAAGCTCTAAGAAGATAAGGGCCATGTGCATTTTACTTCTTCAGGTGGAACTAAGAATAGCTACATGCAACTGAATTGTTGTATGGTGATTATCATGGAATATACTTTCTAAGGAGAAAGAAGAAGCTTAATTTACAGGTTTTCAAAATTTTCATGTGCCAAGAAATTGCATAAATTACTGTGATCTTTCTGAGAATAGGATATGTATTCCTTTGCAAGCCAAAACGTACCCTTGATCCTTTCACAGAGCTGATACAAATCATGGATTCATAGTAAGAATAGACTTTTGATAATTCACCTACAGCATTTTGATCAAGACATCGCTGCTTGGACCATGGGTGCCAGCTGTTCACTTCTTCCCTTGGAACAAAATGTATTGAAATGATTCATATGTTCTTGAATCACCTGCAACCCAGTTTCATCGGCTAACTGGGGCTTTCCAGTGTATTTTCTGTCCTGGCTAGTCTGAGCCAGGCAAAGAAATCGTCTTCTACCTCATGTTTCCCAACAGTTCGTGAGTTGGGTCTTGGTTCACAACCCCCAAACTGCTCATCCACCTAAATATTGCCATCTCTCCAGAAGGGGTTGTTGTGAAGGAAGACCCTTTCCCAGCCCAGAACTAGGTTCTAAACATGCCATGGTGTTCTTAACTAAGATTGCTCAGAAGTTAAATTGACCTTCCTAGTATTCTGTCTGAGAGGACATTGGAGGAAGTGGTGATGGACCTTAAATGTATTTCTGTAACTGAAACGAAAAGACTTGGCTTTCAGATGGATTTTTTTTCTTTGATTTACTTATATTTATGTGATCAAAATGCTGTCATTACTTTGGAGGGTACATCTATATCCTGCATTATTATATACTTGAGACACAGGATTCGTTTGGTCCAGATCTTATGTGTGATTAGCAACCTGGTTCACTGTTACAACTATTTCCCTATACATCTCTGACATTTTATTTACTTGTTAGAACATTTAAAGTGGGAAATATTTGTCCCTTGAGTTTCTGAAACATTAGGGGAAAAGAAGAAGAATGGATTATGTGTCCTCTTGAAAAGCCTGCAGATTAGATTATCAGCATAGTTAATACTTAAGGGACCTTGTGTCTCCTGAACTTGCCAATATCTATTTGTTGAGTGTTGCAAGAGTTTGCTAATTAAACAATTCATAAGATGTTTTGAGCAGAATTTGTGGACATTTCCCCAATTGAACAATTTATTGCCGCAATTGAAAAAAGTTAGTTGGTGTTTATTAACTAACTTTCTTGCCTTGTTTATGGAAAGTCATGGGTACAACTCCTGGCCCCAACTCAAGATTTTTTTAAAGGTTAGGAGTCATTATTGACACTGTAGTTACAATGTTCCTGTTATTTCAAGACACAACCATCATTTTGCTGAACTTACAAATTTGGATTAAGCAATAAGATTCTTATGACTGAGAGTCCAAATAAAATTAATGCTGTGTGTGGGAGGGGATTGGGGGAGAGGTTCATCCTCTTTTTGTAATGTTTACTTATTGTCATCTACTTGAAAGGCAGAGCAACAGAGAGAGAGAGAGAAAGAGAGAAAGGCATCTTCCATCCACTAGTTCACTTGCCAAATGCCTGCAACAGCCAGGCTGAAGCCGGGAGCCCAGAACTCCATCCATGTCTCCCATATGAGTAGTAGGCACCCAAGTGTTTAAGCCTGTTGCCTTCCAGAATGCATTAGCAAGAAGCCTGATTAGAAGCAGAGGTTTCAGGACTCAACCCGGAACTCCCATCTGCCATGTGGGCATCCCAATAAGCAGCCTAATCTGCTGCGCCACAATATCTACCCCAGAGAGCTTCATTCTTCAGAACAAGCATAGTAACTTTGTCCCTCAAGGAAAAAGCACATTGTCTCAGCTTTAAAGGTAGAACTTGAAGTATTTAAGATGAAAAGAAACCTCTTTCAAGTTAGGAATTCTGGTATCATAATTCTTTACAGATGAAGCTACAGAGCAGTTTTATTTTGTGATTTAACTGCAAACTTCCATCCCCAAATCTTTGTTGTACAGCCTGGAAGGACAGCAGGCACTGGCCCTCCTGCTCTGATGTCCAGTGAGGGAGCCCAAGGAGGCTGGGCACCCAGATTCCTTACAGGACAAGGCCAGTTTCCGGCTTCCCCATTTCTTGCCACATCTCCTGTACAAGAGATTTGACTTGAACTAATTGATCGTGGCTAGAGTACAATTAGCAGGAATATTAATCCACCTTTATAAGGGTGGGGCAGTGGCCCCAGAATTGGATATCATCTCTAAGCCACTCTGTTGTGATAAACTTTGTAGGGTGGGGGGAGGGGGACTTTAATTCCTTCAGACCCAGCCGCTTGTTCCTTCAGCCGCACAAAGTCCACTCAGAAACAGCAAGCAAAGCTCCTGCGAAGGAAGTGGGTTTGGGTCTATTTGTCCTTTGTTGTGGTCTGCAAAGGAACTACTTGTGCCTTTTAATTAAAGGGTGGGACCAGATTCTTCTTAATTTGAGCTGTAACACAAAGCATTTAAAGAAGAGTGACTTTCAAAAAGAAATTCGTTGGACATCCCCTCCCCTCTTCACCCCCAAGCTTTTCTGTAAATGACTTCTTTGACGCTTTTGAGTTAACCTCTCCCTCCAGAACATGGTCAGCCGCCTCTGCCGTAAGGAAGGTGTTGAGGGTGCAGCACTGCTGCTGCTGGGTGTTTGGCTTGTAAAGTTGCAGGGACCATGGGTGCGGCTTCTTTTGTGGGACTGTGGAGCAAGAATTCAGCAGTGCTCCAGCTGAACAGCCAGAGTGTGTTCATCAGAAATTGCAGACAGCTGCTCGTGCTAAGTAGGATTTATCCTTAGAACTAGACAAGGAAATTTGTATTTCCTGTTTTAATTAGAAGGGACTTTCACAACATAAGAATAAAAGGCATGGTTTGCCCCAAAGACATGCATCTGCTTTATATAAAAATAAATGCATTATAAGTGTGAGAAATTGCTTGAAGATGGCCATGAGATTGAGAATATGCTGTGTATTTACTTTATAGTCATCTGAGGTTTTCTTTTCCAGTAAGGTTAAGAACCTCAAGAATTTTTATGAGTGGTTTAGAAAAAAGCATGTTCAAGCATTGTTGTTAATGTTATTTGTACAGAAAGGTGCAAAGAAACCTTTCCCCTCATATGCCTGCCAAATACATTCACAACAATGCAGCTTTTTCTTGTAGACCCTGGGACTAGGTGGTGGTCCTTCACTGATCACAGTTGTTGGTTTGGTATGCATAGTGAATGAAGCGTAAGTTGATAGAAATGTGTGTGTGTGTTTTCTCCTGAATTTGTAGGAAAATTTATTGGTTTATTACACAATATTGATTTTTCTTTTTACAAATCAGCTTTACCTATGTATATACCAAGAATGCCAAATACACTGTCTTAAAGGAAAGCGTGCCAGAGAGCCATTGTAAATCATTTGGAATGACAAGGGATTCCGAGCACAATCATAAATCATCTTTTGAAATGATGCTGCAAGTGGTAATCACTGATCCTTGCTCTATATAATATTATGTTTCATTTCTATACCCCTCTTACTCTAAGAAAATGTGCCTTAAACCTTAGATAATTCCTTTTTTCTTTCCTTTTATTTATATATTTGAGAAGCAGAGAGAGAGAGAGAAATCTCTCATTAACTTATTTACTCCCTAAATGCATATAATGATCTGGTCTGGGCCTGGTCAAAACCAGGAGCCAGGAACTCAATCCAGGTCTCCCATGGGAGTGGCAGGGACCCAAATACTCAAGCCATTACCTGCTGCTTCTCAAGATCTACATTAGCAGGAAAATGAAATTAAAAGTGGAGCTGGATCTCAAAACCAGGCACTCAGATATGGAATACCGGTGTCCCAGTCGGCAGATTTACCATTAGGCCAAACGCCCACCCCTATTTTCTTTTTAATTATACAAATACAGGTAAAAGAGAAAATAAGAAGGGGCATATTTTAGAAATTAAAGCTCAACTTTCGGTAATTAAAAGTAGATAAAGGGGGCAACACTGTGGCACAGTGGGTAAAGCTACCACCTGCAGTGTTGGCATCCCATATGGGCGTCGGTTCAAGTCCTAGCTGCTCTACTTCCAGTTCAGCTCTCTGCTATGGCCTGGGAAAGCAGTAGAGGATGGCCCAAGTCCTTGAGCCCCTGAACCCACATGGGAGACCTGGAAGAAGCTCCTGGCTCCTGACTTCGGATCAGCTCGGCTCCAGCCATTGCAGCCATTTGGGGATTGAACCAGCAGATGGAAGCTACCTCTCTGTCTCTACCTCTCCATGTAACTCTATCTTTCAAATAAATAAATAAATAAACTTTTTAAAAAAGTAGATAGACTATGCAATACAAATTAATTCGATCTTCCTTTCTGGTCCCTGTGCGGTTCTTGCTGGCTTTCCAATGAGCTGGAAGACCTTTTAGCTGGATGGGTTCACCTTGTTGAAATGCTTTCCACTCTTCCTCTCCTTGGCCCCTCCTTAGTTTCTTACCATCCCTGAATTTGGCAAAAGTCCTTTTGAACTCTTAGGGGACTCTTGGAACAGCCTCAGTTCAAGTCCCTTTGGCCTTTTTTATACAGTACCATAGACTGAGTGGCTTATAAACCACATAAATTTAATTTTACAGGTCTGGAGCTGAGAAGTCAAGACTGGAGTTTAGCATTGTCAGGTTGCCGTGAGGTTCCAGCCTGCCAACTTCTCATTGTGTTCTCACAAGGCAGAAACAGGATGAGAGAGCTCTCTGGGTTTCTTTTACAAGGCACTAATCTCATTCATGAGGGTTCCACCTCCTAACACTATCACACCACGGGGTTAGGATTTCAACAGATGAGTTTTAGGAGGACACAAATATTTAGTCCCACACATGCAGCCAGAGTATTTCTTTAACTTCCTTTTTAAAATGTCAGCTTCATGTTCTTTTCCAGTAAGGTTAAGAACCTCAAGAAATAAGTTCAAGAAATAAGTATGTACAACAATCACTCGATGAACCAAACTAACATTTATTGCATTCAAAGTTTCTGTCCATTTGTTCAATAATTCTTCCATCCAACAAGTATTTCTTGATGACCTACACGTACCAAGCATTGTTCTAAATGAAGGAAAAAACAAAAAGATCCACCAAATGAGACAGTCTGTAACTCCATTGGGTTATTGCATTCTACTGGGGGAAATTAACATGATTAATTAATATGATTCAGTTATAAAAAAAGATCATCATAGTGGAATTTAAACAGTGTAAAGGAAGGAAGACAGAATGAAGGGATCTGGTGCTATTGTAAATAAAGAGACAAGAAAGCTCTTTGAGGAGGTGGCGTTTGAGTGGAGATCATAGTGAAATGAGTAAGTAACCCATCTGTGTGTATCTCGTGGGAGAGATGTACAGATTCATAGGTGGAAATGAGCTTGTTTATTATTAAAGAAACAAAACCCTAAACAGTGTGAGTGGAGCCTGGAAAAGAGAAAGGCGATGAGATCCGAGGGGTAGGTAGACCGTGGAAGGCCTTGTATGCATTTCACGGTGTATCAGGAATTTTCAATTTGTTCTGAGAGTGATGGGAAGCCCTTGGCAAATTTTATTATTGTGGTGATGTGATCTGATTTGTGCTTTCACAGATCTCTCAATGTTGGGCTAAGAATAGATGGCAAGGAAGAAGAGATGGAAAGGAAGAACCAGTTAGTAGACTTACTTATCCAGCAGTCCAGGCAAGAGACTGTAATGTTGTTGACTTTGATGGTAATGATAGACAGTGAGATGGTTGGAGGATTTGGGATATATTTGGAAGGTAAAGCCAGTAAGACTTGCTGATGGATCTGACGTGGGCAGTGTAGATGGAGAGACAGGGGCTACCAGAAATGACTGACGATTCCTATGTGTGATCTTGGTGAATGAAGGTACCAGTTCCCTGAGATTGGAAGAAAGAGAGAAGAGCAGTTTGGGGAAGAGAGAATCAGTCCTGTTTTGGATTGTTAAGATGGGAGATGTCCACAAAATATCCAAATAAAGCAATCAAGTAGGAAGAGTTTATAGGACTCTGGTGCTCAGGGGAGTGCTCTAGGCTCAAGATTAAAATCAGGAGTTATCAGCATGTATTTAATGTAGATAGTTATTTAAATTCAAGCCTTGGATGTGGTAGCCAAGCTCCAGGCATGTTACCCTGTCAAAGAAGAAGATAAGGATCCCATAAAGAGACAAGAAGCAGTGGCCAGTGGAGTAGGAAGAGAACAGGAGAGTGTAGTAGCCAAAACTCTAAGGAACACTACTCTCAGGAAGGAGAACATGCGTGTGTTAAGTGCTGTGCACAAATAAACAAGCTGAGGACAGAAAATTACCCATATATTTGACAAGATGGAAGTGACTGAGGAACACATGGAGTTATTTCCGTGCAACTGGGAGTGAATGCTTGGTTTCGTGGGTTGGAGAGAGACAGGACGAAAGGAAGTGGAGCCTGTAGGCATTGATAACTCATCTGAGTACTAGGGAATTGGATAAGTATGAAAACTAGGGAAGCTATCACAGGAACTGATATACAAGAGAGGTTGGATCATAGACTGGAAATCAGATGACAAAGGAAATGAGAACGAGTCACAAATATTGGAGAATGAAAAAGTAGGGCAATTAGTCATTGGATTAAAAGACTGATATGATCTGAGAAATTTCTGGAGTCAGGGCATTGAAAGTGCTGGGAAAACAGAGCTGGGGTTGGAGTCAGGAGAAATGACTTGCAAGCAGCTACAGTAGCAAGGACTCCAACACGATGTCTCCTGATGCCTTTTTGGTTGTTCAGTTAATGTCCCTGGATTTTGCTAGAAGTTAGATAGCTCCACCCACCTGGCCTTTCTCCCAGCAGTGCAGACCCATCTTGTCTTTAAATACCTGGCTCAGGAGTTATTAGCAGCGACTGGATGTCCCTGACTTTTCCAAATTCAACTGCCTTGGGGTGTGATAATCATGTTCTTTAGCTAATTGCTATTTCAAGTATATTTTCTAGTACGCAATTGGAATTGGACTTCTTCTATTTCATTTTGGCCACTCCTTGACAATAAGTTTGTCTCTTAGACTTCAACAAGAAGTACGGTGGTATAAAAATTCGCTATTTCTTTTTGGAGTTGAAGGTCTTACTAAGGAAATTGAGGCTCGGAGACATTGAGTGATGGGCTCAAAGCTTTCGGCTAATTAGGGGCAGAGGTCTTCATGCATTTCGGAGGCTTGGGAAGACTCTAATGATAGCCAACAGGCAGATCCCTCTCAGGCCCATCCATGGTCAGTTTCTACTTTAGAGAGTGGACTTAGAATTTGGACCTGTCCAGGAGGCCTGGGAGTGAAGCAGACAAATTTTAAAATGCAGTCACAACATATATTGAGGAGAGGACTTATCCTGACCTAGAGCTAACATCCCAACCCATTTTGTTTAGTAGTTTGGAAAAGATGAAAATAGCCGGAAAATGCTAGTGCAGGTTCAAGGATGGGAGGAGGGGAAGAGCTCTTAAATGTGGCAATGCCAATGGAGTTTTCATGTACACAGCGACACAGGAGAAAGCGGCTGTCTGCCATGATGCTTCTGAAGTGTGTGTGTGTGATGAAAACTGAAAAATTCTTTCATCTCGTAGGGCAGGAGAATACGTAATATCTCCAGGAAGCTAATTCATAACATGAAAATTCCTGTCTTGAAAGTGACTTTTCCACTGTATTTACACCGTAGAACAACTTCAGATGCTTGTCCAGGGCACTGTTGCTGAGGAGAGTGTAAAAGAAGCAGAGGTCCACTGAAGTTTGTCATCGTGGCTGGAGGTATGCCAAAAATATCCATCGCCCTTGGCCCCTTTGAAGAGCGGAATATCCCTCATAGCAAATTGCTCTAAAGGGAATTGTTCCTGCACAGAGCCGTTCCAAACGTACAGCTTTCAAAACCTCTTACCCTCCATGGCCCCAGCCCCGACCGCCCGGCCGTAGCGGGAGCACCTTTGTGAGCGCTGGGTTGTCACTAAGCTTCGGCCGGCCGCTGTTCAGCTTTCAACAGTTGGTTTCCAAACGGGAGGACTGCTAACGTGCTCAGAGAGTGCTCCTTCCTCCCTGGTTGCCGCTAGGAGAGTTTGATGGGGCGCAGTGGGGGCAGAACTGCATAATCACGGCTGGTTTCTGTTTTCAAGATCCAAAGGAAATGGTAGTCCCCCCTCCTCCCCACCCCCCACCCCAAAGCTAAATGAAGATGGATGGATTGCCTTCCCCACAGAGGGCGGGGGCGCTGCCCTCCATCTGTAGTAAGAATGGCGGGGTGCTTCTGGGGTCCCCGCAAATGCGGTTTTTTCCTCTCGAGCTGTTTTCCTGGGGCTTTCGGACTGTGACCGCTGCTCAGCTCTTAAAACCTCTGCCTCCAGGTCAGGCCGAGGTCAGTGTAAACTAACGCAGCACCTCCTTTCCAGATTGTTCTTGAAATGGCAGAAAAGCACCAAGGGAAATACTAAGCTTGGATTTGCAAAGGCTGCCTTGTGCACTGAGCTTCTGCGTGCCCATTCCTTCCAGGCTACGGAGCACACTGTCTTGGCCCCAGTGGGGTTCGATCTGAAGTTAGTTTCACAAGTAACGTTTTCTTGATCTTAATCTGTATCCTGCCTATAAATGTCTGCCCCCAGCAGCTCCAAGAAATGTGTGGTCACATTCGAAAAAAAAACAAACAGATTGCTGATAGGTCAAGCCTGGGTTTTCTGCTCGTTTTGGGGCATTCACAATGAGCAGCGACAGCTTGCCCTGTGTGATACATATTCTCTCTTTAAAAAATAAATGATTTATTTATTTATTTGAGAGATCAGAGTTACAGGCAGAGAGAAAGACCTTCCATCCTCTGGCTCACTCCCCACATGGCTGCAACAGCCAGAGCTGGGCCAATCCAGAGCCAGGAGCCCAAGGACTTGGCCATCTTCCTCTGTTTTCCCAGGCCATAGCACAGAGCTGGATTGGAAGTGGAGCAACCAGGACCCAAACTGGAGCCCTATACCAGCGCTGCAGATGGAGGCTTAATCTACTACACCACAGAGCTGGCCCTGTTACATATTTTCTTTAAAGCATCCCTTTATTTATAAAGACTGTAAGCCAACTGCATAATTCCTGGTTCCTTGAAAAATTCTAAAATTTCTAAAAATTCTTTTTAAAAAAATGATTGACTTATTTGTAAAGCAGAATAACAGAGGGAGAAACAGAGAAAGGGGAGGGGAGAGAGAGAGAAAGAGAGAGAGAGAGAGAGAGATTCCATCTACTGGTTTACTTCCCAAATGGCTGCAACGGCTGAAGCTGGGCTGGTCTGAAGCCAGGAGCTGGGGACTTCTGGGGCTTCACATGTATGCAGGGGCCCAAGCACTGGGGCCATCTTCCACTGCTTTCCCAGGCCATCAGCAGGGAGCTGCATCAGAAGTGGAACAGTTGGGACTCAAACTGGCCCCCATATGGGATGCTGGCTTCGCAAGTGGTGGCTTTACATGCTATACCACAACACCAACCCCTAAAACTTATTGTAAAATATGAAAAAAACACATTATGATCAACTCCAAAAATATTAGTCACTTCTAGAAATTCCGTGTTAAGTTTACTATATGCTGAATCAGTTTTTTATCGAATCATTTGTTAACTTGAGATTTAAAACATGGGATGGGGCTAACAGCTGGGAAGGGGAGGTAAAGGAGAAATGTGTGGAGAAACTTTGATTACGTTATTTTGGTGAATTTCCTCCTTGTATGCTAATCTTATTTAAAAGTAAATTCTCCTAGTTGGCTGTGGCGGGTGTGATTTGTAGGGGTGTATTTACATCTATGTTTTTGCAGAGTGCAGTAACAGGGACTAGCTTTGAATCTAAAACTGCCTTAGAACGTTCTAAGCTCATTGATTCTGCAAAGGCCAATAATGCCCTAGAGTTTTAAAATGTTACCCCAAATCCAGCACCTGGGGTGGACCTGACCGTCAGAGGAAGTACATTTCTTGGAGATGAAAGGGCAAATCACTGTCTTTTCTAAAAATAACGATGGGTTTCCACCAGTTCATATCAGCTGGAGGTAGGATTAAGCAGGAGTTGTCCAGGACGAAGAGACAATAATTGAGTGTGACTATTTCCTGTGCAAGACCCGGGGCAGGTGGTGAAAGTTAAGTGTCGTCATTCAGATAAGGCCCCAAAGCCATTTGCCTGGGTGTCTGTTTGGTTCTTCTGCAAAATGTCCTCTCTGGGTGTTGAGCTGTGGACAGACGAAAGCCAGGCCTGCTCCCAGGGCAGCATCAACAGCCGCTGAGACTCGGTGCGATGCCCGGCCAGCAGGGAAACTGGGAAGCTGTTTAAACACAGGTGGCTGGTTTTGCGCTAGGTCCCAGAGACTTGAAGAGTATTTGCCAAGTGACTTCAATCTGCTGTTTTCAGGACCGTGGGAATCATGTTACTCCCGCCTGGGAGTGGGGAAAGCAGGCAGTGCAGGAAGGCATGCTTGTCTTCTGCCAGCCCGCACGCAGCTTCCTGTCTTGACCCATAGGATCAGGGAGACATTGTCTCTGGTTTTTCCAGGGTAGACATAAGTAAGGTCCTTGTGTTTCAGAAGTTCCAAGATCTGGTTCTCCTAGGTGAGAAGCAAAGAATGCACACTGGACTAAAGTTCTCTCCAAGTGCTGAATTAACAGGTAGCAGTGGTCAGGAGCCTTCCTGCTGGGCTGGAACTAGAGGGGCAGAAGAGAGCCTTGGAAAGAGCCTTGAGGGCTCTATGAGTATGGGTGGTGCTCTCAGACCAGCCCCTGAGTTGCTTTGTGAACCTGGGACAGTTGCTCACCTGAGTCGCTGTTTGCTTACCTGTAGAAGCAAACCCATGCTCCCTGCTCTTAGTTTACTTGATCCCCTGCAGGACTTCTGCCAGCCATAGTCTAGTATGTGCTTCTCTAACCTTGCACAGACTGCTAGGATGGCTGCTGATGCCCGTCCAAGATTTTATTTTGATCTTCAGGGCACTTGGAGGTTGTTTTGATGAGTCGGAGTTGTATGAGGCTCTTTAGTCTTTTCATCCATCTTATAATTATTTACTCAACAGGGAATTTTTTTTTAAAAAAGATTTATCTATTTGAAAGGCAGAGTGACAGGGAGAGGAAGAGACAAAGGGAGACAGAGATCCTCTGTCCTCTGGTTCAGTCCCCAGATGATCACAATAGCCAAGGCCAGGCAAAACCAAAGCCAGGAGCTAGGAGCTGCATTCAGGTCTCCCCCATGGGTGACAGCGACTCAAGCTCTTGAGCCATCATCTGCTGCCTCACAGGCACATTGGCAGGAAGCTGGATCATAAGCAGTCACAGGTACTCAAATCAGCACTTCAATGTGGACTGTAGGCATCCCAAGCCTCACCCTCTGTGTCACAATGCCAGCCACTCAACAGGAAATTCTTGACTACCTACAGATCTGTGCCCACACAAACAAATCCACAAAAGCTAGACCCTAGATGATAGTACATTTTCAGATAGCAGCCTAAGATTTAGCCCCTTGGATAATACTGGTGTGGTTAATAAAGCTGAAAAGAACGATGCCTGAAAGTCTTGAAGGAGGGAATCAAAACCAACAGTTGTTGGTTGTTTCATTATTATGTGTTGTTAATCGTGGTCATGTGACTCTAATTATGCATTACAAGGGCTATACTTTGGGTATGCAAATAGTTTTCAAAAGTATATGTGAAATAATTACTACATAAACGTTAATACATGACCAGGCTGCCTGCCCAATAATGTGTAAATATTATAGAAAATGATTAAAATGTCATCTGTAGTTTATCAGTTTGTTTAAATAAAAACTGGGTCAACTTGCAGATAAGAGGTTAGGATAAAAGAAGATTGAGACTTCATTGCTTCCATAGATTGAGCCTATGTCTTCCAAAATCAGGGGGCCGCCCCATAATCCTAATGGATTGACTTCCAAAATTCCTTGGATTTGTTCTGCGGGACTTGTCTCTCTAGGGCTTAGCCGGATCCCTGCAGATAGATATTATGGTTTATATACAGTAATTCCACTTAGTGCAGCTGTAAATTGAAGTCTATTGTATTAATACAACATTGAAAGGCAGCCTTGTCCTTACCATGGGAGCCGAGCCTGCCTTTCCCATGTGCTGAGCAGAAAATCAAAGATTTTCAATTAGTTGGTTGGAAAGCTCGTGGAGAAACAGCCACCCTGCCAGCCACCCATTGTCTGTGGTTTCTGCCCGCTCCTTCCAAATGGGACAAATAAAGAGATTCAGTGCCTGGTCGTTAATGGGTGAGCTTTGGTGGGGGCTTTGTTCTTAAATGGGGGCTTTATCTTATCCCTGCTGGTTAAGCCCCTCCGTGTACTCCTCACCTGTCATAACTGTCATACATTTAATTCATCACGCGGGTGGACAGGCACTTGCTGATCAAGCCACAAGGCAGGAGGAGGCTGAGAGCAGGGCCCCACCAAGTTCACCGTCAAAGACGATTACGAGATTCTAACGAAGATTTTTAAAATAAGATTCTAATCAAGTCAGCAGTTTTGTGCAGGAGAGTGTTCTGCTTTGTAATTTTCCCGCAGAGGAGCTTGGGTTTTAGAAGCCACCATTTCAAAAGAGGCCACAACAAACTGTGTTTGCTTTTAGGCATACTCGTTAAAAATGTGATGAGTATTCCTGTGCTCCTCTCCTAAATGATTTTTAACTTTTTTTTCCAATTATAAAAATGCATTATAAAAGCATGAAAAGATTTAGAAACTACAATAAGGAAAAAAAAATCAATAGTTCTCTACCACCCAGTTATTGTTTAATATCTTATCATGTTAAATATATTTAATGTTTTATAAATTGCATATAATTTATTAAAATATTTAATATTTTGTGTGTTTCTAATATTTTTCCTATGGATATGTATGAGGGATTTCAAAAAGCTAAAGGAAAATGGAATTAAAAGGTAAGTTTGGGGTCTGGCACTGTGCCATAGTGGGTAAAGCCACCGCCTGCAGGACTGGCATCCCAGCTGCTGCACTTCTGATCCAGCTCTCTGCTATGGCCTGGGAAAGCAGTGGAAGATGGCCCAAGTCCTTGGAGCCCCTGCACCCAAGTGGAAGACCCGAAAGAAGCTCCTGGCTCCTAGCTTCAGATCGGCCCAGCTCCAGCTGTTGCTGTCATTTGGGGAGTGAACCAGCAGATAGAAGACCTTTCTCTCTCCCTCTCTGCCTCCCTGTAACTTTGTATTTCAAACAAATAAATAAATCTTAAAAATAAGGATAAATTCATTTTGATGCAAAAAATTTTGAAATGCTTATGAGGGATCTTCAAAAAGTTCACAGAAAATACTTACTATGAAATATCTGTGTGTAGATTTCAAATCTTTTTGCACCAAAATAAACTTTTAACTTTGTGTCCTTGTTATTCCAGTTTCTCCTCATCTGCATTTCAAATTTTTATAAGTACCTAATTACTTAAAAAAAAAAAAAAGATGTATATATGTATTTGAAAGGCAGAGTTACAGAGAGGCAGAGAGAGAAAGACAACAAGAGGTCTTCTTTTTTTTTTTTTTTTTTTTTTTTTTTTTTTTTTAATTTTTGACAGGCAGAGTGGACAGTGAGAGAGAGAGACAGAGAGAAAGGTCTTCCTTTGCCGTTGGTTCACCCTCTAATGGCCGCCGCGGTAGCGCGCTGCGGCCGGCGCACCGCGCTGTTCCGATGGCAGGAGCCAGGTGCTTATCCTGGTCTCCCATGGGGTGCAGAGCCCAAGCACTTGGGCCATCCTCCACTGCACTCCCTGGCCACAGCAGAGAGCTGGCCTGGAAGAGGGGCAACCGGGACAGGATCGGTGCCCCGACCGGGACTAGAACCCGGTGTGCCGGCGCCGCAAGGCGGAGGATTAGCCTGTTGAGCCACGGCGCCGGCCAACAAGAGGTCTTCTATCCACTGGTTCACTCCCAAAATGACCACAATGGTCAGAGCTCAGCCAATCTGAAGCCAGGAACCTGAAGCTTCTTCCGGGTCTCCCACGCAGGTGCAAGGGCCCACAGACTTGGGCCATCTTCTACTACTTTCCCAGGCCATAGCAGAGAGCTGGATTGGAAATAGAGCAGCCAGGACTCAAACTGGTGCCTATATGGGATGCCAGCACTGCAGGTGGTAGCTTTACCCGCTACGCCATGGTGCCGGTCCCAGTACATATTATTTTTATAAAGAGGAAATGTATATTAATAATGGCTTCAATTATAAAATGGATGTATTAACCTAAAAAAAAGTATCTTTCTACCTCCCCCCAATTTTTTATTTTCTGCAAACTCTATTTAAAATATTTATCTATTTTTGTCTAATTGAAAGAGAGAGAGAGAGCACTTCCATTCACTGGTTCACTCCCCAAATGGCCACAACAGCTTGGGCTGAGCCAGTTCAAAGCCAGGAACCCGGAACTCCATCCAGGTCTCCCATGTGGGTGGCAGGGGCCCATCACCTAGACATCGTCACTGCCTCCCAGGATGTATTAGCAGGAAGTTGGATGGGAAATTTTTGTTTTTGTTTTTGTTTTTAATTCACAATCTTTAATTGGGATTCCGCTCCCGGGCGAGGTTCCCCAGTCCCAACAGAGCGGGGGCCAGGAAGTCCCGCTTCAGAGGTTGAAAGGTCTTATCCTCACTGGTTGACCTTTGGGCACCCGTGGGGACCTTGACACGGACTTTTCTTCCCCGGAAGTGCGAGTAGGGACTCTCCATTCCCAGAAGTATAGGTCTTCTCTCCTTGCAGATCCCAAAGCTACCATCCCGACCTTTTGATGATAGGAAAGGGGGCGATGATGAGTCTCTCTGGCTACTTCCTGTTGATTGGGGATGGTGACGTACTCTTCACTGGCATGTGGCAATGTCTCAAGCCGCTGTCTCCTGGGTGGGAGCCAAATATATCCCTGTAGCAGCATTAGGTTGACCGCCTGGTTGCTGAAGGGCTTGGTTCATTCCATTATCACCTGCTGTAAACTCTTAAACAGACACTGTAGTATACAAGTCTGGGTGAGAATAGCAACCAGTGATCCTAAGAGTGGCATTAACCAGGAGAGGGTATCTTTACATTGCTTCTGATACCTAGCTTTCTCTTCCTCCTGGTTTTTGTTAAAGCAGACCAGAGGATGCAAATCAAGGGGTGCTCAAGTCAGATGGGAAGTTTTTTTAGCTGTGACTTGAACCTGCACTCCAGTGTGGGGTGTGGGTATCCCAAGGGGTGGCTTAACCAATTGTGGCATCATGATGCTTTCCCTTCCACACAGACTTTCTGAGGTCTGCTCATCTATATATGGTTTCCACCAAAAATGACTATATTAATACCAATTAATTATGAACTCAATTATTTTCTCCATTAGTACATGTCTTCTGAAATCATTATTTAATAAAATCTGGACATGCTTATTATGAAGTGCTCAGAGCCTGCCCGTGGACATTCAGTGATCTCAGGCCCTTTTCCAGGTGCTTCAGCTGTTTTAGATGATGTAGTATTGATTTAGTCCACCTCCCAATGAATTAGTGCTGTTATTGTCTGCATTTTGGAATAGGAGGAATAGGAAAGGTAGCGAAGGTAATTAACTTGCCTAAAGTCAGATCGCGGGTAAATAGTAGAGCCAATTCTTTTTATTTTTTTAAAGATTTTATTTATTTATTTGAGAGGTAGAGTTACAGAGAAAGGGGGAGACAGAGAGAGAAGTCTTCCATCTGCTGGTTCACTCCCCAGTAGCTGCAACCAGCCAGAGCTGTGCTGATCTGAAGCCAAGAGCCAGGAGCTTCTTCTGGGTCTCCCATGTGGGTTCACGGGCCCAAGCACTGCTTTCCCATTAGCAGGGAGCTGGATCAGAGGAGGAGCAGCCAGGACACGAACCAGCAACCACACACCATAGCACCAACCCCTAAAGCCAATTCTTTTAACCACTCTCCAAAATAGCCTCATAGAATTTGCTTGTATAAATAATACATTTATCTAATTCTATACTGTTGATTATTTGACTTGCTTCAGTTTTTCAATATTACAAACACTTTATGGTCATATAAATTTCCTATAAATGAAATATCTGTGTTAAAATGTATGATAAGTGTGCTTCCTCCTAAAAGCTAAATATACAACTACCATATGACCCAACAATTCTATGAGATATATACACAAAAGAGTAGGAGATAGAGACCCAGATACTTATATGCCAGTGTTCAGAGCAGCGTTATTCGAAAGTGCAAAGTGGGGAAACGAGGCAAATGGCCATGAGCAGAAAATGAATGAACAAGATGTGCCGCATCCATACACGGAAATATTAGCCATAGTGGAGTTCTGATAAATGCTACGTGTGGATGGACTGAAAAGGTTATGGTAAGTGAAACAAACCTGATACCAAAGGACAAACAGTATGTGATTCCACCTATCTGAAGTATCTTGACAAAGCAGAACCAAGACACAGAAAATAGAATAGAGACTACCAGAGACTAAGAAGGGAAGGATTCGGGGGTTATGGCTGGATAGGTATAGAGCTGCTATTTTCACTGATGAAAAAGTCTTAGAAATGGGGGTGATGTTCTATAATCGTATGAATGCAATTAGTTCTACTTAGGTGTATACTTTAAAACGATGAAGAGGCTGGTATTTGGTGTAGTGGCTAAGATACCAGTTAAAGATACCCCTGTCTATACTGGAGCCTATGGGTTCAAGTCCCAATTCCAGCTCCCAGTTCCAACTTCCTGCTACTGCAGACCACGGGAGGCAGAAGGTGATGGCTCCAGTGTTTTGAGTCCCTGCCACCTATGTGGGAGACCTGGTTCGTGTTACTCCAGGTCTGGCTCTGGCTGTTGCATGCATTTGAGAAGTGAACCAGTGGTTGATTGAGAGTTGTCTCTGTTCTCCTGCCTTCCTTCTTTTTCTCGTGAGTCATAGGCACTCACAAAGATTCATTTAAATTTGCATTTATATAAACTTCTCCTACTGCAGCTCATGCAATTTTTCAAAGCCTGACTAAATTTCCCCTGCCATCCGTAGTCGTACCTTTGGATGCTGCTCCTACCCAGGCTATGCTGAGCATGGAGTTTGGGCCAAGAGATGGACATCCTTGCCTGGAAACATGGGACTCTCTCAGGGTAACCCTTCCAGTGCTTAAGACAGTGATGGCCTTTTGCGAAGACAAGAGGCTAAGCAGGTGTTTCCTTTCCCCACATAACAAAGGTAATGTTGTCCTCTTTCATTTTCCAATTTCAGTTTCATTAGGGCTGCGTGCTTGCTGGACACTGTTTGGAGGCTCTGGTCTGTCTGCCACCCTCGCCACTGTCAGGTCAGCAAGGAGAGAGCCTTTCTCAGCAGTGACTTCCAGTCACTCGCCCATCATGTGCCTGACAAGCAGGCTGCGTGGGACTGTGGAGAACACCCTGCGTATGGGGATAAAGACTTCAGATCTGCCATCTGCTCTGCTCCCCCTGGCCACTGCCCTGGATGGGTTGTTTTACTTCTCTTAGGAAATGAATGGGATCTGAATGCTCCCTTCTGGCATGTAGGGTCTCTCAAGTGTTTAGTGGCTTAGCGCAGGGACTAGTCAGTTAAAAAACTTGAAACATACTCAGCTAAGGACAAATTCAGTCACTTGATTATATATCTTCCAGTAATGTCTGTTAATAATTTAAAAAAAAAAAAAAGACTTGGGGCTGGTGCAGTGGCGTAGTGAGTAAAACCACTGCCTGCAGCACCGGCATCCCATATGAGCCCCGGTTCGAGTTCTGGTTGCTTCCACTTCCGATCCAGCTCTCTGCTATGGCCTGGAAAAGCAGTAGAAGATGGCCCAAGTCCTTAGGTCCCTGCACCTGAGTGGGCAGACTCAGAGGAAGCTTGTGGATCCTGGCTTCAGATCAGCATAGCTATAGTCGTTGCGGCCATCTGGGGAGTGAACCAGCGGATGGAAGATTTCTCTCTTTCTCTCTCTGCCTCTGCCTTTCAAATAAAATAAATAAATCTTAAAAAAAAAAAAAACTTGATAAATCCATCAATGAGGATGCTTTAGCTGCCTTCTAATGCAGAGGATTTTTTAATCAAAATTGTTTATAGACTTCTGCTACTCCAAAGTGGTGTCAGGAGTTTAAAAATGAGAACCAGCATTGCAGTGCAGTGGGATAAGCTACTGCCTGTGGCTCCAGCATCCCATATCAGAGCACCAGTTAGAATCCCGGCTACTCTGCTTCTGGTCGAGTTCCCTGCTAATGTTGCTGGGAAAGCAGCAGATGATGGCCCAAGCATTTGGGCGATTGCCACCCTTGTGGGAGACCCGGATGGCGTTCCTAACTCCTGGCTTTGGCCTAGTCCAGTCCTGGCCATTACAGCCATTTGGGAAGTGAACTATTAGATGGAAGACCTCTCTGTTTCGCTCTGTTTTTCAAATAAATAAAATACATTTTTTAAAAAAAGAGTTTTAAACCAGAAACATCTGTATAATTTAGGGAAAATACAAGGATACTTCAAAAAGTTCACAGGAAATGAGATTAAAAGTTTATTTGGGTGCAAAAAAATTTGAAATTCACACTTGATTTTTCATAATATGCCTTTTCCATGAACTTGACAAAGGCCTCTTGTATTACAGCTTTTTTCCCTTGCCAACAGCAAGAGATACCTGGAATGTAGAATGTCCTTTTATAGTTGCATCAATCATGGAAAGAAAGCAAACAGGAATCTGGAAAAGAAAAAAAGTGCCCAATTTGTCAATTCCCATGACACATCTTCCTACAGTAAGGCATGACATTACTCTTCTTGTGGTTTGGCTGCTCACTGCATGGCTCCGATGCCACGGAGAAAGGGAGAAGATGCTTCTCAGACATTGTAAAGGGCACGTGCCAAGCACGTGGAAGGTAAATCCCCTAATTCAGTCCGTTCTTCCAGCATTCTCTGGCAGACAGCCAAGCTAAATATTTCTGCTGGATAAAAAATGCACTCTCGTGTGCTTCCCTCTTTTCTGGTTGCCTGGCTTCAGCTGGAGGGGTTGCCTCAGTGAGCAGAATCGGAAATAAGTTGGCTTCCAACACCTATTTGTGCTTTTTCACCGCAAACAATTTCCCTAAGCTATTGATTACTTTATGCTGGAACAACACTGGAAAAGAGATTTCATGGAATTCTCCCCACTCCTCTCCCGCCATCTCTCAATTTGTTTCTAATGATGATCTCTCAGATTTCCTAAGTGGCCATCATTTTGCCCGCTGCATGTTTTTTTGGCAAAACCAGTTTTCAAAGGCAGTTACATTTGGTCTACGAGATCCAACATATGGGCCAGTGGGCTTGTGTCAGATGGGGATTATAGCTAATTGAAATTTATGACACAACTGCTGACTTCATTAGGACTAATTAGAAGAATCGAATTGGGAATTAACATTCAGATACCCCCATCTAATTGCTTTAGATGTTTTTCTACTACATAAAAGATAGGGCATTTTTGGTAGTTGTAGGAAGCATACAAATGGAATTACAGTGCAGATTTGCATCTGCTGTTTTTATCCAGTGGTTTATCATGAGCCTTCTCTCATATTACATTTATTTTAAAACTTTTAAATGGCCGAATAGTACTCATGTCATGTAGCCATCTCATCATCTATTTAGCAATTTCTATAAATTTGAATATTCAGGCTGTTTCCAGTTTGTTGTAATTACACATAATATTCTAATTAATATGCTCATATCACTGATTGCTCAAGTTATTTCCCTGTGGATGTATTCCCATTAGTATGTTCATTTGTTCAAGGTTATGAATCTTTAAGACTCTCAGTATATGTAGCTAAATTTCTTTCCAGAAGTTATACCAGCAAAGTATAGATTGCAAATATCTAGAAATTGGATTTAACCTAAAATTTCCATCTTATATTTTTCTTTGTGTAAAATGTTGGTGGCATTATCAATATTTGAATAATTACCCAGTGGCTTTTGTTTATTTGACAAACATGTTGGGTTCCGATCTGGTGCCAGGGATATGCCATCACCCCAAAGAATAGCTTTTATCACCTTTAAATATTTACTTTTAAGACAATCTTGCAGACTGTTTCTTTGAACATTTATGATTTATAATGATGTGTTCAAACAATCCACATTAAGAGTGTATCTTATCTTGCCATCCCTCAGAGAATAAGAATCCAGTTTGATAAGAATGGTATACGTATCCCATAAAAAATTAATTCATGAAGCTGACAACACCTGTTTCCAGTAGAATGCAGGATTTTGAATTGATTTTCTGGTACTGGGTACCGCATTGGTGTTCCTCATCCACACTCATGCCAGGAGCTTCCTTTCCAAACCACAATCTTCACCCATCGTTGGAGCTAGGGATGCAACCTGTGGCCATGGACCCAAGGCCAGCCTAAGTGACCCCTCTCAGGTCAGACCTGTGTGCGTGGCTGCATTGCCTCAGTTCTTTGTTAATCTCAGGGACAGATTCCAGATGGAAAACTGAGTGGCCCTGGGAACTGTGACCTTGTCCTCTATACTAACCAGGTGTGCCTCGCCTGAGACTTAGGTAGCTCACAGGCCCCAAGCACAACTCCCCTGGAAGAGAAAGGTAGAGCAGAGAGAAGGAGAGCGAGAACAATCCCCTCTTCCTGTGCCTGGATCCTCCACACCGGATGAGGGGATTTGTGCCCCTCCTGGGGAGGCTCTGGCAGATGCATCTGTGTGGTTTCTGCTGCCGTCCATGGCGCTGCGTGCGTAGGGGAGCTTCCAGACAACCCTCTACCCAGTTCTGTACAGCCGCGCTGGGAGAAGAGAACAGAAACGTGGTGGGCTGGACTGAGTTCTTCTCTGGAAAGGGGATGGTTTCAATACTGCACAGCCCACAGAAAGCTTCCAGGGGTGTTTTAAAGGGAACCTTATGGCAACAGGCCTTTGAGCTTTCCCGGAAGACGTGGTCTGTGTTATGCACAGATTTGGCTGGGGCGGAAGAGGAAGTACTGAGGTTACCAAGGAGTGGGAGAAGGGGTGAGAGCTGGCTGCCAGCCCTTCCCTTCACCTGGAGGCAACCGCCAGGTGATAGACATCCAACTCCCAGCGATCAAGGAATGTGTGTCCCTGTGTGCATGCGCATCATTCTGGGCTCGGTGATTGTTTTGGGAGGAAGAGGAGAGAGAGAGAGAGACTGAAAGAGAGACATATAGAAAAATATCCCACCTGCTGGTTCACTGCCCGAATGCCTGCACTCCCCAAATTCCAAGGCAGGACCGAGCCAAAGCCAGGAGCTGGGACTCAGTCCACATGGCCCACATGGGTGGCAGGACCCCACTCTCCGGGAGGTGAGCCATCCTGCCACCGCCCAGGATGCAGACTGGCAGGAAACCGGAATTGGGAGCTCCAGCTGGTCCTTGAACTCAGGCTCTGTGATATAGCATGCAGGCATCCCAAATGTCCTCTTAGCCACTGAGCCAAATACCCCTTGCTTTATCTGTCATCCTAAACCAACGTATGTCGCGAGTTTCCTTTAGATTATAGATTTTTAAAATTTTTAAAAAGGTTTTATTTATGTATTTATTTGAGAGGTAGACTTATAGACAGTCAGAGGGAGAGAAAGAGAGGCCTTCCATCCGTTGATTCACTCCCTAAATGGCCACAACGGCCAGAGATGAGCTGATCTGAAGCCAGGAGCCAGGAGCCCATGCAGGTGCAGGGAACCAAGGACTTGGGCCATCCTCTACTGCCTTCCCAGGCCATAGCAGAGAGCTGGATCAGAAGTGGAGCAGCCGGGGCTAGAACTGGTGCCTATATGGGATTTGGGCACTGCAGAAGGAAGATTAACCTACTGCACCACAACTCCGGTCCCTGAATTATAGATGTTTAAAGGTGTTGTTTTATCATAGTATATCCTGTTGTTTCTTCAATTTTAAAATTGTTCTGAAAATAATTAAGTGATTTGATTGTGCATGTCCTCTGATCAGCTGAATGGTGTTTTAATTTTTTAATTTATTGCTTTGTCTAGATGGTATGTAGCTACTTATCTTAATGCTAAGTTATTTGTGATGTTTTTATAAAAATAGAAAGGATTACAACCTCGTAAGTGGTTTCAACAAGTTTATTTGATGGGAACATGATCGGTCGTGGAATTGGGAACCCAGTGACCAAATGAGGAAGGAGACCTGGCTCTGGGATTGACCCTGCTGCAGGCCCACACCCTCGTCTACATCCCTCAGAGACCAGATGTGACTTTGAACTTGGAGTCTTTCAGAATTTATGGAGGTCGTATTGATGCATATGGCTTCCGTGAGGTGTACTTCTTCAGACATCAGCATTTCAGCACCAGGAGAGAGCAGAAAGCTTGCACTGCAGAGTTGGGACTGTTAAGCAGCCACGTGGTAGGCCAGCATCCCATGTGAGCACTGGTCCATGTCCAGGCTGCTTCACTTCCAATTCAGCCCTTCCCCCACCCCGCCCTGCCCCACCACATCAACAGCGGTGGGAGCCGTGGGAGGTTTCAGGGCTGGGAAGGACCACGGGAAGGAAGGCTGTCATTCAGAGTGACAACTCCAGAGACAGTGGACATAGTGAAAACTGCAAAGGAAGGGAACAGAATATGGAGAAACTTATTATGAGGCCATGGTAGAATGTTAATATGTTAATGGAAGAGGTAAACTATGGCAATTCATGTTCCTATACTAACATAGATTTCCAGGATCTGATTCTTCACCAGTTCTATATATTTTGAGACTGTTGAATTTTTATTTTCCGTCATCTGTGGCCTTCAAAATAAGGACATAATGTTTGGCCATAATGGCTTCTTGGGAAATCCAAGAGATAAAATAAGCTTTGCGTAGCCTTGTATTAACTGTAAAATGTCCCTGGTCTGGTAAAGCTCTACCTTGGCCCTCAGAGGCTGTTGTGTTTGTTTTCCTGTAGGGTTACCCCAGTTTTACCACACTGAGAATTTTCCAGCTATCAAATGCTCATCAGAACTCATCAGAAAGGAGTCCACTTGTTTAAAAAAAAAAAAAAAAGATTTTACTTATTTGAAAGGCAGTTACAGAAGGTGGGGAGGGGGGTCAGGGAGAGATATCTTCCACCTGCTGGTTCACTCCCTAGGTGGCCGCAATGACCAGGGCTGGTCCAGGCACTCCCTACGTGGCCACAACAACCCGGGTTGGACTAGGCCCAATTCAGGAGCCTGGAATTCCATCTGGGTCCCCAATGTGAGTACAGGGACCCAAGCACTGGGCCATTTTCCACTGCCTTCCCAGGCCACTAGCAGGGAGCTGTATCAGAAGTGGAGCAGCTGGGACTTGTACCAGTGCCCGTATGGGGAAGGCAGCATCACAGGCTGTGGCTTACCCTGCTATGCCATGGTGCCAGCCCTGAGACGGAAGTAGACTTTCCCTTTCCAGGGAGAGTGGCAGAAAGCTTCCTTTTCTTCTATCACTGTACTCTTAAAAAAAGTTTTGTTTACTTACTTGAGGGGACAGTGTTGTGGTTCTGTGGCTTAAGCCACCTGCCTCCTTGCCATGCCGGCATCCTATAAGATCTGCTGCTCTACTTCTGTTATTTCTGACTTCCTTTCTAACACTTCCAATCCAGCCTTCTGCTAACGTGCACTTTGAGGGGCAATAGATGATGGCTCAAGTGCCTGGGCCCCTGCCACCCACATGGGAGACCGGGATGGAGCTCCTGGCTTTGAGTTGGACCAGCCCTGGCTGTTGCAGCCATTTGCGGGGGTGGACCAGAAGATGGAAGCTCGCTCTCTCTCTCTCTCTCTCTCTCTCTGATTCATCCCCCCCCCCCCCCAACTCCCCGGCACTCTGACTTTCAGCAGCTGATTCCCAACGGAATCAGAAGCGCAGAGTAACTGAGACCAGAACTAGGTTCTCCAAAGGTAGCATCCTTAGTGGAGACTTAATGCTCATCCCCAGCACCCCAGTCTAATTCCAGAAGTCAAGGGAGAAGCTCCGAATCTATCATAAAAATCAGTACAGGTAAAATCAAAATATATAAAACTCCTAAGACATAGCTGAAATGTTATGACTCACTACTATTGAATAATAAGCAAACATTGGAATTGTCCTACTTGTTTATGTTTAAAAGAATTTACAGTGAGAGTGGCTGTGAAAAAAAGCTAAACTTGAAATTATAGTATTTTGTGTAGAAAAAATTCAGGAAATGGGATGACTATGGATTGACTATGTTTACATCAATCTTCCACTTGAAAAACACAGAAGGGCTGTTTACGTGTTGACAACACAACCCACTTGAATCATTTAAAACTGTAGCTCTAGAAACAGTCATGAACGAATCATTAGTTCTGAATTAACATCATAAGAGAAGGTATAATGCTTAGGAAGATCCAATGCCATTTCAGACTACATTGTTTAAGGTGTTCAAGTCTGCCTCCTACACACAAACAAATGGATTATATGCAAATAGTTGCATAACTTATTTATCTTTGTTTGAAACTGCTGTGCACATCCTAAAACAATTTTGCAATCAGAATTATCAGCCCACTAAGCACCAAGGAGTTTGTTTTGTTAATTGCTGTAGTTAAACCTAATTACTGTGGGGTGGAGTGACCTGAAGAGGAGGGAGGCCCTGAAGACTGACAGAAGGAAATTTTGGGAAGAAGGGCCTGTGTCCAGCCGTGCATATGGGTGAGAGTGGACAGAAGCCAGGCCCGCCAGAACTGTGTCCCTCGCTTTTGGGAAGTTGACTGCATCTGTGTTTAGCGTGGGACCCTATTCTCAAGCACTGTTGTCAGTGGTAGGTTCTTCCCTCCCCCCACCCCCCATAAACCTGCACATTTTTATGTCTGTGGCTCCTCCCCTGGGATATTCTGTTAAAGTCCATGAACAAGGATTGAGCGACAGTATACTTTCTCTAAAAAAGGACAGCGTGTCTCAGAACCCACTGCAGCCGGGACCTCAGAACCACGTGGAGCCCATTCGTGCAGTATACCCTCGTCAGTGGTGCAGGCATAGTGCTAAGTGCTAGGTTCCAGCGAGGCCCACGATTACTCATAGTGCAGCAAGCAGAAGAGCACGGAAAAGATCCTTGTGCAGGAGGAGGGACGCATGGCGAGAGCATGAACACAAAATGGTCCACGTGAGGAAATGGGGCACGACACCCCCTGTTCCCTGGGGGCACAGTGTTGGACTGGAAGCCAGGCCGGGCGCTGTCACCGTAGCCAGCCATTGCAGAGCAGCACGAAAGGCCAGTGCTGCCAGGCGGCTGCTGGGTTGCATCGTTGCCTGCTGGGTCTTCCGAAACTAAAAGTGTTTCCAAGAATGCCCCAAATCCCACGCACGACTGTGTAAGTTTCATGCACATAACAACATGAGGACTCATTGCGCGGGGTGTTTTTTCAGCCACAGTGGCATTTTGGAAAACTTTCTCTCTTCTACAGGATGGAGGAAGCCTGTCATGGGGCGAAGCCTTTCCTTCAAGGCTGGCAGAACCTTTTTAGATGAATGTAAACTAGCAATGGATGAAGTAGAGGTCACCAAGGAAATAAACCTTTGATTTGTTTAAACATATTCCAAGTAGAACATCAAGACGAATTGGGGTCACTCGTCTGATGAGGTGAAAGCTTTGGGAGAATGCCGAGTTAAGTAGCAGGGTCCCTGTGAATAGTTCTTGGTTGCTGGGTAAATGTGTTTACTTTCCTCCGCTGGTATTTATACTAGTTAATGTGTTGCTCCAGATAAATCGACTTCCTGAGCCCATCTTTCAGCTTGTTCGCCTCTCTTCCGAGCTGACAAATGGTTTGAGTTTGACACAGTTTATCAGTTGATCCCCTGCTGGGTGCTGCCAGCCGCCTGCTCAGACTACCGCCTCGGAGAAAAAGTGAATTGTCTCAGATGTTTGCATCCCAGTCTTGGGTCCAGAGACGCGGTGTGTCGCTCAGGGACAGATTCTGATGGCGGTGAGAATTTTGCCTGCCGCAGCACAAACATCTCCAACCCTAAATGGGTTCCTGATCATGTCCTGGTAGGGCCACTGTAAAATGGCATCAAATGCAACATGATTCTCCTTCTTATAAAACAGAAAAAATGAAACCTATCTGGTGATTGTTGTCATACCTGGCCGGCAAGCACTGACACAATGTGTCCCCTAAAATGACTGCGACCCCAGCGAGGGCTCCTTTGGCTGGGGGAGGGACAGCAGGCAGGTACCTTTCTTGTTGTGTCAATGCTTCTGTTCATGGGAACATGAGGATGGAGGGCCTCTAGGGGGTCGGTTGGAGTCTCTGGAATTTAAAGTTTGGTTTCTCAAGTGTTTCATCCTAACACCTTTTTAAAGAAAATGCTAAACCAAATTCTATGTTCCACTTTCTAAAAACACTTATTACCCACTTCAACAATTATCAACTTAGGATCTATTGGATCTTTGCCTCAACCTCACTACTGATGATTTTGATACAAATGCCAAGTGTATGATTTCTTTCCTTTTAAAAAAATTTATTTATTTTCATTTTATTTGAAAGGCAGAGGGTGGGGATCCTCCACCTACTGGCTCACTCCCCAAATGTTTGTAAGAGCTAGACAGAAGTCAGAAACCAGGAACTCCGTCTGGGTCTCCCATGTGGATGACAGGGACCCAAGCACTTGAGCAGCATCTGCTGCCTCCCCTGCTGCTCACCAGCAGGAAGCTGGATTGGGAGCAGAGTATCAGGGACTTCAACCTAAGCACCGAAATGTGGGATGTGGTGTCCCAAGCCGCAGCTTAACCCACTGTGCCACACACCCACTCCTACCATTTTATCTGTGAATATCTCAGTATGTACATCTGAAATACAAAGATTTCACTTAAATATGAGGGTACTTCAAAAAGTTTGTAGAAAAGTGGAATTATATACTTTTTGTTTGCAAAACATTTTGAGATCCATCAGTTTTTTTCTGTAACATGAACTTCCCGTGAACTGTTTGAAGACCCCTCATCATACCCATGGATTTCCAAAGTTTTTGTACCTTATCTTTTCATCCCATTTTCCATGAACTTTTGGAAGTGCCATCGTGCAACAAAACAACACATAATTCTTGATTATGGGGACTCTGGCTAATTCCAAAGCTGTGTTTCTTGAAGGACCGATTATTATAGATTCTCTAGGCTACTGGGTAAGGGAAAGTTGAAAGAGCTGTCTCCATCAAAAAATGCACCCCAGGGTATGGCAAATATATTTTTGACTCCTTTCATGGATTCTGGAGGGAGATTCTAGAAGGAGAGCATGTACACACACACACACACACCACTAGCATTTACAGCTCTGTTCTTTCCATGGAATCAGATCCTGTGGGATGCTGGGTGAGAACGAACACTGGACTCTGCCTGCTGGTGGTAGTGGCAGGGGCGCAGCGCTACCCGGAGAAGCACGGAGTGTGCCCTCCACACACTTCGGCGCACACGGCCTTGGCAGCAAGCAGGGATCTAGCAGTTGGATGGTCCATGTGCCCCGCGCCACTTGTTGAGTGACGGTGCCTGTGAGCTTGATTAGCTGTTACAGATTAGAGAGCTGGCTGAGGCCCTGAGTTATTGATTTGGATGCAGCCTTCTGTTCCACACCACCACATCCACCCCCTCACCCCCGCCCCCTCCTTTCTGTCCACAAGCTCTGAGGAAGAGGGGAGAAGTGGAAGAGGAAGGGGGGGTCCAGATGGAAGAAAAGAGTGTTGAAAAGATCCCGTAGGAAGTAGGTCAGGTACTTTGGAGATTAGAGTAGTTTGCTTCATCCCTGAATGCGGGAGCCAGAGACAAGTAGCATACAATTAGGAGGAATTAGAACAGCAACAAGTAGCTTGGATTTATCAGCTTTAATTGTCTATTGTCAGGATGGAGCTCTCCTGAGGATCACGGGTGCCTGGGCTACATCCTAATACTTTTAATGGACCTCCATTGTGGGATTATCTCTCCCAAAGATGGGGAGGCTGCCTGAAAAACACTGAGCGGCTACTTTCTCTGGGATGGATCCCATTCTAGGAAAATGCAGGGCACCCAGCAATCCCCAGAGGCGCACCTGAAGGGGCCAGATGCCTATTGAACATTGACAGCCATCCTGCTGCCAGCCTGTGCTTTGAGGAACAATGGGGGGAGATGGAGACCAGATAAGGGAGGGCTGATGGCTTCAGAATCGCCACACTATCTTCCTGTTAAAAGGTTTCCTGGCTTTATTCTTAGTCAACAATAGAGAGTTTTTCAAAAGATAAGGTGTCTATTAAGTGAGTGTGTTGTTGTAATACCTTTGCCTTCTCTTTAACTTCATCACCTTTCAACTCCTAGGGTGGAGAAGGTAGCCTTTAAGGGACCAGTTTTGTATTTAAAAGGTTCCACAATAGGGGCTTGCACTGTGGCTACTCTGCTCCACTTCCGCTTCCCATCCAGCTCTCTGCTATGGCCTGGAGCTGGTAATCAAACTGCACCTGAGCATCCAGCATAGCACTAGGGGCTGTCAGCTGAGAATGCAGAGGGCTGAGCTGTGGTTTGGATCCTGCCTGTGTCTGAGAGCTGCCATTCCCCAGGTCCACCGCTGTACTGAGATTCAGTCACTGAAAGGAAGCCTGGAAGAGATGGGTTTTCTGCTTCCTGAGCCCTGGCCCTCTCGTCTCCGGTTTCCTTAGCAGGAAAATGAGGTGTTGGACCACATCCGTGGCCTGCAGCTCGGGCTGGAGACTGAGTCCCCTTTGGAGCAGACTGGGGGGGGGGGGGGAATTGCAAATGATTTCATGATAGCCTTCATCATTCTGTCTCCTCTGCCCTCCTAACCCAACCTGGCAGGCACTAAAAGTCAAGTCTCCAGCCTCGAGTCTTTCTTTAGGTAGGATGAGAACCCCTTTTTAATAAAAAATAAATCCTTCCTTCATCCATTGGTTACTCGTTGGTGGGTTTGGAGAAGCTGAGGCCTGCACCTGTCCACCGGGGCCCCCACGGCTTCAAACCCGTGGTCCCTCTTTAATTTTAATCTATAAAATGCTCTTATCCACACCTGCCTTCTTATTCGTGCCTTGGAATCCTCCCCTCTCCCAGAGCAGTCTCTCCTCCCACAGGAGGGTGAGAGAAGCAGACAGGAGCTCTACGTCTTCCTCTCGCTTTGCCGGGAAGCTACTCTTTCTCGTCCCCAAATGAAGAGACAGCCGAGAGGAAAATGAGTGACGGCAGGAACCTCGAGCCTGTTGTCCTTGACCACCCCCTCTTTTCAAAGATTCATTTATGGGGCGGCATTGTGGCGAAGCGGATATAGCCCGCCAGCTGCAATGCTGGCTGCAATGTGGGTGCCGGTTCAAGTCCCAGCTACTCCGCTTCAATCTGGCTTCCTGCTAATGGCCTCGGAAAGCAGTGGAAGATGGCGCAAGTGCTTGGCCCCTGCGTCCAATAGGGAGACCCGGAGGAGGCTCTTGGCTCCGGGCTCTTGGCTCTTGGCTTCAGCCTGGCCCAGCCCTGGCTGTTGCAGCCCTCTAAGGAGTGAACCACAGGATGGAAGATCTCTCCCTCTCTCTCTCTATTGTCTCTCTTGCGCTCTTCGTAACTCTGACTTTCAAATTTATTCATTTATTTATATATTTGGAAAGGCAGAGTTACACAGAGAAAAATCTTCTGTCCTGTAGTTCATTCCCCAAATGGGCACAAGGGCTGGGAGTGGCCAGGCTAAACGCAGGAGCCTGGAACTCCATCCAGGTCTCTCACATGGGTGCAGGGGCCCAAGCACTTGGGCCATCTTCTGATGCCCTCCCAGGTGCATTAGCAGAGAGGTGGATCGGAACTGGAGCAGCCGGCACTCGTAGGGGATACTGGCATCACAGGTGACCCCTTGGTCTCTTCTAACAGTTCCTGTTTGGCCTGCTGGACTCAGACATGGCCTCTGGTCACATGTTCTTTCCCACTGCCTGTTCAGGAATTTAAGTCTTTCTCCTATCAGAAGATTCATCATAATAAAAACATAATTAGGAAGAAGAATAAATATTGGAAACTCACCTCCATTCCCTCCCCCAATCATATGGAAATGATTATTATTGCTGTTACATATTAAGTTGGTGGGTCTCCAGCTACATGAATCATTTAAAGATACATACATGATAAGGACACAGCAGAGGTGGGGTGAAAAATATAATGACAGGGATTCACTAAATACAGAGACCTCAGACCTGGTATGGGTTTTATAACATCCTCCGGACAGCACTTATCCCATCTCCATTCCTAGGGAGGGAAGGAACCGTATTTTGATTCTTCCACTGGCTTAATTTTTGTTTCCTTTATGGAGGAAGTCAAAGCAGTGACCTCATTTCAAAACATCCAAGGACAGGCCCCGAAGATCACCACTCCAAAGCTTAGGCGCTGGATATGTTTGTGCAGAGTTTTGGGGAGGGGAGCTGCGTCATCAGGAGGAAGCTTGTGCTATTTTTAAATTGACTGAGCACATCATTGAAATAGATCATGCCCATAACATACCAGTGACACACAAGCTGCATTGTAACATAGCATGTGTCACACATACATTCTCTCTCACTCATACACACACACACACACACACAGTTACTCTTCTGGTCCGGCTTTTCAAAAGGAAGGCAGCCAGAAAGCCAAGCCCAGAGGTTTGAGCTGAAAAGGCTGCTGGAGTTTTGAACATCAAGTGCCCCCTCTTGTTCCCAGCCTGGCTTTGAGACATGTGGGAGGGCTTCAAAGCTCAAATGCCCCTCTGCTAGGCTCAGGCCTACAGTTGGTCCCCAAATGTTTACCAGCAGGAAGATGCCTAACTTACAGGAAGTGGGAAATGGGCGTGGGGGGTGAGGGTGGGTGGGTGGGGAGTGGGGAGAAGAGGGTGGGGGGTGTTCTCTTGATGTGGTTAGCCTGTCATTGACCTTGTTTGGGTATAGCAGGAGTTGAATTAGAAAATGAAAACATGTTTCATCTTGAGCACACTTCATCCCACTTTTTTACTTTCCTTAGGGAAAAAAAAAAAAGTTCTTCCCCCAAGTGGAGTCAGGTCTCCAGATCGGATACCCCTTTCCTTGGGCCCACCCCCCGCCTCATACAGGCATCTGGTCACCTACCTTGCGATTGGAAACCCACCCCGAGGCCTGGGAGCCGGAAGGACTGACCCAATAGCTAAAGCTGAAATCGCGTCCAGTCGTTGGGCTGTTTGGAGGAGAGGAGGATTTCTGAGAACAGAGCTGGTGGGTCATTGGTGATTTGCTGCTAGGGCGAGCATGCTTCCTGAGACACTCTGCCTGAGAAATGCTGATTAATAAAAGTCACTGAGGTTTCTTCTCGGCATACCAACCGGCAGGGAAAGAAGAGAGTGACTAAATTCACACCAAGTGATTACTTAGAAACAAACATTTTGAGACTTCAGATTCCACACAGTGGCAGCCTTAAAGACCTCGCTGCACAATTGCACCAGTGCCGTTGTCTCCCAGCTCTGGTCAGCGCCCTGCATGGGTCCCACTGGAACCTTCTAGAAGGGCTGAGTGGAGGCCGGAGGAGCAGGCCCTTTTCTTTCCCCCTTAACAGTTCGGTGCTTGACCGTAAATACCTCAGTAGGACAGGGTGAACATTGCTTTCCTGTTCTGAAGCTGCTTCCTCTCCTTTATCCCTTCTTTGTGTGTCTTTCATCTTGAATTAGATGATTGTCTATTCCTGACCACCATCATCATGGGCAAAACCGGGCTGGGGGTGTTATTTGTTTTTTTCCTTTCCCTCTCACTTCGAGACAAGAAGTCAACATTGGAAGGGCTTTACATCCTAACACTCTGTGCCTCCACACGTACTTTCCTTCCAGTTCCACCCGTGGCCGTGTGCAGCTCAGCTGGAGCACCTGGAACTAATTTTAGGGTTGCCTGGCTAAGCCCCAAACTGGTATTTGATGTTCGCGTCTTCTCTCGGCTCAAGCCCATTTCACCACCTCTGAAGGTGAGTGCAGGCTGAAATTAATTAACAGCGAGTTGATTCACTGGCATCTCCCAGGCAGTAAAGCTACTATTTGGCCAAAAATAGCTCTCTTCCCACCTCAAATATCAGACTTAGTGCCTGAGCCCTGCCCTCATCATGGCTGACTCACGCACACTTGCACGGTCTATGTGGCTTAAGAACACGGTTTGATCCTAAAAGGGAAGTGAAATACTCTTTACCATCTGCAGGGGAGACTGTTTGAACAGCAGGCCAGCCTTCCGTATGACTGCATTGTTTTTCTGTCCATTGTGGCGCTGAGTCAGCATCAGTTAATAAGGCTGGATTTCTCTTGTTTAATTATCATCTTGGAGCTTTCTGAGAACCCCGGGGGAATCGTTCATTCAGTTTTATACCCCTGGCACATCCGCCCTCGAGGTCCTGGTTCCTCTTGGTGCTAGCGTCCCCTCTGGCAGAACGCGCAATAACAGGTGGACCTGCAGCAAGTGGCGAGTGTGTGCTGCTTATGTCCCCTAGTGGGAATGTGACTGTTGTGTGCTACAGAGAGGCTACAAGGACTTAAGACACAGACACCATTTTCTGGCAAGTAATATTTTACTTCCCACTCTTCCCCCCTCGCCCCTACCCTCCCCCCCAAAAAAAGTCTAGAAAGTTTCCTGAAGGAGATAAAATAGATTTTAAAGGCAAACATATTTTTATGGTTGAGTTGGACTTCTGTTTTGCTTTGTTTCATTTCTTCCTATAAACAAATAATCAAATGTCCACTTCATTGTATGAGTAAGTTAGTATCATCAGGTTGGGACTGGGTGTGTGTCTGTGGGTGTGTGTGTGGGGGGGTGTATACACGTGTGTATTTGAAATGCTAGCAAAGACAGCGAAGTCTAAGGTTGAAAGAGAGATGATTGAAAAAAGACACAACTACGTATGGGGAGGCAAGCAGGAAAAGTGGAAGGCTCGTGTTTCAGTGATCTAAGTAATAATTGTACGGGGTGCTTGCTATAAATGGTCTCTTTGCATCATTGTTTCTCTGAACTAGAAGATTCCTTGCTGAAGGCACAAGAGCACTGAAGGAAGTAGAGCATCTGGTTTGTTTTGTAATGAGAAGCAGGAATGCAAGGTCCACGCTCTTAATAATAAACAAACAGGACATTGTATGGCATCATCACAGGATGTCCTTCCTTCAACAGAGGGACTGGCTGAGGCTGGAGGAAAAGGCGGCCAGGGCTCCGAGCGAGCCCACTAATTACTGCCTCGGATGGCTTTCCCCTCGCGGTGTCCAGTTCCGTATCCCCCAAGACTCCCCGTCCCTTTTACTCACCCTGACCCCCTGCTCGGAAGTCGGCCTGTGGGTCCCGGGAGCAGAGGGAAAATGGGGATGAGGGGGGTGGGATTCATCTGTAGGATCATAACTGTTCCCCATCTCCCTGTTTACTGTACTGATTGAAAGAGCAAAGTTGGTTGTGCCAGAGGTGGATGTATTGAGTTAACAGGAGAGAGATGGCCTCCGAGAAGTTCGGGGGGTTGGGGCCCCATTAGCGGGCGCAAACAAGTGCGTTCTGCGCGCCGTCCGGGGACTGCGGGCTCGGGCTGAGCGACACGCTGGCCAGGTACTTTTGAGGTTTCCTTCGCTCTGGGAGCACCCCCCCCCCCTTTACCGTGCCGCCCCAGGAAGGAGGGCGGTCTGCAGTCTTTAGAATACAATACGGGCCCAAGTAAACGCCGGGGTGCTGGGCCTTCAAAGGGAAGTCGGAAGATTCCAAGTCATGTTGAAATTCACACGCAAAGAGAGGAAGCAGCTCGCGGCTCGCGAGCCGGGGAAAGCCCTGGGCCGGCGCGGCTCCGGCGAGTCCAGGTGCCTCCAGTGGCCACGCCCCCACTCCAGGCAGCTGGCAGCAGTGAATCAGCCGAGTGGCTAACGAAATCTTAGAGCAGGGAGGGGAAAGGAGCCGCCGGGCTGGTTCGCGCACACACACACACACACACACACACAAAGTGCAGCCGGGACGCTCGGCCCTGCAGTGCTGCGGAGCGGCGAGAGCAGCGCGCGGCACCTGTCCGCCGAGAGCCGGGGCGCGGGCGCGGGCGAGCAGGGGGCCGGCGCGGCGCGCGCCTCAGTGCGGCTCAGCCCGCCCGCGGGGACGCGGGCACGATGTGGGCTGGCGAGACGTGAGCCCGACGCCTCTCCGATGTTGGATATTTGCTTGGAAAAACCTGTGGGGACGACCTTGGTAAGGACGTTGCTTTTACTTGTGTTTGGAAGTTGATCTGGGAACTTTTTTTTTTCTTGCCTTTTTAACCTCCCTGGTTTTGTTTTTGATCACGTCCTCGGGGTAGAAACAAGAAATGCTTGTGCTTCCATGCACTTAGGACTGTCAGACTTTTAGAAGACTTTTTCCCCCCTTTATGGATCTTTAACCCTTTCATTTCTAGACCTAATTGTCAATTTATTGCAATTTCAGTCCTGGTTCTTGTCCACTCTGGTCAAAGTAATTCCACCGCGGTGGCTTCAGTTTTTCCAGTTTATTCCAACATTTTATTCGGCATCGTGACTCTGTGTTGGAACTACCTTTTTTTTTTTTTTTAAAGCTGGTTTATTTAAACCATAACCGAGGGAAACACAATTTTGCTTTTTTTTTTTTTTCTCGAGAGAAGAGCATCCTAGTGAGAGAAGAAGTGGCAGAGTGTGCAAGCTGCCGTGAAGGCTTCCCCAGCGCTCTGTTGACATTTTCACAAGCACACGTCCGAAGTGGGAATGATGCCCCCGGCTTCCAGCTTCGACCAGCCACGGCCATGGGGGGGAAGCGTGGCCGCAATTCCAAGCCTTTTTTTTCCCCCCCCTAGGAAAGCACTTTTTTTCTGAGCGTGCGGGAAATATCCTGCTGCATGGACAAGGGGAAGCGGGACTTGTCCTGGGAGCCTGCTGTGTGTGTGTGTTAGAACTTCAGTTACAGTAAACTGTAGCGCATCAGTGACTTCTGGGAATTCGCACACTTTCGGATTTAGATGGAAAGGGCTCTTTGCAGCTGAGGGCTCCGAGAGGAATCCTCTCCGGGGAATTCTCTGTTTGCCTTCTCCACCGCCCGCGGCCCCGGAGTTGGCGGGAGACGCCCGCACGCCCAGCGAGGCGGCGGGCTGCGCTGCCCCTCGGCTCGGTCCGCGCGCTCCTCGCCCGCGGTGCCCGCGCTCGCCGGCCGCGGGGATGCTGGCGGCTGCAGCCGGGCCCCGGCCGCCGGGCGCGGGGCAGGAGCGAGCGGGCGAGCGAGCGTGCGAGCGCGCGCCGCGCCGGGCAAGGCAGTTGTTTTGAAAGTTGTTTTGCCTTTGGGAGCCGCGGTGGGAAAGTTCAGTCTTCCCCATTTGGAAAAGGCGGGCTGGGTTCCGCTCCCGCAGCACACGCGCTTTCCATTTTTAGCTTCATTCAGAGGCAGACAGAGCTCCTTCCTCTTCCTCTCCTTGTTTGTGACCCTTTTCTGAGGCAGCTTTTCCACAGCGCCGAGGGTCTGGCGGCCATGACCCCAGGCGCTCTGGGACGCCGGACCGAGCGCCCACAGCATTTTTCTACCGTGAGAGGTGAAGCCAGGCTGTGGTCAGAGGTGGATCTTGCTGTAATTTCTGTTTCTCCCTCCCGCGCCCACCCCACCCCCCCCCCACCGTGAAGTTGCCACTTTTTTTTTTTTTTTTTTTGACTAACACAAGCATTTAAAACCCTCGCTTCTCCAAGGCAGTCTGCTTTACGCGGCTGTTTGGGTCTCACTCAGCTGTGCCAAGCGCTCTGCTACATCGGCTTTGAAAGTCCCTCGGACTGCTGCATTAATCACAGCCGCTCCCAGGGAGCCGGGAGCCACCACGCGGGACAATGGGGATTAAAGACCTTCCCCTTCTCTTGCAGGCTGCCCCCAAGTGCAGCTCCGGCGCTGTGACGGCTCAAGAGTTGGCAGAGGGCACCGAGGGGACCATGAAAATGGACATGGAGGACGCGGACATGACTCTGTGGACAGAGACTGAGTTTGAGGAGAAGTGCACGTACATCGTGAATGACCACCCCTGGGAGTCTGGCCCCGAGGGGGGAACCGCTGTGCAGGCCGAGGCGTCCTTGCCCAGGAATCTGCTCTTCAAGTACTCCAGCAACAGCAAAGAGGTAAGACTGTGGGTTTGGGCTGCAGAAGATTGCCACCGGAACCCCCCCTCCCCATCTCCCTCCCTGCTTGCTCGCTCGCTCTCTCTCTGAGAATCTCTTAGGTATCAGCAAAGAATTGGTCCCTCTGTTTGCATCCCTCCAAGCTTTCTCTTTTCCCAAGTCAGTTCCTTCTCATTTTCGCCAGCCCTCCACCGTGCCATACCAATTAGTAAACAGTTAAATCCTGTGGCTAGTAGACTTGTCTTAGGCAAGTCCGGCTTAGCTTGCAGCTTGGGGTGGGTGACATGGCTGGTGAGCTTCCAGAAAGATCTGGACCGGCATCCATCTGCAGTCTTTGGGCGGAAAACACTTTTTCTTGGGGGAAAACAAGAAAAGTTGTCCGTGTTCCTTTTGTCTCCCTTTGGTCATTAGCTGGCTTTATTCTTTTTAACGAGTGGCTTTATGAGCTGGGTTTCTAAAATTACTGTCAAAACCTTGACGCGTTTATGAATTGAGGCGACGGTAGGAGCCGAGAAGAGGGTCACGTAAAAGTGTGGTGTCCTCTGGCCCAGTGACTTCAGAGCTAACCACTGCTGATCTGCGGCAGCTCCTTTGCCCTGGCTGGCTGGCAGGCCCCTTCCTTCTCGGCCTCTGAAGTGGGCACCCTCTTTGTTGCTTCAAAGGGGCCGAAAACCCAAACTTGGAATGAGCAACTGATTTGTGTTTACCCTTTTATATAGCTATGACAGCGAGGCGTGATGTTTAGCTGTGAAATAACTTGCAGAACCACCTCTTGTTGTTAGCCCGTGGCTACTGTAGCTGCTCCTGCTACCAGCCTCCTGCCAGGCTAGGTTGAACAAATGGACCCCTTCCTCGGCTAGCCCACTGTCGGTTCTGTTGCCGCCTTCGCAGGGTAATGAGAGGGGCCGGCTGGCTGCAAGGATCCAGGTCTGCTGCTGCCGCCTTCGCAGGGTAATGAGAGGGGCCGGCTGGCTGCAAGGATCCAGGTCTGCTGCTGGGACCTGGGGCTGTTCATTACAGCCATGCCAAGTCACTTTTCCCTTCCTTCAGGAACGGCGTTTGGGAGAATCCGGGAGCCTATTTGGGAAACACTTTTGTCTCTTTCCTGTTTGTGTGTCTGAGTTGTGGTGTGTGTTTTTTTGGTTTGTTTTTGGTTTTCGGTGAGGGGGATACAGGGCTCTCTGAAATGAGAGCAGCTCAGCTTGGAGTGACATGAAAGCGCAGCCTTCCTTCTTCTTTTCTTTGCTGGGAGAGTGGAGGCAGATTTGATACCCAGTGAAATTTAAATTGTCGTTGTGTATGAATGTGACCCCACACGTAACCCAAGAGGTCGGCCTTAATTATACCTCTTCCTGAAAGTAAGGCTCTTCTCAATAGAAAGTCTCTTCATATATGGCCCTTGGAATCAATGTAGGATTTGTTTGGGTGTTACAACGTTTGGCTGTGGCTTTTAAAGGTGCAGTGTGCCCCCCCCATCAGATTTGATCAAATTTTTGTCTGTTTCCAAGGTTCATTTGTGTTACGTTGCCCTGTCCAACCCGTGGGGACTGAATAAAGGTCTGCATTCTGCAGATCATCTTTGGTTTTTTTGGATTCTGTCATGTTCTGATCTCTGTTCAGCTCTTAGCTTAAGTTTTTCAGTTTCCATCTTTCTAGTTAAAAATCATGGCTAAGTCAACTAATGCTCTTAGATTATTTAGTCCAAGGTTCAGAAAGATAGTCACTTATCCAAAGGCAGAGAGTTAGAAGCAGACACAGGGCTCAGAGCAAAGTTCTTCTGTCTCCAAGCGCTTCGAGATCATGCTCCACTGGCCCCTCTTGGTGTCACTGTGGCTTTATTTATCGTCTTAACATATTTCAGCCTGATCCCTTATGAAGAGTGTGTGAATGTTTTTTTCTGTACAACAACTCCCTATTTTGGCATGTTAAGCAACTAAAAGCCAAACAGTACCTGTGTTCCTGAAGAGAGGGGTCTTTGAAAACTAACATCCCGGGTCAGGGGTCCCTTGTCCTCTTCCCCATATTTCATTTAACTAACTGAAACATGAAAAGCAGTCGGGAGACAACTTGAGTGTAATCCAGTCTTAAGCTGACTCTGGAGTTTGTACCTGTTTTTCTCCTTCCTTTTGACACTGTGGGGAAAGACAGGTCCCTTGAGGGGGTGAAGAAAGATGGTGGAGCTGAGCCAGTCAGAGGGTGTGAGGCTGCAAGCTGGTCCAGGGTAGGAAGATTTAGCATTGCTGAAATGTTTACATTATCATTATTCAGTTGGTTCTTGAAGTCCCACAGGCAGTGGAAATAGGAAAAAAAAAAAAAAAACCTTCTACATCTAGTTTTTATCTGGCTGATTTATCTTATGCTTCTTTCAATGTTTTCATCTAAATTGCAGAAGATGTTACATTATGTCCTGTTGTGCTGACATCCTGGGGAATTTTTTTGTAACAAAACCATTTTTCATTATGAATTTGTGCTATGTGTCAGCACCTTTTTTTTTTTTTTTTGGTTTAAAAACAAAACATACAAATCATATTTCTGATCTTGCCCCTCATTTTTAGATTTGGTTTAGAATCATTCTGTACCTTTAATGAGGCCGTTCTTACTTCCTATTTCCAGAACTAAAACCAAATATAGACATGCTATTCAAAACTTTTAAAACTTTTTGAACAGTTGGGTTATTCTTTTATGGGGATTTTCCCCTTGTCCTCCTGAAATAATCTTGCATGAACACTTGACAGAAAAATCAATTTCAACATTTAGATTTTAGAAGCAGTGGCCTGTAAGGTTCCTGCCCTTGGCGGAGGGTTGAGGTTGCCCTCGAGGTACCGTGGCGCTGTGAGTCTGGCCTCCCCAGGTCGCGTGCTGATAAATATCAGGCTGATCACGGGGCCTCTGTGTCCATTTTAATTGAAGTCCATTATTAACTCAAGCCATCTGTGCACGTATCTCACCATAACATGCAATTCTCTCTTGGTCCTGCCTTTTATTTGGGAGATGATGTGCTGAAGCATTGCCATGGTTCCTTTAATAGAAAGATAATGAAAGAGGAAACCTTCCAAAAACATCTCCGTTCCCTCCACTCGTTTTAAAAACCGGATGAATTACAGGCTGGAGGTCTTGGTCCCCTGCAAAGTTCTAGTCCTCTCCATGCGAGTATCCGTAGAGTCAAAACAGAATTTTAACTGAATGAGTCATTTTGATGGGAGGGGGAAGAGATAGCTAGTCATTACAGAGATCCTAATGAAATTTGGCATGAAGATGCTCACATCCCATTTAGACCTGAATAAGGTTTCTGCTTAAAACCCACTGGGGGCTGTGTGTGTTTGCATAAAGGACAGTTTGATTTACAAAAAAAGAAAAGCACCCTATATTGTCTTTTGCTGTCAGCCCCCCCCCCCCCCTTTCAAAGCTGTCACATCTTTCATTTTATACAATTGAGAAGAAGCACTCTTTTCAGTCTGGAAGCTGGGTTCTGTTGGAGTGTGTTCTGGAACTGAGGCCACTGCCGGAGACTGGGCTGCCGAGGTGGCAGGGGCTCTGCTGTGCCCAGAAGGCACACTCCGAGGCCTTCTAAAGCCACCCAGGGCCAGCGTGTTCACGCTCACGGGGGTACCAAGGCCCACTGCCTCCTGTCCCCAGCAGTCATTTCTTTAGGACCCTGGTCAGTTCCAAGGAAGTTTCCTTCCTGAGTTAGGTGAACACATTCTTAATTAGTCTTTTTAGCTCTGTGAAGTTCAAGGCGCACCCCAGGTTGGCCTGTAACGTCGGCTTGGCTTGCTCTCAGGATGGAACACTGTCACTGGGTCAGCAGAACTACAGTTGGTTTTTTCGCCCCATCATAGAGAACCTCCAGCTCCTATCTCTCCTTTCCTCTCCTCCCCTCCAAAGGTACCTGGATGAACACGATAATCTTAGAATTGAAGCTTTTGTGTCCTTTTTTAATGACATATCAGACACAAATTTTAGATGAAGGAATTAAAAGTCTGCACTTGGAATAGATCTAGGTGATTTATAAACTACAAGATTTCTTGCAACATTGAAATTCTATGATTTTATGTCTCTATTACATATACCAGTGTGAGTTTCTATATACCCTATAGCTCTGAATATAGTAGAAATTTGAAATGTTAGATTCTGCCCCATTTGTTAAAGGTAATCTGTCACTGAAGCTGCTGTTTTTACTTTGTCTGGGACTTGAGGATTCTCATAGACCTCTCTAACACAACACACCGTCCTCCTTTTACTTGCTTTCGTGTCTTGCCTGTTAAATTGCATTTGTCAGGTTATAGTAGGCAAGAGCTGTTTCTAGTACCACTTTATATCTTCCTCAGTGACTAGCCCAAAGTTGTGTTCAAGTCGGTATTGGGTGGCTCATGCCTTCCCCAAATTCTTTTGTAGGAGCAAGATTCTAATTGACTTCTTTTTGGCCATGAGAAAACACTGGGTTTTTTCTTAGTGTAAGCTTGATAGCTAAAAACCAAGAGGCCGATTCTGTAGAAGAATGGCAATTTAGAAGCCAAACCATGACCTCCATGTAATGTTCCTTGTTGGTAATCAAGCTCTCGCTTCTAAGACAGTGTCTGCAGGAGACTATAATTTAGAACAAAGTTGATGAACCAGTTGAGTACCTTCCTTAAAATTACTGCTTTAAAGTGGATATGTTGAAAATATCAGCTGCTAATTATTGGCTCACCGACAAATGGCATTATTTGTTTTTCCTGTTTGTCATTTCAATATTATGGAAGGTTCACTTAAATATGAATGTCAAGTGGTGTGTGTGTCATAGAAGTGAATTCCACAAATTTTCCACGTGAATTAGTTTAATAACATATCCTGAACAATGAGCCTCTTAGGAAGTCAGTCTCCTTACACTGTGAGCGTTTATTTGTATCTTAAAATGCTCCTGTCCTCCGTGGCTGTGCTGACAAACGCCCAGAGTGATGACCTGTTCCCGAAAGGGCACATAGATGTAAATGAAGGCAGAGGAGAGGGATGAAATGAACATCTGTTTTTTTCAGCTCTCTGCCAGAAATTGTAAAGGACCAAAAATAACACACTAACTTGCCAACCTTGTTTCAACTTGTGTTAGGTGTAGGAAATTGTCCTTCTCTCTCTCTTGCTCTCTGTCTTTCCAGTCTTATGCCCTGTTGACTTGTATCTTGCATACCAAATTGTTTCAGAAAAAGAAAATTATTGGCTGATAAGAAACACACCGGAAAAAGACTAGTCTGTCACAGCCACGAGAGGTGCTTAGTTTGTATCCAGGCAAACAGAGGCTTAAATTCTTGGTGAGACTTCTTGAAGTACCTGTGTGAATCCTAACCAGAATGTCCGTTTCCGCTGAGAATGATCCATGAATGTGTCTACTGTTTCAGGTGCACATTGTATAGGAGCTACCAGGAATAATAGAAAGTAGAAATAAATATTCTTTTACACACACGTGCGCGCACACCTACACACACACACGCACACCTTGGTCTAATCCAGTAAGTAATTTCTAGGCTGTTTTGAACTCGAAAGAAATAAAACTGGGAAAGTGAGAGAATAAAACCAAAACAAAACTGGAACTGCAAAATGTTGTAAAGGACTCCACACAGAGGAGTTCTTTTGAATAGTGATGAATTGCTTCCTGATTCGTGGTTGGTGATTTTTTTTTTAACCCCCTCAGAAGAAGAAATTTACGATCAAGGAAGAACTGGCACAGTTGACAAGTTTCTTTACCCAGGCCCCACAGAGTCAAAATGTGTGATACAAGCAGTCTGAGAAGGCCATCTCCTTAGATCTTAGAACCACAGCTCTCAGAACCTAGAGCTCTCCTCGGTATAAATTCTATTTCAAAGGATTTTTGACCACTGTTGAGTAGAACATGTTAGAGAAGAACAAAGTTATTTGCAAGATCTTTCTTCTATTAAAGAGAACTTAGAAGCTATACCAAAAAAAAAAAAAAAAAAACCCTCATCTGGAATGAAAAAAGAAAAAAAGCATAATGTGTTTGGTTTCTGGTTCCTAGGCCTTTGTGGAACACTTAAAGAGCATTATTTTGGTTTCTGAGGTTAAAACTATTTTATGCCCCTCCAGCACACTGTGTTTATGGTTGGCGGGAGAATGAGAACTAGGAAGGCAGGAGCAGGGCTGACATGGTCTCTCTCTCGATTGTGAAATTCTGCATGAGGTGTCTGATTCTAAACAGAATGGCTACCTCTCCTGTTCTTGCAGCATGGAACGTCGTGATAAAAGTGAAGAGCCCACGGTTACTGGAGACTAAGCCTTTAAAATAGTGCAGTGCTTGGTTTGGAATTTTCTTAACAAACTCCGGCTTTAAAGGGTGGTGGTCTGCTTGTTCATTCTGTAGGCAGTAGCAATGGCTGCTTTATCTTCATTTTGCCATTGTTGATGGTGTTTCCCCTTGGGGATCCAATTCCTGGAAATAAAAAGATCGGTGAACAGAGTACCATTGGAGTAATTGTTTCATTTGTCTACCCTCTCCCCCCCCCCCCCCCATTTAGGTTATTGGCGTCGTGAGTAAGGAGTACATCCCGAAGGGCACACGATTTGGGCCCTTAATAGGAGAAATCTACACCAATGATACAGTTCCCAAGAATGCCAACAGGAAATATTTTTGGCGGGTAAGTAGGGAAAATTTTTCCAGACTCATTAAGTGAGAGGGAAGAGTCCAAGCTCCAAGATCTGGGTCACTTCCTTTTTCAACCGGTGCTGAAAAACGCTGGGGCTCACCCCCAAGCGTTGAGGGGGGTCTTCTTGGACACTCGGGGGATTCTGAACAAGTGTGAAGGAACTGGTTCAGCGTTGGCCCTGAAATAGCAGGCTGTAGGTGGCTCATGACGGAGCTGTGGACTTTACGTGAATCCTGATTTTTTAAAAAATTTTTTTATTTTGCAACTCATTAGAGCTTTGTGATGAAAGGAAACAGTTTGCAGCCAGCTTCAAGGCTCGGTTCATTTGCATTTCTCTGCAAGGAAGTAGTAATGAGTCACCCAGCCTTAGATGTCACCCCCTTCTTGATTTCTTGCTGAGTTAACTTTAATCGAGTGGAAGATTTATCATAAAGGAATTATCTGGAAAATGGATGTCCTTAAGGACAAAGCTAAGCTTAGAGAGAGGGACCACACAATGAAGCGGTTGGGTTGGACAGTGTGTAAGTGACTCCCGTAGGATAAGGACAGTGTATGTGCTCAGGGGTGGCAGTAAGCCTTCCTATAAAGATCTGGCCATGACCTTGGGAGCATCAGGGTTAGAAAAGCCCCCTCCCCCACCCTACCTCAACCCTTGCCAGGTGTACTTACTGGACATGGAACTCTGCAGTCAAAGACTGAATGAGGAGTGAACAGAGAAAAGTCAGACTGCTTTCCCTCTTCCCATAGATGCCCCTGGGAGATTCATTTTCCTCCGTTGAAAAATAAAGTGAGCCTTTTTATGCATCCTCACAGAAAGAGTACAGTATTTTAACTCCCGTAGGAAATGGCTGCCTGGTAATAACAGAATTTTGGATGATGCTTGCTTTCACTGGGATGCCCAGAAAATCTCACATCTTTTGGACGAGGATCATAATCGAGGAAGTTTTGAGTTTTTAGAAATGTTTTTAGAAATGTGCTTTACCACTTCCCAAGCCGAGGAGAGCAGTTGGAGATTCACTAAGAATCAGAGTGTTCAGTGTTTCTATTTCACATTCCCTCCGTGACTCAGGGAGGGGAGACTGTGCCTGCTTCTTGGCCTCTACTGCCATTAAACCCTTCCCCGAAGCGAGCCGCAGAGGTGGACAGCGCTTGGGGTTCAAGGTCTGAATGAAGACAGTTCAGCAGAAGCGTCATTAACGGATGGTCACTTTCAAAAGAGGCAAGACGCACCTGAGACTCCCGGCGCCGTCCCAGTTCCCTGTTTCACTTACAGATTCACTCCTAAGTCACTGAAAGACTTTCCTCCGGAGGATGTATTTGAATCAGCCTTTCACATGCAAAGGATATTGTAGGAGCTCACTTCCCACATGTTGTTAAAAGCATCCTGATTTTTGCTGGCAGGGATATGAACATCTGTCGTGAGGAAAGAAAAACTTTCATGCAAATTACACAGAGTCCAAGAAGAGAAGGGATGTTCAGGTTGAGAAACCCGTGACATTTCTTGTAACTGTACTGTGAGTCAGCACGTTTTGAATCTGCTTGATAATATATGGAAATGCAGCGTTCTTGGTCCGTGTGCGTGATTGTGTTGGCTGGCCGGGGCGTGCGGGTGACTGCATGGCCTCCACGCCGCTGTTGTCCTATGAAGATCCCAGTACATTGTGGTCCCGGGAAGGCTGGAAGCAGCAGACCTGTAGCTTTAGAAAGTCGCTTCCGCCCGGGCACTGGAACCCCGAGTTCCTGGAAGTTTGCACATCAGAGTAAACAAACTTGAAAACCCCTCCTGATAGCTGAATTCACCCAGCCTTGTTCCATTTTCTCTTAACAAAACACACCGCAAAAGCTCTCACAAGCCGCTTTGATGAAGCCACATGTATTTCCCCCTTCACAATTTACAGGAAGTACTCTGAAAAGAAAGTGATTCTGGTGTTTACTGCCCGTGTTAAAGGGGCAGAGTTCCTTTTTATTTCTGATAACGTGTGAGCGAGACACAGACCTGATTCTTAGACTCGCCGAGTCAGTGGGTGACTAAGAGGAAGGCAGGTAGCCTGCTGTGCTGTCAGCCCAGCTCCTCCGCCCAGCAGTGCCCTACTCCTGCAGGGAGCCAGGTATTGACTCGGAGAAGGTGTAAGGCAGTGTGCTAATGTCTCAAGAACAGGTAGAGGGAGAGAGAGGGAGAGAGAGAGAGAGAGAGAGGAGGAGGGGGCCGGTACGCGCTGTGGACGGTCAGGAGTTCCACATCAAGCCGGTTCAGTAAGAGTCTCGCTTTCCGTCTTTATCTCTGTCTCTCTGCCAGTGCACATGTTGCCCACAAGGAACGTGATTCTAGCACAGACTTTGAATTCTTTCTCCGCAGTCTTGGGAGGACAACATACTGCCTCGCTGCTCTTTTCCCAAAAGCTCACGCCTAGAGCTCTGTGTGTGGTGCTTAGCCGCCTTCCTCCCAGATAAGAGAGCTTCTCTCTCTCTCTCTCTCTCCCCTTTTTTCCTTCTCTCCCTCTCTCCTTCTCTCTCTCTCTCTCCTTCTCTCCCTCTCTCCTTCTCTCCCTCTCTCTCTCCTCTCCTTCTCTCTCTTTCCCTATCTCTCTCTCCAGCTCTCCCTCTCTCCTTCTCTCTCTCCTCTCTCCCTCTCTCTCTCCTTCTCTCCCTCTCTCTCCTTCTCTCTCTCTTCTTCTCTCTCTCCTTCTCTCTCCTCTCTCTCTCCTCTCCCCCTCTCTCCTTCTCTCTCTCTCTTCTTCTCTCTCTCCTCTCTCTCCTTCTCTCCCTCTCTCTCTCCTTCTCTCTCTTCTGTCTCCTTCTCTCCCCCTCTCTCTCCTTCTCTCTCTCCTTCTCTCTCTCTCTCTCTCTCTCTCTCTCTCTCCCCCTCCCTCCCTCCCTCCCTCCCTCTTTCTCCTTCCCTCCTTTGGCTTGAAAGAGAAGCGCAAGACTGAACATGTTTATCAGGAGAAGTGACTTCTCAGTACACTGCAATTCTGGCCTCTTTCCCCGCCACCGCCGCCGCTCACTTTGTTATGGCAGGTGAATTTCACCTTTGCCCCACCCAGCGTTTCCACCACCAGGCCCGGTTCCAAGTATTCATAGGAACAAGTGTTACTTTAGGACTTGGAGGGTTGGGGGTGGAGGATGTTTGCCTAGTCTAAGCCTTGGGCGGGGGTGTAGGAAACGCAAGTACAGAGGCCATAGAAAAAGCTGAGACTCCGTTTGCCGCAGTGGGCCTGGTCTCCTACTCGGTGACTCAAAGCACTCGGAGTCAGCATAATCCGAACTGAAGTCCGCAGCTTCGCCCAGCGGCCGCTCACCGCTGCAGCGAAAGTAGTACTCTCCCGTGGTTTGATCGGTTTGGGACAGCTTCTTAAATGAGCTCTGGGGTTTCATTCTGCTGTTATTTTTCCCGAACATGAAAAGACGATAAAAACTGAAATGGAAAAGGTAACTGCCAAAATATGACTTACCTGTTTCCGCCCTCTTTTCTGCTGATTCAAGACTCCTCTGGCTAAACCCATCTGATTTTTTTTTTTTTTTCTAACCAGCCACCAGGGGATCAGAACTCACAGGAGGTCCTGACTGTGTTGATTCTGAGAGAGGGGCCGGGGATGGACTGGGGGGGGCAGTTTTCCGTGGCTCTGGGCTCACTTCCTCTCACATCCCTTGTCTGGCTTCTCTTTTGGACAGATCTATTCCAGAGGGGAGCTCCACCACTTCATCGACGGCTTTAATGAGGAGAAAAGCAACTGGATGCGCTACGTGAATCCGGCGCACTCTGCCCGGGAGCAAAACCTGGCTGCGTGTCAGAACGGGATGAATGTCTACTTTTACACCATTAAGCCTATCCCTGCCAGCCAGGAACTCCTTGTGTGGTATTGTCGGGACTTCGCGGGAAGGCTGCACTACCCTTATCCTGGAGAGCTGACAGTGATGAATCTCAGTAAGTGGATTACAGAACAAAAAAATAGAAACGTGCCAGTACTGTCAGTTCTGCCCCTGTGAGCTAATAACATGTTGGTTAATTACATGGCTTCGCCATCTGTTGGGCCAGGTAGGTGGCTTAAACCAGGGACTAAGACGAGGAAGAATATTTTAGGCCCTGTTCCCTTTCATGAAACTGGATTATTTAAAAACAGATTGAGAGCTGAGTTCAGAAGGTGCCGGGAAGACACTCCCCCCCCCCCCACACACACACACGGATCAATTAATTGATCAGGAAGGGAGCAGTTGGGAAGACAACAGGGATTCGTATAGGCTTGCTGAGACCTTGAAATATTGTAGAGGTGCACATTTGAATATAAAGTTATGGTCTGATGTAGAACATCGTATGATTATTTCTAGAAAAATGATGTCATGATTTTTCAAATACTATTCTAAATGAATAACCCTGAAGATATCATATCTTAGCTTCCTTCCTTATGGTAAAACTAATTAATCTGCTCTCCTGATCAGTGTTACAGTAACCACCTATCACTTGATCTTTACAAATTCTCTGTTGCTTAGGTTTATAAGCTTTTACTTTTTTATTTGGTGTTAAAATTGTTGTCATGACCTCTTTCTGCAAAAGGCTACTTTGTTTCAGTCATTCTCAAGTGATTTCTATGAATGATTCCAGGATTCCCATAAAATCCTCACCTCTGTTGTACCTGCAGTTCTTACAGACTGCTAAATGTTGTAGCAGTTGGGAAAAACTAGCTCCTTTAGGGTTAAGGGAAAGAACTAAATGCCGAAATATTTGTCACTTTTTGTTGTGCTGTCATGTCAAACTTAAGGAAACATTTCAAAAAAAGGATAAAAGTTCCAGTTACCCTCTACCCAGTTTGACCCATTCTTGCTCTGCGGTCCCATTTACTTTATCTGAAGGGTAAATGGTTCTAGCCACATTGTCACCGCTAAGACATTTGAAGTAAATATTAATTTTGACATAAATTGGAATTTCAAGTTCAATGTTGGGACCAAGGACCTTTATCCTAGTCATATGTAATCCAGCTGTATAGTTACTTGGGGTTCATTCTGAGGTGTTCAGTGTACTGGACCTTAGGATCCCAAGGCTGTCTTTGATGTTTTCTTAAAATCCGGGACTATGACGCTTCCAGGCTTTCCCCGCTAAGATCGCGTCTTCAGGTTTGTCATACACAGAGAGAGACACACAGGGCACACTATGGAGCTTCCAGAAAAGTAAACCAGCTGGCTTCCAGCGTGAGCGACACCACTGTCACCAGGCCCTAGCCCAAGGTCGCCGTTTCCTCGTCCCTCGTGTTCTCTGCAGCTGAGGTGCTGTGTCCTTCCCCTTTGGCCGGAGCATCCTAGAAGCCTTGGTGGCCTCTGCGCATGCCTGGCCCAGTGCTGCGGGCCTGGCAGCGGAAGTCACAGAGGCACACTCAGGGTTCTGTGGAACAGGCCAGGGCGGCTCGTGGGAAGCAGTGCTGCTTCCTCCCGAGAGTCTCCTCCTGGTGTTTGAGGGTACTCATTCGTGGGTTCAGGGCAAGTCTTTACTTTTTATCTTGTGGTGGGTTATCTATCTATTATTTCTTTTACACACAGTAAGTCCATTTGGGGTGACCCACCCCAGTGACTTGCTTCCTGCATGCTTCCGCCACCCTGTGCCAATCACAGCGAGGTTTCAAAGGCCTGGCATTTTTATTCCCCATCCAGAGACGCAGCACAGTGTTTTATGAGTCAAGAGCTTATTCTTTGTGTTCTGAAGCAAGTGTCATGCATTCTGTGAAGTGACACTTTTGTTCTTCTGCTTTTATTTGTTTGGTTTTTTTTTTTTTTTTTTTCCTAAATGGTGATTTAGCGTTTTCAAATAGCCTTTCATTGTCCAATCCACATAGCCCAGAATGAGAGTTAACAATACCCGGTCACATTACCGGGCTCCTGTTGCTGGTTGTGAAACCTGTTGTCTTAGGTGTGGCAATGGATGATGATTGAGACTCTGATCAGGAAAATTTCCACTGTTTCATCAGGCCTAATGGGTAGAGTGTGTCTCCAACTGAGTCCCTGAATAAGCTGGGTTTCCATGCTTAGAGCACAGTAGAGGGCCAGGCCAGACTGGCCCTGAGGACTTGCACAGCAGCGGTTCAACTGGTAGGGTTCTGAGAAGGGAATTGAAACAAACTGAAATCAAGAACAATTAGCAGCCAGCAAATCGCAGCATGTTTTTTCTTTTTCTTTTTTTTTAAAAAAAAAAAGAAAGAAAAGGAGTAAACGAACTCTTGAGCCCCTCACTCCCAATTTGATGGAGGGGGTATTTTTTTTCCTATCTAACTAACCCAGCTAGAAAACAGTTGACCAAATTATAGACTTCTAAATGTTAATCTGCTTTCTCAGTTTCAGTTGAAAACAGACTTTGTTTTGCCTACTGCAGAACTTCTAGGTTCTTTCTTGTAGTCTTGGGGCTTCTTATTATAGATCGAAAATGTGAGTCGGCATAATTAAGCCATTCAGAACCTTCAGAAGCGGTTCACTCTTGAAATGACTCCGTCCGCCTACAGCCATTTAAGATTGAAGAACAAAAACAGATCTTGATTTTCTTTTTCATGTTAACTCAAGCTGCTGCTGAGTGAGAGAGTCAGAAATGACACCAGCTCCACTGATTACTCAGCTGCCGAGGGAGGCGTTTTTCTTGTGGACCTTCCTCCTGACTCCAAGACGTGGCACCTGCAGAGCGTCCTGGGCTCGCGTTCCGCTCTGGGTGCCCTCACTGCAGGACGTACACGTGCCTGGTTCTGAAGGCAGCCGAGATGGTGACCGGGAATCGTGGGTGAACTGCATACTGAGCGCTGGGCTGTGTAGTTGGCATGGAAAGTTACAAAGTCTGACTTTCTTATTTGTTGGCCCGCTCGTTGGCCAGCTAGCAGTTCCCAAGTTGAATGGTATCAGGGAGCTTAAGAGAAAGAACACTTGGCTATGGATGGACGTAAGCTTTTGTAAGTCTGTGAGTTTTTAGAACGAAGGGAGCATTGAAGCCATGGGGAGAACCAGGAGACTTGGGTGTGATATGCCACATGAGGACAGCACTGAGTTAGGAGGGCGAGACTTCTGTGTTTTCATGTTACCCGGATGGTATCTTTAAAAGAAATGCTTCCAAATTCACTTCTTTTTCACCTCCCTAAAATCCCATCCGGGAGCTGCTCCGGAGATGCCTTGCCTATCAGCACTCTCTTCCTTTACCGGCTCAGCTTTAAAAAACAAAAGTGACAATTTGAACTTCCTGCCTGCTGGGCCTCTCTGAAAGGCTGATATTGGCCTGATAAGAGGGTATTTATTTTGGTTTAGTGGCTTCAGAAATCCCTCTCCCTCAACCAGCTTCCATCACTGCTCCCATCAGCATCTTCCCTGAGAGCAGTGGTTGTGCCCGTGTTTATTCTGGGGCCACTGGGGCCGCCGGCTGCCCAGGAGTGACTGATAACAGCTGGCAGCAGATAACACACTCTCCCGCCGGCCGGCCTGGAGGATGGCGTTCCACAGTGTTTCTAGACCTGTAAGTCAGGCAGGAAAACCCTCCTGCAGATGCAGGGTGCTTGTCACAGGCTGCCATCGCGGGCGTCCCCACCACACGCTCCTGGGGCGGTGTCCTGACCTGAGTGGTGGCCTTCGAGTTCACACCGAGTGCGTTGTGTTTTACTTTTGGTTTCCAGGGAAGGCTGAGCAGGGGATTTTCGCTTTTCCCTGCTCTGGCCGGTGTTTTCCAAAAGGCATCATGTGTTCGGGCGTGGGGGGTGGGGAGGGCTAGGGCCGGCCAGGGGGCCACAGATGGTCTGGAACTGTCTGCTTGCTGCCACCGGCGCTCCTACCTAGGCTGTGTACCGAGTGAGGAGTTGCCCTCCCTGGAATGAACGCCTTCCTCTCAGCTGCCTGTTTTCCCTGGTGCTCTGAGCAATTGAACTGGCTTGGGAAGTACCTGTTGTGGTTTGGCAGGAGTGACTGTCGCGCCTTGGGATTCCCGGGGACGGCAGAGATGGGAACCCGGGCAGACCAGACAGAGCCCGGGAGGACGCTGGTGTGCCTAAGGAGCGACCTCCACTAATCGGGCACAGGCAGTTGGAGCCGGGCCTTATCAAATTCTTATTAAACAAGAACCCAGGCGAAAATTGATGACTGTTTATTACTTGAAATGACTCTTAATCTTTCACATCTAGTTTGCCGTGTGTGTTGATTTCCTTTAGGTAAACTGTGAACACCAGAATGGCTTTTATTAACTCTGACAGCGCCCCCTCCCACCCCACCCCACCCCCGGTGTTTTTCCATGGAAGCGATCTGGTTCGAGCTCAGACAGCACTTTCCTATCGTGTCGTTGCGCTAATGGAAACACAGCCAGCCCTGGGGTGCTGTTTGTGTAGAGATGCTGCACCCTTGTCCTCCGAGGAGGAAACGGAGCAGCACCTCTGAGCAAGTGCCCCAAACCCTCTTGGGGAGGTGCTAGAAGCCAGGTGTCCGGGGCTGGTGTCGCTAGCTGGCACTCAGGCTGTCAGCAGATGCGCTTGGCTTCTCCACCTGCCCTCTGAGTGACAGCCCCTCTCTCCTTTCTTACAGCACAAACGCCAAGCAACCCAAAGCAGCCGAGCACTGAGAATGAACTCTGCCCCAAGAGTGTCCCAAAGAGAGAGCACAGCGTGAAGGAAATCCTCAAGCTGGACTCGAACCCCTGCAAAGGCAAGGACCTCTACCGTTCCAGCATCTCCCCGCTCGCTTTCGAGAAGGACGCCGAGGGCTTCCGAACAAACGGGAGCCCCGACGTGCCCTTCTACCCCCGGGTGGTCTACCCGATCCGTGCCCCTCTCCCTGAAGACTTTCTCAAAGCCTCACTGGCCTACGGGATGGAGAGACCCACCTACATCACTCACTCCCCCATCCCATCATCCACGACGCCGAGCCCCTCGGCCGGAAGCAGCCCCGACCCAAGCCTCAAGAGCTCCAGCCCCCACAGCAGCCCGGGCAACACTGTGTCCCCGCTGGCTCCCGGCTCCCAAGACCTCCGGGACTCCTACACTTACTTGAACACACCCTACGGCGCCAGCGAAGGTTTGGGCTCCTACCCGGGCTATGCGCCCGGCCCACACCTGCCACCAGCCTTCATCCCCTCTTACAACGCTCACTACCCCAAGTTCCTGCTCCCGCCTTATGGCATGAATTGTAACGGCCTGAGCGCCGTGAGCAACATCAGTGGCATCAGCAACTTCGGCCTCTTCCCGAGGCTGTACCCCGTCTACAGTAACCTCCTGGGTGGGGGGAACCTGCCGCACCCCATGCTTGCCCCAGCGTCTCTCCCGAGCTCACTGCCCTCCGAGGGAGCCCGGGGATTGCTGCAGCCCGAGCACCCGCGAGAGGTGCTCGTCCCGGCCCCCCACAGTGCCTTTTCCCTCACCGGGGCGGCCGCCAGCATGAAGGACAAGACATGCAGCCCCACCAGCGGCTCTCCAACAGCAGGCACCGCGGCCACGTCCGAACACGTGGTACAACCCAAAGCTACCTCAGCAGCCATGGTGGCCCCGGGTGGGGGCGGGGGCGGCGGCGGCGGGGGTGGTGACGAAGCCATGAATCTCATCAAGAACAAGAGGAACATGACCGGCTACAAGACGCTGCCCTACCCACTGAAGAAGCAGAATGGCAAGATTAAGTACGAGTGCAACGTGTGTGCCAAGACGTTCGGGCAGCTCTCGAATCTAAAGGTAGGCTGGAGACGGGACCTGCTCCCGTGTGTGTGTCTGTGCGCGCGCCACACTGTGGATTCCACGGTGCTTTTTCTGCCGCCTCGCACCCTGCGGCTTTGCACAAGTTCCTTCTCCTCTCCTGAAGCTGTGGGGTTTGGCCTAGAAGATCTAAGGTCCCTGCTAGCCTGGCACTTAGGTTCTGTTAGCTCCAGCAACACGAAGCCTTCTAAAGGCGTCGGGGCTTGCTTTCTCCTATTGGAGGCTTCGTCTCACTGCTTTTTCTGAAGACTTTGTGCTTCAGAGACACCCAAGCATCTGAGCAGAGTCTGGGAGTCTCAGAGCGGCGCTTAACCTTGCGGCTTCTCCCCAGGTCCATCTGAGAGTGCACAGCGGCGAACGGCCTTTCAAATGTCAGACGTGCAACAAGGGCTTCACCCAGCTCGCCCACCTGCAGAAACACTACCTGGTGCACACGGGAGAAAAGCCACATGAATGCCAGGTACAGACAGCTGTGGCCCTCTACCGAGAAAGTGTCTATGGGACAGCCCTCCCGTGTCGCGTGGAGCCTGTGACACAAGGCTTCTGCCTTGTCACAGACGGGTGGCTCTGCTGATGAGCTGAGATGAGGACACAGCCAGCTTCCAGTGTGTGGGAAAATGGTAGGGGAAATAAACAGCTTGTGTGTGGCGTGCCCACATCCCCCTGTTTGCTTAGCAGGTACTACGGGGGAGCTGGGTGTCAGCTTGTGGGCTCGTCCCTCCCGTCACAGCTCCTAACCTCTTGGTGCTCCTGTCTCCCTCCTTGCCCTCCCCCCCCCCCCGACTCCCACCCCACTGCAGGTCTGCCACAAGCGATTTAGCAGCACCAGCAATCTAAAGACGCACTTGCGACTGCACTCTGGGGAGAAACCTTACCAGTGCAAGGTGTGCCCTGCCAAGTTCACCCAGTTCGTGCACCTGAAGCTGCATAAGCGCCTCCACACCCGGGAGCGGCCCCACAAGTGTGCCCAGTGCCAGAAGAGCTACATCCATCTCTGCAGCCTGAGGGTCCACCTGAAGGGCAACTGCCCCATGGCCCCCGCCACCGGGCTGCCCTTGGAGGATCTGACGCGAATCAACGAAGAGATCGAGAAGTTCGACATCAGCGACAACGCGGACCGGCTCGAGGACGTGGAGGACAGCGTGGACGTGACCTCCGTGGTGGAGAAGGAAATTCTGGCCGTGGTCAGCAAAGAGAAAGAGGAAACTGGCCTGAAAGTGTCTTTGCAAAGAAATGTGGGGAGCGGACTCCTGTCCTCGGGGTGTGGTCTGTATGAGTCATCCGAGCTGACGCTCCTGAAGCTGCCTCGCACCAACCCACTACCTCTGGTACCGGTAAAGGTCAAACAAGAAACAGTGGAACCCGTGGATCCTTAAGATTTTCGGAGACCACGTGTCTGTCGTGTGTTGTTCTCAAGTTAGGACTGGGCGAGCCGGGGTGGCCTGCAGCCAGCGGCCTGTACATACTTACACAATTCTGCAGAGCGCGCCGCACGGGGCATCCCCTCACCTCTCTGGAATTAACGAAAGAACTCCAAAGTTACTGAAATCTCAGGGCATACAAAGAGGCAAAGACAATATATATATACATATTATATATATATATATATATACTTATTTACACCCACGTCTATATATTTGAACCCGTGTATTTTGAATATTTGTGTGGATACATTTTGCATAGCCTTCCTATTACTAAGACTATTGCCTAGCCATAATTATTTTTTCAATGATTATCCTTCATAATTTATTATACAATTTATCATTCAAAAAGCAATAATTAAAAAAAAAAGGTTTACAATGACTGGAAAGACTGCTTGTAATTGGAGTATAAATGTTGTATTTTTGTCCTGTGGCCATTCTTTGTAGATAATTTCTGCACAGGTGTTTTTAAGTACCTAAGATTGAGTCAAGAAATTTGTGACTTCAGTCAGCCTTTCTCCATAATAATGATTTGACATGAGGTCTTCAGGTCTTGGTGTTGCCAAAGTTGGACAGTTGATGTGTTAACTGATGGGATTGTACCATTTGAGCAACCTTGTATCACGTTGGGGATATGTGTACAGAATGACCCAGTGATAACTTGAGTACAAAGAGCTAAGAAAGGGAATGGCGTATGTTTCGGTGGAGAGTTTATATTTGACGAGGAAGGAGACAGGAGGGCTTCGCCAGCCTGTCCCTCCCCGACCCCCAAGCCCTGTGACTGTGCCGCTTGGCCACGTGATGTTACTATCTGAAAATGTGAAGGAGCCAAAATGCCATGGGTAAATCCACTGCGAAACTCGCCCAAAGCACAGGTGGCTTTGTGTGTGAGGTCTGGGGGAGGGGGGTGTTTTGTTGTTGGTTTTTATTTTGTTTTGAAGTCCAAACTGCACCAGTGTGGTGCTCTACCGGGAGGGACTTGACATCCTCGGGCTCACAGCCACACTTGTAAGAGCAAACACACAGAGAAAAACGGGTAAAAGCCGGTTCATGAGCGTTCCTATCCCCAACGCATCAGTTGCATTTTTCTGTCAAACTCTGATTCTCCTCAGTATTTGTGTTTTTCCATTTTATGGTTAATTTAATTGAAGATGAAAGGGCATTGCAAAGTTGTTCAACAACAGTTACCTCATTGAGTGTGTCCAGTAGTGCAGGAAACCATGTCTTACCTAGTGATTTGCTACTCTCCTAGAGGAGCCCAGTCCGTGTGCTCAGCAGAGGTGGACTGCATGTCATTCCGTCTCTCTCATTCTGCCAAGCCCAAAGCCTACGTGTTGGCATTCAAGGTGTAGCAAAGAATGATGTGTATTTATAAATCTATTTATACCGCTCTACCGTGTATATATATAATATATTTATGACCACTTAAGTTGTGAGCCAAGCCATGTAAAAGGCCCTGCTTTTCCTAAAGGCGAGAAGAAAACTCCTTTCTGAGACTGTGCTGAATACTTGAGCGACCTCCCAGTTGCATCACTCATGCTTGGACACCCCCCTCCCCCTTGCCTGTTGCAGTGAGACCTGAAAACCTGGTGCCGAGGTGGGGACCACATCCCAAACCAGGGAGAAAGGAATAGATCACCTTGTGGGATTGAGGGTCATCTAAGACAGCTTTATTTCTGTTCTGTCACCTCCCCATTCTGTGGTCACACCCAAGTCGCAGAAAGAAAACTCTCCCAATTCCTTCTCCCACCACTGTCGCATCTCTGTAGTCCTATCCCTCTTGGCTATGCACTGATCCGTCACTATGCGGTCCACTTTATGTGTTTGTTCAGGTCACTTTGTGTCAACCTGCAGAAGTTGACAACAATCTTGAGTAATCCAGGGAAACCCAAAGCCTTATTGATCAGTCCCTGTAGCCGGCACCACTGACAAGTTAGATGTCGGTGTTTGACAAACCAAAGCTTCACAGTGACAGTGACACCAAACGCTTTGTATTCCCACTCCTCTTTTGCTCTCTTCCATCCTTTTGTGCTTGCTTTATTTGAGGATTTTTATAAAGTCTTCTTGCTTCTCTTAACCATCTTAGGCCTCTTGCATGTGAGTGTTGAGCCCACAGTCAACAGTGGTTTTACTTTCTTCCTCTACTCAAAGTTAAAACTGACCAAAGTTATTGGCTTTTTACTTTGCTAGAACAACAACCTATCTTATGTTTACGTACTGGTTTACATTGTTATTTATGTGCAAATTGTCAAAATGTAAATTAAATATAAATGTTCATGCTTTACCAATGCTTGTCTGGTGTCGTGAGTGAAGGGCCACTGAACAGCCTCTGCTCCATGCTGTAGTGGCAGCCCCAGGGCAAATGCTGAGCGGGACAGAGTTTGCCTGTCCCCTGCCCCTACCCCTATTCCATGTCCAGCAGCGCCAAGCGCCTCCACCTCCCTTGGGAATGGTTCTCAGGAGTGATCTGACAGCACTGAGCTGTTGTGTCACACGTAACTCCCAATGGTGTATGACTGGTGTTTAATTCAGAGCTGTAAGAATGTTTCCTAAGCAGGCCAGGGCCGCAGCTCAATAGGCTAATCCTCCACCTGTGGCACCAGCACACCGGGTTCTAGTCCCGGTCGGGACGCCAGATTCTGTCCCGGTTGCCCCTCTTCCAGGCCAGCTCTCTGCTGTGGCCCGGGAGTGCAGTGGGGGATGGCCCAAGTGCTTGGGTCCTGCACCCCATGGGAGACCAGGATAAGCCCCTGGCTCTGCCTGTCAAAAAAAAAAAAAAATGTTTCCTAAGCAAAACATTTCAAGCATAAGGGAGATTTGTTTGCTTTTTTTGGCCTTTTTGATTGTTTTATCTTCTTGGTGGACATGGAGTGGTGAGGAGGCAAAGAAGAGATCAATTCCAGGCCTGACCTCCTTGTTTGGGCAAGAGGTGGCCGGGGGTATGGGGGTGGGCACACCCACTGCTGGGCACAGGAATACTTATCCTATTGGTGATATCAGCCATGGGGAATGTGTACATCCCATTGTTCTTTTCCTGTTATGGTCTTAACTTAGGAAGTAGATTTGCTACTTATGCATTTAAAATGAATTTCAAGAAAGCCGTTTTGCCAGAATCTGGGGCTTGCCAGAATCTGGTATGAGACCCGGGGGTCACGGTGGTGTGACCGTGTGGCTGCTAAGGTCATGTTTAGTCATAGATGCTCTAGAAACTTACCTGTCTCCAGAGAAAACCATAAATAAATGTGAATCTCATTTGGCAGCTATGAGTAGGAGATGCTTCCAGAAAGGTGATAGCACCGTCAGTGAAAAATCTAAAAACCCTTTGTAAATAGTCTTATGTTTTCTGTTTCATTCATCCCCAAGTTCATGGTTCCATTCCCATGCTAACTATGAGTTAATATATAATGCGCCTTCTTACATTTGGATACTCAGAACTGCCCTATGTTTTGTTTTGTTTTTAATGTTTCTTCTTTAAATTCACTTAAACATCTGTGCCAAGAATTTGAAATGCTGCCAGCATGTAACTGCGGAGTTAAGAAAACCAGAACCCTGGTGTCATAAACGTGCCAAATGGTGCTGGTTATGCTCCTAAATTCTACAGAACCATTATGGTAATAATTTTTCAAAACAAAGCTCAATAAGATCCAGGGTGTAACAGTTACTACCATAAATCATAGTACTTTATTTGGCAAATCATGTCTTTTTTTTTTTCCTTGAGAGTTATATATCTTGGGAACACTTGTGGATTTAGCTGCTTAATGAAACATTACATGGAAAGATAATATTCACTATGAGCCCAATCCATCCGGCCAAAGTCCATCCTGTGTGATTGAGGTTTTGTGCAGCTGTGGGTATGGCAAAGTGAGACTGAAGAAGTCACCTTTCTGAGTCTTTTTCTTTTCCTTACAATAGCAGTTATCTGCAGAAATGATGTATTTAATCCTTCCGACCAAAAGACAGTATACAAAATGTGTGTACTATGGGAGTTCATGGGAATATTTCTAGATTATTTTCTCCCTTGGGGGAAATGTAGTCAATTTAGGACTCATAGAAGTTGGTATAAGTGAGCTCACGCCTGTGTGTGTGTGTGTGTGTGATGCCTTCTCCAAAGGGAGATAACGAGAAGAGGTCCGAAGAGAAGAATAAAAGTAATTAGAGACACATGGTGGAAGAGTTCCACTATATAACCAGACCTCTAGGATAATCTGGTCTAGGAAGGAAGGCGTACCCCAAAGGGCAGCAGCAAAAAGAACTGATGAATAGGAGAAAAGTTAGGTGGGCAGCGACTGTAGAACCAGCCCAGAAGACACGTCTTTGTCTCCTAAGACATGGTAGAGCTCTTGGCCCACCTATGTCCATTTCATCATCAGCCCCTGACCGAAAGAACTCAGCCCATCCTGGGCACTGACTGCTTCTTAGAGGCCAGGATCTGCAGAGAATCCTCCCACCACACACTCCTTTTCTTCACTTGTATTTATTTATTTATTTTTGACAGGCAGAGTGGACAGTGAGAGAGACAGAAACAAAGGTCTTCCTTTGCTGTTGGTTCACCCCCAATGGCCGCTGTGGCCGGCGCACTACGGCCGGCGCACTGTGCTGATCCGAAGCCAGGAACCAGGTGCTTCTCCTGGTCTCCCATGGGGTGTAGGGCCCAAGGACTTGGGTCATCCTCCACTGCACTCCCTGGCCACAGCAGAGAGCTGGCCTGGAAGAGGGGCAACCGGGACAGAATCCGGTGCCCTGACCGGGACTAGAACCCAGGGTGCCAGCGCCGCAGGCGGAGGATTAGCCTATTGAGCTATGGCGGCGCCGGCCCTTTTCTTCACTTTTTAAAAAGTTTATTTCTTTGAAAGATGGAGAAACAAAAAGAGGCAGAGAGAGAGAGAGAGAGAGATCTTTCATCTGCTGGGTTCACTCCCCTAATGCCTACAACAGCCAGGGCTGGGCCAGCCTGAAGCCAGGAACCCAGAACTCAATCTGGGTCTCCCACATGGGTAGCAGGGACCCAACTCGCGGACTTGAGCCTTGACCTCCCGCCTCCCCCGGGTGCACATCAGCAGGAAGTGGGATCGGAAGCAGAGCCAGGGCTTGAGCCCAGGCACTCTGATACGGGATGTGAGCCTCCCGAGGTGTCTAAACCACTGCGCCAAACACCCGCCCCCTCATGCCGTTTTTCAAGCTTGAAATCCTCAGAACCCACAAGTCCATCTGCTCGCAGAGTGCTGACAGCTGCTCCCTGAATAAGTGAGGAGTGATTTTAATCTCAATACAGCCTTAATCGTGTAATTCAGGCAAAAAAGAAAAAGAAGCAAGTTTCCAAAATTATTTTTAACCAAGTTTATGCAAATTTCTCTCCTGTGCCCAGCTTCCCAGAAGACTATAAACTAGCAACCCCTCTCCCGGCTTGCTCTTCCTTCCAGCTTGGCCCACAGAACACTCTAAAGCTGCAAACCCTCCCCTGGTTCGCTCTTTCTGCCAGGCTTGACGAGAAGAGAACCTGCATCAAACTGGCCACACTTCCTTCTCTCTGAGTGTGAGCTACAAGGTTTTGTTCAGCATGGTGAGGATAGTCATCTTGTAGTCCTCCCCCCTCCTCAACATGAGAGAAAGAGGAAGTGGCAGATAAGAACCAATGGGTCCATTGGCCGGCGCCGTGGCTTAACAGGCTAATCCTCCGCCTTGCGGCGCCGGCACACCGGGTTCTAGTCCCGGTTGGGGCGCCGGATTCTATCCCGGTTGCCCCTCTTCCAGGCCAGCTCTCTGCTGTGGCCCGGGAGTGCAGTGGAGGATGGCCCAAGTGCTTGGGCCCCGCACCCTCATGGGAGACCAGGAGAAGCACCTGGCTCCTGGCTTCGGATCAGCGAGATGTGCCGGCTGCAGCAGCCATTGGAGGGTGAACCAACGGCAAAAAGGAAGACCTTTCTCTCTGTCTCTCTCTCTCACTATCCACTCTGCCTGTCAAAAAAAAAAAAAAAAAAAAAAAAGAACCAATGGGTCATGTTGATCAGAGGTCCTTCCATGTGTTCATGAAGGAGGCTTGGTCTCACGGAGCGGTGGCAAAACTCCCCACCTTTAAGCCTCTGAAGGATTCACCTGAGGGTGATGCCAGCCAGCAAGGGACACGAGCTCAAACCATAGCAAAAGGGACTGGACTAACTAGACCAAGGGTTAGGGCTTGTGACCCAGTGGGCTCCTCTGTAGGGCCACCTCCAGGCTTGTAGTCTCAGGGTAGTTACTGCTGGAAAAGAGAGGGGACGCTCTCCACCTTCTCCACTGCCGTGTGCACTGCTTCCTTGAGGACCAGCTCCTGGCCACACAGGCAGAGGCACGCCCTCGCCCCCTTCCACATGACCCCCTCTTGCCTCCCGTTGTAGGAGAAGTAACCGGATGGTGATTTGCTAGGAGAGTGGCTGAGGATCAGTAGCGGGATCACACGCTGGCCAGGCTCTGAGAACACCCCCAGGGTGGGAACTGAGAATTCCAGCTCCACCTCTGACGGAAAAGCAGCCAATGGGGCATTCAGAGGCGGAGTGCTAGCCTCTGGCTCAGCCCTTCCTTAGCTGTGTGCTCCCAGCAAAGCCCTGGAACCTTTGGGGGGCCCCAGTTTCTGAATCCTTAAAATGAAGAAGTCGTCACTCCTGGCTTGTCCCCCTCCTCGCTGGGCAGTATCACACCCCTTTCTGTGCTAAGATGCCATCATTTTGTTATTCCCCAGGGGCTTGTTTTCCTTGGCATGCCAACGGTTGCTATGGGCCGATATCTGTGCTTTAGAGAGCAGATGTCAGAGAAAATGGAAATGAGGGGTGAGATAATAAGAGAAATGGCTCCTGTGGCTTCTTTTTTTTTTTCCTTTTTTTTTTTTCTTTCTATTTATTGGGGCCAGCACTGTGGTGCAGCGGGTAAAGCCGCCTCCTGCAGTGCCAGCCTCCCATATGGGTGCCGGTTAAGTCTCGCTCCCCCCTTTTGATCCAGCTCTCTGCTACTACCCGGGAAAGCAGTGGAAGATGGTCTAAGTCCTGGGGCCCCTGCACCCATGTGGGAGACCCAGAAGAAGCTCCTGGCTCCTGGTTTCGGATCGGTGCAGCTCCAGCAGTTGGGGCTAATTCGGGAGTGAACCAGCAGATGGAAGACTTCACTCTCTCTTTGCCTCTCGTTCTCTCTCTGTGTAACTCTGACTTCCAAATGAATAAATAAATCTTTTTTAAAAAATCTATTTATTTATTTGAAAGGCAGAGTCAAAGAAAGGCAGAGCAGAGAGAGAGAGAGAGAAGTCTTCCATCCGCTGGTTCACTCCCCAGATGGCTGCAACAGCCGGAGCTGTGCCGATCCGAAGCCACAAGCTTCCTCCAGGTCTCCCACACAGGTACAGAGGCCCAAGGACTTGGGCCATCTTCTGCTGCTTTGCCACGTCACAGCAGAGAGATGGATCGGAAGTGGAGCAGCCGAATCTCAAATCGGTGCCCATATGGGATGCCAGCACTGCAGGTGGTGGCTTTACCTGCTATGCCACAGCACCAGCCCCTCCTGTGGCTTCCTTTGGCAAAAGAGGGTAAGCTTGCAAAGGCTCTGCTAATTTGCGAGAACCATGAACTTTCCCTAGGAATTAATATACTCATCTGAAAGGAATCAAGATTCTTTTAATGGAAATAATGGGTTGGGCTTAAATCAAGCCTCTGCTGGACTTTAGTATGAGGAAATCTAGGATGTTTGGTCTAGTGGGTTCTTGTGTTTTTTAATTCCCTGTCTTTCCTTTTTTTTTTTTTTTTCTTTCTCAAGCAAAGACAGACTCTTTTTTTATTTTTTTATTTTTATTTATTTTTTTGACAGGCAGAGTTAGACAGTGAGAGAGAGAGACAGAGAGAAAGGTTTTCCTTTACCATTGGTTCACCCCCCAAATGGCTGCTACAGCTGGCACGCTGCGCTAACCCGAAGGCAGGAGCCAGGTGCTTCTCCTGGTCTCCCATGGGGTGCAGGGCCCAAGGACTTGGGCCATCCTCCACTGCACTCCCGGGCCATAGCAGAGAGCTGGCCTGGAAGAGGGGCAACCGGGACAGAATCCGGCGCCCCGACTGGGTCTAGAACCCGGTGTGCCGGCGCCGCAAGGTGGAGGATTAGCCTATTGAGCCATGGCGCTGGCCAAAGACAGACTCTTAAGACCACTGAGAAAAATTTTAAGTTGGGACTGGCACTGTGGCATAGCAGGTAAAGCTGCTGCCTGCAGTGTGGCATCCCATATGGGTGCCGGTTAGAGTCCTGGCTGCTCCACTTCCAATCCAGTTCTCTGCTGTGGCCTGGGAAAGCAGTAGAAGATGGCCCAAGTCCTTGGGCCCCTGCACCTACGTGGGAGACCCGGAAGAAGCTCCTGGCTCCTGGCTTCAGATCGGCACAGCTCCGGCCATTGCGGCCAATTGGGGAGTGAACCAGCGGATGGAAGACCCCTCTCTCTCTGTGTAACTCTAACTTTCAAATAAATGAATTAAAAAAAAAAAAAAAAGAAAGAAAGATTTTTAAGTTGATTGCCACCAACAAGAAAAGGAGACGGAAATACCACCAGCCAGGAAAGTGCATGAGAACCCAATAAAGAGAACCCCAGAAGACAGGGAAAGGCGACTTTGCAGTTAGCCAAGCCATCCCCCAAGGCCTTGAGCTGTTTAACGGTTCAGGGTTTAAAGAGGGGAATGAAGAGTCTCGAAGCCGAGAGAGAGGGAAAGGTTAAGCCCAGACAGAAACCGTGAGGCGCTAGATGTGAAAGGGGCTGAAAATAGTGAAAAGTGAAAAATGGCTTTATGAATAAACCGTTAGAAGCTAGTGAGTGAAAAGGCGATCGAGCTTCCAGTTATTACTGACTCACAGGCCCGAGGAGGCCGGAGGCTGACCCGGGCCGCCCGCCGCGCTGCTCCCCCTGGCAGCAGTTGGTGCAGAGCAGCGGCTGTGGGCGGGCGCTGTTCTCTACTTGAGTGTTCAGTTTCATTGTGATTACCTCCTTCGCAGGCGCGGGTGGGCCCTTTTGCCGCCTTGAACACCAAAAACATGACTTGGTCATCTCAGCAACCTGCTGACACTACAAGGCAGGTGACATCCTCCGGAGGACACGCTTGGCACACAGACAGCCCGAGGGGTGGGGGCGAGGGGAAGGCGAACGGGGCCTGAAGCCACTTCCGGCCTGTGCCTTCTGTCTCAGAATCCCAAGGTGGTTTTTAATGCTCAGTGCTTCCTGACATTCCTGAGGGTGTGTCCCCACGGGGACACGGTGGCCCTGGGATGAGCCTCTTCTGTGCCAAGAGCTGACAGCTCACCCTGCTCAGGATCCCATCTGGGCTCAGGGATAGCAAACAAGATGCTGTCCCTCCGCCCCTTTGCTTACTTGAGGAAGCACAGGGAGCCATAGGAAGTGGACCGGTTCCACCGGTGAGACTCCGCCGGAGCCCAGCCTCCAGGAAGAGGGCGGCGAACGGAAGTTGCTTGGGCACCCAGCGGTGGTAAGGAATGGCTGCACCCAAGTGTACCAGCTGCTTCCAGAGCTGCAGGCGGCTCCCCTTCTCACTGCCGGGGCAGCAAACACTTCTATGCGAGTAGGGTCCTCCTGCAGCTAACTTTTGCCTGCTTGCTTCAACAGAAAGGCAGTAGGATACGGGTGCCCACAAATTCCAAAACAGTGCACAGGAGTGCTGCCCGTCCACTCACCGGCAAGCATGCGCCCTCCCTCGGCACGCCCTTGTCTTCTTCCTCGTGACAGACTCGGGCAGGCCATGTCCTGGCCTGGCGGAATGTGTGACCCAGATGACCCATACAGCAGCTGTATAATCAAAGGCCGCGTCCCATTGCAGTGAGCTGGTGTCATGTGTCATACAGCCAGGGTGCCCTCATCGCTCTGCACGTCTGGCCGATGGGCCTGAAGTTCCCTTCACAGCTCCACACAGGTCTTGGGATCTGCTCGTGCCGTGGAGGCAGGAAGTACCAGCCCCTTGTGCCCTGGGGAAGGTGGAAGGCAACGTGCTTTTCTTCCGGAAGATTTTCCTATGGGGGAGGCAGGGAGAGTGGTTCTTGGAGCGCCTCCAGCCCAGCAATGGGAAAAATCAAGACACGGAGGCCAACGGAGACCACCAAGCCACCGAACAAGTTCCTGCTGGAACTGGAAGCCCCGTCCCAGGCTCCCCAGTCTGCTTCCTATGTTAGGCGATCAGACAGCCTTCTCATTGCCGCGCTGGGCAGAACCCAAAGGGCCTTCCTGCTGGTGTTTACTTGGGGCAGGCTTCCCCAAACAGCAGAGTTTTATGGCATCAAATTGCTGTCTTTTGCTCTGTCTGAAGCTCGATTCTTAACTAGTTCCACAGACAGTTCAGTAAGGAAGGAGGAGCTGGGAAGCCATGGAGAACCAGAGCCTGCAGCGCATGCCATTCTTCTGGATCCACCTCCCGTCCAGCTCCACTGTCTTCTCGCAGGCTGGGTTCCTCCCGGATGCGCTCTTTACAGAGAGCTTTCCGTGGGGGTGGGGGGGTGGCCAGTCCCCCTGGAAGCGCAGAGGGAGCGGCCATGTCCTGTGGTTTGGTAGAAGGCCAGCTGTCAGGCTTTAGCAGTTCCGTGTCAGTCTCAGGTCAGCCGGGTTTGGAAGAGGAAACTGAGGCACAGCGCTAACCCCATCTCTTCAGAGCAGCCCTCGGAGGCCTGGCAGCCACAGAGAGAGCCCACAGGTCCTGGGGAGCAGGCCCTGGGTGAATGCAAAAATTCCAGATGCTGTTTTGGACACACACTAGCTTTTAAGTTCATTCGGCTTTACAGCATGGAGGCTGTGTGTTTTCTTACAAAGGAGAGGAAATGTATAAACGTGAACATATTTTCTGCTTCAAGTGCACATTTTTTAAAAAGCTACATTGCCTCTGAGTTTAAGGAGGTGTGTTCTCTGTTTTGAATATTGCCCATATATGGTTAACCAATGTACCTTAAGGCAGAGATGAAAGTTGAGAAAGAGCGGTCTGTTCCACCTTCTCATTCCCAGACAATGGGATCCCAGCAGGCACAGTCCCTCGAAGAAGAATCAAGACTTCCAGTGTGCCCACCGGTTCCACAGCCTTTGCAGCCAATAGAAACCCTAGAAGATTTATTGTCATATTGCTTCAAATTGGTAGCTTTTGTCTCCTCTCGTTTTGACCTACACGTGGATTCCAGACTGAAAATTGCATTTTCCGAAGCAAACCGTTCTGCTCATGTTAGATAGGTTACAGCTGTTTCAACCCTGCCTCCAGCCCAAGTGTAAAAACATAACATAGTCTTATTCCTCATCTCTAGCCTGGAAAGTGATGTGCTATTAAAAGGATTGATTGGAAAAAAAAAAAAAAAAAGGAAAGGAAGGAAGGCAGGCAGGCATCTTCTCAAACAAGCTAAATCACTGAGAGAGGAGAGCTGCATCTCTCAAGTCCAGGCCTGGCTCACGCTCACAGCGGAGGAATGACAGTCTGGATGGGATGGACAGAAAGTGGCCACCGCACGCGAGCTGGACTTCTCCCAGAGTCAGGCGTAGACTGCTGAAAGACTGTTTTACAAGAAAAAAAAAAAAAAGAAAAAGGCAGAGTAACCGTGCTGAAGGCGCGCAGACTTCCGTCCGTGCTCGGGTGTTTCTCCCTTCTGAGGGCTGTTTGAAAGTTGTTCCTGTGCTTCTAGCTGAGCACAAACCGCATCACGTCTTTTGTCATTGTCTTTGCTTACCGCTGGAGACCCTGGTGGTTAGAGAGGGAAAGTCCCTGCCTCGGGTGCCTGTGGGGGGAGAAGGTGTTGGGGGCTGAGGGGGATGTTGGGGGAGAGGGGAGAAGAGGGCTGGCCTTGAGCTTGCCTCTCTGGCCTGGACCAGAACCCTACCCTGAGGCCCTACCCCTCTGCGGGCCAGCAAAGCGTGTCTTTGGGTAGCCTGCCTTGCTCCGGACTTGGGGTGATGGCGGAACAGAGCATTCAATAAAAGAAAGAACATTCACTTCAAGAGCTCCGTGGTTCTGGCCAGCCCAAGGAGTGGCCACAGTGACCTCTGTGTAACCCGAGACCGGCTTGCACATGCACCTGTCCTCCATGGTGGACTGTCAGGATGGGGAAGGGGTTGGAGCCCAGCTGTGTCTTTGGTTTGAGCTGTTGTGCGGCAGACTCTGGGGTGACTTTTGTTGTTGTTGTTGTTGTGGTAACAAATACATTAACAGAAAATGTATCATCTTGCCCATGGTCGAGTACAATTTGTTTTCTTCAGTTAAGTCTGTAATGTGCACTTCCATCCGGGGACCTGTTTGGGGCTCACACACCAGCCAACCTACTTGGGGGAGCAGCTCCGATTCGCTCTGCCACGCACATTCATCCCTCCCTGCGGGTCACGTTCACAAACCCATGTCCTCAGCACTCTGGTTGGCCTTCAGCAATTTTGGGGGTTGTTGTTTGCACCACCAAACCAGTCAGGAATGAAAATAACAATCAGCTCCTTAGATGTTTACCAGCCTGCTGGGCTGTTGCACATGCAATTTCCAGCTGCCATGTTGTCTCCCTCTCTCCCTCAGTGGAATGGAATGCTCTCTCCGGCACCTCGGCGGCTGGAGGAACATGGGTAGGAGAACCCCCTGGCTCTCTGGCCAAGTCTTGGTTGAAGTCCTCCTCAGCAGCAGGTTTCTGGGGTTCTTGGGGGCTCCAGGACACTTCCTGCTGCAAGTCACTGCTAAACAAATCCTCCGGGTCCAGAGCGGGAGGCAGGTGAGAACTCTCACCCAATCAGCACAACCAATTTGTCATTCCCTGAAAATAGAGTCGTCCCTCCAGTCTGGCCAGCTCCCGCCCCCAGCACGCTTGGTTGGTGGGGATGGAGAGGGAGGCCCGGCTGCCTTTGAGCAATGCCACATTCCAGGGGGGTGGCGCCTCCACATTCACCACACACACGGGCGTGTTGTGCCTCGTGCCTGCAGCCACCCTTGAAGTGTTGTTGTTACACAACAGTCATGAACTCTGGAATGTCTCTGGTCACGCTGTAAATGACGCTGCCAAGCTTTAAGGCCCACAGTGAAGCTGGCTTGTTTTTCAGTAGACCTTAGTCCCGCCCAGAACAAAGCTGCCTGGCTTGTCCAGAGAACGTCTTAGCCTAAGAGTCCTAAGGAACAGAAATGCCAGGGAGATGAAATACAGGAAGAGATGACAAGTCATACTCCAGTAGTCTCGCAACTCTTTCAAAACACGCGCCACAATTTGACCAGACCCTTGGCAGATAAGCTTTCTAGAAATTAGCTGGGCGCTTCTTAGAGAATCTTCTCGTCTTCTCTCACACTCGCCTTGATTTTTCCTCCTTCATGACATTCATTTCCTTCATGAGATAAATGAAGAGAGCAAGAGATTAAAGTTCCAAACAGCACATGATTCATGAGTCATGGCTATTTTTTCTCTATAGTATTCATTTAAAATGGCATCGTTCCAGTAGAAGAAACAGAAAGTAAAAATGAACCTTAAATACAGCTGTTCGTGCTTCTGTAATACGACAACAATTATGAAATTAATGCCTCACATTTGATGTAGGCTGCGCTATGGTCTACACAGCCATTATCTCATTTTATCTGCAAAAATACCCTTCGAGATAAGTTTAGTATGCTCATCTTGTACAGAAGGAAAAAGAAGCCCAGAAAGGTAAAATAGATTAGATAACTCAAATACCACCACCTCCAAAAGAAACCTTATCCCAGTTCACATAGAAGATGGCCCACACATAGTAACCATTCTTTTTTTTTTTTTTTTGACAGGCAGAGTGGATAGTGAGAGAGAGAGAGACAGAGAAAAAGGTCTTCCTTTTTGTCATTGGTTCACCCTCCAATGGCCGCTGCGGCCGGCGCATCTTGCTGATCCGAAGCCAGGAGCCAGGTCTGGTCTCCCATGCGGGTGCAGGGCCCAAGCACTTGGGCCATCCTCCACTGCCTTCCCGGGCCATAGCAGAGAGCTGGCCTGGAAGAGGGGCAACCGGGATAGAATCCAGCGCCCCGACTGGGACTAGAACGCGGTGTGCTGGCGCCGCAAGGCGAAGGATTAGCCTGTTAAGCCACGGCGCCGGCCAGTAACCATTCTTAAGAAACGTTCTCAACATCACACAACCAGTCTCCAGAGGTGTGATTTTCCTAAACCAGGATCCCCACGTTGTCCACCTTGGCAGAGCAGCCTGAACCCACACATTCTTTCAGAAGAGCTTCAGTTTGATCCCTTCTCTGGACCCTACCCTTCATTATGTACCAGCTATCAAGTCAAAGACTGTGGAGGATTCACTCAATGTTGGTCATGACATTTCATGTTCTCTTGATCCATGTCCCCTTAAGGAAAAAAAAAAAAATTTAGAAAGTGCTCCCTGCTGCTCCTCTCATTTAAAAAATTCTTTCATCAGAGAGTTGGATCCAACACTTGAATCCCAAGGCTCTATTATTCTTTTGTCTCAGGTTTTAGGCTTCCTATCCACATAATGAAAGACAAATCCAGGTCCTTTGCTCATTCATTCCCTTATTTGTTCATTCAAGGAGCATTTACTGCTTGCCTAGTGTACTGCAAATATTGAGTCAGGCTGGGGGTGAGGGTCAAAAGTGAACAAGACTGGGGCTCCAACGCCTTGAAGGAGGCGTACAACTTGATCAGTGTTTCTGGCCTCTTTTAAGTAAACTAGCTATATTAATAGCTGTGAAGAGTGGTCAGATTTAGTTGGAAACACTAACATTCAGTTTGGGTTTGTAGCATTTAATTTTAAGTGTGTTTTTGCCATATATATTCACCCATTTTTCAAATTTGAATGAAAACAATGTACATTCTGCTTATATTGGGGTTTGGATGGCTAATAGGAAATTGCATATTGCATGTGTGATATCTGCCCCATCGCCATGGGGCAGTGCTAGAACACAACCAACAGAACAAGAACACTTGAGTTGTTATAAATTGGTGATGGTTTAGGAATAGATAGTTGGCCCATTGACATAGGATCCCAGTATCATTTAATGGAGAGCTTCAAAAACATGAGTCTCTGGATAGGACCAAAAAGAAAAAAAAAAATGTTCTGAGTTGATTTTGTTTTTATGACATTATATGTGAAACTTTGCTGAGTTGTCCTAGGCTGTTTTTGAGTATTTTGGTCTTGTTCTGTTTTACCTTCAATGATCCTAACCTCTTATAAGGATGCATAAAATCATTTCAGGGCAGTCATTACTTTATTTCAAAAGAATACACTCCAAGAACAAGGGCAATAATGGGAGGCGGGGGGGTGGGGGCAGAGGGAGTGTTGATGTCATGAAATGGAAAGAACACAAGACAAGGCACTTCTGTCTCTGCCTCCACAAAATCTCGCGGGTAAACCAGATGACCTCCAGGTCCTTTTGTGGAGAGCTTGCTGCTCATTTGACTAAAGATGCGTTAACCCTAAAAATCTTGTTGAAACATCAGCTGGTGGTGTTCCTTTTAGCTACCTGCCCAGCATGGTGCTTTGGTCGGGGTGGCAAAGGAAAACAGGGTGGCCTTGCCCTGTGGCTCTTGGCTCAGAGCTCCAGGAGGAACTGATGAGTCAGCCTTTGGCCTTCTGCCCTATGGGTCAGGGCTGCAGGTGCCTGGCTAGGCCTTGTTGTGAGGGAGCTGCCAGCACTTTGGGGTGAGGCAGGAACTTGAAATGTGGACCATTTCAATAGTCACTCAGATTCCAGGGCACTTGACTCAAGCTTAGGAGTGTCAGCCTCCATCGTCTTGTCAAACTGCCACCTTGGATAATTACGCCTCTCAAATTATTCTCGCATGTCAGTGCTGTGTGGCTTCTTCATTTCCTAGTCCCTGACGCAGGGTAGTTGGCTTGTTGTTCTGCAACCCATGGACTTGACACCAAGACTTGCACTGGTTGAGAGGTGCTAATAGGGTTGGGGGGGGATGTTCTTCCTGAACCAGCCGGTCCAATCCCCGGGGTCACAAGAGGGAAAACAGAGAGCAAAGAAGACACGCAACCCAAACCACTTCCCTTCCTCCTTCCCTCCAGGGCGAAGGAAATCTACTACAACAAAATCAACAACAGAAAAGGTGGGGGCCTCGGAAACTTTTGTACAGACTAACACAACCCTTATGTGAACAAAAAAAAACGATTTCTGTCTGCAAGGGGGTAATGTGTTGCGAAAGTACAGAGCTGTATGATCTTTAAGCTATGAGATGTCGACATAATTGTTTTGAGATCAACCAATCAGACCACACATTTCGTGCTACCAGGCTCTAATGAGTGTTCATTAAACATCACGATAACAACACCCTCCTTGTTTGTTAACAACGGGGCATTCTCTTCACGCATCAGTCATGACAGCTGGTGCAGGGCAATTAGAGGCATCTCTTCATTTTCTCTTTTTCCTGATTTCTTCTAGAGCTGTCATATGCTTAGAGTGTACTTTTCCTCCTCCTGATTTTTTCTCCTCCTTCTTCTCTCTTTAAAATCTTCTTCTTGGCTGAGCTAGATCTCCTCATGGGAGGGAGTATCTCCCCACAACTGACCAACCAGGCACTTTGGGCCACGCCCAGGTTTTCCAGGTCACTGGGACACCATTTTTGCACAGCACAGTCAACATGTGCTGGGTGGAATTCCAATAGCTGGACACATCTGCCTGCCTCTCAAGATGACAGATTTTTCCAGAAGAGTTGTTTATTCTCCTTGCTGCATTAACCAGTGCAGTTATCTCCTCAAAGTGTGCATGCAAATGTTGGAAAAATATTCTGCTTTTGGAACATATTCTGAACATCTGCTTTTATTTTCATTTTTTTTAAATGATTGTTGCTTCCTTTGACCAGTTCTCTGTAATTCAGGGAGGTCATTTAACCCTTGACATACCATTTGTGTCATTGTTACACTTGAGAACCTTTAATTAATTCATCCAATATTTATAAGATCCACATTAAGTGCATGATACTGCATGTTGTTGTTGGAGTTCCAAGCAGCACACAATGTATACTCCAGGCCCCTGGGCATTTATGACATCCATGAAAATGGTAGATATTTACACATGAAAATAAAATCGACTACACAACATAACACGAGAAAAGACAATGTTGTATGCACAGGATATTCTTTGCAGTGTTTTTTTTTTTTTAAAGATTTATTTTTATTTGTTTGAAATGCTGAATGAGAGAGAGAGCGAGAAGAAGGAGGAGGAGGAGGAGGGGAGAGAAAGATCTTCCATGCATTGGTTCACTTCCCAAATAGCCACAATGGCTGGGGCTGAGCCAAGTAGAAGCCAGGAACCGAGAGCTCCATCCATCTTGGTCTCCCACGTGGGTGGCAGGGGCCTAAGCACTTGAGCCATCTTCTGCTGCTTTACCAGGCACATTAGCAGGGAGCTGGATCTGAAGAAGAGCTGGGACTCAAATAGCTGCTCTGATATTGGATTCTGGCACCCTAATCAGTGTTTATTTTAACATTTTGGAAAATATCTAAATGTTTATTAATAAAGACTGATTAAATCCTTCATAAAATGGAATACTATGAAGCTGTTTGAGAAGAATGAGACAGCTCTACATGTATTAAAATGAAGAGTTCCAATACAGTCTCTTTTTTTTTTTTTTTTAGATTTTATTTATTTATTTATTTGAGAGGCAGAGTTACAGACAGAGAGGGAGAAACAGAGAGAAATATCCTCAATCCACTGGTTCATTCCCCAAATGGCTGCAACGACTGGAGCTGGGCTGGTCTGAAGCCAGGAGCTTCTTCCGGGTCTCCCACGTGGGTGCAGGGGCTCAAGCGCTTGGGCCATCTTCTACTGCTTTCTCAGGCTACTGCAGAGAGCTGGATTGGAAGAGCAGTAGCCGGGACTAGATGTGGGATGCCAGCCCCGCAGGTGGAAGATTAACCGGGCTCCAATACAGTCTTGACATTAAGAAAGCAAGTATGTAATGCCACATCCTGTGCTACCATTTGTGAAAACAGAAAATCAAAACACAGGGGCTAGAGCTGTGGCTTAACAGGAAGAAGCTCCTGGCTCCTGGCTTCAGATCAGCCCAGCTCTGGCCATGGTGGCCATCTGGGGAGTGAACCAGAGGATGGAACACCTCTCTTTCTGTCTCTCCCTCTCTCTTTCTGTAACTCTGCCTCTAAAAGTAAAATAAATCTTTAAAATAAAATCAAAATACATATGCAGAGTCTTCTGTATGTGTTGAATATCTTTGAACAGATACACACGAATCTAGAGAAAGCAGACACTTCTGGGAAGAGAAAGTTACATTTGTTTCTTCTGAATTGTGTACCCTGCATAAATCTTATCACAATTTTAAACTTATATTTAGAATGCACCCTTACACTCTGGCCAGCTCTGAACATGGAGGGCCGGCAAACATGAAATGGAGACTTTTTTCCACAGAGATCTGCAGAAGGTAGTGGATTCTCTGCGAGAGGTTTGGAAGAAGTCCGCCTGGCGGGGAGGGTGGCAGTCACCTGCCCTGTTTCCTTTGAGTCGGTTCCAGTCTCATGCCGTGACAGGTAAAGCAGGACAAAAGCCAGGGTTCTGATGAACTGACAGAGGCTGAGCGTCCCTAACCCGGGTATCCGAAATCTGAAATGTTGCGGAAATCATGAGCTGTTTGAGTGCTGCCATGGTGCCACAAGTGGAAAATTCCACACCTGATTTCACGTGACAGGGCATGGGCAAAACACAGGAGCACTAAAAATATTGTACAAAATTACCTTCCAGCTCTGCGTATGAGAATTTCATGTTTAGACACAGGAGCCAACCCACAAATAAATCAATATGTGTATGTCAATATTCCAAAATCTGAAAAAAGATTTGAGGTCAAGCCCTTCCAGTCCTACGCAGTTCCGATAATGGACACTCAACCCCTACTACAGGATATGGAGTTCTCGATCATCATTTCAACATGACTTTTTCAAAAGAGAGAGGACTGGGGGACCCTAGGGGAGCAGCGAGAAGACTCCTGGGCACTGAGCAAGCCCTGGTGCCCAGCCTCAGAAGAGCTCCAAGTTCTTTTATTTTTTTTTTTAAAGATTTAATTTATTTGTTTGGGAGCTAGAGTTACAGACAGTGAGAGGGAGAGACAGAGAGAAAGATCTTCCGTCTGTTGGTTCACTTCCCAAATGGCTGCAACGGCCAGAGCTGTGCCTATCTGAAGCCAGGAGCCAGGAGCTTCTTTCAGGTTTTCCATGTGTGTGCAGGGGCCCAAAGACTTGAGCCATCTTCTACTGCTTTCCCAGGCCACAGCTGAGAGCTGGATTGGAAGTGGAGCAGCCGGGACCAGAACCGGAGTCCATATAGGATGCTGGCACCAGCTTTTTTTTTTTTTTTTTTTTTTTTTGAGCTCCAAGCTCTTGAAGCCTGGCATATTCCCAGAGCACGGACACCTGATCAGAGTTGTGCTGCCACCAAGAATTGCACTTCATGGACAAGTAGGATCTCTGAGGGAGGAGGGACCCCAAAGACCCTAATTCCCACATCTCAGCCAGGGATGAGGGGAACGTGAGCTGCCCAGCAGGCCTCGGGGCGAAGCGGGCACTGTACCCCACATCTTTGAACTCTGAGTCCAGGCTCTTTTATGCTGCTGTTGCTGCTGCCACCGCCAGCACCAGGGTCACAGTCCCCTGAGATTGTCAGCATCGCTGGTGCAAAGGGCCTGGCACCCACCAAACGTACTACGCACGGTGAGGGCAAGCTCCGAGGCAGGGCAGCTGAGATGGGTTTTCGGGGTGCGGCAGGGTGGGGCAACCAGGAAATCCCGTGACCTGATGCAGAGAAGCGGGGCCATGGCACACACTTCCCAGCATACGGCGGGATGAGCAAATGTCAGTGGCCCCAACCCTCCCCCACTGGTGGATCCAGGTCAGCCTAGAAGCTTCAGCCTCCAGAATCCCCAGCCCAGAATGTATCTTAGAGCTATTTTTTTTCTCTCCATCAGTGCTGGGCGATACACAACAATCCTAGAGCTCAGATCTGGAAACCATAGGATAGGAACAGTGATGGGAAACGCGTACTACTGTCTCCTTTTGTAGCTCAAACAACGAAGCTCCAGCCATCGGGCTCAAGAGGCCACCTCCCGCCCTGCTCGGACACCATTTGTCTTCTGCCTCTCGCTGTGCAATCCCCGGTCTCTGTGCTCCGGCTGAGGCCCTGCGCTCCAGCACTGGGCGAGAGTCGCAGCCAGGGAGCCGTGCCCGGGAGTACTTTCTGTTTACTGCCAGGCACTTCCTGTTGGGGAATGACTTCAGCACGCGGACTCTGGACCACTTGGCGTGCACACAGGCGGGAGCCACTTATCTCAGGCGCGCCATGAATCACGACCTCTTCCCACCCATTGCCGCAGACACCTGAGGAGTTCAGTCTCACCGAATTCCTCCCGCAGTTTTCAGTGGGATTTCCGCCACCTAGGCAGCATGAGTCAAAACGGATCATCCCCCTCGGCGGACTGCCTAACGAATTGAGGTGTTTGTTTGGAGCTGACTGTTTACAACGAACACCACCCACCAGCCAGCTTGCGTTTTCATGCTGTGACAGCCCAGAAGAGGGGAGGGGTGGGGTGGCAGGGAGAGCCGCCCCCCCCCCTTCCTCCACTCCCTTCTTATCTCTTGGCTTTCTTGAGTCTGGTTTGGCTTTCATCGAATGCTTCGAAAGTTCTGCCCCGTGTCCAGTGCCCCAGGTCTCTGCGCCGAAGCTAATCTTGGCTCTGCATTGCCAGCCACAGCTCAAGGGCTGTGCTGTCGTTGGCGATGACTCAGCCACCAGTCGGGGGAGGGGGAGGAAGAGGAACGGCACCACTGAATGAGTTATGGCACTTCTTCAGGCTCTGTCCTTTCATTTTCCCAATCAGCGTTTCATTAACCGCTCCGGACTGCACCTCCTTGGAGTTCGCGTTTCATGAGATCATAAAACTAGACAGAGCTGGCCAGGCTCAGTGCTCCCTCAAGGAGTCCTTGTCCCCAGCCTGCCCTCGAGGACTTTCATTTCTTACTCCTTCCTGGCCAGACTTCTTTAAAGATGGTGAGAAATTATTCTGGACGGGCAGTGCGTTCTCCTAGATGCTAAGTCACTTGTGAAGCGATTTCTTCTTTCATTATTATTATTATTATTATTATTATTATTATTTTAATGCATTTACTTGTGAGACAGAGCCAGAGAGAGCTCCCATCAGCCAGGTTCACTCCCCAAATACCCATAACAGCTGGAACTGGGCTGGGCCAAGGCTGGCAGCCTGGAACTCAGCCCAAGTCTCACACAAGGATGGCAGGAAGCCCATGACTGGGGCCGTAGCTGTGGCCTCACAGGGCCTGCATGGGCAGGGAGCTGGGGTGAGACATGGATTTGCTCACCGGTGTCTTGCCTGCCAGGCCGCCGTCAGCTCCCGCCGTGCCTTCTTGTTGGTTCTATGCCCACGGCTCCTTTCACTGTCCTGGCCTCTTCGCTGCTTTTTTCTGCTTTTGTGTTTGTCAGAGGTTGGCAGAGTACTGAGTTGCTGTCAGTATCTACAGTAGAGGTCTGTTTTAGGCTCTGGGCATTTTACAAGGAGACACAAATAGCTACAAAGAACCCCCAATGGCTTCTTTACTTTTTCTTTTTTTCCATTTTTATTATCTTATTTATGTAGGAAAGCTGTTACTAGGAAGTCGTTACAATTGAGCCAAAGCCATAATTGAAATATCTAAAATCTTTAATACGTGGAAACATTTTTATATAGTGAAATTATCCATATTTTCTGTACTATTTCTATTTTTCCTTTTCCCAAAGCAGAGGAAGGGCTGGAGGAAATTTTCCTCTCGTTTGGATGCAGGACCAATCTTCAGTCTTGCCCCGTTCTTCCCCCTGCCTAAAAGCAGGAGTCGGTGTTCACCAAATGCTTTACAAACACCAATTCACTGAGTACCCAGTGATTGCCTCCCTTCCCCATTTTACCATGAATATGGCCCGGCTCTTAATACTGCTCAGCCAGGGGCCGGCCTTGTGGTGCAGCCGGTTGAACTGCCACCTTTGATGCCAGCATGCCATATGAGCACAGTTCAAGTCCCAGCTGCTCCACTTCTGATCCAGATCCCTGCTATGGCCTGGGAAAGCAGTGGAAGATGGCCCAAGTCCTTGGGCTCCTGAAGTCCACATGGGAGACACAGATGAAGTTCCAAGCCCCTGGCTTTGGTAGGGCCCAGCCATGGCTACTGTGGCCAGCTGGGGAGTGAACCAGCAGATGGAAGATCTCTTGCTCTTTGTCTCTTCCTCTCTCTGTAACTCTGCCTTTCAAATTAAAAAAAAAAAAAAAAGGAGTTTAATGAGAAAAAAAAATACTATATTGCCCTGCCTCTCACAACCTGTATGCTGCCTAATCATCACTTGACCAATTTAAACATGCACAGCACACAACCTCAACTTTAAAATCATTCATCTGTGTACTTTGGATCCATGGATATTAACCTCCTTCAGTAATGTGTATTTTTGAATCTAGTCATTGTTTCCCATGAGAAAGGCTGATGCGGGTTACACAGTAACATTGATACATGAAATAAGAGCCACATGGAGTTCAAAATACAAGGCAGAAGTGTCATGGGCTGCTTTGAGGGTAAGACCCTCGCCGTCCGGAACACGGGCCCTGAGCCCAGAAAGGTTCGGTAAGATTCAGGGCTGAAACCCAGCGAGTGGCTTGTGAGGTGCCTCCCTCATTTTGGGTCACTGAGACTGTGTCGACTCCTGCTTTGTACTCGAGTCTAGAAGAGCATGGGGTCTGCTTCGCAGCCTGATGAAGCCCAGAAACTGTAGATCCAAAGCCGAGCCGGAGGACAGACGCTGAAACCAGTGCCCTGGGAGTGGGCGGCGTAGGCGGCTGACAGCTGAGCCGGCAGAAGAAGAGCTCCACACACAGAGGTCTGAGTGTGAGCGCATCTAGTGTAGGAGCTGGTGGCCCCGGCCGCGGCTGCCCTGACGTGGGCAAACACAGGAGCTGTGTCGTCATCGTGCCCCTAAGCCAGCCAGACAAGGGCAGACCACAGTCAACTGTAACCTAATGAAGAACTTTGCAGGGTTTTGTTGTTTTTTTTGTTTGTTTGTTTTTGCAGGAATCCCTATATGCAATGGTTAAAGTTTTATTTCCTGAAAGATATCAGTATCACCAAGAGTGAAAATGACTCATTCCCTAGGATTTCTGGACGGCCAAGTTTTACTTGGAGTGTTTGCATGCAAGCTATTCTAGAGCTGAGGCACCCTATTCTCTGTTACACTGGGTTCTGATGACCGTGACTGTCTGTCATTGAGTGACAGGTTCTTAGGTTATGAAACAATAATTGGCCTCAACCTCATGGGCCCGTGAAGTGTTTCTGACTCCCTCAGCGCGCCCTGCTTAGCTGCTGCTGCAGGTTCCTGGCTGAGTCTGGCAAGCACCGGAGTCAGCCGAGACTGTGGTTATTTGCATACACCAGAATCTTGTCATCTCTTCAGAGGCCTGACCTGTGTACCAAGGTCCCTCCCGCTTTACATAATGGCACTTTGTTTCCTGGATTAGAAAAATCTGATTTCACTATTAGAAAGGAACTGGATTGGTGACACATTTTTGTGAGATGATTTAAGTTAATTCTCTATGCTCACAATGAACCTGTCAGTTATGAACTGACCAAAGCAGCAAATACTTCAAATTCAACACACTCTTCCAATATATTCAAAAGTCCAGTGTAATTACTGCCCAAAGTTTTTGGTTAGAGAGCATTTTTTTAAAGGATAGTTTTTTTTAAAAAAAAACTCTTACTTATTTCTTAATTTCAAAGGCAAAGTGACAGAGAGAGACGGAGAGACAGAGAGACCTTCCATTTGCTGGTTCACTCCCAAATGCCACAACAGCCGAGGCTGGGCCAGGCTGAAGCCAAGAGCCAGGAACTTCATCGGAGTCTCCCATGTGGGTAGTAGGGGCCCAACACTTGGGCCATCTCTTGCTGCCTTCCTGGGCGCATTTACAGGGAGCTGGATCTGAAATGAAGCAGCTGGGACTTGAACCAGTACTCAAATATGGGATGCCAGCATTGCAAGTGGGAGCTTAGCACACTGCACCACAACACTGGCCCAGAAAGAGCGTGATGAACTTCGATGTACCCATCACGGCGCTTCAATTATCAGCAATATTTTGTCAGTCTTAAAACAGTACACCTAAGTGTGCCTGCATGAAAGTCTATTTTCATTTTCCGCCAGGCTGGAAACACCTGGGAGCGGCCTCCAGTGCATTGGAGCAGTCAGGCCCCCCAGCAGGGGGTGATTAGGAGGATGCTTCTTCACCCCACAGATGGGGAATGCTCGCTTCCCCCTCCCCCGTGCATCTATCTCTCTATCATCTCTGTCTCTCTCCTTTTGAAATACAAATGTCTCTGCTGGAGAACATTACTGAAATTTGCAAAGCCTTATTAAGAGTTGATTTTATCAGAATAAGTTGATTGTTATCAGAATAAGTCGGCTTTTATCAAACAATTTTGTTTTAGAACAGAAGACTTGGGAAGAGCTGCCTGACATCTCTGTACCCGGGAGGTAAACAGGGCCCTGGAACAGAGGCAGGGAACAGAGGAGGTGCAGTAAGAAAGGCACATCCCACCGTGGTCCAGGATTAACCCTATCCTTAGTTCCTTTAAGAGCCTGTCCTAGAAAAAAAAAAAAAAAACTGTACATGAAGCATTCTTATTACCAATGATTTGGATCAGAAAGTGACAGTAAAGATTAGGTAGTGAGCCCTTTTAGCATTTTTTTTTTGTAAATAAAAAAAAATAGCGTAAATCCACATTATTGTTTTAGCAGTGAGAGAATATTCTGGAATTCAGCCTTCTTAATATGTACAGTGGTGTAGCCAGTACAGAGGACTTTTCCCTTACTGTGACTGCTGCGCCAAATACTGACCCCCAACCTTCCCTTTATTTTATACCTTTTAGGTGGAATACGCTGACATTCAGAAGTTGCCAGTCATCTCTGTGTGCAGCACCTGGGGCAGCTGGCCTGGTACCTTAGACGCAATCATTGGGACACAGTGTTTCACATCTGCTCTGTGAGAAGAGAACAACAGGACTTGTTTCTTGCTTTTGGCCTTGACAAAGAGGTCACAGTGGGGGGGAGTGGCCACAGGTCAGAGCTGCAGCAGGGAACATCAGCCCAGCTGCTGAGGCCAGCTGACAGAACGCATCCTAGCACTCTGCCCCAGGCCCTCCCTCACCACAAGGGAGAGGAGCTCGCCTTGTTTGTTTAGAACTAACCTGGAGGCCGGCGCCGCTGCTCACTAGGCTAATCCTCCGCCTTGCGGCGCCGGCACACCAGGTTCTAGTCCCTGTTGGTCGGGGCACCGATCCTGTCCCGGTTGCCCCTCTTCCAGGCCAGCTCTCTGCTATGGCCTGGGAGTGCAGTGGAGGATGGCCCAAGTGCTTGGGCCCTGCATCCCATGGGAGACCAGGAGAAGCACCTGGCTCCTGCCATCGGATCAACCAAGGGCAAAAAGGAAGACCTTTCTCTCTGTCTCTCTCTCTCACTGTCCACTCTGCCTGTCAAAAAAAAAAAAAAAAAAAAAAAAAGAACTAACCTGGGGAGAACCCGGAGCTGGTCTCAGAGGCCTGCCTCAGCCGGGCAGGTGTCAGGGCTGTAGGGAGTATGTGAGGGGGCTGTTGGAGAGGAAAGGTATGGGTGTGTGTGTGTGTACATGTGTATGTGTGTGTTTACCTGCACATGTCTCTTGTGTAAGCATGTGTATATCTCTATGTGGGTGTGTCCATCTCCAGGTGTGTGTGTGTATGCGTATCTCTGTGTGTGTCTCTGTATAGGCATGTGTATGCAAGCCTGCATGTGAGACCTGAGCGGGCTGCAGGGCAGAAGGCAGAGGAATGGGCTTCCCGGAGGTGGGTTACAGAGCCCTCCAGCCTCCACAGAGCAATGCAGCTCTAATTCCCAAAGGCCACAGGGGTCACTTTTTTTTAAGATTTATTTATTTGAAAGGCAGAGTGACAGAGAGAGAAAGAGAGAGAGCAATCTTCCATCTGCTGGTTCACTCCCCAAATGGCCACAACAGGCAAGGCTGGGCAGGCTACAGTCAGGAGCCCAGAAACTCCATCTAGTCTCTCACATGGATGGTAGGGTCCTAAGGACTTGAGCCATCTTTCGCTGCCTTCCCAGGTGCATTAGAAGGGAACTGGAGTGAAGCAGAGCAGCTGGGGCTCCAATGATGCTCATCTAAGATGCCAGCATTGCAGGTGGTAGCTTAGCCTGCGGCAGAGGAGGCCACCTATCAACATCATGGCGGGGGGTGGGGGGTCACAGGCAGCTCTGATATATCCCCACTGTGTCAGGCAGCAAGGCCAGAGCAGTAGTGCCTGGACTGAGTGAGCTTCTTGGGTCTTAACTGATCATGGGAAGAGGAACCCTGGAAGAAAAGACAGACTCAGAGGTAGGATAGGCTCATTACAATAGCTGTGCACCTGCTGGGGCCCAAACTGGTAAAGCAGAATATATGGATCACAGAATGGATGAGAAGAAAACAGATTGTAGGAAAGTTCACTTGTATGTTAATTACATCTATGGTACGAGTCTGGGGTAGACTTTCACTTTCTTCTTTATTTTTGGGGGGAAGGAACTTTTAAGTTAAATTTTTCTGCAATGTGTGGCCAGCATTGTGGCCTAGTGAGCTAAACAGCCACCTGCAGAGCCAGGATCCAGTACCAGAGCACCAGATCAAGTCCCAGCTGCTCCACTTCTGATTTAGCTCCCTGCTGATGCACCTGGGGAGGCAGTGGTTGATGGCCCGAGTAGCTGGGCCCCTGCTACTCACTGGGGAGACCCACATGGAGTTCTGGGCTTCTGGCTTCAGTCTGGCCCAGCCCCAGCTGTCGTGGCCATTTGGGGAGTGAACCAGTGGGTGATCTCTCTCTTTTCTCCCTCCCCCCACCTCATCTCTCTGTCACCCTGCCTTTGAAAGGAAGGAAAGAAGAAAGGGAGGGAGGGAGGAAGGAAGGAAGCAAAGAAGGAAGGAATCAAAGGTGTGGTTTCTAAGGTCCCCATCCACCTTCCTTGTAAAACTCTACGGTGGCTAGAGAAGTCCACTGTTCCGGTTCCACAGAAACCACGCGTGGATGTGGGTGTTATAACGCTGATGTGTCACCTTGGTTCTGGCTTCACATGTTTCCCAGCTGACAACCGAGGGCCAGGCACCGTGACTTCCAGGTGTCACGAGCTGCACCCCCTGTGATAGGTTACCTTCACGGGGCCTTCTGGGTGATGTCATGGCCACCCAAATCAGGGAGGGGCTTGGGAGAGTAAGTTCAATTCCCTTTCAGTGCCCTCCCTTCATGGAAAGAGGAAGTATTTCAGAAAGGAGAAAAGTCACGTTGCTCCAGATCAAAGTCCCCTCAACGTAGTTTGTGAAAAACCTCCTGAACCTGACGCTTGGTGCCTTCTCTACAGCGATGGGCAAAGGTCACAGGCAGGGACCTGCAGGCCCCACACAGCCTGGCACTCCTTCCTCCTCTCACCTGCCAGGCTCTTTTGAATCCTGAACTGCGAGGCACAGAGCTGAGAAACCACCAAGCACTCGTGCACTTTGGACATTTGGTCACCAAGAACTCCCCGAGCACCCACCATGTGCCAGGCTGTGTGATGGGCTCCTTGGGGAAAATGACAATGGGACTCTCATCAAGGAACATCACCCGAGGTGGGGACCAAAGGCAAGGATTTAAGGACACAGCCCCCCTGTATTCCGTTATGGCAGTGACCATGGGAACAACTACTTGTACAATTATTCTCCACTAGGCTGTGGACGCCAGAGGGTAGGAGCGGGGCCTGCTTGTGTTTCCCAGGCCTTGTAAAGCGCAGGGCTCATCACTGGTCTTCAATGCATGTCTGTGGAATGAATAAATGGCCCAGTGAACCCTGTGTGGAGTGGATGGGAAATAAAGCGAGCAAAGAAACTGGAGGCTGAGCTAGCAAGGGCCTCGAGTTCTAGGGCTTTTGGGGTCTGTGCTGCAGACCATGGTGACTCATTGGAAGTCTCTGTGTAGGGACAGGCATTGAAGCCAGGTTAAGCCACCACTTGGGATGCCTACATCTCACATTGGAGTCCAAATCCCAGCTACTCTGCACCTCAGTTCAGCTGCCTGTTAATGGGTACCCTGGGACGCATCAGAAAATGACTCAAGTGCTTGGATCCCTGTGGCCCACATGGGAGACCTGGATGGAGTTCCAGGCTCTTCACTTCAGTCTGGCTCAGCCCTGCCTATTGCAGGCATTGGGGGAGTAAACCAGCAGATGGATGATCGATCTCTCTCTCTCTCTCTCTCTCTCTCCCCTGTCGCTCTACCTTTTAAGTAAATAATAAACAATCATTTTTAAAAAGAAAGTCAGGACCAGCATTGTGGCATGGTGGGGTAAGCCACCACCTGCAATGGCTGGCAGCATTCCATATGAGCACCAGTTGGAGTCCCAACTGCTCCACTTCCACTTCAGCTCCCCTGAGATGGCCCGAGTGCTTGGACCCCTTCTTCCCAGGTGGGAGACCCGGATGGAGTTCCTGCCTCCTGGCTTCACCCTGGCCCAGCCCTGGCTGTTGCTGTCCTTCGTGGATGGAAGATCTATCTCTCTCCCCTCCCCTCTCCCTGTGTGTGTGTGAGTGTCTCTCTCTCTGTAACTGCGCTTTTCATAGAAACAAATAAATCTTTAGAAAACAAAGTCTCTGAGCAAGGCAGCCACACGAAGCCATCCACGTTTCAGGAAGAGAAAAACTCAGGATTGCCTGGGGTGACAAACGGAAGGCAGGAGGAGCTGAAATGGATTGGCCGGTGCCCTCCTCCAGGAGCAATGGCCTGGTCCTGCAGTCCCCGCCTGACCCTCCCAAGGCACTGCCCTAGAGTTGTGAGCTACATAGATGGGTCTCCAGCCACTCCCATACTCAAAGACATAACACACTGGAGCTGTTTCTGTCAGAACCAAAGAAATAGGGTTGCACGGGCAGGTTGAGAGCGATTTTTTATATGCATATATGTATGCCTGGGCACAGCCACCTGGAGTTAAGGAAAACGTTGCCTGTATCTACATTCCTTCCCCATTAACTCTTTCAGGACTTCAAGGTGTCATTTCATTCCTGGAAGAGCTAATTTTCCAAACATACCAGTGCCCTGACTTAATGACGGCATACTTTACTCTCGTGGAATATTTTACTCGCTCTGGCTCCACAAATGATAATGGCTATTACTAACACTGGTCCCAGTAACAGTCATAGCCATAAACATGTTGATAGCAAAGGAAGCTTAAAAGCACACAGGCTTCTGGGCCCTGTACTACAGGCTAATCAGGAAGGTTTCGGGTTTGTGTGTGCGTAGGTTTTTAAACTTTTTATCCTTAATCCCACCTTTATTGTGTGGGCGGAAATCCCCACTTGAGGGACCTTAGAGTCGTGTTATGGAGCCATTTCAAAAAGACTAAGGGATCAGGGGTACTGTCATCCCAGAAGCCCTGCAAAGTAAGGGCAGGTGTCCCACTCTAGATGGCTCTGTCCAATAGGAATATGACACGCAGCTTCAAGTTTGCTAGGAACCACCATGAACAATAAACAAACAAACTGACCAAGCAGAGGGGCCAGCATAGTGGTGCAATGATTTCAGCAACTGGCTGCGACACCAGCATCCCACATCAAAATGCTGGTTCAAGTTCTGGCTGCTCTGCTTCGGATCCAGCTCCCTGCTAAGGTGCCTGAGAAGGCAGTATAGGATGACCCAAGTACTTGGGCCCCTGTCACTCACATGGGAGACCCAGATGAGTTCCTAGCTCCTGACTTCAGCCTGGCCCAACGCTGGCCATTGTGACCATTTGGGAAGTGAACCAGCAGATGGAAGCGCTTTCTATCTGTGTGTGTGTGTGTGACTCTGCCTTTCAAATAAATAAATCTGAAAAAAAAAATTTAAAAAGAAACAGACAAAATGATCTTAAGAATATATTTGACCTAGTATATCCAAAATATTTTCATTTTGATATGCAATTAGCTTACAAATTATGAATGAGATATTTGCCCCGACTCTTAGAAATCTGGCATATGTTTGAGGTGTTGGTTTGAAGCAGCGGCAATCCCCATGCGGCCCTGGCTGTCCGGGGGGACAGGGCTGGCCGAGCCCCCATAGGAAGACAGCGATGTGTTATAATACCTGTGGAAAGCCCCTTTCTACAGGCATTCGGCACTGAGAGGCCAGGGAAGGGGCATGTCCGGTCCCTGCCCCGCCTGGGACCAGGGCAGGGGGATCAGCGCTCTTCTGGGAGAGAAGGGGCCACAGGGCCGAAGGTAGGGGGAAAGGGTGACCGGCCACGCTCCCTGTTGGGGAGAGCTCCTGCGCACTCCAGGGAGTCCAAGTCCCGCTGTGGGGACTCCCGGCCGCCCAGAATGAGCCACGACAAGCCCGGGCAGCTCCACGGAAGGAAGAGGCAGGCGAGCGGGGATTTGGTGGGGAAGGATTACCGACGGGGAGGCTTCCTTTGAGATGATCCTGGCTCCCCCCACCCTGGTTCATGCACGGGGCTTGCCGAGGAAGGAAGGCGCCCCCGCCACAGCGGGGAGAGACGCGTCAGCGGGAAGCGAGCAGAGCCACGGAACAACCCACGCAGGCACAGGCAGGGGCTGGGAGCCTCGGACCCCCGACGGCCCAAGGCACCGCCACCCCACCTCCCCTGCCCGTGTCCTGGCTCCACTTCCGGTCTCGGCGTGGTGGGAGGTGCGGCCGCTCCCCTCCAACTTTCACAGAGGAAATTCGAACAGCACACTGTACAAGGAGCCAAATTATGTCAGGCGGCCCTAAGTGATTAAATGTGACGGAGCGCTGGGTAACAGAGGGAGGCCGCCCCAGCCTGGCGCGGTGTATCATGAAGTGAATCAACTCCGAGACTCTGAGTAACGCAGGGCTGGGCCGCCGCAGCGGGCCGCAGGCTCCTGGGGACAGCCGGCATCGCTCCCAGGGTTCCGCAGGGCTTCGGAGAGGAAAGCCGCGCCCCAGGGCTCTGAGGAGCGGACCGTGGGGGCCAGAGCCCAAGATGGCGCAAGGTGTGGGCGTGGCCAGGGCCCGGCGCCTTCGGCTTCCTCCATGCCAGGGGCCCTCAATGCGCATGCGTGGCCGGCACTCGCGTCCACGTAGGTGCTGTCACACTGATTATCAAAGAAACGGTGTTTCTGGGCTTCAGTCATAATAGGACCACGTGACTGACTTCTTGAGAGCCCGCGGGAGGCGCCCAAGCCTGGCAGCCTGGGGGTCCCCACCGTGGCCTAGCGGAGGCCCAGCTGTGATGGTTTCTCACCCACGCCCCCGGCCAGATTGCCCGGAAGCCGCACATATGGTAAACAAAACAGTTGGGAAATGTGCTCATCCCGGGGCTGCCCCACTCGTTTCTCTCCCACAGAGAAAACGGCCCACTCCCGGAGCTCCTCGCCGCCCACCGGCCCGGAAGCTGGGACCGTCTGTGCAGACAGAATGTCCTCGCTCGGCGGCCAGCCCGCACGCCTGCGCACTGAGACCTGGCACGCTGCCAGCCCAGCCCGCACGCCTGCGCACTGAGACCCGGCACATGACCAGCCCAGCCCGCACGCCTGCGCACTGAGACCTGGCACACGCCCCGCCGCGACGGTGAGGCGTGAAGTCGGCCACGCAGGGCCGAGCGAGGCTTGCTCCCGGGAGCCGGGCCGACCTGGCAATTATTTTTTATGACACGGCATGGTTGATGATGATGGTTTCATTTCTGCTTATTACCTTCTGTTAAAAGCAGCTTGAGCAAGATGATGATGGGGGCATCTTCTTTGTGCCTCGGGAATCTACTCTCAGATTTTCAGAGAACTGTTGTTTTTCCTGGCCGTATTGTTATTACTGTTATTATTGTGTTTGTTATGGTTGTGGTGATGCCAAGTGCTGGTGGTCAAACAGCTCTTTTTATTAGCCATTGCTCACAACCCCACGGCGTGGAGGTAAACAGATACGGAGTGATGCCCGCTCGGGGCACGGAGAGGTCAAGGCACTGGCATCAAGTCTCTCCAGGGGCTAGGGATGCCAGAAGCTTCCCCACCCCCACCCCAGCCGTCTTGCCAGGGCACGTCTGGGGCACCGGGAGCAAGTGAATGCCAGCCCCACCTAGCTCCTGGTCCCGCCCTGGTGCCGTGTGCTGGGCTGAGCTGGTGGTGGAGTTTAGCCATGGGTCCCTAGTGCTCTTAGCTTTGGGGGCTGGCCTAGTGGAGACAGTTTAGGGACAGGCAGGATGGCCTGAGTGGGCTGCACCTCGAAATGAAGAGTCACTGCTTGGAACCACGAATGTGCGAGAGTCCTGAACGGGGGCTGAATCTCAGTTGGCTGTGGCCCCATGGCCCTCAGCATCACCTCCCTCAGGACGCTCAAGCCCAACACGTCGTCTGCATCCCCAAGCCAGAACGTGGATTCTCTGAGTGGCACGGCTCAGTCCCCCTGGGGGGAAGAATGGGGAGCAAGGAGGGACTTCGAATTATTTTTAAATAAATAATTTAATTCTGAAGTTCTAAAATACATGTTTATTGGAAAAAAAAAAAAAAAACCACAGAGAAGCTTGTAAAAGTCACAGGTAACTCCCTCCTCTCCATCACACTCCTTAGGAGAAACCACATTTGGTGTTCACGTGGGAGATTTGTTTCTGTACAAAATCAAGACATTTTATTTTGTGGCTATTATCCTTGACCCTATCCTCACCTTCCTTCTAATACCCAGTCAGTCATCAATTCCCATTGATGGGAATGTATGTTTCTCAAGTCTGTCCAGTCTTTCCATCCCTGCTCCAAGATCTTATCACCCTGCGCTTGGAGTGTCAGTGTTGGGTTGTGAAATGGACCAGGGCTCAGGAACTGGATGACTTGGGCTCAAGTCTTGTTTTCTTCACTGGGGTGGATGCCACCTTGCTTCAGCTTTAGCTTCTTTATCACCTCGAAGAGGATAATGGTGTCTACCGTTTGATGTTGATGCCAGCGAACCCAGGGCTGGCACGTAGTAAGTGCTTAATAAATGTCCACAGTTAATGTTCTCTCCCAGGTGGCCTCAGGAAGCGGCCTCCCTTCGGTTGCCTCCCAGTTATCCTGCACACCATGGTTAGATGATTCTTTCTTAAAACACTGCTTTTATTTCGATAGCCTCTCGCTCAAAAAACTTAAAAGGCTTCCCACCATAGATAGTACAATTACACAGCTTTCAACTCACACATCAGCTCCAGGGCATGGGTGGTGTGTACTTGAGAGCTGCTACTGGTCACGGTGGGCAATAGGGCTAGGTTAGATGAGCAATGCCTGTTATGGGGGCCGAGGTCGGGAGTAGCAGCATTCTCTTCTTATAGAATAAAGTCCAACACTGCCGCGTATCCCCTGCCCCTCTGTTGAGCCCTTCTGTTGAGACACACAGACCACAGAGCTGCTACCAGTGCTAACCTACCCCCAGATGTTGCCGCCGCTGGCTTACTCTCCTCCATCCAGTGCTCAAATGCCAGCACTCTTTTTTTTTTTTTTTTTTGACAGGCAGAGTGGACAGTGAGAGAGAGAGACAGGGAGAAAGGTCTTCTTTTTGCCCTTGGTTGATCCGATGGCAGGAGCCAGGTGCTTCTCCTGGTCTCCCATGGGGTGCAGGGCCCAAGCACTTGGGCCATCCTCCACTGCACTCCCGGGCCATAGCAGAGAGCTGGCCTGGAAGAGGGGCAACCGGGACAGAATCCGGTGCCCTGACCGGGACTAGAACCCGGTGTGCTAGTGCCGCAGGTGGAGGATTAGCCTACTGAGCCGCGGCACCGGCAAATGCCAGCACTCTTAATCATGCTGTTCCCTGGTCTCTGCCTTGCCCTCCAAGTCTCCCTGCAGTGATCCCATTCGTTTGTTTTCAGGTCTACTGTCTGTGTCCTGCACAGTGTCCAAGACCCTACAGACAGGAGCTTTCTCTTGTTCCTCAGTGAGTCCCTGGAGCAGAGAACTAAGCCTGGCACCCCTAGGAGTTTAGTGTCTTGCTCCTACGCCGCTCTTGCAGCATGGGGATTTCTTTCTTGAATTTCTTGAGTCCTGTCTTCCCAATCAGATCATGACTTGAAACCAGGAATGGGGTCTGATGTTTCCGGCTTCAGATACTCCAGCTCAGGGGCCAGCATTGTGGTGAAGCCACTGCCTGCAACACGGGCGTCCCATTTCAGACCACCTGCTTGGTACCCTGGCTGCTCTGATTCCAATCCCACTCCCTGTGTATGTGCCTGGAAAGCAGCAGCAGATGGCTCAAGTGCTTGTGTCCCTAGCACCCGTGTGGGAGACCAGGATGGAGTTCCGGGGCCCCTGGCTTCATCCTGGACCAGCCCTAGCCTTGGCGGCCATGTGGGGGAGTGAACCAGGGGATGGAAGATCATTTTCTGTTTTTCCCTCTCTCTCTGTCACTCTGCCTTTCAAAACATAAATCTTACAGGAAAAAAATTAAAGTATGCTCAGTAAAACCAGGATGGCTGACGTGGTTCCGTGACCTGCACCGCGCTCTGTGCTGACAGGCTGCGGCTGCACGTGGCTCCACCTGCCTTGTTCCGGGCCACTCTGTCCATGCTCCTGCCGGCTGTTTCTTTAGGGACCTGCTCCTTGGTAAATTTCAGAAAATTGCATGCTGCTGACGCACATGTCCCCAGAATCATCCCAAAGACGTACAGGTCATCTGTGCCATTTGCATCTTCACCTGCGTGGTTTTCAGCGTCTGTCTTGGCCTCCCGTGTGTGCAGGAATGAAGGCACCTAGAGAACTCACCCTGCAAAGGGACAGCACCGCCCGCAAGACCTCCACGAAACAACAGAATGATTAAGACAAACAGCTCCATCTCTCTCTCGCTCTCCTCTCTCTCTCTCTCTCTTTTTTTTTTTTTTTTTTTTTTTTGTGCCAATGTGGATGGATTTCCAAGGGAGAGATAATGGGAGATGATTAATTCTCCTTTGTGTAATACATTTTCATTGGCCATTTTTCTCCTCTAGACACATTGTTTTAGTGGACATTTTTTCGTAAGTTTATTTAGGTTTGAGATCACATAACATCAACATTCGAGAGCACATTCCGAAGGGAAAAATTCACATCCCACCACCCCGACCACTGCTTCCGCGTTTTCTTCTCCGTATTATTTCCTTCCAATCTTTCTATTATGCATGTTTCTTCACATAGTTATAATCAGACTTGTTTGAGAAAGATCAACATTTTACCGTTAAGGCTAATAATAAAAATGGAAGGAAGCACCAAGTAGTCTTAGTTTTTATAAGAATGTGTCCTTTTTTCCTCCAAATGCCTGTTTTTAATTGAGCAGAACCCAGAGGTATAAAGCATCAAGGAATAAAGGAACCGAAAGGCCTGGAAAAGGATACCCATAGGCTCACGGAAAGACACTGCACTTGTGCCTAGTTTAGGTAGGCTCCCAGGGGTAGCAAAAGACAAAGCCCCCCCCCCCCCCCCCCCGCCCCGGGTTCTCAAACTATTGGCTTGTTTGGGCTTTTTTAAAAAATAATGTCCTGTAGCAATTGTTTGGGATCTTTTTAAAAAAGATTTATTTATTTATTTTCAAAAGTCAGAGTTACACTGGGAGAGGAGAGGCAGAGAGAGAGAGAGAGAGGTCTTCCATCTGATGGCTCACTCCCCAATTGGCCGCAACGGTCGGAGCTGTGCCAATCCAAAGCCAGGAACCAGGAGCTTTTTCCAGGTCTCCCATGCGGGTGCAGGGGCCCAAAAACTTGAGCCATCTTCCACTGCTTTCCCAGGCCACAGCAGAGAGCTGGATCAGAAGAGGAGCAGCTGGGACTAGAACCGGTGCCCATATGGGATGCCGGCACTTCAGGCCAGGGCATTAACCTGCTGTGCCACAGCTCCGGCCCCTGTATGGGCTTTGAATGTTCAGAATACATGAGTAAACAGTCAAACCTTACTACTGGCAGGTTCCATATATGGCAATTCATCTGCTCACTAAAATTTATTTATAACCTCAAAATCAACACTTGTGGAGTTTGCCCAGTTATTAGCAGACAAGCATGTGTGCAAAGCAACAAAAAAAATGGAGTCACCCACCATGCACATTCTAGCTGAGGTTGAGCAGGGCCTGCTCGGCCTGTTTCAGCTCTCGTGCCATAAACAAGGGCCTTCGCAGGCTGTAGAGGGCCGTGCTGTCTGCGCTCTGTGCTTTCCATCAGCGGTGTCACTGAGGACAGTGACGAGAAAGTATAGTGCTGAGGCGCTGCCGAGTGCTCCTGAGAGCGAGAAGACTGCCGTGGGCTCCAAGAGAAAATACCAGGGTTACAGAAGCTTCCTGTAGGCACGAGCTGCCGTGCTGTCGGCCGTGAGATCCGTGCTAAGCAGTCGACAATATTTGGAGGACAAGGAATCTCTAAACAGAAACACATGGGAAACGAGGCTGTGGACTGATCAGTTGATGGAGATGGTGTGACCACAGGCCTCCCCCGGGAGCGATGCTTTGGTATTTGCTAATTCAGCAACATAACTACTGCAAAGAATGAGAAGCAATGGTACGCACGTAGTGTCCACGCACTTTTTTTTTTTTTTTTTTTTTTTTTTTTTGAGAGGGAGAGGGCTGTAACATTTATCAGCTTCTCAAAGGGGTACTAAGGAAGGTTCAGGCATTGCTTCAAACTCTATTGTAAGAAAACAGTGCTGGTCCTCTTGGGAAACCCAAGGCGTGAGCTCAGTGGCTGCTGGATCTGCCCAGAAGACCACACTGGCTGCCCGCTTAGTCTGTGCTCATCTCCAAGGAATGAACAAGGACCTCCTGGACCAAGTGGAATTAGTCATGCTTCCCGGACTTGATTTCGAGGGCACCCTTAACTGGCAAAGAGGCGTGGCATGTTCTAGAGCTGTAAGGAACCCAAGCATCCCAAACGTTATTCCAGGCATCCAGAGGGAATATCCTTTCAAAACTTTTTTCAACATATTTATTTTTATAGAAAGAGACAGACCGAGACTCTATCCACTGGTCCACTCCTTAAATGCCTGCAACAGTCGGGGCTGGGCCAGATTGAAGCCAGGAATTCAATGCAGATCTCCCACATGGTTGGCAGGGACCCAGGTATCTTAGCCATCACCTGCTGGCTCCCAGGGTCTGCACGCAGGAAAGATGGAATCAGAAGCCGATGGAACAGGATACAGGTGACACCCAGGGCACCTCAACTGCTACACCAAATGCCTTCCCCCAAATAGTCCTTGAATAAAGAAATGAAAAGAAATAATAACAGCTACTGTTCCCTGAATGCTTAGTAGGGACAACTTTTGTCACACATAACTCTTACAACCACTTCGGGAGGCAGGGGGCAACAAGACCCATTTAACAGATGGGAAAACAAAGGCACAAAGAGGTCAGCTGGGGAAACATGGCCAGGGTAGGAGGTGGGGCCGCAGCTGGAGCTTGGGTCCGCTCACTCCTAACCACCAGGCTAAGCCTGGGCTTGGCAGGTGGCTGGTGATCAGCTGCCCGCCTTGATTCTCTGCCCGAGTCCTTCGCCCAGGAAGGGCCCCAGCGTGTTGGGGCCGAGGTTCACGTTGCTAACGCCTGATCTGGGCACGCTTCTCAGAAGCCTGGCAGCTAAAGAAAGGCAGGGGGGGACGTGTACTGTCCTGCTCGTGATGGACTGTAGTCCTGCTCTCCCCACATCGCGGCCGGGCAGCAAATTCTAGGAGTTCCTAAACACAGGGGGCAAGTTCTAGGAGTTTCTAAAAATAGCTGTGGGCCCGTGCTTTGCTAGAAAAGGGGTTGTTGTGACCTTTCGCCTCAGGGCCCACTTCCCGAGGGTGACAATTTCACTGCCTCGCCTGACATTTGGTCTCTCTCACATGTGGCTGGTAGATCACACTTACAGGAAGTCGGAGAGAACCCCTGACTATTTTTTTGCTTTTCATTCTCTTTCTATTCTACTCCTCACCCTCTGTGACTTCTTGAGTTCTGAAGACTCTTCTCAAAGCTCTGTGCTAGGAGCCACGCCTTCAGTGTGTTCTGGGGGCCACGCGTGACAGGGAGGGAAAGGTGACCGCCAGGGGACAAGGGCCCGAGAGAGCCTGGGTCACTCTCTGCTGGCCCCCACTGCAGAAGCAGAGTCACCCCGGGATCCTGTCCCAGCCCTGAAGAAAGTCATTTATAGCAGCAGGTCTCCAGCTTCCTGTCTATAAAGCGAGGCAGTCACACTTAGCCACGGAGCAGAGGTGTTGTGGGGACTAATTAGGGCCATGGGTGCTTTGAAGGGACGCATGGCGGGCTTGCTATAGCCACGCGTTTTCTCCACGAGCGGGAGGCGTCCTGTCCACTCTCGGCTTCCCTGCTGCTGTCGCTCTCCTCAGGAGAGAGGAATGTCCTCACACTGAAGAGGCAGAGGCGACATGGGACCGGCACTCAGCGCGGAGCCCCAGACGCTTCCCCCAGGCAGAACAGGCCAGCTCAGCGTGTGTCCGGGTGGGAGGCGGTCAGGAGAGGCAGAGCCAGGCGAGGCTGGGCAGAGGCACAGCAGCCCAGCCCTCACGCGGCCTCTCCACTCCGAAATCCTGCGTGGGGGTGGGAGTGGGCATGGATGGAAGTGGGAGTGGCGTGGGGGTGTCGGAACCACGAGCCATGAAAGCAATGCTAAACTCGTCTCTCTGGCTGCTGGGAAAAGCTGGCTTTTCTCTCTCTCTCTCTTTTAAATATTTATTTATTTATTTGAAAGACTGTGTTACAGAGAGGCAGAGGCAGAGAGAGAAAGAGAGGTCTTCCATCTGCTGGTTCACTCCCCAGATGGCCAGAACAGCCGGAGCTGCACTGATCCGAAGCCAGGAGCCAGGAGCTTCTTCTGGATCTCCCACATGGGTGCAGGGACCCAAGGGCTTGGGTCATCTTCTACTGCTTTCCTAGGCCATAGCAGAGAGCTGGATCGGAAGTGGAGCAGCTGGGACTAGAACCAATGCCCATATGGGATGCCGGCACTGCAAGACAGCGGCCTTACCTGCTACGCCACAGTGCCGGCCCCTGGTTTTCTCTTTAGTGTGCATGGTTAGGGGGACACACTCAGATGCCCACCAAGATCCTGCTCCTCCAACAGCAAAGTGATCTTATCAAGACACCATGCCTGGCAAGAAATACCCAATCACATTCCTCACTATGCAAAAAATAAAAATAAAAATAAAAAATAAAAAAAAAAAATCCACAGAAACCAAAAGCAAGCAGCACAGTATCCCTGCCTTCCAAACATCTCTCGAGTTGTTCCTTCCAGCCTGCAAAAGGTCCCAGAATATTTGCTGCTTCTGTTGCAGCCTAGAAATGGAAGGACTGATGAGATCAGAGATTCTTGATGGGACTGCGGTCTCTAAACGCCAAAGAGCTCAAGAGCATGGGCTTGGAGCCAGGAAGACACAGTTTGCAGTTCGCCCAGGGCCACCAGGTACTAGCTGTGCATCTGCAGACAAGCCTCTTAACCTCTCTGTGTCTTAGCTTCCTTTCCATGTAAAATTGAGCTCCTGGGTTGCTCTGAGGGTACAATGAGAGGTTGTATGTAACAGTTCCGGGCACACTAAGTGTTTGATCCATATTAGCTTTGCTGAGCAAGGAAGAACACAATGTCTATAACAGGTGATGACGCCAGGAAAACCCAGAGGGAGTTTTGATTTTTCTGGGCCACTCTGGGCTTACTTTCCTCTTGACCTGTGGGTCTGCTGCTTCTGACTGGTCGGCGGACTCTCTCCCAGCTGTTGTGAATCTTCTGCCTTCTGCAGACACTCTAGAATTCTTCAAAAGCTCCTCAAAAGTCAGTGGAGGGGGCGGTATTGTGGCTCAGCAGGTTAAGCTGCCACTGGCAAAGCTGGCATTCCATATCAGAGCAGCAGTTCAAGTCCCGGCTGCTCCACTACTGATCCCGCTCCCTGCTAATGTGCCTGCCAAAGCAACAGAAGATGCCTGCATGTGCTTGGGCTCCTGCCACCCAGCTGGGAGACCAGGAGAGAGTTGCTGGCTCCTGGCTTTGGCCTGGCCCAGCCCTGGGTGTTGCAAACATTTGGGGAATAAACCAGCAGATACAAGATCTCTCTCTCCCCTCTCCCTGTCACTCTGCCTTTTAAATCAACCAATTAGTCCTGAAAAAAAAAAAGAAGAAAGAAAGAGAAGAAGTCAGTGGAAAGAATCAAATTTCTTGCTGTGCCATCTCCCCTGCCCCTGAGGGCAGGGTCATGGCGAAACAGGTGGGCAGCAGCGGTAGCAGCTCCAGCGGCTGCCGTGAACCAAGGGTCCAGGCGGAAGCAAGACAGGCCAGACTCCGAGGCTGTGTCTGGGGCTGCTCTGCTCTGAGCCCCAAGCCAGGCCTGGGCAGCGTACTGGCTGCACGTCTGAACATCAGTGTGTTTTGAAGGTGCAGTTTTTAAAAAACATAGCCACATCATAAACTTCCTACTTCAAAGAAGAAAGCCCAGTGCACCTCAGGCCACAGCAGCAGGCCACAGACTTGGTCTGTGCTCACTGTGTGGTGTCAGCCGAGACACACTGAAGGGCCCTTGAAAGGGTTTCTGAGGCTGTGAGTCTTATCATCACGCAGCAGGAGTCGGCCCGCCAAGGGAGAGTGCTCCCCGCACCCTCCTCCCTGCTGTAGGCTCAAGCCAAGGATCCCTTCCAGTCCCAGGCCCCACGGCTCTGCCTTTGACCCAGAACCAATGTGGAGGTTCTGCAGGGAACTAAACTGGTAGGTGAGAAACCCCCCATAGCATAGCAGAGAGCACTGAGCCTGGCAGTTAGGATGCTGGCCTGGACGCCTGCATCCTATGGTGAAGGCCTGCATTTCAGGCCCAGGGCTGCTTCCCTCTATTGCGCACCCTGGGAGGCAGCAGGTGAGGATTCAAGTGGCTGGGTCCCTGCTCCCCACATGGGAGGGCTGACTGAATTCCTTCCCGGCTGCTGGCTCCAGCCTGGACCAGCCCCAACCATTGTGGGCCTTTGGGAATAAACCAAGATGACATCTGTGTCCATCTCGCTCTCTGTCTCCCTCTCTCTATCAAAAAAAGAGAGGTTAATTGTCAATCCAAGGCAGAGTCTCCTGTTTGGAGAAGAGATGCAGTGCCCCACATTTGCTCACATGCTCATATTTATACAGACATAACAATGATTTCTTTTTTGATTTCTTTTTCTTTTCTATAATTTGCTTCCAAAGAAATTCCTGAAAACATTCAAGGAAGAAATTTGGGGAAATACAATGAAGTGGCAGAAGGAACATGAAACTACAAAGTACAAAGAACACGGAACCTCATGGTCTAGCCGTCGAGAACTGGGTGCTGACTTCCGGATGGCTATTGAGCGAGGAGCCACGCCAGAGAGCGCAAGACGCAGGCATCAGCCTCACCCTCCGTTGGCTGTGTCCTCACTGACTTCTCTGGACCCCCATTAAGTCATCTGTGAATGGGGGCGCGGGGAGGTGCATGGGTGGAGTCGAAGATCCTTGCGGCCCGAACGTCGGTCTACAGAATATCAGTTTCTAGGGTTACAAGTCTCAAGCAGGACGCGAACATCTCAATGCTAGCCAGAGATAGCACAGGTCGGCTGACGGTAGAGAAGCCAGAGGCTCCTGCAAGTGTTGGCTCTGCTCGGCCATTGGCAGGAGCCATCTAACGTGCCCTGGTGCATTCTTGCAGGTGTCTAGCGTCTCTCCGTTACCTTCGTAGGTGGCAGTGGGCACTGCTCCTCTTGGGACTCAAGAGAGCGAGGTGTACCCTGGCCCTGTCCCGAGAGTCTAGATGCCTTGGGGCCTCATGCAAGGCTTATGATATCCCTAAGCCTCATATGTCCCACCTGTAAAATGGGGAGAAGTAACGTCTGCCTTCCCTAGCCACCAGAGTCACGATATCAAGAGACCGAGTGGACACAGAAGCATTTAAAGGCAAAATAAATAAAGCCCAACGTATGCCAAAGCCATGATGATCCCGTGCCTAAGTAAGTCTGTCCACTCTGTGGAAAGTAGGCTGCGCTCTGGGCACCAGTCCCCGAATAGAGGGACGGCAGTGGAATCGCAGCCTTCAAGAACTCGAGTAAGCCGCAGTGAGCTTACTAAACAGGTGAATGGAAACGGAGAGGCAGTTTCAGACGCTGGCTTTCGGTAAACGGCAGCCGCACAGCCGCAGAGCAGGGCTGTGCTTTGAGAGCAGGTGGGAGACGAGGAGAGGAGGTTTCCTGGCCCCTGCCCTTCACCTTGGTCACTGACTCAGTGTGAAACAGCGCCTTCAGGGAGGAGGAGAGTTCTCATCCTGGTTCACAAATCAGCCTGCGGCCACAGTGGGGGCAGTGAGCCGAGTTCAGGGCCAAGGATGACTCAACAGCCTCCTCATCATTAATAACAATAATACTTGGCATTTATCTCGTTCTTTATGTTTTCCAAGGGCTTTGACAATCGTTCATTAGTTAACTAGGACTCACCGCCACCCCGCCGGGGCCTGCTGAGTGGAACAGACAACAGAGCCAGGCGGGACCTGCCTGTGCAGAGCTGCAGCCTGCGGGGCGAGGAGAGTGGGTTTGAACTCCCAGCGCCGTGTCTGGAAGGAGGCAGCGCAGAGAGCTGTGGGTATGCGCCTTGCAAAGGGTGTCGGGCACACAGGCAGGGACCTGGTCTGCTCATCCTGAGTGGGTAAGGATGGGACCTCCCTAGGGGCTCAGAGCTTCCCTGAAGGCAGACATCTCTGATCCCTACCTGTTAAGATTTTTAAGAAATGAGTTGCAGGGGCCGGCACTGTGGCACAGTGGGTAAAGCTGCCACCTGCAGTGCCGGCATCCCACATAGGTACCAGTTCAAATTCCAGCTGCTCCAGTTCCAATCCAGCTCCCTGCTAATGCACTTGGGAAAGCAGTGGAAGATGGCCCCATGTCCCCAGACCCCTGCACCCATGTGGGAGACCCAGCAGAAGCACCAGGCTTTGGCCTGGCCCAGCCCCAGCCATTGCAGCCATTTGGGGAGTGAACCAGCAGATGGAAGAGCTCTCACTCTCTCTGTCTCTCCCTCTATCTCTGCAACTCTTTCAAATAAAATAAAATCATCTTTAAAAAAAAAAAAAAAGAAGAGAGAGAAAAAGAAGAGGTTGCACCTGTGTCCTGAAGGTGGCATCGCCTGCTCTTTGGGCTGTTGGTGTATTTGGGGTTTGGAGCTGTTTATCCAACCTGCCCTGGCGGCCAGCGTCAGTAGGCGGGGTCAAATACACGCAGCAGCGGCGCTGATGCTGCTGGGGACAGCACCCGGTGAGATGAGCTGAGCTTTCTCTCCTCACCTGTCTCCCCAACTTTAAATTGTGGTGGGCAAAATCCAAGCAAGCACCTTGGACCATGTGAAGCAGCACAGCCCAGAAATGTGTGAAATGAGCCTGGTCGTGCCTTATTGTCGCGACCAGTGACATGGCCATCTGACAGCTGCTGTGCTTGGAGAGTGCAGACGAAGTCATAAGTCAAATCAGTGAGCAGAAGAAAGCGATGAGTCATCCTTCTACATGAGCGATCACAATACTTCTGAGGCTTCGCCACCTGTAACTTACAATTTACAGCCTCGTTAATGACAGGGTGAGCCTCCCTTATTGATCTCCAGACCTCTTAGTAAATTAAATGGCAGGTACACAAAGGGGTAAGGGACAGGCGTGTGGCCACGGCCACGGAACTGCTCTATTAGAATGAAGTTCCAATAAAGTCTACAGGTCTCTGGACTGCCCCCAAACTGCAGAGCCAAAGGCCTGGGGCTGGCGGGGTGCTTGGGGGCCAATTGTCTCATAGAGGTGGGGTACTCATAATCTGCTGAGGAGCCTTTGGTGTATGGCCCCCTTTGTGGCCTTGGGCTGCATCTTGTCAGATCTCAGCAACTAAAAGCCAGGCAAGGGCTTGGCTTAAACTTGGCTGGAAGACCCAGGAATGATAATAATAATTAACACAGCTCAACTTCCACTTGCTTTATAAACAATAATTAATGCACAGAGCAGCCCAATGGCATCTTGGTTGGGATTACGAGCCTTGTTTTGCAGACAGGGAAACTAAGGCCAAGAGGTTAGGTGACTTTTTCAAGGCCACACAGGGACTCGGTGTCACACCTGAAATTAAAAAATGGGCTTCCCTCTCTTCCAGTCTGAGGCTTGGATCACACCCGTGTGTGTCAACAAAGACTTAAGAGCGACAACCAAGTTACAGATGTTTGGCCAGGAGTTCAGGAAAGAAAAAAATGCTAGGTGGAGAGTGGCATTGACCTTCCAGTCCACATCAAGCCGGTCTCCTGTGGTTCTGGGCAGCTCTGACCCAGGCAGGAAGCGGCAGTGCTGTGTGCTTGGTGGGTAAGGAAAGACAGCCTTCCTAACAGCTGCAGCTTCGACGTCAGCGTCATCAGCCCGCTCACTTCCTCTTTGTGCCTCTTTCACTTTTGTAGTCTGATCTAAAGAGCTGATAGAATCGGCTCGCTGTCCAACTTCTTATATACTGAGACAGTTCCCTCACACCTTAACCACTGCCTGGGAACCAACTTTCCTTGCCCAGGTGTTGCTGGACTCTTATAAAATTTGCATTAATGTAAAATTCCAAATATTGCCTGTAAAATAATTCCTTTTTTAAAAAGACTTCTTTATTTGTTTGAAAGGCAGAGTTACCCTGCATTGTGGTCTGCTTTTTTACTTTAGTCTTACAATGATCTTATCTGTTTTTTATCCACATTATTTGACATAAGGTTTAGAGAGAAATATCATAGAAAGTCACAATAGTAGAATCTTCAAGAAAAGAAACATCCTATGGGCATCCAAGAGAAAATCTTGATGGGATGTTTTTGTCATGCTGGAAGGCCAAATTTTGAAAGAAAATAAAAGATTTTGACAGAAAAAAAAAAAGAAAGAAAGAAAGTCAGAGTTACAGAGAGACAGAGGGAGGGAGGGAGGGAGGGAGGGAGAGAGGGAGAGAGAGAGAGAGAGAGAGAGAGAGAGAGAGAGGTCTTCCATCCACTGATTCACTCCCTAGCTGGCTGCAACGGCCGGAGCTGTGCTAATCTGAAGTCAGGAATTTCTTCCAGGTCTCCTCTCCCATGCGGGTGCAGGGGCCCAAGGACTTGGGCCATCTTCTACTGCCCTCGCAGGCCGTAGCAGAGGGCTGGATCGGAAGTGGGGTAGTCAGCACTCTAACAAGCATCCATATGGCTGCACAAGGCAGCTTTACCTGCTATGCCACAGTGCCAGCCCTACCTGTAAAATAATTCAAAACAGCTTCATTTGAACTATGCCACTCATACTCACACATAGCTAATAACCTATCAGTTCCAACACAGAATAAACAAAATACAATTACCAAGCCAGGAAGGTAATTCTTTTTTCCAGGAAAATAATTTTTAGTGGAATTGTTAACAAAATAACCTTATTCTGTCCTCTTTTGGTTGTGGGGGACAGAAATTCCATTCAAACTGGCTTAGAGAACTCCACGGTAGCCTCAGGGGTGGCTGGAACTCTGTGAACAAATGTGATGTGGGCACGTGAGCCTCTCCATGGCTCAGCCAGGCCTCCTGTGGGAGGAGGGGGAGGTGGCTGCTCACCCCCAGCCCGACTAGAGGAGCAACCCTTCTTCAAGGGCCTCACAGGCACCAAGGCCTGGGGTCGACTGTGGGTGGCTCACGGCACCCAATACCGTCTCTGAGGTCCCAGGAGGTGACAGGACCTCTGAGGTGACAGGAGGGTGTGTCCCTCTTGTTCCTAGGCCTAGGTGACATGCTCACCCTTGGAGGCAGGCCATGGGGGTGGCCCATCACAGACCCCTGGGGTCGAGGATGGCAGAGAAGTCCGGGGTGTCATTTGTAAAATAAAGGGGGCAAGTGTGCAAGGCAAGCCAAATGACAGCCGTCTACTACCCTAGGTGCCGAAATTTGAAAGTCAACATTTAACCATACACACTAAGAAAATCCTCTTCTAATTGCTGTTTCTGTTCCCATTCGCAGAATTCTAGTGTGGCCCTTAATATTATTGGTAAGTGACAACACCAACTTTAGGAACTTCAAAGTGAAAGTCATTCTCCTACTAGTTTGTGTCTCCAGCTACTCAGAACAGTTGTGGTAATGGCCTTCGAGAATAGACTCTTTTTGAAGAAGATTTATTGGTTTGATTTGAAAGGCAGAGCGACAGAGGAAGTGGGGGGAGAGAGAGAAAGAGATCTTCCAAACACTGGTTCACTCCCTGAGTGGCGGCTGGGCCCGGCTGGAGCCAGGAGCCCAGCACCCCATCCGGGTCTTGCATGTGGAAGGCCGGGGCCGCAGCACCTGGGCCATCCTCTGTTGCCTTCCCAGGTGCCCTAGCACGGAGCTGGATCAAGAGTGGGACAGCAGGAGCTGCTGTTCTGATGTCATGGTTAGGCTGCTGCCTGCAATGTGGCATCCCATATGGCTGCTCCACTTCTGACCCAGCTCCTGCTGGTGTCTGTGGGAAAGCAGCAGACAATGGCCCAAGTCCTCGGGCCCAGTCCTGGCCTGGCCATTGTGGTCATTTGGGGAGCGAACCAGCAGATGGACGATCTCTCTCTCTCCCTGTTTCTGTAACTCTGCCTTTCAAATAAATAAAATCAATCTTAAAAAAGGAAAAAAAAAAGTGGGGCAGCCGGAACTTGAGCCAGTGCTCCAACATGGGTTGTCATAAACCTCAGTGCCAGGCCCGGGCGTGAGCCTGAGCTGTGTGAGGGGGCCAGGAGAGCGCATGCTGAGCCAGAAAGAGCCTCTTTATCAAAGAAATCTGGCCAACATCGCGGCCTGGCGCCTGCTGACTTGATGGAAGGCCTTCCCATAGAGTCCTGTGTCACTTAGTTTCTCAGAGGAGTGAAAGAAACCCTACAGCTCCGTGAAAACAAAGATGTAGGCAAGAGTGTCGGATGACAGCTAGAGGGGCGCGGGGCTGACTGAAATCGCAGCCGTGGGTCCAGACGCAAAGCCGAAAGCAGGCCAACTGACAGCGGCCCGGACACGGCGTTTGTGGGCTGAGCGCCTCTGTCCCTGCCTCCTCCTCCCTCACGAGTTCCCCAGGCCTCAGGGGTCACCCTTCCTTGAGGAAGCTGTGTTACTGTTCTCCTCCCCAGCCTCCCTCGCCTTCCAGGGACTCCCTGGGGGACGTGACCCTCTTCTCCAAACCCAGCCCTGCTGTGTCTCATCGTCCCTCCCTCCTGCTCCCCCTGTTTAGCACCTCGCTACCTCCAAGGAGCCCGCGTGAGACCAGGCTGAAGCTACACCCTTGGGACCCCTCTCTTTCCCAGGCCAGCTCCCGCTGTGCATTGCTACAACCAAAGCTCCTAACGTACCCAGCTTTCCTCACTCCCATCCTGTGGATGTGGAGGTGGCCTTTACCTACTTAGACAAAGGCAGGGCATTCCCCTTGTAAGAAGCAACCAGTTGGTCCCAGCAGATTCAGAGAAAACAGATGTATTGGATCACAGCACCACCACCCCCCATCTTCCTCCGCACATAGGATTGTAATTGCTCACCGCGTCTCAAGTAGCTGCACAGTTTCAACCCCTTCCAGGCCTCCTAACCCCACCTCCCTGGTCCCCCTCCATCGTCTGGGCTGGAGGCAGTCAGGGACCTGCTTAGGCCAGTGCCCTTGGACCTCTTTTGACCACAGACAGGAAGCCGTGATGACACCCTCCGGGAGGCACTCCCAATGTTCTCATTCTGTTGCATTGAAAACAGGAGGGGACTTCCAGAAGTTCGTGGGAAAAGGAGTCAGAAGATACACTTGGGGGCTGGTGTTCTGGTGCAATGGATTAAGCTGCCTCCTGCAATACTGGTATCCACACTGGAGCACCGGTTTGAGTCCCAGCTACTCTGCTACCGATCCAGCTCCCTGCTAATGTGCCTGGGAAGACAGCAAATTATGACCCAAGTACTTGGGACCCTGCCACCCATGTAGGGGACCTGGATAGGGTTCTGGGCCTCTGGCTTTGCCCTGGCCATTTAGGAAGCAAACCAATGGATGGAAGATCTCTCTCTCTCATCCTTTGTTTGTGTGTGTTTCTCCCTCTCTCCCTGCTACTCTGCTCCGCATTTCATACAAATAAGTAAGTTGTTTTGGTTTCTTTTTTTAAAAAAAAATATTTATTTATTTATTTGAAGGCATAATTACAGAGAGGCATAGGCGGGCTTTGGATCGGTGCAGCTCCGGCCGTTGTAGCCATTTGGGGAGTGAACCAACAGAAGGAAGACCTCTCTGTCTCTCCCTCTCACTGTAACTCTACCTCTCAAATAAATAAAAATCTTAAAAAAAATGTTTATGTCAGTGCAGAAACAATTTGAAACCCATGCATATGAGGGCTTTTCACATGCGTGGAAATGCATAATATGAAAATACTACGCATGGATTTCAAAATATTTGCACCAAAATAAGCTTATCCTGGGGCCGGCACTGTGGTGCAGTGGGTTAATGCCCTGGCCTGAAGCACTGGCATCCCATTTGGGAGCCGATTTGAGATTCGGCTGCTCCACTTCCAATCCAGCTCTCTGCTATGGCCTGGGAAAGCAGTGGAAGATGGCCCAAGTCCTTGGGTCCCTGAACCTGCATGGGAGACCTGGAAGAAGCTCCTGGCTTTGGATTGGCACAGCTCTGGCCGTTGTGGCCACCTGGGGAGTGAACCAGCAGACGGAAGACCTCTCTCTCTCTCTCTTTCTCTGCCTCTCCATCTCGCCTCTCTCTGTGTAACTCTGACTTGCAAATAAATAAATCAATAATTTTTTTTAAAAAAATAAGCTTATCCTTTAATTCCATTTCCCATGAACTGTTTGAAGTTCCCTCATGTTGTTGGAAATTATGTGCCCAGCCTACAGAACTGGATTAGAGATAAACTGAAATTTAGATACTCTTAGGAGAAAGAAATCTCAGAGAGGAAAAGGGTGCCGGGCCACCTCCCACCCCGTACCGTTTTCCTCTGTTCAGATGGGTGTCCCCCTGGTGTCGCATGTAGTAAAATAATGCCATGTTTATCATTTTAGCCATGTGTAAGTATCCGGTTCAGTGGTGTTCAGAGCATTCACAATGCTGTGTGACCACACACGGTAGCCCCAAGTTTTTCACCTTCCCCAACGGAAGCTCTGCACCGGCTAAATGATAACTTCCCCAGAGCCCCTTGGCTTTTTCCTTCGAAGCTTTCTTTCTACCTTCTGCCTCTGAATCTCTGTAGCTCTTATCAGCAGAATCACACCGTGGAGGCCTCACGATGTGACACAGTCTTTACCAGTGGCATTCGGGCTTCAAGTGACAACACCAACAACAGGGGCTGAAGGTGAATGGGGACCTTGGCGTGACTGCTGGAGACGTCCTCACGGTGGGAACCCCAGGCAGGAGATGACACAGCTTCAAGGGAGAGTCTGTAGCCAGAGCTGCTGTTTGATTTACACCCAGGCCCAGCGCCCAGCATGGGAGGGGCTCTCTGAGCGTGCCCAACCAGGGAGGGCCACCACAGGCTGCCTGCGCTCCCGTCCTGCTCCTCCCCAGCTCTGAATCACTCCTTCATCCCACTTGCGGGCAGCAGCCAGGGCGCAGAGCCCTGGGATGGGAAAAGCCGAATTCTGACAGCAGAGCGCTGTCCTGGCACTCCTGAGACCGAGCAGTGCAGGGCTACTGTTGGCCTCGCTGATCAGGAGACACGGAAGAGGGAGGCGGGGGAGGCGCCCACTGCCCTGTGTGACAGCTGGTGCCCTGGGTACCAGCTCTGTCGTGGACTCTGTGGTCTCAGGAGAAATGGCTCCTGCCCCCTGCACACCAGGAGTTCTTTGCCAGGCGCTTGATTTATGAATCGTGCCCTCACACGGTCTGTTCTCTGCTCTACACCCAGAGCCCCTGCCTTCCTCGGTCTCCCTGTCCATCACCCCTTGGTCTTTCTGCAGGCCACACAGTTGCACATGACCGCTTGCACACTCATCCTGGCTGTCCTCGCCCCTGGCTCCCGCGCACCCCACCCACCAAGGCTGTCCCCTCGCCCCAGGCTGTACTGGAGCAGAAACACAGTCCTCACTTGGGTTCCTGGGCATCTTTCCTTTCCAGCTGCTTCCTACGCCCACCCCGAGGCGCTGGCTCCTCCGGGCTCAGCAGCCTCTTCAGCCCCACCACCCCGCCCCTCCATGTCCTCTTTCACATCTCCAGTCTCTGCCTGGACAGTCCCCGGCTTCCCATATCCTCAAGTCTCCTTCAGCCATCCCAGCCCCTTGCAGCTCTTCAGAGACCTACATTTTCCCTTGTCACCGTATGCCAGTGTAGGGGCCTTTCCATACTCACTGGAGGAACACCATGGCCTCTCCAGGCGCCATCTGTCCATGGAACTGAGTTGTCCTCTACCCTCTCACCAACGCCCCACTTACATTCCAGGTGATGCGATGGGAGGAAATCCTGAGATGGACCCGAGGTTCCCTGTTCCTTCCTCCGCGGACGCACTCTGCAGGCGACATGGACTTCACTCCCATGGCTCGCTTGTATCATGGCCCAGCAGCCCTTTAGAAGGAGAGATTGTTTGGAGAGGGGGGGAGCTTCATGTCGTCATAATGCGGACCCCGTCCTATGACCACGGGGAATGGACTTCTATCACCACGAAAGGCCTGAACAGAGGTGATTTCCCTTCAGCGCCACCAGACAGGAACTCAGTGGGGCCAACTCTTGATTGCAACATTGTGATACCCCGAGCTGAGCACCCACCCGTGCTGCTCCCGACTCCTGACTCAGGCAACTGGGCACTAGTGAGCGGGCGTTGCCGTCAGCCACTAACTTGGAGGTCATTTGTTTGGCAGCAATGGAAACCTTGGGAGACACAGAGAGAGCTCTGATCTGCTGGTTCTCAAACCCCACAGTGGCTGAGACTGCGCCAGCGCACATGAGGACCGTCTGATTGCACACAGAAGGAGAGCCGGCCGTGGGCTCACTGTAATATAATACCTCCAAGGCGAAGAGGAATTTGGCCTCCCTGCCTTCAGGGGCTTCTAATCTGGTGCTCAGGCCAGCACAGAAAGAGCCTGATGCTGAGCAGTGGAAGAAACAGGAGGCTGGGTAAAGATCAAGAGAAGAGAAGTCCAATCCAACCAATGAAGTGAAGGGGCCAGCGCTGTGGCAGAAGAGCTTAAGCATCTGCCTGCAGCTCCAGCATCCCATATGGGCGCAGGTTCAAGTCCCGACTGCTCCATTTCCAATGCAGCTCTCTGCTGATGCCCTGGGAGATCAACAGAAGGATGGCCCAAGTCGCTAGGCCCCTGCACCTACATGGGAGACCCAGAAGAATCTCCTGGCTCCTGGCTTTGGATCAGCCCAGCTCTGGCTGTTTTAGCCACTTGGGGAGTGAACCAGCAGATGGAAGATCTCTCTCTCTGTCTCTCCCCCTCTCTGTCTGTAACTCTGCCTCTCAAGTAAACAAATAAATCTTAAAAAAAAGAGAGAACTTCATGGAGGAGGTGGCATGTGACAGGAGCCTTGAAGGCTAAGTAGGGTTTTATTTCAGGGAGGAAGGGAGGGGATTAAGAACAAGTTAGGGCCGGCGCCGTGGCTCAACAGGCTAATCCTCCACCTGCGGCACCGGCACACCGGGTTCTAGTCCCAGTCGGGGTGCCAGATTCTGTCCCGGTTGCCCCTCTTCCAGGCCAGCTCTCTGCTGTGGCCCGGGAGTGCAGTGGAGGATGGCCCAAGTGCTTGGGCCCTGCACCCCATGGGAGACCAGGAGAAGCACCTGGCTCCTGGCTTCGGATCCGTGCAGTGCGCCTGCCACAGCGCGCCGGCTGCAGCGGCCATTGGAGAGTGAACCAATGGAAAAGGAAGACCTTTCTCTCTGTCTCTCTCTCACTGTCCACTCTGCCTGTCAAAAAAAAAAAAAAAAAGTTAGAGAAGCAGTGTGTTGCTCAATAGCACAGGACATAGGAGATTTGAAGAACTCATCAGGGAGGTACAATGAGTTAGGACGGAAACAGATTCTCGGTACAGTGTGAAGCCTCCTGAACTGCAGGCAGTGATGTGTTTGGTGATTTGGCATGGAATGAGGAGCCATTGGAAATTTGGTGGCCAGGTCAGAACAGGGCAGGAGAAAGGTGAAGTTTGTGTAGGGTGGGTTACAGTAAAGGCAGCTAGGATATGGTGCTATTTGCAGGCCATGAGAGTAGGATTGACAAACATTTAATCAAAGTCTGCATTGTGGGGACAAAAAACAAAGGAGATGACATTCACAGTCACTGGGGAACATCAGACTTTTTTAAAATGTATTTATTTATTTGGAAAGTAGAGTTACAGAGAGAGAGAGAGAGAGAGCGATCTTCCATCTGCTGGTTAACTCTCCAAATGGCTGCAACAGCAGGATTTGGGCTGATCTGAAGCCAGGATCCAGGAGCTTCTTCTGGGTCTCCCACGTGGGTGCAGGACCCAAGGACTTGGGCCATCTTCTACTGCTTTTCCAGGCCATAGCAGAGAGCTGGATCGGAAGAGGAGCTGTTGAGACTTGAACCAGCATCTATATGGAATGCCAGCACTACAGGAGGCGCCTTTACCCACTACACCACAGTGCTGGCCCCGAAACACCAGGCTTTGAATGAACAACACAATGAACCTAACATCTGACACAGGGCCAGCCCTTGACCCAGCTTTCCTCCATTCATCCCAGTAGGCGATGGTGTCTCCTGTCTGCTTTGTCCAGACAACTGTACCAAGAACTGCCAGAAGGGCCCAGGCCGCCAGGGTGGAGGAGACAAGGATGGCTGCCATGCTGGGCTGTCAATGCGAAGACCTAGAAGAGAAGCACGGCTTAAGCACCACAGGCCTGAGAGGGAGAAGAATGCACCAGCTGCTGCCATAGGCTCTTTGGGGAAAAGCGACATGGAGTCCTCATTTTGCTTATCAGTAATGAATTTTAACAAAGAAGAGGAGTCCTTGAATTTCTCCTTTTTTCTTGGTATAAGATTTATTTTATTTACTTGAAAGGTAGAGTTACAGAGAGAGAGAGAGAGACAGAGACAGAGACAGAGAGAGCGAAAGAGAATCTTCCATCCACTGGTTCACTCCCCAAATGGCCCCAACAGCCAGAGCTGAACCAATCTGAAGCTAGGAACCAGGAGCTTCTTCCAGGTCTCCCACGCAGGTGCAGGGGCCAAGCACTTGAACCATCTTCTGTTGTCTTCCCAGATGCACTAGCAGGGAGCTGGATCAGAAGTGGAGCAGCTGGGATATGAACCCATGCCCATATAGGATACTGACATGGTAGGTGGTGGTTCAGCCATTTACGCCACAGCACCACCCCCAAATGTTTCCTCTAAGATACCAGTAAAACTGCACCCCACCCTGGCACCTGTGCGCACACACACACACACACACAGCCTCATGACTTTTACAACGGCAGACACAGAGTTATTCCTGTGAATGGTCAGTTGGCCTGTCCTTGACGGCTACTCAGTAGCCACACGCGAGTCCTCCGGGCTCCTCCTTGGACACTGGCTTCCTCTGCCTCCCTCCTGCCTGCCCACCCGGCGATCGTACAGGGTGAGAGGTATACAGCGCCGTCTTTGTTCAGCTACCAGCAGACGAGGGAAGGGCAGAGTGGGCCAGCAGGCTGTCCCTCCTTCCCCCTCGGGTCCGGGTAAGCACACATCTTCCACCCCCACTTTAAAGGCAGACAATTTGTTTTTATCATTTGCCAACACAGCTGAGGGTGATTATTAATTAATCAAAAACACGGACTTTTAACTTCCCACGCTCTCCCTAGAGATGCTGCAGCGACAGCTTGCATCTGGACTTCAGAGCTGTTTAGATAGAAGTGGGCACCACGCAGCAAAGAACTTGTTTTATTTTTTTTTCTCCCGGTTTATTCTTCTTAAAATGCAGCACTAGCTTCAACCCCACATAGCCAGTAAACTTGATTTTAAGGCGGTCTCATGTCGTGGGGCTGCTGTTGGTCTTTGTGTATAGCTCCCTTTGAAACCAGAAACGCTACGTCAGGATTTCACAGGAAGGAAAAGCAGTTCAGAGCGCGTGTTCTGTTCATCAAAAGCGCACCAGCAGTGTGCTTCCGGGAACAACGAAGCCCCATCGCCTTACTCCACTTGCAGGGTTCTGTTCTAGGGTCACCCTCAAACTCAAACTCTTAACGATGCCTACCTAACAGTTTCTGAGGGCCAGTTTGCAATGTTGCATTCGAGGGTTCCACACCACAAAGGATGATCCCATTTGGTTCGCTGAGGTTTTAGCCACTGAATCCTTTCTCCCCTCCTTAGAAGCTGGCGCTGGACCCTTCTGAACTTGACCTTCGCGGCCACACAGTGGTTCTTAGCATGAAAAGAAAGCGGAGGCAGCGGGAGTGCTTGCCTCCAATTAGACTTCAAAACTCAATAGCTGCTCTCTAGAGTAAGATGAATCCCACTCTGGCTTCAGCACCTGCCAGGGGATACGATAAGTGTGTGATGCCTTTGGGGGTTGCATACACTTTGATAAAAGATTTTAAGCTAAACTAGTGTAGGAGGAAGGCTTCACTTCCGCTTCAGGAGGGCCATATCACTAGTAACTCACATGTCCTCTGGAGGATATAGCAACCCAAACTTGGAAAAGAGAGCACAACAAGACCCCAAGGCCCGTCTTTCAGTAATTATGTTCCAGAAGCGCCCCATCTTCTGTACGCCAACTCCTACAGCTCTTTAGCTAGTGATCACACCATCCAGGCTTTTGTTTCTTCTCCAAGCCTTCCTGACACCTGTCTTTTTTCCCTTGGCACCAGTCATTAGCATCTCCAGTGGAGATGTGTAGAGGAAATAAAAGGAGATTACAAGCTCCTGTTGTGACAGTCTATTCACTTCTTGTCAACAGACAGAAGAGGAAGCTAATGGCCAAGATAAGTTTAGATAAGGTATGGGGGCTATTGACAAAATTCATTTATTCATGGTTACCTTCCCAATCAGCTAAGGATAATGGGAGGTTATCTTTATCACATATGTTTTCAGCAGAGTAAAATTCTTCAGTCATTTCTAAGAGCTGGTCAAAATAACAAGCTAAAACTACTCTAGCCATTTATACTTTGGTGACATAAAAGTGGTCTAGCAGATACCAACAGCAGAAAATTCACTCCATTGTTTGACACTCAGAAGCCAACTCCTTCTGGAAATTGAGAATCTTCTTATCTCAAGTTATTTAGGGTTAAAATGTAATTCAGTTGGGAAGGAGGGGGGCAGTGTTGTGGCGTAACAGGTTAAGCTGCCATCTGCAATGCCAGCATCCCATATGGATGCCAGTTCAAGTCCTGGCTGCTCCACTTCTGACCCAGCTCCCTACTGATGCACCTGGGAAGGCAGTGGAAGATGGCCTAATTCCTTTGGCTCCTGCACCCACATGGGAAACCCAGATGAAGCTCCTGGCTCCTGGCTTCAGCCTGGCCCAGCCCTGGCCATTGCGGCCATTTGCAGTCAACTAGCAGAAGGAAGATTTCTCTCTTTCTCTCTCTCTGCCTTTCACATAAATATAACAAATCTGTAGAAAAAAAAAAAGAATTAATTTGTGGGTTAATAAGTGTTCCTGGAAAACTTACAAGTCCTTTTGAGCTGGTGGGAAGAAGCAAACTGAATGGATAACTCAGGATCTTTCATTACTAGTAACACAGAATAACTGAAAGGAATTTAAGCTCCAAAGACTAACTTACTACAGCCGCATCAGCACCCAAGGGTGGGACAGAGACCTGGGCAGCTTTCAGGACTTTTGCTTCCCTCCCTGCCCTTTGTTTTTCTAATCTATCCATGCTCTTCCGTCCTCCTCTTTAGATTCTCCCTTGCCACTTGCCACTGCTTTTCCTCCCCATACACAGGGTCAGGAGACACAGCCAACATGGGATCCTAAACCTTCGCTTTTTTTTTTTTTTTAAGATTTTTAAAAATTCATTTGAAAGGCAGAGTTATAGAGAGAAGAGGGGGGAGAGAGAGAGAGAGAGAGATTGATTGATAGATTTCATCCTCTGGTTCACTCTCCAAATGGCCGCAACGACCAGGATTGGGCCAGGCCAAACCCAGAAACCATGAGCTTCTTCCAGGTCTCCCATGTGGCTGCAAGCGCCCAAGCACTTGGGCCATCTTCCACTGCTTTCCCAAGCACATTAGCAGGGAGCTGGATTGGAAGTGGAGCAGCTGGGACTTGACTGACATCCACATGGGATGCCAGCGGTGCTGCCCCTAAACCTTCACTTTTGCAAGGTCAACAGCAAAGATGACCATGGATTCAGAGATTAAAATTCCCCAGTGTTTGATTGGTTCAAATATCTGCCTATGGCCCAATCAGCTCCAATTTGAAAGGGTGGGATTATGAATGAGTCTGGATCTGGCTGCTGGGTCCTAGAAGGAGTGCTCAGAAAAAGAGTATGGGGGCTGTGGCAGGACCACAGGAACAATTATTAATCCAACAAAGAAAAGAGACTGGCTCACACGGAGAAAGAAAAGTAAAATCATTTAGTGCCAGTTACTATGAAGGCAAAAATCTGATTAGAATGAATGTAAAGGAATTAACCAAAATGGCCACCTTCTGTAGAAGAGGTGAATACCTTTAGGATGTGCATAAAATGGAACCCCTAACACAGCAATGGGAAAAAATGAAATATGGCTACACATTTCAACATCAATGCATCTCAAAAGTGTAATGCCAGGTGAAGAAAGCAAGCCAAAGCAGTGTGATGCCAACGCCGGCATTCCATTACGAGTGCTAGTTGGAGTCCTGGCTGCTCCACTCCTCATCCATCTGCTAACGTGGCTAGGAAGGCAGCAGAAGATGGCCCAAGTGCTTTCCAGCCATGGGGGAGACCCAGAGAAAGTTCCAGGCTCCTGGCTTCAGCTGGCCCAGCCTGTCACTGCGGCCATCTGGGGAGTGAACTAGTAAATCAAAGATCTCCCTCTATCTCTCCATCTCCTCCTTTCTCTTGGTAACTCTGCCTTTCAAATAAATAAATATATATTTTTTAAAGTCTGAACATTTCTTTTTCTTTTTTAAAAGATTTACTTATTTATTTGAGAGGTAGAGTTACAGACAGAGAAGAGAGAGAGAAAGAAAAAGTTCTTTCATTTCTGCTGGCTCACTCCCCAAAGGGCTGCAACAGGTAGAGCTGGGCTGATCCAAAGCCAGGAGCTTCTTCTGGGTCTCCCAAGTGGGTGCAGGGCCCAAGGAGTTGGGCCATCTTCCATTGCTTTTCCAGGTCATTAGCAAGGATCTGGATCAGAAGTGGGGCAGCTGGAATTCAAACCAGCGCCCATAAAGGATGCCAGTGCCACAGGCTGAGACTTAACCTAGCATGCATGCCACAGCGCCAGCCCTTCAAATAAATAAATCTTAAAAAAAAAAAAAAAAAAAAAGGAAGTCACATAGGACACATATTTGTGGCTGCAATCCAACTATACAGAAAAACAGGAGAACAATAGACTAAATTCAGGACAGGGTCATGTGACAAGTGGGAAAGGAAAACACAACCAGGAAAAAATGAAGAGAGTTTTCAAATGTTTTGGGAAGGTTCTGTGTATTAAGCTGAGGGTGCCTCTGGTGGCATTAGTTTTATTGTATTTAATCCATACTGGTGTGCTCTTTTTGGTTATATATTTTATAATCTTCTACAAACTTAATAAATGCCAGTAAGCTAGAGTTCCATTCAATGAAACCAGCTCTGTGGCCCGGGACAGCCACCTGAGTTGTGCTCACTTGGTTGGGGGCCACAGTCAGTAATTGTGCTTGGGAAATGATTTTCTGGTTTCTGGCCAGGAAAGTGTGTGGGTGGCTTGTCAGCCCTGTGGGCAGAAGAGTGCGTGAGGTGTAGCCGTGCTTTTCTTGGGTCTTTGGGCCTGATAGCGAGCCACAGCAAGTGCGCATCTCTGTTCCAGGCACAAACAATCCCACCATCTGCACTCAGTATTTCCACCCCAGAACAAATACAAACCGTTGGGCAGTGTCTTAAGACTAGCCATAGAGCTACCAGCTGACCTGGCAATTCTACTCCTAGGTGTACAGCCAAAATATTGAAAGCAGAGTCTGGAACACACTGGATCCTGGCACCATTATTCATAGGAGCTAAAAGGCAGAGCAATCCAAGTGAACACCAACAGATGCATGGATTAATGAAGTGTGGTATTTCCATATAGTGGAGGATGATACTCCCACCAGTTTGGATACGAGCTACAGCATGGGACATACCTTGGAGCCATTATGCTTGGTGAAACGCATGAGACACAGAAGGACAGACACTGTTCTTGTATAGTCTTTGAAACAAGAGCCAAAGATTGGCTTCGTTCCCGTAGAGCCCACGGATGCACTTTGTGGGGGGTAGTCAAAGGATCTGTGGGCAGGCACAAGTCCGTTCCCTACGCTGGGCCTGGATCAAGTCTTAATTAAAACTCTCCAGACAACATCAAGCAGTCGCCGATGTGTCCTTGAATTTTCCAGTCCCCAAACAAGGTGCTTAGAAAGAGTTAGGCTGTTTTTTCAATGACTTTATGGAGTGAACAGTGATTTGAACTGAGGAGAAACCCAAAGGGGAGGGGTCTGACGGGAGCTTCCCCTTGCTAGCAGAGGCCAGAGCCAGGACGGTTGTACAATGCACCCAGCCTCAGAGAGCAGTCCAACCAACCTGCAGGATTTTGTTCCCACCTTGTGGGGACCAGTGTCAGGGGCTCCTTCAATCCTGAGCAGGAGGGTCTTTCTTGTTTGTTGTTTTATATTTAAGATTTATGTATGTATTTATTTGAAAGGTAGATTGACAGCGAGAGAGAGAGAGAGACAGAGGCAGGCAGAATTTTTCCATTTGCTGGTTCAACTCCCCAAGAGGCTGCAACCTTGGGGTCAGGAGCCAGGCACTTCATCCAGGTCTCCCGCATGGGTGGCAGGGACCCAAATGATTGAGCCATTATCTTCCACTTTCCCAGGAGCCTGGATTGGAAGTGGAGCAGCCAGGACTCGAACCAGTGCTCCGATGTGGGATGCTGGTATTGCAAGCAGTGGCTTGATCCACTGTGCCACAACACCAGCTCCAGGAGGGTTCTTTTTAAGACACACCTGTGGCCTGAAGGTGTTCTACTGACTGACAAGCATTCCCTAGGGACAGGGTCTCTGCTACACTGAGTCCCAGAGCACAGTGGAGCCCACCAATTGGGCCCATACATTGGCCTGGTCTTTGTGGCCCCACCCAGGCCAGTGCACAGGGCCCGCAGGGTTGTCCTGTTTGGTGGTGATTGGCTGGGAATAGGCGCCCAGCTTCTCATCACTGGCTGAGTGTCCTGGCTCTCCTGCAGGTTCCACTGGACGGGCTCATCCCGATCCAGAACGCAGGTTCTCCTGCAGTCTCCAGGAAGCCTTGGGACAGACTGAGCTCATGTAAGCCCCCTTTGACCTCTCTGGAACGTTCTCTCAGCGTCTTTCTAGCTGAGCAGTGTCTGGCCGTCATCTTCAATTCTGCGTGGCTTTGCCCACAGGAGTTCTTAGCATCAGTTTTTATTCCTCAACGTTCTAACTTTAGCTTCTAGAATCCGCTGGCTCCTGCTCCGTGAGTAGCAGTAGTTGGCCCTGAGCCCGGGAGGCTCTTGCTTACCAACTTGTTTTCCTCAGTCTTGGTGTGCAGGGAAGAACATTGTTACTCACCGCGCCACTAAGGGGTTGTGTGCTTTGGCACCGATCATGGCACTGCTTTGGCCCTCAGTTTCCTCCCCTTAGCTCATCTAAGATGCATTTGTGCTCCCACATCTCGTTCTCTATGACGCCACCATTCTGGGGCTTCCCTGAAGTGCCTCAGTCATTCATCCCACGAATGTTAACTCAGCAGCTACCACGGGCCGACCTCTGTGCCGGGTCCGGGTCCAGGGGTAGCCTGTGATTGGGATGTGGCCATTGTTCTCAAGGCATTTATAGTTCAGTTGAACAAAAAAGTCACCAAGTTAAAAGAAAGGAACTGTTTATTAATTAAAGGTGAACTCAGTGGAGTAGGCTGGGACAATTTTAAGGTCACCTTGTCCTGATTCTCAAGGATCACTTCTCTTCATTGCCTGATGTCCAGTGTCTAGAAAATGGTCTTTTCATATATATTATATGGGTTTTTGTTGTTGTTGTTTTGTGGGAGTTATTTCACCTGGGAAGATAAATTTGATAACTCTTACTCCACATTGGCCAGAAGCAGAGGTCTCCCTGAATACTAAAAAAAAAAAAAAAAAAAAAAAAAAAAGGTTTTAAAAAATGTGTTTATTTGAGAGAGAGAGAGAGCTCCCAATCTATTGGCTTACTCCCCAAATGCCTGCAGGGGCTGGCACTGGGCCGGGCTGAAGCCGGGAGCCTGGAACTCTTTCCAGGTCTCCCATGTGGATGCTGGGGACCTCAGTACTTAAAGGCATTGCTGTCTCCTAGGGGCTGCTTTAGCAGGAAACTCAGGAGCCAGTGGACCTTGAACCCAGGGGCTCCAGGACACAGCAATCTCAACTGCTAGGTCAAATGCCCAGCTCCCATCAAACGTTTGCGATCATACATGTAAATGTATGAAATAATTGAAATATGAAATAATTGAGTATGAAATAATTGAGCCTGCACCCTCATATTTGTTTCTAAACTATACACATGGATACTTCTGAATATGTGCAATGAATATTAGTTGTATTCATTACTACTCCTATTAGCAATGAACAGTAAAATTTAATTTCTTTCTTGATTTTTAAAATTACAATGTAGATATGAATAGAGATTAATGTATGTTTCTTGCATTCCAGTAGATCATCTACATATTCACAAGTTCAATGCCAAAAGACTCAGGGAGTCCAGTTCCATGAACTTCCAAACTTGGTTGCAAAAGGTACCCAAGACACTTGGTCTGGGTGGAGTGTGCATGTAGTTCTAACGAGACTGTCAGGGACCACCACGTGCAGCGGGGTCAGTCACTGACTGTGCTGCTGGCATCCCACATCAGAGCTCCACTTCCCATCCTGCTCCCTGCGAATGCGCTTGGGGAAGCAGCAGGGGATGGTCCATGTACTTGGGTCCCTGCCACCCGTGTGGGAGACCCAAATAAAGTTCTAGGCTTCTGGTTTCTGCCTGGCCCAGCCATTTGGGGAGTGAACCAGGGGATGGAAGGTCTCTGTATCTCCCTGTCTCTCTGTCATTCAAATAAATAAATAAATCTTAAAACAAAAATAATAAGACAGGGTCCAGCATTGTGACACAGGGGGTTAAGCCACTGCCTATGATGCCAGCATCCTATTGAGCACCGGTTCCTGTCCTGGCTGCTCCACTTCAACACAGCTGCCTGCTAATGCACCTGGGAAAGCAGCAGAGGATGGCCCAAGTGCTTCGGCCCCTGCACCCATGGGGGAGACCCAGATGGTATTCCAAGCTCCTGGCTTTGGCCTGGCCTAGCCCTGGACATTGTGCCCATTTGAGGAGTGAACTAATGGATGGAGGATTGATCTCTCTCTCTCTGTAAATTTGCCTTCCAAATAAATAAATAAATCTTAAAAATAAAAGATTTTTTTTTTTTTAAAGAAATTGGCACACTTCGGCTGACATCAACCAAGCTAAGGTTTTATAAAAAATGTTCTTTACCTTGGTCAAGCCTTCTTTAAATGTCAAACACTCCATATATATTAAACGTATTCTCAGCTCTATACACTAGACAACATGCGGGACATGCCAGAGACCTCTGAATACAGATGCCTGCCCTGACTCAGCTGCGTTTGCTTTTCTCCCAGCTGGGTCATGAGTAGTGCCCCCATCGGTGGTGTCTCCGTCCACTTGGGGCCGCTGTGAGGGAACTCCCACAGACTGAGGGATAATTTCTAATGAACAGAAATTTATTTCTCCCAGTTCTGGAAGCTTGGGGGGCTGGCGACTGGTGAGGGCCTTCTTCCTGCACCAACCCCATGGTGACAGGACAAAGAGAGGGCAGGAGACAGAGAGCGAAAGGCGACAAAACCCTTCCTGTTCTAACCAACCACTAACTCACTGCAACTTCCACGCCCTCTCATCAATAGCGCTGCACTGGGGATGCGGCTCCCAGCACAAGCTGTTTGGAGAACACATTCAAACCCTAGCAGCTGGGTTTAACCACATGCCCCCCAAAGAGAAAGGCAGAGGGCACTAGGCTTAGGTCTTCACTTCCTTTCTTGGACTTGAGTCCTTGGCTACAGCAGGCAGTGGAGCCTGGAGCCCAGTCGCGTCCTGGAGCCCAGGCTGTAGGCTTGGTTTTTTTTCTCTGCCCCGCGGCAGCACGGGCCAAAGGTGCAGAGCAGCAGCGGCTGCTAGCAGTCAGACCGAACGCAAACTCGCCTCTCTCAGACCCTGCTCCGCACACGCGTGGCGCCAGTGCTTGCAATGAGAACACGTCTTGCTCTCTGAAACTGCCTGCCCAAAGGCCTGGCTCCCCGCGGCCTGGCGGACCCCTGCCCTGCCCTCTGCGCGCAACCTTGCAAACCTGCACCCAAGAACAGACTGTCCGAGCCTGCGAGTGTGAGGCTGGGGAGAGGAGGGGAGGGGCGTGTTCTGCTTGTGACTGGGACCCCGTGATTCACGGGGCTCGGGCGGTGTGGCTGTTTTGTGGATGAGGAGGCCGAGGGATGTCAGCACTAGCAACCCCCCCCCCCCGGGGCACTGTCCCTCACGCCAGCCCCCTCCACCCCGAAGACCCTCCCCGGTTCACGCTTTCGCAAAGAGAAGGTGTTTTGAGTGGCGCCCCGGTCACGCCCAGCCCCTCCCTGGCCCCACAGAATCCGACGACGTCCCCGGGGCTGCGGCCTCCATCTTCTGCCCTACCCTTGCTGCCTGCGGTGGTCAGGAGGCAGGGGGCACTGGCAGCGCTGCGCTCGGGCATCTGCGGGTGCGGGAGCCTCCATCCCGCACCCGCGGCTCAGGGGAGGAATGCGGGTTGCATGAACTCCAGGGGCGGCCGTGTCCTGTGGGAGACGGCGAGTCCCATGTTCCCACACTGTAAGTCATGATGACACCGTGAACAGCGCCTGGTGGGCGGGGGAAAGTGAAACAAAAAGAAGGGGGAACAGAAACCAAAGTGAGACCGGAAGAGGGATCGAGCAAGAGTGGGGGCCGGGGCGAGAGGAGAGGCTGCCTGGGGTAGCACCGGGAAGGGCGCCCAGGAGAAGGCAGACCACCAAGACGCCGGTGGGAGGGAGGAGATGAGAGGCAGCACACAGAAGGTGGGAGGAAATGGCAGGCAATCAATCCTGCCAACGCGAGCACCGACAGAGAATGTTGGAGGCTGGGTCCATGAGCGCCCATGGGTGCCCACAGCAAGCCCCTGACCTCTACTCCCTAACTAGGCTCAGGCAGAAAGGGCTCCTAACACTCTTAGAGGAGAAGAGCAAGGGGCAGAAGCAGAGAAACCCTTTCATGAGCAGGCTCTCTCCATGGGCTGGAGGGGTTTTGGTCTCAAGAAATTCACAACCTAGGGGAGGGGATAAGCTGTCCGTGCAGGAAATAGCTGCAGTTTTATCGGGGCTGTGCAAATGAACACAGTAAACGAACATTGGTTGAGAAAAAGCATGAATGAAAAACAGAAGTGAAATGCAGGAAGGTTTTCCCGGCTGGCACCATGGCTCAACAGCCTAATCCTCCGCCTGGATTCTGTCCCGGTTGCTCCTCTTCCAGGCCAGCTCTCTGCTGTGGCCCGGGAGGGCAGTGGAAGATGGCCCAAGTGCTTGGGTCCTGCACCTGCATGGGAGACCAGGAAAAGCGCCTGGCTCCTGCCTTTGGATCAGTGCAATGCGCTGGCCGCAGCGCGCCGGCTGTGGTGGCCATTGGAGGGTGAACCAACGGCAAAGGAAGACCTTTCTCTCTGTCTCTCTCTCTCACTGTCCACTCTGCCTGTCAGAAAAAAAAAAAAAAAAGGAAGGTTTTCCTGACACTGGCACTCGGGGAAATCAGATGGCAGGAATTAAGTTCCAGGATGTTGGTCAAATTGGATGAAGTTAAGACTGGACCCAGAGGGTCCAGTGCCTGGGCTTGATCTCAGCACAGCATAATTTTTTTTTTTTTTTTTTAATAAAAGCAAAGAGCAGGAGTCCCAGAATACAGGACAGGCCGCCAAGTCCAGTCTTCCAGGGGAGCTGGACCTACCCAGATAGGACAGTCAACACTTTGTTTTTTTAAATTGGTACCTCTAGCAGCCATAGCATTAAAAGGCCACTAGGCAAGACTGGTTAGATGGCTGTAGAGGAGGCCAGCTTGCTGGTGTGGAAGCAAGGCTGGTCTTAGTCTGTTGGTTTGGACAGAGACAGACGTTGGAAGACAGCTTGAGATCAAAGATCAGATGGGTAACTGTGGTTTGGAGGGAGGTCAGGTGGGGGGGGGAGACTGGTTGCCTGTGTGTGTGTCCAAAAGGCAAGGGCATTCACCTTGCAGTGGAGAAAAGTGGACAGTGGAGCTGATGGTACTTATGACTGACATTCACTAAGTACAAACTGTGCATCAAACGTAGTTGTAAGCGCTTTACCAACGTGAGTTTATATGATCCTCACTACCACCTCATGAAGTATTCCTTAGTGTTATTTGCATTTTATACTCAAGGAAACCTGCACACAGAGAGATGAAGCAATTACATAAACGTCAGCCCAGGACTGCAAATTCCACAATACTCTCTTCTCTGAAGACATGGAAAATGTGAGGTCTGTTTCTTTTTTCTTTTTAAAGACTTATTTATATATTTTGAAAGGCAGAGTGAGAGAGAGGCAGAGGGAGAGAGAGAGAGAGAGATCTTTCATCTGCTGGTTCTTTCCTCAAATGGCCTCAACAGTCAGGCTCCTCAAATGGCCGAAGCCAGGAGCCCAGGTCTCTATCCAGGTCTCTATTCTAAGTGGCAGGGGCCCAAGCACTCGGGCCACCTTCTGCTGCTTTCCCAGGCGCATTAGCAGGCAGCTGGACGGGAAGTGGAGCAGCCAGGGCTTACACCGGTGTTCTGACATGGCATGCTGGTGACACTGGTGCTGGGCCAGTCTCTCTTGACCTGCAGTGTGCTATCTAACCTGCTCGGAGAAATGCTGTAGATAATGATGCCTTGTGAAGAGACTGTGTTGTCGTGATGGGAGTACTAGCCTTATCATTAAGGAAATGCTTTTTCCAGAAAGACTAAGTGCAGGCTCACCTTCTCAGGCAGTACCCCAGGCAGTACTTGAAGAAGCTGTGTGCAGACTCACCCACCAAAGACCCCTCCAGGTGTTCATAACAGACAGTAACACCCAGGCAGTCCTCTGTCGAGAGAAGGAAGGTCTCCTTCTGATACTGCCTTGTGACTTGTGCAAGGTCTCATTTTTTACAACGCTGTCCCGCACTGGGGAGAAGAGCCAGGTTCTTGGCCTCCCGGAAACCTCTCCCACAAGGACAAAACCAGAGGACCCAGGCGTCTCCGAAACAGGGTTTTGGCCCTGGGAGGCGACAGATAGAGAACTAGATAGCGACTACATCTGTTTTCACAGGAGCTTGTTGTTCTCTGAACTAACTGCTATAAAAACGACATGAAACTAGCCACACACTGGTTTTGGTTCTTGTGACTAAATCAAGGAATGGCATGATGGTGCTGTGTCATTAGAAATGAAACCAGTTCTTAAACAAGAGAAGAGGGTCGACATTTTAATAACTGAACAATTTCATAGAAAAAAAAAAATCAAAGCTGAAACTTCGACACCCCAGCCCTGAACACCTGCTCCTCAGTGTTGACTCTGAACCAGTGAAACTTCTTTCTGGCAGTACGGACCTGGGATGGGCCCTGACTTGCCCAGCAGCCGTGGTGGCCAGGGAGCCGGCCTTCCTTGTGCTGCCCTTGCCTGGAAACCTGGGCTCGGTCTTGGCTTCGGCACCACCGATTGTACTGGGCACTTTCAGAAAATGCAACAAACAGCACCTCACGTTTCATTTCGAGTTTTTTTCAAATCGATGATCTTAGATACTTTGACATCACTGTAATAAAGGAATTTGAGCGTCCCTGAGGTCTTATCACCCATAGATTTTCAGATGAAGAGACTGGGACCTGAAGCAGGCAGAGCCAAGGTTCTGAGCTCAAGTTTTCTCAGCAGCACTGGCTTGGCCTCAGTTTGGCCTTTGTAGGTTTCCTTGCCAGCACTTCCCCCCCATGTCCTTCCTGCTTCCTCGCCTTTCCGAGCAGGCCGAGGGACCGGCTCCCACGGTGGGCCCTGCTGTGCTTTGGTTATCGGAGAACCCTTACCTGGCCAGGTGAATGGCTCAGGGGCGCACGTGTGGCCTGATCCCCAGCAACGAGGTCTGAGGAAATGTCGCCAGGCCTTCTAGCAACGAGTTTTCTCAGTTCGCCATCGCACCAGAGGGGAATACGCCTCTTTCCCTAGAGGGTTTCTTGGGAAATATGAAGTCCAACATTCCCCCCAGCCCTTTGCACCACCAGGAGAAAAATCAGGCTGCTGCCAGAGCCAGCACACAGAAGAGGCGGTGCTTATGCGTAAAACAAACCTGGCACTGGTACCTCGATGCAGGTGTAAAGTCTGAAGCACGCTCCAGAGCTCTTTTGTTTTTGGATTTGTTTCATTTTATTCTATTATTATTAATTATTTTTGAAAGGGCACAGTAACAAAGAGAGAGGGAGAGAGAGACACAGAGATCTTCCATCCATTGGTTTATTCCTCAAATGCCTGGGGCTGGGCCAGGTTGGAGCCAGGAGCCAGAAAATCCATCCAGGACTCAAGTACAGGAGGCCATCATCCACTGCCTTCCCAGGCACACTAGCAGAAAGCTGGATGAGAAGTGGAGCAGCTGCTGGGGCCGGTCTTGTGGAGCAGCAGGTTAAGCCGCCACGGTCTGCAAGGTGGACATCCCATATGGCAGTGGTTCAAGTCCTGGCCATTCCACTTCCAAACCAGCTCCCTGCGAATGTACCTCAGCAAGCAGCAGAAGATGATCCAAGTATTTGGGTCCCTGAACCCACATGGGGGACCCAGAAGAAGCTCTTGGCTCCTGGCTTTGGCCTGGCCCAGCTCTAGCCATTGTGAGGATTTGGGAAGTGAACCAGTGGATGAAAGACTCTCTCTCTCTCTCTCTCTAACTCTGCCTTTCAAATAAATAAATAAAACTCTTAAAAAAAAAAAAAGAAATGGATCAGCTGCAACTCTAATAGGTTCTCTGATATGGGATGCTGGTGTGGCAGGTGGCAGCTTAACCTGCTGTGCCACAACACGGGCCCAAAGCTCCCAGAGCTTTCAGGCCGTGAGCCAATGTGATCCATGGATGTGCTTAAGCCACTCTGCATTTGCTTTTCCAACATGTTGAAATTCTTAACGAGTGCAGACGCTGCTGATGCCACTTCCAGTAACATATTCTGGTTGGCTTGCTTGGGCTTCTCAATCAATAGCACAAAACAGACTTGATCAAAATGACCAATCCTTCAAAATGCATCAGCATTTCTGGGGCACACCCCTGCCTGGTGCCTGACTATGGAGAGAGAATTCAAGTTTTCCGCCTCTGAGCTTTGGCCTCTTTAGTTTCCTGCTCCATCCTGGCTCGGTCTAGGCTGTCCCCCCCGTGACAAGGGGATGGGTGCACTTTGCTGAGGGAACCAGCAAAGTAGTGGGCAGCCAGCTGTAGGACACAGACATCATTCAGGCCAAGAAAAATAGTGTCAGGAAAGGATTTTGCCACTTTATGTTTTGAATGCAACGTAAAATGTGGCAGAAGAAGGTTCTCTGAACACAACCGCATACACAATGACCCCACTGGCTCCCTGTCAGACTGCTGACCCCCAGGGAGTTTGGCGATCATTCCGAGGCTCTCCCTTTGCTGCTGGCAGACCCTCACAGAGGAGAGATTGCCCCTCAAAGATCCATGTGAAGTCATACGGCTTTGACAATCTGGGAGGAGAACTGGCTTTTGAGATTCTACTCAATCTCGGTTTCTCTTGAAGAATTCTGTTATTTCTACTTCTGGCCAGTATGACTAAGCACAGGGGTAGAAACACAGAGGGAGAAACCTGCTGCCTCATCCCACAGTGAGCAGGGCAGCAGGAGTGAGCGCGCTGGGGCTCCAGGCTGTGGGAAGCTCCTTCCTCCTCCTCCTCCTGCCTCTCCCACACACCCAGTCCAGCGGCCAGACTCCCCGGGGGGCCAGATAGGTCTTCACTGGTCCCAGGCTCCCCCGGATGGTGCGGCTGTGCAGTTGATCCACTATCTTAAGGCTGCTGTGTTCCAGGCATTGTTGCAGCAGTAAGTTGCAGGGAGAGTAAGACTGACAATGAGATGTAGCTGTGCATTGCACTGGCTCTCGCCGCTTGGACCGCCCTCAGACTGCCCCTACTTCCCCTTCCGCTCGCCCCTCTGCAGCCCCAACGACCTCCTCCACACTGCACTACTTCCCCGTTTCAGACTCTGCTGTGGCTTCCAATCCCTCGCCCCAGGGCGGCTCCTCCAAGCGCACTGGCCGCCTTTCGGCTCCACAAGTGGCTTAAAGCTGTGTCTCTTTAAAGAGCTCTCAGTCTGCTCTTATTTCTGCCCCAGACAGTGGCTGTCACTTTTTTTTTTTTTTTAACCATAAACCCCATTAAGAAATGCATCTTCTCTCATGAGTGACCCAGTAAACACATCAACACATTACCCTTACATAAAGGACAAGAATGTTTTACAAGATATCACTTCTGGTATTTTCTGTCTCTTTTTTTAAAGAGTCCCGGCCCACTAGCCTGCAGGCTGGAAGCACTCCTCCCTCCGCTCTTTGCAGGCCTGCTGCTTTCCATTGCTCAGCTTCTACGGAAAAGCTGGCCGCTCCCAGGGCCTTGCTCCCCGCACCTGATCTGACCCAGGACCTGCTGAGCGTGATTTTGAATCTCCGGTCATTGTCCCTTCCCTTCAGAGAATGTATCGGAGTTGTAATTATGTATTTCTCTTTTAGGGACTCACTGTCTCTCTGACAAACCACACTTAGCTGTGGAAGGCAGAGACTTTGCTTTGCCCCCTAGTGTACGTCTAGCATCTGATTCCACGATTAGCAGTAGACTAGAACACAAATAAATAGTGATTGGCCGATGGACTGGGTAAGGGGCTGGGTGAGTATCTGATGCTGAGGCCTGGGTTTGAAAAGAAGTTTCCCAAGGCCGGCGCTGTGGCAGAGCGTGAAGAGGCACTGCCTGCAATGGTGGCATCCCATATGAGCTCTGGATCCAACTCAGGCTCCTCTACTTCCAATCCAGCTCCCTGCTAATGCACCTGGGAGAAGCAGTGGGAGATGGCCATGAGCTTGGGCCCCTGTACCCAGGTGGGTGACCTGGCTGAAGCTCCGGGCTCCTGACTTCAGCCTGGCCCAGCCTGGCCATTGTGGCCCCCTGGGGAGTAGATCAGCAGATGGAAGCATTCTTTCTCTCATTCTCTCTCTCTCTCTCTTGCTTTGATTTTCAAAAAAATAAGAAAACCAAGTCTCTCCAATATAAGGTATCTGGGTTCTTTGGAGAAAAATCTGATTCTAGGACCCAGACTAGAGATTTACTGGAAATGCCAGAAAGCAAGGAAGTGCTCAAAATATGAAAGGACACAGGCACGGCCGAGTGGCAAGGGAGCCAGCGGGGAAGTGCCCAGTGGCCAAAGCTGTAACAACCTGAACAATGAAGTCAACAACCTACTATCTGATTATCACCCCAAACATCACATCAATTTCCATGAGAGCTCATGAAGGTATAAATCAATGATTTTTAAAATAAATCACTAGGGGAAGAGACACACCTCCTTTATGGAAGAAAGTCACATAATTTATATGGATATCACCCTCTAGGAAGCGAGTTTACTCCTCACCATCCCACAAGGATCCCCTGGTGGGGAGGAAGTGCTGTACTTGGTGCTTCCATGGGGCAAAGGGGAGCCAGGTGACTGCATCGACGGGAGACCTGGCAAGCAGTGCCTGGGCCCGGTGCTCGAGGTTGCCTGCACCAGCGAGGTCACGTGGACGGCATGGGCCCCTCCCCACCATGTGGAGTAGGGGGCAGGGCGCTCTGCCTCTGCGGCCTTCCTGCCAGTAACCTGGAAGCCCAGCACAACAAGGAACCAGCATCAGAAAACTCAAGCAGGGGGACATTACCCAGGATGCCTGACTAGTGCTCTCCGAGTCTGTCAATACGTGACGGGAGACAACTGGGAATGGACATAGGACAGAGGGATTGAGGACACACGACCCCAACATCCTAGGTGGGCCCATGGGGCAGTAAAAGAAACTTAAGGGAAAAACTAAGGAACTCAGAATGAAAGATGGCCCTGTGTTAACAGTACTGTACCGACATTGGTTCACTGTTGTAACAAACACAGTGTAATAGTGGGAAATGCTGGCAACATGGGGACCTGGGTAGGGTATGGTGACTCTCTTCTATACTATCTTCGTAACTTCTCTGTGAATCTGAAACTGTTCTAGAATTAAAAGCTTACCTTTACAGTGGTTGGTATTGTGGCGTGGTGGGTTAAGTCATCTCTTAATGACACTGGCATCCCATATGATCTCTGGTTCCAGTTCAGGCTTCTCCACTTCCAATCCAGCTCCCTGCTAATGCATCTGGGAAAGCAGCAACAGATGGCTCAAGTGCTTGGGCCTCTGCACCCATAGGGGAGACTCAGATGGAGATCCTGTCTCCTGGCTTTGGTCTGGTCCGGCCCAGCTGTTTGGGGAGTAAACCAACTGATGGAAGATTCTCTGTTTCTCTCTCTCTCCCTCTCCCTCTCTGTAACTCTGCCTTTCAAATAAATAAATCTTTTTTTTTTTTTTTTGACAGGCAGAGTGGACAGTAGAGGGAGACAGAGAGAAAGGTCTTCCTTTTGCCATTGGTTCACCCTCCAATGGCCGCCGCGGTAGGCACGCTGCAGCTGGCGCACCACGCTGTTCCGATGGCAGGAGCCAGGTGCTTCTCCTGGTCTCCCATGGGGTGCAGGGCCCAAGGACTTGGGCCATCCTCCACTGCACTCCCTGGCCACAGCAGAGAGCTGGCCTGGAAGAGGGGCAACTGGGACAGGATCGGTGCCCTGACCGGAACTAGAACCCGGTGTGCTGGCGCCGCAAGGCGGAGGATTAGCCTGTTGAGCCGCGGCGCCGGCCAAATAAATAAATCTTTAAATAAAAAAACAAGTTTAACTTTACAGAAAAAGGTTAGCCTTATGGCTAAGAGCAGGGCCTTCATTGAGGCCATTTTATAGAACATCCACACAGCACTTCAAATCCTACTGGGGGTGCAAAGACACAGAACAACACTTGGAAGACGAGTGGATGCACATGGATGGGCAAAGACATCCATGCTGGGGAAAATCATGAGCAAAGCCTGGAAGTTCACAGGTCGATGAGACAGAAACGGGGAGGGGTACAAAGGAAAGTGCTGGCAGGAATGAGGCAGGGGCTGGCACTGTGGCGTAGCGGGTAAAGATGCTGCCTGCATTGCCAGCATCCCATATGGGCACTGGCTTGTGTCCCGGCTGCTCCACTTCCGACCCAGCTCTCTGCTATGGCCTGGGAAAGCAGTAGAAGACGGCTCAAGTGCTTGGGCCCCTGCACCTGTGTGGGGAGACCCAGAAGAAGCTCCTGGCTCCTGGCTTTGGATTGGCGTAGCTCCAACCATTGTGGCCAATTCAGGAGTGAGACAGCAGATGGAAGACCTCTCTCTCCCTCTTTCTCTCTCTGCACCTCTGCCTCTCTGTAACTCTGCCTTTCAAATAAATAAATAAATCCCTAAAAAAAAAAAAAAAAAAAAAAAGAATGAGGCAGACAAGGACTGACACGTTTCAGTGTGGCACAATCAGACATCCCCCACTGGATGGAAGCTCTGGGAAGGCAGGCACTTTGTCTTCTCTTTTTAAAAAAAAATTTTTTTATTGGGTCGGTACTGTGGCATAGTAGATTAAACCTCTGCCACATGGGTGCCAGTTTGAGTCCTGGCTGCTCCACTTTTGACCCAGCTCCCTGCTAATGGCCTGGGAAAGCAGTGGAAGATGGCCCTAGTGCTTGGGTCCCGGCACTCACATGGGAGACCTGAAAGAAGCTCCTGGCTCCTGGCTTTGGATGGGCCCAGCTCTGGCCATTGCAGCCATTTGGGGGAGTGAACCAGAGGATGAAGAGCTCTCTCTCTCTCTCTCTCTGTCTGTAACTCTTCCTCTCAAATAAATAAATACATCTTTAAAAATTTTTCATTTTGGCCGGCGCTGTGGCTTAACAGGCTAATCCTCCGCCTTGCGGCGTCAGCACACTGGGTTCTAGTCCCGGTTGGGGCGCCAGATTCTATCCCGGTTGCCCCTCTTCCAGGCCAGCTCTCTGCTATGGCCCGGGAAGGCAGTGGAGGATGGCCCAAGTGCTTGGGCCCTGCATCCGCATGGGAAACCAGGAGAAGCACCTGGCTCCTGGCTTTGGATCGGCATGATATGCCGGCCGCAGCGGCCATTGGAGGGTGAACCAACAGCAAAAAGGAAGACCTTTCTCTCTGTCTCTCTCTCTCTCTCTCACTATCCACTCTGCCTGTCCAAAAAAAAAAAAAAAAATTTTTTTTTTTTTTTTTTCATTTTATTTGGAAGGCAGAAAGAGAGAGAGAGAGAGAGTGCTCACATCCGCTGGTTTACTCCCCAAATGCCTGCAACAGCTGGGCCAGGCCAAACCTGGCAGCCAGAAACCTAATTCAGGTCTCCCATGTGAGTGGAAGAGACCACATAACTGGAGTCATCCTGGGTGCTGCCCAGACTCGGCATTAGCAGGAAGCTGGAACCTGAAGCAGTCCGGTCTCATGCCTAAGTGCTCTTACCCGAAACAGGTGTTCCATGTGGCAGCTTAACTGCTCCACCAAGTGCCCACCCCAACTTTTCATCATATTTCTAGTGCCTCGAACTGAGCCTGGCAAGGCATATTTAAAAATGTGTGCTGAGTACATGAGCGATGGGATCCACAGTCAAGGAGTGTCTCCTGGAATGCCAGCTGGCACTCTGGAACCACTGTGGTTAAGTCAGGCCTCCCAGATGCCTGCTGGGCCTGCATGATTATCAATCTTGTGGAAAGTTCGCAGATGTCAACATGGGCTGTGAATGGCCCTAACGTTCATCCCCAGGCATGGAAGTGCCAGTCCTAGTAGCTCTGTTTTAGTGTCCTGGAAGACCCAGCAGGGGCTCCTAGCAGTGGGTCTGGACAAGTTGGGGGGGGGGCTTAAAAGCCTTCCGTGTAGCCCCCCAACATGTAAGGACACAGTTTTCCAGGGGTGGGGACCATTTGGATCTTTATGACATCCTGCGTGGGCCAAAGTTATCAACTTATAAAAATGAACCTGTCACAGAGATATTGAACTTCGTGTCCTGCCTGGGACTGCCTTGGCAGGGCCAGGCCAAATGATTTCGTGGTCTTATACAGCCTTTGTGCTGGACGTTCCCCATGGGAGGGGTTGGGGGTGGGGGGTGCAGGGAGGTAGATATTGAATTGCCCTGTAGGCATCCAGACATTCCTTCTTCTTCTTCTTTTTTTTTTTTTATTTATTTGAAAGGCAGAGTTACAGAGAGGCAGAGGCAGAGGCAGAGAGAGAGAGAGAGAGAGAAGTCATCATCTGTTGGTTCACTCCCCAGCTGGTCGAGCTGGGCTGATCTGAAGCCAGGAGCCAGGAGCTTCTTTTGGGTCTCCCCGTACAGGTGCAGGGGCCCAAGCACTTGAGCCATCTTCTACTGCTTTCCCAGGCCATAGCAGAGAGCTGGATCAGAAGTGGAGCAGCTGGGACACGAACCGGCACATATATGGGATGCCAGCACTACAGGCAGCAGCTTTACCTGCTAAGCCACAGTGCTGGCTCCCAGATATTCCTTCTTAATAGTCCTAAATGCTAAACATAATCATTTGCATGTAACATTTTTTATAAAGGAAGTTCAAATTTTGGGAAAATTAGACAATCGTACCCAATTACGCAGCTACGAACATCAACAGGGCAAACTCTGTGTGTTACTATGAAATAATCTCCAAAATACATAAAATGACAAAATGAATTCTAGAACAGAGAGTACGTCCCTGCCCTGTGTGTGGGGGGGTGTACACGCATAGCACGCACATTGTGAAGGCCCAGCGGTTCTCTGAAGTACACACAGGAAATTGATGAAGACAGAGGAGGGTTCTGTGAAGGGAGCACGGGAGGCAGAGAGTGAGAGCGAGCCAGCCAGCGACACTTTCACTGCTCGTTCTCGGAACCGTGAATTTTGTACGGGTACTATCTATTTGAAACTAAGCACCAAGTTAAAAGGAATGATTCAGAGGAAGACAAACTTGAATGTTGGCTACAGGTTACAGTGAACTCTGGTTTTAAATATTTACGCCTGAATTCTCCGTGAGCCGTTGACTTTCTGTGGGATCTGTCCCAGGGCTGGCCATGTGATAGACAGCGAGTCCTTGCTTTCCATCATCTTCAAATGAGGGTTTATATTGAGTGACAGAAATAGCGCTGATGGGACTGAACACGGTTCACCTGTTCCAAACTGGGAATTAGTTGTTTTAAACTTTTGTTCATTTGAGAGACAGACACAGATCAACAGAAGAGCCTCCATCTGCTGCTTCACTTCCCAACTGCCCACAGTGGCCACGGCTGGGCCAGGCTGAAGCCAGAATGGGTGATGTGAGACCACAGGCAGTAGTATCATCAGAGTGTGGGTGATACGGGGCCTCAGCCCCTGTCCGCCCAACCATCTAAAAGCTGCATTTAAAAAAGAGCCCTCGGGACCGGCGCCATGGTGCACTAGGTTAATCCTCCACCTGCGGCGCTGGCATCTCATGTGGGCACTGGTTCTAGTCCCCATTGCTCCTCTTCCAGTCCAGCTCTCTGCTGTGGCCTGGGAGGGCAGTGGAGGATGGCCCAAGTGCTTGGGCCCCTGCACCCTCGTGGGAGACCGGGAGGAGGCACCTGGCTCCTGGCTTCGGATCAGCATAGCTCTGGCCGTAGCGGCCATTTGGGGAGTGAACCAGCGGAGGGAAGGCCTTTCTCTCTGTCTCTCCTTCTCATTGTCTGTGACTCTACCTGTCAAATTAAAATAAATAAATAAATAAATAAACAAGAGCCCCCTGGTGATGGCTGTGTGTGTTAAAGTTTGAGAAGTTCTGGGCTAAGAAAACTTAACTATGTCGAAATTCAGGTTACACTCTTCGTGAAAACTGTGTAAGCTTCTGTAATTTTTAAATCATTTTTTATTATTTAATGATTTTAATTTTTTCAAGTCAGAAATGACAGTGACCAGCGCTGTTCATATGCTTCTCCTTACTTGTGAGATCTCCTCTCCTCTCGTCCCATCCTTTCCTCTTCTTCCTGGACCACCTGTCACCCCTCCCCTGGAAGACAATCATCCTCTTCTTCCACTAGTCTCTTCCCTTTCACCAACCAACCACCACACGGACACACCTTAACTCACCAATGTGCTCACATGTGTTTCCCTCCACCCTGCTAACACTCAGCTACAATCTTATCTTTTTTTTCTCTCATCACTCAATTTCTTAAGTGTGGTCAACAAATTGTCAGACCCAAAATAGCTGTCCTGGCAGTCCTAAGGATTGGAATGCCAAATTCAAAGGCTGGGTTCCCATCACTCCCCTAGATGAAGTCTTTCCTCCACACTCTTGTCTCCCGCTTCTGCCCTTCCTCTTCTGGTCGCCATGCATAGGCAGTACCCTTGTGTTATCTTGACGTCTTCTCTTTCTAGTCTAAACCTTTGTTATGTGTCCTCCCCCCACCATGAAGGTGGCCTCCGTGCAGAAAACTCTCCAGACAGTATCTTCAGCCCTGGAGTCTCTCCAGAACTCCAACAGTCTTATACTGTTGTTGGTTTTTTTCCACTTAATAAGCGCGTACTGAGGGCCTAAGACAGGCCATTGCTCTCGTAGACGTTGGTGAACAAGGCAAAGCCAGTGCCTGCCCCCTAGAACTTAGAGTCTACCAGGAAACAGAGCTACAGGGCAATCACCACAAGTGGGAGTGAGCGAGGGGGAGGCGTGAGCGAGGGGGAGGCATGTGCAAGTCCTGTTTAGAAAGTAGAGTCTCTGGATAAAATGCAGGACCACCAGTTAGCAGAGTTTCCAAAAGAGGTATCTTTTTAGTATGACTATGTTCCCAGATTGCGTAAGACACTAAAAAACATTTCTTGTTTATGTGAAATTCAGCATTAACGGGGTGTCTTATATTTTGATCTGCTTTATCTGGCAGCCCTAGCAGGAAGGGGCTGGCCAGTTGAGAGGAAAGTCCAGAGGAGTTGAGAAAAGGGCTGAGTGGTGATTAGCACACAAAAGGGCGTGGTGGGAGAGGAGAGGCAGTCCAGCAAGGAGCGATGGGAGAGGGGCAAGAGTTCGCAACACGATGGAGCTTCCTGCTTTTGAGCATCTGACAAAGGGATAGTAAGTGGGAACGTGGGAAAAGAGGGAGAAAACTGGAGGGGGAAAAATCTAGTCGGGAGAAGCCAGAGCTGGCCAAGCCTGTGCCATGGTAAGGATTCTGGTCTTCATCCTAAAGGCAGCAGGAAGTCATTGAAAGATTTCCGGGAGAGGAGAGAGCGGACCTGGCCTGAAGCGGAAAGTGACCTTTCGGCCAGATAGGGGAAGGAGGAAGGCGTTGACGGTGCAGGCGTGGATCCGCGGAGTCCAACTCGGAGGCTGCCGTAACAGGAAGAGATGGCTGTGGTTTAAAGGGGGTGGGGGCAGGGTTTGCAGAGAGAACGGAAGGAGGTGGAGAGAGGGGAAAGCCTTTGGCAAGGTGACTGATTCAATTCCACGACAAACTCTTCGTTGCAACTCCCCCTTCCAGGTGGGTGACCAGCACCCTCATTTCCAGCCCGCATCTCTCTCGTGAGCTGCAGCCTCACGTTGCCAAGGCTCACTCGAGGATTCTACACCAGGATCTCTAGTAGTGCATCAACTGCTGGGCGTGCACATGAGAGTCGCTTGTGGAGCAGTAAGCAAATCTTGGTACCTAGTCCCCAACCAAACTGAGTGAACCCATTGCAGGGGTAGGAGGGGCTGTGCTCCCCAGGTGGGAGGGATGTGCAGGCACCATTGGGACCCAGGGTACTGAGTACTTGGTATTGGTTCAAAACCAAACACATCATCTGTTTTCCCCAACTACTTTCTTACTTAAATATTTTCCCAATCTCAGAGGTGTTTTTGTTGTTGTTTTTGTTTTGTAGCACTTTGACTTCTTTCTCCCAAATCTCCCACACTGTTCAGTGGACTCTTCCTCTACTTTCTCTTCCAGGTCTCCTTCCGCCCTCAACACTGCATTGCTTTAGTTTGAAATTCATCAGACTTATTACCAACATGTTCCGAGGCACGGTGGTCAGTCAGCTGCTGGGGTGCACAGAACTCCTGTTTGGGGTCTCAGGGGCTGGGGCGGCAGGCACAGGGGTGGGCAGGCAGCTTTTGGGCCAGCCGCCACCCTGCTTCAACCAGAGAAGCGCCTCTTGATCTGCTGAGTGAGCTTTTCCTGAAGAAAGCGTTCTGCCGCCACGAAAGGTGGGGACACTTCTGGCTGAGCACTTCATGGTGGTCTTCCCACTGGTCTCCCATACGCCTGTCCTAAACCTCCTTACACACTGCTCCCCCACCCCCCGCCAGCAAATCTTTAAACTTATTTATGTGAAAGGGGAAGAAAGAGAGAGAGAGAGAGAGAGAGAGAGAGAGAGAGAGAATTTCCACTGGTTCACTCCCCAAATGCCTGCAATAGCTGGGCTTGGGCCAGACTGAAACCAGGAGCCAGGAACTCCATCTCAGGCTCCCATAAGCGTGGCAGGGACCTAGCAGCTTGAGCCATCACTTGCTGCCTCCCAGGGTGCACACCAGCAGGAAGCCTGAAGCAGAGGCATAGTCAGGACTCAAGTGCAAACACTCTGATACAAGCTGCAGGTGTCCCCAGCAGCACTTTAATCACTGTGCCAAGGGCCCACCCCCAGTGAGCATCTTGACGGGCTGCTCTAAACATCTGGTGTAAGTCCTAGGAGTTCTGTGGCGATAGTCTTGTCTCAGCCTGGCACACAAGGCTTTCTCCAGTCTCATTGGGATATTTCTTCCCTCTGTCCTACGAGTGATCAGTGACTCAGGTACCGGCTGACCAGACAACCTGCCTCTGTTTTGTTCATGGGACTCCATCTGGCTGTCACTCATTTTTCTTCTCTTTCCCCAACTTTACCCTTCCTTCAAGCTCTAGTTAGATAGCCACTTCTCCGATGACGCTTTTCCTGCCTTCCTCAGAAGTTATGGAAACTGACTCATGCAATGGGACTCGGTAAGTCCCTGTGATGTACTGCGTACTGCCACAGCTGTGGGGAGACAGCCAAGAAATGGCCCTGTCCTCATGGAACTTATGCTGTTCTGAGACCAAAAATAAGCTGGCAGTGGGTAACAGTGTAGACCCGGCATGTATTCTGCTTGGGTTCATTTATTGATTTAATAATTTATTTTTATTTATCTGAAAGGCAGGGTAACAGGTAGGGTGGGGGAGGGCAGAGAGAGACAGATCTTTCATCTGCTGACTCACTCCTCAAACGGCCATAAACAGTTGGGTCTGAGCCAGCCCTAAACCAGCAGCCTGGGACTCTATCTGCATCGCTCACATGGGTGCAGGGGTCCTGAGATTTGGGCCATTAGCAGGGAGCTGGGATGGGAAGTGGAGCAGCTGGGACTTGGACCAGTGCTCGTATGAGATGCTGGCATCTCAGGTGGTGGCTTACCCTGCTGTGCCACACCACCAGCCCCCTCTGCCCAGGTTCCAGTCCTTCCCCTACCACTTAACCTTGTAATGCTGGAAAAGTGACTTAGTTGTCCTCCGCCTCATTTTCTCCATGGGAATAATACCAGCTGTGGTGCTGCGTAGGTTAATGCTTGAAGAGCACTGAGGACAGTGCCTGGGACACTGTAAACGTGCAAGGACTGTTAGCCGTAGGACGGTGGACACGTAGCACTTTTCAAAGAGGGTGACATGCTATGAAGCAGAGAGTGGGAGGCACTGAAGGGGAAAGTGAATGACCAATTATTTTAGATCAGGGGTAGGGGTGGGGTGTATGCAAGGGTGACATAGTCATTAGCAGACACCTGGATGGAGCGAGAGAGGGAGTGAGGCAAACAAAGTTCCAGGGAGAGAGGATGTCAGGTGCAGAGTTCCCAGAGGAAAATGATCTTGACATATTCAAGATGGGCAAAGAGGCCACTGTAGGAATAACCCAGCAGCAGAGGCACAGGGCAACAGATATCAGAGGCAGGGACCAGATGAGTAGAACTGGTAAGATTACATCCATTCTGGGTGGGATGGACAGCACTAGAGAGTTTAGACCAAGGAACTGCCGTGCTATTTATGTTTTAAGAGGCACACTGTACTTTGAAGAGTGAAGGGGAATAAGGATGGGAACAGGGAGACCAGTTAGAAGGTTGCTGTAATCGTCAGGTGAGACATGATGGTTGCTTGGACTGATGCAGTAGCAGTGAGGGGGAAATAAGTGGATTTCATCAGGGTGTATTTTAAGGCAGACTCATCAGGATTCACTAGTGAATATTTTATGGGTGAGAAGGGGAGAGGCATTAAGGATGACTTAATTTTAGGACCGCGTGACCAGGTTGCGCTTATTAAGATGGGAAAGAACGGAAGGGGCACGGGTTTGGGAAAGAGTCCAGAGTTAGGTTTGGCCCGCCCCTCCCATCACACAACTGTACGGATGCATGCCTGAGATGAATGAGCGTCCGGTAGTTTGTTGGGCACTGGGTTTGGCAGTCAGGGGAGAGGTTACTATTGGGGATGGCACACAGACAGCACTTTACAAGGCGCAGCCTGAGCTCATGAACTGCGTGCAGCTAGACAAAGAGGACCCAGGCCTGAGCCCCCGGACGTTTCAACATTCGGGGCCTAAGTCAAGAGAAGAACCAAAGGACACTGAAACAGGGGAGGAGGGGGAGCGTTCAGTGTCCAGGGAGGAGAGCGTGTCAAGCATGAACCTGGGTGTGACCCACAGTGGGGCGCTCGGAGGGCAAGCCAGGCATCACCCGGCTCGGGCAGCTTGTTCCCCCAGCTCTGTTTTCTCGGGGCGGCTGAACCTTCCTCTTTGCAGCTTCCAAGAGTTACACTGCATGACTTTGTCTTCTCTTGGGGAGGTTCCTGAAGGTCAGAGAGTGGGTCCTGCTCCTCCCACAACATGTAATATCATAATAGGCACGCAATAAACGATTGAATAAATGAATCATGTGGAATTCTATAAACTCTAACAAAGAATTAGCAATTAGAGTTGTTTTTTTCTAAGTGATTTATTTACTTATTTTGAAAGAGTTATAGAAAGAGAGGGAGAGGGGCTGGCGCTGTGGCACAGTGAGTTAATGCCCTGGCCTGAAGCGCTGGCATCCCATATGGGCGCCGGTTCTAGTCCCGGCTGCTCCTCTTCTGATCCAGCTCTCTGCTGTGGCCTGGGATAGCAGTAGAAGATGGCCCAAATCCTTGGGCCTCTGCACCCACATGGGAGACCCGGAAGAAGTTACTGGCTCCTGGCTTTGGATCGGCGCAGCTCTGGCTGTTGCAGCCATCTAGAGAGTGAACCATCAGATGGAAGACCTCTCTCTCTCTGTCTCTCCTCTCTGTATAACTCTGACCTTCGAATAAATACCCCCCCCCTTTTTTAAAAAAAAAAAAAAGAAAGAGAGGGAGAGAAAAAGATCTTCTATCTGTTGGTTCACTCCCTGTATGGCCGCAACACTGGGCCAGGCCGAAGCCCCAAGCTTCTTCTGGATCTCCCACATGGGTAGCAGGGGCCCAGACAGTTGGGCCATCTTCCATTACTTTTCCCAGGCCATCTGCAGGGAGCTGGATCAGAAGCGGAGCAAGCAGGACACCGAGTGGTACCCACATGGGATGCTGGCATCGCAGGCAGCGGCTTTACCCACTATGCCACGGTGCTGGCCCCTAGAGTTGGTTTTACTGAGATATTCTGTATGTTCTCCTTTAAGACTGCTGCGTGGGGTTTGTGCTGCCTAGAATGAATGCTGTCTACTATACATCTGAGTTGGACTACTGCTTATCACAACCATTTGCTGTTTCTATTTTTGTGCTACAACATCTAGTGAATTGTGCAGTCACATACTATTTAGCTTTCAGTGGAGTTGCTCCCAGCTTTAACTTCAAAAGGATTTGTTGTTGTTGTTATGTTTTGTTTTTACATTTTTATTTGAGGAGGAGGGAAGAGAGAGAGAGAAAGACACAGACACAGGAAGAGTTCCCATCAACTGGTTCACTCCCCAGATGCCCTCAAATGCCGAGTTTAGGCCAGATTAAAGCCAGGAGCCAGAACTCAACCCGGGTCTCCCATGTGGGTAACAGGGCCTGACAACCTGAGCCATCATCTGCTGCCTCCCAGAGTGTGCACTAACAAGAAGCGATCTCACCTTTTAACTGCTGGAGGACCCAGTGATACCTGCAGAGGTCATCAGTAACTGTCACACTTGAGTATCAGTGTCATTACAGTACATCAGAAACTTCAGGTAATTTGGTATTTCATATTACATGACTTGGCCAGCGACGTGGCTCACTAGGCTAATCCTCTGCCTGTGGCGCCGGTACCCTGGGTTCTAGTCCTGGTTGTTCCTCTTCCAGTCCAGCTCTCTGCTGTGGCCCGGGAAGGCAGTGGAGGATGGCCCAGGTGCTTGGGCCCCTGCACCCGAATGGGAGACCAGGAGGAAGCACCTGGCCCCTGGCTTTGCAGCGCACCAGCCGTGGCGGCCATTTGGGGGGTGAATCAGTGGAAGGAAGACCTTTCTCTCTCTCTCTCTCGCTAACTCTGCCTGTCAAAAAAAAAAAAAAAAAAACAAAAAACAAAAAACCTCATATTACATGACAATACATTTTAAAACAATGACAAAAGGAGCCACAGAAATACAGGCACCAGAAATGACGAAAATTCTTCAGGGAGATGTGGTTGAGATGGCATACCTAGAAAAGGTCGCTAGTCAGGGCATGACAGTTTTCCCTTGGCCTGCACAAAACCATGTGGATCAAATACAGTTTATAGGTCAATGAGTTCCCCTGCAAAAGAAAGCTAACAACCAAGAGTCTGAGTAACACGAATACCAAAACCCAACTTTCAGTTGTAAGCTTTCAACATAACTCATCTGGAAAATATGCACCGGACAATATAAAAAGGCAAAGTCATCACATCCCCAACAGGTACAGCATCCAACGAGAGGTCAGGAACGCCTGCTGCATGTGCCAGGGCCACAGAAAAGAGCATTTGTGAAGCCAGTCCTCTCGGCTCTGCTCTTTCCCCGATTACTTTCACAGATCATCATATTTCAGCTCCATGGCTCTCTGGCTACTTTTATGGAGACACTCTGGGAGAAAATGCTCACCTTGGTTCCCTACTGACTGGCATCCCAAAGGCCTGATGAGGGTTTCTCGCTGATCCACTGGCCGCTAGACCTAGCTTTTAGGTTTGGGAAGGATGTTTTCTAAGGACTTGCACAGTGGGACGTTCTGGAGGAAGGAATGCGCAGACTAGAGACACTCTGGAGATGAGTCAGAAGCTTGAGAGCTTCTTCCAAAAAGCCCGAGTCATCAGAGAGAGAAATAAGCTTTCTGCCATAAACTCTAAGTTCTTAAATCTAACTATTTCATGCAGCCTTTCCCGAGCTAGAGCTCAATAGGCTGTTGTGATACTAGGGCAGGAAAAGATCCGACAGTCAAGAAAGCTTAGAACATGCTGGATTAAATAGTGCCCGATTTTTGGAAGCCATAGAAGCAAGCAAGACACAAAGCAGTCATTTATGAAAAGGTCAGAGTTAATAAATACCTCCAGATGGCTGGTGAGAATCGCTCCAGCTTTGGGGGCTGATCAGAGTGATGTTGAAACAGAGGATATGTCCTGCGGTCTACGCTACAACTAAAATGAACATGGACTGACGCAAAGGACCTGGTCCGCAGTGGTTCCTACTGAAAGTAGCTGATTTGAGTAAGCAACTCTCCAGCAGAGATGCCAACCTGAGCCAACTGCACTGTTACGTTCATCTCTAAATGACAAAGTTCTTCCTATTTTTACAGCTGGTATTTTTAACAGGAAAAAGTACTACCAAGTCTGTTTTATTTGAGAGAGCGAGCTCTCGCTGCTGGTGAGAGCTCCCCAAATGGACCCTGGCTGGGGCTGAAGCTGGAAGCTCAATCCAGTCTCCCCATGTGGGTAGTAGGAACTCATTACTTGAGCTGTCTGTCTGCAGCAGCCAGAGGAGGGGATCAAAGCCAGGCGCTCCAATGTAGGACACCAGCATCTTCACCGGTCTTCAATGCCAGGCCACACGCTTGCTCCTGCCACGGATTTGAAAGTGTTATTATGTTTCATTTTTGACACATTTGCTAAGCACTAACTATATGCCAGATCCTCCCTAAAGACCCGTAGAAAACAATGAAAAAAGCCTGGTTGTATTATATTTATCCATGTGATGTGGGGGTGGGCAAACTACTGAAGAGGGAAGACAAACTAATCAGTTTCACAGCAATCAACCAAAATGGCAAAGCTCACTGACTTAGGCAGTCTTCAGCTTTGTCTAGCTCACTGCTTTTTAAGCATATTCTCTGCAACAGGCGTGGTTAAGAATCTGAAAAGCTAGGTAGTTAAAAAAGTACCCAAGGATCTCGAATCTGAGTCTCCCACTCCATGGTTACTCTAGGCCCACCAGATTTCACAGCTCCATTACATTTGCTGCTCAGTGTGGAGAATCAACTTTGCAACCCAGCAAATGAATTTCTGAATCAATGTACCTTGACTTACTTTTGTGCCATTATGAAGAAATTGTAAGTCAGGGGTGTGCATTTGGCTTAAAGTTAAGGACACCTGCATCCCACACCAGAGTACCTGGGTTCCTCCCATCTCTGGCTCTGGTTCTTGACTGCCACCTCCTGCTAACGCAGGGCCAGGAAGGCAATGGTGATGGCCCAAGTAGCTGGGTTCCTGCCACACAGGCGGGAGACTGACACTCAGTTCCTGGCTCCTGGCTCCTGGCTCCTGCCTTGGCCCAGCCAGGACTCTGAAAAATGCCTACCCATTGGGGGCAGATGAGGACTGAACCGGTGAACAAGAATTCCATTTGTCTCTCAAATAAATAACAAAACAAACAAACAAACAAACAAAAAAACCCACAAGTCAAACTATCTTAAGCCATGGGCAATCTGTAATTATAAAGAGTCATTTAATCTCAAATGATCTGACAAGATACAAGCCTCTCTGTTCTTTTTGCCACCCTGTAACTTGGAATATTTTCTGACAAGTAGATGAATCTATCACTCAAGACCTTGTGTAACCAAACTCAAAAGGGACAAGTAGGTATTGTGACTGATCCATTCCAGAGACTGGCCACAGATTCCTAAATATGGTTGTTTTCTCCCTATCACTTCCCAAGATTCTTTGCTTGGCTATAACTATGTTATCACATTGAACAGGAAACCCAATTCACTTCATTCTAAAGTATGACTATCATTTTCTTACTTTCTGATAGGAACAAAATTCTTAAAAATTTAAAGGTTGTTCAGTCTATTAAAAAAATATATACCCTATAAGGATAACAATGAAAAGGTACTGTCACACAGTATCAAATTTCATACCTTCTTTTAGAAAATGATCAATCTAGTTTCTAGTGAATGGGATAAACCTGACAAGACTAGTGCACTGAATGGATTCACGTCACACTCAGATTGGAATATGGTCTAAATAATCACCCAGTAAGTGAACACTGGTGGGTTAACTTTGTTGAATTCTGATCAAGTTACTTCAGGTCTGTAGATACACAAATGGAAATGATAGTGCTCATCAACTCAACTCCTCTACCCATGATGAGAACTGAGGTCAGCCAAATGATAACCAAGCAACGATTTACTTTATCTAGTCTGAATTTATTCCCTCCTAGTTAAATGACAATTGTTACTATCCTAGAGGATCACTACTTATCAAGGATGAACTAAACAAGCATATTGAGATTTGTGGTGCTCTCCTTTATCCCTCATCCTTTCTGTATGCTGTTTTATTTGAGGCAGAGAGACAGAGTCCCCATCCAGGGCTCCCTCCCCCAGATGCCTACTAGGGCTGAGACTGGATGAGGAAAAAGCCAGGAGCAGGGAGCTCAATGCAAGTCTGCCACACAGGTGACAGAATCCCAACTAGTTGAGAGATTGATATTGCATCCCAGGGTACATGGCAGCAGGAAGCTGGAGCCAGGTCTCCAACTCAGGTGCTGCCAAGGTGAGATGCAGGCAACTTAACTGCCGTGACAGACACCCACCCCTCCTCCTACAGCATTTTGTTTTCTCTTAGCAACTTTTAAGACAGGTTCAAGATGAAGGAAATTTTCATGACCTCTCTCCCAACAGGTAATTTGTTTTATATAAATTTCATTTTCAACTTCTAGAAATAAAGATGCAACATTTACTTCATTTTTTTTTAATAAACCATAAAATTTAAATAGTCAACTAAAAAGCAACAAAAATAGATTTTTTTTAGCACAAAACTTTGTTTTTATTCTTCTGGGGTAGTAGAGGCTTGACTTGCCTACGATTAGAATAATTACAATGCTGGTATAATGCTCAAGTGAAAGAAAAAAAAAAAAAGCAAATTTACTTTCAAATCTGGAGGAAACACTCAGTAGCTCACTCCAGCCCCCTGCAAAGACCTCCCACTGGGGGTCGTCAGTGACCACAAGTTCTCCCTCATCACTTTGCAACCTCTGGCATCTCGGCCCTTCTATTTGCCAAGGCTAGCATCAGTCTGTCAAAACATAAAGGGGGAAAATCCCTACACCCCAGAGACCTGAGCACTTTTAATGTGAGCAATCAGATTCAGACCAGCCTCTTTTGCGAAACTACAAGTCAGTGGATTTTTTTTTTTTCTTTACGTAACTCAAATATTGCTATTTTTCCTGCCTTTACTAAAATGGCACTTACATTTACGTCGGCTGATTTTTTTTTTCTGCTTGTTTCTATTTTTCTGTAATTGACACCTTATGTTATTTCTTTTGATTTCCATCCCAGAATATCTCATCTTTGGACAATGTGATCTCATCCTGTGTGTAAATTTGCTCCTAATCAGCAGTGATCACAAAAAGGAAAAAAGCAAGGAAGCAATGAGCACTAGTAGCAGGATCTTTCTTCAACATTCATATAATTTTTTATAAGAAAAACATTCATTTTTATTATGGAATCCAAACCCATTATTGTATGATAGTGTAAGTCTTTCAGCATTTTCAAACTGCTCAACATTCAGCATGGACAGCAAGCCAACTTACGAGGAACCACATCAGAAGCACAGGGAGGTCCAGCTGGTAGAAGCCCAGCAGCTGAGTGAGAAAGTGCCGCAGACTTGCCTTCCATCGTGTAAGAGCTCCAGGAACTCCTGGGTATTTTTGGTGATGTTGGAAAGAAACGGCACTGCCAGTCAGGAGACAGGTAATCCTTAGACTGTGTGCAAGACTGGCTACCAGGGGACCACAGGGACATAGAAGACCTGGAGCCAATGAAAAGCACTAGTCTGGAAAGGAATGGGTTTCCTCCCCAAAATGCAAAGTGCTCTCATACAGATGCTTAGCATACTAAGATTTGACAAGTTTTTACAGTGATGAAACGGCACAGAGAGACAGTTACATTATTTATACCGTTAGTGTGTAAAGACACAGATTTTACGACCGGCAGCAGGAAGTTCTCTGACAGCTCCTGAGACAAGTTACCCTCGTGCCCTGGATCCAGCCCATGCCACTGATGACTTGTGAAAATGGTAACACATACAAGTAAAAATGATCTGCTGTACGTGAGTCAGAAAGTAGTTGAAAAGTGACAAAATCGTATGTTATTAAATGACAAAACATATTTAGAGGTTTTATTTAAAAATCTCTCACTGTTCATTATCAAAGTTACAAGATTGTTTGCATACCAAGAGACAGACTGTAAACATAGGAAATTTTCATTAAGGAAAGATGGGTTTACTGTAATTTGATCTTTTACAAAAAATTACGGCAAGTTATTGATAACAGAATTTCTCTTTTACTTTCTTAAGTCTAATTCTCTTGAAAATTAAACCAATGTTTCCACTCTCTGGAGCTAACGTTCAACCATGGTCACCTTAGGAAATACCCCTGTTTGTTTGTTAATCAGAAATACACATCGAGTGGCACACATTTCCATTTTGTCTCAGGCCCAGGGTTGCAGCTTCATGAGGCTTTCCAAGCAGACGGGGGCCTGCAGGGTCCTCTGAGGGCGTTCCTGTCGCAGCTGAGGGTTCCTGACGGCAGTGGAGGAAAGCCATGATGATGCAGAGTCAGAGCAGCCCGACCGCCTTATCGCCCAGGGAATCTTGTTCCTGTTTGGCTCACAGCAGCCCAGGGTTTCTGGTCAGGGTGCCTCCACCGAACCTGATTGCAGCAGAAGGGTGACATGCTCCGGTCAGCTTAGGGTGATTCCGTTCAGGCAAAACGGCTGATCCTTCAATCTGTCGGCTGTGGGATGATACTAATATGAAGAAAGTTATCCGGGTAGCTCAGATGCTCACTCAGCCACTGGAGAGGAGTTTCCAACATTGGCTCGATTCCATGAATCATCACTTGATTCTTTTTTCCCCCATCTATTCCAAGAAAAAAAAACCAGCAATAATTAATAAGAGCCAAAGTAGCTGGAGAAAAAAAAAATAATCTGTTGGCCTTCTGAAATTTCTTAAATGAATTAAATGGATTTTTAAACTGGTGTCATCCCCGACAGAGGAAGCGGAACCGTGGACATGGAGAAAGTTCAAATGTTGCAATATGTATCACCCAGAACAGAAACCTGAGGCTTACATGAATTCTGATAAAAATTCTGTTGCTATATGTGAAAGTATTCATTCTTTCTTAATTACTGTGCTTACCTAAGATTGACGTTAATGAAACCACAGTGGAGAAAACAAGCCCACTATACCCACTGACCACAATTTAATTTAGCCACAAATTAAACACTGTGAAGTATGGCTATCAAAAATTGACAGGTGTACGAAGCAGGTCCACATGGTTCAAAAGCATACAAGAAAATGTGACTAGAAACCATCAAGAGCCAGATCAAGATTTGAGAAGATGTTTCGGTAAATCAGATGGGAACTTTGGTTGATTATTAATGAAATGTCCAACTATATTTATGTATTAAGAACTTTTAGAGATATACTATTAGAATAACTGTTAAAGTTTTAATCAGATGAAAAACAAACAGTCCGACTTAGGGGATCCTGTTTTACAGTCATGAAACCTGACTGATTTTTGCTAAGGCCCAATAAATTAGATTAAAAAGGTGTTGCAACTCCTATTTTTCTTTCAAATTCCAGCTTTATTAAATATTAAGGACTGATTTTGTGCTTTTCATGGTTTTGATAAGATGTATCAACAAGCTTCAGCAGAAACGCTCTTGATTATAATAGGAAAGCAAAGCCAAGCCAAATTCCATAAAATAAACAAGTAAGCAGCAAGAACCTTTGTAGTACTCCTTTAGTGAAATTCTTGCCTTTTAGGTTTCCAACAATGTGTAATCTTCTCAGCTTTCTGGAGACCGAAGATCACTGTGAACAGGGAATTAATGGGAAAGCACTCCTCTTTTGAGTCCTTAGCTTTCTAAGGTCTGGGCAAACTGGACTAATGACGTACAGTGATAACGGCTCGTTGGACACCTGAAACTAGAAACCCTCGGAAGAAATATCTAAACATCCTGTTAAGAGGCAGCATGGCCCGGGGAGGCGACAGTTAAGGGAGGATCCCAAAACACTACAGAGGTGATTGAAGACTGCCGAAACAAACATCTGACACACACACCAATTTTAAAGAAAATGTTCCAAACAGACCCCTAATCACTATGTCACGCACGGTTCAGAACAATTGCAGAAAAAGACCTTGTAATACTAATAATCTAAAAATGGTTTCGTTGCTTGAGCTTTCTGCCAATCTAGGCTGCATCTTTACATGCACATTCTTATGTATTTGAAAGGCAGAGGGGTGGGGGGAGAGACAGGTTGGTTGATTTCTGATCTGCTGGTTCACTCCCTGAATGCACACAACAGCCAGGGCTGAGCCAGGCCAACTGAACCCAAGTACTTGATCTATCCTCTGCTTCCTCTCAGGGAACACAGAAGTAGGAAGCTGGGACAGAGTGGAGCCAGGGCTTGAACCCTGATATGGGGACCAGGCATCCCAAGTGGCAACTTAACCACTAGCCATACTCCTGCCCCCACACTTTTTTTTTTTAAAGATTTATTTATTTACTTTAAAGCCAGAGTTACACACAGAGAGAAGGAGAGGCAGAGAGAGAGAGAGACAGAAGGAGAGAGAGAGAGAGAAAGAGAGAGGTCTTCCATCCGCTGGTTCACTCTCCAGTTGGCCACAACGGCTGGAGCCATGCCGATCCAAAGCCAGGAGCCACGAGCTTCTTCTGGGTCTCCCACCTGAGTGCAGGAGCCCAAGGACTTGGGCCATCTTCCACTGCTTTCCCAGGCCACAGCAGAGAGCTGGATTGGAAGTGGAGCAGCTGGCACTGCAGGAGGTGGCTTTACCCACTACGCCACAAAGCCAGCCCCTGCCCCACACTTTTTAATACAGTTGTGATTCCAGGGTTAATAAACTGACTATTTTTCATAGTAATGCCATGAATAACATGAAGATAAAAGCAAGCTAAACTATATACAGAAGACTGCAGAAAGCGTGGCTTTAAAATTTCGGGAAGATTTTTTTAAAACGTTCATATTCGAATGATTAAATCTGGAATGATTCATTCTTTGTTAAATTCTAGATTACCAGGGTTTTACTGTATTAAACTTTTCTTAGAATACTTGAAAATATTTCCACTGTAGTTCTCCTCATATTCTTATATATTTCCTTGAAACATTTTAATATTCTCAGAATCTTCCTCCTACTTAGCACTGAGTCAAAAAATGAAACAGTATTAATAGAAAAGTTCCTTATCTGTCAAGTTTTTCCTTAAGCCACAGTCACCTTTGGATACAGTAGAAAAAACTACTTAAAACTCATACCCCAAATACTGAGCCCTGTGGTGCTGTAGTGTAGCAGCTTAAGCCACTGCCTGCAGTGCTGGCATCCCAAATAGGCACTGGATTGAGTCCTGGCTGCTCCACTTCCAGTACAGCTCCCTGCTAATGTACCTGGGAAAGCAGTGTCATGATGGCCCAAGTGCTTGGGCCTCTGCACTCACGTGGGAGACCCAGAAGCTCTGGGCTCCTGGCTTCAGTCTGGCCCTGTCCTGGTCATTGTGATCATTCGGGGAGTAAACCAGTGGATGGAAGATCTCTCTTCCTCTCTTTCCTTCTCTCTCTATGACTCTGCCTTTCAAATAAGTAAAATAAATCTTTAAAACAAAATCAAACAAACAATTAAACACAGGAGCAAATACAATAGGGTAGACAGTACCCTGACACACCAGTGCTCGACAGCAAGTGACCAACTCCGCTCTAACACAGAATCATTGGGGTCTCTGAGTTGCACAGCATAAGCTGGAGAACTCGGGTGCTGCTCAAATGCTGAGCAACAAACCTCATAAATCACATTATCAGACCTAAATACACAGCACTGACTCTCTGGTTTAGAAGTCAGGGCCGCTTTCAAGCTGTAACATAAAAGTGTCAGTAAATAAATCCACAACTAAGATAGATGATCTAGGCTTGACACATCCCCAGCACAATGCTTTGCAGCACTAGGCATGCTATTTTGTCACTGCCAACAACATTTGTCCAAAATGTTTCACCCGTATTTATTTTTGTTTGTTTTCTGACTCTCGCCAACAACATAACTGTAGAGAGAGACAGAGTCTAAGAATGGGACAGAAGTCCCCTGGAATTAAAAGTTTCTCCCCTGCTCATCAGTGTGTCCCTTGGGCCTTGACATGATCCCTGACACACAGTGACAGGTCAAATGTTTTTATACCTAGGATAATTTTACTGCTGATAGAATATACTGCCAAAAATCATGTCTAGAGAATAGTTTCTGATAACAATTCATGATATGGAGACAAGTTCCACCAGTAAAGATCGCTCTGGTTATTAACACAGCAAACAAAGTAAAAAATGTTTCCAGATAAGCCACCTTAACTTATGGTAACATAAATGATAAGGCATTTTGGCAATATCAGGACTAACAAAAGGGAACAGTGAAAAATTAGTAATGCTTTCTTTTTCCTAAGAGTAGAAAGGAAATACCTCATGACACTGCTCAAGGTAATCATGTTTTTGGTGAATATGCCTTTTTGTAAAATGGGAATCTAGAACTTAATACTTGGAATGAGAAATACACCATTACAAAGCAAATGACTCAGGAGAAAAATACATTCCTGTATACCTCCTCAACTCAGGAGAACAGGGTGAAATTAGGGTCTTTTGGTTTTTACTTATTAAACTTCTTATTTGGTGAAGTAAAACAAGTCTTTTCACTGAATGTAATTTTAAAATATTGTATCTCAAAAACTAAAAAAAAAAAAAAATAGAAAGGGAGAAGGAAAGAGTGTAGGAGGGAGGCAGAGAAGGGAGGGAGGGAGGAAGGGAATCTTAGAATAGTATCACTGAATCTGTTAAAACTAATTAAAAATAAAAATAATACACAAAAACAATAGTAACTTCTTGCTGTGGATGTGTGTATATAAAAGTTTTCTACATACAGGTATATAAACAATGAATGATATATAATAACATAAATGTAGACAATTAATTAATATGACAGACACAAAGGCGAAAAGGCCAGCCATGCACATTAACAAAAGGTGCTTCAGAAAACCAAACTGGAAGTCAGGCAACTCAAGCTCTAAACACGATAATGAAAGACTTGGCAGATCTATCTCATGGAGGTTGTTTCCTTATATTTAAAATGAAGATGTCGGCCAGTGCCGTGGCTCAATAGGCTAATCCGCCTAGAGGTGCTGGCACACCGGGTTCTAGTCCCGGTCGGGGCACCGATCCTGTCCCGGTTGCCCCTCTTCCAGGCCAGCTCTCTGCTGTGGCCCAGGAGTGCAGTGGAGGATGGCCCAAGTGCTTGGGCCCTGCACCCGCATGGGAGACCAGGAGAAGCACCTGGCTCCTGGCTTCGGATCAGCGCAGTGCGCCGGTCGCAGCACGCTGGCTGCGACGGCCATTGGAGGGTGAACCAACGGAAAAGGAAGACCTTTCTCTCTCTCTCTCTCTCTCTCACTGTCCACTCTGCCTGTCAAAAAATAAAATAAAATAAAATAAAGATGTCTATATTTATATCTTGGCTAGGCCCTTTTCCAGAGCTTCAGAATGATTCTCCACGATAAAAGTCTGTCTTTAAATGTTAAATTTTGAAATAATATCAGTGCAGAACTTTTCTTTGCAAAAAACCAATAAATAACACAGCTGATGATGTGGGAACAAGATCGTATCCCAAACCCTGTTTCTTCCTTCTGTACAACGTATGTCAACTTCTGTTCTAACTCACTGTGTCATAGGCTATAAGCCTCTGGTCTCGAGTGCAAGGTCACTAACCTGTCTTCAGTTCTAATATCTGAATATGTATGCCTAAGTAACAAAGCACTTCCTCCCAAGTTGTAATAATCATAGTTCACTAATTTTGCACACTTGATCTTAGCCAAAAGGCCGAGAAGCGATTTTTTCACTAATTTTGAATTCTTGAGCCAATCACTTCAACTTCTGAGTGCCATTCACTCATCATTTATAATGTGGATGAAGCATTCTAATCTTCAGGGTTGCAAGGATTAAATGAGCTATACAAGCAATGCACCTCACACAGCCCAACAGTGCTTGGATGCAGTAAGTAAGCATTCAAAAAAGTGAGTGACTGTCACTCCATTGCTCCCTCCCATTCACCCTCTAAAACAAGTAAGGGAGTCAAAAATAAACATACAGGGTCCAGCGCTATGGCGTAGTGGGCTAAGCTTCTGCCTGTAGCTCCAGAATCCCATGTGGGCGCTGGTTCGTGTCCCAGCTGCTCCTCTTCTGATCTGGCTCTCTGCTTATGTCTGGGAAAGCAGTGGAAGATGGTCCAGGTGCTTGGGCCCCTTCACCTACGTGGCAGGACCAGAAGAAGCTCCTGGCTCCTGGCTTTAGATGGGCTCAGCTCTGGCCGTTGCAGCCCTTTGGGGAGTGAACCAGCAGATAGAGGACATTTTTCTCTGTCTCTCCCTCTCTCTGTAACTATACCTCTCAAACAAATAAATAAATTCTTAAAAAAATACAAATATCAGGTACATGTTTCTACACTAACAATGAACTATCTGAAAAGGAAATTAGGAAAACACTACATCCCAATGCATTGCAGTATTGTCACAATGGCTACAGTATGGAATCAACCTAACTGCCCATTGAAAGATGACTGGATAAATAAAATGTGATATGTATACATTTAAGAATATCACTTAACCTTCAATAAAAAGGAAATCCTGTCATTTGCAGTAAGATGCATGAACCTAAAAGATGCCATGCTAAGTGAAAAAAACCAGTCAGAGAGAGGATTTTTCTTCTAAAAATGACCATCCAGCAGGAGAGCATATGAGCCTCTTTCCTTTTCGTCATCACAATACCCACCTGAGATGGCCGAGTGCCTCAGGAGAGCTATGATCAGGGGGCCACCTGTCAACAGGGTCACAGCCCCCAAGATAACTGATTACATCACAGGTTTGAGGTGAACGACCACTCTTCTTGTTGGTTGGCCTCGGGTGATTGTGAGCCCCCAGTGAAGAATACGGAGTTGACATTTACTGTGTATTCTGAAGGCAGAACTCACATTTTACAGGGGCAGCAGAGTGGAAGGCAGAGATTTGGTGTCTATGGCTCAGCACCTATTAGAATTATTTCGATCAGAGAATGGCAGTCCAGCACTCAGGTGCTACTTTGTGATGTGCATTATACATCAGCTAGCATGAAGCCTGAGTCACACTGCTTCACTTCACCTGGGCTCCAGCACAGAGCTACTCCTTCAGCAAAGAATCCTGCTGCAATTCAGAAGCAGTCCAGGTCTTTCACGTCCCATTAATTGTAAACCAGCTCTGCTTTGGCTGTGCTCCTTTTGTTTCAGATGCTGTTGCTTCCTGAAAGGGACTAATCCCTCAGACACTGCTTATTGAGAAATATAGCAGCAGGTGCGCACACACACTGCCATGGGACCAGCAGGTGTCCTGCTAGGGAAGTCAATAAGCCAGCCCAATGAAGACATTTGAAATTTCATGTTATCATGTAACCAACAACCTCAACTCTCCAGAAAGTCTTAGTTGAAAATATAATTTTTGGGGGCTGGCGCTGTGGCACAGCCAGTTAAAGCCCTGGCCTGAAGTGCTGGCATCCCATACGGGCACCGGTTCTAGTCCCGACTGCTCCACTTCCGATCCAGCTCTCTGCTATGGCCTGGGAAAGCAGCAGAAGATGGCCCACGTCCTTGGTCCCCTGCTCCCACATGGGAGACCTGGAAGAAGCTCCTGGCTTCTGGCTTCGGATTGGTGCAGCTCTGGCCATTGCTGCACTGCATTCACATCTGGGGAGTGAACCAGCAGATGGAAGACGTCTCTCTCTCTGTCTCTACCTCTGTCTGTAATTCTGCCTTTCAAATAAATAAATCTTTAAAAAATATATAATTTTTGTCTTCAGCAATGTCATGTAAAATATCTGAACCAGAAAAATATACAAAGTGCTCTCCTAGAAGTCTTTTAAGATTTTGCTCAGATGATTTTGTTCAATTACCAAAGGGGGGAAAAGTTTCTGAATACCACAATCATGTTTTATAAAGATATTAATACTTTTCCAATATAAATAACTGACATTAATATAAAGCATGGAATTGTATTCTCTCTATATAAAGATACATTGCATTATAAACATTTTAAGATGAAAACAGGCATGGACAAACTATGGCCATACACCAAACTTGGCCCTGAGTCTGTTTTTGCAGTACCTGCAAAATGAGAATTGGTTTTTACATTTTCAGTGAATCATAAGTGGAGGAGGACAAAACTAAGTATTTAGTTGTTGTCCCTTGGCAGGGAAAGTCACTGGTTCCCAAGGTAGAGCAATGGTGCTGAAGCAATAACTACCCATTTCAGAAACACAAAATGGAACCTTAAGCATAAGAAATAGTACTATAAAGTAAGGATATATAAAGAAAGGATAGAACAGCAGTTTTAAAAACATCATGATTTAGTAAGTAAACAGTGTAATTCTCTTCACTCACATAAAGTCAAGAGAATAAATCAATTCTTTCAGTACTGGAAATACCAACAATATATAAAAATCACAGATTTGATTACGTGATTGGCAGACAAAGGCTGTTAAGAACTTGGCCTTATGTTAACATATACTCTGAATTATGCAGTCTTACTTTTATGCAGCACGGCACATGACTTTCATGAACATATTTTTTAAAAAGAAAGTAACAAAATCATGGACTGATTCATTATGCAAATTAAATGACATTATCTGGATTAGAGTGCTCACCTATACATTAAGTAGACCACATCATCTACAAGTCAAATAAGCCCTATTATCTCATGCTTGTATGATTTAATAAATTTTAGGTAAAGTCTTATAGAATGAAAATATCGATGTAGACCAAAGAAACCTTTCAAAAATTTTTATAGGGGGCTGGTGTTGTGGTACAGAGGGTTAATCTACTGCTTGCCACACCAGTGTCCCATATTGGAATGCCAGTTCAAGATGTGGCCCATCCACTTTTGATTCAGTTTCTTAGTTATGTGCACAAGATTGCCAAAGTACTTGGGTCCCTGTCACCCCACACGGAAACTGCATTAGTAGGAAATGAGCTATGGATCAAATCTAGGTATTCTGATGTAGTACACAGTCATCTCAAGTCCTAGGCTGAGTGCTTGCCCCTGAAATTTCTTCCTTTTTAAAGTTTATTTATTTATTTTTTTGAAAGGCAGAATGACAGAGAGATGAAAAGATCTTCCACCTGCCAGCCCACTTCCCAAATGCCCGCAACAGCTAGGCGTAGGCCAGAGGGCTGCCAGGAGGCAGGAACCCTGTCTGCTTCCCCCATCATGGGCAGCAGGAACAAGGCAGTTAGGTCATGATCCACTGCCTCCCAGAAGCACTAGCAGGAACCTGGAATTAGAAGTAGAGGCAGGATTTGAACCTAGGCACTACGATATGGGATGCTGAGCCAAACACTGCGTCCATATGTGTTTCTAATGATAAAATTTCAATTTAATTAAATAACCTTTTTTTAAAGTTCCTACTTCTAAATATGGCATTATAGAAATCTAAGGTCAAATGGTCTAACTATTGTTTATTTGTGGCTTCATTTTTATGTTTTATGATATAGCACAAAACAACTTGATGTACTCCTGAAAAATACTTATTACTTCTGGAAAAGTGGTAAAGAGATGAGCTTTTTGATCATCACTAATCTGAACAATTTGGTCCTGTCTGACAAATTCTTTAACCTCTGATTCGTTCATTAGTAAAATGCCAACTAATTGAATCCATCGACACGAAAAACCACAGGCCGAAATCTGAAGTGCATACATCATGTTGAAGGATTTTGACTCAGCCACGGCAGTAATAGTCAGTGAGGTCAGGTCAAAGAGGGTTAAACCTAGCCAGGATATAGCCAAAGGAATACATCAAACGCTGATTTTAAAAGGGCAATTAATCTTAGACAGAAATGCTTCCTGGGGAATGAGATTTCAATCTTAAGAGCACACTACATGATGTAGCAGTAAAAATGAACATATACAAGCTTACAGCGCTTTTATCCTATGATCACAAACAGAAGGAGAGTGCTGTTTATCACAGAAATACAAACCCATTTAAAAATACTTACATTAACTTCTTCCGGATCTATACTCACTTAGCAATACAGGTCTTAATGAACATATATTCCAGTTAATACATACCACATATCTTTTCCCCATGTATAAATTTCATATTCCATCTTTATTATTTCTGCCCAAATAATTCTAGAACCTTCACTCTTAACATATGAAACAACAATTTCAATGACTTCTTTTAGTGATATTTGCTGTAATTTTTTATTTCTTAATAAGGAGGATATAAAACAAAAATTAAATAACCCCCCACATAATTAGTTAAATAATGAAAAGAAAATTGTGTGAAGGGATCATAAGGCCATCTCTACAAAATCACTAAAGGTGACAAGATAAAAATATGGTAAAAGTTAGAAATTAAACTTTATTCATTGAAAACTGAGTAAAACTTTGAGAACACAGGTTCAGATGTTTTTTATTTGCTTTCAAAAATGACTCAGTAATTCTAGTTAAGCGTAATCAGGTCCATTAATATTTGTCAAGTATGAAGCATAGAATAGTTCAAACTTAATGGATTTACTTAAAATGTAGACAATAGCTCTACTGTTTATGCATGGGCAGACTGAAGTCCCATAGAACTTGTTTTAATGAATTAGATAGTTCATTTTCATTGTCTACACATATTATTTTGGTAAGAAAACTTTGTTTTCTAGTGTTAAAGATGAAATGCCAGTAGTGCAAATGTCTGTTTCACTTAACTTTCTGAGACTTAGATAAAAAACAATATCTAATGAGGAAAATCAGGTACAGGGGTCTCATAATCTCCTTTGATGGAAAATGAGAATCATCAGTGCTGCTTCTCTGATTTCAGAAAAGAAGTATATAACAATGGATGTCTGCATTAAGATTCTATGTTCCCAAGATAATGTTGCCCATGAGTTGAGACAAGATGCAAGGAGAATGAAGTCATTAAGGCAAAGAATTAGACTTATTTAAACTTAGAAATTGATAACATGAAACATTTAAGAAAAGAAAATACAACTACTGAGTTCAAATTGAGTCTACCAGATTTAAATCTCACAGACATTTGCTCATAAGGGGCACATGTGAAGAAATTCTGTGATTCCCAGTGTGAATGACACGGTATCTACTCTCTCCATAAAATACATATTCAACGAGAAACAGAGAACAGAGAAGAGCAGCGAGTGCCAGGATGAGACTCAAAGGTGGGATTCCCACTACAGCCTAGTGACCAGGTCCTAACTGACAGGCCTACATTATCTCAGCAAAGTTACAAATGGACAAGGTAAATCCAGGTTTACTTGTGAATAGTTGAAATACCAAACATATGTGCCATCTGCTGCTTACTATTTTCCCTATTGAAATCTTTTCACTAGCAGCACCAATCTGTTGCCATCTACTTTGGAGTTCTTGCCTTAGTTATAAGCATGCCTAGGAGTTCATTTCTTTCTCTTTTGAAACACTTTTATGCATTTGAGAGATAGATACAGACACAGAGCTCTCATCTACTGGTTTACTTTCCAAACGGTGCAACCAAGGATAAACCCAAAGCCAGAGCAGACAGCCAGGAACTCAATCCAAGTCTCTAACATGGTGAGAGGGACCCAATCACGTGAGCTGCTCACGGAAGCTGGAATTTGGAACGAGAGTTGGAAATCAAACCCTTGCACTGATGTGGAATGCAAGTGCCTTTACTGCTAGACAAAACGCCTACCACGAGAAGTTAATTTTTAAAAAAGTAAAAATCAATGCTATGGAATACTTGCCATAACTTGAGCATTTATTGTAATAAGCAGTTATGATATTGGCTTACATTTAGAGTTCATGATATATTTACTCCCTCTGTGTAGAGGCAGAACATCAGTACGTGCTTGTCTTTGTATAATGGGAATATTAACAACCAACAACAAAAAAGCAAAACTGGTTTTTTAACTTTACTTTGTAAATGTCTTAAGAATACAATTATTTTGTTTATAAAAAAATATTAACAAAACTACAAGATAGTCAATATTAGTAAAACTTTGAAAAAATACAAAACTATTATTTCAGATTGACTTTATTGCCTTTACGAAAGGCACTGTGACAAACAGGGAGAAACAGAGGTCTTCCATCTGCTGGTTCACTTCCCACATGGCCACAAATGCCAGGGGTGGACCAGAATGAAGCCAGGAGCCATGAACTCCATCCAGTTCTCCACATGGGTAGCAGGGAGCTAGATCAGAAGTGGAGCACTTGGGGCCTGAACTGGTGTTCTGATATAGAATGCCAGAATCAGAGGAAGCAGCTTAACCCGCTGCGCCATGATACCAGCATCTATAAAAGGCACATTTCAAACAACCGAGTTCATTTAAACTCTATGATCATCCTACAAGGTGGCAGCAGAAAACACCTTTATTTTATAAGAAACCTGGGACCATTTTAAACAACAAAATGATTACCCAAATCAAAACAGTGTGAGGCATAAAGGGATACTACCTCATTCTAATTCAAAATTTCAAAGGAGTACAGGGAAAATTACTTAAACTGTTAAACCATTATTATATTACTCTTAAATACTCACTCTCATGAGATTTGGGGGCTAGCAGTTTTAGGCTTCTGTAGCATGAGTTTGCAAACTGATATGACTACTGATTGTCATCAACCAGCTTTAATTCTCTCCAAGTACTTGAATGATCTGCCTTGTATGGATTACATGAGATTTATGTGTTTTCTGAGTAACTTTATATCTGGAAAACAATGTATAACACCTAATTAATTCATATTTAAAAATGCAATCTAATATAGAATAAAAAAGCACATTATCTTTTTTTTTTTTTTTTTTTTTTGACAGGCAGAGTGGACAGTGAGAGAGAGAGAGAGAGAGAGAGAGAAAGGTCTTCCTTTACCGTTGGTTCACCCTCCAATTGTCGCTGTGGCCGGCGCACCACGCTGATCTGAAGCCAAGAGCCAGGTGCTTCCTCCTGGTTTTCCATGTGGGTGCAGGGCCCAAGGAATTGGACCATCCTCCACTGCACTCCCGGGCCACAGCAGAGAGCTGGCCTGGAAGAGGGGCAACCGGGACAGAATCTGGTGTTCCGTCCGGGACTAGAACCCAGTGTGCCGGCGCCGCAGGCGGAGGATTAGCCTGTTGAGCCACGGTGCCGGCCACATTATCTTTTCTTACATGTGACAATGCTTCTGTGATTTTATATAAACCATATTAAAAATAAAACAACATAATTGTAAGTTTGACTCCTAAGTGGGGTATTTTGATTTCCTAGTCTCCCTTTGTTAAAAGTATCTTTCAATGCACTACTTGAACAAATAACGAATCACTCTCAGTCCCTTAGTTCACTATTCATTCCCCTCCCAATACTTCTGACCTCACTGAAAACTTCAGGCAACACATGGGAGAAAGGTGGAAAAGCACTCCTTCGGCATGTGATCTCTTTTTCATTAGTCTAATTTCTATGCTCTTTTAACTTAGCTTAGTCATTCTCTCTTCTAGAATGGATGAGAGAGCAATTCCAAATACTTCCTAATGTCCTCTGCCTATCTAATTCCTGTACATATTACAACTGCACCTCTTTCTGCCCCCTCCCACTGGAGTCCAAGTTTAAGAGCAAGGTCTAAGCCTCACACATCTGAGTATCCCCAGGGATGGTGTAACGCAGAGGAAGTGACTGAGGAATAATGAAATCTGTAACTTCAAATGGAAACCAAAAGTTAAATGATAGATAAATTTGATAGAACTTGGGCCTAGTGCTGTGGCATAGAAGGTTAAAGCCCCGGCTTCCAGCGGCAGCATCCCGTATTAGCAACGGTTTGAGTCTCGGCTGCTCCACTTCCAATCCAGCTCTCTGCTATGGCCTGGGAAAGTAGTACAAGATGGCCCAAGTGCTTGGGTCCCTGCACCTGCGTGGAAGCTCCTGGTTCCTGGCTTTGTATTGGCGCAGCTCTGGCCTTGCAGCCAACTGGGGAGTGAACCAGTAGATGGAAGACCTCTCTCTCTCTGCCTTTCCTCTTTCTGTGTAACTCTGACTTTTAGGTAAATAAGTAAATCTTTAAAAAAAAAATGGTAGTTGGGAAAAAGTATAAAGGAGTAAATAAATTCTCAAGAAGCAGGCGGAAATGAAAAGGGAAAATGGCAAGTGGCTCCAGGTTGTTGTCTGTTGGTGGAAGAGCAGCTGAGAAACATTTCCTCATTTGCCGTGGGATGTAAGCCTTCCCCTGCAGGTGTGTTTCCTCCATGTAGTATCAAAGATGAATGTGGGCTACAGACAGCCCAAGCCCAATTCCAACACAGGAAGGGTCAGTGGAACCTTAAGATACGATATTCAGAAATATAAAAAGCACCTGTTTTATTTTCGTAAGCCCAGCTTATTAGCCCACATTACATCAGAAGATTGGGAAGAGACCGACTTGGGCAAAGTTTGAAAATGTTTGGCATTATCCAAAGTTTTTAAAAAAAGTTATGATTTTAAATTTTTGTTGTGGATATTATTGTGTATGCTGTTTTTAATGAACAAAGGAAGAAACATTTCACTTCAGGTCTGGTATAGAAGCTTAGCTCTCTTGAGTCACTTTAACTACAGCTGAAACCACAAAAACAATTTACCTGAGCTCACCTTTGCTTATTTCCTGTTACCTCTGACTTGGCTAACTCCCCTAGCCACTTAAAAACAAAACAAGAAACACATAAAGCAGCTCATCAGTAGTTATTCCCGGAGAACAATAACCTAAAGCACGTCTTCATAAATATTAGTACATTCCACCTTCATATGATGAAGTAAGACAAATTCCTTCAGGTCTGAATCACTCCTTGTAGGGAGCAGGAGACAATGGTGCCATATAACTTTTATGAAGAACTTTCTCTTTTTATGTGATGACAACCAGTTCTTATCCACAAACGCCCAATCTTAAAGTCTTTCGCTTTCAACTGAAGCAGAGGCCAGGTGTGTCAAAATGCTTCGCCTTTGAGAATACTACAGGTGTGCTGAACCGTACAGTAAACAGATCTCTACTGAAACCACGACTGGCCTGATGCTTCAGATACTCTCCACAGATTCTTAAATGGCAGTTAGTTTCCAACTATGAGGCGGCAAAAGGAAGAGGCACGAAGATAAAAATGTTTCTAAGACAAAGTGTTTACATTACGAGGTGTGGCCTCCTCCTGGCATGAAAGGTAGTATCAAATAAGTATAGGTATCATTTTCGTCATTTCAGTGAGGGATGTGTCCCTCAAAGGATGCATTTCCCAGTTTGGGTGGGAAGCGGTCTGTTGCACAAAGGTACTCACCTACAGCATCTGAAATTGCCTAAGAGGCAGGTTAGTGGACTAAAGTTGTAAGTGGCCACCTCACTGTCCCCCTCTTCAAAAAACTCAAAAGACAAGTCACACTGTGGATTTTCCAGGAAAGGATGAACAGGTAGGACAGGCTAGAAATTTAGGAGCAAACAAAGAGTCTTTAAAAGAAAAAACAACCTTGAGAATTTGCATGCCATTCTTATGAAGGGCTGCATTAGTCCTCAGTGTATTGCTGCGACCTGTGTGAAGAATGGCACAAGGATCATGGAAATGCACACCTCACGTCCCAGCCCCCTGCCTTTTTTGGGTTAAGATCTATTTATTTATTATGGCCGCAACAGTTAAGACTGGGCAAAATCACAACTGGGAGACAGAACTCTATCCAGAGTGGGTGGCAGGAGCCCAAGTACTTGGCCATCTCCCACTGCCTTCCCAGGTACATTAGTGGGGAGCTGGATCAGAAGCAGAGCATCTGGGACTCCAACTGGCTTCTCTGATATGATGCTGGACTCACAAGCAGTGTCCTAACCTGTTGCAATAGAACGCCAGCCCCAAGGAAATGTACTGTGACAGAGATGTCAGTACAATGCACTTGTTTTCCATTAACATGCCTCAGCTCATTGTCATCATTTTAGTACACCTAACACGAAGAGTGGCTATAGTTTTATGTACAACATTCTAACGAATGAAGTAAAAACAGTAGAGGGCTAGGTGTTTGGTACAGTGGTTAAGATGCTGCCCAGAACTCCTGCATCCCACCCACACTACAGTGCCTGAATTCAAAGTCCCAGCTCCATGTCTGATTCTGGTTTGCTGCTAATCTGCACTCTGGAAGGCTGCAGTAATGGCTCAAGTATTTGGGTTCCTGCCACCCACGTGGGAGACTGGGATGGAGTTTTCAAGCTCTTGGTTTCACCCTGGCCCATCCCTGGCTGTAGCAGACTTCTGGGGAGTGAACCAGCAGAGGGAAGATCTCTGTTTATGACCTCTCTCTTTCAAATAAAACTCAAATAAATAAATTTAAAAATACTAGCCCATGTTGTTAAGAACATTCTCAGGAAGTATTATAAGACACAATAGCACATAAGTGATTAGGTCCTAAACACAAATCATAGAATAAAGAATTAGAGAAAAGCAAGTTTTCTGAATGTTATTTAAAAAAGGATGGAAACAAATGCCAGTATAATGAAGTCAGAAAACCACTAGAAGATGGAGAACTCACTTTTAAACCTAGTTCTTCAATTAAGTTGTTTATTGATCTTTGGCAAATCATGTAAAGAATTAAGAGCCTAAACTAAATTAACTGCAAAAATTCTACAGTTAAATGATTTTTAAAAGATACAAAACAAAAATTAACACTCATTTCTTTTCTCCTCTAGTAAGTTTTCTCTTTTTCACCACATCTGCATCTAGAAATCAGCAGCCATGAACTAAAAATGCATTGAACTAATGAACATGTTAACAAATCAGGCAAAATAAAATCTCCAGTTAGTCATCTTTCCTGGGTTAAACACGAATATGAAATTTAGTTTTTTTATAAATAAAACACAAGTGTGTCAAGGAAGGATTCCTTTCTATCTATACTGAAAGATAAGCATGTCCTGTGCATTTGGCGACAATGTAGGGCTAGTTACGGGACAGATCACAACAGAACGTTTTCTTTCCAAGGTTTTGAATCCCATCATGACTTCACCACTCATAAATCAAGTATCTTAAAAAGAAGCAAACTTAAAATGACATTTTTTGGGAAGCAGACTGTTAAATACATCTGGGGAAAGAAGTGTAGTGAGTCATTCATCTGAATATTAAATTCTAGCATGAATTTTACTTTCAACTAATACAAAAATCTCAATATTATTCAAAATACTATAGAGTAATCAGAAAGAGAAAAATATAGTTCAGAGCATGAATAACTAAAAAAGTCAATGAGGTTGGACTGGGATAAGGCTCATGGGTCTCACCCATGGCAGCAATAAAAATTAGAAACCTCTTATTTACAATTCCAATAGAAAACCCAATCTATATTGCAATCTTAAAAAAAAACTAGGCATTATGAAGATAAAAACAACAACTTTGTAACACGGATAAATGAACTAGAATAGTATCTTTATTTCTGAATCAATAAAAGTTACCAGTAATTTCCCAGTCATAATTTCTGTAAATCTGAATTCAAATATAAAAAAGTTAACTTTCTCTTTTTTTTAATAAGATACTTAATATATTTTTTTTAATTTTTAATTTTTTGACAGGCAGAGTGGACAATGAGAGAGAGAGACAGAGAGAAAGGTCTTCCTTTTTGCCGTTGGTTCACCCTCCAATGGCCGCTGCGGCCGGCGCAGCGCGCTGATCCAGAGGCAGGAGCCAGGTGCTTCTCCTGGTCTCCCATGCGGGTGCAGGGCCCAAGCACTTGGGCCATCCTCCACTGCCTTCCCGGGCCATAGCAGAGAGCTGGCCTGGAAGAGGGGCAACCGGGACAGAATCCGGTGCCCCTACCGGGACTAGAACCCGGTGTGCCGGCGCCGCAAGGCGGAGGATTAGCCTAGTGAGCCGCGGCGCCGGCCTAAAAAGTTAACTTTCTCTTAAGACACAGAGGGAAACGGCAACACTGATTGTCTCTAGAGAGGGGAACTGTGCTAGTATTTGCATGACAGCAGCTAGGAGAGAGAACTGTTAATGATTTTACTTATATACATTTCTATTTGGAATTACATGAATGTATTGGTCTATTAGAAAATTTTTTAAATTGATTAACTGAACACAATCCATTTAAAATCCGAAAGATAGGACTTCAACAAATTAACTATTCTTATCTCTTCAAGAGAAGATGAAAGGAAAAGCCACAGACTAGGAGAAAACATCTATGATTCCTATATCTGATAAAACAACTCATATCCAATATTCGTGAGTATAAATAATGCTCAAAACTTAGTAATGACAAATAAACCATGGAAAAAAAATCAGAAGAGGGTTTGAACAGACATTTCACCAGATACCTATAAATTATAAAAAGCACATGAAAACACACTCAACAATATTAGTCATTAGAGAAATGAAATTAAAGCTGACTCGAAATACCACTATACAATCGTCATGATGGCTATAATAAAACAGACAGGCAACATGTGTTGGTGAAGCTGTTTAAGAAATTACAACCTGGGGCTGGTGCTATGGTGCAAGCAGGTAAAGCTATTGCTTTCAGTGCCGGCATCCCATATGGGCATCAGTTCAAGTCCCGGTTGCTCCACTTTCAATCCAGCTCTCTGCTATGGCCTGGGAAAGCAGTAGAAGATGGCCCAAGTGCTGGGGCCACTGCACCTGCATGGGAGACCTGGGGGAAGCGCCTGGCTCCTGGCCTCAGATCTGCCTAGCTCTGGCTGTCGCAGCCATCTAGGGATTGAATCAGCAGATGGAAAACCTCTCTCTGCCTTTCAAATAAATAAATAAATCTTAAAAAAAAAAAAAAAAGGAATCAGAACCTTGACATACTGCTGATGGAACAGTAAAATGGTGTAGGCATGTTGAAAAACTTGAGCAGCTTCTTTAAAAATTAAACATAAATTTACCATATGACCCATTCACTCTACTCCTAGGATTCTAACAACAACAACAAAATGAATACATATGTCCATGCAAAGACCTGTACATGAATGTTCACAGAAGCATAGTTCATAAAAGTGAAGAGCTGGAAGCAATCCAAATGCCTGTCAATTAGGAAACATAAACAAAATATATCTATCCAGCGAAATATTATTCACCAATAAAAAGTAACAAACTAGTGACATTTGCTGCAATATGGATAAAAACTAAAAGTTGCAAGACCAGGGGCCAGCACTGTGGTACAGCAGGTTAGGCTGCCACTTGTGAGGCAGGCATCCCATATGGGCACCAGTTTGTGTCCCAGCTGCTCCACTTCTGATCTAGCTCCCCACTAATGCACCTGGGAAAGCAGCAGAAAATGGCCCAAGTAATTGCACTGTTGCACCCACACAAGAGACCCGGATGAAGTTCCTGACACCTGGCTTTGGCTTGGCACAGCCCTGGCTGTTGCAGACATTTGGGGAGTAAACCACCACTTGCAAGATTTCTCTCTCTCTCTCTCTCTAACACTGCTTTTTAAATAAAGAAATAAATATTTTTTAAAAAGTTGTTAGATTTATATGATTCTATTTATGTGAAATATCCTAAAAGGACAAGTTATAGGAAAATGCAAGCAGGTAGCTATTTCTTTTTATGGCTGGAGGTAGCAGCTGAGACTAGTTGCAAGTAAGTCCAAGAGAACATTGTGAGGTGATAGAAATGTTAAAACCAAACTGTGGGCCGGCAATGCAGCTCAATAGGCTAATTATCCGCCTGCAGCTATGGGCGCCGGATTCTGTCCCGGTTGCTCCTCTTCCTGTCCAACTCTCTGCTGTGGCTCAGGAGTGCAGTGGAGGATGGCCCAAGTGCTTGGGCCCTGCACCCGCATGGGAGACCAGGAGGAAGCACCTGGCTCCTGGCTTCGGATCAGCGCGGTGCGCTAGCCACAGCGGCCACTAGGGGGGGAAACCAACGGAAAAGGAAGACCTTTCTCTCTGTCTCTCTCTCTCTCACTGTCCACTCTGTCAAAAACAAAACAAAACAAAACAAAAAAAAAAAAAAAAAAAAAAACACACCCTCAAACCCAAACTGTGGTAATGGTTGTACAACTCAATTTACTAAAAATCACAAAATTGTCCAAAAAATTACTTAAATTAAACTCTCATCGAAAACTAAATTACACAGTAGTAAAGGTGAAATGGGATTTGAAGACAATATTATAATCAACTTAATGATAATTACTCCATGATCTAATGTTCATAAATAATGTTTTAGGGTAATAATGATACAAAGAAAAAATTCAATAATAAGAATGTTTAGAATCACTGACCATAGCAATAGATTCAGGAAGCTGTAAGACGTCATCAGAAACCATGGCCATACAGTCTAGTTATGTTCAAGGAAGGTAAAGATTTCACTCAGACTATAAAAATCTATTTACAAATGCTTCAGCAAATGAGTCCATTTGATTTCGGTCATCTGGGGTACCTGTCAATGGTCTGTTCCTCCCACTGCTCTGGTACTGCTCCTGATGGTGTTATAGATGCCCTGCTTTTCCCTTCCTAGAGCCTCTGTTCATTCCAAATGTGCTAGAAACACACACGAATGCAAGTACAGGCAGGCACACCAGGCTAAGAAGTCATTTATCCACAGACCAAATGACACGTGTTGTGGGCTCATTTCTTTGTTTAATCATTTAGGTTGGGTAATTAACATTCCTCCCAAGTCCACTCTATTTCTTAGGCAAATTATTTTCTTATATTCTTCAAATTTGCTCAACTACATGGTACAACTACAAATTGTGTAAGTAATCCTGTCTTTCCCAGTTTAGGATATGGTCATAAGAAAAACAGTAGTATCTACTGAGCTATTACCTTCATATTTGCTAACATTTCACAACTCTCCTGAGCTAGGATTTATAGTAATTTTAATTTTTTCCTATATATGATAAATGTCTATACAAGGTATAATGAACATAGTACTATAAACACTGAAGTCTCCCGCTATGATGCAATACACACACTTACTACTACAGGCTGAACAACCTTAATCCAAACTGCTTCAAAATCAGAAACGGTTGGAGTGCTAACATGATACCACAAGTGGAAAACTGAAAATTCCACAACATATCACAAGCAACAGCTCACAATCACAATGCAGGAAGAGATCTAAGACGGCTGAACAGGGGACAGTCAACATTAACTTAAGCTGCTCTAAGGTAAGAAAAGAACAAAAGAAGGACTGATGGGAATTTTCGGTGAAGAAGCAACAAACAAAAAACAGAAGACTCTGAGGGACAAGAGGAGAGACACTGCTGTAGCCAGCCACTGGCTGGGAGCCTCCATCTTATCACCTCAAGGTAGAAAGAAATCGCCGTACGACCCACTGCAATCAGTTTTAGCTGAGAGTGAATTCCACAGTCACCCACTGACTTCCACTTCAGCCTGGAGAGCTGACCAGGGTCTGAACTGCCTGGTTTGCAGCCGAGAAGCAATGTTGACTTCCTTGTCCCTCTGCCCCTATCCACACAGAGCACCACACTCGGCAGCAAAAAGCCACACAGTATACCTCTTTTCTGCTCCTACCAGCATCGAAGTCAGAGTCAGGGCAACATGAGGGGCAAAGCATGGATCCCCTGCATCCTGCAACTGTGGGAATTTTGGGGCGTTAGCCCCAGAGCTATGCTAATGAACTCTTTGTGAACCACAACAATTCACCTAAGCTGCTGGGGCTAACAGAAGCAGCTCATAAAAAACAATCTGCTCCCACCCTGGGAGACCTGGGTAATGATACCACTATTCCCTGCAACACCAGGACTGTAACAATTCATTCTAAATTTCTCGGTGCCACTAGAATCTACCCAGTGGACATAGGGAAAACAGACCTGCATTCCACCTCTCTGAACTCATACCCTTCACAGTAAAATCTGTATACTTGTAGTTGCCCTGTAGGACTGGAACAGGGTTCACTTCACATCCTGTGAGTCCTAGGGTAGGGCTGCTGGTATTATAAAACACAGCACTACTTAGACTCTCCCTCCTAGCAGGGCCTGAGGAAGGGGCCATCCATATCACACAGTCCTACAGCCATAGTAATTGATGCCACAAGCCCCAGTGTCACTCAGACATGCCAGTGGGAGGGCAGGGGCAGCTACCCCTGTGTCCCTCAGCACCAAGAACAAGGCCCTGACTATCACATTTCCCAGGGAGACTGACCAAACTCTTTGTGGGCCAATGATAAACAACCAAGGAAACCTTTATTCATTTCGAAGCTACATTTCTATTCCAACAAAATACTAGTAAACTGAATCCAAAATCACATCAAAAAGATCATACATCAAGACCAAGTGGGATTTATCCCAGAAATGCAAGGATGGCTCAATGTTTGTTTTTTTTGTTTGTTTGTTTGTTTGTTTGTTTTGACAGGCAGAGTAGACAGTGAGAGAGAGAGACAGAGAGAAAGGTCTTCTTTTTGCTGTTGGTTCACCCTCCAATGGCCGCTGCGGCCGGCGCAGCGCGCTGATCCAGAGGCAGGAGCCAGGTGCTTCTCCTGGTCTCCCATGCGGGTGCAGGGCCCAAGCACTTGGGCCATCCTCCACTGCCCTCCTGGGCCACAGCAGAGAGCTGGCCTGGAAGAGGGGCAACCGGGACAGGATCGGTGCCCCGACCAGGACTAGAACCCGGTGTGCCGGCGCCACAAGGCGGAGGATTAGCCTAGTGAGCCGCGGCGCCGGCTCAATGTTTGTGATTCAATAAATGTCATAAATCACAACAGAATGAAGAACAAAAGCCATATGGTAATCTCAATAGATGCTAAAAAAGCATTTGATGAGATTCAACACCACTTCATGATAAAAACCCTCCACAAATTAGGTATAGAAGGAACATTCATTAAAATTATAAAGGCTATATATGACAAACCAACAGCCAATATTATACTGACTGGGGAAAAGCTGAAAGCACTTTCCCTCAGATCTGGAAAAAGACAAGGATGTCCACTTTCACCACTCTTATTCAACAGCACTGGACGTTTTAGCAGGAGCAATTAAGGAAGAGAAAGAAACAAAGGGCATCAAAACTGGAAAAGAGGAAGTCAAATTATCCGTGTCTGCAGATGACATGATGCTGTACACATAAAAACCTAAACAACCCCAGCAACAAGCTGTAAGAATTAATAAACCAGTTCAGTAAAGTTGCAGGTTGCAAAATAAACATACAAAAAAGTAGTTTTTTTGTATGCTAATGATGAACTTACAGAAAGAGAACTCAAGAAATTCCATTCACAATAGCCATCAAAAATAAATATTTAGAAATAAATTTAATGAAAGAAATGAATATCTCTACAATAAAAATTATCAAATATTGATGAAAGAAATCAAGGACACACAAAAAAGTGGAAAGATATTACATGCTCATGGATCGGAAGACTCAATATCATTAAAGTGTCTATACTACCTAAAGTAATCTATAGATTCAATGCAATCTCTATCAAAATGTCAATGACATCCTTACAGAACTAGAAAAAGCTTTCCTAAGATTCATACAGAATCACAAAAGACCCAGAATAGCCAAAGTGATCCTGAACAAGAAAAATCAAACTGCAGGCATCACAATACCTGACTTCAAAGCATAATACAAAGCTATAGTAATTAAAACAGCATGATACTGGCATAAAAAATTGATACATAGATCAATAGAACAGAATTGAGAGCCCAGAAATTAACTCGCACACATATAGCTAAGTGATTTTTGATAAAAGTACTCAGACTATACAGTGGAGTAAGGATAGCCTCTTCAACACATTGTGCTGGCAAAACTAGATGCACATATGTAGAAGAATAAAATTAGATCCATACCTCTCACCATGTACAAAAATCAACTCAAGATGGACCAAAGACTTAAATTTAAGACCTGAGACTATGAAGTTGCTGGAAGAAAACATAGGGGAAACACCCCAAGACACTGGTATAGGGGACGACTTCTTGGACGAGACAACAAAAAGGCAACAAAAAGCAAAACTAAACAAATGGGACTAAATCAAACACAAAAGCTTTTGCAAAGCAAAGGAAACCATCAATAGAGTAAATAGACATACAACAGAATGGGAAAAAATATTTGCAAACCACTTCTCTGACAAAAGATTAGTATTCTGAATATATCAGCAACTTAAAAAAACTCAACAAAAAATAACCAATTCAGTTGAGAAATGGGCAAAGGAATTCAACAAACAGTTCTCAAAAGAAAAAATACAAATAGCCAACAAATATATGAAAAAATGCTCAACATCACTAGCCATCAGGGAAATGCAAATCAAAACCACAATGAGATATCACTGCAATCCTGTCAGAATGGCTAAAATCCAAAACACAGAGAATAACAAATGCTGGCAAGAATGTGGACAAAGGGGAACACTTATACACTGTTGGTTGGAAAATAAATTAGCACAGCCACTGTGGAAAACAGTGTGGAGATTTCCTAAAAAACTACAAATAGACTTGCCATATGATCCAGCAATACCACTACCGAATACATACCTGAAAGACTTGAACACAAACCTGCACCACTGTGTTCATAGCAGCACTGTTCATAATAGCCTAAATCTGGACTCAACCAAGTTGTCCATCATCAGATGAGTGCATAAAGAAAATGTGGTATATACACACAATGGAATAGTATTCAGCTATAAAGAAAGAATGCAATTCTACCATTTGCAGTACAATGGATGCAACTGGAGGACAGCATATTGGGTGAAATAAACTGGACCCAGAAAGACAAATACTGCATGTTCTTCCTTATATGTGGGAGCTAAAATTCAACACACACACACACAGAAAAAAAGAAAAGAAAAAAGAAATGTCTGTGTGTATCAGTATTGCTGCAAATACAGTTTTATAAAACTTTATATCTTTGTGAAACCAAAGTTAAGAATGTTATACTACTATAGTTAATAGTTAAGAATGTTACACTACAATAGTATTAATGTTCTGTGATTACTTTAAAAATTACTGAATTTGTGTGAAATGGTCATTTTTCCCATTCAATTATTGTTTATAGCCATTGTCTATATTTCCACTAAAATATGATCTTTTTGCTTTTTATTTGTTAAACTTCTAATTTGGTGAAGTATTAAGGCTTTTTACTGTAATTTTAAAATATGTTATCTCAAAAATTACAAAAAAAAAAAAAGAGAAAGGGAGAAGGAAGGAGAGAGGGAGGAAAGGAAGGGGAGGGAGGGAAATCATTATGTTCTTAGAATTGCATCTACAGGCCAGCACCGCGGCTCACTAGGGTAATCCTCCGCCTTGCGGCGCCGGCACACCGGGTTCTAGTCCCAGTTGGGGTGCCGGATTCTGTCCCAGTTGCCCCTCTTCCAGTCCAGCTCTCTGCTATGGCCCGGGAAGGCAGTGGAGGATGGCCCAAGTGCTTGGGCCCTGCACCCGCATGGGAGACCAGGAGAAGTACCTGGCTCCTGGCTTCGGATCAGCGCGGTGCGCCCGCCACAGCGCGCCAGCCACAGCGGCCATTGGAGGTTGAACCAACGGCAAAGGAAGACCTTTGTCTCTGTCTCTCTCTCACTGTCCACTCTGCCTGTCAAAAAAAAAAAAAAAAGAAAAAAGAATTGTATCTACAAAGGACAGTAAGTCTGTTAAAAATTAATTAAAAAACTTTAAAAAAAAAAAACCAAAAAATGCAGACACTGAAAATTTTGTGTAAAATTACCTTCAGGTTACAAACATAAATGCATTTTGTGGTTAGATTTGGGTCCCACTCCTTAGATGTTATTATGTAAATGCAAATAATGCCAAAAAACAAAACAAGCATTTGCAATAAGGACTACTCAAAGTGTCTGTGTGTGTGCGTGTGCGTGTGCGTGTGTGTGTGAGAGAAAGAACGAGCAATGGTATGTGTGAGTAAGGCATTATGAGCACTGATTTCTACTTCTATGCCAACAATTTTTCCCTATAAAACAATGAAGGATCTTCCTGAATACCTGATTCAGTGCAATTTATAAATGCAGGATGCTTATTGTACAATGGGAAAAGAGGTTAAGAACAGGAAATGAGAGGAATGTCCCATGCTGCCGTTCACATTACCTTCGGGAGCAAGTGCGGAAGGACACACTTCTTTGAGGAGATCGCCAAGCGTATGCAGCTGTCCATCTGCAGCCACAGGACGAAACAGCTTCTGAATGAAAGGTCGTTCAGTCGTCGTCTATGTGAAAGAAAAGCACAATAATAATTTCAAGTAAAGAAGTCTTTGCTACTGCTAATTATAAACTAATAGGTCTTAAATATTATGTGACAATTAGGTACCTTCTGATATGACAAAATCAGAAGCACACAACATCACAGATGCGGCATAACCGCAAAACATAGTTTACATGATAAATTCAGGTAAATATAATCCTCAGGAAACAATCAGACAAATCCAGAAGGGGGACATTCTAGAGGCAACTGGCTGGGACACCTCAAAAAAGCTGAAGGCATCAAAAATCAAAACAACACAAAAAATACACTAAAAAAAAATTGTCCTGGCTGAATACTGGACTGAAAAGGGGAATTTTTTTTTTTTTTTTTTTTGACAGGGAGAGTGGACAGAGAGAGAGACAGAGAGAAAGGTCTTCCTTTTGCCGTTGGTTCACCCTCCAATGGCCGCTGCGGCTGGCGCATTGCGGCTGGTGCACCGCGCTGATCCGAAGCCAGGAGCCAGGTGCTTCTCCTGGTCTCCCATGGGGTGCAGGGCCCAAGCACTTGGGCCATCCTCCACTGCACTCCCTGGCTACAGCAGAGAGCTGGCCTGGAAGAGGGGCAGCCGGGACAGAACCGGCGCCCCGACCGGGACTAGAACCCGGTGTGCCGGCGCCGCAAGGCGGAGGATTAGCCTAGTGAGCCACGGCGCTGGCCCTGAAAAGGGAAATTTTAAAAAACTCAGCTATAAAAGAGTATTGGAAAACTAGGGAAATATGGACAGGGTATGTAATAATACTGATTTGATGTTAAACTTCTCAGGCATGCTGACAGTTGTAATGACAGTGTTTATTTTTAAGAAATTTATGATCAAGTATTGAGGGATGATGTGCCATGATGTCTGAAACTTACCCTCAAATGGTTAAAAAAAAGATTAGGTACATATAGAAAGCAAACATGGAGAGATGTTAACTATTGGTGAATCCAGGTAGAGGAGATATGACTTTATTAGATTTACTATTTTTGAAAATTTCCAACATAGAAGATTCACTATTTCTTCTACCAAAAATTACTATTAACACAGTAACGTAATTTTTTGCTAGTATTTCAATCATTTAATCCATATTTACAATTGCTTCAGGGGCAGATGTTTGTGCAGTTAAGATACTGTGTGGGACCTCACCAAGCCATATCAGAGTGCCTGGGTTCACGTCCCAGCTCTGTCCAGTTCTACATTTTGCTAATGTGCACCCTGGAAAATAACGGATGACAGCTCAAGTACTGGAGTCTCTGCCACCCATGTGGGAGACCTGGACAGAATTCCAGGCAGCTGGTTTCAGCCTGGCCCAGCCTCAGCTATTGGGGAACTTTGGGGATTGAACCAGCAGATTGAGTTCTCTATCAACCTTTCATATAAGTAACTAAAACTGCTTCATTTTGCTGAATAACTTTGATAGAGAGCTCATTGAAACAGATTCTAGAATTCTGGAATTAGCCATTCTGTGAAGAGACCTGCTGCTTATGGCTCTAAGAACTTTCACTTAGTTTCCTTTATCTGTTAAATCTGGAACATTCTACATCTCTTAAGTTTGCTGTGGGAATAAATGAGATTTTGAACCAAGCACAAAGTACACATATAAAAATTCAAGAAAATTCAACATTTTTTTCTCCTTCTAAATTATTACTTCAAAACTTTAAATTTTAAGCATCATGGAGTGAAAAATCCCCAAAACTTAAAAGAAGAAAGCAGTATTTTATGTAAGAATATGAATTCAAATATCTAGACATCAAAGACAAGTGTTTTTGTTTTCTGTTTGTTTTTTAATCACAAGGTATATAATTTCTTTGACACAACTATTAAAAATTTGGTTAAAAAATCTGATCTTTAAGTGTTGATGTATACTAAAATATAAGAAAAAAAAAACTATGTAAACATGTAGACTATCTCTCCTAAGTCTACACTGTGCATTCACTGAATACATACAAAATGTTAAAAAAAAAAGTATTCTGGTAATATAAATGAATATCTGTGGCAATTATGAAAATAAACCATAGAAATTGAACTCTAGGGATTTTCATAAAAATAACACACGATTGCTATCCTTAGTTTTATAAGCTCCTTTTTTTGTACAAGGTGAAACCAAGAACAACATCATGTCCAATGAAGTGGTTAACTACATAAAAATATTAAGGGTTAGGAGTTCAGAGAAGGAAGAGATGAATAGGGAACTCTAGTAAAAATTTAAAATAGCCACCACCCAGTTAGGGCCTTCTATCCTTCAGGCCATGAAGAGGCTTTTAAGACATTTTAGCAAAGGAAGTGATGTGATGAAAGAGGTTTTTTTCTGAAGGTTAATGGAAAGCAGTAGGATGATCTGGTTCAGAGGTAAAGTCAGGATGACTGGGAAGGGGCTGGTGGAATCAAGCCAGCTTATGTGATGACAACAGGGCCTGGGGCAGTGGCAAAGGAATGGCAGGACTGTACCCCCAATTCAAAGACAACAGTCAGAATGTACTTCCTGTAGCTACATCTCAAAACAGAATTTTCACAAGCTGGAGAACTCAATCATAACCTAGTTAGTGGCAAAATTGTAAAGCGGCTTACTTACTATAACCAAATCACCTGAAAACAATATGCTAAACAGGCCATGAAGTCTTAGTTACTACTAAAAAAGAAATTCTAACTCCATTATTGGAAAAATGCCCTATTATCTTTCATTCCACTCTTTCCACTATATGAGTTGTTACAAAAGTAAAACCTTCAGCAACCTTTTATAATGATGTATTTGCTTCTCTAACTATTCTTGTTTTTAAAAACTTATTGTTCTGTCAAATAGTAATAACATAAAGGCACATATTTAATTTAGGGAGCTAGTTACTGCTAAGGTCTGAATCTATGCATCCCCACACTTCTCCCCAAAATTCACGGTGAGACCTAATCCCCACCATGGTGGCACCAGGAGGCGTGGCCTTCGTGCCATTATAAAGCTAGTAAACCCTGTCCTCCTGCCATGCGAGGACCCAGCTTTGCCTCTTCCACCACAGGAGGGCTCAGCAATGCGGTACCGGCTTTGAAGCACAGCGCAAGCCCTCACCAGCCACTGCATCTGCTCTTGCCTTAATCCTGGACTTCACAGCCTCCACAACTTTATTTTACTGATTCTAAAGTATATCATTATCAGCAGCCCAAGACCTCCACAGATCACACATTATACAAACTCTACAGGCTGTCTGAAGGCAGTGACAATCAGGGCAGATCATGCAAATTTCTCAATAGATCTTATTGACCCCACGTGCACAGCAGAACAGACTAAATTACACTAAACAGTATTAAAAAGCAATTTTACTTTTGAATATAGAAAATTTCAAAAATACACATAAAACCCACAAATATGAAGCATAATACTTGATCTAGCCACATACTTGTAAATATGCAAACAACTTCAGTAACTTCCAAGAAATAATGTTACTTTCTCATGAGAAATAACATGACTTGCTAAAGTCATCTTAGAATCTGTCCTTGCTGCTTTTTAAAATATCTATGTTAGTCATTTCTCAAATATACCAGTAGAATACCAAACTGAGGTGCTGCAGGCTACTCCCCACTCATTCCCCTTCACAAATGCAACAATAACTTTATCCTATATGGAGAAGGTACACTCTTGAATTATCTCAGAGATATAATAAATAGAAGTGGAAAACTCGAATTAATAATTCTTTTGGCAAACTTTGCTGAATTTAATGAGTCTTACATATTATTAAACAGTTAGTTCAAGAGTAAAACAAGCTCCTAAAAATGAAGCATGTTACAGCTATAGTATAAACTGCTGGCCAGTCATGGTACTTCCAGTTTACATTTAAGAAAAGCATTGCACTGAAAAATTTAATTTCAAATATTGTCAAATAGGTTAACTATACTAATGTTGATAAAATAAGAAACACTGACTTAAGTTGAAAATCAGATAATGTGTAGACTTTCAGAGTAACAGGACAGTACAGAGTATGGCACATACGGGAATGCCCATCAAGTCCCAGCTACTGGGTTTCCAAACCAGTTTCCTAGTAATATGCACTCAAGAGGCAGCTGATGGTGGCTAAAGCACTTGGGTCCCTGGTAACCATGTGGGAGATCCAGAATGAGGTCCAGGCTCCTGGCTTTGATCTGACCCACTCCTGGCTGTTACAGTAATTTGGGGAGTGACCTAGATGACAGGAAATCCCTCTCACCCTCTGCCTTTAAAATAAATAAATGTTTCTAATATTTGAAATTTTTAAAATATTGAAAATATATATAGAAGACCAAAAGTAACATTACTATTTTAAAATATTAAACAATTATCAATTAAAATCACTAAATAATTCATTTTAAAAAATGTAAAAATGAATATAGTCAAAGTAGCTACTAAAAAGCAGTTCAGCAAGAGACTACTCTAGACTCTTCTACCCATATCTTATAGTCACAAATTTGCATTTCTGAGGCTGACCCTTCATATCTCAAACAATGTATAGTATAACAGTGATAAGAGTGTAAAATTTAAACTCAATCAGAAGATACAAGTTTTAGCCCTAGATAGAAATGTGTGGTAGGATTCAGTTTAGAGGTCAAAAGCTGCTCTGCCAATTATTACCTCTGTGAATCAAGGGAAGTACCAAAACTTCCTTGGGCCCTAAGTTGTTCCGTCTATAAAATGAGAATATTAACAGTATGTACTGCAAAGGTTTTTGGTAACAATTACACGTGTTTATTCAGGTGAAGCATGTAGAACAGTGTCTGGCATGCAGTAAATGCTCAGTAAGCGCTGTTATTGCTCTTATTAAATGTGACATTAGATAGAGCTTTATTGAACACTAGCATATATTTTGCATTGTGTTGTAAAAGAAAGACGATTATAACAGTGAATCTTGTTATTTTGGTAGCATTAGTACTGACTTTGCTGTTTGGGTCATTTATATTGTGTCTATGTATAAAGTAAAATAGTAATGTTGGGCTTATTAAAAGCAACAATTTACAACTACAAGTGTCCGATCCTGACTCACTTGACTGTGGAGTCAATCAGTGACTGTAAAGAGGAGGAAGAATACCATCAGAGAGTAAAGGAAACTCTACTCACTGAAACGAAACTGATAAAAAGTTATGAAAAAACATAAAAAAACAGAAAGGTAAAACTTAACAGATGCTCAACAGATGCATGATGCACTGGGCTGTAAAACTTAGCAACGGCTTTAATTAAAAAGGCAGGCAGGGAAGGAGGTGTAAGGGAGGTCTCCTACAGGCACAGCAGGCAGAACCCAATGTTGAGAAGGGGCCCAACTGATTAAAACAAAGCTCAGACAGGACTATCCCAGTCATAGTACCCAGAGTTAGGATCTCCCAATGACATCAGTTCCTAAACTGAATCCACAGTATCATTTGCCCCAGTGAGTCTTAGGTAAGAAGGACTTTCTAGGCTCCTGGGTTGTGTGGGAGAAACAAATAAAAGTTGGTATTTTGATTTTGTATATGTTGTGTTTCTCATGTGTATCAGCAAGTTTTAATACCACCAACTATATTGTGTGTGTATGATTCAAGTCCTTTGAAATACAATCAATTTAGTACCTCTTTTGAGAAAATTTATTTGCTTTATGAGGGTTCTTAAGTATATCAGAGGATTTCAAATGTTAGGTTTATAGATGCTTGAAAAAAAATCACCCATACAAGTTATACACAGAGTTAGCAATATCTATTGATTAATTGGGAATTCTGTTAGATTTGCTTAACTATGAAAGAAAGGACAAATACCATATGTTCTCCCTGCCCTCCGATAACTAATAGAGCACCTAGGCCGGCGCCGCGGCTCACTAGGCTAATCCTCTGCCTTGCGGCGCCGGCACACCGGGTTCTAGTCCCGGTCGGGGCACCGATCCTGTCCCGGTTGCCCCTCTTCCAGGCTAGCTCTCTGCTGTGGCCAGGGAGTGCAGTGGAGGATGGCCCAAGTGCTTGGGCCCTGCACCCCCATGGGAGACCAGGAGAAGCACCTGGCTCCTGCCATCGGATCGGTGCGGTGCGCCGGCCGCAGCGCGCCTACCGCGGCGGCCATTGGAGGGTGAACCAACGGCAAAGGAAGACCTTTCTCTCTGTCTCTCTCTCACTGTCCACTCTGCCTGTCAAAAAAAAAAAAAACAAAAAAAACAAAAAAACAAAAAAACTAATAGAGCACCTAAAAGGTAATCTACAGAAGTGAAATTGACACTTTGAGAAGCAATGACTTTGAATAGCCCTTGTCTTGACTGTTGAGTAACAGTTGTTTTCCCATGCTATTTGCTGTACTCTTTATTTAACATACACTTACTTTATACACATATGTGTATAAAGTTAATTGAAAATAGATCTTAGTAAAAAATAAGAATGGGAATAGGAGAGAGAGGAGGAAGAGGGGTGGGAGAGTGGGTACAGTGGGAAGAACTACCATGTTCCTAAAGTTGTAATTAGGAAATGTATGAAATTTGCATTTCCTAAATAAAAGGTTTCTAGGGAAAAATAAAAAAATAAAAATTAATCACGTAACAAAAGCAAAACTAGACATATGGGACGATATAAAATGCAGAAGCATCTGTACAGCAAAGGAAACGATTAACAGAGTGAAGAGACATCTTACTGAATAGGAAAAATTATTTGCAAGTTACTTATCTGACAAAAGATTAATATCCAGACTTTATCAGCAAGTCAAGAAACAACACCAAATAAGCAACCAATCCAGGTAAGAAATGGGCAAAAGGACTTCAAGAAACAGTTCTCTGACCCAACATGGGAAGCAGACTCAGAACGGCAAATGCCCTAAACAGCGCTCTGGCCTCAGAATCAGCCCTTAAGGCATTTGGATCTGGCTAAAAAGCCCATGACAGTTTCTCAGGAATGGAAAGCCAAGACACTGTGGCAAAAAAAATCACCTAAATGAAAGATCTCTTGTGAGTGAGATCCCAGTGGAAAGAACGGGCCATCAAAGGAGGTACCTTTCTCTGAAGGGAGGAGAGAACTTCTACTTTGATTATGGCCTTGTCTAAATAAGGTCAGAGTCTGTGAACTAAAGAGGCTTCCATGGCCTTGACAGCTCATGACAAGCGCCTCAGGTGATTACTGACATCATAAATAAGAGTGTCAATTGTTAAATCAACAACGGGAGTCACTGTGCACTTACTCCCCCATGTAGGATCTCTGTCCTTAATGTATTGTACTAGGCAAATTAATGATAAAATCAGTATTCAAACAGTACTTTATACTTGTGTGTCTGTGCAGGTGCAATCTGTTGAAATCTTTACTTAGTGTATACTAAGTTGATCTTCTGTATATAGATAATTGAGGATGAATCTTAAGAATGAGATGGGAGAGGGAGTAGGAGATGGAATGGTTTGTGGGTGGGAAGGAGGTTATGGGGGGAAAAACCGCTATAATCCAAAAGTTGTACTTTCGAAATGTATATTTGTTAAATAAAAGTTTCTTAAAAAAAAAAAAAACAGTTCTCAAAGGAAGAAATACAATTAGCCAACAAATATGACAAAACTCAATATCACCAGCCATGAGGGAAATGTAAATCAAAACCACACTGAGATATCACTTATCTCCTGTCAGGCTGGCTATTATCCAAAAGACAGAGAACAATAAATGCTGGCAAGATGTGGAGAAGGGGAACTCTTACACAACCTTAGTAGGAATGTAAATGCCCATGTGAAAGCCAGTATGGAGATTTCTTATTTCTTTTAAAGATTTTATTTATTTATTTGAGAGGTAGAGTTACAGACAGAGAGAAGGAAAGACAGAGAGAGAGAAAGGAATTCCATCGGTTGGTTCACAATTGGCCGCAACAGCCGGAGCTGAGCTGATCCGAAACCAGGAGCCAGGAGCTTCTTCCGGGTCTCCCACGTGGGTGCAGGGGCCCAAGCACTTGGGCCATCTTCTACTGCTTTCCCAGGCCATAGCAGAGAGTTGGACTGGAAGAGGGGCACCAGGACTAGAATTGGTGCCCATATGGGATTCTGGCACCGCAGGTGGAGGATTAACCTACTGCGCCATGGCGCTGGCCCCGGAGATATCTTAAAAAACAAGAAACAGACTTGCCATACGATGCAGCAAGCGCACTACTGAGTATACACCCAAGAGAGAGTAACTGCCGGCGCCACAGCTCAATAGGCTAATCCTCTGCCTTGTGGCGCCGGCACACCGGGTTCTAGTCCCGGTCCGGGCTCTGGACTCTGTCCCGGTTGCCCCTCTTCCAGGCCAGCTCTCTGCTGTGGCCAGGGAGTGCAGTGGAGGATGGCCCAAGTGCTTGGGCCCTGCACCCCCTGGGAGACCAGGATAAGCACCTGGCTCCTGGCTTCAGATCAGCGCGGTGCGCCGGCCGCAGCGGCCATTGGAAGGTGAACCAACTGCAAAAGGAAGACCTTTCTCTCTGTCTCTCTCTCTCACTGTCCACTCTGCCTGTCAAAAAAAATAAATTAAATAAATAAATAAATAAAAAAGAGAGAGTAACTCATTGTATGAGAGCTGTCTACTCCCCCATGTTTATAACAGCCAAAATATAGAATCAACCAAGGCATCCATTACCAGTTGAATGGACACAGAAAATGTGCTATATATTTATAATGGAATATTATTCAGCTATAAAAAGGATGAAATTTTATGATTTACAAAAAAGATGGCTGGAACCGGAGGCCATCATGCTGAAATAAGCCAGAGATGAAAGCCGAACACTGCATATTCTCCTTTATTTGTGGGAGCTAAAATTTACAAAGAAAGAAGTGCTGAGCATATCAGCTTTAATGATTTTATGACTATTTTAAAATTTATACAAATGCAGTTGAGCGACTTTTCCTTTGATTACCATGTACAGCCTGTGCCTATTTTCCTGCTGGACTATGATCTATTTACTTAGTGGTGCCAAATAGGCCTTTGACTAGAATGTAAATTTAAAATTCTATTTCAGGAAATAATAAAATTTTTTAAAAACTGTAAACCTCAAAGGAAATACTCAGAAAATGGTCTCAACAGTTTAAAAGGCAAAGGGTGAGTATGTTAACACTATACTTCATGTGTACAGTTTCTCTGAAGTGGAATTCATAAAGGAAACAGTGTAGAGCTGGAAAAAAATTAAATCTGGAAGAGGTATAGATTACAGCTATTTAAGGAAGTATCAAAGGTTGCTCTTAATTTTATACAAAAATCACTGTACTTAAATAAATTCAACTAAAGAAAAACTAGGCTTCATAAGAAACTGCAAATAACTACAATGATGTCCATTCATGGACAAAATTTACCTTCTAAAGTTAAAAATGTCATCAACAATTATTAGTGCCATCAATTAATTATATTTTCAATTGACACAAAATTTTAAAAGAATGAACAAAACCCACAATTTTTATAAAAGCTTTACATAGTAAACTGTACCAAAATAGTGACAAGGATGAATACCAATGAAACTTTCCTTGCATGTCCTGAGTAAAAACCACAACATATTACATAATTTCAGAGAACAATGTAATTGCTAGTATTCTATTAACAGTGTTAACAGACACTACAATGATATGAATATAAACAAATTGAAATGGAGAATATTGTATTTTCTATTTTTTAAAAAGAAAGCTTTGAGATTATTTATAACAAAAGAATAGTGTAACAGCTAGATATGTAACTTGAATAGAATTATACTCATGGTACAGTAGTACCCATGTCCAGGATCTCTGACTACTGATCAGAGGGCAGGAATAAATTAGCTCAGAGTTGCTCATTCATTAAACATTTACTATGCACTTTCTTGAGCATCACTATATTAGTGGAATAATACACATAAATGAGTGTAATACAATGCTTAATTTATAACAGAAATAGGTATAAATTGTTATGGGAGAAAAATTGAGCACACAACTTAATCCCAGACTTTTTGGCAGCAAGAGTAAAAGCAGTAACAAACAAAAACCATACTGGTTATATAATTTTAGTTTCAAAGAATGGAAGGTATACCAGTAGGTAACAAAGTAAACTATGCTAACAGTGGTAAGGTATTGTAAAATACTGAATGCATAAGGAATTTCAAATGAGAGAATTAAGAAGGTCAGCAAGCTTTCAATTAGAAATAGCCTTTTTTTTTTTTTTTTTTTTTAAATGTAGAAAGAGATGCAGTCATTTTGGCATTCAGACGACTGCTTGAGTATAACGGTACCTGGGAGAAAGTAATGAAGAGAAAGGTGGGCTGGGGCTAGCGCAGTGCCATAGTGGGGAAAGCTGCCGCCTGCATGGCTGGCATCCCATATGGGTGCTGGTTCAGGTACCGGCTGCTCCACTTCTGATCCAGCTCACTGCTATGGCCTGGGAGAGCAGTGGAAGATGATCCACGTCCTTGGGCCCTTGCACCCAGGTGGGAGACCCAGAGGAAGCTCCTGGCTTCAGGTCAGCACAGCTCTGGCCATGGCGGCCATCTGGGGAGTGAACAAGTGGATAGAAGACCTCTCTGTCTGTCTCTGCTTCTCCTTCCCTCTCTGTGTAACTCTGACTTTCAAATAAATAAGTAAACCTTTAAATAAGAGAGAGAGAGAGAAAGGTGGGCTAAGGATCACAGCAAATAGAGATGAGAATGTCAAACGCAGTGGCATGAAGAAAGCTTGGTTGCAACCTCCACCCCAAAGAGTGCTTACTGAGGAACTAAAGGCACATTAGTTATTAAACTTTGGGGACTCTGTAGATCAAGCTGAGAAACAGGGAAACTTTGTATCTTTGATTGCTGTAATAGCTAAATGAGAAAAGATACACAGGGGATTAGTTCGTTAGGTTCCTCTTTTAACAACTGTTATATATAAGCAAAGAAAAGTAACAGTTCACTTGCTATAGAACCAATTACACAGAGAATGAAAAATTCAGTTTCCTTTTAGGTGCTGTTAATTAGAATGAATATTTTGTGGCACAAAGAAAAAGAAAACAGGGGTTTACACAGGATATGCTGCCAGACTTTACCAACAACGACACGCGACTCTGCTGCAAACTGTCACATGCATATCTGGCTTAAGAAATGTTCATGCATGTCAAATTTTGCATCACATGCTTTCAAAAGAAGGTTCATATTGAAATTAGCTTAAGAATACACACACTCATTAAATAAAAGAACACCATTTAAAATGCTTTTAGACTATCATGGTAAACAGTCTTTTGGTGGTGAGGAGTGGGGGAAGTGGGAGAGGAGTGGGTGGGCATCTACACCACTAATCAGACTACTCTTCTCCTTTATGTAGGAAAACAGGAGACTGGAAAATAAGCACTTTCTGTAGTTATGCTACGAGAGTCTGAAGCCCACTTTTAATATTCCTGACAAGACTAAAAAATAATAATTAACATTTGAAAAGCTGTCATTATTATAGACAGGGACACTTAATCCCCAAAGCAGCACGGTCTTAATTGAGACTATGATTAAACGAAAGTACCCATCAGAATTATATCCACACATCTGGTTTGAAGTTTATGTTTTGTCTTATTTAAATTATTATATTCATTATATTTCTGTCTAGACAATGCCATGTATATTGTGTCACATAAACAGTTTCGGCAATTGCTTTCAAATACAGGCAACGGCTATGTCTTCCTCATATTGTTTCAGTGAATAAAACGTGATACAGGGAAGCTCTATTTCACCACCTTACAAATGGGATCAATTTGATGCTGTTTCATTTCATTTACAGAATAAATTTGTTTTGCTTTCCAGTTTTTCACATGAAATAATCAGAACACTAGCCAAAAGAAGCTTCGTACAAAAATGCAAGGATTGATGTTTTTACTAATAAGTATGCTACTTCTTCGAAGACTCCTCTCAGAAAAATTCAAAACATACCAAAAGAATCACTGTTGAAGTATCATTATATATAATAGCTTTAAAATATCTTTGCTACTTTCATCCACAGCCACACTAAAAAGCCAGACTAATTACAAGAATAACGTAATTAACAAATTATTTTCTTCTTGAGAATCAAAGGGCAAATTTTGCATACATGAATGTTTTCTGTATTTATGGTCTATTTACATAAAATAATTACAAAGAACTTCTAATTCATACAAGCAGAGAAATCCCGAAGAACTGTCTGGGTCAAAGCTGCTGTGTTGTTCTCCTGATGCCCAGTCAAGTGTCTTACCCAGGAGACAAGTGATTCTAAACCTGGGCCCAGAACTAATGAAGCTCTACACGAAATTTCACCCTGCTGACTATAGTCTAGGGGTTTTACCATCAGTGTTCAAGTTAGTGACATGGAAACGTTTATTATTTTGTTTCTGACACAAATAATTTGAAAATTTCTTCCACTGAAATATCATTAAAAGTAGATTTCACAGAAAGGTATGAGAAATTTTTAGAATTAGCAAATAAAAGCAAGTAAATACTTGTGTTGTGTGGGTTTTTAAAAATATTTATTTATTTATTTGAGAGGCAGAGTTACAGCAAGAGAGAGGGAGAGACAGAGAGAGAAATCTTCCATTTGCTGGTTTGCTACCCAAATGGCTGCAATGGCCAGAGCTGGGCCGACTCAAGGGTAAGAACCAGAAGTTTCTTCTGCATCTCCCATGTGGATGCAGGGGCCCACGCACTTGGGCCATCTTCCACTGTTTTCCCACGATCATTAGCAAGGAGCTGGATCACAAGAGGAGCAGCTGGGACTAGAACTGGCACCCATATGGGATGCTGGCGCTGCAGAAAAGAAGCTTAACCTACCACACCACAGCACAGGCTCCAATACTTCTGCTGAACAAGAGATTAAAAAGCAGAATACTATGACCACTGTGAAAAGAACAGCAATATAAAGCTGTAAAAATCTTGGGAGACAACATAGGAGGAAATCTTTTTGGCCTTGGATTAGGAAATTTCTTCTTAGATATGACAATGTAAAAGCACAAACAACCAAAGAAAAAAACAGATAAACCAGACTGTCTCAAAAACAGAAAACCCTTGGTTCTCCAAAGAACACTGTTAAGAAAATGAGAGAAAAATCCACAGAAAGGGAGAAACCAAATGTGATTACTGCCATACAGTGGACTATTACTAGGACAAAAAAGGAATAATATAATGAGACATGCTTCAACATGGATGAACCTTAATAGTATAAAAGTAAAAGAAGCCAGACAAAGGCCCGTGTTATGTGACACCAATTATATGAAGTGTCCATAAAAGGCAAATTCATAGAGATAGAAAATAAATTAGTGGCTTTCAAAGGCTGCAGGGAGGGGGAATGAGGAGTCACTGCTAATGAGTATGAAGTTGTTTTCTGGGGAGAAAAAAATGTTGTGGAATATTAAAGCAATGATAGCTGCACAACTCTGAATATTCTAAAAACGATGGAATAGTATACTTTAAAAAAAGTGTGATGGTGGGATCGGTGCTGTGGCATAGTAGGTTAACGCCCTGGCCTGAAGCGCTGGCATCCCATATAGGTGCTGGTTCAAGAACTGGCTGCTCCACTTCCAATCCAACTCTCTGCTATGGCCTGGGAAAGCAGTAGAAGATGACCCAAGTGCTTGGGCCCCTGCATCCATGTGGGAGACCTGGAAGAAGCTCCTGGCTCCTGGATTTGCATTGGCGCAGCTCTGGCCATTTCATCCAGCTGGGGAGTGAATCAGCAGATGGAAGACCTCTTTCTCTCTTTCTCTGCCTCTCCTCTCTCTGTGTAACTCTTGAGTTTTCAATAAATAAATAAATCTTTAAAAAAAGTGTGATGGTATAGGAATTACATTTCAGTAAGATTTATTATTTTTAATGCCTCTTATGTGGGGGAGGGGAGGTCTTGGGCTGGTAGAGCCCTATCAGTGATTAATAATCATGCCGTATGTCTTACAAGTTTTTCAAAAGCAATTATATATTTTATAAACAATTTTTTATTTAAAGGAAATAAAAAATCTCTAAACAACAAGGGTCAGAGAAATATTTCGCCTCCATCAATTCAGAAAAATTAGGTTTTATCCTGCAAAATTGTATAGCATCATGGCAATTTTAAGCTACTGGGGATTAAATGACTTTGCTTAACTGTTTACTAGAGCTCATTTAATATTCATGTTCTGATTCTTAAAATGGAATTATGAAACTTTGACATTACAAAACTCTAGTTTAGAAAGGAAGGTTTAGGGGTGGATATTTGGCATCGATGTGAAGATACACCAACTGGGACATCCACATCCCTGTTAGGACTGCCTGGATTTGAATCCTGGCTCTGATTCTCATTCCAGCATCCCTCTAATGTGTACGTACCCTGGGAGACAGCAGGTATTGGCTCAAGCACTTGAGACCCTGCCACCTACGCAAGAGACCCAAATCAAGTTCCTGGCTCCCAGCATTGGCCTGGACTGTTTTGAGCATTTGGGGAATAAGAATGGATGGAAGATATCTCTGCCTTTCCAATAAAAATTATATATATGGAAGGTTTATTAAGATAGATGCATGATTTCATTATAGAGGATAACATGAACCAGAAGTACCAAATGCTGTGACTGAATTATGTAAAATGTCCTCAATGATAAACTACTGTCCAGGTTATGGATTTCCTGTTATTACCATTTCTGAGATTTTCTCCACCAGGTAGGGTAGTTGAGGATCTCCTCATCTTTTCATTTCCTTACTAGCTTGGACCTTCTGAACTCCCACCACACTGCTGTGGTCTGAATGGGGCAGAGGAGACCTGTAGTAAGAGGAACTCTTCCTCTTACAGATTCTTCAGTTAGATTCTGACATGGAAAAAAGGAAGGTTAGGGGTGGCAAAACTGATGTCATAGTTCTGTTCCATTATCACTTGCTTACAGTGTAGTGCCTACCTCCACAACAGTCAAATTTTTGACCTTTAATGTATGAAGAGGGGAGACTGTCTACAGAACCTATACTAGGATGATATAACCCCAAAATATTTTATTTTGAGATAATAATCCAGTACCATCAGTTCAGCACATCAAACTGCAGCTTTTTCATAATAGAAGTTTTAAAATAACCTAAATATTCTTGTTATTTAGTGATTTTTAAATAGGTTCTAATAGGACAGCATACATCCCAGTTTATCCATCTGAGAAATGAAAAAGAGATTGTGGTGAGGGTCTGTTTCAAAGAATACATCAGCCAAAGAAGATATAGTGTAGGAAAAAAGCTATAATCGCTGCATTTATTTTAAAGCCCTCTTAAGGAACATCTTAAAATATGACAAACTTGGGGTAGGCATTACAGCCCGCATCCCATATCAGAGAGTTTGGTTTAAGTCCCAGCAGCTCAGCTTCTTGTTAATGAGGCTGGGAAGATAGCAGATGATGGCCCAAGTACTTGGGTCCCTGCCACCCATCTAAGACACCTAGATAGAGTTCCACACTCTAGGCCTTGGCCTGGCTGAGGCCTGATTGTTGTAGGCCTTTGGGGAAGTAAGCTAGCAGATGGAAGATCACTATATCTCTCCTTTTCTCTAGTTTACTAACGTCTTTTAAATAAATAAATATTTTTTAAAAGCAACAAACTTGGCCTTGCGAATAACTGTCAACCAAACTATAGAAACAAGTAGGAGAGTGTGGTATTCTAACTGAAAATATTGACTTATTGGAAGAATCTGACACAAGGCTCCAAAAATGGTACCATCATTCCCCAGAATTAATTACATTTAATGGAAACCTTCCTTATTAAACAAAAACTGATTTGTAATAATATAAAAATGTTGTTATAAAGTTCCCCAAATAACAAGATTACTCATTTATATAGGATATGGCTTAGGAAGGCAAGGAAATCGGAAGTATTAGAAACTTCAAAGTGATAATGTAGAAGAGCAAATTTGGTAGTTCTACACTCTTATGGATTCCCCAAGCAATGTAAAAGCCCAAATTCAAGTTATACTTTGATGTGCAGAGCCTTTTGAAGGCTAGTCCACCCTGTTTTATATGAAGCATCTGTAGCTAAAATGAACACCTAGCAAAGAGCATGGCGGCTGCATCACATAAGGAGACGTCAGAACTGCACCAAGGTGATTCGAAGTTACTTTAAACACGCGTGCAGAGTCAGAAATTAGTACAGCTTGCTTCTTAGAAGTGACAGATAATTACCCTCATCACGATGAAAAGGATATTTTAAATGTAAGCTAACAGAGGTATTTTTCCTTTAGCAAAGCTCTTCTTTTAGAAGTAAACTTCAAAACTTTAATTGAAGTAGGAAATGCTTAACTATGTAGCAGTCAAAACACTTCAGACCAGTAAGGAAGAGAAAAGGGAGGATTGTGTGAGAGAAGTGAGGTGGGACATCTCATTTTGCCCAGTTAAAGATTTGAGGGGTTTCAAGTATGGACACGTCAATGCCTGCATCTACATGTGACATTAATGTAACTGGTGAACACATCTGTGTATCTACACAAGCATTTCTACTCATACCATCTCTTCAGACTTATAAACAGTCTGCATGGATCACAAAGCAAAACTATCTATAAATCCCACAAAATACTGAAAATTGAAAACAAAATAAAAACTAGGTATGATTCAAAAATCAAGGCATATAGCTTATCAGAGTATAATGTTAAATATACAACAAAATTATTCAGGCTCAGGTCAGAAACAATGAATAGGGCAATACTCTTTATAGTTTGAAATTGATTTTGCCTTCCATGCCTTATATGATAACTCTGTATACATCACCTACTTGAAATTATTAGCAAGTCGTTATTTTAGAAGTATGAGTAATTAGACCAAAGCCAACTCTCGTATTTACCCAAAAGAAGGAACCACTACTAAGAATCAAAGCCTAGTAATTCTGTTCTTAACAGACAGATGTTCAGTGTTCTGACATGTTATATGAAAATCATTTATGAGAAGAACAGAAAAAAAATTGAAAGGTAGTTTTCACTATTGGAACAGATAAGTGATTCAGCAGATTTTCTTACACTATTTAGTCGTCAACAGATAGAAAGTTCTCCTAAAGTCATCATTCTGACATTGGCATTCTCTGTGATGCAAAAAAGAAAACTAGGCTGAAAGAAAAATGTGACAGCGATTGAAACCAACTTAGGTCTTAACTGATCTTTATGAACAGTAAGGGTGAAGCAATGAACAATCTTTGCCAGGAAATAATCTTATATTTGCAGCTGCCAAGATCATATTAGGCTAGCAGTAAACCAGGAAATTAAAGCTCAGGCTAGTTGGTCAGGAACTGGGAGTGTGACAGTTAGATGAACTAACAAGCAGTTAGGTCGGTTACTGTCAGAATAAGGGAAGGGGTATCTTCACGAGGGTGCAAAATGCTCCTTTCTCCCCAAAAGCTGCCTTTACCAAGACAAACGTGCCCACTCCACCCTTCTGAGTTTCTAGTTTTATCATCAGAATAGAAAAGAAGTTCCCTATCCCACCCTTCTGAGAATTATTCTGTTTTATCAGGGGCAAACTAGACAGGACAGACAAAATTACAAATCTGGCCTTTTGTTGCCCCGCCCCAACTGACTGCTGCTCCAGGTCTCCCCTCTCAAAACCGTACTTCAGAATCAACCTGACATAGTCCTTGGGGTCTGCCTCTCTTGGAGCTCCCCTCTAGACCACTGTGGCAGGAGGTTTCTGGCTTAAATAAATCTTGCTTTTCTCTCTGCCTTGTTGGTGTGGAAATTCTTCTTTCATGTGAGACAAAGAACCAAGGTGGGGCCGGCGCCACGGCTCACTTGGCTAATCCTCCGCCTGCGGTGCAGGCACACTTGAGACTCCTGCATTCGGACCTAAGTGCCTGGGTTTGAGTCCTTATTTTACAAATGTTCACACTGGGAGGCAGCAGATGACAGCAGAAGAAGCTGCGTCCCTGTCACCAAACTGGGAAACCGAGACTGAGTACTGGGCTTCTGGCTTTGGCCTGCTCCATGCCCAGCTATTGCAGGCACTAGGGGAGTGACCAGCAGATGGGAGATCTTTGTTTGCTTTTACAGATTAAAAAAGAGCGGGTTGGACAGAGGAAGGCCTCATGTCAACCAGTAAAGCAGCTGCCAAGACTACTGCCTAACCATCCTGAAGTACAGGTGAGCTCTGGCATGAGTTACCAGGGTCTACCGTAAACTGGGATCTGTGACACTTTCAAAAGTAAATAATAACAACAAACAGAGTAAATTCAATTTTAAAATACTTTCTTCTAAGAGAGATCGCTAAGATCATAATCTCTGATGGAAATGCTACTGGATCCTCAGCTGTGAACTGCACTATTGCCAGTAGTTCTGACACGCTAAGCCATCTTACACTGATTACAAGCTACGATCCAACTGTAAAACTGACCAATTTCAGTCTCATTTGTTTTCACTGTATTTAATCATATGCTCACTGAAGTATTAACCAGAGGTGAAATTATGAAAAGGAAATACCAATATTGTAATGCTACCATCATCTCATGAAAACATATATTAAAATGGTCTACTTGAGATGTTCCTTACAAGTTTTATTCATATCTGATTGGTTTATCTGAGAACGATTATCAAGAAGTAAGACAGCACATTAGACTAGCATAAAAAATAACTAGGTGTCTTATAACAAAGAATTTCTTTGTATACAGGGCTAACAAAACCATTTGTAGTAATTAAAACCATCTTGGTTGTGAGGCTGGCACTGTTGAGTAACAGGTAATGCCACCACCTGTGATGGGGAGTGAAGCAGCAGATGGAAGACCTCGCTGTCTCTCCCTTTCTCTCTTTATAACTCTGTCTTTTAAATAAATAAAATAAACTTAAAAACAAAATACATAAATAAAACCATCTTGGGGCCGGCACGTGTTGTAGCAGGGAAAGCCACTGCCAGCAATGTCAACATCTCACATGGGCACTGCTTCGTGTCCCGTCTGCTCTACTTCCAAACCAGCTCCCTGCTAATGGTCTGAGAAAAGCAGCAGAAAATGTCCCAGTGCTTGGGCCCTGATATTGAAGTGGGAGATACCCGGAAGAAGCTTCTGGCTCCTAGCTTCAGTCTGGTCCAGCCCTGGTTATTACAGCCATCTAGGGAGTGAACCGGCAGATGAAAGATCTTCCCTTCTAAAACTGCCTTTCAGATAAACAAATCTTTAAAAGAAAATCTCATTTGTAATCTCTCTCTTAAAATGAGGTAGTAACTCTTTTAGCTTTAAAATTCACCCTCATACAGCATGCATAGAAAATGAAGTTCATTCTTTTCCTAAATTTGAGAGTTCATGTTTAATATGATGACTAAAAATCACCTAATAGGGACCACCATTGTGGGACAGTGGGCTAAGCCGTGGCCTGCAAGGCTGGTATCCCATATGGGTGCCAGTTGGAGTCCCAGCTGCTTCATTTCTAATCCAGTTCCCTACTCGTGTGCCTAGTGCTTGGAGCCTGGCACCCACATGAGAGACCTGCATGAAGCTCCTGGAACTTGGCTTTGGCCTGGCCTAGTCCTGGCTGTTGTGGTCATTTGGGGAGTGAATCAGTGGATGGAAGATATCGCTCTCTCTTCTCCCTCCCATTCCTTCTCTCTCTCTCTTTCTCTCTCCATCTTTTTCATCTCTCTGTAACTTTGCCTTTCAAATAATCTTTAAAAAAAAAAAAAAAAAACAAACAAAACACCTAATTCCCACTCTTAAACGGTAGAGTTAGAAACATACCAGGGGATTCCAATTCAATCCCATCAAGGTGGCATGTACCAATGCCATCTCACTAGTCCAAGTGATCAATTTCTGTTCACAATTGATCATAATGATAGGACTAAGAGTCAAAGGGATCACATAAACAAGACTAGTGTATGCAAATACTAACCAATAGAATAAAAAAGGGAGAGAACATCCAACATGGGAAGCGAGATACACAGCAGACTCATAGAATGGCTGATGTCCTAAACAGCACTCTGGCCTCAGAATCAGCCCTTAAGGCATTCGTATCTGGCTGAAGAGCCCATGAGAGTATTTCAGGCATGGAAAGCCAAGACACTCTGGCAAAAAAAAATAAATAAATAAAACCTAAATGAAAGATCTCCGTGAGTGAGATCCCAGTGGAAAGAACAGGTCATCAAAGAAGGAGGTACCTTTCTCTGAAGGGAGGAGAGAACTTCTGCTTTGACTATGACCTTGTCTAAATATGATCAGAGTCTGTGAACTCAAAAGGCTTCCATAGCCTTGGCAACTCATGACAAGAGCCTAGGGTGATTACTGATGCCATAAACAAGAGTGTCAAATTGTGAAGTCAACAACAGGAGTCGCTGTGTACTTACTTCTCATGTGGGATCTGTCCTTAATGTGCTGTACATTGTGATTTAATGCTATAACTAGTATTGAAACAGTATTTTCACTTTGTGTTTCTATGTGGGTGTAAACTGCTGAAATCTTTACTTACTATATACTAAACTGATCTTCTGTATATGAAGAGAACTGAAAATGAATCTTGATGTGAATGGAAGGGGAGAGGGAGTGGGAAAGGGGAGGGGTGCAGAAGGGAGGGAAGTTATGGGGGGGGGGGGCCCTGAAAGCCATTGCAATCCATAAGCTGTACTTTGGAAATTTATATTCATTAAATAAAAGTTAAAAAAAAGACTAAGAAAAGAAAAAAAAAAAACACCTAATTATTAAATAACTTTCTGTGAATAAGCAGAAAACAAGCCCTCTGTATTAGCTATGCCAGTCTCTACACTAACAGGAGGATGCTATGTCTTTACTTTCTTCCATGTACTCTATTAGAAAATGGACTAGGCCGGCGCCGTGGCTTAACAGGCTAATCCTCCGCCTTGCAGCGCCCGCACACCGGGTTCTAGTCCCGGTTGGGGCACCGGATTCTATCCCGGTTGCCCCTCTTCCAGGCCAGCTCTCTGCTATGGCCCAGGAAGGCAGTGGAGGATGGCCCAGGTCCTTGGGCCCTGCACCCGCATGGGAGACCAGGAGAAGCACCTGGCTCCTGGCTTCGGATCAGCGCGATGAGCCGGCCGCAGTGGCCATTGGAGGGTGAACCGACAGCAAAAAGGAAGACCTTTCTCTCTGTCTCTCTCACTATCCACTCTGCCTGTCAAAAAGAAAAAAAAAAAAAAAAAGAAAGAAAAGAAAATGGACTAAAGGCGGGAAGCAGTAGAAAGGGAGGAGTAATAAGAAATATGCAGGGTGTGCAAGTTGGAAAACTGTCTCAAGTGGAAAGTTATTATAAAAAAGGAATTTTTAAAAAGTAAAGGATTTAGCAATACCTGAAAGGGAACAGTGACTAAGAGTAAGGCTCTAGAGTAACTCTAGACTGCCTGGGTTCAAATCTTGACTCTCTCCAATTCCTGGTGGGGGATGACTGTGGGCAGATTTCAATGACCAATCTTTATCTCCATTACCTCACATATATATAGGGGACAGTAATGCATATAACCCAGCAGACAACAGTAAGGATTACATAAATTAGAATGTGGCAGTCAAGCAAATACTCAATAAATATTAGCTCATACTGTCATCATTCACCTATAGTTTGCTTCAATTTCCATCACTATTTTTTAATCCTGAAATTATTGAATGAAACAATGACCAGCTCAGTGCAGCAAATAAATAACGAGAAAAGGTTGACTTCATTCAGAGACATCTTCAGTAGTTTGGAATAACACCATTCATTTTGTCCATTTTTATTTCTTCAGTTGATAAATAAGGAACAACATTTGCCACCAGATTATCTATGTTATTCTGGGATTAATAAAGTAAAATTTTAAAAGGCTCTAATAAATAACTTTTGTTCCTCTCCAATGCTTTAAAAACAAAACAGCAAATCATCTGTATCAAATGGCTCTTATCCTATACATGACAATTATTTTACACAATAACCACCAAATAAGCCAAATAAGCTTATAATTAATAGTTGCTCTCATTTTTCAAAAATCCACATAGGAAGCAATTTAAGTGTAAAAAGATCTCAGAATAGTAGCTGATTTAGCAAGGGCAACCAAAACTTACTGTGTTGGGCTGCCCCCTACAGGCTTCAATTTACCTTCTTTTTTAATAGGTTAGAGCCTGATATAAGCTTCACATTGAATCACTGAATATTAATACTACAGCAAATCATCACTATTCATTCAGTGTAGTAGAAAATAGTCTGTGGGAAGCATTTATAAAGAAATAGAGGAAACTAAACCATTTTTGACCTCAAGGAATTCACAGATTACTGTGTACAGAAAAACTACATATGCTTCAACAGAACCATGGCAAAATATTCAAAAATGGTTTAGGATATAGAATATGTTTGTATTATGTTACAATGCTTGGTATAGAAAAATAATTAGGACGAATACCCAGGACTCAAGTTCTACTCCTGGCTCTGCCATCAAATATCAAGTTGAATACAGGGCAAGTGAGTTTTGTGTAAGGTATCTTATTTACAAAATGAGGAAGTTAAATTAGATGATCCTTCTACCTTCCATGGCTCTAAAAATTCTACAGTTACATTTGCTATAACAAAAAGTAGAAGGGAATGTTTCAAAACAGAGAGAAGAGAAAGAAGTAAAAAGGAATCAAACAGCTGAGGATGGAGGCACATGTCAAGAAATCAAGAAAGACTCCCTGGGGCCAGTGCCATTGCGCAGTAGGTTAATTCTCCACCTGCGGTGCCAGCATCCCATATGGGCGCCGGGTTCTAGTCCTGGTTGCTCCTCTTCCAATCCAGCTCTCTGCTGTGGCCTGGGAAAGCAATAGAGGATGACCCAAGTCCTTGGGCCCCTGCACCCACGTGGAAGACTGGGAAGAAGCACTTGGCTCCTGACTTCGGATGGGTGTAGCACCGGCTATTGCAGCTATTTGGGGAGTGTACCAGCAGACGGAGGACCTTTCTCTCTGTCTCTGCCTCTCACTGTCTGTGACTCTACCTCTCAAATAAATACATAAAATTAAAAAAAGAAAAAGACTTCTTGAGGGAGGTGATAGTTGTTGTGAGTTCAGAAACAATAAACTAGGGGATATTCCTAGGAAGAGTAAACAGTAAGAAAATAAAAGATCAAAGATCTTTTAGGGAGCAGCACATACTGAGAGTTGGTGGCAGGCAAGCTGTATTTTAGAAATGTCAATTTAAAACAGCAGTACAAAAAATCCATACACTGCAGGGACAAGAGGAGGTAGAAAAATCTACTAAGAACAACTAAATTGGTTCAGTTTGGAGATAGAGGACATGAACTAAACAAAAGTCTGTGGAAATGGCAAAAGAGGGATAAAAGCAAATGGTTCTGGTACATTAAATATGGAATACAAAAACAGTAATCAAAAGGCATCCCAAAGTATTAACCTCATAACTTTAAGGAAAGCAGTAAAGAAATGGGAAATAGGACATGGAAACAGAAGGGGTACATTATGTGAGTGCTTGACATAACTGGAAGAGATTTTGGGGATGAGTTAGAACTGTCCAGAGAAGGCCACGTTAAGACTAGAAATACACCAATAAATGGAATGAGCTATTTGACAGATACATCTCCCTGGTCATAAGACAAAAGAATATAGATGGAGAGGCATGACAAGCCATCAGCATTGCTGTCAAAGTAATTCATAGCAAAACAGTAATGGTTTACATCAATAACATCTAATAATAATCCTGACTATAATTTTCAAATTGTGCACTATGTTCTGGGCATAGTGTGTATTAAAGGTGGAGATGTCATCAGTTAACTTTAGAGTAGGAACCATGGATATACTCCATTTCAGGAAGATAGTAAGAATACTGGCACAAATGCTCATAATTAACTTTTTTAAAGAAAGATTTATTTATTTATTTGAAAGGCAGAGTTACAGTGAGGCAAAGGCAGAGAAAGACAAAGAGAGAGAGAGGTCTTCCATCTGCTGGTCTAGTCCCCAGATGGCTGCAAGGGCTAGAGCTGTTCCAATCCAAAGCCAAGAGCCAGGAGCTTCTTCCGGGTCTCCCATCTGGGTGCTGGGGCCCAAGCACTTGGGCCATCTTCTACTGCTTTCCCAGGCCATAGCAGAGAGCTGGATTGGAAGAAAAGTAGCTTGGACTTGAACTGTCACCCAAATGGGATGCTGGCACTGCAGCCAGCAGCTTTACCTGCTACGCCACAGCACTGGCCCCAATAATTAACTTTTAACAATAAAGCCTGTAACAAACTGGGGTGTACTTATTCAAAAAATATATTGGTAACAACAGTAAAATATATCGTGCTTTATCTTGGCCTTCTCATATCTCATCACCCCAGCTTTATGGTGGGCTTAAAAACCTATAGCCTGGGAGCCAGCATTGTGGCATAGCAGAGTGTCACAGCTGCTCCACTTCCAATCCAGCTCCCGGTTAATGTGCCTGGGATAATAGTGGATGATGGCCCATGTACCTGGGTCCCTGCCACCCATGTGGGAGACCCATATGAAGTTCTTAGTTTTGGCCTGCCCCAGCCTTACCTGCGGAAGCCATTTGGGGATCAAAACAGCAGATGAAAGATATCTCTCTCTTTGTCTCTAAGTCTGCCTTTCACATAAATAAATAAATCTTAAAACAAAAAAACCAAAACACACCAAAACAAAAACAAAACCCCTATAGTCTGCAATCAAAACAGCCTAGCTGAAACTCGACGGTTCAGAATGGGGCTAGAGCTCTTTCAAACTTCCATTCCCAGAAAACTGTCATTACTTAATTTGCCAGTTCTCTAGAAAACCTCACTCCTAAGATTTTATTTGATCTGATTTGGAACTCACTCAGGAAAACAACTTTATTCCTATTCCCAGGAGCATTTGTCAAAAAAAAATTAAATAAATAAAGCACCAAAAAACCCCACAAAAACCAAAAAAGAGTAGCAATTATTAAATATCATAGCCACCCCTATGCAGTAACAATAGCCGGGGCAAACAATGGGCTTAAAAGGAGAACATAGGAAATGAGAAATCCAATGGGGCCTTGAAAAGCTCCAACATATTGCTGGTGACCTAGAAGGCCCTGTGTGCCCCGAGGGCTACTTAGAGGAGACCTGTGGAGGCAGGCATTTGGTGCAGCAGCTGCAGCCTGCTTAGGATGCCTTCACTCCATATCAGAGTGGCTGGCTTCAAATTCGGCTACTCCACTTCTGAGCCAGCTTCCTTTAATGTGCATCCTGGGAGGCAGCAAAGGATGGCTCAAGTACTTGGATCCCTGCCACCCATGTGGGAGACTCAGGTGGGTTCCAGACTCCTGGCTTCAGCACGGCCCAGTTCTGGCTGTTACAAGACTCTGGGGAGTGACCCAGCAGAAGAAAGAACTGTCTATATCTCTCTGCCTTTCAAATGAAATGAGAATAAATACAAACACAGTATTTATTTTGTAAAGACTTATTTATTTATTTGAAAGGCAGAGTGACAGTGTGGGAATATCAGGGTAAAGGAGATAAAAGAGATCGTCCACCCACTGGTTCATTCTCCAAATACCTGCCACAACCAGGGATGGCTCAGGCCTAAGCCAGGAGCTAGGAATTCCATCTGATCTCTCATATGGGTGTCAGGGACTCAAATAATTGGGCCATTGCCAGCTGCCTTCCCAGGTACATGAGCTGGGAGCTGCGTTCATTCAGAAGCAGAAGCGCAAAGTAGCTGACGCCTAAGCCAGCACTCCAATATGGGACATGAGCAGCCCAAGCAGCGACTCAACCTTCTAGGCCACAACACCCACTGGAAAAAAATAAAAGAACAGGTCTGTGAAGCTCTACATTTCACCCATGGCTAACTTCAAGGTCCTGTATAATCAAGTAAAACTTGCTTCTGCATTCAGAGTATGTCAGAACATTCAAAGGCTGAAAGATGTAACGGTTCCAGGCATTTAAGCAAGTCTTTCTTAACCATCATCTGACCACTAAACCAGTCAAGTAGAAGGATCAGAGACCACTCACGGCAAAGAATAAAAACTTTACAGAAGCTGTTCAGGAAAATAACAAACAACAGCAGCAACAGAAATGAGCACCAACCTTGGGCAGAGAAAAGCTATGCATTTCCATGCTAGGCATTTGGTGTAGGGGTTACAGTGCCAGTGGGGATGTCCACATTCCATATCAGAGGGCCCGAGTTCAAAGTTCTAGCTCTGCTCCGAATTCTAACTTCCTGCCAATGTGCATTCCAGCTCAAGTAGTGACATCCCTGCCACCAACATGGGGGAGACCTGGATTGAGTTCCCAGCTTTGGTCTGGCCTGGGCTGCTACATGCATTTGGGAAGCAAACCATCAGAAATGGGTGTTCTCCCTCCCCTCCATCCCGTGGCTCTAAAAACTAGAAAACTGAAAAATAAATTCAAAGAGATCCATAACTAGGTACATTACAACAAGCCTGTCAAGGACATGAGAGAATCTAGAAAAGAAGCCCAGAGATTAGGGACTAATCACACACGAAAAACATTCGGGTTAACAGTACACTTCTCATTAGACATTATGAAGGTCAACAAGCATTAATATGACATAATCAAAGCTGAAAGGAAAAGTCAGTCAAAAACTCTACATTTAGAAAAAGTGTCCTTTAAAAATGAAAATGAATCTGATAGAAGAGAGGATCTGCACCATCCAGCATGTTAAAGGCAATCTTTCATCTTGAAATGACACTATACAGTAACTCAAAATCCACACGAGGGGGCTGGTGCTGTGGTGTAGCGGGTGAGGCCGCTGCCTGAAGTGCCCGCATCCCATGTGTGCACCAGTTCGAGTCCCGGCTGCTCCACTTCCCATCCAGCTCTCTGCTATGGCCTAGCAAAGTGGTGGAAGATGGCCCAGGTCCTCCCCTGCATCCGCATGGGAGACCCGGGAGAAGCTCCTGGCTCCTGGCTTCGGATTGGCATAGCTCCAGCTGTTGCGGCCAATTGGGGAGTGAAACAGTGGATGGAAGACCTCTCTCTCTCTCTGCCTTTCCTTCTCTCTCTGTGTAACTCTTTCAAGTAAATAATCTTTAAAAAAAATCCACATGAAGATAGAGTACCAGTGTCTGTACAGATACATACAAAGGACACTGAGTGTTTGTGCTTGTAATTTATTTTAAGGAGTGTGTGCTGGTACACAGGCCACATACAAGGATGCAATCTGTATTATACTAGTGTACTAGGGCGGCAGTGGTGGCAATGAACCTATAAGGGACCAGATTTTTTATATATTGCTGGGATGAGATTGGCACTAATTTAGTTAAAACTGTTGTCACCTAAAACGCTGATCACAATTCCTAGACACACACACAACCCTACCTCAAAAAATACAGTAAAAGAAATGAAAAGGGAATTAAAATGGCATTTCAAACACAAAACAAGACAGTACTAGGCAAACAAAAAAGATATAAGATACATAAGAGGGTGGGAGGGAGGTTATGGGTTATGGGGGGAAAAGCCATTATAATCCAAAAGCTGTACTTTTGAAATTTATATTTATTAAATAAGAGTTAAAAAAAACATATATAAGAAACAAAATATGAAAATGGGAGGGAAATAAACACGTCATAAGGTGAATCATATTAAATGCAAATGAATTAAATATTCTAATCAGAAAGCAAAGATTGGTAGAGGGATTTTAAAAGCATATGCTAAGATAACTAACAAAAAAACAGAACCTGAAAATTTATGAAGCAAAAACTTTCAAAAGTGAAGGAAAAAAACCCACATGACTAAATAATAATCCTAAGAATTTTCAGCATCCCTTTCAACAATAAAACAAAACTTGACAGAAGACCAAAAAAAAACAAACAAAAAACTCAGAATACAGAATACTTGGACTCTACTACCCACCAACTAAACCTAACAAGTATTGATAGAATACCTTCCCAACACCCCTAGAACACCCATTCCCCTTAAGTGCACATGGAACACTTCCCAGGAGACTCAGGACAGGACATAAAATAAGCCACAGTAAATCTGAAAGCACTGAATCATACTATAACGGAATGGAATCAGAAATGAAAAAAAAAATTTTTGAGAAATGACAAATATGTGGGAATTACATGTGATACTCCTAAATAACTAATGAATCAAAGAAGAAATCACAAGGGAAATTTCAAAAATTCTTTGGCAGGAATGAAAATCAAACTCTATATGAAGACGCTGCATAAAGCTAAAGCAGCACCCAGAGAGAACCGTGTAAGTGTAAATGCCTGTGTGTATTTCAAACCAACAAACCAGCTTCCCGCATTAACAAAATACAAAAGGAACATATAACTCAAAGCAAGCGGAATGTAGAAAATAATACAGATGAGAAGAAATAAATTAGATAGAGAATGTAAAAATGGAGACAATCAACAAAACCAAAGTACATTTTTGAAAAGATCAACCACGTGGATAAAACAGTAGCTAGCATAACCAGGGAAAAAAGTTTAATCAAATCATCAAAATCAGAAATGGGGAACTGGTGCTGTGGCACAGGTTAAGTCACTGATTGCAGTACCACATCAGAGTACATCCCGTCAGAGTGCAGTTCAAGTCCTGGCTGCTCCCCATTCTGAACCAGCTTCCTGCTCATGTACATGATGGAGTTTCCTGGTCTCTCACACAGCCCTGACTGCTGTGGTCATTTGGGCAGCGAACACGTGGACAGAAGATCCCTGTCTCTATCACTCTGCCTTTCAAATAAATCAATCTTTAAAAAAGAAAATGAAATCAGAAATGAAAAAGTGACCATTACAATTAATCACGCTGAAATAAAAATGAGGGAACACTATATGCCAAAAACCTAGATAAACTAAAGAGACTGGCTAAATTCCTGGAAAGAAGTAAACTACAACAAACAAAAAACTCAAGAAAAACAACAAAAAATCCAAAAAGACCTACAACAAATTGAGTGAATTAGTGATTTAAAATTAGTGATGTTCCACCAAGAAATTCTCAGGACCAAATGGTTCCACTGCTGACTTCTACTCAACATATAAATATTTAAGACCAACTATTCACAAACTCAAACAAAAACTAGAAGAGAGCACATTTTCTAATTCATTCTGAATCCAGTATTAGCCTGATAGCAAAACAGACAAAGACATTACAGGGATACTAGAGAATAATATCATTTACAAATACAGACATAAAATTCTTAACAAAATATAGGAAACAAAACCCAGCAGCAGATGAATGGGATTGTATACTCAGCCAAATCTTCCCCAGGAGTCCATGGTCATTCACAAAAGGATATGAATCAACATACTGTACTAAAAAGGGAAAAAACCTAAGAGATCACCTGAACAGACAAGGAAAAAGCACTTGACAAAATCCAATACCCTTTCACAACAGAAAACACTTAACAAGGGTGAGCATTTAGTCTAGTGGTTAAAGATGCTTCTGTCCAACTGGAGTACCTGTGTTTGATACTTGGCACCATTTCTGACTCCATCCATCCTTCTATAGCAAACAGTGGGAGGCAGCAGGTGATGGCTCAAGTAGCTGGGTTCCTGCTGTCCAACTGGGAGACTTGGATGGAGTTCCCAACTCTTGGCTTCAGCACTGGCCCAGCAGACAGGATCTCCCAGCCCCCACCTCTCTCAAATAAATGAAATTTAGAAAAACAAACAAACAAACTAGGAACAGAACTCAATTTGATAAAGGGCATCTTTGAAAAACGTATAACTATCATTGCTAATGATGAACCACTATCTAACATTAACACACAAGGACACCTGCTTTTGTCACTTCACTTTTGACACTGTACTGGAGGTTCCTGACAGAAAAATCAGACAAGAAAAAGCAACAAAAGTGATTCAGACTGGGAAGAAGTAAAGCTATTTCTATGCATAGTGACATGACTGACATAGAAAATTCCAATGAGTCAACAACAACAAAACCACATGCAAGAGCCACTTGCTGAGTTTAAGGTTGTAGATCAATAGATGAGTATAAAAATCAATATTGTTAACATATACTAACAGTGATAAACAATGCAAAAGCCAATCCATTCACCAAGGAATCACACTTAGAAATCAATTTTACAAAAATGTAAGACTTGAATACAGAAAACTTGAAAACATCAGTGACACAAACTATAGCTCTAAATAAACAGAAAGTAAGTCCACGTCCAATGACTGAAAGGTCAATACTGTTCCGTCTATTTGTCCCGTCTGTTACTGTTAGCCAGATGCAGCCAGTTTCACTGATTAATATCGCCTGCATACAGTTGTGCTTGCCCAAGGCATAAACTCAGTAAAATATCTGTAAAAGTAACACACATCAATGCATGTATGTATACAAACAGTAACTGTGAGATACACAAATCTAAGAATTCAGCCTCTAAGTTTTCATTTAACCTTTAAAAAAATTTTTTTATTTATTTGAAAGAGTGAGAGAGAGAAAATGGGAGGCAGAGAGAGACCTTCCATCCACTGGTTCACTCCCCAGATGGCCACAAGGGCTAGGGCTTGGCCAGGAGCCAGGAGTTTCATCAGGGTGTTCCATGTGAGTAGCAGGGGCCCAAATACTTGGGCCACCCTCTGCTGCCTGTCCCAGGTGATTAGCAGAGAGCTATACCAGAAGTAGAGCAACCAGCACATAAACCGGCACCCACATGGAATGCCAGTGTCCCAGGCGGAGACTTTACCCATTAAGCCACAGCACCCGATCCTTCATTTAACTTTTTTTGTTTGACAGAGTTATTAAGAAACATTTTCATTTACTTATTTTGAAAGTCAGAGAGACAGAGATAGAGAGATCTCCCATCTGACGTTTCACTCCTAAAGGCCTCCCTAAATAGCCAGAGATGGATCAGGCTGAAGCAAGGACCCTGGAACTCAATCCAGGTTTCTCAAGCACTTGGGCCATCACACGTTGCCTCACAGCACATGCATTAGCAGGAAGCTGCAATTGGAAGCAAAGCTGGGACCCAAACTTAGGAACTCGATATGGGTTGCAGGTATACCAGTGTCTTAACTATTGCATAACATGCCAGCCTTCAGCTCTGGATTTTAAAAATTTTCCTGTTACTAATAAAGTCTCTTGTGTTCTACTCCAAACTTACTATATCTGAAACAGCCCTAGTATTTTTATTAATTTCATTTTTATATAATTAAGATTCTAACTTCTGGAAGCAATTTGAAAGTTACCATTGAAATACACTACCCAAAAACAGAATTTTAAATAAAATCAAAACTAAGCCAATTATACTGGGTTCCATATTTTTAATAATTAAAATTTAAATCTCAATGTTCTAATGAAATCTTCATTAAATGATCCAACAAATACCCATAAAACATGAATCTCATAAGCAACTTCTAAAGCCTCAATAAACATGCCCATCTTCTTTTAAAAAAGACATTCCTTTATAACATGCACATGCAATACATACAATTTTGAGACACTTCTATATTATAGTTCCTGCTCTACTGCCATTAGCTGTTTGTCCTTTGGTCATTAACCTCTACCTTAAAAAGACAATATCTAGGCTTTTCCATAAGGGTGTTTGGAAGGTCAAATACGGTGTTCTACAAAATATAAAGTGCTATAAGCATACAGCATGATTTCTTATTATGTTTCATTCACAGTACATTGAACTAGAGCTATACAGCAACAGAAGAAAATGAGAATTATTGCCTAACTGAAAATCCAGCCCAAAACTTTATGGAATGAATGTCACAGTGTTATTACATTATGAGACTACAATAACCATCACTTTCATGGGTGGTTATGACTTCCTTAATTTGTTCACAAGTCTAAACATTTATGAAGCTCCTATTATGAAGCTCCTGTTTGCACTGTAAGAAGTACAGGATGTAAGCCTATGGAGCCAGCACTGTGACCCAGCGATTTAGGCCGCCACTTGCAATACCAGCATCGGATACTGGAGTGTCTATCCAGTCCTCGCTGCACTGCTTCTGACCCAGCGTTCTGCTAATGTGCCTGGGAAGGCAGCAGAAGACAGCCCAAGTACTTGGGCCCTTGTCATCCATGTGGGAGATGAGGATGGAGTTTCCAGGTTCCTAACTTTGGCCTGGTCCAGAACCCCCACCTCCACCCCTGTCAATGCACCATTCAAATAAATAAATAAATAAATCTTTTAAAAAAATGTAGTATGGTGCTGAGGCTTTGCTTCTTAATGTTTATTAAAGCAGCATTCTTCTTAGAAGTTTAATAAAAATAGTAGAAAGCACTTGGAGAGGAACTGTAATTAACTTCATAGACTGGTTTTAGATTACTAGCCAATACAAGAAGATGTATGATCTGGAGAGTGTGAGTTTAGCCTAGAGCTTAAGAAAACTGCAACCTATACTGGAGTGCCAATTCTTGGCTTCAGTTACTGATTCCAGCTTCCTATTAATACAGATCCGGGGAGGCAGCAGTGATGGCTGAAGTGGTTAGATCACCATCACCCATGAGGGAGGCTTAGATTGAGTTACTGGCTCCTGTCTCATTCTGGCCCAACCCAAATTGTTATGGGCCTTTCAGAGTGAGCTAGAGGATGGGAGCGTACTCTCTATGTCTATCTGTCTTTCAAACAGATAAGATAAATAAAGGAACAGTCTTAAGCACATATACCTTAGCATGCTATTGCTACAGTTAGGGTGTGAATTAATATTACAGACACCTTCTCACAAGAATTAGTATCAGTTTTTTTTTTTTTTTTTTGACAGGCAGAGTGGACAGTGAGAGAGAGACAGAGAGAAAGGTCTTCCTTTTTCAGTTGGTTCACCCCCAAATGGCCGCTGAGGCCGGCACGCACCACGCTGATCCAAAGCCAGGAGCCAGGTGCTTCCTCCTGGTCTCCCATGTGGGTGCAGGGACCAAGGACTTGGGCCATCCTCCACTGCACTCCTGGGCCAGAGCAGAGAGCTGGCCTGGAAGAGGAGCAACCGGGACAGAATCCGGTGCCCCAACCGGGACTAGAACCTGGAGTGCTGGTGCCACAGGTGGAGGATTAGCCTAGTGAGCCAACCCAGATCATTCTTGAAATGAGAAACAACCTATTAACACCTCACTTGGAGGGGATTTTAGGGAGGTATTGGCTTAATACACTCCTCTCCCCTTTCCTCAAATTCCATCTCAGTTCCCCTGAGCTAAGCAGTGCTGGGATTAGGGAAGGACCCACACAAAGAGAGCCAGGAACTTCTGCAGTGTTCCCCCTCACTGGGTGGACACGAACTGCAGGAGCAACCAGCATCTGGGTCTATAGAAGCTGGGGAAGATCTCCCTAAGACACAGATTCTTTTCTATTCTAGAGACAGAGAGGACCAGGGAACAGCCTTTTTTCCAAAGCCTTGGCAGGAACTGACACCTTGGATACGGACAGACCACTAGTGATGTAAAATATAAATGTTAAATATGTATCCTTGAAATAGGAGACACAATCTGCAAAGGAAAACCTCAGGGCACCAGGGAGTTCGAGTGTTATAAATACCTCTATAAAGTGAAAGACTGGAGGAGCACAGAGAGGGGAGAGTACTTTAAAGTTGTCATCTCAAGCAGTAAAATAATATAGTGTCTTGGTAAGTAAAATAGATAATATCTTAATAACATGATTATGAGCTTGAGATAAAGGAGGGTCAACATTAATGGAATGAAAACACAGAAGTATTAAAAAGGACAAAAAGGGGAGAAATACTAACTTCAAACTAAAAATAGCATCTACTTCTAATTAAAAATGGTACAAGGAAATTACTCAATCTGTTAAAGACTATGCTATCATTCTAAATGATAATCACTAAACAGCATCAATCAGAAACCAAACAGAAATGTCTGCTGGGACGTTCATTCAATGTTATACTAGTAATGCAATAAAGCAAGGAAAAAAAAAGAAATGATTGGTTAAAAAACAAAAAAACAAACAAACAAAAAAAAACCAGACACACAGCAGACTCATAGAATGGCGGATGTCCTAAACAGCACTCTGGCCTCAGAATCGGCACTTAAGGCATTCGGATCTGGCTGAAAAACCCATGAGAGTATTTTAGGCATGGAAAGCCAAGATACTCTGGCAAAAAAAAAAAAAAAAAAAAAAAAAAAGGACCTAAATGAAAGATCTCTGCGAGTGAGATCCCAGTAGAAAGAACAGGTCATCAAAGGAGGTACCTTTCTCTGAAGGGAGGAGAGAACTTCTACTTTGACTATGACCTTGTCTAAATAAGATCGGAGTCAGCAAACTCAAAAGGCTTCCATAGTCTTGGCAACTCATGACTAGAGTCTAAGGTGATTACTGACGCCAGAAACAAGAGTGTCAATTTGTTAAGTCAACAACAGGAGTCACTGTGTACTTACTCCTCATGTAGGATCTCTGTCCTTAATGTGTTGTACAATGTAAATTAATGATATAAACAGTACTGAAACAGTATTTTACACTTTATGTTCTGTGTGGGTGCAAACTAATGAAATCTTTACTTAATATATACTAAACTGATCTTCTGTATATGAAGAGAATTGAAAATGAATCTTGATGTGAATGGAATGGGAGAGGGAGTGGGAGATGGGAGGGGTGCAGATGGGAGGGAAGTTATGGGGGGGGAAAGCCATTGTAACCCATAAACTGTACTTTAAAAATTTATATTTACTAAATAAAAGTTAAAAAAAAAAAAACAGTAGGAAAGGTTTTAAATTGTCTCACTAAGCACTGTGGTTTAGCAGGTAAAGCTACCACCTGCAGTGCTTGTTGGCATCCCATATGGGCTCCGGTTCCAGGCCTGGCCACTCCACTTCCAATCCAGCTCTCTGCTATGGCCTGGGAAAGCAGTGGAAGATGGCCCAAGTCCTTGGGCCCCTGTACCCACATGAGACCCGGAGGAAGATCCTGGCTTCTGGCTTTGTATCAGCTCAGCTCTGGCCATTGTGGCCATCTGGGGAGTGAAACAGAGGATAGAAGACCTCACTCTCTCTTTCTGCCTCTGCCTTTTTGTAATTCTGCCTTTCAAATAAATAAATAAATCTTTAAACAAAATCTGCCTTACTCATGCCATAAATAAGTACCCAGAAATGGGAATGAAATAAACTCTACAAAATGTCTAGAAATTAAAGAGAAAAGCACACAGCCTATTGAAAAAAACTTTAAAATATATAAAAAACATAAAACAAAATCTAAATAGTAAGAAAGGCATCTCATGTTCTTCTCTGGGAAGACTTCCTAACTTGAACTGCACTAAAATTACAGTTGAAATTTAGTGTTTTTCCACTTACACAGGGCACAATGGGGAACTGAATAAAATGACTAAAAAAATCATATGGAAAAAAGTGGCTGATACTAACCATAAAAACCATGAGAAAAGAGGAAAGGAATGGATTGCTCCAGCAGGCATAAAAATACTAAAATTAAATTAAAATAATACTGGCATAAGAAACAGAGGTGACATGGTTACCCAGCAGAAAAAGAACAGTTTACATCCGGAGCCAACAAACTACAGTACACAAGCCAAACTGTGCCCTTGGCTGTTTCTGTAAAGGGAGTTTGACAGGGACACAGCTGGGCCTGTCATTTGCAAACTGTCTAGCGATGCTCTCACGCTAGAGTTACCAGTTAGTTTGTAAATCTGAAAATACTTACTGACTGGCCCTTCCAGAAAAGAAGTTGGCCAGCCCTTAGTTTATATAATAAATAACAAGCTATCGTCTGGAAGAAAATAAAACTGGACCCCTATCACATATAATACACAGTGAGGAAAGGCCTGCCTAACAAAAGAAAAAAACATTACGCTATGGAGAAAAACTCCATCTGGGTTTCCCACACAGGTGGCAGGGACCCAAGTCCTTGAGCCATCATCTGCTGCCTTCCCAGGGTGGACATCAGCAGGGAGCTGGACGGGAAGCAGAGGGAACCAGGCACTTTGACATAGGATGTGAGTTTCCAAGTGGCATCTTCACTGCATTACAATGCCTGCCCCACAGTGTATCTTTTTTAAATGACTGAAACTAAAGCAAAAGCAGCAATATTCAGTTTAATGACCATAAAGCCCTTCTTCTTGGTTTTTCTGCTAGATTAATTGCAAGATATCGACTGAAACAGAAAACAACGTGGAAGAACAGAATTATAATGTCTCACCAGCATCGCTGTAACCCTGGAAGGGGAGGAATCCTAACAAATACAGCCATAATTTGCCATACATTCCTACGGTTCACGTGAACTGAACTTTCAAAATTAATAAATCAACATTTCTGGAAAAACATCTGGCCCTTTCTTCAGGTTTAGAAGTGTCAAGTTAATCCCCGACATTCTAGCTTCCATTTTTTAAAAAGGAACTCTTTCCTCTCCGACACTCCTAAGTATCTAGATGCTTTTAACACAACTAAGTAGACTTCCTTAAGTAAAATGGCTAGTAAACCTCCCTATAGAAATGAAATACTCAAATACTAGTAGGGTTTTAATAACATAAATGAACAATTCTATATTGAAATGATAAACAGGAAAAGCAGCAGAGTTTTAGGGATTAAGAAAGAATAAAACAGTTTCAAATTCTACTTAATTTCCTATCATATGACTGATAAACAACCTCTTCAAAGACAAGTGAGTAGGAACCATCTTAACTTTATGAGAAAACAGGCACTATCAGCTTCATGTTGTTAAAACTGAAAATGTTAGGTGTTTCCTGAGAAGATTCTCTAAATTTATTTATAATTTCAAGAATTACATGCAGAACAAAGCAGCTGACTAAATGCTCCTTGTTGAATAAGAACAGATGTTCAGATCATGAAAAAGCCCTTAGGATTTCCCACTCTTCATGAAGAAAAATCTCCTTAGTAAGTCTCACTCCTAGTTTCAGCCTCCAATTCTCTGTGCTCAATTCAAACTGGGTATCCTCATACACACAATGTCCCCCATACCTATGTCATTCTTCTCATGAGCACTATCGACCTGAATTCCATCTGTCAGATCTCCCAGGATGCAACACTTCCTCAAGGCAGTCTACTCTGACTGCCAAACCCACCTGAATCCCTCCCCCAGAATCATTTGGCTTTGATCCCACTGTATACCTCTTCTCGATAGAAACCACAGGTGCAAACTTCAGCTTGTATCCTTCGTTTCTTTCCACATTTATAATACAGGCTTCTCAGGCGGTACTGTGGCATAACAGATAAAGCCGCCGCCTGCAGTGCTGATGTCCCATGTTGGCGCCAGTTCGAGTTCCAGCTGCTCTACTTCCGATCCAGCTCTCTGCTATGGCCTGGGGAAGCAGAAGATGGCCCAAATCCTTGAGCCTCTTCACCCACATGGGAGACCTGGAAGAAGCTCCTGGCTCCTGGCTTTGAATCAGCTCAGCTCTGGCCTATGCAATCACTTGGGGAGTGAACCAGCAGATGGAGGACCTCTCTCTCTGCCTCTGCCACTCTGTTAATTCTGCCTATCAAATAAAAAAATCTTTTAAAAAAAACCCCACAAACTTCTCTACAGGATAATGTACGATATTAATCACCACTTGCGTACCCTTTACACAACAGAGCACACGGCATGCACATACTTCTAAGTAGACAAATGTGATGATTGAATGAATGAGACAAATTTTTTCTTAGCTAAAGTATATTGGCACGATAATATTTATCCATCTATTGCTTCTTGAAAAGTGGAAACAATGTACCTAGTTTTGATTTACAACATAAATACCAGCACCTAAGGACTTCACTGCCATTTTATAAATCTTTTGACAGATATCCTCATTAATCACCATCTGTTTATGCGTGCTATTCTAGATAACATTTTGGTTACATTTCTGAAACATTTCCTGCCATTAACCTCATCTCTAGAATACCAGCTAGTAAGAAGCACCTGGATTTCAGGAACACAAACCTGAAACCCACACACCAAACTAAACTGTTATGTAAATGACAGAAATGACACATTTTGGTCTCAACATCTCTTAGAGAAAACTTCTGGACCAATTTAACTTTTACCACTAAGACCCTGTCACTTAATTACAGTCATTTGGAGCCCATGATAGACGCCCATGATAGATGGATCAGAGATGAAAAATAAATAATTTTCCAACAATGTTTACAAAAGTCAGTATTTAAGAACATCTATTAATCCAGGTTTGCTAGAATCCCACTAACTTATTTGGTCAAAGAGGACGTCATTTTTTTGTCTGAAGATACCACAAGCTTAACCTTGTAAGAAAAAGATCATACTTTGTTCATCAATTAAAACTAGGTCTGGATTTGTGTTCTGTAGTTTTCATATGCGTGACCCCAAGTCAGTGAAATGAATCCCTGAGTTTCATTTTCTCATAGGTAAAATGAATGAATGATTCCTGTATCCTAAGATGATTTTGAGGCTTCAACATGCTCAAGCATGCTCAGTGCTGCTCCCTTCTCCCCCAGCTATACAGGAATTATATTAGGATTCTGCAGAGTAACATAAGTATTTTAGGAAAAACTACACCCTTCAATTATCTATTACTAGACCAGAATTTTTAGGTTTTTAAAAAATGTTTTTCTTACTAATTTTAAGCTCTCAAATAGTGCAGATTTATATCTACAGAAATGACAGTGCTAATTCATCAAATTCTTGCATAAATAAAAGCTACACTTAAACAGAATATCACAAAAATACAAAGTAATCAGATGTAAAGAAACTAACAGAAATGTGATGCTACCTTCAGATCATAAAATTTTTCTAATTACAACAGAGAGCCAAGCCCTGTCATTCCTCCAGTGAAGGCATAAAAGGTTAAAAGAATTTACATTCAGTTATGTATCTCACCTCTAAAATTTTAGTCAAATTCAAATAAGAAACAAGATGGAAAGGGGGCAAAGCCAAAAGGAAAGTTACAGCCTTCTAGGTCAGGAAGAAGCAATAACGCCCTGGGGCTCTTCATCTCTTTCTGTTTCAGAATAAACTGCCCAACTGCTATGACACAGGAAAGACCAGGCAGGAAGCTCTGCCCTGAAACAGTCCCCATCTGGCTGCCAGGCTTTGAGAATTCTCTACCTTCCCACTTTCTAAATGATTATAGATATTCTCAAAAACTATTACTCCGCACTCCCAGCATTCTTTCTCTTTTCCTTCCCTGAATGAATCTGTTGGTGTTAAAGACGTCACAGTAGGAGCTTTAGACAATAAGAATTCCTTTGTTAAGTAATAGTAAAATGCACTTTCCCTACAGGAACTTAAAAAAAAATGATATGAATATACAATTCAGAGCGTAATCCAAATAATGATGCAGAATATAAATCTCAAAAACTGCTGTGGAATTCTTTTGGAAATGTCTCAGAGTCTATGGTATATTTTATACAACTAAATCCTACAAATAAGATTTCTTTCTTTTTTTTTTTTTTTTTTTTTTTTGACAGGCAGAGTGGACAGTGAGAGAGAGAGAGACAGAGAGAGAGACAGAGAGAGAGGTCTTCCTTTGCCATTGGTTCACCCTCCAAAGGCCGCCGCGGCTGGCACGCTGCGGCCGGCGCACCGCGCTGATCCGAAGCCAGGAGCCAGGTGCTTCTCCTGGTCTCCCATGCGGGTGCAGGGCCCAAGGACTTGGGCCATCCTCCACTGCACTCCCGGGCCACAGCAGAGAGCTGGCCTGGAAGAGGGGCAACCAGGACAGAATCCGGCGCCCCGACTGGGACTAGAACCCGGTGTGCCGGAGCTGCAAGGCAGAGGATTAGCCTGTTGAGCCACGGTGCCGGCTCAAATAAGATAATTTCATAGACTGTGGGAATGCCCAATGATACCTCACTATGGAGCTCCTGGTACATAAAATGAAAATAAAATTGGGGCCACCACTGTGGTGTAGCCGGTAAAGCCCAAGTCCTTGGGCCCCTACACCCACATGGGAGACCAGGAAGAAGCTTCTGGCTCCTGGCTTTGGATCACTCTACCTCTAGCCATTGTGGCCATCTGGGGAGTGAAAAAGAGAGATGGAAGATTGGTATCTCTCTCTGTAACTCTGCCTTTCAAATAAATAAATTTGTAAAAAAAAAAAAAAAAAAAGGTCTACAAACAATAAAGAAATGATCCTTATTCTTATTTTTCTCTTTGAACAGTTATGTAATCCTCTATAAAAGGTTATAAAATAACTACAGAAGTAACTATGAGTAAAGATTGTGGAATACTGAAGATTGCTACAAAAATGTGACAAAAGTTTGAATGGAAGTTGATGGAACAAAGACGTAAGCCTCAGTCATTCTTGCTCATTGCCCAAAAGACAGATAAACATTGGAATGCACTCCTTGCCCTTGAATCTCACATCCTATTGCCTTCATACCCCACCAGCCACAGCCACCTGAAAGACCAGTTGCTAGAACACTTGAAAGACCAGTACCAGGAATTCCCCTCTGCCTGCTGCCCCCAACCCCTTCCCCATCCCTAACCCTCCTAAAATATAAAAGGGCCCGGCCCCTGGGGTTCAGGGAGTTCTGCCTTGTGTTCCATCAATGTGCCCGCAGGCTGTTGGTCACCCTGCTCTGTGAATTTATTTTCTCTGAATAAATTCGGTCTGGCTGAAAATTCGTATACTGCCTCCTCTCTATTCTTCACTTCTTTTCCTAACAGAAGCTCTACTAGAGTCTATGTCTGTGAATTATATTTCTAATTCTTGTTCTTAGGTATATTTTTTACAATAGCAGTTAGCTTGCCTTCTGTAATACTGATCATTCAATACTTAATATTACTATATCCAAATAACACAGGATTTTAAAAGTACATAAACAGTTTCTGTACCTCATGCAAATATATAACTTATGTGCTTACTGTCTAATGTATAACACTGAGGAAACAAAAGATCAGTAGATTCTCATTGTTCATGACACTTATGTTTTATAAAGTCACTGGAATTAGCAAAGGTTGAACCATTACCCTTAAGGGAAACAGAGAGTTGTGTTTCTGCGAGCTTTGGTCACAATGTGTTAATCGAATCATTAACAGATAACCTTTTATGTGTGTTAATAGTTAAAATCAGTACTTTAGCATTTGCCTGAGGTTCATTTTAAGTAGTAAAATCACCATCAAAAAGCATAAAAATGTGAAAAATAGCACTATACAGACTGTGAACATGATGTTTGTTTAGAGTATGAGAGGTAAAACAAGTAGGAAGAGCATCAATTTGCTCAAGTTCTGCTGAGAACTGAGTGTTGAGTAAATCGTAATTTTTACACATCACACACACACACACAAATGAGTACAAAAAGTGTTTCAAGTATTGACTTCGATTCACAAATAAATTTTAACAAACACATGAGTCTGCAAACACAGATTCTACAAATAACTGTCAACTGCATATGAGACAAATAATCCAGTGAAGTCTCTGATTTGACTACCACCAGAAGTCACAGATCTGAAAAATCCTAATAAATTCAGTTTAGTTAATATGCAAACATAAGTGTTTTGGACTAGTGTGCTTTAAGAAAGAAGATGGCTGAGGCTTTGACCAACAGCTATTTTTTAGAATAATATTTCTCACCTGATATATTCTAAACGGGATATAACGAAATCCACTTTCTTCTGCAGGATATTCCATGAGTTTGCGATTGATGGCCCAAAACTGGTCAAATCTGTCTGAAATGATATAGATCATGTTATTAAAATGAACATTATAGTGGTGTAACTCAGTTGAAGAGAAAAAATGTTTTAAATATCCTATGTGCTTCTGAAAGGATATCCTTATTATCTTTTCTTATACATATCTCTTTCTGTAACTATGCATAAAGATACTAAATGAACTTTTTCTATATTATTGCCTCTTTTCCCTAATAACCTTGACATTTTCTCTCATAAGACAAACTATACAGACGTATAATGATAAGAATCTTCAAAACAAAAAACACCCAAGTAGGGACAGATGGCTTGACTTTCCCGGTCCTGCTCCTACAGCCACAGCTCTAAGTGATCTGTCAACCAGAACTATAAAGAAACAAAGCCAAAACCTGAATACAGTAAACATTAAACACCAAAGAAGATAGACGCTTATAAAGGATATAGAAGAAATGTCCAAGTGACACTTAAAAATGGACTGCCAATTACACCTTAATCCTAGACAAATTAAACTCCCTTTTAAGCCGTTTAGGTTCAATTAAAAAATTACTGATATAATTTGCATACTATTAAATTTACCTGATGAAAGAACAAGACTCAGAGGTTTTGGTATATCCAGAGTTCAGAACACTGTCATCATCCAAAAAGAAGTATGGAGCTATTAATGAGGGGTTCTTAAAAAAGTTTATGGAAATTGTGTATTATGAAAAGACTCTGTATGATTTCAAAATTTTTATAGCACAATAGCTTTTCAGTGACAGAGATAAAGGGAGAAACTGAGAAATAGGCATCTTTCCATCTGCTGGTTCACTACCCAAGTGGTTGCCTAGGCCAGGGCTGAAGCTAGGAACTGCACCTGGGTCTCCCACATGGATGGCAAGGGCCCAGACAGTTGAGCCATCGTGTGCTGCCTTCCCAGGTGCATTAGCAGGAATGCTGGGTTAGAAGCAGAGCAGCCTGGACTGGCACTCTGATTTAGTGTGCTGGCATCACAAGCAGCAGCTTAAACTGCTGCACCACAACACTGGCCCCAATAACCTTTTATTTTAATTCCCGTCTCTATAACTTTTTGAATTACCCTCATACTTTCTATCTCTATTGCTTGCCAATTCCAGATATTTTATATACATGGAATCACATAGTATATGGCCTTTACAAAGTTCCCTTACCACCACTTGGCCACATTTTCAAGGTATGTTCACTTCATGGCATGTATCAGAACTTCATTTGTTTTATGGCTGATTGCCATCCCATCCTATGCAGTTACCATATTTTATTCACCCATAAGTTGATGGACATTTGAGTTGTTTATACTTTTTGGCTATTAGGAATATTAACATTCCTGAACAAATCTTTGTGTGGAGGTTTATTCAATTCTCCTGGGTAAGTACTTAGGAACTGCTGGGTCATATGGTAATTCTGTTTAACTGTTATGTCGTAATTGTGTTTTGAAGAACAGCCAAGGGTTTTCCAAAGTGATGGGATTACTTTACATTCCCACCAGCAATGCACTAAGTTTTAAATTTGTCTACATCATTGTCAATACTTGTCACTGTGGGTAATTTTCATTATAGTTATCCTAGTGGGTGTGAAGTGGTATCTCATGTTTTTGTTTTGTTTTATTCTAATTTGGAAAGCAAAAGGACAGAGAGCTTTCATTTGCATGGTTATTCCCCAAATGCCACAATGGGCTCTGGTTGGAGCAGAAACCAGGAGCCAGGAACTCCATCCAAGTCTCCCACATGGGGGGCAGGGGAATCCAAGTGCTTGAGCCATCCCCTGCTGCCTCTCATGGAGCACATCAGCAGGAAGCTGAACCGGAAGCAGAAGCGACTCAAACCCAGGCTCCCCAACAGGGGATGTCTGTGTCCCAAGCAGCAACTTAACCCACTGCACCCAACAACAGCCCCTCATGGGGTTTTTTTCTTTTTTAAAAAAAATTTATTTATTTACTTTAAAGTCACAGTTACACAGAGAGAGAGGGAGAGGCAGAGAGAGAGAGAGAGAAGGAGAGTTAGAGAGAGAGAAAGAAAGAGAAGGAGAGTTAGAGAGAGAGAGAGAAAGAGAGGTCTTCCATCCTCTGGTTCACTCCCCAGATGGCTGCAACGGCCAGAGCTGGGCCGATCTGAAGCCAGGAGCCAGGAGCTTCTTCCAGGTCTCCCACGTGGGTGCAGGACTTGGGCCATGCTCCACTGCCTTTCCAGGCCATAGCAGAGAGCTGGATTGGAAGTGGAGCAGCTGGGACATGAACTGGCACCCATATGGGATGCCAGCACCGCAGGCAGCGGCTTTATCCGCTACACCCCTGCGCCAGCCCCCATAGTGGTTTTCATTGGCATTGCCCTAATGACTAGTTACTCTGAGCATCTTCTTGTGTTCTTCTTGGCCATCTATTAAATATCATCTTTGGAAAAGCGTTCAGTAAATACTTTGCCCTTTTGCTTGTCTTTATTGTTGAGTTGTAACAGTTCCTTATGTATTCTGGATATACATGCCTTCTACATGACATACAAATATGTTCTTCTATTCTGTATATTGGTTTTTTAAGCATTTCCCTTTTTTAACCCAGAATCCTGCCTTAAGATACTTTTTTTTCTCAAAGACACAATCAAATCTCTGTAAAGCTATAAAGGGCACCAGAATTTCAGTTTATCTTGGCGTTCCAAGCACTTCTCTACTAAACAGGCTTGTTTCAGTTCAATCTACTGGCCATCTACTGACACTGCTTAGGCCACTATAACTACATAAGACAGAAAATACAGTTATTTCTTCTTATACCCTATATTAGAAGACTATTTTTGGCTTTAGGCATTGCTACTCTCATTTTCAACTCCAATCCAGGGAAGACTCCTACTATATTAGAGCTGAGAGGAGAGTGAATTTTGAATCCAGTTAGTCTAGTACAAATTCACAAGGACAACTAAGTCTCAATTTGTTACCAATTTAAGGATTAAGACCAGAATCTTGGAATTCTGATTCAAAGTCCCCAAGAGTTTCAACAGTTGCAGCCACAAAATTGTATTTACACAAAGAGCGACTCCTCTGACACAACACTTCTAGACAGGAAGCATTCATTCTGTCAATACTTTTTAAGAATGTCTTTCTATGAAGCATAAGAGAGAATGTGACAGGGAAATAAAAACGACTTTTCATGTAAACTTGGAACTTTTTCTCACTACTGCCTTTTCACGACATCTCCAGTACCAAATGCAGTGTGTGCATGGCATACACTCGTGAATCAAAAAATAAATGCAACACTACAGACTTTTCATTTCAAAAAACTTAAGGTGACTAGAAACAAAATTTCTTGAAAATTCTGATGTCATTCACATACAGATAAAATAGAGGAGCTAAAATACTTCGTGATGATCACAAAAAATCATTTTTTAAATTATTTAAGACTCCCTTTATTAAAACAGAATCTATAAAGACACAAGCAACCACTCATGTAAAGAGAGATTTTATAGGTTCTAACAGAGAAAAAAATGGGCTAAAGCAGTGATGCCCAACTAGGAAAGACCTGGCTCCCCGGGAGACATTTAGACTACTGTCCAGGGACACTTGTGGCTGTCACAACTGTATGTGCGTGCTATTAGCATTATGTGCACCAAAGACAGAGACGCTGCTGAACACAACTGTGATGCAAAGGACAGCTACTCAAAACAATGATCTGATTCAAAATGTCAAAGGGCAAAAGGAAGGAAAGCAAACACAAACAGAAAGTATAGAAAAGTAATCAGTAAAAAGTGACTTTACATAGCGAGACGGCAGAAAGTAAACTGGGAAAAGGGTCATTCCTGTTCAGTTATCAATTTAGTGACTCAGTTCCAAACTTGCCCTTCATTATATACACTGCCTTAGGGACACAGACCCTTTAAGAACAGATGGTGACTGTGAGATTTCTCAGCAGAGAGTACGTAGAGGAGAACGCAGGACAAAGGGCTCTTCTGCAGTCCCCCCGTGCTGCCCGCTGCGTCAGTGGCATGAGTGTGTGTGTGTATGTGTTTACCTCGGGCTGGACACGATCCTAGCCACAATGCAGCCTCCCCTTGTCTGGCACTAACTGCCCTCTCCACACAGAACCCAGCACTCCAAAGACTTGCTGCCCGCGCAAGCACAGAGAAGGCCCCTTGTGCACATCCCTGCCTGTTTCCTCTGGAGGCCCACATGGGTTGCATTTATACAGTTTCCCTCACAGCCACACCTTTTTCTGCATGCCCACGAGCCTTTGGCTGAACATCTGCATTCCTGATCAGGAACTACCGACCAACCTGGGCAAAACAGGGACCTCTCTGAATTCAGTGGGCCAATCTATACCTTCTCCATCAAGGTCAAAACTCCAGCCTTGGTGAAGGATCCCTTAAGAGTTTGCCTCTCCTCCCTCAACCCTAGGTACCATACACAGTTTTCTTATATTTACAGTCACTCTTTTACCAGAGTTTAATAATTCTTTGTATAAAACTTACCCTGTTTAACCCACTGTGTGGTTTCTATCTCCTGACTGGACCCAGACAGACAAACTATGTTTAAAGGGAAGAAAGATACAATAAAAGATCTGTATTAATTATCATTAGTTAAATGTTATATTCTTATATAAAATAGTCATTTTCTAAGCAATGCTAAAAATACACTATCCAAGAATAACCTAACATGTATGGATGAACATTGTTAACAAAGAAGATACAAATAGAAGTTTAAAAAAAAATCAGTGTTAAGACTGAGTGTATTAAACTGTCTTTCACATTAGATTTTATTACATTAGTATATCTTTTCTATACTCTAGTCAAGAATTAAAAGAAATGTTTTACTAGCTTCCTAGATATTAATGAACCAAGAACATTTAATCTGTTCTCAAGCAATAGTTTAAAAATCAGAACTATGCTATTAGTTATTAAAATTAAGTCATAAAATCACGTTTATCAGTAATGAAGAACAGTATTTACAAGTAACAGAAGTATAATCTTTGTATATTTTTAGAGCAAAATACAATTACACACAAATGTATACAATGATGAATGTACAAAACAATTTTCACATTTCTAATTCTAAAGCAAAACAAAACAAAGAACTAAGCAGAACATTAAAAGTAGCTGTCACTGAACTGAACGTATATCATTCCTGCCAGAGCCACTAGCAAAATGACTGAGGAGTTGGTTTCTTTTTGTAGAACTTAACAGTTGTGTAAGACTACCAAATAGGAGCTAGCGTTGTCCAGCGGCAATATAAGCCACTGCCTTCAACACCAGCACCCTGTACGGGCACTGGTTCAAGCGCTGGCTGCTCCACTTCCGATCAAGCTCCCTGCTAATGTGCCTGGGAAAGCAGAGGAAGATGGCCCAAGTGCTTGGGCCCCTCCCATTCATATGAGAGACCTGGAAGAAGTTCTTGGATTCGACCTGGCCCAGCCATAGCTGTTGCAGCCATCTGGGAGGGTGAATCAGTAGATCGAAGATCTCTCTCTTTCTGATCATTCTTTTCTGTAACTCTTTTAATTAAATAAATAAACCTTTTAAAAAACAAAATAAAACCTAGCAAACCAAGGATCAAAAAAACCTGAAGAACCATTCTTTAAAAACATTTGAAACATTTTTAAGAAATGAAGTAGTTTGGCTGGCGCCGTGGCTCAGTTGGCTAATCCTCCCCCTGTGGCGCCAGCACCTCCTCTTTCAGTCCAGTTCTCTGCTGTGGCCTGGGACAGCAGTGGAGGATGGCCCAAGTGTTTGGGCCCTGCACCCGCATGGGAGACCAGGAGGAAGCACCTGGCTCCTGGCTTTGGATCGGCGCAGCACGCCGGCCGTAGCGGCCATTTGGGGGGTGAACCAATGGAAGGAAGACCTTTCTCTCTGTCTCTAACTCTGCCTGTCAAAAAAAAAAAAAAAAAAAAGTAAGTAGCTTTAGGACATAATTTCTCAAAATCCAGGTGGTCAGCACTTTTCTTCACTCTCTACTGAATTAAGTTTTTATACTGGTCTTGTACACTTTTTAACATCCAGAAAAAATTGTAAGTTTTGTGGGTGAAAATGGCACAAAGTCCCTTAAACATGCATTTTTTGCATGATCTTCATATGGAAAAACAACAGCAAGAAGGTGTCAACATTAGGCCCAATTCAGCTGGTTGGCCCCTCAAACAACAGGAAAAGGGTGAGGGCACACACTGTCCATATGCAGGGGTAACATCTACAGTCATGGTACCCCAAATACACGTCAGTCTCTCATGAAAAGCAAACAGGCGAAAATCACTACTGAAGGGAACCCACTTTCCATATTTTATATGGATCAGGAGTATTACTCAAATCAGTACATAAGTTGCCATGTAATATATGTAGTGTTTAACCAGAGGCTTTCAAGATATGTAATATAAAACATATCCAAATATAGACCTATTTGAATGAACTTTTTCTTAAATAATAAACATCTTTGTAAGACAAAATAGGAGGAAAAAAAAGAGAACAAGTAGTAGTGACTAGCAGGCTGCCAAAAGCAGGTGTTAAATAAGTAATCTGCCCTTGCGGCGCTGGCACACCGGGTTCTAGTCCCGGTCGCCTCTCTTCCAATCCAGCTCTCTGCTGTGGCCTGGGAGTGCAGTGGAGGATGGCCCAAGTCCTTGGGCCCTGCATCCACATGGGAGACCAGGAGAAGCACCTGGCTCCTGCCATCGGATCAGCGTGGTGCACCAGCCGCGGCAGCCACTGGAGGGTGAACCAACGGCAAAGGAAGACCTTTCTCTCTGTCTTTCTCTCTCACTATCCACTCTGCCTGTCAAAAAAAATAAATAAGTAAGTAATCTGCATCTTCTGTATCATTTGTTGCCTGAGTCAAGCCCAACTCCAGAGAATCCCAAGTTACCAGGGCAGCTCTTTATGGCACTTGGATGGTGCTCAAGGGAACTACACCCACACGTGTATGTGTGAGCCAGTAAGGACTCTGGCGTCGCTGCTTGAGGTCAGCTACAGATGAGACATACATGATGGGGAGCTCCAAACCAAAGCAGAGGAGCCCTGCAAAGCCTTCAAGGACCCTGGAATTTCCCAATGAACACAGAAGGCGAAGGCGTACCAGTCCTGGAGAAGGCAGTCCTTAATCCTGCACTCTCACACTCATATGGTCAGTGGGATTGTACCCAGGGGAATGTTCTGGCTTGAAAGAGTAATAAAACTGGGCTCCCAGGACATCTTTGACCTGGACTATGACCAAGACATTTGGAAATGGAAAGACATTTACTTTTCTGCTTTACTATGTCAGTGCTGCAGTCTGGACGTAAACTGGCATCAAGGAGAGGAACCATTATATATTTAGAGTGCAGTTACTACCCCTAGGTTCATTGCTACCATTTTCATCTAAATCATCACTCATCTGAACCACGGCAACAGTCTCCACACAGAATCCAGAACATTCTTTTGAAACATAAATTACATCATTAATGAATAAATTTTCAAATACTTACTCAATGGCCATAAAGATTAATGCTTTATGGTGGGTTTTTTTAAAAGATTTATTTATTTATTTGAAAGGAAGAGTTACAGAGAGAATCCACTGGTTCACTCCACAGATGGCCACATGGCCAGGGCTGGGCCAGGCCGATGCCAGGAGCTTCATCCCAGTCTCCTATGTGGGTGCAGGGACCCAAGTACTTCAGTCATCTTCCTCTGGTTTCCCAGGTGCATTAACAGGAAGTTGGACTGGAAGTGGAGCAGCCGGGACACAAACCAGCACACTGACAGAATGTCAGCATCCCAGGCGGCAGCTTTACCTGCAGCGCCACAACACGAGCCCCTGGAACCATTTTCTTTAAAAACTAACAAACTTAGGGCTGACTTGGATACCTGCACCCCTGTGGGAGATGCGGAAGAAGCTCCTGGCTTGAGTTCAGCCCAGCCCTTGCTGTTTTGGCCGATTGGGGAGTGAACCAGTGGATGGAAGACCTCCCTCATTCTCTCTCTACACCTTTCAAATAAAAATAAATAAATAAATCTTAAAACAACAACAACAAAAACAAACTCACTGTACTTCCTTACTGTTTGCCACTGGGCTGATGGCTCCCTGCCTAAACTCTGCTTACAAGCTGCACAATAATGTCAGAGCAGCACACTCTTCTACCCACCAACTGCTCATCCCCTGGGAATGCTACTGCTCCTCCCTGCCCAACTTACTAACTTATCAAATTCCTACCTCACTTCCTTACCACGCTCCTAGTCAGATTCCCTGTGAGCCCCAGGAAACCCCAGGCTCGCCCCCATCACATGGTGTTGGCCACCTGGAATGCCTACTTTTCTGATCGTCACACAGCATTGAAGCCTCAGCTCAAGTATCATCTCCTCAGAGAAGACTTCCCACTCTCCACTCATTCCTCCTCACGTGATTCGGCCGCATCCCAGGCACTTACTTGAACAAGCCCTACACACATGTTAATTATTTAGTTGTCTGTCCCTCAGCTAAAACATAAAGTTCTACTAGTGCACAGCCTTTGTCTTCTACATCGTCAGCCCTACAAAGTTCAGAGCACCCAGCACCTACTCAATGAATGTTTGCTAACGATGAAACTACTAAGTGAAATACGAATTTATGCAAATGAAGACAACAAAAAGAAGGAATTGCAAACGTAGTACTGCATGTGCCAGGGTGGGCAAAAGCAGACACTCCTCTGAAGCCATGTGGCCTGGGCTGGGTCTCAGCTTTGCCATTTAATGGGTGTGTGATTTTGAGCGAGACACTTTTAAAACTCTGCATTTCAATATCTTCATTTATCAAGTGAAGATATTCAAGTGCAAGCTGAAAAAAAAAATTAAAGGAATGATTTAAAAGACGCAGAATTATTACAAGCATGCCCAACACAAATAAATGCTATCTACATAAGTGTTTGCTTTATCGTTTTGCTTTAGGCTGCTTCAGTTTCAACAAATCAGTTGTACTTCAAAATTCCACGAGCCTAGTTAATCCTCTGTCAGGACCAATATGGAAGAGGAGCCCTATCAAAAACCCCATCACCGCAGCATTCCTGAGTGTTCAGTTTGGCTCTGGTCAGGGAATATTAAAGTCTACATGAATGCTGCCTGTTGGAGTTAGGCAATTGAGCAGACTTTGCTATTGTGCAACTGGTGGAAAGAGTAAGAGGTATATAATGCAATCCAGCTGTAACACTTTATAATACCAAAGGCCCACCATATGTCACCATTAAGAGTCCTTCAACCCTTTCAATTACCCTACAAAATTCCATCTTCTCGCCCTGTGGGCATCGTTCAGGTGCTATTTCCTTTCCATCAATTTCAATTCCATTCATCTCCAGTCATTTCATGAAATAGTGGAGGGAGCAGGAATGGTGGTCCAAGAGCACCAAGGCCCACATCTGAGGAGTCATCTGTCCATTCTAGGCAGGCTAGCTCGAGTTCCGCCTCTACTACCCTTCAGATCTAGACAACCATTTCTTCTCAACTATCCCTCTCCTAACACACCTTAAAATACAAGAGGAGAGGAAACCAGCATGATGGGGAGAACAAAAGAAGTTTCTTATTCATCTGGGAATCAGAGGTTCATAAAAGAATGAATTACCTATGAAAGCTTTGTAAATGGTTAAAACTGCTAGAAATTGAAAGAAAATTAATTATTATTATTGAAAAAAAGACTAAATTTTTATTTCAACATCACCAGCTGATAGACTATAACTTCAAGTTATATTCTTTAAATGTATTCCAAGAGGCAATCCCAGTAACTTCTTTTTTAAAAATTCTTTTAATCATTTATTTACTTGTTTGAAAGGCAGACACACAGTGACAAAGATCTTCCACTGATTCACTTCCCAGTCCAAGAGCCCAGAACACAATCTGTGGGGCCGGTGCAGTGGCACAGTGAGTAAAGCTGCCGCCTGTAGTGCCGGCACCCGATATGGGCGCCAGTTCACATCCTGGCTGCTCTACTTCTGATCCAGCTCTCTGCTGTGGCCTAGGAAAGCAGTAGAAGATGGACCAAGTCCTTGGGCCCCTGCGCCCATGTGGGAGACCCGGAGGAAGCTCCTGGCTCCTGGCTTTAGATCGGAGCAGCTCCAGCCATTGCGGTCAATTGGGGAGTGAACCAGTGAACCAGAAGATGAAAGACCGCCCTCCATCCCCCGTGTGTAACTCTGACTTTCAAATAAATAAATAAATAAATCTTTAAAAAAAAAAAAAAAAAAAGGAAGAAGAAGACAATCTGTGTCTCCCACATGGGTGGCAGGGAACCAAGCTCTTGAAGCCATCAACCTTCTACCTCCCAGGGTATGCACTTGCAGGAAGTTGAATTCTTTACTTAATCTTATGTGTATAAAATAATCTGAAAGTATATCGTTGCAAAAAAATGTAATAATGTAAAAAAAATTTATTATGTTGTCCTATGTGCTTATGTTAATCATTTAAAAAAGAAGAATGAGGGGCCAACATTGTGGCACAGCAGGTAAAGCCGCTGCCTGCAATGCCAGCATCCGGTGTGGGCAACAGTTTAAGTCCCAGCTGCGCCACTTCTGATCCAGCTACCTGCTAACGGCTTGGGAAAGCAATGGAAGATGGTCCAAGTTCTTGGGCTCATACACCCATGTGGGAGATCTGGAAGAAGCTCCTGGCTTCTGGCTTCAGATGGGCCCACTTCTGGCCATTTGGGGAGTAAATCAGTGGATGGAAGATCTCTGTCTCTCCCTCACTTCTGTAAACTCTGCCATTCTTTTCTTTTTGAAGATTTATTAATTTATTTATTTGAAAGGCAGAATTACAGAAAGGCAGAGCAGAGAGAGAGAGAGAGAGAGAGGTCTTCCATCCACTGGTTCATTCCCCAATGGCTACAAAGGCCAGAGATGAGCCAATCTGAAGCCAGGAGGCAGGAGCTTCCTCTGGGTTCCCCATGTGGGTGCAGGGGCCCAAGGACTTCGGCCTCTTTTACTCCTTTCCCAGGCCATAGCAGAGAGCTTGATCAGAAGTGGAACAGCTGGGACTCAAACTGGCACCCATACAGTGGTACTGCAGGTGGTGGCTTTACCCACTACATCAAAGTGCCAGCTCAAAAAAATAAATCTTTAAAAAAAAGTTCTTCTGCTTAGTCTAATATAGCTCATCACTAATTCCAGAGAACCAGTAATAAATTTTTACTTTACTCAAAAAACACTCAAAGTTGTAAGACCAAAAAAAGCTACCTTAATTTTTCAAAGATTTACTGAGGAAAAAAGGTACCCTCTTCTGTTCCCCATTATATGTACTATTATCATGTGCTAATTAAAAAGAAAAAATTAAAATAATAGAATTAGTCTTAGTTCAACAACAGCATATGGGGGTCAGCGCTGTGGCATAGTGGGTAAAGCCACTGCCTGCAGTGCCGGCACCGCATATGGGCACCGGTTCAAGTCCCAGCTGCTCCTCTTCTGATCCAGCTCTCTGCTAATGGCCTGGGAAAGCAGTAGAAGACAGCCCAAGTCCTTGGGCCCCTGCACCTGTGTGGGAGACCAGGCGGAAGTTCCTAGCTCCTGGCTTCAGATCAGTGCAGCTCCAGCAGTTGCAGCCAACTGGGGAGTGAACCAGCAAATGGAAGACCTCTCTCTCTCTCTCTCTCTCTCTGCCTCTCCTCTCTCTGTGTAACTCTGCCTTTCAAATAAATCTTAAAAAAAAAAAAAATCACAGCATACTATTGATTGATTTATAATTCATACTTGATTACCTCATCACAAATAATTGCCTTTTATCCAGAAGCAATTATGGTTACGATTATAAAAGGTTTACACCTGTAAGCAGTACCTGGTTAGAATAACTATTTTGTTTATATGCCAAATTCTTTTTGCTAAAAAAGAATACAACTCTAAGTACAGCCAAGTGAGTCATTATGACATCCAGATGTACTAGTTCTCAAGTCCTGAGCTGATGGAATAGATGAGAAATTTCATAAATTGTATAGTCTAGGTTTTGGATTTTGAAACACCTCTTGGGTGGCTGTTGTGATGTCAACAGTATAAACTGTCAAGTACTTGAGACAGAATTTGGAACAAGTTGAAGGTATTCAATATGTGGTCACTGCTACTGTAAATAAGAAGCTGTTTTACCCATTAACTCCACATCACATAGTGCTAGAGTAGTGGTTCCCCCACCCCCAGGGCACGGTGTGTCTGTGCGTGTGTGTGTGTGTATGTGTGTGTGTGTGGCTATTGCCCTGAGGGAATGTTTGGCACATCTGGATACCTCCCTGATTGTCAGGCTTGGGGAAAGGGTGTGAGGGAGGGACAGTCTGCTCCTGACACCCAGGGTATAGAGGACAGGAGGGTTGCTAAACATCACATAACACATGGGATAGTCCCCTACTCCCACAGCCAAATCAAACAACTATCTAAACCATAATATCAAGAGTGCCAAGGTTGAAAAACCCTGCTCCAAAGCAGTGGTTCTCAAACTTTATCACGTCACAAACACCTGGAAGGCTTGCTGAAAACAAAGTCTTCCAGGACCCACCCCAGAGTTTCTGACTTAATTGGCCTAGGATACATTTCTAATCGGTTATCAGCTAATGCTGATGCTTGTGGCCCATGGTCTATGTTTTGAGAAACACAGCTCTATAATAGGTGATAAGAAGCTAATGAACAAAACAAGTATTAGGAAAGTGAGTGCTTCACAATCTTGTTTTTCTAAATGACAATCATAATTTTTTTTCCAAGTTCTAAACCAAAAAATTTTTAAAGTTACACCATATATATATACACTCATATATACCTGTGTGTATGTACACTTTTATGTACATGAGGATACTTGAAAAATTCATGGAAAATAGAATTAAAAGAATGCATACTTCCCATGAACTTTTGGAAGTACCCTCTTTTACAGATAGGTGTATATAGTACAGTTTGTTAAAGAAGAAAGAAAAGGGGCCGGCGCCGTGGCTTAACAGGCTAATCCTCCACCTTGCGGCGCCGGCACACTGGGTTCTAGTCCCAGTCGGGGCGCCGGATTCTATCCCGGTTGCCCCTCTTCCAGGCCAGCTCTCTGCTGTGGCCCAGGAGGGCAGTGGAGGATGGCCCAGGTCCTTGGGCCCTGCACCCACATGGGAGACCAGGAGAGGCACCTGGCTCCTGGCTTCGGATCAGCGTGATGCACCGGCCGCAGCGGCCATTGGAGGGTGAACCAACGGCAAAAAGGAAGACCTTTCTCTCTGTCTCTCTCTCTCTCTCTCACTATACACTCTGCCTGTCAAAAAAAAAAGAAAAGAAAAGTTTGACTTTCTTAAATTTCATTTACAAAATTTGGGGCAAGCGCTGTGGCGCAGCAGGTTAAGCTACCATCTCCAACTCACATAGGTGCCAGTTTGAGTCATGGCTGCTTTACTTCCAATCCTGCTCCCTGCTAATGGCCTGGGAAAACTAGCAGAAGATGGCTCAAGTGCTTGGACCCCTGTCACCCATGAGGGAGATCCAGAAGAAGCTCCTGGCTCTTGGTTTTGGTCTGGCCCAAGTCTGGCCAGCGCAGTCATCTGGGGAGTGAACCAGTAGATGGAAGATCTCTCATTCTTGCCCTCTCTCTGTAACTCTGCCTTTCAAATAAATAAATAAATAAATAAATCTCTTTTAAAGATTTGCTGTATGTAATTTTTTTCTCACAAAGTTATAGATTCTTAAATGCCACACATAAAACTTCAGACTGAACTTATTAATCTAGCTGCAAAAAGCATTGGTAGAAAAAAAAAAAGGACTAATTAGCTGAGTTGTATGAAGAAAAAAGACAAGCTACTAACCTGAAACTATTGTCAAACATGTACACTAAATGGGATTACATCATATTTCACGCCTTTGTATCACTGGGACATATTAACTCTCTGATCCTTGAAGACAAATTTAAAAAAAAAAAAGATGGCACTTACTGTGCATGTCAACAGACTATGAAATTAAAAGCTGCAGTATTAGATGTTCATCTAGTAACCCCTCTCCATCTACTGTCACACACTCACAATATTTAATCACAGCAATATCTAACCTAGTACATCTGCACACGGATGTCTCACATATCTACAACTTTTATTCTCAAAAGTGACCTCTCAACTCAGCTTTGTTCCCCATCTGACACTCTCTACCTAGTATTTCATATCTCAGTATAAAATGCCACTATTCACATAGACAATCAAGTCAGAACCCAGGAACAATTCTTTTCTTTTACCCCAACTTTTACATGCAGGAATTGCTTCTGGCAATTTTGCCTCCAAAATAAACCTCAAATGTAAGGACTTTTCTCCATCATGACCCTTCTCTTGTACCTAGACTTCTCCCAGAGGCCCTGCACTCCCACTCCTGACTCTAGTTCAGTCATTCTATCTTCGGCAACCAGAGTATTCTTGCATCATATTCTCTACCTCATCACTCCCTGCTTTAAAAATACCCCAATGGCTTTACATCACACAACTAAATCCCTTCCCTTGATCTACAAGTAAGGTCCTAGATAATCTGTTTCTTTCCTTTCTCCAAACTTGTCTCAGGTGCCTGCCTCCTTGGTCGCTCGTTAATATCACTTGATCAGTGAGAACTTCCCTTTCCCTAACCATCCTATTGAAACTAACCATGCCCCCTCTCTTTCTCATCTTTCCCTGGCACTTCTCACATGACACATATGTATTTTAGTTTTCAGTATGCTTATTGTTTGTCTCCTCCATTAGAGTTAAGCTGCATCAAGATGCAAATGTCTGTTTGCTCACAGTTCTATCTCCAGTCCCTAGAATGCAAATCACACAATGAGCAATCAGTAACTACTCAACTAATTAATATTACCATAACAATCTCTAAAAGATAAACCAAATTATAGCAACAGGAGAGTGGCATGAGATGAGCAGGTAAAAAGTAGTACAGAAAACAAAATGAGCTTGCTAAACTAAGCTTGGCAAAGAAACAAGAACACACAGAGACTACTATTGGGGAAGACACTGTCATAGTATGGAGATGAAAAACAGAAACATGACTATGCGAACTCTGTTTAGCTTCCACTATTCCCACCAACAGAATGGTCTTCTATGAAGAAAGGGCGAAAACATACTGCTAAGGTGAAAATAATGCTTCCATAGGCTCAAGGAGAGGTAAATGCTTTGGTCGATTTGCTGTCATAAATTAAAAACATGAATTACTTTAAAAGTCACTAAATGAACTTAGAAGACAAAACCAATATCATTAATCTTATGAAAAATAAAGACTGGGTTCTTCTACAGGAGGCCTGCAGGGTGCCATTTTGCAACCACCGTGTCTCTAGTGATCCCTGAGAAATTCCAGCACATTTTGGGAGTACTCAACACTAATATCAATGAGTGTCACAAAACAGCCTTGGCCATCACTGCCATTAAGGGTGTGGGGTGAAGATATGCCCCTGTGGCGCGGACCTCACCAAGAGGGCAGGAGACCTCGCTGAGGATGAGGCGGGACGGGTAAGCAGCATGACACAGAATCCCTGTCAGTACAAGATCCTGGACTGGTTCTTGAACAGAAGGCAGGAAGGAAAAGATGGAAAGTACAGTCAGGTTCTGGCCAATGGTCTGGGTGACAAAGCTCCATGAGGACCCGGAGCAAATGAAGAAAATCCGTACGTACAGAGGGCTGCGCCACTTCTGGGGCCTTCAAGTCAGAGATCAGCACATCAAGACCATGGGGCACTGCAGCCCTACTGCAGGCGTGTCCGTGTGCATTGTCCAGGAAGAAATGAGTCGGTGGGCTTTTTCTGTTAAAAAATAGTTTATATACAAACAAAAGGAGAAGAAGAAAAAAACCAAAAACTGGAAGCGGTGCCTGAGGTCAGGAAGACAGGCAAACATTTCACTTTAAAGATATGCAAGGATTTGGTCAACAAGTAAGCCAGACTTGTGCGCTTCAGAAGTAAAACAGTCATTAGTAGGAATCTGCATAAATTTTAAAATTTTATAGCATCAAATAACTTCGCTCCTTTTTGCTACAGTATTAAGGGATTAGATATCAAAGAGGTGATTTATCTTAAAATTACCAGTTGTAATAACTGATACCAGGTAAACCGGATCAGAATAGTCAGGCACACTTAGTTACTAAATGTCTATAAATCAACTTCAACAATTCTTACTCTACTGCTGACCACATTCAACAAAGTACTAAATCTCACCCATTCTATAGTTCAAATATTTCTCCCATCTGCCCACTTCTCTCTACCATTCACAGTCAACATGTGTAGCTCGACAGTTACCATCTCTTACCTGACCACTGGTATAGAATTCTATTTGACAGCCTTCCCCCGCCTCCAGAAACCTTTTATTTAAGGAATATAAACTTCATGCATTTCATAAATACAACTTTATGAACATATTAATTCTTTACACCCACACTCCTTTCTTCCTCCTCCTCCTCCTATTTCCATTCTTATTTTTTTACTAAGATCTATTTTCAATTAACTTTATATACAATTAACTCCTTTCTAACTCATTAACTACAATGCAGGCAATGGGATGCTCATAAGGAAAATATGATTCTGTTACAGTCTTGCTTAAGTAAGTCTATTACCAATTTTTTATAGGCTCACCTCACTCCCTAGGGATTAAGTTAAACGTTGTTAAAAAAGGCCTATAAGGTTCTGAATAGAATGTTTCCCTAATAGCCAGTGTTACTTTTTTGCCACTCTCAAACTTCATCATCTCACCCCACTTAGAATGGTCTTCTTGGGGTGCCCACTGTGTAGTAGTGGGTTAAGCCACACTTGTCATGCCAGCATCTCATAGTGGTTATCAGTTATGTCGTATCAGTTCAAGTCCAAGCTACTCCATATCCAATCCAGCTCCCTGATAATGGACCTGTGAAAGCAGCAAAGGATGGCTCAAGTACTTGAGCCCCTGCCACCCATGTAGGAGACCTGGATGGAGTTCTGGTCCAGCCCCACTGCGGCCGTCTAGTGAGTGAACCAATGGATAGAGGACCTCTCTCTCTGGCTTGCCCTCTATCACTCTGCCTGTCAAATAAACAAATACATTTTTAAAAATAAAACAAGAAAATGACCTTGTTTTGGTTCCCAAAATTTAGTAACCTCTCTGCTTCCAAGAGCAATCCAGATTATTCCCTCAGTTTAGAACACTTCCATCACAACAACCTGTTCTCTATTCCTTTCCTCTTTTTCTACCACCTCAGTTATCAAGGTAATAATTATGAAAAGGCTATCTGCCTCCTCCCACTAGACCGTAAATTCTAAGGGAAGAGATCAGGCCTGTCATATTCACCCCAGGGTCCTAGCACAGAACCTAGCACATGGTATGCTCTAGCTAATCCATACTACTACCACAGTCTGCACATGACACTCCTATAATGAAGATTCAATTAATGGCCATGAAGATAGGAACCATGAATGTTATTTCCAAGACTTGAATAAACATCATAAAATATATAAACAATGCAAATCTGTGACCAATATTTGTAACTATGAAAGAAAGAATAAAAATTTCCAAAACACTCAGATGAAAAGACTGGCCATGTATTGATAATTGCTGAGGCGGATTGGTCAGTATACAGCAATTCAATATATACTCTGTCCTTATTTATATATTTATATAAAGTAACTCCAATGATCCTATATCTGGTAACATTGTTTTCTAGAGAAAGACAATGTAAAATAAGAACCTTTCATTGAAGACAAAAGCCTCAAGAAGACTACTTATATTTTCTAAAGCCAACTCTACTTAACAAATATCCTTCTATACAGTCCACACCTAGAATAGCACCTGACACAGTAACAAAGTCACAGAAATTGAAGCTTCAGGATATACAGACAGGCATAGGCTGCAAGATTAGAAATCTGTCCCTCTGCTTTAGCAGCCTTTCTATGCCACTACAGTTACTTATTTTTTTCTTTTTTTAAAATTTATTTGACAGGTAGAGTTATAGACAGAGAGAGAGACAGAGAGAAAGGTCTTCCTTCCATTGGTTCACCCCCCAAATGGCCGCTACAGCCAGAGCTATGCCGATCTGAAGCCAGGAGCCAGGTGCTTCCTCCTGGTCTCCCATGTGGGTGCAGGGCCCAAGCACTTGGGCCATCCTCTACTGCCTTCCTGGGCCACAGCAGAGAGCTGGCCTGGAAGAGGAGCAACCGGGACTAGAACCTGGAGCCCATATGGGATGCTGGCGCCGCAGGCAGAGGATTAACCAAGTGAGCCATGGCGTCGGCCCCAACTACAGTTATTTCTGAAGTTGTCTAGAATCTTCCTCAAGACAGAGAGATAGGGATGAAGAGAGACATATTAACAGCAGTTACACATCCAGGAAGAACTTCTGAATAAATTGAAAAAAATCTATCATAATAGTTGAGGTTATATGTAATTTGCTTTCCAGTCCATGAATTTGAGTCTTGTAGGATATTACCAATTTCACACGTAATAGACAATTTTAGGTGTAGGTGTTCAGCACAGGAGTTAACAGGCTGTTCACACCCCATATCAGAGTCCCTGGATTTGGTGCCCAGGTCTGCCAGTTTCTGTGTTCCTGCTAATGCACATCCTGCGAGGTTGCTGATGATGGCTTGAGTGTTTGGGTTTCTGCCACCAACACAGGAGACCCAAATTGGGTTTCAAGCTCCTGGCTTCAGTGTGGCCCAACCCCAGCTGTTGTGGAAATTTGGGGGATGGACCAGTGGATGGAAGATGTCTTTTGTCTGTACTGCTCCTCTGCCTTTCTAATAAATAAAAACATATTTTTTCTAAATAATAATAATAATAAAAAGGGAACTTCTATCAGATAGAAGTGATATGCCATGGGGTACAGTGCTTCACCTGAGGGCAGTGGACTCGGTCCAATACTCTGCTATACTCAACAAAGACAAAGCAAGGCAACATTACAACACACTGCCTCTCTCACTCAAACTTCCAAAGAGCTGGAATCATTACACTTATCTTTTACATTATGCACCAAACAAAAGTATTTGCAAAATAGAACTCTTGTTGTAACATCACCATTGGCTAATCACCATTTCCTTTGAGAAAGCAGTTTTAAGTTAAAATAGCCCATTATCAAATAACAATTCATCTTAAAGTAAACAGCCAGTTAAGAAAAAGTATATATTTTAAAAACATTTTTAGCAGTCAAATCTTGTCTTTAATTGAAGGTCCATGGAATTGATTGTCTTGCTTCTGTTTCAGAATTAATATAGTCTCAGAAAAGCAAGGTTGAAAACTAAGTCATGTCAAAAACAGTTTCAGAGATTTTCACAGATCTCCAGGTTATAAGAAAAACAGCCTGACACTTAACAGAAAACAGCCAGTACAAGTAGTGGCAACTCTACACAAATTAAAATACTACTTTCTTCTCGTTTTTGTGGTGATCACTTCGTTTCACAGGGTGGTGAAATATTTCTGTAGCCAAAATGAAAACCCATAAAAAACACTGAAAGGCACAGTATGTCTTAAATGAGTTTTCTTGGTTTCATAAGCTTTTCTTATTTCTCTTTCACAGAGGTCTGCAAAATTAAAATTAGCATTTGAAAGTATTCAAAAATTGTTTAAATCTTTGTTTAGTTGCTCTACAGGTGCAGCTCTGAATGAAATACATTTACCATCTGCTATGTCATAATTTTGACAAATTTATAATTATACTAACAGGAAGGTAAACTATCTTCGACTTCACAAACCAACAGGAACTTCTTTCAGAGAGAAAAATTCTGAAACTTAAAATCCATTTCCATAAAAAATCTGAAGTGAAGTATTCTTCTATTTTATACTTATATTAAACTATTTACGAAAAGTTGTTTGTATTACTTCCTGGTGGCATTAGAAAGCAATATAATAAAAGAGTCATTTACTCTCTGCTTAAGACCATAGTAGGTTCTAAGGAATTAAGCACATATTGAACGTTCTATAAATACTTGCTGACTAAAAACATAATGGAAGACTTCATATAGATAAGGTGGAATGAGATGAGCATTAAAACACGAGTTGGAGGCAGATGTTTGCCATGGTGGGACCATCTGGTACACTCACACTCCATTATCAAAGTACCTGGGTTTGAGTCCTGGCTCTGCTCCATATTCTAACTTCCTTCTAATGTGTACTGGATGAGACAGACAGCCCAAGGAGTTGGATCCATGCCACCCACATAGGAGGCCCAGGTCGAGTTCCTGGCTCCCGAATTCAGCCTGGTCCAGTCCCAGATACAGAGGCATCAGGAGTGAACCAGCAATAGGATTTTTTTTTTTTTTTCCTTTTTCTCTTTGTGCCTTGCAAATAAAACAGATTTAAAAAAATAAAAATAACAAAACAAGGAGTTGCAGTTAAATAGACAAATACCAAGAGAAAAGGCTAGATCTAGCTAGCATTTTATTTAATGACACACAGAAAGATCCCATCAGCTAACTTCCCAAATGCCTGCGACAACAAAGGACTGTGCCAGTAAGAATCTTGAAGCCAAGAACTCAATCTGGGTCTGCCACATGGTTGGCAGGGACACAAATACTTGAGTCATCACCTGCTGTTTACCAGGGTGCACATTAGCTGGAAGTTGGAATCAGGAGCAGGCATTTGGATATGGGATGCTGGTGTTCCAGGAACATTTTTTTTTAAAGATTTTACTTACTTATTTGAGAGGTAGAGTTACAGACAGTGAGAGGGAGAAAGGTCTTCCTTCCGTTGGTTTACTCCCCAAATGGCCGCAACAGCCGGCTGCAACAGCCAGAGCTGCGCCGATCCGAAGCCAGGAGCCAGGTGCTTCTTCCCTATCTCCCACATGGGTGCAGGGGCGCAGGGTCTTGGGTCATCTTCTACTGCTTTCCCAGGCCACAGGATTGGAAGAAGAGCAGCCAGGACTAGAACCGGCGCCCATATGGGATGCCGGCACTGCCAGTGGAGGATTAACCTACTGCGCCACAGCGCCGCCCCCTCCAAGGTTAACATCTTAATTGCTAGGCAAAATGCCTGCCCTAGAATATGTGATATTTTGAGTGATGCTCTGTCAGTAATGAATGAGCCAGCTTTCAATGGCTTGGTAAATACTGTTTTATTAAAGAGTAAGATAAAAATTTCTTGGACTTGTGGGCCACATAGTCTCTGTCACAACAATTTGACTCTGTTACTGTGGCATGACAGCATCCAAGAAAACATATCAATCCATTAAGTGCAGCTGAATTCCTGCAAATCTTCATAAAAACAGGTGGCGAGCCCACATTCACAGTTTGCTATCCATGTCCTGGAGTCTCACGGAGACTTCCAGTAATTCTTTTCATCAAGACAGTTTTACTTCCTTTCAAACACTTTCACATGAACTGTCTTAGTGTTTCGTTGCAGCCTCTAGAGACGCCTCCTGTTGCACAGGTTAAGAAACTGAAGCTCAACGGGACTGTGGGACTTGACCTGAGTACTAGTAAGTAGAGCTGAGAATTAAAAAACAGGCCTTCATTCTTTTCATTAACTGTTTATCTGAAACATTTCAACCTGTTTTAGAATCCTCTGCTAAGCCTCTGGTTCTTTGTGGCAGACTCACCAAATCCAAAACTGATTTCAAGAGCATCAACTTTTCTTTTTCCCCTATACATAATTTATTTAAACTCTGGAGTCAAATTATTCTCAAATGTTTTCCCTCTACATGAATCCTCTTCTGTTTAGACTCTCCTTTTATTCATGTCTCCTAAAATACATCTCTTCAAACAGCAAGCAAAAAAAAAAAATGGATGGGTACATTCTCAAGTTTTTTAATCACTTAACAATAATTTGTGTACTCAATAATATAAATGGCCAAGTGGCTTCCAGCTACTGAGAAATACTGGACATACAAAAAAGAAACTAGGGCCAACTCCATATAACTTACAGCAAACTGAAGAAATTTAAAACCAAAAAAATAAGAAATGAGATGATGTAATTTATAATATAGGTTGTAATGAATTATTTATATGCTACTGCAGTCACAATAAAGCCTTGAATTTTGCATAATGAAAGTTACTAAATACTAAATAACTATAAACATCTCCTTAACATAATAATATAGTTCAAAAATTAAAACTAGATCACCTTTGTAAAAAATCGTTGTTTTAGGAGGCTGGACATTTTCTACTTTATTGTAGTCATTGAAATAACAGAACTCAATTTGCTGTTACTTTTCAGCAAAAAATAACTATCAAATATAGGTAAAACATAGGATGTTCTAGTTTTGCATGGCAATGTGGGAATGGAAAAGTGACGATGCAGAATGAAACTGAAATATGGTCTTAACTGATGGGGAAAATTATGATTGTATTATGATTCTTACAAAAAACTTGCCAAATTTGTTTGGCTACAAATGTATACAGGAAAATAAAAAGTAAAATAATACTTAGTACCCTGCAATGTTTTTTTATTTCTTTTTAATAAACCTAACTATCACCCAAGAGTGCTTGCTTTCTCATTGTATAACTTACAGGCAAATTATTCATCTTTTGTATGCCTTGGTGAACTGAAATAATTCCGTTTTAATCAATTCCCTACATTTTATTATTTGTGCTTTCAATGTCATGAGATATTTCTGAGACTTCCTTTAACATGAAGATCTTTTAATAGCATTAACTTCCTCTGAGACATCTGTATCCTTTTTGTCACAGCTATTTTCTTTAGTTATGTCAATAAGTTCACCTTCAGTAAGCTGCACTGGCTGCATTTCTAGTCTCTTGAAATTCAGCCATGCCAACATTCCCTAAGTCAGCTATTTCTCCACTTCCTTTTATCCAAATTTCATTTCCCACATTATCACTGTTTTGTTTTTTACTGTATATCCATCCTTCTTTCTTGGTCAATCCTCTTTTTCAATGACCCATTTTTAAAAAATGATACATGGGTTTATTGCAGAAGACACAGAACACAACTACATGCTTCAAGGCATGGGTGAAATGAGGAACAGATGTACCATGACCAAACACCAGCAGACACCGAATGAATGACATGATTTGTCACTGATAACAGGCACATTTGTTGTTATGTGATGATTTCTACAGTGAAATGGTAGCAAACTTGTGTTTTATCTAATTATTTACAGTTAACATGCCATAATAACTGAAATTTGAACCACATACTGGGAAATGGGTGTTACTTACCTAAAAACACAATAACAAAACCTCAAGCATAATGGAATGATCAAGTGAGGACTGCCTGTGCATTAAACAACTGTTTGAAGCATTATAAGGCAATCAATGTAGAAAAGATTAAGGACTCAAGAACTTCAAAATCTGGGAAATACAGAGATGAGTTCCTTGTTTGCCCTCAGCTGTCTCCTTGGGCTATTTTCTAAATCACAGCAAAGAAAGAAAATCCAAAGATCAAGCAAGTCTATTGTTCTAAGAAAGCAGAGGCTGGAGCTGTCCTGCTCTGTGCCCAGAGTTTTCTGTTGTGATCCTAGAGGGGACACACCTGAAGAAGGGCACTAGCCTAGCAGGAATGGTATTTTCTTCAAAAGCTAAACAGAGTTTACTTTATCATGTATTACGGGTAGGGAATCAGTCAAATGCTAGAGAATCCATGAACAGAGTGATGCTGGAAGATCTAAGGGAAAGGATGACAGAAACTCACACTACCGGTTCTACAGCGTGTCAATCACACAGTACGGCTGAGTTGTGTTTCCTAAAGTGGTATTCTGAAATCAAACACTGCTATAGTTACCGTTTTGTAATCCCATCCACAGCTGCTTGTGATCTTTTTTCTGCATTTCATTAATTACTTGACTTTTATGCTTTAAAGCATCAGCTTCTTTCATACAAGACATAAAATGAGCTTCAATTGCATCCTTAGATGGACAGTGCAGAAGGTCCTTTTCTGGAAAACTCTATCAAAGAAAAAAACACAATATAAAACAGGTAGACACATTGTAAAATTAGCTTCTTAAAGAAGAACTGTAATCACCAATTTTCCCAATATTTGTAACCAATCATCTATAACCACTGCAATAAGCCTCAATGCTTTTTAACTTGGAAATAGCCTATTTGCCAAATTTTGTACTTTTCTCAAATAATCCTCATATGTGTTTATAACATAGAATAAGACAGTAAAAGAAAATAATTTTAAAATACATGAGGGGTCTTCAATAAGTTCATAGAAAATCTCTATTTTAGAAACATATGCATAGATTTCAAGAAGTTTTTATACCAAAATAAACTTGTCTTAATTTCACTTTTCCACAAACTCTGTGAAGACCCTCGATGCTTTTGAACTGCCCATATTATGAATTGGCAAAGATATGGAATGCAACCTGCAGACACTGCTGGTGGGAACGTAAAGTTATGACCACTTTGGAAAACACACTGATAGTTTCTTTTAAAGAGTAAACATGCACCTGCCACCTGACCCAGCCATTTTACAACTAGGCATTCGGCTAAAAGAAATGATAGCCTTTGTCCATGTAAAGACTTGCACACAAATGTTAACAACAGCTTTATTTTTAACAGTGAAAAAACAAGAAACAACATACATATGACATAAATTATGGTATAAACTTATTAAAGTGTATACTTTGAATATGAGTAGTGTACTCTAAGTCGAGTAACTTTTAACCTCATCTCCTAACTCTACGGGAACTTTTCTTATTAACCAAAAACAAATTCTGGACTCTCCAAGAAGTGCTACACTATCGGCTCCAAGCTTCAGTTCCTTCTATTTTTTGACTCTGGGGGATTCACCCTTAATTTCTAAGCCTTTAAGAGACTGTTCGTTTGGGTTAAGTTTTGTTATTCCTTATAATTTATAATGTTTATGAAAAAAATTCAGGGGGCTAAGCCTTTCTGAAAATTACTAGTACATAGTTATAGTTGCTCAATTTGTTATAATGTACATCTGAACTTACCTATAACATGTGGTTAGTGGACAGTCTTTTTTCCCTATACCAATGTGAATGAGAATAGATGCAAAACTCAAAAATAAAATCACTGGTGAGGGGGCTGGAGCCGTGGCACAGTGGGTTAATCCTCCGCCTGCGGCACTGGCATCCCATATGGGCGCTGGCATCCCATATGGGCGCTGGTTATAGTCCTGGCTGTTCCACTTCCAGTCCAGCTCTCTGCTGTGGCCTGGGAAAGCAGTAGAAGATGGCCTAAATCCTTGGGCCCCTGCACCTATGTGGGAGACCGGGAAAAAGCACCTGGCTCCTGGCTTTAGATCAGCACAGCTCCGGCCATTGTGGCCATCTGGGGAGTGAACCAGTGGAAGGAAGATCTTTCTGGCCGGCGCCGTGGCTTAACAGGCTAATCCTCCACCTTGTGGCGCTGGCACACCGGGTTCTAGTCCCGGTTGGGGTGCCGGATTCTCTCCTGGTTGCCCCTCTTCCAGGCCAGCTCTCTGCTATGGCCCGGGAGGGCAGTGGAGGATGGCCCAAATCCTTGGGCCCTGCACCTGCATGAGAGACCAGGAGAAGCACCTGGCTCCTGGCTTCGGATTAGTGAGATGCGCCGGCCGCAGCGGCCATTGGAGGGTGAACCAACGGCAAAAAGGAAGACCTTTCTCTCTGTCTCTCTCTCTCACTATCCACTCTGCCTGTCAAAAAAAAAATAAATAAATAAAAAAAGATCTTTCTCTCCTTCCCACTGTCGGTAGCTCTAACTCTCAAATAAAGTAAAATAAAAATCTTCAAAAAATCAATGGTGAGGTAGAAAAGCAGCTTTGAAAGTCAAACAGCTAAATTTACGTCCTATACCTTCTCAGAATCTTTTAGCAGTTGAGCGAATAATGATTGGACCAATAAGTAATAAATGAGATGACTAATGCACTTTCCACAGAAAAAAAAAAGAAACAAGAGCTAACATTTATTGAACACTTTGGATGTGACAATGTACTAAGGCTTTTTATACTTATTATCTAATTAAGTTCTCAGAAAAATACTCAATATAAAATTACTGGGGCTGGTGCTGTAGCGTAGCAGGTAAAGCGGCCGCCTACAGTGCCAGCATCCCACATGGGCGCAGGTTCAAGACCCGTCTGCTCCACTTCCGATCCAGTTCTCTACTATGGCCTGAGAAAGCAGTAGAAAATGGCCCAGGTTCTTGGGCCCCTGCACCCACGTGGGAGACCCAGAGGAAGCCCCTGGCTCCTGGCTTCAGATCGGCACAGCTCTGGCTGTTGCAGCCAATTGGGGAGTGAACAAGTGGATGGAAGATCTCTCTCTCTTTCTCTGCCTCTCCTCTCTCTGCCTAACTCTGACTTTCAAATAAATAAATAAATATTTTTTTTTTTCTGACAGGCAGAGTGGATAGTGAGAGAGAGAGACAGAGAGAAAGGTCTTCCCTTTTGCCGTTGGTTCACCCTCCAATGGCCGCTGCGGCCGGCACATCTTGCTGATCCGAAGCCAGGAGCCAGGTGCTTCTCCTGGTCTCCCATGAGGGTGCAGGGCCCAAGGACCTGGGCCATCCTCCACTGCCTTCCCGGGCCATAGCAGAGAGCTGGCCTGGAAGAGGAGCAACCGGGACAGAATCCGGCGCCCCAACCGGGACTAGAACCCGGTGTGCCGGCGCCGCAAGGCAGAGGATTAGCCTGTTAAGCCACGGCACCGGCCAATAAATAAATTTTTAAAAAAAAAGATAGAATTATTACAGCTATTTCACAAAAGAAAAGTGCAACTCAGAGAATGACAAGAGTCCAAAGAGTTACTGACTTTGCAAGTAGTAGAGCTAGGGTATAAGATAGTTTGACATTAAGACTCCTAACTTTTAACCACTAAACAATATCACTTATTCCAGGTGACCCAAATATTAGGAATGATTATATTCACAATTATTCTCTACACAGGCCCTTTAATAAAAACAGTTTAAAAAATAATGGTGAAGACAGCATTTAGTTATAATCAGGTTACTGTATTCATAAACATCATAGAACTCTGATACAGAGAACCTTAAGAAAATAGAAGGGGCCAGTGTTGTGGCATAGCAGGTTAAGCCGACACCTGCGATGCCAGCAGCCCATATGGGTACAAGTTCAAGTCTCGGTTGCTCCACTTCTGATCCAGCTCCTGCTAATATGCATGGGAAAACAGCCTAAGATGACCCAAGTCCGCTGGCCCCTGCACCCACATTCAAGACCCAGATCAAACGCTTAGCTTTGACCTGGCCCAGCCCCAGCCAATATGGCCACGTTGGGAGTGAACCAGAGGATGAAAGATCTTTCTGTCTCTCTCTCTCTGTAACTCTTTCAAATAAAAAAATAAATCTTTTTTAAAAAATGAAAAGTTAATTTTATTTTTTAGATTTATTTGAAAGGCAGAGCAACAGAGGGATGGCAAACTTCCATTTCTTTTTTTTTAATATTTATTTTATTTTATTTTATTTTTTTATTTTTTGACAGGCAGAGTGGACAATGAGAGAGAGACAGAGAGAAAGGTCTTCCTTTTGCCGTTGGTTCACCCTCCAATGGCCACCGCGGTAGGCCCGCTGCGGCCGGCGCACCACGCTGATCCGATGGCAGGAGCCAGGTGCTTATCCTGGTCTCCCATGGGGTGCAGGGCCCAAGCACTTGGGCCATCCTCCACTGCACTCCCTGGCCACAGCAGAGAGCTGGCCTGGAAGAGGGGCAACCGGGACCGGATCAGTGCCCCGACCGGGACTAGAACCCGGTGTGCCGGCGCCACAAGGCGGAGGATTAGCCTAGTGAGCTGCGGCGCCGGCCCAAACTTCCATTTCCAAGTGGCCAAATAGTCAGGGCTGAGTCAAGAACCAGGAACTGCATCCTAGTCTCCCACATGAGCCATCTTCTGCTGCTTTCCCAGGCATATTAGCAGGGGTCTGGATTGAAGGCAGAGCAGCAAAGACTTGAACCACAACTGTAATATGGGATGAGGCCTGTCAAGCAGCAGCTTAAGCTGCTCAATCACAATACCAGTCCTCCAAATGTAGGTTTTTAAAAAACAAATAATCAGGAACTAATCATGAGTGACAGTTTAATCAGCCTACCCTGCTCATGCCTCCTCCTGATCAAAACAAACTAATCCCACAGTTTCTGCCAAGTAGCCACTGAGCCCCTACACAAGGGTAATGACCCACTGGCCAGACTGCTTGGAGCAGAAGTGAACACCTAAACCACGCTGGGCCATGGAGCTCTCCCTGTGCAGACAGGAATTCCAAATGCCTGGTGCTCTTGAACTACACATCCCTAAGAACTGAGCTGCATGTTTTCAAACATACACACATGAAGACATGCAATGAAAAGCTATAACATTTCATAACATACGAAAAGGCAAAAGGAGCATTTCAGAGGCAGAAAGGCAGAACCAAAAGACGAGAAACATGAACTGAAGGGAGGGAAAGGACTGGCTTAATGAAATTTCCAAGCAACTGGGAGTGAGTGTTTGACAGGGCAGTGAAGACACCTCTTGGGATACCCAGTTCTCACAAGAGAGGACGTGGATTTGAGTGTCAGCTCTGGATTCCAACTTCCCGCTAATGCACACCCTGCGGAGCAGCAGGTGATGACGACTCGAGTGCTCGGGTCCCTGCTGCCCTCGCGGGAACCCAGATTGAGTTCCAGGCTTCTGGCTTTGGCGTGGCTCACCAAAGGGTTCTGCAGACATTAGGGGGATGGACCAGAGGTCAGAAGACCTATCTATGTCTGTCTCTATCTCTGCTTTCCATATGAATTTAAAAACATCATCATCATAATAAATTTCCAATCAGCTATATTGGCTTTGCTTATCCTACACTGAGATTTGTTTTTGGCTTCCTGACCTGGACAAAGAATTACATGTACATATTACATACACATCAATTCTATTATATTCAAATGGATTAACATTATGAAAGTCAATTCTATTTATTTTTTCATTTTTTAAAAATTTTTTAATTTTTAGTTTTTAACAAATTCAGTGTGATTTGTAGATGTGCTTCTAAGAACATAATGATATTCCCTTTCTCCTCCCCCACTCCCTCCTTCCTTCTCCCTTTCTTTCCTTCTTTGAAATTTTTAGATAACATATTTTAAATTTATATTACAGTAAAAAGGATTAATACTACACCAAATAAGAAGTTTAATAGGTTAGTTCTACTTAAATTCAATGTTTTCCATTTCAGGTCTTTAAATCAACCCCTAAAACAAAAAAGTTCATCAAATTAAAAAAAATCCTAACATACTCTAAATATTACACACAATTTTCAATAATTTCTAGAAATTTTTAAATTTAGTAAACTTAATGTATAAATCTAAAATGGCTTTTCAATTTCAAAACAGCCTGATATATATGATAAATGTTCACATATGATTTGTATTTATCAAAAGCTTAAAATGGCTTTTCAGATGCTGTACAATTTGATATGATTATACATTTTTGTTACTAATGAGTAGCTGAAAATATGAATGTTCATATTCCAAAAAATATATAAAAGTTGCAATTTTTCACCTATTTAAGTACTATTCATATTTCTTAAAACTGTGTACAAGCTGAAAATGAAAGAGGTAGTTAAGATCACTCAAAACAGTGTTTTGAGAAGTCTGAAGAAAACATCATTTTGGTGTACTTTTTGACAGTGTTTATACTAATCTCAACAGATCCTGTAACCAGGAAGTGCTAAAAAGTCTTACTTTTTCCACTTCCATTGTTTTGCAGGTTTCTAAGCTTAACAAACCCTGACTTCATTAACTGATAGCTGTCAATTACAAAGTACTAGTCTTCATGGCAAAAAAAGGGCCTACCAAAATAGCAGCGGATATTTACGTATACTTACCGTTCAACAGAGAATGCCTCCTGGGGCCAGCATTATGGTGTAGAGGGTAAACCTGCCACCTACAATGCTGGCATCCCACATGAGAGCCAGTGTGAGTCCAGGCTGCTCCACTTCCCATCCAGCTCCCTGCTAATGCTCCTGGGAAAGCAGCAAAGGGTGGCCCAAGTGCTTGGGTCCCTTTGCCCACATGGAAGACCTGAAGGAGACTCCTGGCACCTGGCTTCAGCCTACCTCAAGGTCTGGTCGTTGTAGCCATCCTGGGAGTGAACCAGCAGATGGAAGACCTCACTCTTTCAAATAAAATAAATCTCAACACACACACACAGTATGCCTCCCCTCTCCCTAGGATAAGGAGCGAATCTTTAGTGATGGGGGCTCAGAGGAAACATGAGAGAGGAATCACAGGAAAAGGCAGCCAATGTGCCTGACACTAATGGTGGCAGTGAAAACAGTGTCAGATGCCTGAACCCAAGAAAGCTTCCTCAGCTCCTGCAGTGTGCTTCATGCCACCATGGGCTGAAGGCAGGAGTGGGAAATCATTCTTTTAAAACCTTCATGATGAAATGACAGATAGGCTTTGCTTCATTCCATTTCTAATCTAGCACACATTTGCAACTGTATCAAAGTGCCTATCTTCTCAGTCCAAATCCTCACAAAATAAAGGGGGTGAGTCTGACAACATGTTTACTTGCTTTCATTAATCTTCCATATCAGAGATCTGATGAACTAAAACTAATTTCATTTTTACAAAAGTAATTTTAAATGGTTCCATTTACATTTATTACTTGTGTCCTTTAATTAAAATAGTAAGCCAGCCTGTGTGGAATGAGTCCAGACACACTAAAGATAACACCAAACAATACTATGCTAAAACTATTTACAAACTAAGTGGAAAAAATAACCCTTTTCAACCTTTTAGTAATACTGTAAGATTAGGGTACAATAAGAGAGCAGAGCTGAACATGTCTTTTCCATATGACCCATAAAGAATCTAGCATCTGCTTAAACATACAAGTGTTGCCATAGCAATGTTATTTCATTACTGAGTCACCTCTAATAATAGTGCACCCAGCATTAGAACAGAAAAAAAATATGAGTTAAATAGCTTACTTTTACAAAATCTTTAAATGTTCACATACATGTACAAATGAGTAAAGAAAGGGAGAGGATTTTTCAAATATTTTTACCAAAATATCATTTTCAGGATGTGAGGAAGGATGCTACAAAAAAGAAGCAAAAAGAAATAAAATAAACTGAATCAAATGCTAAAACCAAAATTTGCTATCTCTCTCAACTCTCTTAAATGTTCTCATTCTTTTTTAAAGATTTATTTATTTATTTGAAAGAGAGAGTTAGAGGGAGAGGGAGAGGGAGAGAGAGAGAGAGAGAGAGAGAGAGAGAAATCAAGAGATCTTCCTTCCATCTGCTGGTTCACTCCCCAGATAGTCGCAATGGCCAGGGCTAGGCCAGTCCGAAGCCAGGAGCCAGGAGCTTCTTTCAGGTCTCCCACATGGATGTCAGAGGCCAAGCACTTGGGCCATCCTCTGCTGCTTTCCCAGGCACATTAGCAGGAAGCTGGATGAGAAGTGGAGCAACCAGCACTCAAACCGGCACCAATATGAGATGTCAGTACTGGAGGCAGTGGCTTTACCCTCTGAGCTACAGTGCCAGCCCCAGTCTTCTAATTCTATCAAGGGGCAATCTGAAACCTTACGTGCAATCATCTCCTTCACTCCTGCCACAGCCTAAGGAGTATCTAACATCCTGCTGGCTAGATGCCATTTGCTGAATCTTTGGAACACAGCTCAATTAATTATTCCCCTCCCTTCCCATAATAGTATCTTTAACCATTTTCTAATTACGTTTTCCACCAGCATTCTCCCATCTTAAAACAATAACCAAAAACCAACCAAGCAATAACCCCTCTCCTCAACCCTAGCTCCTCTTTGGCTTAGCCCTGTCTTTTCTACCTGTAGCTCACCAAGGCCTTTCAGCTCCTAGGAGTCTGCAATCTTGACCCTCACCCAGAGCAAATTCTCTCTTCATGGCCACCACTGGTGCCCTTCAATTCTTCAGTGTTTGAAGGCCTAACCAAACATCTCTATGAAGCACTCATGTACAGGTTCCTGTGTCATCACACTTCTCATTTCCCTCCAACCTCTTTTTCACCTCTCTTGTTTCTTCCTTAACCGTTCTTTATATATTGGTATTTTTCAAGATTCCAGCTTAGGACCTCTTCACTTTTTCATCCCATACGTTCACCTACAGTAAGACTACCTTCTGGCATAGCATGTAGGGACGGAATCACATTATCTGTCTCCTGCCAAGATCCTCTCATGATCTTCAGACCCATACTAATCTAGTTGAATGTTTCATAGACATGTGCAACTCAACAAGTCCAAAAATAAACTAATTATTTCCCCCTTACTCCTCCTCCTCCTCCCCATTTTTTTTCTTTTTTTTTTTTTTCTATTTTTTTCTCTCCTCCCCATTTTCCATATCCAATTTAGTTCTGTTGACAATATATCCTAAATACATCTGGAATTCCTTCACTTTTTAACATCCCCAGTGCCACTTATCTATTTAAAGACTAACATCCAATTACTTTTTAAATGTGTATGTATTTTTATTTATTTGAAAGGCAGAACACACACACACACACGGGGAGGGGCCTGGACCTACAACAGCGGGGCTGGACCAACCTGAACCCAAGAGCCAAGAGTTCCATGCAGGTCTCCTACATGGGCGAGGGACACAATTCCTGATTCATTACCTGCTGCCTCCCAGGTGCATTAGCAGAAGCTGACTAGAAACAGAGGCAAAATTCAGTCCCAGGCACTCCGATATGGAACAAGCAGCATCTTAACCTGCTATACTCCACTGCCCACGCAATACTCATGATTTATAAAAAGTCTTGGAACTGGGTCCCATGCCTGCAGTCTCACCCCTTTTAATTCATTTTCTTCCCTAGATTCAGAGCTGCAGCCATCTCCCTAAAATACAATTCAAATCTGCCATTCCACCAATTAGCTCTAATGTTGAAAAAAATTAAAAGTGACTTTTAAATCACTTTTAGATAAAATTAAAAATGGAAAAAAAAGATTGACTTTTTAAATAAGTCAAATCACTTCTAAGATTTTAAATGATTTAGGCCCCTGGTAACCTGTCCCACATAATTTCTCACTACCATTTCACATACTCTAATCTCTCTGCCCACTAGACCAAATATTCCCTGCTTCCGCTATCTTCCACAGCTCTCATATCCATCAACACTCCTTTAGTTCTTTCAGCAATACTCTCTCATCTCCATTTCTTTACACAAACTATTTCCTCTGCATACTTTCTCCTTTCCTATGGCTCAACAAGTTACACACTTGACAAAAAAAAAAAAAAATCCTTCTCAACCTTCATGTTCAACTTCTACCTCCTTCCTGCAGGAAAACCTTCCTTATTCCAAATCTGGGCAAAATTCATGAAGTTCTAACACCTGACTCTATAACAACATTTATCTGCCAGGATGACAATGCTGCTGGCATCTCCTTAGGTTGCAGTGCAGTGAAAGTGCATTAACACACAGGTAATGACTGCTCTTACCTCTATCAACTTTTGATAAGCTAAACTGAGATATGATTCACATACAGTAAGGCTCAGCAATCTTAATAAAGTTAGATGAGCTGGACCAAACAAGGTATAGAACATTACCATCAAAGCCATCCTACCACCAAAGTTCCCTGTGCCCTCTGCAATCAGTGCCCCCAACCCCATCCCACACAATCACTGTTAGAACTTGTAACACCTGGGATTAGTTTTGCTTGGAATGAAATCTCATAAATACAACTGTACTAATGTAATATTGTGTAATCTCAAACCTCTCACTCAGCATGATATTTTACAATTCATTTGTGTTAAGGCACACATCAATAGCTTTATGACTGAGTAGTATGCCATTAAAGGAATATACCATGATCTTTTACCCCAAAACATGTTAAAGATATTAGGATTGTCTCCAGGATTGGGCTATTAGTAGGAAGGCTACTCCAAGCACTAATGTTAGTCTTTTTTTTTTTTTTTTTATGGAAATACGTTCACCTGTCTTGGGCGCACAACTGGAAGCAGAAATACTCAAAGTCTGGGAGCAAGTATATGTTTTACTATATTTCAAAACTATCAAGGCCGGCATTTGTGGCACAGTGGGTTAGGCCACTGCCTATAATGCCTGCATCCCAAATGGGTGCCGGTTTGAGTCCCAGCTACTCCACTTCTGATCCAGTTCCCTACTAATGCATTGGGAAGGCAGTGGAAGATGGCCCAAGTATTTGGGCCCCTATACCCATATGGGAGACCAGGAAGAAGCTCCTGGCTCCTAGCTTCAGCCTCACTCAGCCCTAGTGGTTGTAGCCATTTGGTAGTTAATCTGTGGATGAAAGATCGATCTCTCTCTGTGTGTCTCTCCTTCTCTCTCTATAACTCTGCCTTCCAAATAAATAAATCTTAAAAAAAAAAAAAAAAAACCTGCCAATGATGGGCATTTGACACATTGGTTAATGTCACTTGGGATACCCACATACCATATTGGAGTGCTTGGGTCTGCAGTACTAACTCTATTCATAATTCCATATTTCTGCCAATGCACACACTGGGAGGCAGGAAGTGAAGGCCCCAGTGCATGGGTCTCTGTCGCCCACATGAATGATTCAGATTGAATTCCAGGCTATTGGCTTTGGCCTGGCCTCACCCCAAATGTGGGCATTTGGAGAGTTAATCAACAGATGGAAGATCCATCTGTTTCATTCCATGTCTCTCTTCCTTTCAAGTAAATAAATTTAACAACAACAAAAAAAAAACCAAGCTGCAAACTATTTTCAAAATAGTTAACATAATTTTTTAAAAGATTTATTTATTTAAAGATCTGAGATGGCAAACTCAAAATGCTTCCATGGCCTTGGCAACCCATGACAAGAGCCTAAGGTGATTTCTGACGCCATAAACAAGAGTATCAATTTGCTAAGTCAACAACAGGAGTCACTATGTACTTACTCCTCATGTAGGATCTCTGTCCTTAATGTGTTGTACAATGTGAATTAACGCTATAACTAGTACTCAAACAGTATTTACACTCTGTGTTTCGATGTGGGTGCAAACTGTTGAAATCTTTACTTAATGTACACTAAATTGATCTTCTGTATATAAAGAGAATTGAAAATGAATCTTGATGTGAATGGAATGGGAGAGGGAGCGGGAGATGGGAGGGGTGCGGATGGGAGGGAAGTTATGGGGGGGAAGCCATTATAATTCATAAACTGCACTTTGGAAATTTATATTTACTAAATAAAAGTTTTTTAAAAAAATTAACCCATCTTATTTCTTCATTTAGTTACGCTTGTGTTCACCACTCTGCTTCTTACAGTGTTTTGTGTACACCAGGTAGCATTGTTACCTGCATAATTTAAAAATTTTTCCAGACCCACATAATTTTTTGGGAAAAAATAGATTGGAACTCAAGAGGAAAACAGGCCGGCACCGTGGATCAATAGGCTAATCCTCCACCTTGCGGCGCTGGCACACTGGGTTCTAGTCCCGGTTGGGGCACTGGATTCTGTCCCGGTTGCCCCTCTTCCAGGCCAGCTCTCTGCTGTGGCCCGGGAAGGCAGTGGAGGATGGCCCAAGTGCTTGGGCCCTGCACCCCATGGGAAACCAGGAGAAGCACCTGGCTCCTGCCTTCAGATCAGCGAAGTGCGCCGGCCACAGCAGCAATTGGAGGGTGAACCAACGGTAAAGGAAGACCTTTCTCTCTGTCTCTTTCTCTCACTGTCCACTCTGCCTGTCAAAAAAAAAAAAAAAGAGGAAAATAAATATCCCTAGATTAAAAAAAAAGATTTATTTATTTATTTGAAAGAGTTACACAGAGAGAGGAGAGGCAGAGTGAGAAGTCTTCCATCCGACGGTTCACTCCCCAATTGGCCGCAATGGCTGGAGCTGCACTGATCTGAAGCCAGGAGACAGGAGTCTCTTCCAGGTCTCCCACGTGGGTGCAGGGGCCCAAGGACTTGGGCCATCCTCCACTGCCTTCCCAGGCCATAGCAGAGAGCTGGATCAGAAGCGGAGCAGCTGGGTCTCGAACCGGTGCCTATATGGGATGCCGGCACTTCAGGCCAGGGCATCAACACTCTGCACCACGGTGCTGGCCCCTGGTTAACAGAACCTGAACATTCCACATGAGATATGAGATTTCTGGATACTCTATGACCTAAAACTTGGTACTGTCAGTGTTTTTCAGTTTAGTGATTCTAGTGAGGCAAGTAATAGCTAATGGTGATTTGAATTTACAGTCCTCTGATGCCTAATGAAGCTGAGCACCTTTTCATGTGCTTATTGGTAATTCATATATATGTATCTATGAACTGCCTGCTGAGCCTTTCCCATTTGTTCCAAAGGAACTAATTAGGAAAAAACTGAGCCAAATGTGAGCTTCTGGGTTCAATTATGTACTAGCCACATGAAACAGGTGATGTCAGAGGACTGCACCTAGCTAAACCACAAGCACATACCTCAGAAACAGAGCAGTAAATAAATTCATGTTAGGCACTTCACTCACACCTGTCAGATAGTACAATTTAGTGTCTGATTTCAGATAACCCAACTTCCATCATTTCACAACTGACAAGCTATAGTTCTTCCAATGCCCATCTCAATAAACTTCCAGATATTTTTCAATATGAAATATCATATTTATTATAGTGTTTATACATTTCTTAACCAGTTAATACAACTAAATCTATGCTATAGTTTTAATACATTCCTGTATTATTTTTGTCACTGCAAGTGACTCCTAAACCCTTTCCTTTAATTCTAATGTTTCTTTTTGCACATTTTTTATTAACAATTTTTTTTATTTACTTATTTATTTGAATGGTAGAATTACAGAGAGAGACAAAAACACAGCGAGATCTTCCATCCGCTGGCTCATTCCCCAAATGGCTGGAGCTAGGTCCATTCAAAGTCAGGAACCAGGAGCTTCTTCCGGGTCTCCCACATGGGTGCAGGAGCCCAAACATTTGGGCTATCCTCCACTGCTTTCCCAGGCCATTAGCAGGCAGCTAGATCAGAAGTGGAGCAGCTGGGGCTCAAACTGGTACCCATATAGGATGCCAGCACCACAGATGTAACTTTACCAGCTACGCCACAACACTGGCCCCAGAAACAATAATTTTTAAGAATATATATGTTGGGGCTGGCGCTGTGGCATAGTGCCTGCAGTGCCAGCATCCCATATGGATGCCGGTTCAAGACCTGGCTGCTCTACTTACAATCCAGCTCTCTGCTATGACCTAGGAAAGCAGTAAAAGATGACCCAAGTGCTTGGGTTCCTGCACCCGCATAGGTGACCTGGAAAAAGATCCTGGCTCCTGGCTTCGGACTGGCCTAGCTCCAGCTGTTGTGGCCATTTGGGAAGTGAACCAGTGGATGGAAGGTTCCTCTCTCTCTCTCTCTGCCTCTCTATAACTCTGCCTTTCAAATAAATAAATAAATCTTTAAAAAAGAAAAGCATATATATATATATATGTTGTAGTAGAGCAGAACTGTTGTTAGAAGCAATGGAAGCAATATTCCATGTCTTTTTTTCCCCTATATTCAGGTGAAATAAACAATAAGCCATCATTAAGCAGCAGCCTTTGTCAAACCAAGCAAATTCCCCTCCATTTCCAAGCCTGCTGACAGCCTGGATAACAAATAGGCATTCAATTCTGACAATGGTTTTTCCTGAGTCTTCTGACGCATCGCATCGTTTGATTTTTCTACTTTCCCACATTAATGCAGTGAAGTACACTGATTGTTATTTAAGTGTTGAATCAATCCAGTACTCCTACAGCAAATTCAACTGAGTCATGGTGTGCCCTGTCCTTTTTCATATTAAGTGGCTGGATTCAATCTGCTGTCAATGGCTTTTGTATCTGTGATCATGAGGGATCTAAGATTACAGTTTCCTTTTAAAGCATTTAGTAGGTTTTAGGATTGTAGTTATCTCAGCCTCTAAAAACAAGTTCCAAGTTCCAACAAAGAAGTGTTCCCTGCCCCCACCCCTCTTTTCTGGAAAAACTGTATAAAGATAAATATTAGTTATTCCTTAAATATTTTGTATAATTCACCATGAAACTCTATGTAAGGAGCTTTACTCTGTGAGGTTTTTAAAATTACCAATCTAATTTCTTTTTAGAAAGAGGTTGTTCATTTCTGTTATTTCTTGTGTCAGTTTTGGTAAAGTATATTTTCACTGAATTTGTCCATGTGTCAAATTTGTTACCAAAATCTTGCAATTAAAGTTATTCATAATACAAGGGGACTTCATAAAGTTCATGGAAAAGTTTGTGGAAGATAAAATTATGAGATAAAAAATAAAAACATAATCTTTAGTTTTTAATATAAGCCCCATCAAGGTCAACACAATTTTATAACTGGTAATACCAGCCTTTTACATCCATCTCTATAGAATATTGAGAACATTTTGGGAATTTAACCTTGGCAATGCAGTCTTTTTAACATAATAACTACCCAAAAAAAGAGCATGCCCTTTAATTAAGATTGAAAAACAGAAGGAAGAAGGAGCCTAGTCAGGACTATTAGGCAAATGAGTAATGATTTCTCATCAAAATTTTTGCAAAATTGTTGAGGAAGAGGTATAAGCAGGAATATTGTTACTGTGGAGAAGGACTTTCTGATCAAACTGTCCTGGGTACTTTTCTGCTAAAGCTTTGGCTCATTTTTTCAAAACTCTCTCCTAATAAGCAGAAAGTCAACAAGTAAAATGCCCTGACCAGCCCCAGAAGTCTGCTGCTATGATCTTTGCTCCTGTTTTGCTTTTGCTTTCCCTGGACCACTTCCCTCTATGGGTAGTCACTGCTTTGACCGTGTTTTGCCTTTCTGGAACATTCTGGTAAAGGGATATTTATCTGTTACAATTCTTCCAAGGAACACTTCAGGATCTTGATTGCATTTGCTCCAAATTTCCACAGAAAGCTCTGCTCTCATCTGCAGCTGATATGGACCCAACAGTTCCGACGCCCCTAAAGCAGAAAGTTTGTTCCACTTTCATTTTTCAGTCACAACTGTGTAAGCTAAACCAATGGACATGCCTATAGTTTTAGCTATTTATTTCTGCTGTCGATCACTAAATTTCAGCATGAATAAGGTTAATTTCAGCTTGACAAGCTAATTTGGATGGTCTGTCACTACAAACTTCATCTTTGATGCTCTCTTACCCTTCCTAAAGCAAGTTATCCATTTGTAAACATTTCTTTGGGTCTTGTCCCAATAATGTTTTTGCAAAACATCAACAATTTCACCAGTCTTCCACCAAAGCTTCATCATCAATTGGATATTTGTTCTTGCTTCAGTTTTTTGCAGAAGGTATGTTACTCTGACAGGGGCTCCTTTCAATTAATATATTATATTTCTTACTGCCTCAAACTAGATCCTGTTCAGACACACTGTAACAAGTTAGTACAAATGCCAAAAGAAAAAAAAAAATACAAGTATAGGTTTTTCATAACACAGACTTTTCCATTAATGTTGAAACCCCTTCATATTTCCTACTACTCTTTATATACCTGTGGTATTAACAGTACTATTGTATCTTTCTGTCCTGATTTCAGTAAATTGTGTTTTCTACTATAGGAAATAAAAAAGTGTAATTCCCTCTAAATATTGGTTTAGGTGAATCCCTAAAAACTTTAATATGCTGTGTTTTTATTATTTTTATACTTAGAGATATTTTTAGGTTTCCTCATGATAGCTTCTGATCTAAGGATAACTGAGGTCTCCAGAATTATCTACCCTCTGGATAATTATGGTCATATAATTTTATTTACACAATAAACTATGAGTGCCTCCTTATAATTATGTGAGACTACTTTTAAAAGCTCACACACACACAAAAAAATGGAATTAAAAGAGAATGTGGGGCCGGCGCTGTGGCATAGCAGGTAATGCCACCAACTGCAGTCTCACAATCCCATATCAGTGCCAGTTTGTGTCCTGGCTGATCCTCTTCCAATTCAGCTCTCTGCTTATGGCCTAGGAAACCAGTGGAAGACGGCCCAAGTGCTTGGGTCCCTGCACCCATGTGGGAGGACCAGAAGATGTTCCTGGCTCATGGCTTTGGATCGGCTCAGCTCTGGCCGTTGTGGCCATCTGGGGAGTAAACCAGCAGATAGAAGACCCCTCTTCTCTCTCTCTCTCTCTCTGTCTCCCTGCAACTCTGCCTTTCAAATAAAATAAATAAATCTTTAAAAAAAAAAAAAAAAAGAAAGAAAAGAAGAAGAGAATGTAAGAGTAGAAATGACGCTGCTTGGGATACCTGCATCCCACACTGGAGTGCCTAGGTTTGAATTCCAATGTCTCTCCTGATTCCAGGTTCCTGTTAGTGCTACACCTATTAGGCAGCAGGTGATGAGGTGCGTAGCTGAGTGCCTTCCACCCACATGGGAGACCTGGATTAAGTTCCCAACTCTTGGTTCAACCTAGCCCAATCCCAGCTACGGTGGGCATTTGGAGAATGACCCAGTGGATGGCAGACTTCTCTGTCTCTATGTGCCTTTAAAAAGAATAAAATTTTTAAAATATGCATTTTTATGAACTTTTTGAAGATCCTTCATATTTTTCTAAATAGTTTTTCTTCTTTCAAGAAATTAAAAGAGCTTTTTAAAAAATATTTATTTATTTGAAAGTCAGAGTTAGAGAGAGAGAGAAAGAGAGAGAGAGACCTTCTATCCACTGGCCCACTACCCAGATGGCCACCATGGCCAGGACTGAGCTAGGCCGATACCAGAGACCAGGACCTTTATCTGGGTCTCCGACATGGGTGTCAAGAGCCCAAGCACTTGGGTCATCTGCTGCTTTTCCCAGGCCAACAGCAGGGAACTGGATCAGAAGTGGAGCAGCCAGGACTCGAACCAGCACCTATTTTGGATGCCAGCATCTCAGGCAGTAGGTTTACCCACTAAGCCAGCATGCCAGCAGGAAAAGAGCTGATCTTCTATGTTTGCCATATATTTACCATTTCCGATGCTCTTCATTTCTGCTTCTTGTTTTTAATAGTGTTTTAAGATGTCACTTCATTATCTCTATACCTTTGTTACTACTCAAAAATTTTTACTTATTTATTTTTTGAAAGGCAGAGCCAGGCCAAGGCCAGAAGCTTGGAACTCAACCCAAGTCTCCCCATGTGGATGGCAGAGATCCCATTACTTCACATGCCATCACCTGCTGCCTCCCATGGTCTGCATTAGCAGGAGGGTACAATCAAGAGCAAGAGCTGGGGCTGGTGCTGTGGCACAGTGGGTTAAAGCCCTGGCCTGAAGCGCCGGCATCCCATATGCGCACCAGTTCTAGTGCCGGCTGCTCTACTTCCAATCCAGCTCTCTGCTGTGGCCTGGGAAAGCAGCAGAAGGTGGCCCAATTCCTTGGGCCCCTGCACCCGCACGGGAGACCTGGAGGAAGCTCCTGGCTCCTGGCTTTGAATCGGCACACCTCCGGCCATTGTAGCCATCTGGGCAGTGAACCAGCAGGTGGAAGACCTCTCTTTCTGTCTCTACCTCTCTCTCTAACTCTTTCAAATAAATAAAAAATAAATCTTAAAAAAAAAAAAAAAAGAGCAAGAGCTGGTGGGGCTGGCACTGTGGTGCAGTAGATTAATCCTCCACCTGCAGCACCGGCATCCCATATGGGTGCCGGATCCTGTTCCATGTTTCGGCTGCTCCTCTTACAATCCAGCTCTCTGTTATGGCCTGGGAAAGCAGTAGAGGACGGCTCAAGTGCTTGGGCCCCTACACCCACATGTGAGATCTGGAGGAAGCTCCTGGCTCCTGGCTTCAGATCAGCCTAGCTCTGGCCGTCACGGCCATTTGGGGAGTGAATCAGCAAATGAAAAACCTCTCTGTTTCTCCCTCTCACTGTCTGTACTTTTACCTCTCGAATAAATAATAAATAAAATCTTAAAAAAAAAAAAAAGAGCTAGAGCTGAGATTCAAACCCAAGCATTCCAGTATGATACAGGCAACCCAAGCGGTATCTCAATCACTACACCAAATTTGATGAGACTCTAGTCATCAATCACATTACCACTCCTTTTTATGTTATTTTTCTGGCTGCTTTCAAAATTTCCTCTTACAATTCATTTTCAGCAGTTTGTTTTTAATGGATCCACAGTGCCTTGTCTAACATTTATTTTTTCCTAGGCCTGACAGAGTATCACCTAGGCATTTGTAGCACAGCCCTCAGCCAAGTAACCTTTGAGAACAAGCCCACCATCCACTCTGCCCCCAACATACACATACTTTGGCTTCCTGTTACTTTGACACTTTGCCTAGCAAGTTTCAGCCACATGTCAGCAGTCTAGAACTCCATTCTCTACATCCTCACCCTGTCCTGCTCCCCATGCCACTGTCAAGTAATTATCCCAAAGCACAGAGATGTGCTAAACATGGGGCTCACCTTATTTTTGACCTTTCTCCTAACATCCTGTGCTACAAACAAGGGGGTTTCAGAAAAGGGTTGTAGAAAATGTGCATTATGTCTTAATTCCATCTTCCATGAAATTTCTGAAACATCCTCATGTATTCTGCCCTATTTTATATCTGTAGGAAAAAAAAATTGAATATTGGGTACTCTATTCTAGCCAAAAGGTCAATAAATATTTGATGAATAAATCAATAACTAAAGAATTTATTTCATAAAGTTCTAAGTATATATGAGTCTCCATGATCTCTACCTCCTATGCTTTCTACTTTTCTATAATCTCTTGCCACTTGAATGTGGGCCAAATATTGCTTCTAATCAAAAGAACACAGCAATGGTCATGGGATGTCCACTGGTAAGTAAGTCATGTTATGTAAGATTCTGTCTCGACAGCTAGCAGACTAGCTCTAGACTCTTGACCTGAAGTAGGCTAAGTTGGGAAAGGCCACAAGACAAGAACTGCAAGCACTCTTTAGGTGCAGAGTACCTCTGACAGCCAACAAGAGAACAGGGCCCTCAATCCTACCACTACAATGAAATGAATTCTGCCAGCAACGCCATTGAACATGGAAACGGATTCTTCCTCAGTCAAGCTTCTGGATAAAAATGCAGCCAAGCAAACACCTTCACTGCACACTGAGATCCTAAGCATAGGATCCAGGTGAATCTAAATCTAGAAACTGTGAAAGAATCTATCTAAATTATTGAAGTTGTTACATTTGTGGTACTTCATTCACAGAAATAGCCAATATCAAACAGCCACCAATATTTATAGTCGAGAAGGGAACTCAGGGGCCGGTGCTATGGCATAGTGAGTAGAGCCGCTGCCTGCAGTGGCAGCATCCCATATGGGGGCCGGTTTGAGTCCCAGCTGCTCCACTTCCAATCCAGCTCTCTGCTATGGTCTGGGAAAGCAGTAGAAGATGGCCCAAGTGCTTGCGGCCCTGCATCCACGCGAGAGACCTGGAAGAGGCTCCTGGCTTCGAATCGGCGTAGCTCTGGCCATTATGGCCAACTGGGGAGTGAACCAACGGATGGAAGACCTCTCTTTCTCTCTCTGCCTCTCCTTCTCTCTGTGTAACTTTGACGTTCAAATAAATAAATAAATCTTTAAAAAAAAAGGGGGGGGGCAAACCCAGTGATAGAAGTAAGGGAAATTCATGAAGCAGAGGCTATAGCAAGGAATACTATTTCAGACCTATATCATCAATACGTAATGAAGCAGCAGAAATAAGGCAAATTTTACTTGAAAGAAAATTCAACAGCAGTTCAATTTCTTGCAAGGCCAAGAACCAAACATTGTAATTAGCCTAACAAGAGCAATCTTTTCATCAGAAAAGAGGCTTGGCAGTCATACAAGCAATACACAAAGAAGAGTCAGGTCCAGTGGCAGTGTCCTTTCTAGCAGACTAGGAAATACAGAGTGCCTTGGTCCAAAAACCTAACTTGTCTCGTCCCTGGCGATCAGCAGAAATTGGCACATAAGTACTTATCTTAATGCTGATCATCATTTTGCTAACAAATGTGAGTTCTTACCCCTAATAACTGCTGTCAAAATTTTAAATTAAAATGTCCGTTCTTATCAAAACCAAATTAGCATCATGTTACCAGAAACAAAAAGAGAAACACCACAGTGTGACTGGATTTGTTTACTCTATTAAATAAATTTTATTTAGGTTACACAACAGAGCTGGAGCTTTAAAAGAGCCCACTGCCTTCATTTGACTTCACAAAGTTTCTAAATCATATTGCTCTTTTTTTAAAAAAATTCCATACACAATGAGCAATTTTGTGATTATAATTAAGCTTTGCAAACAGCATATGTATAGAATTAATGGGGAGAAGGAAAACAAGAAAACAGAAACAGAGGGTAGGAAATAAAGCAAGAGTGGCAAAATGTTAACAAGCAGCAAATCCAGGTGAGTGTATATCAGCTGTGACCGGCCCGCTCTCAACTCTTCCAATGTAAGTTTGAATATTTGAGATAGAAATGAGATTTTTTTAAAGTAAGCTAATCAACTTTAAGTCTCAAAAATGCTCTCAAATCTCGAAAGAAAAGCCTGAAGTAGACATCACTTCCGTTTCTGTTTTGGAAAATAAACACGGAAAAGTAAATATCCAAATCTATGAATTTTAAAGCAGTTAACATTTTACAATCATTTCTCTCCAAGAATACAACATGCAAAAATTCCCATTAAAACATTTGTTGGTTCTACAGATGGTTATTATTGACTTTTAAAGTTTTGTTTTCCTTAAACTCTTGTTATGCAACCTGTGGCCTGAAGGACCAACAGCCTCACATCACCTGTGAACCCAGAAACACAACACCCCTAAGCCAGGCTGAAACCTACACTCAGAAACTGCACGTTAGCAAGATAAGCAAGTAATTCTAAAGAAAACACTCTGAAATGTGAGAAGCACTACTGAAAATACTAACATACATTTACCATAGACATGAAGAACCTATTCAAACCACCGGAGTCAATGTCAATTAAAAATCAGAGAAAAATATCTACTTGAAAACTTCTTCACAAGCATTGTTTTCAAGAATTGAATCTGAACTCCAAATGATCAAAATCTGTGTGTGGCTGAGGCAAGGAAGTTCTCTTGAAGGCTTTAGTGCTGCACAAAATTTAATTTTAAAAAACTTTGAAAACAACTATAAAACAAAGTCTAAGAAGTCTGGTTAGAGCACAAACATCATGTGGCATCCTCAATACAATATCGTAAAAGATAAAATTAATACCAGAACATCAACTGATAGAACTATTGCTTGATAAATGCAATTTGTTGAGTAAACTGGTTTTTTGGGGTGATACACACACACACACACACACATTTCTTCACTAAAAGTATTGCTTTTCTGCAAACTGACATTTATTCAGTTTCAATATAATCAATCAAAACCCAGAAGATAGCACAATAAGGCAGGCTTATAATAAGCATTGCAAGCTACTGATTTTATACCTGAAGCAACCTTGCAGATATGCTGGGTCCAGACACAACCCTAATTCTAAATAAAGGGAACGTAGTACAGTATATAGAAAAAAGTCTCATCAATAACTGTCTTCCAACACAGGCCAGGATCAGAAAGACTATGAGAAAACTTAAAATGTCTTTTGTAATGTCATGACTAATGACAGATTCTTACAGCTGATTTTTCTAATAATCTTTCTACTGGAAAGAAAAAGTTATGATCTATTAGGGACTCTAAAGAGCTTGTTTTTATGTGGTTTACACTATTGATATTTACTTTATTAGAAATGATAACTCATATATTTAAAAAACCTCATTTCAATGAAAAACAACTGTGTTTTCCGGGACAACAAGTTTCTTTAAAAAAAAAAAAAAGTAGGGAACAACTGGCATTATTTTACATTTATGCAAATCTCTTTAACATCTTAATAGAAGATAGATGGATTATCTGATTTGCATCTCTGTTCAGTATTTTGCAATATATTGTTTTTACTGAAATATATAATAAAGCTAAGCTCATCAAGATATATACTCAGAGTTGGAAAAAGGTATATTTTAAGAGCCTTTTCACACTTATGGGTATTCTATGTAGATCTTCAAAAGTCGATGACATTTCACTTAATGAAAATTTTTTTTTTGAATCAGCTATTAAAAAGACAACCAATCTTATCAGAGAGCGGGTAGGGCAAGTAACATCTCAGTAATATATGGAGCAGATTTGACCCGACAGCCACCTTAAAAGGGTTTCTTGGTACACAGATCACTGTGAGACCCTCTGCTTGTTATCAAGCCTATCATTACTACAATCCATTGATTCATGTAATCAATAACTACAGACAGCTTTTTACATAGCATCAGCTAGGTACTATGAAGTGTCTTAAGTATCTGAATGTTTTTGTGTTATCCACTTACTTATCCCAAGCTCCTATAACAGTGCCTAGTTGGCGTACAGCAGGATCAATAACTGTTGAATGGATGAATGGATGGATGGATAGCTATGATAAATTCAAACCCAAATTTTAGTCTTTTACAGTCTGTATTTCACATGCAAAAAATAAACAAGTTATCTATCTACTGGAATTATTTTCTTGCTTTTGAAGTTAAGATAAAAGACTTATTAAGCAATATGGGACCTCTACTCTCAATTTGTTTGAAGTGGTTTTATCTTCAAACCACACTAAATTTAAATTGTTGTACATACAGGCAGTCCATGCTGTGCATGTATTATAGTAACTGAAATTCATGCACATTGAAACCATGTGGTCAATCTACATGGTCTTAAGTTACCCAAGATCTTCAATAACACAATACTGTACAAGAAACATTAGTACTAATGTATAGAGAAATAAGCACTCATGACCTACAAGCTCATTTTCAGTAAAACTAGGCGAAAAAAGCATCAGGAAAACCACATAAGCGGCTTTCAGGCAGTGTCACTGAAGACATACCTATTATAAGAAAGCAAACCAGAAGCTGAAATGCTTTTCTGAAGCCTACATCTCTCCATCCCACTACCTACTGTAATATGAGAATCTCTGCCAGCAGAAGTGTTTCCAGTTGTCAATAGTGTTTGTGAACTGGGGCTTGGTGAACGGAGCAGAAGCAAGGTGGATGGGGGAAACAGGGACCAGCACATTATAATACATGGAGACAAAATTAGGTTGCTCGGATTTTTTTTTTTTTTTTTTTTTTTTTTTTTTTTTTTTGACAGATAGAGTTATAGACAGTGAGAGAGAGAAAGGTTTTCCTTCCATTGGTTCACCCCCCAAATGGCCGCTACGGCTGGCATGCTGCACTGATCCAAAGCCAGGAGCCAGGTGCTTCCTCCTGGTCTCCCATGCGGGTGCAGGGGCCCCAGCACTTGGGCCATCCTCCACTGCCTTCCCGGGCCACAGCAGAGAGCCGGACTGGAAGAGGAGCAACCGGGATTAGAACCCGGAGGCCATATGGGATGCAGGCGCTGCAGGCGGAGGATTAACCAAGTGAGCCATGGTGCTGGCCCCCAGGCTGCACAGATTTTAGCTTTTTTTTTTTTTTTTAAACTTTTATTTTTTGACAGGCAGAGTGGATAGTGAGAGAGAGAGAGACAGAGAGAAAGGTCTTCCTTTTTGCCGTTGGTTCACCTTCCAATGGCCGCTGTGGCCGGCGCATCGCGCTGATCCGAAGCCGGGAGCCAGGTGCTTCTCCTGGTCTCCCATGTGGGTGCAGGGCCCAAGGACTGCCTTCCCGGGCCATAGCAGAGAGCTGGCCTGGAAGAGGGGCAACCGGGATAGAATCTGGCGCCCCAACCGGGACTAGAACCGGTGTGCTGGCGCCGCAAGGTGGAGGATTAGCCTGTTAAACCACGGCGCTGGCCAAGATTTTAGCCTATGCTTAAAAAATACAAGCACGAACACTTCTCAAAACAGGCATGTCATATCTTTGGACTTCTGTTTCATCCTTCCTAATTTGATCAAAACAGCTTTAAGAATTAATAGTGTTAAGTTCTCCTGCTTTCTACCACCATGCCCATATATACACCCAGGATATCTGACTTTTAAAAATGCATATAATTTTTAAAACTCTTAAAAATTTTAAACAGTCTCTTCAACTCTACTAAAGAAAAAGGCACTTAGCCACTAGAAGTTAAAGTGGTTTTTCCAAGAATTAAAACAAAATTTAAAAATATTTCATAGATGAACTTTAATGGAAGCTTATAAATAAGAAAATGTCATTGAAAAATGATAAATAACTTCATTTTTAAAAAAACAGATTCTACAATAAATACAGTACTACTACAAGTGGGACAAATGTGAAATGCTATTTAAACTATACCTTAAAATGGACTGTGATGTTCCAAGGAAGAGCTGAACTTGATGCAAGAAGATCAAATAGCAAACCAATTGGATAATGCCTAAAAATGAAGAAGTATATTTTAAGATAAAAAAATATGGAAAATTGCTACTACAACCTCAAAATAAATTGCCAGCAAACATTCTAACACTAAATACCAGTAGCTTTAACCACAGATCAAAAGAAGGTAACAAATGTTATAAGCCAGGGCCTATGTGAAATCCTGTGCAAGTATTAGGTAGCTTTCTTCTAACCACTTCATTCCCCCACAGAATCATCCATATTCACAGTGGGACTCAAAGGTACAATATGACAAGACATTGTTGTTTCTCTGTGTTGCAGTGTCTAATTATCACCCCAGTTTTAAAATGACAGTTGTTTATCTAGAAGTTTACTCAAATTTATTTTTTTGAATGCAGAGTACTTTATTTTTTTAAACTTTTATTTAATAAATATAAATTTCCAATGTACAGCTTTTAGATTACAGTGGCTTCGCCCCCCCATAACTTCCCTCCTACTCGCAACCCTCCTATCTCCCGCTCCCTCTCCCATTCCATTCACATCAAGATTCATTTTCAATTCTCTTTATATACAGAAGATCAATTTACTATATACTAAGTAAAGATTTCAACAGTTTGCACCCACACAGAAACACAAAGTGTAAAGTACTATTTGAGTACTAGTTATAGCATTAATTTACATTGTACAACACATTAAGGACAGAGATCCTACATGGGGAGTAAGTGCATAGTGACTCCTGTTGTTGACTTAGCAAATTGATACTCTTGTTTATGGTGTCAGTAATCACCCTAGGCTCTTGTCATGGGTTGCCAAGGCCATGGAAGCCTTTTGAGTTCACCAACTCCGATCTTATTTAGACAAGGTCATAGTCAAAGTGGAAGTTCTCTCCTCCCTTCAGAGAAAGGTACCTCCTTTGATGGCCTGTTCTTTCCACTGGGATCTCACTCACAGAGATCTTTATTTAGGTTTTTGTTTTTGTTGTTTTGTTTTGTTTTCAGAGTGTCTTGGCTTTCCATGCCTAAAATACTCTCATGGGCTCTTCAGCCAGATCCGAATGCCTTAATGGCTGATTCTGAGGCCAGAGTGCTGTTTAGGACATCTGCCATTCTATGAGTCTGCTGTGTATCCCGCTTCCCCACATTGGATCGTTCTCTCCTTTTAAATTTAGTTTTTATTTTAAATCAACCTAAAATTTTAGAAAATTTTAAGAATCAAAATGAGCACCTAAAAACCATGCAATTCACAAGTTCTAAGTTAATACTAATAATATTATAGAGTATAAATTTCTAGCCTTTTGTCTATACATATATATCTAAATATAGATTAGGAACATCCTTTACAACTATGTTTCAACCTGCTTTTCTTCTGAACACAAAATTATAACATCAATACTTCCAAGTTACTGAGTATTATTTTGAAACCTGATTCTCTCTCTCTTTTTTTTTTTAAAGATTTATTTGAAAGTCAGAGTTAGAGAAGGGAGGGGAGATAGAGAGAGAGAATCTTCTATTAGCTGGTTTACTCTCCAAATGGTTGCAACAGCCAGAGCTGAGCCAGGTGCCAGGAACTTCATATGGGTCACCCACATGGGTGGCAGAGGTTCAATCACTTGGGACAAGTTCCATTGCTTTTCCCATGCAGTAGCAGGGAGCTGACTGGAAGCAAAAACAGCCAGGACACAAACCAGCATCCATAAAGGATGCCAGTGTCACAGGTGGCAATTTCACCAACTATGCACAATGCTGGCACACTTCATGTTATTTTTAAGAAATCAATTTTGTCTTCCTAAACAAGAGAATATTTCCTAAATAACCATTACTCACACTGAAACAAGTTACTTCGCAATAAAAATCAATGATACAGGCCGGCGCCGCGGCTCAATAGGCTAATCCTCCGCCTAGCGGCGCCGGCACACCGGGTTCTAGTCCCGGTCGGGGCACCTATCCTGTCCCGGTTGCCCCTCTTCCAGGCCAGCTCTCTGCTGTGGCCAGGGAGTGCAGTGGAGGATGGCCCAAGTCCTTGGGCCCTGCACCCCATGGGAGACCAGGATAAACACCTGGCTCCTGCCATCGGATCAGCGCGGTGCGCCGGCCGCAGCGCGCTACCGCGGCGGCCATTGGAGGGTGAACCAACGGCAAAAGGAAGACCTTTCTCTCTGTCTCTCTCTCTCACTGTCCACTCTGCCTGTCAAAAAAAAAAAAAAAAAAAAAAATCAATGATACAAACCTTGCAGAAATCAATGGGCCAACCTTATTTTTTTAAGTTATCCATCTAAAAGATCTAAAGTGAGGCAGCCTAATTAGTGAATTAGAATTAGATAATGTTCCCAATAGCAAAAAGAAGCATATATGGCATTATATAAAATCTGCTTTTTATCTATGTAATCTATTAACTTACTTCAGATTTAAGAGCTGTAAGATTTGAAAACATATCTAACTGCAATCACAGTGAGTAATCCTGACCAAGATTCAAACATAAAGGTTTCTTCAAAAGGCTTTTGGAGATATGGAATTAAACATTAACATTAAATTAAATATTAAATTAAATCAATTAAATATTTTAATATTAAATTAAAATTTGAAGTTACCGACTTACTGACCTACAGAGAGAGAGAGAGAGAAGAAGGAAGATGAGAGAGAGAAAGGGAGAGGGAGAGGAAAAGAGAGAGAGAAAGAGAAATGCTTGATCTTCCATCTGCTGGTTTACTCCCCAGCCAGTCAGGAGCCTGGAACTCCATCCAGGTCTCCCAGATAGTAGCAGGGGCCCAGAAACTTGGGCCATCCTCTGCTGCTTTCCCAAGTGCATTAGCAGGAAGCTGGATTGGAAGTGGAGCAGCTGGGACTCAAACTGGTGCTCATATGGTATGCCAGCTTAACCAACTGTACCACAACACCAGCCTCAGATCATGTACTTATTTACAGGTAATTAAGGATGAATGCCCTATGGATAAAAATAACAGCGAGGTGGATAAGTTTAGTCTCAGTGTGTTATATTTCTTAATAAACCCTAATCTCCTCTCTATTTGAAAGAGCATTCAACACTAATCCTTCATAACTGAACAGACTACTGGAGGAAATTTTGGACTCAGGAAAATCTATGGCCTCAACCAAAAACTATGATTAAAGTTTTAAAAAAATACACCACAAACAACTTAAGACAACTACTCAATTCCAATCCTTCTTTCTGTACTATTAAAAGTGTACAAGCTCTCACTAATGTAACTAATGCTTTGTACTTTTACAAAACAGACCATTTGAAGTCTGTCTTTAGAATATCTCTCCGAAACCAGTATATGGGTAAATGTGGGTATTTAATAAACTGTGATTTACCTGAAATATATATATATATATATATATATATATATATATATATAACAATGTCAAAAGTGACAGCATATTGCTTTCAAATTCTAAATAACATCACAAATAAAATTATACAGGATCCTGTAAGCAAATTAAGGTGGACTACAATGTAAGACTCACCTAAGACCACACAGAATAACAATTCAGTGTTTTCATGCATTCTCACAGCATCTCACATCTTGAAGAGAGAGGGACAGGCAGAGAGAGACAGAGACCTTCCATCTACTGGTTCATTCCCCAAATGGCCACAATGGCCAAGGCTGGTGCCAGGCTGAAGCCAGGAGCCCAGAGCTTCATCTGGGTCTCCCACATCTCACAAGCAAATTTTAAAAAAAATCAGTGGCCAGCATCATGGTGTAGCAGGTTAAGCCACTGCTTGTGATGCTGCCTCCCATACAGCACTGCCAGATGGAGTCTTGGCTACTCCATTTTCAACCTAGTTTCCTGATAATGTGTTTGGGAAGGCAGCAGAAGAAAGCCCAAGTAGTTGGGCCCTTGTCACCCATGTAGGTGACCAGGATGGAGTTTGCGGCTTCTTCTACTCTAGTCCAGAACTGGCTGTTGTGGCCATTTGGGGAATGACCCTGCAGAGGGAATACCTCTATATTCCTCTCTCTCTCTTTTGCTCTGCTTTTCAAATAAATTTTTAAAAAATCTTTAAGAAAAAAAATCTAACACGAGCAGTCTTCAAAAATTTCATGAAAAACGCATTTTATTAAAAAAAAGTGTGGATTTCCAATTTTCTTACATCAAAATAAACTTACCTTTTAATCCCATGAATTTCTTGAAGTTCCCTCATATAATATCAGAAGTACTCTGCAGGAGCAGGCTTAGTGGCTAAGATGCCTCTTGGGATACCAACATCCTATCTTGTAGTGCCCAAGTTTGAGTACTGGCTTGCTCCCCATTCTAACTTCCTGATAATATGCACCCTGCAAAGCAGATGATGGTCCAAGTACCTGGGTCCCTGCCACCCTTGGGAGAGACCCAGATTGAGCTCCAGCCTCCCAGCTTTGATGTGGGTTACATCAGGCTGTTACAGACATTTCAGGACTGAACCAACAAATGGAAGATCTCTCGCTCTTTTTCAATTAAATGGAAAATTTTTAAAAGTTAATAAATAGGGGAACAGCATACTGGTGTAGCAAGTTAAGCCACCACCTGCAATGCCAGCATCCCATATGGGTGCCAGTTCGAGCCCCAGCTGCACCAGTTTAAATCCCAGCTGCTCCACTTCTGATCCAGTTCCCTGCTGGTGCTCCTGGGAAGATGCAGAAAGTGGCCCAGGTGCTTGGGCTCCTGCACTCATGTGGGAGACTTAGAAAAAGCTTCTGACTCGTGGTTTCTGCCAGGCCCAGTCCTGGATGTTGCAGCCATTTGGGGAATGAATAAGCAGATGAAAGATCACTCTCTCTCTCTCTCTCTGTCTCTCTCCGTGTCTGTTTGTCCCTCCCTCTCTACTTCATCTCCCTCTCTATAATTCAGCCTTTCAAATAAATAAACCTTAAAAAAAATTATAGAAATACATGAACAATAAATGTCTAAGGACAAAAGGAACATAGGGTATTCTCATCAATTTAGTCATTTAACAGAAGGACTTTTTATCACATGCTCTGTTATGTTAAGAACCTGTACCATTCCATTTTCTTAAAATGATATATGCAGGGCCAGCATAGTGGCACAAAAGGTTAAGCTGCTGCCTGCAGCTCCGGCATCCCATATGGGTGCCAGTTAAGAGACCTGGCTGCTTCACTTCAGATTCAGCTCCCAGCTAATGGCTTGATAAAGCAGTGGAAATGACCCGAATGCTTGGGCCCCTGCACCCACATGGGAAACCTGGAAGAAGCTCCTGGCTCCTAGCTTTGGCCTGGCATAGCCCCAGCTGTTTCAGCCATTTATGGAGTGAACCAGCAAATGGAAAATTTCTCTATATGTCTTTTCCTCTCTCTCTAACTATGCCTTTCAAACAGATGAAAATGTAAAAATAAAAATAAAAGGATATGTGACAGTATTCTTTCATTTATTATGCCATTTATACACAATTTACTTGACAGCAGGTAATGTCAAATGCAGATTTGCATATAAAATTGATTGAAAGGAATCAGATGATGTAGAAATGAGGAAAAAAGTATTAGACTGATATTCTAACTAGTGTCTGGTAACATAAAAACAAAGTACAAAAAAATCATGAGCTGACAAATGTTTTATAAATTTCTTCAAGCACTGCTATCAAGTACAGGAAGAGCCAGAAGAAATGATAAGCTAGAACCTCTTTGAGGCCCATCTGAACGTAAAAACTGATGAGCAGTCAGCTGCATGCAGAGGATCCTGCCCATTTCAGAAACCTTCAAACTGTATGTTAATGATCATTAAAATTCATATTAAAATCATAACACACTACTACTTTATTCTAACTTGCTAAAATTACATACAAAATTACTTTAAAAATGTATTTTTTAAAAAAGTTCATTGATCCTTATGTTAAATGATGGTGACCCTTTTTCCTTGTATTCCATGAATTCTGACACCTAAAATTATATTTAAATTTAAATAGGAGGCGAGCTTTGTGGTGGAGCAGGTTAGGTTACACTGCCTGCTACACTGGCATCCCATATGGGCTATGGTTCATACCCCAGATGCTCTGCTTCTGATCCAGCTCCCTGCTAATGGACGACAAAAGTAAAAGATGGCCCAAGTGTTGGGGCTCCCCATGTGTAAGACCTGGAGAAGCTCCTGGCTTCGGCCTGGCCCAGCCCTGGCCACTGTGGTGTAAACCAGCAGATAGAAGATTTCTCTCGCTCACTGTCTGTGTGTGTGTCTCTCTCTGTAACTCTGACTTTCAAATAAATAAATGAAATTTTTTTGAAAAGATTTATACATGGGGCTGGTGCTGTGGTATATTAGGTTAAGCTTCCACCTGCCACACTGGCATCCCACATGGGAGCAGGTTTTAGTTCCGGCTGAATCTATCTCCCTGATAATGTGCCTAGGAAAGCAGCGGAATACGACCCAAATGTCTGGGCCTCTACACCCATGTGGGAGACCCAGATGAAGCTCCTGGCTCCTGGCTTTGGATTGGCCCAGCTCCAGCCATTGTAGCTATTTGGGGAGTGAATCAGCAGATGGAAGACCTCTCTCTCTCTCTCCCTCTGTAACTCTGTCTCAAATAAAAATAAATAAATCTTTAAAGAAATTTTAATACATATAAAGTACTAACATAAACATCCTAAATTCTCATAATGTAGTGGTTAATAGTTATGGTGTAATAATATTGAAAAAATAAAATTGAAACAGGAAAGTTTAGGAGTAACTATTATATCTATTATCAAACTCTACAATTCTTATGTGAGTCAACGCAGATGTTTATGTCAGAATGATTTGATGAGATTATTCCCAACAAAGGTCCTATCTGAATTAACTGGTTCCCAGATTTCTGATTTCCGATTGACCTACTACCATTCAAGAAAATCTATATAAGAAAACATGACTGACAAAAACATACACACTGTAATCTGACTTACATCAAGGAATTCAAAAGTACTAATTTATACAACTCCTTTAAACAGATACTTGGTTTTGTCGGGAGGCCCCTAACCCACAACACACAAACCACATAAACCATAACTGTAGTAAATCAGAATGCAGTCATTTGGCTGTTATGTTGCTATTCCTGCCATCTAATCTAAGTTTTATAGAAAAAGAAGCATAGAAATACTTGTATATCCCATAGGAGGACCCAGTGAGTTAAAGGTTCAATTTATTGTCCTGTTTTTCAAAAATGACTACATCAGATTATTTTATATTAGGTCTATTTTCACATTTTAACTTTTTCTTTCTATTCTTTACATTGTTCTAGTCTTTCCCAAATTCAGTACTCAAAATGAACGTATTTTAAAGTTTATTTGTTGAAGTTCCTTCTTCCTTGTCCTATTACTAACTGTTCACATATACTGACATGTATGTGGTACTCACTGTGGAGCTGTCATGGATATGGCTCAGAAGGGAGTTCATTCTAGTTTAACTATGTCTCTATTCAGTCAGCAAATCAGGTATTCCAAGATTATCATTGAAAGCATCCTCACCGGGGCCAGCACTGTGGCGTAGTGGGTAAAGCTGCTACCTGCAGTGCCAATATCCCACATAGGTGCCAGTTTGAGTCCCGGCTGCTCCACTTCTGATCCTGCTCTCTGCTACTGTCTGGGAAAGCAGTAGAAGATGGCCCAAGTGCACCCACGTGGGAAACTGAAGAAGCTCCTGGCTCCTGACTTCAGATCGGCTCAGCTCCAGCCACTGCGGCCATTTAGGGAGTGAATCATCAGATGGAAGACCTCTCTCTCTTTCTCTGCCTCTCTGTAACTCTGCCTTTTAAATAAATAAGTAAAACTTGAAAAAGGAAGGAAGGAAGGGAGGGAGGGAGGGAGGAGGGATGAGGGAGTGAGAGAGGGAGAAAGAGAGAGAGAGAAAGAAAGAGAGAGAGAGAGAGAGAGAGAGAGAAAGAGAAAGGAAGAAAGAAAGAATCCTCACCATCTTAGAGAACTACTGCCCTCAGTCCATTTCACAGAAATAAATGCACCCTATTCTGAAATTTGCTCCATTAGTGACTCGCTGGCAACAAGATTACATTTCATTGAATTTTAAAAAGATACAATTACAAATGCAAATCAAAATAAGGTCATGATCACAATCAGTTTTGCCTTACTCTACAAGTGGCACAAATACCAACAGGTGTGGAGTACAATGTTTGCACAGCTTTCTAAGCATATTTTTACAACTGAAAAGGACAAAGATATTCAGGGATAGTCTACACAGAAAACACTATACAATTCAAAATTGAAAATCCGTTTTACAGAATATATAACTCCAGCAAATCACAACCTTAATAAAAAGGAAAAAAATGACTGGAAATGAGAAAAATCCACATAGCATTTGACTGAAATATTAAAATACTTTTCAAAGAAAAATTATAAAATGGCTTTGACTAAAGCACTTTGTTAAAATTTACTGTTGAATTCAGTTTAATATTAAATTTGAAGTCATTTTATTATATCCACAATCCCCATAAATATTTGCTTTAAAAAAAAAAAGATTTATTTGAAAGTTAGAGTTAGAGAGAGAGGGAGGGACAGAGAGAGATCTTATATCTGCTAGTTTACTCCCTAAACGGTCACAACGGCTGGGGCTGGGCCAGGCACCTGGAGCCTGGAATGCCATTCAGGTCTCCCACATTGGTGGCAGGATCTCTCACACTTGGGTCATCTTCCACTGCTTTTGCAGGTGCATTGGCAGGGAATCGGAAAGGAAGTGGAGTAGCTGGTACTTGAACCCAAGCTCAAATGAGATGCCAGCGTTGCAGGCAATGGCTTAAACAATGCTGGCCCCAATGTTTGCTTTTTATTTTCAAATCAAAAAGTAGTTTTGGGGGCTGGCATTGTGACACAGCAGGTAAAGCAGGTGCCTGTGATCTTGGTATCCCATATGGGCACTGGTTTGAATCCCCGGGGCTCCACTTCCGATCCAGCTCTCTGCTATGGCTTGGGAAAGCAGAAAAGGACAGCCCAAGTGCTTGGGCCCCTGCACCCATGTGAGAGGCCCAGAAGAAACTCCTAGATCCTAGCTTTATCTGGCCTGGCCCCAGCTATTGTGACCATTTGAGGAGTGAACCAGCAGAAAGGAAGATCTCTCTCTCTCTCTCTTTCTCTCTCTCTTTCAAATAACTAAATAAATCATTTTTTAAAAAGTTTTCAGAAGAACTCTGTCTCACCCTCTCTAACTCTGCCTTTCAAATAAATAAATAAATCATAAAAAAATGGTAGTTCCAACTTATTTTCACAATCCATCCTGAAAATATGTTAATTTAGGCAAAATAAAGTTTCCATTTATACACTTGCAAAAGTTTTCTAAATTTTGCACTTAAATACCTAAAACTTATACCAATATTAGCGTTTAGCAATGTATTCAATAGAAGACCCAGGAATTGTTCTCTCAAAATCATTCTAACATAAAAGTGACAAAGTGTGAACACTAGCTGTGCTAACAAGAAACCTCACCCCTTAAAACACAATGTTAGAGCACCCTCTGCTGCTCAATCTAAGCCTTCTTCAGGAAGCAGATTCTCTCAGTTGCGGCAGCCTTTCGAGTTCCCAAGTAACTTCCTACAGTTACGGGTACAAAGGAATACAGAGGACAGAGCTCTAATTAGGTAATACTTTCCTGGAAGCTTCTGTAAGCCAACAATATGTTTATTAAGTATTCATTATTTGTATACCACTGTTCATAAAGATTTTTCTACTCTAATTTGAACACACTAACATATGCAATTAAAATAGAGAACTACAAAACAGAATGTAAGCAGGTGTGCTGCCGAGAGCCCTGAAAACCTAGGTCCTGGGGCCGGCACTGTACTGTAGTGGGTAAAGCCACTGCCTGAGGTGCCAGCATCCCCTGTGGGCGCCAGTTCAAGTACTGGCTGCTCCATTTCTGATATAGCTCTCTGCTATGGGCTGGGAAAAACAGTGGAAGATGGACCAAGTCCTTGGGAGCCTGCACTCATGTGAGAGACTCAGAAGCAGCTCCTGTCTCTTGGCTTCAGATTGGCCTAGCTCCAGCTGTTGCAGCCATTTGGGGAGTGAACCAGCAGGTGGAAGATGTCTCATTGTTCTCTCTCTCTCTCTCTCTCTCTCTCTCTCTGCCTCTCTGTAACTGTGCCTTTCAAATAAATAAATATATAAATATATAAATATATGTTTAAAAAAATGAAAACCTAGGTCCTATTAGCTTCAGTTATTTCACATACTTCTTTAGTTTTCTAAATAAAAGAAGCTAATTTAGATTCATTCATCCATTTATTGGACAAGCATTTACTTAGCACCTGTGACATGCTGTAGTTTAAGGGTCGAAGGCCCCCCTCAAACATCTCACATAGATGTTTGAAGAGATACAACAAATTTGGGGCCAGTACTGTGGCTTAGAGGGTAAAGCCACAGCCTGCAAAGTGCTGGAATCCCATATGAGCGGCACTTTGAGTCCCAGCTGCTCCACTTCTGATCCAGCTCTCTGTGATAGCCAGGGAAATCATTAGAAAATGGCGCAAGTCCTTGAGCCCCTGTACCCACATGGGAGACCCAGAAGCTCCTGGCTCCTGGCTTTGGATTGGCACAGCTCCAGCCGTTGCGGCCAACTGAGGAGTGAACCACCAGATGGAAGACCTCTCTCTCTCTCTCTCTCTCTCTCTCTCTCTCTCTCTGCCTCTCCTTCTCTCTGTGTGTAACTCTGATTTTCAAGTAAATAAATATATCTTTTAAGAAAACAATAAATATGAAGAGACATTAACAATGACATGAAAATTATTGCTAGAGCCCACTGAGCACGTATCTGTGCCAAGCACTATGCCAAGAATCCTATATGTATAGAAACAAGCTGATCAAAGTACAAGGTACAATTGTTAACCCCACTGCACAGATAAGAAAACATGCAGAGTGGTCAAATAATTTGCACAAGATTATACCGCTAGTAAGTGAATGGCCTGGGATTTGAACCCTGATGCTTGGCTTCAGAGTCAGCATTCTTAACTATGATGTTACTATACACAGTGACAATATGACAGTACATACTCATGTACAGAAAGGAATCACAAGAGAAAGTACTCTAAGGTAGAAGTTTTAAACAGGAATGAAAAAAGAGGATAGGAAAAAAAGAAAACACAAGTAAATGGGACAAAAATGCTATAAAGGGCAAAAAGAGCCACAACACATCATTCAATATGCATGAAAAGATGTATTTTTTCTTATCTGGAAAGAAGCTGGTTCCCATGGGAGACCTGGAAGAAGCTCCTGGCTCCTGGCTCTGGTCTGGCCCAGCACTGGCCATTGCAGCTATCTGGAAAGTGAACCAGTGGGTAGAAGATCAATCCCTCTCTCTCTCATTGTCTCTCTGTGTCTCTTCCTCTCCCTGACTTGGCCTTTCATATAAATAAGCAAATAAAAAATCTATGAAAGGCAGAGTAACAGAGCAAGAGAAGGAGACAAAAAGAAAGGTCTTCCATCCACTGGACCACTCCTCAAATGGCCTCAAGGGCCGGAACCGGGCTGATCCGAAGCCAGGTGCCAGGAGCTTCCTTCCAGTCTCCAACAACGGTGCAAGGGCCCAAGCATTTGGGCCATCCTCTGCTGCCTTCCCATCCCAGGCTCATTAGCAGGGAGCTGGAGTGTAAGTGGGGCAGCCAGGACTTGAACTGGCACCCATAGGGATGTCTGCGCCATGTGGCTTTACCGGCTATGCCTCAACATCAGCTCCACAAATAAACCTTAAAAAAAAAAAGTGGATTCATGGGAAACCTTGTGCAGGCATCATGCTATGAGACAAAGGTAGAATCTTCCACTGCAAGTAACAGCTGTGGAGGCTGGGAGACAAATTAAGAACTACTAAAAGAATGCACGTGAGAGTGAGAGGGGTCTGAAGCTGACTGGAGAAAGGAGGGATTTAAGACATATTGAAAAGAAAGAAGCAGAACTAAGAAGCTGGATGATGAGGGAACCAAAAGTGAAGGATGGGCTAGCACTGTGGCTCACTTGGCTAATCCTCTGCCTGCGGTGCAGGCATTCTAGGTTCTAGTCCGGGTTGGGGCGCCGGTTCTGTCCCAGTTGCTCCTCTTCCAGTTCAGCTCTGCTGCGGCCCGGAAGGGCAGAGGAGGATGAGCCAAGTACTTGGGTCCCTGCACCTGCATGGGAGACCAGGAGGAAGTACCTGGCTCCTGGCTTCGGATTGGCATAGCGCCAGCCGTGGCGGCCATTAGGGGAGTGAACCAACAGAAGGAAGACCTTTCTCTCTGTCTCTCTCTGTCTATAACTCTCTGTCTCACTCTCATTGTCTAACTCTGCCTGGCCAAAAAAAAAAAAAAAAAAAAAAAAGAAGGAATCAACAAATTTTTTTAAGCTTTTTTTTTTTTTTTTTTGACAGAGTTAGACAATGAGAGAGCGAGAGAGAAGGGTCTTCCTTCCGTTGGTTCACCCCCCAAATGGCCGCCACGGCCAGAGCTACACCGAACCAAAGCCAGAAGCCAGGTGCCTCTTCCTGGTTTCCCACATGGGTGCAGGTGCCCAAACACTTGGGCCATCCTCCACTGCCCTCCAGGGGCACAGCAGAGAGCTGGAAGAGGAGTAACCGGGACTAGAACCCGGCGCCTATATGGGATGCCGGCGTCACAGGCGGAGGATTAACCAAGTGAGCCATGGCACCAGCCCATGAATCAACAAATTTTAAAGATTCAAAATTATGGTGTATGCTTTAACCATAGGAGAATCAAACTAAAATCAATGGTAGGAAAAGACAACAGAAAAACTTCTAAACACAGAGCTATTAATCACAACTAAATTACCCAAGATCCAAAAGAAAGTTTCATAGGAGATGTTAAATATATAAACATTTATGAAAATAAAAATATAACATATTAAAGCTTATGGGATACAGTAAAGGTGCTACTGAAATAAATTTATAGCACAAAACACTTCATAAGTGAAAAAGCATTCTATAGATTGGTTACACAACATTGTGAATGTAACTAACACTACTGAAATACCCACTTAAAAATAGTCAAGGTCGTAAATTCTGTATGTATGTATTTTACCATAACTAAAAACTTTAAAAGGGTTAAGATCTTAAATAACCTAATTCAAGAGAGTATTGCAAGCAAAATAAGCCCAAACAAGCAGAAGGAAGAAAATGAGAAAGAAAAGAAATCAATGAAATTGAAAATAGAAAAAGAGAGATATCAAAGAAATAAAGCCTGTTCTTAAAATAACTTAAGATTGATAAACCTCTATAAAATCTGACAAAAATAAAGATGCAGATACCCAGCATCAAGAAAAAAGGAATCAACACCCAGATACTGCAGTCATCAAAAGGTATGTATTACATACCTTATTATGTATTATTATGTATTACATAAACTTCATGCTCATAAATTCAACAACTTAGAAGAGATGAACCAATTCCTCAAAAACCACAAACTAACAATATTCAACTAAGATAAAATGGACAAGCTAAACAGATCTGTATAAGAGTACTTCAAAAGTTCATGGAAAAAATGGAATTAAAAGTATATTTTATTAGCAAAAATCTCTGAAATTGTATACATTCAAATGTATCAAATAAATTAAATGCATTGTTAAAAATCTCCCCAGAGGCCAGTGCTGTGGCACAGCAGGTTAAAGCCTTGGCCTGCAGAGCTGGCATCCCAAATGGGTGCTAGTTTGAGTCTCAGCTCCTCCACTTCGATTTCCAACTCTCTGCTGTGGCCTGGGAAGGCAGTGGAAAATGGCCCAAGTCCTTGGGCCTCTGTACCCACGTGGGAGACCCAGAGGAAGCTCCTGGCTCCTGGCTCCTGGCTCCTGGCTTCAGATCAGCTCAGCTCCGGCCATTGTGGCCATTTGGGGAGTGAACCAACGAATGGAAGATCTCTTTCTCTGGCTCTACCTCTCTCTGTAACTCTTTCAAATAAATAAAATAAATCTTTTAAAAAAACAGCTCCCCAAAAAAAGAATCTTTAGGCCCAAGTGATTTCACTGGAGAGTTCTAGCAAACATTTAATGAAGAATTAACACCACTTTAATCAGTCTTTTACAGAAAAGGCCAGAACACTTCCAAACTCATTTTATAAGGCCAGTAATATAACATCAAATCAAACAAAGACAATACAAAAAAAAAATTACAATCTCTCTCATGAGCTTAAGAAAAGTCCTCAACAAAATATTAGTAAATTCAACAATGTATGAAATTACGTACATACTATGACCAAATAGGATTTACATAAGGTATGCAAGAGCAGTCTAACATAAAAATTTATGAATATAACCTAATATAGCAACAAACTTAAAAAGTTATATCATGTTATACTCTGAGCATTCAAAAAATTGGAAATCTGAAATGCTTCAAAATCTAAAACTTTTTGAGCACAGATATGATGCTACAACTGGAAAATTCCACACGATCGCACATGATAGGGCCTCAGTCAAAACAGATATGCTAAAAGTGAGAAAAATTATTTTCAAGCTATGTGTATAAGGTGTATACAGCACATAATAAATGAATTTTGTGTTTAGACTTGGCTATCATTGCCAAGATATCTCCTGTATATGCAACTAATCCAAAATCAGAGATCTGTTTATTTCTGGTCCCAAGTATTTACATATGGGATACTGAACCTGTATTGATTCAAGAAAAAAATCTGACAAAACCCAACACTTAATTATGATAATTTCTCAGCAAGTTAGAATGACCTCAACTTGATAAAAATCATCTACAAAAACTTTACAGCTAAGAACATAATTAACTGTGGAAACCTAATAATACTCCCCCTAAAACAGAGAGCAGGAAAACATGTCTGCTCTCATCACTTACTCAGATACCAGAAGTTCTAGCCACTCCAATAAGTAGTAAAAGAAAAACAAATAAAAGGCCTAGAAATTGGAAAGAAATAAAAATTATTTACATTTATAGATGACATGACTGTCTCAGAGAAAATCCCAAGGGATCTAAAGCAAAAAGTAAACAAACAAAACCCACTTAGAACAAAAGTAGTTCTGTAAAGTTGTAGAACACAAAAACCAACCACATTTCTGAATATAATTAACATAAAGAAACTGACACTGAATGTTTCTCTTTAAGTCCATGGGTTGGCTTATGTCCACACTCAGAGCTGTGGGTGAATGTCTGCAGTGATTGTTTTAATAACAGCCCCAAATGGAAACAATCCATATGCATCAACTGCTGCATGGATAAACAAACATACAGTGGCCCCACCCTACATGAAGTAATATTCAGCAATAAAAAGGTTAGAAACACTGATATGTTTAAGGATGAGTCTCAAAAGCAGTACTTGAGGTGAAAGAAGCCAGACGCAAATTTAACTACATGATTCCATTTACATATGCCATTGTAAAAAAGGCAAACCTGCTGGGACAGAATTAGCTTAGATTGCCAAGAGCTGAAGGTAGGATAATGGGACTTAATATAAAGGACCACAAATGAATTCCGTGAGATAACAGAAATACGCTATTACCGTGGTTATAATGGCAATTACACAACTATTCAAATATTCAAACTGCATTCCAAAAAACATGTTTTATCCCATGTAAATTATGCTTGAGATTATTCTTCCTTTCTCACAGAATCTGTTAGTCATGTAGAATAGTAACAAAGAATTAACACTAAAGAGAAAACACAACTTGCTCTAACAAATCTGACCATATATGCTATTTCTTCAAAAAAAAAAAAAAAATCAAAACAAAACTTTAAAGCCAGGCATTTACTTTATTTTTTAAAGATTTTTATTTTACTTACTTGAAAGGCAGAGTTACAGGGAGAGGTAGAAACAGAGCGAGAGAGAGGTCTTCTATCCACTGGTTCATTCCCCAAATGTCTGCAACAACCGGGGCTGGGCTAGGCCGAAGCCAGGAGCCAGGAGTTTCTTCCAGGTCTCCCACATGGGTGCAGAAGCCCGAGCACTTGGGCCATCCTCTGCTCTTTCCCAGGTGCATTAGCAGGGAGCTGGATTGAAAGTGGATGGGGGGGGGAGGGGGGGCGCGGGCAAATCAGGGCCCATATGGGATGCCAGCACTGCAGGTCCCAGGCATTTACTTTAAAAACAAAGCCCCTGCACTCTCATTCTGTCCTACCTACAGGAAGACAGTCACATTTTTAATCACTAAATGTCCTGATTTGTCTAGGACTTCATTTTGTTTTTGCTCACAATTAAGAACTGTCACCTTATATGAAGACATAAGCTGAAGTCTCTAAATTAGGGATCAGAACCAGGGACAAGTTTGTAAAGGGAAAAGGAATATCAGTCTATGCTCTTTCTTCCTTCTCTTAGAAATTGTCTAGACTAGTGTTTGATTTTCTACCCTGCCCGGATTTATCTATCTCCAAAGAACCAAATCTAAGACACATGCTGTCATCCTACTCAAATAAATGCTCCTCTAAAGACACTCAAAGCCACTGCCTGACGTGCCTCAGGTGGTTTGAGTCCTGGCTGCTCTGCTTCCTTCCCAGCTCTCTGCTATGGCCTGGGAAAGCAGCAGAGGACGGCTCAAGTCCTTGGGCCCCTACCACCCAGGTGGGAGACCCGAAAGAAGCTCCTGGCTCCTGCTTTCAGCCTGACCCAGACCGGGCCATTGTGACTATTTGGGGATTTGAGGATTGAACCAAAAGAAGGAAGATATCTCTCTCTTTCTCTCCTTCTATCTCTGTAATTCTGCCTTTCAAATAAATAAATCTTTAAACATAAACAAACAAGAAAAATAATCAAAAGTCCAAGACTTAACAAAGCCTCAGTGGTAGCTGCTTCCCTTTACTGTAGGGAATTCATAGAATTATTCTATCCCATGAAGCCCCATGCTTAAAGCTAGGTAGATAGTCTTTTACGCTCATAGCCTATTTCCAGGAAGATAATTATTTAACAAGCAGAGAGAAAACATTAAGAATTAGCCCAGAAACCCTGAAGTACTACTTATGCCTCTAAAAGTTATTCATTCCTCCTATATAGGGGGTACCTAAAATAATGAAGAAAAAGATGCATCAGAAGTCATTAGCTGGGGGCCAGAGTTGTGCACGGTGGGCTATTAGGCACCACCTGCAATGACGGCATCCCATACAAGCACTGGTTGAGCCCTGGCCGCTCTACTTGCTATGTGCCTGGGAAAAGCAGCAGAAGATGGTCCCAGGGCTTGGATCACCTGCTCACCTGGGAGACCTGGATAGAATCCAGGCTCCTGCCTTCAGCACACCCAGTCCCAGCCATTGCGGCCATTTGGGGTAGTGAACCACTGGATGGAAGATCTCTCTCTCTCTCACTTGCTACCTCTTTCTCTCTCTCTCAACTCCCCCGACACTGCTTTTCAAATAAATTATAAATCTTTTTTTGAAGTCATCAACTGCAACAAGCTTACAGCATGACATAACCATGAAAATAATCCCACTACTAAAAAGTTAGCAACTCAAAAACTAAAATGAAAAATCTTCAACGTAATTTCTTTTCACATAAGCTCTCTCAAAGAGAAAAGAATCCTTCTCTTGAGTAAAAGACTTTCAGAAGGGATAAATACTGACAAAGTAGACATGTGGTGCACTTAGGCCAAAATCATTCTGTGGCAGGAACTGGGAGAAACGGGCCCCAACATTTACTGATACCATCCCTAGAATACAAAGCAACACACTGGGGACAAAAATAACCACCGCACAGGATAAAACAGCCACTGAGAGATAAGGACTTAGCAATCACTTACATGTTACAAACTAAACTGAGGTTCCCACAATTTCAAGAGTTTCTCCACTGGGAGTGGTTCTACCCCCACTAGGGGACATTCAGCAACATCTGTGAGTAGGACTGAAGGGAGTAGTCTCAAACTCGCGGCTAGAGACCAGGACTGCTGCTAAACACCCTATGGAAGGCCCCTCTCTGACAAGGAATTATCCAATTCAAAATGTCTGTGGTGACCCTGTTGAGGGAAACTCTGCCTTACAATAATAAAAATGAAAAGCTCTAGTAGTTACATAAATACTTATGATGATCCATAATCCATGGAAAGCAGTACGATTTAAATACCTAATTACAGTACAGACAGAACTGTCAAGTACATAGATGCATTCTATTGCTACTCACCCAATCCTTCCCCTCCTTCCTTTCCCTCTATTCTCTCCTGAGCTCGTCTTTTAAGCCACCTTCCCACTGCAAATCTCCAATTCTTCCAGAGAAATAAAAGGGAACATTGTCTTATCTATGAGGCTAGAAGTACTCCAGAAGAGTCATAATGAGGCTAATATATGGTCATAAATTTAAGTATTATGTTTTGATTATGAAAAAAAGAATGCTATGCTAACACAATTTTGTCATCTCTTTCCAGAATCACCTCAAAACATTAGACTTGATACATAACTCAATACAAAGTACCGGGGCCAGTGCTGTGGCATAGTGGGTGAAGCCACAGTGCCTGCATCCCATATGGGCGCCAGTCCAAGACCCAGCTGCTCCACTTCCAATCCAGCTCTCTGCCCTGGCCTGGGAAAGCAGTAGAAGATGGCCCAACTCCTTGGGCCTCTGCACCCGCATGGGAGAGCTGGAAGAAGCTCCAGGCTACTGGCTTCGGATCAGTGCAGCTCTAGCCGTTGCGGCCAAATGGGGAGTGAACCAGCAGATGGAAAATCTCTCTGTCTCTCCTTCTCTGTGTAACTCTGACTTTCAAATAAATAAATAAATCTTTAAAAAATAATACAAAGTACCACCTTGTCTGTTTCTTAACTACTATGAAAAAAGTTACCTATTCTGGGGATTTCATCAGAACAAAGTGAGTAGTCTTGGACTCAAATCTGCTGTGCATACTAGACACCTAAATAGCTTCTTTTTATTTGTCATTAAGTCTCTTTTAAAAACTCTTCATTTTGGGGCCAGTGGCCAGTTTGTGGCACAGTGGGTTAAAGCCCCGGCCTGCAGTGCCAGCATCCCATATTGGCACTGGTTCGGTTCCGGCTGCTCCACTTCCAATCCAGCTCTCTGCTATGGCCTGGAGAAGAAGCAGAGGATGGCCCAAGTGCCCACGTGGAAGACCCGGAGGAAGCTCCTGGCTCCTGACTTTGGATCAGCTCAACTCTGGCTGTTATGGACATCTGGGAAGTGAACCAGCAGACCTCTCTCTCTTTCTGTCTCTACCTCTCTCTGTAACTCTGCCTTTCAAATAAATAAAATAAATCTTTTAAAAAAACCTTCATTTTAATATTCTCAGATTCAGAAAGCAAGTCCATCTTTAACCTATTTTTATATTTTATATTTCATTTAAATCCGAGTCTGCATATTTTTCACTCAACTGCATATAATGGCAACATTTCAATATCTACATCCCAACATACTTTAAAACTACTTATTTTATAGTCTTTTCTCTTTAATTTCTCTAGTTTCATTAAATATTTTTGGAAGCACAGTGAACAAACCTCCTAATAACAGGGGAAGTATGAAAAACATCTGTACATGGGTAGGTCCACATTTAGGATTTATTTTCAATATCCTTCTTTAAAAATGACATAACACTAAAATAATTTTTCACATAAAAAGGAAGTCAATATATTTTAAATACTCTATACCAGCCTAGTCAAGATGCATTTAGGGCATAGTGTTCAAGTAAATGTGGCAATCTGTTTCAACAATGTCACTTTTAAGACATGTATGTGCATACAGAGATTTAGTATAAATATCTTGGAGATGGAAAAAAGCCAAATAGTGCCCCAGAGATGACTCAGCCATAAGGTAGTCTGAAATATATCTGTTTAAAAAAAACCTATAAACATATTATTTTAATAAATAAAAATCTATTACTGAAAATTTATGAATTTGTCCAGTCACCCATGCATCCACGTAGAAGGCAGAAATATTTTTAATAAAAAATTCTAATCATGGTTTAAACTTCACTTATTATATGAGGCTAGACTGGTGATTTCTTTCTTTATAGAACTTTTTTTTTTTTTACAATGACTTCAAGGCACTATACCTTCTTAACAATAGCATAAACTTAATTCTTAATAATGCAGAAAAATCCACTCACCATTTCAGTGGTGTGCCTTCATATTCAAACCATATCTCACTAATGTCTTCTTGTCTCATAACCTTCTGAAAGTGCTTTTTCACTTTGTCAGTTACCAACGTCAAATAACTTACTCTTGGCAATAGCAACTGAAATGAAAATTTGTAAAACCACATTTATTTACTAGTTATTCTTTCCAAAAATATATACTCAATAGGTTTTTGAATTTTAAGGAAAAACAGCTATGCTCTTTGCATTACTTCAAATTTCCCACACAAAGGTAAGTGCTTTTCATAGAAAATCAAAAACTAAAGGTTAGACATTTTAATTATTTGTTATGGGGTCATCATAAGTATAGTATAAATACCTAGAATAACTGAAACAAATCTACAATCTTTCTGTGAACACTTTAAATAAAAATGATATAGTTACACCATTTAGGATACTTATTAGTTCTATCAAAAAAATTTTTAAGATTTATTTATTTGAAAGAGTTACAGAGAAAGGTAGAGACAGAGAGGGAGGGAGGGAGGGAGGGAGGGAGGGAGGAAGGGGGGGTCTTCTATCCATTGTTTTATTTCCCAAATGGCTGCAACAGCCAAAGCTAAGCCAATCAGAACCCAGGAGCCAGGAGCTTCTTCCGGATCTCCCACATGGGTACAGGGGCCTAAGCACTTGGGCCATCCTCTGTTGCTTTCCCAGGCACATTACCAGGGAGCTGGATGGGAAGTAGAGCAACTGGGACTCAAACCAGTGCCAATAGGGGATGCTGGCGCTGGAGGCCAGGGCTTTAACCCATTGTGCCACAGCACTAGGCCCGAGTTCTATCAAATTTATCTTAAAAATCAAAGTAATTCACCTGAGTCAAAGTGTTCAGAGAAGATAATGAACTCAACCCAATAATACACCTAGACTCATCAATCAGAACCTCTTAATTGGTCCACCATGTTTTGAAGACTAGGAAAGAATATACCATTTAGTAAGGCCTCAACTGGAGCAATATGAAGGAGGTCAGTGTTTTACTCCCAGAAAAGGTAGCCAGAAAGAAAAGAGACTTTTAGAAAATTAATTATGATTTATATGGTTAAGAACCCATAAGTAGACAAAGGAGAAGGTTGGCAAAAATTCATGTTTTTCCACCTTTGCAACAGATACTCTAGCCATTTCTTGCTTTACCAAGCTTCTGCCTTCTTTGGGTGGCAAAACTGCTTTGCTTTTCATCGTCAGCAACTTTTATTAAGTCTAACTCTGCACCATCACAGTGATGTCTTTTGATGAGGAAACCTGGCAGAATTGCTAGGCTGGCAAATATTTATAAAGAGAAAAATTATAGTTGAAGGAACTGATATTTAATCCCTGAAGTCTAAGATAACAAGGCCAACTACTTGGGATGACCTTAATAGCAGTCTTTGGGGCTACAAGGTACAGCGGTACAAGAAGACAGTTAATATTCTCCAGTGTGGAATATGAGGCATGAAGTACTACACACAAGCTATTAAATAGGACTGATACTATGGATCAACAGAATATACGTCCTTCTTTTATAAAGAAATGACTAATTAATGGGCCGACAATTTGGGTAGCAGGTTAAGCCACCACCAGCAACACCAGCATCCCATATGGGTGCTAGTTCACGTCCTGGTTACTCCCCTTTCAATCCAGCTCCCTGCTAATGGCCTAGAAAAGCAGCAGAGGGCAGCCCAAGTGTTTGGGCCTCTGCTAACCACGTGGAAGACCCAGAAGCTCCTGGCTCCTGGCATTCGCCTGGCTCAGCCAAGGCCGCTGTGGCTACTTGGGGAGTGAACTAAGCAGATGGAAGATCTCCCTCTCTCGCTGTAACTCTTTCAAATAAATAAATCTTGAAAGAAGAGAAAGAGAAAGAGAAAGAGAAAGAGAGGAGGGGGTGGGGGAGGGGGTGAGGGAGGGCAAGAGAGAGGGAGAGAGAGGGAGAGAGAGGGAGAGAGAGCGTGAGAGCAAAAGAGAGAGAGAGAAGGCGAGAGAGGGAGGGGGAGGGAGGAAGGAAGGGCTAATTAGAAAAAAAAAGGAAATCAATATTTACTATACATAAGGAAAAGCAACAGTTCCTTTACAGGAAGTATTATCACCTATTTTACAGACAGTTTAACTTCAAAATCATATGCTATTAAATAAATAGCAGAGAAAAAATTCATTGGATTCTTTCAGAAGCCACAGAATCAATATAAAAAGATGTGACATGAAGTCTCTAAGAAATAAAAACAGCTGGGGCCCACACTGTGGTGTAGCGGATAAAGCTGCCGCCTGCGGTGCCAGCATCCCCTATAGGTGCCAGTTTGAGTCCCAGCTGCTACACTTCTGATCCAGCTCTCTATTATGGCCTGGGAAAGCAGTAGAAGACAGTCCAAATCCTTGGGCCCCTGCACTGGTGCGGGAGACCTGGAAGAAGCTCCTGGCTCCTGGCTTCGGATCGGTGCAGCTCCTGCCACTGCAGCCAATTGAGGAGTGAACCACTGGATGGAAGACCTCTCTCTCTCTGCCTCTCCTTCTCTCTCTGCATAACTGATTTTCAAATAAATAAATAAAATATTTTAAAAAAATAAAAACAGCACAGTAAATCAGCCATTAAAAAATAATTATAACCAATTAGTCTAATAAGATCTATATTGGTAAATTCTGAAGTTTAGTTTTACATGACTGCTGGTCATTACAGTAATCTGTCTCATAGAGATGTTAAGAAGGAAGACGCACCACAACTACTGAGCATGGCTCTCAGCTCCTGATCCTGAACAATGCTGCATTACATGCCTACAATTTAAAGTTGAATTCAAAAATGACTTTCTATGAAATAAAAATTTCTTTACAACAGGAATGAAAAACATGAGAATGAAACCTCCTATAAGACAGGAATTTGGGACTCTTTTGTTCAATGCTACATTCCCACTGCCAAAAACAGAGCCTGCTGCTATTATAGTAGGTGCACAATAAATATTTGCTGAATGAATCAGAGATGCCAAAGGTTAACCGGGCAAAGATCCAGAAATGATAATTAAAAACGAAAACACATTCCTAAGGTGGAATCCACACTGGAATGGATTATTGATGCCATCCTCTGTTCCAAATTGACTTCTGGGAGTAATCTTTAACTGCTGTAAAGACCAATAATAACATTAAAAAACTATTAAGATCAAAGACTGACTACATCGAATAACAGAGAGATAGAATTTATTTAGGAAATATTTAAATAGGTGAAAATGAAAAGAACAGCAGAGTGACGTCATCTTGCCTTTTACCTCAGTGTTTTTATTAGATTTACCTCATTGGTTTACTTTATGTTCTTCTTACTCAGGTAAAATAGACCTAGCAGAAAACTCTCCATTTTCACTATCTGCAATTGTACAGTGCAGGGGCAAAACACACATTCACGCTGTTGTACAACCATCACCACCATCCTTCTCCAAAACCTTTCATTACTCCACCCGGAAACTACTTATTAAACAGTAACTCCTCACCCGCCTCTTTCCCCAGCACTCAGGAACTACCACTCTGTTCTTTGTCTTCATGCATTTGACAATTCCAGGTGCCTCATGGAAGTGAGGCCATATACTTTTCCTTTTGCATCTGGCATATTTCACTTAGCATAAAGTCAACATTTTTTTAAGTTATTGTAGGATGAAAAAGATTAACCCTAATGGAATCTATTGTTCTCTTATTCTTCATTTAGCAGTAGTATAAAGCACTCAGTATAGCACAAGTGATTCATTTTTTTTTAATACAGCTTAAAAGGAATACATATTTTACACAATTGTATGGAACATTTATGTGTCTGAAAAAGGTCCATAATATATTTCATTATGCCAAGTCTCATTCTGTCAAACAATTGTCAATTATTAAGTCAGAAACTTGCCTAAGGCAAAAATTGAAGTACAACGTACTGGAATTCAGTTACACCCCAACGGTACTAGGCAGAAAGGATGTAGTCTGAATGACACAGAAAGTCCTTCCTCCCATAGAGCACAGAGACTAGCGAGGGAAACAGATACTAAAAACAAAATTTCAAACCTGATGAATTCAAGAAGGAAGGTAAAGAATGTTGCAAGACTCAGGAAGCCTTCACAGAAAGTACGCTGGTACTTAAGGAGTTGAAAGACAAAGAGCAGTAAAGCACACACGGTGGGTACGGATTTCTGGGTGTGTGTATGCATGTTGTGGAAGATGCTCCTACTCAGTCCAGAGGACACTGCAAGCCAAAAGGCGCAGTGTGGACACAGAGCACCACAGAAGGACACATCCGAACAGACTCTAAGAAGCTGAATACGACAGAAATGTAAGGAGCTGGGTCCCAACAGTGCCACGCTGGGACAGAACATCGGCAGGTTCATGATGTGTGGCCCACTGAAGTCACTGTGAGGAGGACTCAAGGAAGAACTGGCCATTTTTGGTAGAAAACAAGCAGTGCTTACTAATTATGACTGTACTTTGGATGTGGATCTGCCATACCATTCTTCATATTAATAGAGCTGCTTAAGAAATAGCAATGTTTCAGTTCATTTATTTAATAGATATGAAGAGCATTTTTAAAAGTACAATCTCTGAGCCGGCGCCGTGGCTCAACAGGCTAATCCTCCACTTAGCAGCGCCAGCACACCGGGTTCTAGTCTCAGTCGGGGCGCCGGATTCTGTCCCAGTTGCCCCTCTTCCAGGCCAGCTCTCTGCTGTGGCCAGGGAGTACAGTGGAGGATGGCCCAAGTCCTTGGGCCCTGCACCCCATGGGAGACCAGGAGAAGCACCTGGCTCCTGCCATTGGATCAGTGTGGTGCGCTGGCCGCAGCGCGCCAGCCGTGGCGGCCATTGGAGGGTGAACCAATGGCAAAAGGAAGACCTTTCTCTCTGTCTCTCTCTCTCTCACTGTCCACTCTGCCTGTCAAAAAGTAAAAAAAAAAAAAAAAAAGTACAATCTCTGAAAAATGGACCAAACTCTTGAACTCATATTGCAACTTATGACATAATGGAAGGAAAAAAAAAAATAAGTGAAATTGTGATGGAATATTATGGAAGAAGATCACAGAGAACCTTTTAAACTACATTAAGTTTTCCTAAAGATAATGAAAAACCAATAAAGACTTAAGGAGGCAGGCGACAAGAACAGTTTGTGTTTGTGAAGGAACATTTGCAACTGCATACTAAAACATGTAGAAAAGGGAAAGCTGAAGTCAGGAAAAGTGGTTACTGCCATGCAATCCATCAGTTGTTAATTCATGGTCTAGACTAAACTACAGCAGGGGGACGAAGGGAATCAGAGAAGCTTGAGAGGAATTGATATACAACATCAGCTGGACAAAAAGGCAAGGATATGGGAGAAGGAATTGTCAAAGGATGAGTCCCAGGTTTTCAGTAAGGGTAGTAAGATGGATGATGGCTCCCTGTAGCAAAGCAGGAAGCAAAGAAGAGCAGATGACCAGGTTTTCTGGGAGTAAAGATGATAAGCCCTGTTTCCAACACACTCAGTTTGAGTCCCTTCAAGACATCTAAGTGAGGCTCTCCACCAAAGAGATATATAGGTCTGCAGTGCAGGAGAAAACACTGGGAGTTGTCAGGATATACATGTTTGACAGTGAAAAAAGTGGATGAGAGCACAGCAGGGTGAAGGAGTGGGGGGGCGGGGAGGCAAAGCGCTATGGAATCCCAACATTAAGGAACAAACAAAAGAAATCGGTCAGAAGAGATGAGAGAGAGAGAGAGAGAGAGAGAGAAGAAAAACCAGGAATACAGGACTATGCAGAACAAGGCAGTACCACAATGGGTAGAAAACAGCCAACAACATTGAAAACTACTGAAAGATCAAGCAAACAAAAATTCAGAAACAAGCACCAAGTTTGGCCAGAGAGACAGAGAGAGAAATCATTAGTGACTTTGGCGAGAATAACTGTGTTGGAACAGCATGAAAACGGGACAACTACAAGTCAAGTGATGGGAAGCAGGAGGAAGAAAGTAAGAATGAACAAACTTTTGGGGGGCTAGTGCTGTAGCGGGTAAAGCTGCCGCCTGCAGTGCCAGCATCCCATATGGGCACTGGTTCAAGTCCCAGCTGCTCCACTTCCAATCCAGCTCTCTGCTAGGGCCTGGGAAAGCAGCAGAAGATGGCTCAAGTCCTTGGGCCCCTGCACCCACGTGGGAGACCTAGAAGAAGCTCCTGGCTCCTGGCTTCAGATCAGTGTAGTCCAGCTGTAGAAGCCATCTGGCGAGTGAACCAGGGGATGGAAGATACCTCCCTCCCTCTCTCTCTCTCTGCCTCTGCCTCTCTGTAACTCCACTGTTCAAATAAATAAATCTTAAAAAAAAAATCATTTTGGTCTGGCTGCAAAGGGAAAGCAAGGAATTGAGTGAGAGGGAAATGGGTCAACAACCAACAGAGAATTGTGGCTTAGGGACAGGAAGCTTCTATGACAATATAAATACTATGAAGCAGCCAGCAGACAAAAAGTTCAAAGCAAAACAAACAGAGAAGCAGGAGGTAGAGACAGGAGAGTTAGCTAACAAAAGCTTCCAGAGAAAGTAGGAGATGGGAGCCAGAACACAGATGGGCGGTTAGGTCTGACCTAGGAGGAAGCACACTTCTTCCATTCCAACAGAAGGGGGAGAAGTCCAAGTGCGTGCTGCAGACAGAACTTCCAGATTTGGTTGCAGAAAATCAAGGAAGGTCCTCACAAGAACTGAGTTCACATGGTAAGTGTTAAGAGATGAAGTCAGGGCTCAGAGAAACAGGCTTAGCAGAAAAAAGCAGGGACAGCTGACTGAGCAAACAGGAGAGGATTGCTGAGTAATATTTAGGATCCACAGAAATAAATGGCATTCCCTTGATTATATGATTTCCTCTAGCAATAAATCACAAGACCCAAATGCAAATTAGTATTTTTTAAACTGGATAATCTAAATGAAAAGCAACAGTTTAAATGGATATAACAAAAACAAAAAACTGAAAAGTTACCTAGCTTCTAAAAAACTTCCTACCTAATATCACCTGCAAAACATAATCCTCAATGACTGAAAGAAGATTCATGCAGAGGCAACAAACCAAAACACAGAAATATCAAGATTAAACAGATTTTCAAGCTTAATTTACAACTGGGACATATCCAAACACAGCTACATTGGCACTAAAATGTTCACCTATGATTCTAACCTGGCTCCTGTTTTTATGTATTTTCCTCCTGTATGAATTAACTTACACTTAAGTATATATGTATTTAAGAGCAAACTTTGGGTTGTACTACGAAGTTTTAACCCCTACCTGTTGTTTATTATTCATTTATCATATGATGATCACCCAATATTCTTCAAAAATACAAGTCAGAACCATGTAAGACTTTCCTTCAGTGAACAATTAGAAAGAATTCAGGAATTAAACAATTACCAACAAGGCAAGATAATCCTCTTTTTCCTACAGTTACACTTTTAGCATTTTCAATGTGATTAAAAAACAGAAAACTATTTATACCCCATTTCTCACAAATATTTTGAACAAATTCTTATTTAAAGGAAACATACTGAATTCTTTTAAATTTTAACTGTAGGAAGTATGTCAAATAAGTCTGATTTAAAAATAAAAAGACTTAAATTATATTTCTCAGTTGCCACCACTTTAACCAACTAAATACATATACTCCTTTGTTTTAATACTATAGAAAGCCAGCCAAGATTTTTAATCTAAATGACAAAAATTCATTTGGAAACAAAACATAAATGGTATTACATGGTATCTTAACCCATGTTACAGAGAGAACAGAAAAAAATACACCTTACAGATGAAATTCTCCTACAAATAAACGGTGTCCACTTTGAACTGTTGAAGCTTTTCTAAAGACAGAAAAGGACAAGTTTGAGATTTTTTAAGTTACTCAAATGTATAAGCTGAAGTACCAATAGCAAGACTACCTAGTGTCTCAAAATTATCACTGCTAGAAAAAAAAAAAAAACCCAAAGAGATAATTTCAAATAAATCCAAACATTAGGCTGGGGGGCCTTCCACACTTAGTTTTTGCCATTTGCATAAGCCCATGTGGATGCTGAAGAGGCAAAAGGAAAAAAAACTCCCATTCATAAAAAGGGAGTGAACGAGCTTGCTTAAGCAGCTTCCTCTAGCAGTGTCACTGCCCTCTTGGACAGACAGGGAAGAATGCAAAGAGAAACAGAAGTCAGCCATCAACACAAATATGTTGCCACTTTACCATATCCACTCCAGGTACACCACAGTGTGTGTTCCTGAGACACAAAAATAAACAACTAGAACAACTGAAAATGTCTTTGCCTATTAGGAACTATTCAGTATATAGGCAGGATACTATCAGTCCTAATTAACAGATGCACAAACCTGGATGACATACACACTTAGAAAGGGGGGGGGGGGGGCGGCCAGCACTGTGGTATAGCAGGGTAAGCCTCCACCTGCAGCGCTGCCATCCATATGGGCACTAGTTCCTGTCCTGGCTACTCTTCTTCCGATCCAGCTCTCTGCTTATGGCCTGGGAAAGCAGTGGAAGATGGCCCAAGTGCTTGGGTCCCTGCACCCACGTGGGAGACCTAGAAGAAGCTCTTGGCTTCTGGCTTCATATCAACTCAGCTCCAGCCTTGAGGCCATTTGGGGAATGAACCAGTGGATGGAAGACCTTTCTCTCTGTCTGTAACCTCTCAAATAAATAAATAAAATCTTTTTAGAACAGATAATCTATTAACTCAAACCTATATAGCTATGTATGACAATTTAAAACATGTTTTACTAAATATATATATATATATATTATATTAGATCATATAAAACATGGTAGCTCAGCAAACATATAAAAGTATATGTGTGTGTCTGTTCTTATGTCCACTGAGCTATGACAATACTTGGCTAAACAGCTGCCTGAAATATCCATAATAAAAAAAAAAAAACATAGAAAACCCCAATCTGAATCTATTTTCAAAATAGGTTCCTATTTAGAAAACAGCATATAGCTTATCATCCATGATCCAACATTATATACGCATATATGCATAAGAAAAAAAATCAAGGAAGTGTCATATCAACTTGTCAACAGTGGTTTTATACTTTGGGTGATAAGATTAGATTATTTCCTTTTTTTGCATATCTGTTTTTTCTAAGTTTTCTCTCCCAAAACAGCATGGATTAATTACACCTAAAATGTTGGTTAACAGCCTTTTAGAGCTCTAACAGATTCTCAGAGCTTTATTTACAAAACTGAATGAAGATAAATATCCCATCTGCCACCACCAACATACTTACATAGTATGGTTCTGCTTCTCTTTCAGTTATTTCATCCTGACACAGAGTGAAGCAAGTTGGAATCCGTCCAAACCACACATCTCGAAGCACATCTTTGTCATCTGTCATTCTTCCAGTGGTTAAAGCAGTACATATAGGCTAAATTCTTTGTTCAACCAAAGCCAAACTGAAAATAAAATGAAGAACATTAGTCAGATCCTTGACAGGATGAGAATGAACCTGCTACAAAACAAAAGATTATGGGGAAAAAGTGAATGCAGTAAGGATTATTTACTTCAAAAAAATCTATGTGATCAGGATTTCTTAAGAACTAGTAAAAACAAATAAATAAAAATAAAATTCACTACAAGTCCTAAATGCAGAGGTATCATTTGTTTAAATGGATCAAACAACAACTCAAAACGTTCATTACAAATTCAAGTAATGAACCCAGAAGAATGAATCACTTATCTAAAAGGATCCTACACCTATGCCCTATGACCCCTGATAGCTCAATTCCAAAGCATTGTTCTCAATTACCCCTGCCATACCCTAATTAGTCAACTTCTACTCTGGATAATTCCTCCTCTCTTCTTGCGAGTATATTCTCTTATCTTGGACAAATCTTTGTATAAACCGCTTCCTCATTTTAAATTTCTTCCTTTCCACTAGTTGTTCTCACCAACATTTCCATTCTTACTATACTTCTTTTTATAAACCCTCTAGCAAAAGCGGCCCCCTGAACAAGCTCTGTGTTCTACCTCCCCTGGCAGACTATGCTCTTCTCTCACCTATTAAAATCCAACCAAATTCTGTAAATCAGGATTACAGTCCTCTGCGCCAGTGAATGGGTAAATGCTCTACCCTCAACTCTTAGAATGTCCCTATACCATAAATATAGTACTAAATCTGCAACCTGAAAATTTTTGGATAAAGGATGTGACTTTTGACTTCTGTAATATCTAAGTGTCTTCCTGTGCTAATGTTCTACAGCTATTTAACACCACAATATACTATTAGAACATATGTTGAAATGAATACTGTTGATAATAAATGCCGACAGTAACTAAACAGGTAGCACCTATATATTAAAATTCAATATACTTATTCAAATAATATTCTTCATTTTTCATAGGTAGTAATTTATAATTTATCATATTATATCCACTTAAAAACATTCTATAAAATCATGAGTTTAACCAAATATAATCAATAACACTAAATTATTCAAGAAGCCTTTTCTTTTTTCTTCCACTGACCAATGCCAAGTACATTAAGACTGCCATAAATTAATTAGAAAAAGGTGAAGGTCAATTGGCTGCAATGTCATCTACATGTAAATAAGCTGAAAGAAGTGGGAAAAACATTTGTCCAACAACAAAGCACCAAGCAACAGTCAAATTAGGGTAGGAACTCTTGTATTTAAGTCTGGTGCAATTTCAGCATACCACTGTTTTGTTTTGTTTTGTTTTGTTTTGTTTTGTTTTGACAGGCAGAGTGGATAGAGAGAGAGAGAGAGAAAAGTCTTCCTTTTTGCCGTTGGTTCACCCTCCAATGGCCGCTGCGGCCGGCGCATGGTGCTGATCCAAAGCCAGGAGCCAGGTGCTTCTCCTGGTCTCCCATGCGGGTGCAGGGCCCAAGCACTTGGGCCATCCTCCACTGCCTTCCCGGGCCATAGCAGAGAGCTGGCCTGGAAGAGGGGCAACCGGGATAGAATCCGGCGCCCCAGCTGGGACTAGAACCCGGTGTGCCGGCGCCGCAAGGTGGAGGATTAGCCTGTTAAGCAACGGCGCCGGCCACCACTGTTTTAACTTTCATTAAAATATATCTATTGGGGCCAGCATAGTGACCCAGTAGGTTAAGCTGCCACCTGTGATACCAGTGTGAGAGCAAGTTTGAGACTTGGCTATTCCACTGCCATTCCAGCTCTCTACTAATGCACCTGGGAAAGCAGTAAAAGGTGGCTCAAGTACTTGGGCCCCTGCCACCCAGGAGGGAGACCTGGGGGAAGCTCCTAGCCATTTAGGGAGTGAACCAACAGATGGAAGATTTCTCCCTCTCTCTCTCTCTCACTCCTCTCTAACTCTGCCTTTCAAATAAATAAAATAAATCTTTAAAGTACATACATATATATCCATTAAAATAACTACTTTAGGCAAACAATAAACACATGTAAACTTCATGTAGCTCCACACTGACAGGCTTCAAACTCAAACAACACGCTTAATTTCTGCATTCAGCAGAAACCTTCCAGGTTTACAGATCATACAAAATTAAGTCACTGAAAATAGGAAAGCTCTTACTACTCTCAATTACATTAACAGGTTGGTCTTTTTCAGTGGATTTATCAGTGACAGGAATTAATGAAATCTGGATTACAAATAAATCTAAAATTTGAATCTGATAAAGGTGGTAAGCAGTGGTCTCTATAACCCTAATACAACAGATTAATCAAGAGCTACAAATGCGGGGCCGGTGCTGTAGTATAGCATGCATAGCCACCTGCAGGGCTAGCATCCCATACGGGCACCAGTTCAAGTCCCAGCTGCTCCTCTTCTGGTCCAGCTCTCTGCTGTGGCCTGGGAAAGCAGCAGAAGATGGCCCAAGTTCTTGGCCCCCACACCCACATGGGAGATCTGGAGGAAGCTCCTGGCTCCTGGCTTAGGATCTGCTCAGTTCCAGCTGTTGCAGCCATCTGGTGAGTGAACCAGTGGGTGTAAGATACCTCTCTCTCTCTCTCTCTCTCTCTCTCTCTCTCTGCCTTTCAAATAAATAAATAAATATATTTTTTAAAAGAGCTATAACTGAGATCCCCGTCTTTCTCAGGAAGCAGAAGCAACCTGAAACAGAGTTCTTTCACAAACGTTTAAGAAAACTTCACTATGACTCTAAAGTTAAGTTACAGTCACACTGGATAATCTTTCCTCTCAGAAGAAGCCAGCCAGACAATACACTTCAAAACAATTCAAAACTCAAGTGGGAATGGCCATCCAGGGAAAAGCATCCTGACTGGCTCTTCTCTCAAGAAGGAATCAGTCAAATTGGTCAGACTCCAGAACATAATTTGAGCCCTGTTTATTAATAGGAGGGATCGTCATGAACCAAAATACCATTTGTGTAGGTGTGGCTCCTCGCCTTCCTTCTAGGCTGCCCGATGGCGGCACCTGACTGACCTTCCTGCTTTGTTTCAGTGACATCTCCTTCTGCTTCTGCCATGCATCAGGAAGAGCAAAAAGACAGGCAAAGAGTGTCCCTTTAGGCTCCGAGTCCCTCTCCCAAAGAGATAAAAGTATGGAAACAGGAGACGGGAGCATACGTCAACATCCCAACTATAGGCTTGCATTTATTTATTTACTTATTTATTCAGAAGGGCAGACAGAGATTTCCCATCTGCTGGTTCACTCCCTCAGATACCCAAACAGTTACAGCTGGAACAGACCAGGAGCCAGAAACTTAATCCGGGTCTCCCACACACGTGGCAGGGACCCAAACACTTGAGCCATCACCTGCTGCCTCCCGGGGTATGCATTAGTAAGAAGCTGGCAGTAATAGAGCCAGGATTAGCAGGCATTCTGAAATGGAATGTGGGCATCTGTGGCAGTATCTTAACTGCTGTACCAAATGCCTGCCACAGGGTTTGGTTTTATTACGGTCTTGTGTTCCAGTCAAGTTTATCAAAGTTCTACAGAAGGATTTTAGGCATAAAAACAAGTGAAGGATAAACTGGTATCTTATTTCCCATATGTCATTGTTTCTAACACGTATTTCTTGTTGGATCTAAAGGGAACAACTGACGGAAAGCCAAGGCAGCTGAAGATGTAATGTAGTGGAATTGATAGAAATTTTGCGAAACAGAAACTCTGCAAAACAGTTTATGAAAATCGCACACAAAATATGCAAACTCAAGTTTACTGCCTCAAAATATGCAGACTCAAGTTTAAAGAATCGTAAAAAGTTCATCTTTTAAAAAAAGATGTGATTATCTCATTTGAAAGACAGAGTTACAAGGATAGAGGGAGGGAAAGGTAAAGACAGAGAGAGACAGAGACAGAGACAGACAATCTTTGATCTGATGGTTTAGTGCTCAGGACTGGGACAGACCAAAGCCAAGAGCCAGGAACTCTATCCAGATCTCCTGCATGGGTGGCCAGGGCCTAGTTACTTGTGCCATCTTCTGCTGCTCTCCCAGACACATTAGCAGGGAGCTAGATCAGAAGTGGAACAGCCCGGACTCCAACCACTGCACATATGGGAAGCTGGTGTCGCAGGCAGTGGCTTAACCCTACATGCCACAATTCTGGATCCTAATTGTTCAATATTAATCAAGTTCATATATAAGGAATCACATAAGAAAGCAAGTCTCTAGGCTAGTGAATATACTTAAAAAAAAAAAAATGTGCAATAGAGGGCAGCATTGTGACATAATGGGTTAAGCCACTACCTGCAACACCCACATCCCACAAGGGCGCCAGATTGAGTCTGGCTGCTCTACTTCCAATCCAGCTTCCTGCTAATGCCCCTGGGAAAACAGCAGAAGATGGCCCAAGCACTTGGACTGCCGCACTCATGTGGAAGACCCGCATTGAAGCTCCTGGCTCCTGGCTTCAACCTGGCCCAGCCTGGACTGTTGCAGCCATTTGGGGAGTAAACCAGAGAATAGAAGATCTCTCTCTGTATCTCTCCCTCTCTGCAACTCTGCCTTTCAAATAAATAAAATAAATCTTTTTTTAAAAGTGCAAGAAAAATTGATAATAAATAGCCTAATAATTCTTTATAAACAGAGGTGGAAAAACAAAATTTTAATTTTGAGAGGCACTGTACTATAGGGCTTAAAAATATGATGTGAATTCAGACTGCCTGGATCTAAAAATCTAGCTTCACCACTTACAATGTAACTCAGTTACTTAAGTTCTCTATATAAAATGAGGAAACAGCACTTAACACATCAGACAGAAATTAAATGAATTAATACATATAAAGACCTTAGAACAGCAACGGTCTTTTAAGTAGTATATAGGCTATGTACTATTACAATTTAAGAAACAAGAGCATGTCTCAAAAAATGTTTAAAAGCTGGGACAGGCATTTGGGACAGTATTAAGATGCCACTTGGGACAACTACATCCCATATTAGAATGCCTAGCTCCAAGTCTCGGCTCTGCCTCAGCTTCCTGCTTCCAGGTGATGTGCACCCTGAAAGGCAGCAAGGCGTTGCCTCAAGTCCTGGGTCCCTGTCACCTGGGTGAGAAGACCAGAACTGAGTACCTTTCAGCCTGGCCCAGCCCTCACTGTTGCATACATTTAGGAAGCGAACCAGCAGATGGAACATCTCCCTTTCTATTTTTTTCTGCCTTTCAAATAAATAAAAGCAAATAAGTTTTTAAAAATTTACACTAAAAGTCAACATTCAACAACTAAGAATAATCAAAAGCATTAGGCAACAAACAGGAATTATAAGATTAAAGGAGGATCCAGTGCTGTAGTGTAGTGGGGCAAATCTACCACCCATATGGGTGCCAGCTGGAGTCCCAGCTGCTCCACTTCTGATCCAGCAGCTCCCTGATGTGCCTGGGAAGGTGTAGGCAGCCATTAGACAAGTCAAGGTCACTCTTGGCTTGTGGAATTCCTGGGATGAGAAAGTCAGGTGCTCCCATGTTGAAAGAGGATGATTAAACAAGAGCACTCTGCTAAAATTAACTGTTATGACTGTGTTGCAGAAAGCCCGATAAGTTGCTTGTGCATGTTGTGACCTTCTGTGTTGCCTTGAGCTATAGCTGGTTATGTAGAAATATTGCTGAGATGCTGGAATAAACGAGCCTTGATCAGTCTTTTGCCTTGGCTCCATTCTCTGCGCCCTTGTACCTCTTTTCATTACCACGCCCCCCTTCAGGTTCCATTTGACTGGTGCGGCTGGCCCGCACAGGAAGGCAGCAGAAAAAGGCCCAGGTACCTGGGCCCCTGCACCCATGTGGGAGACCAGGAGGAAGTTCCTGGCTCCTGGATTCAGACTGGCCCAGCTGCAGCTGTTTTGGCCATTTAGGGAGTGAACTGGCCCAGCTCCAGCTGTTGTGGCCATTTGGGGAGTGAACTAACAGAGCAAAGATTCTCTCTCTGTCAGTCTCTGTGTTTGTGTGTCTCCCTCTCTTGGTAACTCTGCCTTTCAAATAAATAAATCTTTAAAAAAAAAGACTAAAGGAAAAACATTAGTTAAAAACTATGCACTCAACACTACTAATAACATTCAATATAGAAGCAACAAATACTTGACCTTTGATCTGCTCAGCTCTGCGGGAAGTGCTAGAGGAATACAAAATAACAACAGCAATAATAAACTTTTTAGCACCACCTCCACTGCTCAGAGGTATCCACTCAATGTGCCAGGCACTTTGCTGTCCTTCCCAGCCTGCTGCTCACTCTAAAGCAGCCTGCACTGCCTGGTCCTCCAACCCAGACAGCTGTGAGGACCCAGTTCAACGCAGCCTTGCTGCTCTGCATGGCTCAGGCCGTCTTCCGTGTCTCCTCACTGCACCTTTCCTTCTCTTCCGCGACAGGACAGTTAAACCCATACTTGTTTGTACCTGCCTTTCCTCCAGACGACTTTAGTGCATTCCCTTGGGGAAAAGGATCACATCCCACTTCTCACTGCTGACATTTAGAATAGTGACTGAACTATAACAGGTGCTCAAAAAACGTTTACTGAACCTCAATTTGTTGGAAAGACAGTACATGAGTAGGAAATTACAGAACCAAACAGAATCCCAAACCATGAGGTGAGCAGATCAGATGAGACCATCAAAATTAGATAAGAGTAGATTATATACTACTTTAAGTAACTGTAGAAACACCACACATTTTATTTACATTATTCACACTTAATATAATCTTGCAAGTTCCCATTTTACAAACAATGAATTTGAGATGGAAAAGTCAGCTGACTTTAAAAAAAACTTGGGTGGCTAATAAGTGACAGAGTCAACAACAGAAGCCACACCCTTCCTAAGATTGCCAATCTCATGTGCTTTCCATTATACCACACCGATTACCAACAGCCCTTCCAACTCCAAAATGCCCATGTCCGTGGCAAAAGTTAATGTTACTAGTGAGGGTTTTCTTGAGTGGAGGATGGAGAAGTTAAATGTTAGTTTACATATGCTAGTGTTCAAAGAAAACTTCCAAAAGATGCAGAATGAATAGAATATGAATAGGCAAAGAAAGGAAGACAAATATTCCTAGCAAGGTAAAATTGCATCAGTAAAGACACTAAGGGGTAAGAAAAAAATACACACCAACAGGCCGGCGCCGCGGCTCACTAGGCTAATCCTCCGCCTTGCGGCGCCGGCACACCGGGTTCTAGTCCCGGTCGGGGCACCGATCCTGTCCCGGTTGCCCCTCTTTCAGGCCAGCTCTCTGCTGTGGCCAGGGAGTGCAGTGGAGGATGGCCCAAGTCCTTGGGCCCTGCACCCCATGGGAGACCAGGAGAAGCACCTGGCTCCTGCCATCGGATCAGCGCGGTGCGCCGGCCGCAGCGCGCTACCGCGGCGGCCATTGGAGGGTGAACCAACGGCAAAAGGAAGACCTTTCTCTCTGTCTCTCTCTCACTGTCCACTCTGCCTGTCAAAAAAAAAAAAAAAAATACACACCAACTGTTTAGGATATCTTATGTTGGAAGCAGAAGCAGTCAACAAAGGAACTGACACTGTAACATCTATTAATATCACATGTGGGGGCCCGCCCTGTGGTACAGTGGGTTAAAGAGCCAGCCTGCAGTGCCAGCATCCCATATGGGTGCCGGTTTGAGTCCTAGCTGCTCCACTTCTTATCCAGCTCCCTGCTAATGGACCTGGGAAAACAGCAGAGGATGGTCCAAGTCCTTGGGCCCCTGCATAAATGTGAGAGACCCAGAAGAAATTCCTGGCTCCTGGATCCGGATCAGCCCAGCTCCAGCCATTGCGGCCCTTTGGGGAGTGAACCAGCAGATGGAAGACTGCTCTTTGTCTCTACCTCACTCGATAATTCTTTCAAATAAATAAAAATAAATCTTAAAATATATATATATGTGTGTGTGTGTGTGTGTAGGTAGATAGATAGATATATCTCACATGTGACCCTGGGGAAGTCATTGCATGAAGCCTCAATTTCCTCACCCATGAAATGGGGTAATACTCAAGTTACAAGATTATCCTGAAAAAAAAAAAGTATAAGGTATTTGACATAATAATGGACACATGATGTGTGCTAAGAAATGCAAGCGGGGCCGGCTCCGTGGCTCACTTGGCTAATCCTCCGCCAGCGGCGCCAGTACCCTAGGTTCTAGTCCCGGTTGCTCTTCTTCTAGTCCAGCTCTCTGCTGTGGCCCGGGAGGGCAGCAGAGGATGGCCCAAGTGTTTGGGTCCCTGCACCCACATGGGAGACCAGGAGGAAGTACCTGGCTCCTGGCTTCGGATCAGCGCAGCACCGGCTGTGGCAGCCATTACGGGAGTGAACCAACGGAAAGAAGACCTTTCCCTCTGTCTCTCTCTCACTGTCTATAACTCTCTCTCTCTGTCTCTCTCTCTCTCACTGTCTAACTCTGCCTGGCAAAAAAACAAAAAAAGAAAAGCAAGCGATTGTTTGCCTTTAATGTCCTCTCTATAAATGTAAAATGAGACTAAAAGCATGAAGCATACTAAATGGAATATTATGGGGGCCACAATTTCACCTGCCAGGCCTAGAGAGCTTATAAAGTTTTATAAAAGAAAAATAAAAATCAATTATCTGGTAGCCGTGCATGGAAGAGCCAAGTCAGAGCAGGAAGCAGTTTCAGCATCTGAGGCAGAATTAGGGCTCTACTTAGAATGGTAGCAATGGATTGGTGAGAGTGAGCCTTCCCAAAGAAGAATGACTAAAAGTTAGTGCAAAACGACTGAGGGATAAAGAACAAGGATGGGCTGAGTGTTTGGCGCAGCAATTTAAAATGCTGTTGGGGATGCCGGCATCCCATCCCAGAGTGCCTTGATTCGAGTCCCAGCTCTGGTCCTGACTCCACCTTCCTGCTATGTGCACCCTAGGAGGCAGTAGTAACTGGGTCTCTGCCTCCCAGCATGGGAGACTGGGATTGCTGTCCCGACTCCTGACTTTGGCTGTCCCAGACTGTGCAGTTGCAGGCATCTGGGGAATGAACCAGCAAATGGGAGCTCTGTCTCTCTGCCTTGCAAGTTAAATAAATAAAAGTACATTTTTGAAAAAAGAGCAAGGACAGGAAATTGACAGCAGGCTACACAGTTAAGTAGTTAAGAGGCTTTGAAATCAGACATAGGTTTAAACCCTCACGCCCATCCATTAGTTTCACATCCTTAGACAACAACCTCATCCTCTCTGAATCTCCTATACGTAAAATGAAACAATTCCATTTCTCACAGGGTTATGGCGGATGTGCTTAAAACACGGTTCTCTCATGTTTCCATGGCCCCTCTGATTGAACACTTATTCCCTCTTCTTTAGCCAACTCCTAAAGGTCAGCTTACTATCAGCTCCTTGGTAAGCTTTCCCCTAATTAATCTCCAGTCTAATGTACTACCAGGGGGGACCTTGTGGTGCAGCGGGTTATGCCACCACTTGGGACATGCTGTAGCCTGTACTGGAGTGCCTGGTTTAAGTCCCAGGTACTCCACTTCCAACCCACTTTTCTGTTAACACACCTGGGAAGCAGATGATAGCTCAAGTACTTGATTCCCTGCCACCCATGTGGGTGTCCCAGATGGAGCTCCTGGTTCCTCGCCTCAGCAGAGCACAAGAATGAAAGAAACTGAGTCACGGGGCCAGTGCTGTGGCGTAGCAGGTTAAGCCACCGCCTGCAGTGCTGGCATCCCATATGGGCGCCGGTTCAAGTCCTGGCTGCTCTACTTCTGATACAGCTCTCTGCTATGGCCTGGGAAAGCAGTGGAAGATGGCCCAAGTGCTTGGGCCCCTGCACCTGCGTGGGAGACCTGGAAGAAGCTCCTGGCTCCTGGTTTCAGATCGGCACAGCTCCAGCTGTTGCAGCCAACTGAGGAGTGAACCAGCAGATGGAAGACCTCTGTCTCTCTCTCTCTCTGCCTCTCCTCTGTGTAAATCTGACTTTCAAAGAAATAAAACTTAAAAAAAAAAAATTGAGTCATACATACCTTCTTATTTCCAATATTAGGATAATTAACACATAGCATGGTCAGTAACTTTTGTTAAATATGGGGAAAACATAAATATGTAAATCTAACTACTTACAACTTTTACTAATCAGCACAATCATGCTTTAATTTCAGCAAATTTCACATTTTGGAACAATTTTGTCTCCTATGTACAGGTTATCATCACCATCTACCCAATTGGAAGCCAACATTCCCCATGATGCAATCTACTAGAACTTAGCTTCTTGAGGGCAAAGACTACCTCAGCTGGCCTGCTCTATTTTTTGCATCTGGTTCTGGGCCTAGGACATGGTAGCTGCCCAACAACATCTGTTAAAAAGCCAGTCATTCACCAAATAATTAACCTACTGCCCAGAGTTATTTTTGCTGACAAAGTCTCCAACTGCCTAGAAACTTTTTTTAATCTTCTTTTTAAAGACTTATCTATTTGGGGCCAACACTATGGCATAGCAGGTAAAGCCGCTGCCTGCAGTGCTGGCATCCCACATGGGTGCCAGTTCGAGTCCCGGCTGCTCCACTTCCAATCCAGCTCTCTGCTATGGCCTGGGAAAGCAGTGGAGAATGGCCCAAGTGCTTGGGCCCCTGCACCTCTGTGGGAGACCCGGAAGAAGCTTCTGGCTCCTGGCTTCAGATCAGCCCAGCTCCGGTCATTGCAGCCATTTGGGGAGTGAGCCAGCAGATGGAAGATTTCTCTCTCTCTCTCTCTCTCTGCCTCTGCCTCTCTGTAACTCTGCCTTTCAAATAAATTAACAAATCTAAAAAAAAAAAAAAAAAAAAAAAAGATTTATCTATTTATCTGAAAGGCAGAGTTAGAGAGAGAGAGAGAAAGAGAGAGAGAGAGAGAATCTTCAATCGGCTGGTGTATTCCCCAAATGGCCAAAGCCAGGAGCTTCAACTGGGTTTCCCACACGAGTCCAGGGGCCCAAGAAATTGGGCCTTCTGCTGCTGCTTTCCCAGGTACATTAACAGGGAGCTGGATCAGAAGTGGAGCAGCCAGGACTCGAACTGGTGTCCATATAGGATGCCAGCATTGCAGACGGCAGCTCAACCCTAGAAATTATTTCAAATATCAAACACCTACTAGAGTAAGTTTGTAAACATTTAAAAGGAATTAGGTGGACCTGGCATTTGCTGTGGTGGTTAAGGTGCTTTTCATGTTAGAATGCCTGGGTTAGAGTTCCAGCTCCACTTATGATTCCAATTTTCTGCAAGTGCATACCCTGGGAGACAGCAGATGACGGCTCAAGGATGGAGTCCTTGCAACCTATGTGGGAGGCACAGACTGAGTTATGGGCTGGTGGCTTGAACATAGCCCAGCCACAGGTGTTACAGGCATTTAAGGAATGGCAGTGTGCAGATCTCTCCCAGTCTGCCTGCTTTTCTGTTCCTCGCCCCTACCCCAAACCGCCACCACCACCCCGCCACTTTCAAATGAAAATAAATTAAGAGAATTATTCTGGCTGGTCTCCCTTCACATTCATGAGCACTAACCTCAAAGTAGGCACTGAGTACTGCCCAGCATTCCTATATTTCCTAGTCCATTTATTCTCCTACTCTCCTATCTCATCCCTTCCTTGAATTTTCCCTCAGCTAATAAGCTTGCTTTCCATTTCTCTCTACCTTGTTCCTGTGGGTCAATGTTTCTAAAAAGGGATTTCAGTGAAGAGCCCCACCCTAGCAGGGTGGGAGGAGAGATATAAGAGTTGCAACGCCCCGGGGGCTCCATCCTTAAACCACTCCTTTGAAAATCTGTTGGTTGTCTATGGCCACACCACCCTGAACGCACCCAATCTCTTCTGAAAATCTGTTGGTTTTCAATGCCATTTACACACTTAAAACCACCACAGATATCCCCTAGACTTCTCTTCTGAACTTGCTTCATATGCTTTATTGTATACTGACATTACCATTTGGAAACTGAACATGTGCAAAAGTGAATGATTTTAGATCTTCCTTCATCCGCTTCTCTTTTACTCTGTGATGTGGCCCATTTCACTAAGTGGTAATTCTCTTTAATCAGGCCATAAACCTTGGAGCCATCCTTAACCAGTTTTATACATCTGACTGCTCTAGCTTAGAAACACATCTAAAATCTGGGTATTTCTAACCACGCCCATGATTACCCCAGATACAAAGTCACCTTGACTTTTAACATGGTAAAGAAAAACAGTTTAGTAACAGCTCCCATTTCCGCCAGTCATAAATACAGTTAACATTACCAACCAGGGCTTTTTTTTTTTTTTTTTTTTTTCTTTTTCCTTAAAGATTTAGGTATCTGAAAGGCAGCATTACAGAGAGAGGAGAGAAAGACCTTCTAACCACTGATTCACTCTCCAAATGGCCACAACGACCAGCTGGGCCAGACCAAAGCCAGGAGCCTCCTCCTGGTCTCCCATGTGAGTGCAGGGGCCCCAGCACTTGGGCCGGCCATCTTCTGCTACTTTCCCAGGCGCATTAGCAGAGAGGTAAATCCGTAGTGGAACAGTGGGGACAAGAGACGGATTAACCCATTATACCACAACGGCGGTCCCCCAAGACAGCCTTTTAAGATTGGATGGATCCACTATCCCTTACTCAAAACCCATTTCGGGGCTGGTGTTGTAGCACAGCGGGTAAAACCACCACCTCTGACACTGGCATCCCAAAAGGGCACTGATTTGTGTCCTTGGTCCTCGACTTCCAAACCAGCTCACTGCTAATGGCCTGGGAAGGCAGCAGAGGAGGGCCCAAGTGGTTGGGCACCTGCACCGATGTGGGAGACCTGGATGAAGCCCCTGGCTCCGGCTTCAGCCTGACCTAGACCTGGCTGTTGCAGCCATCTAGGGAGTGAACCAACAGATGGAAGATCTCTGTGTCTCTCCCTGAAACTTTCAAATATACATATATTTAAATGTCATTCAAAGCGAAACTCATCCCATTCACTTGAGTGAGAACTACTCTTTTTCCCTTGCTTATTCTTTTCCAGCCAAACTAACCGGCATTCTCCTGCCTGAGCCTCCATGACAGCCAGGACAACTTCTTCCCCAGCACTGCTCTTTTTCACCTTCCGGTCTCCTTCAAAGCTCATCTTTTCTAAGCTATCCACTGTGATCTACGCACACTGCCAACTTTCCCCATTCCAGCTTTCTCTTTTCTCAGTTTTTTACCACCTGATATATATTTTTCTTTTTGTATTAATACCTTCTCTTCCCACCCTCAAAGTGAACTTTATGACATCAGGGATTTGTACAGTTTTCTTCATTGTTGTTGTTACCGCTTCAGTCCCTGGCACCACGCAGGTACTCAGTATCTGTGAAACTAATGAAAACAGCCCACACTTGAAGGGGACACACTTTTCTCAAAACCCACAACCACACAATCCCATTCATCCCCCCCCCCTCCAATTTAAATGAAGCTAACATTGAAGATCAAAACACGTGTTTAAAACCGGTGTAAAATTTAAAATTCCTCTCAACTTCTACCCTCAAGCCAACATCCTCAGAGTTCAGCTCAGAACACAGCTCCCACAGTCTCAAGGTCTCAGATTTATCAAGTGAACCAGCAAGCCTTGGAGTTCAGTTGCTGTTTGATAAGTCACTGGGTTTTGATTACTACAGACTTGCCCTGCTTCCTCACTCCTCAGAAAAATCTAGAAGCAATTGGTTTCCTAGGTTTCCCAAGTTCAAGTACGACTTGAAAATATTCCAAAGTGTACCTAAAGTGTGCGAAAGTGCTTTATCAGCAGAAAATGGCTTTGTTAGCGCTACACATTATTACTGGTTTTAGAATGAGCCTTAAGGAATGACGTTGAGAAGGTAAATTGGAGCAAAAACCAAATTCGGATAGAATCGAACCACCTTGTGAAATAATTATGTTTTAAACAACTGTTCCACGGAAAACGCAGGTCCTCCACGGAACTCCAGAGCCTGCGATTACATCCTAGATTTCCTGCCCTGACGACGAACAGACATATTCCGCAAGAGACTGCACAGGCCGGCCCAAGGGCTCCCGGGGCGGCGTCTCGCCAACCCCACCTCTGCCCGGAGGAGCCACCTTCACCCGCCATCGCCGCCCGGACAGCGCTCCTCGCGCCAGTCGCTCACCCTCCTCCTCACCACACCTACCTGGCTCCCCACCCCAGCCCTCATCCGCCTCTGGGCACTTCCTTATACTGGTGCTAGCGGGGGGGAACACACACACCCTACCCGAAGCGCCGGCTCCTCCTCCGGCTTCCCGCAGCGATGGAGACACAAGACTGCCGAGCTCCGGCGGGGAGGCAGGGCAGGCTGCCCGCCTGACACACTGTGTCCTGCAGAGGAGCCGGAGCAGCAGTCCCCCAGGGCCCGCGCAGCCGCAGAAAGCACCGGCACGGAGGTCGGAGCCGAGCCCTGCTGCACTTCCGCCCTCCTGGACCCAGGCAGCGCAGCCGGCAGCGCGGCGGAGCCCTGGAAGCCCACCGCAAGTCTAGTCACCCTCGGCGCCCGGAGATGACGTCACGGGCCCACGTGGCCGCCCTCCGCCCTCTGGGTTCGGCCCAACCTACGAGGAGAGCGCGCGGAGCGTCTTTTGAGCATGCGCGGACCGAGCGGGAGTGCTCGGACGTGGGGTCAAGCCGGTCCAAGTTCACAGCTTCTACCTTTAAATGACAGTCTCGCGCCAGGGCCCAGTTACTGGAGTGTGGGAAGTTAAAGTAACGGGACCCCAAGAACCGAGTATTTTTTTTTCACTTTGTGTTGCTACATGGGGGCAAACTGTTGAAATCGTTACCTAATATATACTAAACTGATCTTCTGTATATAAAGAGAATTGAAAATGAATCATGATGTGATTGGAAGGGGAGAGGGAGCGGGAAAGGGGAGGGTTGTGGGTGGGAGGGAAGTTATGGGAGGGGGAAGCCATTGTAACCCATAAGCTGTACTTTGGAAATTTATATTCATTAAATAAAAGTTTAATTAAAAAAAAAGAGTTTTTAAAATGAGACGTTGCCTCCCGAGAGCTTGGTGGCAACTTTCCTCTCCTCTAGCGTCATCCAACAGTGTCAATAAAACATTAGTTTTCAAAGTGCTTTCACATCATTTTCTCGTTTGATTCTCTTAACTCTTTCACAACCTGGGCAGTCGTTAAGGACTGGCAAGCCTACAGCTGTTGCCAAACTACAGAACTGAATCTGCCCACTGTATCCAAGTGTGTGTTTTCATCTTCATGCTTCTGAAAATAACAAACCGTGAGTAAACCTATTCCTAAAGAAGTCTCGCCGTGCATTTAAGGTTTTTTCCCTCAGCGACACGTGCCATAATTCCGTGAATGCTAAAGAAATTCCATGCTGAGACTCAAAGCAGGTTCCTGATCTCTGGGAAGGAAGAGAAAGTCTTGGTATAACCACAAGATTCTTTTTCTCCACCACTGTTTATTTATTCCTTGTTATTTATTTGAGAGGCAAAGCGGCAGAGTTTTCCATCTACTCCCCAAATGCCAGCTACAGCCAGCGTTGAGACAGCAGGGAGGAGGGAGCAGGGACTCAAGTACTTGAGCCATCATCCTCCGCCTTCCAGCGTCTGCATTGGCAGGAACTGGATGGGAAGCAGAGTATCCAGGAGGTACTCTGACAGCCTAATGTGGATGTAGGTGTCCCAAGCGGCAGCCCAACCTGAAAGCCAGCTCCTAATGGTGAATCACAATCCATGAATGAGTCCTCAAATCCCGTTAATAAGAGCATGGCTAGCACCTTTTGAATATTTAAATTAAATGTTAAAAGCAGCATACTTCACATATGTAAAGGGTAAATATTGTTTCCTGATGTTTTTACTTCAGTACATGTACATGATGTGTGTTAGATGAGATGTGATGTGAAAGTTGTCAGAATCAAAATGGAGTCACTTCAGTCAAGCTGGATTGCATTGCTGGCTCCCTGCCCCAATCCAGCCCAACCCCCACTCTGTTGTTGCTGGCATTTGGGGAATTAACCAGCTTCTCTCTCGTGCTCTCAATCTCTCTCTCTGCCTCTCAATTAAATAAGTGATTTTTAAATAAATAATAGAAATTAAAAATGCCATTTCAGATTTGAAAAGATAGTTCTTGTGTCCCACTCAGGGATAGATAAACATTGTCAGTTCTTTTAGCTCTTCTTCATGTGCCACATCTCTCCTCTGCATATGATCCTGTTATTGGTGTTTTCTATTAAATGACTATATTTTCCCCTCCCTGATTATGCTCCTTGACTAAATATTTGGAAATAAGAGGCATTCTGTATTTGTTCCCTGTCATTTCCATTTGTTAAGACTGTGTCTACTCTCTCAAGCCATGATACTGCATCTTTCTAACTTTTTTCCTCTGAAGATAACTTTTTTTTCTTTTTTTTCTTTCTTTTTTTTTTTTTACAGTCAGAGTGGACAGTGAGAGAGAGAGACAGAGAGAAAGGTCTTCCTTTGCCGTAGGTTCACCCTCCAATGGTCGCCGCAGCTGGCGCACCACGCTGATCTGATGGCAGGAGCCAGGTGCTTATCCTGATCTCCCATGGGGTGCAGGGCCCAAGCACTTGGGCCATCCTCCACTACACTCCCAGGCCACAGCAGAGAGCTGGACTGGAAGAGGGGCAACTGGGACAGAATCCGGCGCCCCAACCGGGACTAGAACTCGGTGTGCCGGCACAGCAAGGCGGAGGATTAGTGAAGATAACTTTTTTTAAAAGATTTATTTATTGATTTGAAAGCCAGAGTTACAGAGAAAGAGGAAAAGAGAAAAACAGAATACAGTCACTTCTGTTCCTCTGTTCTTTTTCATACCCTGATTCAAATAACACCCCTCTCTTGCTGGAATGGAAACTCCTAGAAAGTGAGTACAAATTCCTATATCAAAGGCTACAAATTAGCATTCCAAAGGCTGGAACTGGTCAGTCCCATGATTGCTCTAATGGACCATCACCTACTTCAGCATACACAATATAGCATTATGAATCAGCTGGTTTAAGCTTCAATTCCAGGTGCCAAAGCTGAGAGTTCCATGCTCCAGAGGTGTTCAGGCATGCACCTGCAAGAAGCAGAAGCAGCTATCATAAGGACTTCTCTTACCACTATCCTGATCCACAGCCACATGCTTTGCTAATCAGCATAGTGAATGTCAAAGATGAGTTTTGCTCAAAAGTATCACACATGTTAGCAATACAATCTCATTTAAAAATTAGAATTATTTAAGGGCTGATAGTGTGGCTAAGCAGGTTAAGCCACTGCCAACAACACCTGAATCTCATGTTTGAGTGCAAATTCAAGTCCTAGCTGTTCTTCCAATCTAGCATCCTTCTAATGCACCTGGGAAAGCAGCAAGTGATCGCCCAAGTACTTGGGCCCCTGCAACTCAATGTGGGAAACCTGGATGAACTTCCTGGCTCCTGGCTTTGGCCTGGCCCAGTCCAAGCCATGCAGCCATTTATGGAGAGAGCCAACGGATGGAAGATCTCTCTCTGTTTCTCCCTTTCTCTCTGTCACTCTGCCTTTCAAATAAATAAATAAATAAGTCTTTCTAAAAATTAGAAACATTAAAAATATGTGGATTGACTAAAACATTTTAGAGGTTCTTATCACTCTTTCATGAATAGACTATAGGAATCTGTCAAGCCTGCAATTTGATTCCTAATATCTTCCATTAGAATTCTATAGGGTTGGGGCCAGCATTGTGGCATAGGGAGTAAAGTCACCGCCTGTGATGCCATTATCCCATATGGGCACTGGTTTGAGTCTTGGCTGCTCTGCTTCCAATCCAGCTCCTTGCTCAGGTGCCTGGGGAAGCAGCAGAAGATGATCCAAGTGCTTGGGCCCCTGCACCCACATGGGAGACCCAGAAGAAGCCCCTGGCTCCTGGCTTCAGCCTGGCCCAGCCCTAGCTGTTGTTTGGGGAATGAATCAGCAGATGGAAGATTTCTCTCTGTGTGTCTCTCCCTCTTTCTCTGTCACTGTAAATGTGCCTTTCAAATAATGAATCTTAAAAAACGATAAGAATTCTATAGGGTTGTAGAATTTAGCCTAGGAATGATGCTATGCCTGCCTATGTCAACCTTTCATGCAAGGAGATAATAAAAGCACCTCAAGGACAGAGATCAAATAATTCAGTCCCTGATACTCACACTGGACTGAGCTTCTGGCTCTCAGCTCCGGCCAGGCCCAGCACCAGTCTTTGTAATCATTTGGGGACTGAACCAGCAGATGGAAGCTCTCTCTTTCTAATTAATTATTTAATTAATACTTTTATATATATGTATATGACATAGTTGGAGTTCCATCCAGCTTACATAGCTATCTTCATACACATCAGAAATTGGCATAAATTGACCTACACTATAATGTCTTAGGCAGATAATTAGGAAATAACTAATCCTCTCCCACTTTGATGTCTCGTGGGCTGTAATTATCCATGGAAAGGAACCTAAGCATTATACATGACCAAATAAACCTTGGTCAGTTAGCAAGAATGGTAGATACTCTTTGGTCTTTAAAACGATTTTAAAACTCAAAAAAAAAATTTTTTTTTGATAGTAACATACTCCCTTCACCACCACCAAAAACAAAAAATGGATTTCTGGTTTCCGGTTCATCTGAGACTCTGATAACACTGAGCACCCATGTCTCATTGTTATGAGCTGGAGTGGAGTGAAGTGGAAGTGGGCGGCCCCTCTCCAATCTTTCCCAGTCTCTACACTATATCTTATCTGGGTTACCTATGTCAACACTAAAGGTGTTAGAGCTTAACACCTTGTACAACATTTTGTATTTCCAAAGCACTGCCTACCTCAGTTCTTCCCATGTGGATGTCAATGTTGCTGAACAAAAAGTCCAAAAACAACCAGCCCAAAACATGCCATACTGAAGAATTTAGCACAGTTTCATTGTGATTCTGATCATCTGTGTGGCTCTAATAATTCTAAGGACAGACATATCAAAGTTGGGAATTTATTCTTTTTTAAAAATATTTATTTATTTATTTACTTACTTATTTTAGAGAGTTACACAGAGAGAGGAAAGGCAGAGAGAAAGAGAGAGAGGTCTTCCATCCGATGATTCACTCCCCAGATGGCTGAAATGGCTGAAGCTGCACCAATCCGAAGCCAGGAGCCAGGAGCTTCCTCCAGGTTTCCCAGGCAGGTGCAGGGGCCCAAGGGCTTGGGCCATCTTCTACTGCTTTCCCAGGCCACAGCAGAGAGCTGGATCGGAAATGGAGCAGTCGGGTCTCAAACTGGTGCCCATATAGGAAGCCAGCGCTTCAGGCCAGGGCATTAACCTGCTGCACCACAGCGCCAGCCCCTGGAATTTATTCTTATGTAGTATTTTCTCCTCTGAAGAGAGAGTACACTTGGCGAAACTAAACATTATCTTTTTTTTTTTTTTTTTTTTAATTTTTGACAGGCAGAGTGGATAGTGAGAGAGAGACAGAGAGAAAGGTCTTCCTTTTGCCGTTGGTTCACCCTCCAATGGCCGCCGCGGTAGCGCGCTGCGGCCAGCGCACCGCGCTGTTCCGATGGCAGGAGCCAGGTGCTTATCCTGGTCTCCCCTGGGGTGCAGAGCCCAAACACTTGGGCCATCCTCCACTGCACTCCCTGGCCACAGCAGAGAGCTGGCCTGGAAGAGGGGCAACCGGGACAGGATCGGTGCCCCGACCGGGACTAGAACCCGGTGTGCCGGCGCCGCAAGGCGGAGGATTAGCCTGTTGAGCCACGGCGCCGGCCCTAAACATTATCTTGAGACTGTTAATGCTCATCAATCATAGGAATTCCATTCGTATCTATTTAATTGGCATTTTTTAAAATTTATTTTTGTTTATTTGAAAGGCAAAGTGGCAGAGAGAGAGGGAGAGACAGTAGGATCTTCCATCCACTGTTTCAGTCCCCAAATGGCTGCAATAGCTGGGGCAGGGCCAGGTTGAAGCCAAGAGCCTCCATCTGGGTCTCCCACGTGGGTATCAGGGGTCCAAGCACGTGGGCCATCCTCCACTGCTTTCCTAGGTGCATTGGCAGAGAGCTGGATCAGAAGCAGAGCAGCCTGGACTCTGACACTCTGATACAGGATGCCAACATTGCAGGAGGCGGCTTCACCTGCTGTGCCACAATGCTTGCCCCTTAATTGGCATTCTAAAATCAGTCCAATAACTGCATAGATAGACTCTCAGCTTTCACTCTGAGCCTTTCATTTTTTGTGTCAAATGTTCATTCAGACTCTCAAGCCTGTTTTGAGCTCACATTACAATACACTTCGTAAAAGTAAAAACCTGGAGGAAGCTCTTGGCTCCTGGCTTCGGATTGGTGCAGCTCCAGCCGTGGTAGCCAATTGGGGAGTGAACCAGCAGATGGAAGACCTCGCTCTCTCTCTCTCTTTGCCTCTCCTTCTCTCTCTGTGTAACTCTGCCTTTAAAATAAACAAATAAATCTTTAAAAAAAAATTAAGTGCACACGTGAATATATCGTCTAAACCACAGTTTGGAACTGTTTTCCCAGGACTACCATGTGGACTGTACAATACCATATGTAATTCTATCTCTGACAGATAAGACATGGGTTTCTATTGAAAATACTGTGTTATAAGACTCTATGATGGCCGGCGCCACAGCTCGCTTGGCTAATCCTCCGCCTGCGGCGCCAGCAACCTGGGTTCTAGTCCAGGTTGGGGCGCCGGATTCTGTCCTGGTTGCTCCTCTTCCAGTCCAGCTCTCCGCTGTGGCCTGGGAGGGCAGAAGAGGATGGCCCAAGTGCTTGGGCCCTGCACACACATAGGAGACCAGGAGGCAGCACATGGCTCCTGGCTTCGGATCGGTGCAGCACGCTGGCTGTAGCAGCCATTTGGGGGGTGAGCCAATGGAAAGGAAGACCTTTCTGTCTCTCTCTCTCTCTCTCTCTCTCTCACTGTCTAACTCTGCCTGTCAAAAAAAAAAAAAAGACTCTATGATTCCAATCACTGAATATTTTCTAACTACTCTATACACAGATGGATTCTACAGTGGACAACTAAAACAATATTCCAAATATTCTGTTTTTGAACAAGATTTACTTTATTTATTTGAAAGACAGAGTTATGGGATGGGTTGGGATGGGGGAGACAAAGAGAGAGAGAGATCAATAGATAAATCTTCCATCTGCTGGTTCACTCCCTAAATGGGCCAGGTTGAAGCTGGAGCCTACATAGGTGCAGGGGCCTGAGCACTTGGGCCGTCTTCCACTACTTTCTCAGGTGCATTAGCAGGGAGCTGAGACCGTCTTCTGATGCTTTCCCAGGTGCATTACCCAGGAGCTAGATCAGAAGCAGAGCACTGGGGACTTGAACTGGTGCTCATATGGGATGCCAACACTGCAGGTGGCACCAGCCCAGCCCCCAGATTAAACTTTTCATACACTGTGTATATATACTGTTTATAGAGTTCAGTCCTATCCTTGGCTTCAGGCACCCACTGAGAATTTTGGACCATATCCCCCCAGATAAGGGGAATTTCTGTACGTTTATAACTCTCATATGTTTGTGTCCTAATTTTTCATACTATCACACTTAATCTAAAAGTATCTTTAAATTAGATTCTTTTCCCACATGAATGTTTCTATAACAAATTTTTATTAAAAACTAGGACAAATCGATCATTCAGTTTTTCAATATGTGTCTTGAATAAATATGGAAAGAAAAATAAGCTGGGACATGCAAAACTTAAGCACAAGTCTTTAAAAAAAAGTGAAAGAGAATTGAAAATGAATCTTGATGTGAATGGAAGGGGAGAGGGAGCGGAAAAGGGGAGGGTTGTGGGTGGGAGGGAAGTTATGGGGGGGAAGCCATTGTAATCCACAAGCTGTACTTTGGAAATTTATATGCATTAAATAAAAGTTTAAAAAATTGTAAAAATAAATAAATAAATAAAGTATCTGGATACATATTTAAAAAAGTGAACCTGATTCTCGAATTAAGTCCTTGCAATAACACATTGCTGCCAGCAGGTGTCACAGTCTGCCAGATGTAAGGCCAGTCCAGGGCACTCCCAGTGATGTAAGAGATGGGGTTCCCCAGTAGGAAACCTCTGATTATTTTTAGAGATCCTGTGAAATCCTTAAAAATTCCCACAACATAATTTTTTAATTTGGAAAATAATTGGAAACCTTTGGAATCTTGTCAGTAGTGTGATTTTTTTTTAAAGATTTATTTATTTATTTATTTGAAAGGCAGAGTTGCAGAGAGGCAGAAGCTCTCCATCCACTGGTTCACTCCCCAGATGGCCACAACAGCTGGAGCTGTGCTGATCCGAAGCCAGGAGCCAGGAGCTTCTTCCGGGTCTCCCACGTGGGTGCAGGGGACCAAGGACTTGGGCCATTTTCCATTGCTTTCCCAGGCCATAGCAGAGAGCTGGATCAGAAGTGGAGCAGCCAGGACTTGAACTGGTTCTCATATGGGATTCTGGCACTGCAGGTGATGGCTTTACTCGCTATGCCACAGCTCAGGTCCCCTGTGATATTCTTTTTAAAAATCCATTTCCCAACAGAATGGGAGAAAATATATGCAAGCTACTTATCTCACAAAGGATTGATATGTATCATATATTAGCAACTAAAAAAAAACTTACCAATAAAAAACAACCAATCCAATGGAGAAATGGAAAAAAGGACATGAACACATAGTTCTCAAAAGAAGATATACAAGTGACCAACAAATATCTGAAACAATGCTCAACATCACCAGCCGTCAGAAACACAAATAAAAATCACAAGGCAGTATCATCTCACCTCTGTCAGAATGGCTACTATCCAGCAATAAATGCTGGAAAAGGGGTGGAGAAAGGGGAACACCTGCACACTGCACACCGTTGGTGGGAACGTGAATTAGTGCAGCCATTGTGGAAAACACTGTGGAGAGTTCTAGAAAAACCAGAAATAGACGTCATAAAATCCAGCAATCCCACTACCAGGTGTCTACCCAAAAGACATGAACTCATTTTATCAAAGAGACAGCAATTCTACCACGTTTTTAGCAGCACTGTTCACAATAGCCAAAATGCAGAATCCCAGGTGTCCATCTTCAGGTGAAAGCCTGGCACATATACATAATGGAACATTATTCAGCTAAAAAAGAATTAAATTCTGTCTTACACAGCAAAGTGGTTGAAACTTGAGGAAATCATGTTAAATGAAATAAATCAGACACAGAAAGACAAATATTGGATGTTCTACCTATACGGGAGCTAAAATAAAAATAAAGAGCCATGTCTCCATTTTGATACAAATAGTGTTTTGCCCAAATTTGCTTTAAATATTTATTCAATAAATTATAGGAATTATATACTACTATATATATACTATATTAATGATTTTGTGATGATTTTAAAATTTGTGAGTGAAATTGAACATATTTAAAAACATGTTTTCTAAAAGATATAAATAAGCTATGAAGTTAAAAAAAAATCTATTCCCTTTCCTTCAGTCTCTCTTTGGTTTGTTCTTGGATCATGAGCTAGTACATGCTAGCAGAGTAGTTGAGGATATTAACTCTCTTTTCTTTTTTAAAAAATTAATTTATTTGAAGGGCAGAGTTATAGAGAGGCAGATGCAGAGGGAGAAAAAAAGAGGTCTTTCATCTCCTGATTTACTCCCCAAATGGCCGCAACAGCTGGAGCTGAGCTGATCTGAAGCCAGGAGCCTGGAGCTTCTTCCAGGTCTCCCACACGGGTGCAGGGGCCCAAGGACTTGGGCTATCTTCCACTGCTTTCCCAGGCCATAGCAGAGAGCTGGATTGGAAGTGGAGCAACCAGGTCTTGAACTGGTTCCCATATAGGGTACTGGCACTGCAGGTGGTGGCTTTACCTGCTATGCCACAGTGCCAGTCCCTCTTTTTCCTTTTTTAAAAATTTATTTATTTAACAGGCAGAGCAAGACAGAGAGAGAAAGAGAAATCTTCCATCTGCTGGTTCACTCCACAAATGGTTATAACAGCTGGGACTGGACCAGGCTGATGCCAGCAGCCAGTGAAGGACCCCAAATCTGGGAATCCAACGCGCTCGGGTGGTCGCCCAAAGACCCAAAACTCCAGCCCAATAGATGCAAAAGCAAGAGGATATTTATTTATCCTTTGCGCAAACGGGCTCCCCAGCACCACAGGCAGTAGAGAGCTAGAGAGCCCCAAGCAGGGGTTACAGCAGTTTTTAAAGACAATAGCCACCTGATTAACATATGTATGTGGGGCGTTAGGTGATTAGCTACCTTGAAGGGCAAACTCTTGTTTCAATTTTAGCGAGGGAAGAGGTAAGTTTATACAATGGTCACAGAACCTTATTGCAACTCTTTTCCGGACCCCTGCAAGTTTTATCGAGTGAGACAGTTATACACAGAGCTGTTTCCCAAGGTTATTCTGCAGGCGGGTGGAGACACAGTTATCTTAAGGAATGGCTACTGTCAGCAGCCAAACTTTTTAACCCTTTACTATAATATTATTTTAATATTTACTTTTAGCAGGGGTCTTACACCAGAAACTCCACCTGGATTTCCCACAGGGGTGACATGAAGCCAAGGACTTGGGACATCCTCCTCTGCCTTCCCAGGTGCATAAGCAGGAAGCTGGACTGGAAACGGAGCAGCGGAACTCAAACCAGCACACTAACGTTGGAGGTTGGTGTTGTAAGCAGTATCTTAATCCACTGCACCACAATGCTGGGCCTGGAAATAATCTCTTAAATCCCTGCTCTGATGTCTATTACCTGTGAGCCCACAGACAAAATTATTTAACCAGGACCGGCTACATGATTTGCTATCCCCAGTGCAAAATGAAAATATGGGCCCTTTGTTAAACACTTAAGAATGGGAAGAATTTAACAGCAGAGTGTTAAAGCAAATACTAGGCTCTGTGCGACTATACAAGTTGCGTGCCCAAGAACCCAGCTCTCACCTAAATACTCCAAGTCTCCACTTCTCTATTTTCCTCCAAGTGAAATGAAGATAATGATAGCACCCACTGCATGGGCTTGTGAAGACTGATACACATAAAATATTTATCACAGTGCTTGCCCCATATGAGCTTTCAGTCCATAGGAACTGTTGAGTTTATGTCCTTCATTAGACTCTACGCCTCTCCTTCACCATGCCAATCCATTATACAGCCTGCTGACAGAGCAATCTTGTTCAGCACACCCCAGATTATGCACCTGCTCTGCTAGTACAGTCTGTGTATGGTTTAAGTTCTCCCAAAGTTCATATGCAGGAAGCTTGGTACTCGGTGTGCTGGTGTTTGGAGGTAGTGCACCTGTAAAAGGTGAGGCCTAGGACAAAGTAATTAGGTCACTGTCATCAGAAGGTATTATTGTGGTTCTCATGGAACTCCAGTTAGTTCCCACAAGAATGAATTGTTACCAAAAGAGCAAGCCTGCCACTGAATCTCTCTTTCTGTCTCGCCATATGATTTCTTTCTTTCTTTCCTTTTTATTTTTACTTATTTGAAATGCAAAGAGACAGAGGAGGGTGGGGAGAGAGAGAGAGAGAGAGAGAGAGAGAGAGAGACTTACCACATGCCTACAACATCTAGGGCTGGATCCAGGAACTCAATCCGTCTCCCATGTGAGATGGCAGGGACTCAAATATTTGAGTCACTATCTGTTGCCTCCCAGGATGCACATTAGTGGAAGCTAGAGTTGGAAACGGAGCCAGGACTTAAACCCAGGTACTCCAAAATGGGATGTGGCAGGCCAGGCAGTATCTTCACCACTATTCAAATGCCTGCCTCCATCTGATTGCTTCTGCAAATGTGTCTAAGATGAGGTCTAACATGAGGCCCTAACCACAGGCTCAACAGATGAGGCTGCTCCAAAACTGAGCTACAGTCACTTCTTGGGGCCTCTGCTGTGGCCCAGGCAGTGCTGGCATCCCGTATGGGTGCCGGTTCAAGTCCCTGGTGCTGCACTTCTAATCCAGCTCTCTGCTATGGCCTGGGAAAACAGTAGAAGATGGCCCAAGTCCTTGGGCCTCTGCACCCACGTGGGAGACCCAGAGGAAGCTTCTGGCTCCTGGCTTCAGATTGGGGAATGAACCAGCTGATGGAAGACCTCTCTCTCTCTGCCTCACCTTCTCTCTCTGTGTAACTCTGCCTTTCAAATAAATAAATAAATCTTAAAAAAAAAATAAGGTCACCTCTTTTCTTTATAAACTATATAGCCTCAGATATTTTTGTTAGAGCAACAGAAAATGAACTAGTACCTGTTTTTACAACAACAACAAAAAATCCCCACTGCCTTCAAATTACATTATATTTATTTATTTTCATTTTATTTGAAGGACAGAAAGTGTTCCTCTGCTGGTTCACTCCCCAAATGCCCACAACAGCCATGGGTTGGCCAGGCTGAATTCAGCAGTCCAGAATTGCATCCGGGTCTCCCACATGAGTGGCAGGGACCCAAGTACTTGAGTCATCAACTGCTTCCTCCCTGGGTGTGGGAAGTGAGAAGCTGGATTGGAAACACAGTCGCCAGGATGTAAATAAGGCACTCAAATATGGGATGCAGGCATTCCAAGCAGTGACTTTAACCACTCTGCCAAATGCCCACCTCTGCCTAGAGATTAAAATCCAAATTTATTGATCTAGCTTGAATCCAGTTTTCCAGCTTCCTCTCCCATCACCTGTCTGAGTTGGATCTGACATCCCTGGGCCTTTCCTTGTCCTGTTCCTTCTGTCAGAAATGCTTCTCCCCAGGGCTGTATGGGACACAGGAGAATCTAGGTAGTGCTTTACATTCTCTTATGATCTAGACTGGAAAACAGAGAGTTACACAAGAGATTCCACAATAGTGCAAAGTGGGAGTGGCCAAGGAAAACCAGTGTCATGAAAGTTCAGAAAAAGCAGAAGTAGTGATTGAAATGACTCTTTTAGAAGCATTTCTTTTTATAGTTCATCAATGGCTATGATATTCTATATAGACTGTGTGTTATGTGAACCCAAACCCCTAGTTGAATGGATTCTTTTCAAAAATATAATTCCTACTTTTAAGGTAATACATGCTAACCTTGGGAGAGGGCTCAATATGCTTCTTTTAGTAAATATTTTCTTTTGGCAGAAGTTTTAGGTTCATAGCAAAATTGAGCAGAAAGCTCTTGGATACCCTCTGTACCCCTATCCAGCCACCCACACCCCCACTCTTGACATCCTGCACCATGAGGGTGTACTGATTATCTGTACTGACTCATTATCACCTGTATTATCACCTACAGCCCATAGCTTCCATTGCACTTCACTCTTGATGGTCACATCTTACAGGTCTGTACAAGTACAGAATGCCAGGTATGAGAACCCACCAGCACAGTGTCCCACAGAGTGGTTTCACTGTCCTAAGAACCCTGTGTGCACGGCCCTTTCAGCCTTCCTTCTCCCCGGCCTCTGGCAACCACTAGTCATTTTCCTGGGCCCCTGGTTTTTGTGTTTTGTTTTGTTTTTGTTTTTCTGGCATGTGCTGCAGTTGGAATCATAGGATGCCTTTTTAGACTGGCATCTGTCACTTAGTACGTTCATTTAAGTTTTCTCCATGTCTTTTTAGAGGGCGACATTTATTTTTTAAACAAAATAAAGCATTCAAAAATGCAAGTCATGTTTAATTACATAGTGTAGAATATTTAGAAATTTCTCTCTTTTATTGTGAAATGTACTCATTAAAATCTAATAGATGCTGTTATCAACAGCTATTGTGCTGAAGCCTGTCAGTGGGATAATTTGCCCACACATACTAACCATCGGAATTGGCAGAGATGGTGTTCCGGAAGGTTCTCTGAATTTGGGGGACAAGCACTATAGTTTAAAATACCTAATTTTTGAAAGTGAAGGTATTCCAGTTATTTACCAAATAACCCCACCCTGTGTGGAATAACTTGAAGGCTGTCTCATAATCACTATCTGTGTACACTCTCCCCTCCCGAGTCTGAGACTGCAGCCCACCCTTACCTCATCAGCTTTCTCTTTAGCAGCCACCTGCACAACGTGCTATCCTCTTCCTATTCACCAAACACTGCAACAGAAGCGCTCTGCAACCATTACTGTGGTTTCTCAGATCCATTTCCCTGGGCTTTAGGAGGCCGGCATGGTTTAAGCAGCTGATGGTGGAGGGAAAGGCACAGGTCTTACAGGAAAGAGCTAAAGAAAGATCAAAAGTAAGGATGAAGCCATCAGATTCAAGCTTGGGTGTTGCGAGTGTGTCTTACTCTGAAAATGTAAGATATTATATGTCAGGAGGTTAGGAAACTTCACCACATACACATTATTTATATAATAAACACATATAAGGGTATTTTGAAAAGTTGGTGGGAAATGGAATGAAGGAGCAGATATTTGGCCCAGTGGTTAAGGGGCTGCTTGAGGTTGCTCACACCCCATATCCAAGTCCTTGGGTCAAGTCCTGGCTCCAATTCTGATCCAGCTTCCTGCTCATGCACACCCTGGGAGGCAACAGTGATGGCTCAGCTGCTTGGGACCCTGCCACCCAAGTGGAAGACCCAGATTGAGTTCCAGGCTCCTGACGTTGTCCTGGTCCAGCCCAGGCTATTGCAGGCATTTGGGGAGTAAATCAGCAGATAGATCTCTCTCTCTGCCTCTCTCCCTCCATTTCTCTGCCATTCAGATAAGATGATGATAAATTTTAGAAAATAAAAGTACAAGGTAAGTTTATTTTGGTACACAACTTTTTGAAATCCATGCCCATGAGAGATCTTCCAAAAGTTCATGAAAAATGCATAGCATGAACAAAACTATCCACAGATTTTGAAATTTTTGCACCAAAATGAATTTATTTTTTAATTCTATTTTCCATGAACTTTTTGCAGCACTCTTTATAAAGCATCCTGCCTGTTGGGTATTACTCTGAAATATATTTTTGGATGATCTAACCAAAGTCTGAAAGCGGCTCCTACAACTCGGGAGGTGCTCTTTAGAAGCAGTCACTCAAATCACACAGACACAAAGTTAGGAGGACACCAATGTACGAGGTCTGGAAAGTATGTGTCAAGGTGAACTTGCCTTGCTTTCTTTCTTTCTTTCTTTTTTTATTTTTTGACAGGCAGAGTGGACAGTGAGAGAGAGAGAGAGAGAGAGAGAGAGAGAGAAAGGTCTTCCCTTTTGCCGTTGGTTCACCCTCCAATGGCCGCCGTGGTAGGCGCGCTGCGGCCGGCGCACTGCGCTGATCCGATGGCAGGAGCTAGGTGATTATCCTGGTCTCCCATGGGGTGCAGGGCCCAAGTTGCTTTCTAAGCACCGAGAGACTGATGTTAGGAAGTAACCATCAGACAACCTGGGCCCCTACCTCTCTCAAGTATCCCAGACTGCTTCTTGGGCCATGAACTAAACTTCCCCATAGAAAACCAGTTTATCTCAGTTCTATGATCTTGAAAACAAAAGTCACAACTACATCTATCCTTTTTTTGTAAGATGTATTTTATGTATTTGAAAGACAACCACAGAGAGAGGTAGAGACAGAGAGAGAGGTCTTCCATCCACTGGTTTACTCTCCAAATGGCCACAACAGCTGGAGCTTCTTCTGGGTCTCCCACATGGGTGTAGGGGCCCAAGTACTTGGACCATCTTCTACTGCTTTCCCAGGTGCATTAACAGGGAGCTGAATCAAAAGTGGAGCAGCTGGGACTTGAACTGGCACCCATGTGGGATGCCAGAACTGCAGGCCTGGGCTTTAGCCTGCTGTGCCATAGTGCCAGCCCCTACATCTATCCTTCTTAAACAGGATTCTTTCCTATTCTTCCTGCCACACACACTTTTTTTCTTTGTTACTCATTTATTAAGGGGTCTTATTTTTAATTGGAGTGTAACAGTGGTATGCCTGCCATACTATATTTATTTAAGAGGCACAGAGACAGAGAGAGACAAAACAGACAGAAGCCTTCCATCCACTGGTTTACTCCCAGGTGCCAGTACCAGTTAGGGCTGAGCTAGGCTGAAACTGCAAGACAGGAGTTCAGTGTGAGTCTCCCATGTGGGCAGCAAGCACCCAACCATTTGAGCCATCACCTGCTGCCTCCCAGGGTGTGCATTAGCAGGAAGCTGGAATCAAGAGCAGAGCCAGGACTTGAACCCAAACACTCTGACATGGGATGCGGATATCCCAAGTGCCTCTTAACCACTATGCCAAATATATACCCTGCTGTATAATTCTAATTCTGGTGACTGCCTTATTCTATGCAGTTTTGCTTACATTATTTTTCACCTATTAACCACAATCTGAAATCGATGTGTTAATGAAAGATAGAGACAAATAAAGTACCATGTCCTACACGCCCCACCCTTTCCCAGCAACTTCTAAAGATCAGTGGTTACGATGGGTTAGGAAGAGAGAAGGATGACTAGGGAAAGCATAGAAGAGTTTTAAGGCAGTGAAACTTTTTATATGATGCGATATGTGTTGTTATACGTATGTCCAAACTCATGGACTGTCCAACACCAAGAGTGAACCCTGATGCCAACTCTGGACATTTGGTGGCAATGATGCTGTAAATGCAGGTTAATTCATTAAAATATGCCACTCTAGTGGGTGATGATAATGGAGATTCTATTTACGTGGGACGTGGGGGTAGATATAAGGGACATCTTAGTACCTTCTGTTCAGTTTTTCTGAACCTAAGTCTTTCCTAGAAAAACAAAGTCTATTTGAAAAAGGCAATGAGAGGATTACCTGTGCAGATTCCTTCTGGAATGTTATGGTCACAGGGAAAGAGATGGACCACTGGAGATGGAAGTCTGGACAAGAGGCATTTTTGCACGGAGTTGTGTGTCACTTGTATCAGTCAGGGCCCTCCCAGAAGCAGACCCCAAATGGAACTCAACAAGCAAACATGGCATTAGGAGCGATCTCTGTGATAGAAGATGGGAGGGACAGACAGCAGCCAAGGGCATGACGCAGACAAAGGGCAAGTGGATGGAAGTGACTGCTGTCTAGAAGGCAACAAGGACTTCTGAGGAGTCCCCAGGCCAAAGTCACCAGTCAGAGGGACCCCATGTCTTTCCAGGAAGTCTGCCGTAGAGTCTGCCCTGCTCGGTCACCTGCAGGGAGTGCACACGGGAAGTGAGGATTTCAGAGCACATCTGCTAGGCCCTGGGCCAGTTCCTCTCATTCCCAGTTGGAGATCTCTGAGCCGTCATCTCCCAGAAGGCACCGCATGTTAATGGGCAAATGCTCATATTCTCTGTCTTTTACAAGATGCACAAGGGGTTGGTGTTGGGGCTCAGCGGGTTAAGCTGCCGCTGTGACACTGACATGCCAGAACAGAGTGCTGGTTTGAGTCACACGCTTTACTCTGATCCAGCCTTCCTGCTGGGAAAGCAGCAGATGATAGCCCAAGTACCTGGGCCTCTGCCATCATGAGGCCTGAATGCAGTTTCAGGTTCCTAGCTTAGGCCTGGCCCAGCCCTGGTCATTGTAGCCATCTGGGGAGTGAACGTGGCTAGAAAAATCTCTCTCTATTGCTATTGATCTGCCGTTCAAATAAATAAATAAATAAATAAATAAATTACACACACACACACATACATATACCTATATATACGCGAGCACTTCCAAAAGTTCTTGGAAATTAGAATTAAAAGATAAGTTTATTTTGGTGAAAAAAATCCTGAAATTGATGCGTGATTTCTTCCTAACCCCAATTTTCCATGAACTTTTTGAAAATCCTCACACATCAGTTTAAATGAAGCTCCAGTGTTAGAAACTGCTCTTGCCGATGAAGGAGTTCTGATGGACAGGCTGTAGCGTGTTTCTCCTGGCCACTTCTGGATCATCCATAGTCCCTTCCAGATTTCTCTTGAGTTTCTGACACTCATAGCCAAGCTACTAAGAAATTAAAAGATAAACCTATTCATCATGAATTATTCCTGCATTACTTTTTTTTTGTGCCACTTATCTCTGCCCTTTTATTCCTAGACTAAGTCAAATTCCTCTCAGATCCTTTTACATTAGAGCATGATGCTTGATTAGGTAGGTTAGCAGTGCCTGAAGTGTCTGCTTACAGCTATGCTACTTTTATTATGATATTACTACACTCTATGACATCATATTCTATGTTTCTGACCAAGGAAATCAACCCACACAGAATGCTTATGCATTATATATATATATATATATGTGTGTGTGTGTGTATATATAAATAAATAACCTCAAAACCTTTTTTAGAACAAGGCAAATACAAATCAGTGATCCAACAATATATAATTCATACAACTTAATAAGCATTGCAAATGAGAAGGATTACTATTTTCATTTCTTCATCTAATAATTATGTCCTCTCTTGCAAAGACCTCAGTCACCTGGAAGAATTTATATAATGTCCTCAATCTGCTATGGGTAGGCGATGCTTAACCAGTGTGGTATGCAAATGTATCATACGTTAGTTTCATCACAGGAACTCATCCAATCTATGTGACTGTCTTAGGAAATCAGGTATGGGTGTTGTCCTGATTAATTATTTAGGCCAGGCATGGAGGAGAGGAGGAGCTATAGGGACTAAAGTATGGCCAAAAGGTGAGACAAAAATAGCATGTATTATTAGTATTTGTGTACTAGATTTAGTGAATGGTAAATGATAAAAATTCCACATTAAAGCAGAAACTCCTTAATTTTATCCGCTAATCATTTGACATTTATTAGTCATTTGTGCCCAACTCGATCTTAAATTCCTAAAAGATGTTTTCAGTGTCACATTGACCTGAGCAATGCTTATTGATTGACTGAAAGGTGATTTTCTAAAAAATTCCACTGTTAACTCCAATTGCTAGTAAATTCTCTTCATAACTAAAATGGATTCCTTGATTTAACTTTATGATTAACTTTTCATGAAGTTAGGTCACTTTTCTTTTTTTTTTTTTTTTAATTTGACAGGTAGAGTTATAGACAGTGAGAGAAAGAGACAGAGAGAAAGGTCTTCCTTCCACTGGTTCACCTCCCAAACGGCCGGTGCTGCGCAAGTCCAAAGCCAGCAGCCAGGAGCTTCCTCCGGGTCTCCCACGCAGGTGCAGGGGCCCAAGTACTCGGTCCATCCTCCACTGCCTTCCCGGGCCACTGCAGAGAGCTGGACTGGAAGAGGAGCAACCGGGACTAGAACCCGGCACCCATATGGGACGCCAGCGCTGCAGGCAGAAGATTAACCAAGTGAGCCACGGTGCCGGCCAGGTCACTTATTTTTAAGCAAACATAATGCAACATAAAATATATTGTCCTCGGGGTCGGCGCTGTGGTGCAGTTGGTTAATCCTCTGCCTGTGGCACCGGCATCCCATATGGGCAATATGGGCACTGGCTCTAGTCCTGACTGCTTCACTTCTGATCCTGCTCTCTGCTATGGCATGGGAAAGCAGTAGAAGATGGCCAAATCTTGGGCCCCTGTACCCTCATGGGACACCTGGAAGAAGCTTTGGCTGTTGTGGCCATTTGGGGAGTGAACCAGCGGATGGAAGACCTTTCTGTCTCTCCTTCTCACTGTCTGTAACTCTACATCTCAAATATATAATATATGTAAATATATGTATAGTCCTTCTTTAAAGTTAAAACTATAGAAGACCACACACTTGTTAAACAACAATGTAATTACTCAAAACATCAACAGAATTCTTTTGTGATTGTCTTTAGAGTCAGTTAAAGAAATAAATAAGAAATAATTCACATTTGTTTACAAATACAGTTTTTATCCTTACTTGAAAAGTATGTATATGTTGGATCTTTTATTTTATTTGCTATATTCGCATATAGATAACTTTTGGCTATTTTTTTTAAAAAGTCCTTAAAGAACAAATTTTGCAACTCTTAAATATACTAAAATAAACATGATATAGGATTATTCTAATACACTGTTTCCATATTGAGAAATTCTGAACTGCATACACTGGTCTCAATTGTGTAGTAAGGACTATCTACAATTAACTCATGAATCACCATGCACATTTTTAAGTGAGCAAAATATTAATAATAATGATATATTAATAAAGAGGAAAACTTTAGCATGTGGCTTTAAAACTCAAAATTGACTAATAGCAATTATATTTGTAATAATAGCATCATCAGGGGCCCTAGAGGCTTGATGGAACACAGGTAGGAAAACAGCTAAATTATGTGACTATAAGCAAACATTTAGATTTTTTTAAAAGTGTGGAATAGATATTATATGATTAGCTGAAAGCAACATATTTGGCTTTACATTATGCAATGGAAGCAGTTTTCCACTCTTTGTATTAGAAACTTCTTTGCTAGAACAGTGTTGCTAGAAAGTATATATTTCTAAACCAGAATAGGTTCTAGGTATTCAGTAGAATAATTGGTTGCTTCCTACAGCTTGAAGCAGCAGAGATGCTGACTTCACAAAAGGGTGTGATGAAGTCAGCTCTGCAAGGCTGACCTTCTTTCTGCCTTCTGCTGCTTTTTTTTTGTTCGGCAACAATCATAAGATGGATTTTTGGAACTGGATCAGACCAGAGCCAGTGTCAGCTAAGGCTACCATTATATCAAAACTGTCGATATAGATGCTGATCATCGTTTCACCTGCAAAATTTAAAGGCGAGCTGCTGGAGGATGGAGCTCACCCAGGTCTGACGCATCAGGTAGCCATCAACTCCCAGATTTTATCTGGGGAGATTTCTAGATGCAAGTGACTGATGGGTTTCTTGGTTGTTTGCTTTTAATGTTATATAATGCAGAGTGTACACCTTTTTAAAAAAATATTTATTTATTTCAAATTCAGAGCCAAGGAAAGAAGGAGAGGCAGAGAGAGAGAGAGAGAGAGAGAGAGAGAGAGAGAGATCTTCCATCTGCTGGTTCACTCCCTAAGTGGCAGCAAAGGCCAGGACTGGGCCAGGGCTGGGCCAGGCCAATGCCAAGAACCAGGAGCTTCCTCTGAGTTTCTCATGTGGGTGCAGAGACCCAAGCACTTGGGCCATCCTCTGCTGATTTCCTAGGCATATTATCAGGGAGCTGGATCAGAAGTGGAGCAGCGAGAACACAAACCAGTGCCCATATGGGATGCCGGCATCATATTACCTGCTACACCAACAACGCCGGGTACCCAGAGTGTGTACCTTTAAGTCAACATACAATCCTCTAGCTCATAATAAATTATTTACTAGAGGCCAGCGCTGTGGTGCAGCGGGTTTAACACACTGGCCTGAAGCGCTGGCATCCCATATGGGTGCTGGTTCTAGTCTTGGCTACTCCTCTTCCAATCCAGCTCTCTGCTATGGCCTGGGAGAGCAGTGGAAGATGGCCCAAGTCCTTGGGCCCCTGCACCTGCGTGGGAGACCCGGAGGAAGCTCCTGGCTGCTGGCTTTGGATTGGCGCAGCTCTGGCAGTTGTGGCCATCTGGGGAGTGAACCATTGGATGGAAGACCTCTCTCTCTCTCTCTACCTCTCTTTGTAACACTGCCTGTCAAATAACTAAATAAATCTTAAAAATATTTATTTATTTATTTATTATCTTTTTTTAAGATTTATTTAGTTATTTGACAGGCAGAGTTACAGAGAGGCAGAGGCAGAGACAAAGTCTTCCATCCTCTGGTTCACTCCTCAGATGACCGCAATGGCTAGAGCTGGGACAATCTGAAGCTGGGAGCTAGAAGCTTTTTCCAGATCTCCCATGTGGGTTCAGGGGTCCAAGCACTTGGGCCATTTTCTACTGCTTTCCCAGGCCATAGCAGACAGTGGGATTGGAAGTGGAGCAGCCAGGACTTGAACCGGCGCCCATATGGGATGCTGGCACTGCAGGTGGCAGCTTTACCCACTACGCCACAGCACTGTCCCCATGATAATGTTCTATATCATGATTGTAATGGTAGCTACATGACTACAGGCATTTGTCAAAATGACAAATTACTTCTACAAATGAAATTTAAATATTGAGCACAGGTTTGACACTGAGTACATAAGTAAAGGTAGTTTTATAAGGCTATTTCAAAACACGCAAAATTAATTTTTCTATTGCGACAGTAAAAACTCTCCCTTAGTTAATAAGTTCCTACATTATGGTGCAGCAAATTGAAGATCAAATTTATTATTCTCTGTATTCCTCTTCTACCCTTTTAATGTCCAAGGAACAGTCAAAACATACTGGGGCCGGCGCTGTAGAGCAGCAGGTTAATGCCCTGGCCTGAAGTGCCAGCATCCCATATGGACGCCAGTTCTAGTCCCGGCTGCTCCTCTTCGGATCCAGCTTTGTTATGGTCTGGGAAAGCAGTAGAAGATGGCCCAAGTTCTTGGGCCCCTGCACCTGTGTGGGAGACCCGGAGTAAGCTCCTGGCTCCTGGCTTTGGATTGGCGCAGCATCGGCCGTTGCGGCCATCTGGGGAGTGAACCATCGGATGGAAGACCTCTCTCTCTGCCTCTCCTCTCTCTGTGTAACTCTGACTTTCAAATAAATAAATAAATATTTTTTTTAAAAAAAAACATACTTCCAGCTAATATATGAATATTCCTCTACTTAAAAGGGACACAACGGGGCCGGCATTGTGGCATAGCAGGCACCCATTTTTTTTAAGGGACCAATTAAACTCCCACTGAGGGTCCACATTTAGGGCACAAGAAAAACATTCCCTGTCCTTGTAATACAGTCTTGTTTTAGAGGTAGATTTTAATAAAGAATTACATATATACATATTACAAGTAACAAAATAAACACAGATGCACATGTAACTTGGAAACATTCACATGAAGGAATGGATGGCCTTAAAATTCTTCAGAGATAATAACAAGCTACAAGTTTGCTTTTTTGGTACTGATAAGAAGGTGATGCAGCTGGCATTGTGGTGTAGCAGGTTAAGCCTCTGCCCATGATGCCAGCATCCCACATGGGTGCTGGTTCAAGTCTCAGCTGCTCTACTTCTGATCCAGCTCTCTGCTAATGGCCTAGGAAAACAGTAGAAGATGACCCAAGTGCTTGGGCCCCTGCCACCCATGTGGAAGACCCAGAAGAAGCTCCTGGCTCCCGGCTTTGGATTGGCCTAGCTTCAACTGGCCGTTGTGCCCATTTGGGGAGTGAACCAGCGATGGAAGATGGATCTCTCTCTCTCTTTCTGCCTCTGCCTCTCTGTAATTTGGTCTTTCAAATAAATAAATAAATCTTAAAAAAAAAAAAAAAAAAGAGCTCCCATTAGAGGTCAGCTGAAACTGTCCCAGACCAGAAGTGCCCAGCAGAATCATGAGCTAAGTAAATGATGCTGTTTCAAGGCACTGTGTTTTTTTTTGTTTTTGTTTTTGTTTTTTGGTGTAAAAATATTTGTTTTTAAAAAAGCAATGACTAGCATAAAGTCCATAAACAACCTACTCAATTTTTTTTCCGTAAGTTCCCCATCATCTTCTATATATGAGTATACATGAGTGCTTCTCTTTTTTTTTTTTTTTTTAAGATTTATTTATTTATTTGAGGGGCAGAGTTATAAACAAAGAGAGGGAGAGACAGAGAGAGAGGACTTTCATCTGGTAGTTCATTCCCCCAAATGGCCACAATGGCCGGAGCTTGGGCCATCTTCTACCGCTTTTCCATGCCATAGCAGAGAGCCAGATTGAAAGTGGAGCAGGCAGGTCTCGAACTGGCGCCCATAAGGGATGCCGGCACTGCAGGCGGCAGCTTTACCTGCTACGCCACAGCGCCGGCCTTGCTCTCTCTCTCTCTCTCTCTTTTTTTTTTAAAGATGTTTTTCTTATTTATTTATTTGAGAGGAAGAGTTACAGAGAGAGGGAGAGACAGAGAGAAAGGTCTTCCATCTGCTGGTTCACTCTCCACTTTCAATGGCCACAAAACTGCTGGAGCTGCACCAGTCTGAAGCCAGGAGCCAGGAGCTTCTTCTGGGTCTCCCATGTGGGTGCAGGAGCCTAAGCCCTTGGTCCATCTTCTACTGCTTTCCCAGGCCATTAGTAGAGAGCTGGATTGGAAATGGAGCAGCTGAGTCTGGGCCAGGTGCCCATATGGGATGCTGGCACAGCAGTGGAGGCTTAACCTACTACACCACAGTCCTGGCCCCATAATGGGCTCTTTCAGTATGTCTGAGCCCAGTCTGTGGGCTGGACTGGTTCCACATGGCCCCATTCTCATTTCTGATGGTTGGCTATCTGTTGGCTGGGTTGGTGCGGGTGACTTGGCCACTTATCTCATCATCCAGGAGGCTACTCTAGGTATGTTCAAATGGCAGCAAGATCCCAAGAGCATCAAAAACATAGGCTTCAATGTGAAACACTTTTCAAGTTCTGTTTGGATTATATCTGCTGATGTTTCATTTGCCAAAGTAGGTCTCATAGCCAACTCAGATATAAGAAGTGTGAAGGGGCCGGCACTGTGGTATAGGGCGTAAAGCTGCTCGCTGCCTTGATTCTGGCATTCCATATGGACGGTGGTGAGAGTCCTGGCTGCTCCACTTCCAACCCCACTCCCTGTTAATGGCCTGGGAAAGCAATGGAAGATGGCCCACATGCTTAGGCCCCTGAACCCAGTGTGTGACCTGGAAAAAGTTCCTGGCTCCTGGCTTCAGATTGGCCCAGCTCCGGCTATTTTGTATCCATTTGGGGAGTGAACCAGCAGATGGAAGATTCTCTCTCTCTCTCTCTCTCTCTCTCACTCTCCCTCTTTCTCTCTTTGTAACTCCGCCTTTCAAATAAACAAATAAATTTTAAAAAATAAGTGCAAAAATAGACTGTTTCATTATAGGGAGAATTGTGGGCATTTGTGCAACTTACTGTGACATCAGTTCAAATCCAAAGGCAGAATAATAGAAATAGGCAGAAGGGAGAGGAGGGGATGGATACAAAAGACATGTAAGTGTTGGACCCACCAAGACTTTTAGTGAGTGAAGGAGAAGCAATCAAAGACGACTATGGGGTTAGAGTTCCAGCTTAGGTAAATGAATAGAAGTGAAGCCACGAACTAAACACTGGAATACAGGGTGGGATGTAGGGGGTTGGTCTCTTGGAGGACAGAGGTAGATCTGAAATGGACTTCAGATTACTGAACAGAGAGGAGGCATTATAAGACAGAAGACCCAGCAAAAGCAAGATCTTGAAGATAGAAATCACATGACCTTGGTCAACCTCAACCCTCTGCCCTGGACAGCTGGCCTCCTCTTCAGCTGCTCTGTCTGGCTTCTGCTGTCTATGGGCGTTCCCTTACCCCTGAGACGTTACCTATGGGTTTATCTTTGCTTCTCTTTTTTCTGCACATTTGCCCTGGGAATCTCATCTAATTTTGCAACATCAACTCCCTCCTAGTCCGTGATGACATCCCGATCTGCAATTGTAGCTCTGACCTGTGACCTCTGGACCACAGTTCCCCATGAACTCTTAGACATTTCTGGCTATATAGCCTCTAAGTCTCAATACATTCAAAACTGAACCTATTTTCATGCCCAGAGGTCCTGATCTTTCTCCTGTATTCCTGGTTTTAGCTCATGGCTTCATTTCTACTCAGTGAACTAATTGGAAATCTAAGCTCGTGGTCACCATGGATTGCTTCTCCTTCACTCACTTCAAGTCCTGGAGCATCCATCTCCTACCTTCATATCCATCCCCTGCTCTCCATTATCACAGCATTGCCGGTCTTCCTGCCAAATCCACTGAACTAGTCCCCCTCAAACATGCACAGTTCCACCTTACTCCACCCCATCCCCAAGCTTTATAAAAACCCAAGTTTATGCAGGTGACTCCTCTTCTTAAAAATGTACGCCAACCCTGCAGTGCCTCTAAAGCTAGATTTAAGCCCCAAAGCCTGATTTACCAAGTGCTCAGCAATTCGACCCCACCTGATGTGACCAGTGTTGTTTCCTGTCACTCTGCCTCACTCTACCTCCCTTTTCTCCAGCATCACTGAGCTCTGATTATTCCCCTGCCCTTGTGCAACCCAGGGCCTTACCCCACGTTGTTTACTCTTCCTGGAGTGCCCACCCCCACTCCTCCATCTGCTAAATTCGTATTCATCACCTGTAGCTCATACATCTGTCATCTCCCTTCTGATGACTTCCCTGGCCATGCAAACTTAGTCACTTCTTTTGTGTTCCTGTAACCCTTTGCCCCTTCCTTAGGCAGTAGCCAGCATTTCCACTTTCATGTGCTTAACCTCTTCTGAAAAACCTACACTACGCTGGCAAATCTGTAGCTCCGTGAAGTCCACCTTTTGGAGAAGAATCCAGAGAACACAAGTTTTCCTTGCTGCTAGGGGGCAGATAAATGGCCCTGGATCTTCCAGCCTGATGTATCTGCTAGAGTTTTTTTTTTTTTGTTTTTTTTTTTTTTTTTTGTTTGTTTTTTTCCAGAAGTGAGCAATCTGTGTGCCAGGGAGGTGAGACATGGGGCTGTTCTCTCAGCAAGACGGATCTGGAGCAGTAGAGCTGCTGGTATGGTGTCCCTGGTGCTGAGGGATCCTGAGAGCGAGGTTTGCCTGACCAGCTTTCCACGGCTGGGAATGTTTGCATTTCAGTCTGGTTCTTCAGCTGTCTTAGATAGTCTGTAACCCACCTAATATCCCTTGACAAATTCACTTACTGCTTAGATAAGTCTGAGTGGATCTGTTTTTGCAATGAATGAAAATAACATGCCTGAAATACCCTGGTTAGGACACTTATCAAATATTATTATATGCATTTGCTTAGGTGTCTGACTGCCATAGCAGATAAATCTCAGTAGTTATGTCTTACCCTCCCATGCATCGTTCTAATTTCTTGAATAATTCAAGGCATAGTTGTTGTACCATCCACTACGCTTATCTTTAGGGATATAATAGTGAAAAAGGAGACACGTGATCTTGGCTCTGATGAAGTGTGCTGTCCAAAAGATCTGTGCCTGCTGCATGCTGCATGTCCAAGGGAGTGATTCCCCAATTCATTGCATTAATTGTTTCAACTAATGAGTCTTGTGTCTTGAAGATATAAACAAGAAATGTCCTTACATTTCTTTCTGGTTAAAAGGAGACACGGATACGTAAGTTTCATGCAATGTGAAAAGTGTGATTGAGGAGCTCACATTCCTGATTCCCTGGTGGCACAAAGAAAGGGAGGAGTGAGGGAGGATCCTGCCAGGACACAGCAGGAAGGAAGACTTCCTGAGTGTGCAACTGTGGGAGCCAGTGTGCACAAGACTTCCCCTCCATTTCCCCTTTCTTCTCTTTCCCCTTTCTTGTTATTTCCTTTGCCTTTTAGGCTTCCACTAAAAGGCAGCTTTATAATGAATTTTTAATGACCACTCCCCTTCCTCCCTCTCCAATTACCAGCCAGGGTTAGTAACATCTCCAGTCTCCTCCAGTGCCCTGGGCAATACCCCTGCTGATTCTTCTAGCCTTCATTGTATTCACCTCTGTGCCTGCCAGGGATGCCCATCAAGTCAGATCCCTGCGTGATGGTGCTCAGGACGTTGAATAAATGTTTCTGGAGGGAACAGGAATGCAAACTGTGCTAAGAGACTACCACCTTCACACCCGAGTGGTCACAATGATAAGGACCGATAATTTCAAGTGTTGATGAAGATGTTAACAAATGGGGGGATTTCAAATATTGCTGGAAAGATTAGAACATGGGACAACCCTTTGGGGAAACTGTTGGCACAATTCAATAAAGCAGACATATGTGTACCTTGTTACCCAGAGCCTGAACTCCTGGGTATGTATATATGTGTGTGTGTGTGTGTCTCCAACTGATATGAATGTTCATATTTGTAATTACAACAGTTTTATCCATAATATTCCCAGAGGGGAAACAACTTAAATGTCTACCCACAATAGAGTGTTAAGTAGGGGCCAGTGCCATGGCATAGCAGGTAAAGCTGCTGTCTGCGACACTGGCATCCCCTATGGGTGCCAGTTTCAGTCCCGCCTGCTCCACTTCCTATTCAGCTCCTTGCTAATGGCTTGGGAAAGCAGTGGATGATGACCCAAGTTCTTGGGCCCCTGCACTCACAAGGGAGACTTAGATGACACTCCTGGCTTTGGCCTAGCTTGGCTGTTGTGGCCATTTGAAGAGTGAACCAGTAGATGAAAGATTCTCTCTCCCTCTCTCACTCTGTAACTCTGCCTGCAAATGAATAAATAAATAAATCTTAAAAAAGAATGGATAAGTGAATTTTGTTATGTTCATATCACAGAATAGTATCTAGCCTTTTTTTTAAAAAAAAAAAGTAGAACGCTAAGCTATAATAGGTATTATTTTATAGACTATATTAAATCATACACAAAAGAATACTTATTGTCATTGTACTCCAGTGGAGTTCCAGGAGAGGTAAAGTCGTCGCTGGTGAGAGCTGTTGAGATGATGGCCAACTTTCACAGGAGGAAGGGATAATGCCAGGAAAGGGAACAGATATTCCCGCAATCCTGGAAAAGCTTTGTATTTTTACAATGGTATGTTCACAAGCCACATACAGTAGGATTTTCTAGGACAATGTCAATGTCCTTCATTAAAAAACACTGTACTCCCCAGCCACATAAATGTTGGTGCATTCTTAAGGGTGCATAGGTTCTATACCTCTGCAAAAGTGTAAATTAATTAATAAAAAGGAATGCATATTGAATGAGTGAGTGAATGAATGAATGAGATGGATCATCAAAGAGAGAAAGAAAAGAGGAAAGTCACAAAGGAAGAAAGACTTGCACTGCACTGAATTTTTAAGCAGTGCTTGGTTCTCGAGCTCTTTACACTATGATCATGCCTGAAATAACCATCCACGTCCTTTCTTTGCTGACATCGGTTGCCTCTGCTGTTTGATGGTGAGGTTTAGGAATGACAGTCATTACCAGCAAAGCAGAATGTGAGCACCTCCTGGCACGCTGAGTGATCTAAGAAGTCCTTTTGGAACTGGGGACTATGGCTAGTATGGCTAGTGCTGTTTTTTTTTTATATATCTTTTTGTGCTGCATGAGATGCAAGAATTAATTATTCAGATTCTCGAGGGGGGGGGAGCTGGCCATTGCCCCCCGCCCCCCCCCCCCCCGTGTTGACTAATGGGGACAGAAGCCACCCAACACATGACATTGCTCAAATCAACCTAGGAGCAGAGAAGAGTCCTTATTGCCGGGCGGCCCGGCCATGGATGTACCACTCCCTTCCTTCTCCAGTCCGGGCTCATGGCTAAACGGCCACTCACCCGCCAGCCTGGGAGAGGCCGAGGGCGGTCAACAAGCCCCGGGGCTACCAATGCCCAGTGCACGCCAGGCTGCTAACGTAACCCAGAGCGGGGTCCGAAGGCGCGTTTCCCAGCGCGGCCAGTAGGTGTCGCTGCCCGAGGTGCGGTCCTATCTGGGCGCATCCGCCCCCACCTGGGGCTGCCGGCGCGCGCCCTCACCTGGACTCGCGCCCCTGGCTGCCCGCGCGGCGTGGGCGCGCTGTGTGGTGACCGGGCCTCGGCCTCCGTCCCGGGAGCTCGGGCTGCGCTCGGCCCTGGCCCTCCAACCCTCTGCCGTCCCCGGCAGCGGCGACGAGGGGGCGGGGTCCGGGGGAGGCGGGCGAGGTGGCGCCCAGGTGTGACTGACTAGACAGCGTCCGAGCCGCGGGAGAAGGAGGCGGACGGGAAGATGCCGCTGTCGTCGCCCCCGCCAGGCGACCCCAGGGAGTCCAGCCCGTCCAAGGCCCCCAAAAAGCACGCCACCTTCCACATCTGGCGCTCTAGGAAGAAGCAGCAGCCTCCGCCGTCCGACTGCGGGGTGTTCGTCCCGCACCCGGCGCCCGCGCCCGTCGGCGGGGACAGGTAAGCTCCGTGCCCGGCGCGCTGCCCTCTGGCACCCCTCCTGCCGCTGTCTTGGGCCGCGCCGACCCGGGGGTCTTCGCCGCCGACGTCACCCGGGGTGCGTTTCACCGTGCAGCAGGGTCCCGGGGTCCCCAGGGGCGCAGTCGGGGCCGCTGCAGCTCGAAGCCCCAGCGAGAGGGCGTGCGCCCACCCAGGTGGCCTGCGTTTTGACCTGCGAGGGTCTCCACCAGGGTGGTGAAGGGTGATGACCGTAAGGAACGCTGTGACGATAGTACCTGGTCGGGAAGACCCCCCACTCAGAGGCAGCGCGCCTCCGCCAGCGCCCCAGACCACGAGTGGGGCAGCAGGAGCAAGTGGCGCGGGTGGTTAGCTCTGTGTTCTGAGTGAGTGGAGACACCGAGACCCAAGGGTAAATGGCTTGTCCCCGCGGGAGTCAATGACAGAACCAGCCAACAACAGTGCGTTCAACCTGTAATCGCCATTGTGCCCTTCTGTTGTTTCATGATTTTTGTTTTGGTGTTATTCTGTTTGTATAATTACTCAGTTCTACTATCAGAATTGCTTCATCAAGCGGACAGTAATTGATTTTGTGGTTTGGAGGTGTAGACTATTTTTTTGTGATGGACAATTGACAATGCGTAGTATCTTTCTGAATCTGTTTTTAACATACGATGTACAGTCAGGGCTAGAATAATACTTTTGTTCAAAATTTACATTTTACTTTTATTTCTAAAAAATTTTAATGTTTCAATCTGTTTAGATTTTTAATTAATTTTTATTTGAGACCCAGAGAACACAGAATCTTCCATCCACTGTTTCACTCCCCAAATGCCCAGGACAGCTGGGACTGGGCCAGGCCGAAGCCAGGAACCTGGAATTCAACCTAAGTCTCCCGTGTGAGTTGCAGGATCCAAGTACTTGAGACAGCACGGCTGCCTCACAAGGTGCACATTAACACCAAGCTGGAATCAGGAAAGGAGCCAGGACGGGACAGGTGTAGTAACTGCTAGGCCAAACACCTGTTCCTGCAATCTATTTTCATTGATTTAATACAAATTCTGGGGCTGGCTCTTTGGCTTTTTAGGTTAAGCCTCCACCTGTGGCACCAGCATCCAATATGGGCACCAATCAGAGACCTGGCTGCTCCACTTTTGATCCAGCTCCCTGCTAATGGCCTGGCAAAGCAGTGGAGGATGGCCCAAGTGCTTGAGCCCCTGCACCTGCATGGGAGACCCACAAGAAGCTCCTGGCTCCTGGTTTGGGATTGGCCCAGCTCTGGCCATTTTGTGGCCACTTGGAGAGTGAACCAGTGGATAGAAGATCTCTCACTGTTAACTCTGCCTCTCAAATAAATACATAAGTTTTTGAAAGATTTTATTTATCTGAGAGGCAGAGTTACAGAGAGACAGAGGCAGAGAGGGGGATCTTCTATCTGATGGTTCAGTCCTGAAATGGCTGCAATGGTCGAAGCTGATCTGAAGAGGAGCAGCCAGGTCTTGAACCGTCAGCTATATGGGATGCCGGCACTGCAGGCGTCGGCCCTATAAATAAGTCTTTAAAAAAGTATTCTATCGAGAGGTGGGTATTGTGGCATAGCAGGTTAAGCTATGCTATCCAGCATCCCACATGGACAGTGGTTGGAGTCCCTGCTATTCCACCTCCAATCCAGCTCCCTGCTGAGGTACCTGGGAAAGCAGCAGAAGATGACTCAAATACTTGGACCCCTGCACCCACACGGGAGACTTGGGTGAAGCTCCTAGCTCCTGACTTCTGCCTGCCCAGCCCCAGTCATTTCAGCCATTTGGGGAGTAAACCAGTGGATGGAAGGTCTCCCTTCTCTGTAACTCTGCCTTTCCAGTAAATAAATAAATATTTAAAAAATTCTGTTGAGCACCTTAGCTAAATGCCGGATATTAAAACACACACACCTACAAAACAGCAAGAGACAATAACAACTCCCAGTCATCAAGGAATCCCTAGTCTCTGGTGGGGACCAAAATGTAAATGGTGGGCAGAGAAGTGCATCTGGGGAGGCTTCTTGGAGGAGGTTCACTAAGAGGCTTAGTTTCCCCCACAAAAGGGCAGGAGCAGCAAGTTCCAGGCAGGGTGTGCTCCCTTGAGCATCACAGCCACTCAAGAGCGAGACACCTCCGGAGGAGCACTGGTTCTGAGTTTTTGTGAGGAGGTAGAGGACGGAGTGCTGAGAGGGACAGCATTGTATTTTTTCCCCATGTTTTATCATCCAATCCACAGTGGTAATCAGTTGCAGTACAACATATTCTTAATTGATGCAGACACTTAATGTGCTTCATTGTGGATTGGACTTTGGAACAAAATAGGTTAATCAGGAATGATGTGCCCAATATCGAAGTACCTTTCCTATTACCTCTACAGGTATTTTTAATGTCGCCATTGTGGTTTTTCCTATCTGACCTTGTTCCACTCTTTTCTTTCTACCCAGTTGTTGTGTGTGATGCACAGCTGTGGAGAATTTACTCAAATGCAAATACATTTTCATCTGAAACTTACAATAGGAGCCTTTGCTCCTCTCCTTGAGCTCCCATATCTTAGCTGAGTCTTTTATTTATTTTTTTAAGATTTATTTACTTATTTGAACGGCAGAGACACAGAGAGAGGAGAGAGAGGATGAGAGCTTCCATCCTATAGTTCACTCCCCAAATGGCCACAATAACCAGGGCTGGACCAGGCTGAAGCCAGGAGCCAGGAGCTTCTTCCAGGTCTCCCACATGGGTGCAGGGGTCCAGAAACCTGGGCCATCTTCTACTGCTTTCCCAGGACATAGCAGAGAGCTGGGTCAGAACTGGAGCAGCCAGGACTCGAACAGGAGCCTACATGGGATGTTGGCGTTGCAGGTGGAGGCTTAGCCTACTACACCACAGCGCCTGCCCCCTCAGTCTTGAAGCCCTTCATTCTTTTCCTTCAGAACTACAATGAACTTTGTCCTAACAAATACTCCGACAACTAAACCTACTGGTCTGCCTTTGGGATGTTTTTCTGGTTAGATCATCTTCATAAATATTTCACTTACTTCTGAGAGAGTGTGTGCTGGTAAAAGCGGCACAAGCACACTTTGGGCTTTGATAAGCTTTTGGCTACTGTACATGTCTTAAGCCACCTGACTGTACCCTTCAGTTCTGTCCAGGTCTTGGTGGTGATGGAACTTGGCTGGAGTGTGCAGCACTCACTGTGGCCTTTGTATTTAAGGAAGGGACAGTTGGGTAAGCACACTGATTTGCTGGATATATATAATTTGTATTGTGCTTTTAGATCAGACAAAAATGAATTTATGTCCTAGCTCTGTGACCTTGGGAAAGTTACTTCACCTCCCTGGGTCTGTCTCCTCATTTGTAAAGTGGTGCCAACAGTTAACGGTGACACTAACGTTTATGTTATTCAGTATAAAACCCTTATCACACTTCTGGGCAGAAAGCAAAAAATCAGTAAATGTAAAAGCATCCTGCTCCTCACCATCATGATTATCATCTTCATCATCATTATCATAAAAGGACAAATCTAATGGAAGGAATGGAAAAAGAATAAAATTGAATGGGGGAAAATGCTTTTACTCCTAAGAACGCTTACCATTCCAAAGGTGAAGTTTATAAGTACCAAATTCTGTGTTTTGTAAATATTTGAGGGTTTGAATGTGGGTGTTCTAAACACCAATCATTCTTTACATAAAATATTTCAGACATGGCCGTCTGTCTTCCTAGTGTTCACTCTTACAGTTTTTTTGCAGCTTGGTTTTGGTAAACTTGTTACTGCAGTGCCATTCTTTGTAGAAACGAAGTCGTGCCTCCTGGGTCAGTGCACGGCTCTCTTGCCATCACGGGGCCCAGTGGTGTGCATGGGGAGGGCCCAGAGAGCTGTGACAAGCCCTCCCCCCCCCCCCGCCCCCAAGCAGCCAAACACCATTGCTTTTCGCATTTTGAATTCTATTCCATTTTGCAAACTGTTCATTGGGTGGGTGGATTCCTTGCTTGGGTTTAAATCCCCGTTCTCCTGCTCACTCTGACACCTGGTTCTGTCATCCTGGGCAAGGTATTAACCTGTTTGTGCCTCAATTGCCTCAACCACAAAATGGGAGTAATGAGTAATGAAAACAAGTTCATACACCCAGAACAGTGACTCGACGAGAGGTGGGAGCCGTTTCCCTTCTGCTCACTGACAGCTTGCCTGTGCCTCCTTTGGGGGGAGTCACGTGTTTTTCTGCCAGATGATGGAAATGGTACTCGCTGTTTATTTCCTCTCTTCCCACCACCCAGTGTTTTGATTTGAAAGGGGCTCTTAGCTAAAGGTCAAATGCCACTGAGCTCAGCGTGGTCACCTTGGGTGGACTCGAACCCCAACCTGGACGCAAGCACTAATGTTCTGTGCAAGAGCCGAACGCCAGTGGAGCGTGGGCCTCGTAATCCTCTGAAGTCAACCTGACCGTGTTTGAGTGGTAAAGAGAGTGCGGCCAGGGCCTGAGGGCAGAGCATCCTGGCTGGGCAGGGGACCCCACCTGGGAGTCAGCAGGAGCAGGCTCAGGTTTCCAGGCTGTACACAGTCCCTTGGTTTTTCTGAACTTGAATGGACTTTTCCCTTCTGTTAAGGGAAAACAACTTGCTCTCTGTTTCTACCATCAGAACACTGTGAGGATTGTTATTTGGAAGGCTTGTTTCTCCTTCAGGAAAAGAACATGCATTTAAGCATGTTACCTGAAAGTATTTTGGAATGCAGGGGGCTAGACTTCTTAACATGAAATTTATTGTAGTTTTTAGTCTTTTGTGGCTTAGTGTTCAGAACTCTAAACAGGTTTGATTATTCTCCAACACAAAGGGATTTAGCCAGGTAAGTCTATTTTTGTTTTGTCCAATGTTAGATTTCAGTGGGTTAATTCTGGGTTAATTTCCTTATTTTCCTATGCTGAAGGCAAGAGTTTACACTTGTTTTATTTCATTACTGATAAACTTGGATTTTTTAAAAAAAGATTATTTATTTGTTTGAAAAAGAGAGTTACAGAAATGGAGAGACAGTGAGAAAGATCTTTTTATTTATTTATTTTAAGATTTATTTTTATTTATTTGAAAGAGTTACAGAGAGAGGTAGAGCTAGAAAAAGATCTTCCATCTGCTGGTTCACTCCCTAAATGATCACAACTGCCAGAGCTGAGCCAATCTGAAGCCAGGAGGCACGAGTTTCTTCTGAGTCTCTCATGTGGGTGCAGGGGCCCAAGCACTTGGGCCATCTTTTGCTGCTTTCCTAGGCCATAGCAGAGAGCTGGATTGGAAAAGTAGTAGCTGGGACTTGAACCGGCACTCATATGGGATGCTGGCACTGCACACTGGGGCTTTAACCCACTGACTGCGCCACTGCACTAGCATCAAGGGTGGCTACTTCCACCACTCTTATTCAACATAGCACTGGAAGTTTTAGGGTAATTGAGGAGAAGGAAATAAAGGGCATTATTGAAAAAGAGGAAATCAAGCTATTCATGTTTACAAGATGACATGAGGCCAGCGCCACAGCTCAATAGGCTAATCCTCCACCTGCGGCGCTGGCACACCGGGTTCTAGTCCCGGTCGGGACGCCGGATTCTGTCCCAGTTGCCCCTCTTCCAGGCCAGCTCTCTGCTGTGGCCCGGGAAGGCAGTGGAGGGTGGCCCAAGTGCTTGTGCCCTGCATCCTCTTGGGAGACCAGGCAAAGCACCTGGCTCCTGGCTTTGGATCAGCGCAGTGTGCCGGCTGCAGCGGCCATTGGAGGGTGAACCAACGGTAAAGAAAGGCCTTTCTCTCTCTCTCTCTCTCTCTCTCTCTCACTGTCCACTCTGCCTGTCAAAAAAATTAAAAAATAAATTAAAAAAATGACATGATGTTGTACATGTAAACACCTAAACACTCCACCAAAAAGCTGTTAGAGTTGATAAACAAATTCAGTAAAGTTGCAGGTTACAAACAGTAGCTTTTTTGTATGTTAATGATGAACTCACAGAAAGAGAAATCAAGAAAGAAATCTCATTCAAAATAGCCACAAAAAAACCACAAATATTTAGGGATAAATTTAACCAAAGAGGTGAAAGATCTCTATAGTGCAAATTGTCAAACAGTAATGAAAGAAATCATCAAGGATAAAAAGAAATGGAAAGATATTCCTTGCTCATGCATTGGAAGAATAAATATCATTAAAATGTCTATACTGCCTAAAGCAATCTATAGCTTCAATGCAGTCCCTATCAAAATACCAATGACATTCTTTACAGAACTAGTAAAAGCAATCCTAAAATTTGTATGGAATCACAAAAGATCCAGAATAGCCAGTGATCCTGAACAAGAAAAACCAAGCTGGAAGCATCACAGTACCTGACTTGAAAGCATACTATATAGAACTATAGTAATTAAAAAAGCATGGTACTGAGAGAGAGAGAGAGAGAGAGAGAGAGAGAGAGAGAGAGAGAGAGAGAGAATCTGTCCACAGATTCACTCCTCATACAACCACAGGAACCAGGAAGCCAGGAACTCCATCCAGGTCTCCCACATGGGTGGCAGGGACCCAAGCACTTAGACAATCTTCCACTTTCCTAGGTACAGTAGCAGGGACTTGGATTGGAAGTGGAACAGCAGGAAGTTGAACTGCTGCTCGTATGGGATGCTGGCTTTGCAAGCTACAGCTTAACCTGCTGTGCCACAGGTTGGCTCTGAAACTCGGAATTTAAATTTAGCTCCATCACTTACTAGCTGTGAGCTCTGTGGGAAGTTACTGCTCAAGCTTCAGCTACATGATAGGAGACTGGTCTCTCAGCCTTGTTTTGAGAGCTGTAAATACATATAATGTACATATATACATATATATGTGTGTGTATATATACATATACATATATATATATATTTTTTTTTTTTAATGGCTACCTCAGGGCTTGGTAGTGGACTCTAAGAGGATATCACAGTGAAAAGAACACAGGCTTTGGTCTTGGGCAGACCCTGTTTCAAATTCACCTCAGACATTTGGATACATTTTTTACCTCTTTCAGCCTCAGTTTCTTCCTCTGAAAAATGGGAGTATTGTACTTTCCTTACAGGGCTCTATGAGGATGGGCTATTTTACAAGCATCCACCCCAGAGCCTGGCCCAAGGCAGGTGCTTGGTGGAAGAAAGGTGGTGGTGGTAGCAGGAATGATAGTGGCAGTGACAGATGTGATAGTTGCGGCCTTTGGGGTAGTAATATATACACTGCTACTTTGTAAGTGGAGTCAAACAACTTCAGAAGTCTGGAAGAAGTAGCCAGGTCTGCCAAGCTTTGAAGAACCTTTGAGTATGTGGATGAACATGTTCCTCCATAAACGGGATGCCCTTCCTGCCTTCAGTGACTCCCAAGTCTTAGTACATCTACCGAAGAAGCCAAGGTCACTCATGAGCTTCAAACTTGAACTTGTAGGAGTTTCTCTTGAAATGGGTTTGAGCCTTAGTGTTGGATGCTTCTTTCCCATTTATCACTGTGTGTACTCTCTGCCCCTACACTTGCAGTCAGAATCCACCACGTACAAGTGGTGATGAGCACAGGAGCCCTTTTGGAGGGCTGTAGAGACCTTTGGGACCTGGGCTCACTTCCTTCTTCAGCTTTTGATTATAAACCTTGTTTGTGAGATGAGACAACTAATTGCTGCTTTATTGTTTGCCCTTGAATAAATCAATGTAGTGAACATATTAGATGTTTAAAAAGGCTTTTTTTAAGATTTATTTTATTGGTGCCAGCACTGTGGTGAAGTGGGTTAACGCCCTGGCTTGAAGTGCCAGCATCCCATATGGGTGCCGGTTTGAGACCCGGCTGCTCCACTTCTGATCCAGCTCTCTGCTATGGCCTGAGAAAGCAGTAGAAGATGGCCCAAGTGCTTGGGCCACTGCACCCACTTGGGAGACCTGGAGGAATTTCCTGGCTCCTGGCTTCAAATCGGTGCAGCTCCGGCCATTGCAGCCATCTGGGGAGTGAACCATTGGATGGAAGACCTCTCTCTCTCTCTGCCTCTCCTCCCTCTGTAACTCTGCCTTTCAAATAAATAAATATTTTTCTTAAAAGATTTATTTATTTGAAAGACAGAGTTACACAGAGAGACAGAGAGATCTTCCATCCGCTGGTAGAGAGAGAGAGAGAGAGAGAGAGAGAGAGATCTGTCACCCACCGGTTCACTCCCCATAGGGTTGCAACAGCCAGGGCAGGGCCAGGCCAAAGCCAGAGACCAAGAGCTGTTTCCAGATCTTCCACGTGGGTGCAGGGGCCCAAGTGCTTGGGCCATCCTCCACTGCTTTCCCAGGTGCATTAGCAGGGAGCTATATTGGAAGTGGAGCAGCTGGGACTTGAACCAGTGCCCATATGAGATGCTGGTGCTGAGAGTAGTGGCTTTACTGGCCAGCCCCTGAAATAGCTTTCTGAGTTCTACTATTCATTCCAAATGCCACGTCACTATGAACATTAAAAGCACATATCTGTCTTAAAGGTTCACTTTATGTAAAGATCAGTTGTGTTTCAGGGATGTCCCTGCAGAAGAAAAGTGATCTGTTTATTCCAAAAGCTGTGTCTGGTTGCAATTAGAAGTTCATCTGAAGCTTGGACTCTGAATTTTCTGCCTACCTTGAAAAACATCAGCAATAGTTGTTTGACCTCCATTTAGCCTTTGGTTTGCTGAATAGGAGTTTTAGAGATCCAATTCACAAAAAACAATGCACTTTCATCTTTAAAAACATTTTCTAGGATTAATGATGGGTTTTCTATGGCATAAATTCCTTTGGTAACTCCCTATAATGATGGATTAAATTTTAAAATGTTCATTGTATTCAACAAATACTGAGCACTTATATATCAGACTTATATATATTGTGGAATAGAACAACAAATTCAGAGATGGTCTCTGCTGTTAAAAAAAGAAACTTGTAGTCTAGCGGATAGTAGAACATATAGATGAAAATGAACACAGGAGGCCGGCGCTCACTAGGCTAATCCTCTGCCTGTGGCGCCAGTACTCCGAGTTCTAGTCCTGGTTGGGGCACCAGTTCTCTCCCGGTTGCTCCTCTTCCAGTCCAGCTCTCTGCTGTGGCCCGGGAGTGCAGTGGAGGATGGCCCCAGTGCTTGGGACAGCAGGAGGAAGCACCTGGCTCCTGGCTTCGGATTGGTGCAGTGCGCCAGCTGTAGTGGCCATTTGGGGGGTGAACCAATGGTAAAGGAAAACCTTTCTCTGTGTCTCTCTCTCTCACTGTCTAACTCTGCCTGTCAAAAAAAAAAAAAAAAAAAAAAAAAGAAAATGAACACAGGAACATGTGATGCATTAGGTATAGAAGTAGAAGACTTCTTCAAATGCACTGAAGTCAGAAGTATTCCCTTGAAGAAGCAGAAAACATTTTCTCATGAAGAGGGCTTACTCATATTGAATAATTAATGAGAAAATTTTCTCCAATATGGAAATCACCAAAGGCTCTAAATCTTGAGATTATGATCATCTTAAACTATATTGAGGGGGCCGGCATTGTGGCGTAGTGGGTATAGCCATTGCCTGCAGTGCTGGCATCCCATATGGGCACCAGTTCGAATCCCAGCTGCTCCTCTTCTGATCCAGTTTTCTGCTATGGCCTGGGAAAGCAGTGGAAGACGGCCCAAGTCCTTGGGCCCCTGCACCCAAGAGGGAGACCCAGAAGAAGCTCCTGGCTCCTGGCTTTGGATAAACTCTAATACCAGACCAAAACAAAATTCATGAAAACTGCTTATTTCCATGGTGGCATTTAAAACCAAGAGAATAATGTATTCATTATTATACATACATAATTTCCTCCAGTTCCCTAAGATATTGAGAGCCCAAGATCAGATTCTTTGTATTTTGGCACCTCAGAATGAAGACTGGGCTTGGGCTGCTTCAGACTTGAAAGCAGAGGAAATTCTAAGTAAGCATAAAGTTAATTCTAGAATCATATGCTGAAAATGAGGGATTCTTGACATTATTTTCCAATATATTTGTGGATCCAAAGAGGGCTATTATTTAGGGCACATGGCTACCTTGATGGTTTTTTTATCTCTGTCGAAATGATTCTACAGTCTTTGTCAAGGAGAGTCTTGCATTGCCTGTGCTCTCAAAGTAAGGTGTTTTTCCTTTAAAAACAACCTTTGTTTACATTTTTTTATTCATTTGAAACAGACAGATTTTTCATCCACTGGTTTGTTCCCCAAATAACTGCTTTAGCCAGGGCTGGGCCAGGCTGAAGCCTGGAACTCAATCCAGGTCTCCCACATAGATGACAGGGACCCCGTACCTGAGCCACTGCCTGCTGCCTCCCGGGGTGCAGACTGGCAGGAAGCAGGGATAGGAAGTGGAGCAGGCCTTGATCCCAGGCACTCCAACAGAGGATGTGTACGGCATTGTGAGCAGCATTTCAACCACCACGCCAAATGCTTCCCCAGCAGCCTATCGTGATAGTCATGCCAAATCGCATGGCAACTCCAACATATGTGTTTTCAAATATTCACTTTAGAAAAATGAATCCTGGGCTTTTGCACAGAGGACACTGAAATGTGTATTGAATAACTCATCTAAAACTGAATTTTCAAGATTAAGTACTAGGGTACTTCAAATATTTATGGAAAATGGAATGAAAATAGAAGTTTATTTTGGTAACCAAAATTTTGAAATCCATGGGTTTGAAAAATAGGTATGCATGGATTTCAAAATTTTTTTTCAACAAAATAAGCTTAGCTTTTAATTCCAGTGTCTATGAACTTTTGAAGCATCTCTACATGTCTGACTGTTACACATGTGGAGAGTTTGGCAAGAAAGACAATGAATTTTTTATGAGTCTCATTAGCTCCTTTATAGCTCCCTTAAAACAGAGGTGTATTGAGCTAACCCAAATACCTCATCAGAATAACTCTGTGGGTTCAGCTTTACGGGAATCATCACTCTAGAGAGTGAGCATTTGCTTAGTGTTGTCTTTGTAGCCTTGCGTGTCTCCTGGATTGGCCTCTTTGGTGGCAGATAAGCAATGACAGAGATGCTGTATTGTAGGGGATCCTTGTGACAAACTCGCAGTTGACCCTGAAGGACATACCTGAGAACCTGAAGTCCATCCCTGGCGTCTGCGACTTCTCTCGCCAACAAGTTATGGACACAATGAGAACAGGTTGCACCAGTAGCTAACAGAAAAGTGAATCAGAATTAACAAGGGCCTTTTGTTTTTTTACTTTCCCATAAATGGCAGTTAAATGAATAAAACTAAGTTGGTGTAAAACTTGGCAGAATGTTCTGTGGTGAAGAAGGTTGACTGTTGTGGTGTTTATTGATGGATGCCATTTCAAGCTGGCGACCCTACCTGTGTCTTATTTGTGAGAAGTTAGGGTGATGCCATCTCTGAGGTGAGTAGCAACAACTCATGTAAGAGATTTGGCCAACATTGACATCAAGGCACCATGCAGGAAACACCTCTTAATTTTCTTCAACTTGGTAAGCAGCTGTATCAGCTCCTGAAATTTCTTTGGATTCTCTAGTTGGATGGTTCATTATCTGATAATTGGAGTCCAAGGTCAAAGTAATGTACATCCTATGAGATAAGAAAATAAAAACATTTGGTTTATGATAGCAACTTTAGCATGTCTTTGAAAACATTGTTTTCCATCGAGATTTGATTGAAAGATGCAGTTTATTTGGCATTCGCTGCATGCGTCAAACATTATTCTAAGTGCTCTAGAAGTATTCACTCATTCCAGTTAACAAATAATATCCTGAGAGGTAGGAAGTATTATTATTTACATTTTGAGTGAAAATGAGGCATAGAGGGGTATAGTAATTTGACCGAAGTCACAGAGTTCATATTGTAAGGGGTGGACCTCTTACCTTACCTCTCTGGCCGCTGGTCTTGAGTCCTTGCTAGTAGTTAATCCTTGCAAGTTGGTCACTCAGTTAATTCTGCCTTCTTTATATTACTGCAACAAGTATATTTAGGCTCTAGCTCTTATAAGCAGAAATTAAAATATGTATAGGAAATCAAGTTAATGTTAAGTAGAAGACAATTCTATGTTAATAGAAGACAAATATATATATTCATAGAAATATGAGTCCATTAAGCTGTTGGAAGAACAAACGATTTTAAAGTGTGTGTTATAAATGAAAGCTCTTGAGTTTGGGGAGACAGCATAGCCCGGAAGCAGGCCCTGACTGCACTCGCTTCTTCCTTGCTGGCCATCAGGTACAGGCATAGAATACAAGGTTACTGGCGCCTAGGTGACTTTTTGAGTTTGCAGTTGCTGCTCAGGCTGGGTAGGGATATCAGAATCTCTCAAGTACACTCATTGCTTTCACAGCTGATGGAAATCTTTAGGGCTCTAGGAGATCTGCTCTTCAAATCCTTCAGTCAGTGAATAAAGGCCCCACCTTTTGTTGACCTTACGTTTTAAGGATGATAAACCAGTGTTGACATTTTATCCGTTTGAGGCACATAATGGCTCTGTGAGTTCAGCCCAGGCCCTCATTTTGTGGACAAGGAAACTGAAGTTCATAGACTGTCAGGTAGATGGAGGAAGCAGGATTGAAACTGAGATTTTGATTCTGCTTTCTTGTTCTTTTTGGGTTCTCTTGGATTGCAGATTATACTTCCTCTCTTGGCCTATACCCACCTCTGGCAAGAGACAAACTGACTCATCTAACCTGCTGGTGGCCTTCCCCTGAAAATCATCCTCTTGTTTCATAAACTGACAACTCTGAGCCTGTCTGAGCCCTAGACCGAGTTACTAATCATTTACTGTAGTCTGGTTACTGACATACTGAATTCTTATAGCGTGTTTACTGTAGTCAGCACCTCACCTATCCCCTAAAAAATAAACAGATACATACAATAAAATAATTCATGTTTTTGAAGAAAAGACAGTAAAAGGATGGGCATTTGCATGGCCAATAGGATGCTGGTTGGGACCCCCATGTGCCTGTGTGACATTGGAGTGTGACATTGGAGTGCCTGGGTCGGATCCCTTTTTCTAGCTCCTGATTCCAGTTTCCCACTAATGTGGACCCAGGGAAGCTTACATGTTTGGGTTCTGTCCACCCGTGTTGGGGACCTAGGTTGAATTCCTAGCTTCTTGCTTCAACCCCCTGGCTGTTGAGGACATTTGGGGTGTGAACTGGTAGATGGTAGCTTTCTCTGTGTCTCAAATAAATTTTGAAAAATTAAGCTTGTACAAGCTACGTTTTACAATAACAAAATGTCATTTGGACTTATGGAGCCTATCTGTATTGTACCATATTGTACACAAGAACTCCCTTTATGGGCTTGAAGTGATACTGTGACACATCATATATTTTATTTATGATTTGTCATTTAAGTGTGGTCGTAATATTAATGGATTCATAAATATCCCAGGAAAGCACAGCTTGATTGCTTTTGCATCTGTTATGAGTAAAAGATTGGCTAGTTGAAGCAGCTGTTGATAATCATGTTGAAATATAGCATCTCTTTCATTGTATGTGTCATGCACAAACCTAAGAAATGGCCCTTTTCAAACCTGTGCAGTAGAGGCTCAGACAGATCTTGCCAACCATTCTTGGCTCTACTGCTTTGCAAATAGTGGCTTGCTTCCTTTCTGTTTAGCGCCATGAACTAACTGGTTGATATTATCTTCAAAACAAGAAGATGTAGCTTCTGCAAGGGTGGGATTACAAAGCTATTCTCTTGTAGCATTGGCTATCCAAAACAATTTTGTCTGGAGTGGGCTCAGTTATTGTTCAGGAATCCTTCATTGGAGCATCCTTTGGGTTGAAAGCAGAGCATTTGTTAGGAAACATGTTTAAGCTAGCCAGTCTAAAATGAGACTTTGGGTTTTATTCAAGATAAAAGCAAAAGCAAAATATGACTGAATGTCTGGAGTTTGCTCAAAGGTTTGATTTTTACCAATTTGCTTTCTGTACTTGTCCTAATCTCATAAGAAGTTTCAAGTCCTTTGACCCGGAAGTCTTAGTAGCTGGTGCACCATTGGCATATAATTGTACTCTTCTCTCTCATTTCACTTTTGTTTAAACCATGTTTTTGGTTTTTTTGTTTTTAATGCTTACAAAGGGACAGCCAGTCCTAGATCTAGGTGACAACTGCTGAAAAGACAGAGCAGATGTGTCTCCTCCATCATCATGTCCTTTCTCCCTACTGAGAAGCTCCTCAGGAGTTTGTGCATCAACTTCCTTGCTTATTGGAGGATTCCTGGGTGCCTGTCTGTGTGTGTCAGCTTATCTTGGTTGCAATTCCACTCATTTACAAAGCCAAGCCACCAGAAATTAGACAGAAGAGCATTGATTTATATCTTGAGGACACTCAGTAACTGACCAACTTAGAAGAGCCAGTGGATTTGAGCATGCTTACTGAGGAAAATGAGTGTGGCATGGGGAAGAGAGGAAGAGAATGTCTTTCAGGCAGATAATTCGCAAGCTCACCTGCAAATGAAATAGGGAACTTTTGAGGACAAAAATAAATAGAAAGGGCAGACGTTGGTACAGCAGTTAAGGTGTCACTGGGGACACTTGGTTCTCACATCAAGTAACTGGGTTCAAGTCTTAGCCCTGTTCCTGACTCCAGCCTCCTGCTATTACACACCCTGGGAAGCAGCAGGTGATGCCTCAAGTACTTGGGTCCCTGCCACCCACATGGGAGATCTGGACTGAGTTCTCAATTCCTGACTTTGTTGTAGGAATGTGTTTCCCAGGTTTTTTTTTTTTTTCAAGTCCTTGCCCCACATGAGATAAGACTTTAAAGCAGAGGCATAAATAACATGCAAAATGACAGTAGTATTTACTGAAAGTGAGAGTAAATATACATCCACACATGAGTGTGGGCAGCCACATGTGGAGAGATACTTGCCATGAAAGGGCCAGAAAGCTGCCTACAAGGTGAGACGTAGGAGAAAGCAAGAGTAAGGAGGCCAAAAAGGAAGGAGTGTGCCTGTCTGTAGCAGTCCCCTTTTTGGGGTGAAAGGAGTGGTGTCCTAACTGAACATACAAATGGGTGGGAGTTTGGGCGGGGCTTAGTATGCATGAGGTTTTCTGGGAGCTGCCTGGCATCTCCTCGTGGAGTTCAGCTTACATGTGTTCATCATAGCATCTCCTCTTTCCCAGTCCTGGGAACTCAGGTGCATCGTGGGAAAGTGAAATTACTAGATTGACATGCAAGTGGGTGGAGTTACAGCACAGGGCTGCCAGAGACAGAAATTGTGGAGAAATCTTCCAGCTCATTTATTGCAATCTAACTTTCTGCTGGGTTCCCCTGTATCAGCTTCAGCCTGGCCTAGCCCCAGTTGTTGTAGGCAGTTGGGGAGTGAACCAGCAGATGGAAGATGTCTGTTTCTCTGCCTTTCAAATTAATAATAAATAATTTTTACAATTTTTTTTTGACAGGCAGGGTTAGACAGTGAGAGAGAGAGAGAGAGAGAGAGAGAGAGAGAGAGAAAGGTCTTCCTTCCATTGGTTCACCCCCCAAATGGCCACTATGGCTGGCGCTGCGCCGATCCGAAACCAGGAGCCAGGTGCTTCCTCCTGGTCTCCCATGCGGGTGCAGGGCCCAAGGACTTGGGCCATCCTCCACTGCCTTCCCAGGCCACAGCAGAGACTTGACCAGAAGAGGAGCAACTGGGACAGAATCCGGCGCCCCGACCGGGACTAGAACCCCGGTGTGCTGGCGCCACAGGTGGAGGATTAGCCCAGTGAGCCGCGGCGCCGGCCTACAAATTTTTAAAATAATAGGACAAGGGTCATGGATGATTTTTGAGTACTTATTATGTGACAGTTGCTTTCCTGCTTGACACATCTCATTTAATCTTCTTAGAAATCCCATCTTTACAATTGAGAAAAGAGAACTTGAAAGAGGTGAGTTATCTAGCGAATTTCAGAGCGATATTTGAACCCAGTTCTTTCTGACTCCAAAGGTCATAATACTTGGGCCATAGCATGAAAATACTAAAGATCACTGAAGGAGAGTTGGTAGAGGGTTGTGAGTGCATGCATGGAAAGTTGCTAGCCAGAGAATGCAGGCATCCCACAGAAATGTAGGTATCCTTTTATTCTCAGCTAGCATTCTTTGAAAATCCAGGGAGGAAGGACTGCCCCCTCTTTGATTTTCTGCTCTTTACCTGGTCGCATCACAGAGAAGGTAACCTCCAGGAATGAAGGATTCACGTCCATCACGAAGTCTTTGGGGCACCTTTGTTTTTCGGTCGAGATGATTGTCCTGAGAATCAGTGACTCAGTATCAACTAAACTTGTTGCACCTGATTTCCAATCTAGCCAAAAAGCCGCACAGTCCTACTCCCTGCCGAGATGATTCAGAGCATGCAAAGGAATCTCAGGTGGAAAATGTTGACCATTTTTCCCTCTGTGAAGGTTAACCACAGCCCTGAAAGAGGAAAGAAAATGCTGGTGACCTCAACTCCCAATGTATAGAAGAACAAATTGGCTTGAAAGATGTAGCTGCAGAAGATGTGGTATCGAAGGATTGTGGACACCCTTGTTAGGAGCCAACAAGAAGTTTGTTGTCAGTGTCCATTTGTCTCAAAGTTGAATTTTATTTTGATTTTTTTTTTTGTATTTGAGAAACTTTTCAAGTTGTACTGAAGGTTGCAGATTGATTTCTATGAACAGTGTGTGCACAGAACTAACAGTAAGCAATGGAAGAGAGAAAACCTCTTTTTACCTTATACTAAAATGTATGTTCTCTGATAGCTGGTTGTTAGATAAGTAGTTTTTTTAAGCATAACTGACTATAGTCATCAATACTGTTCAACTTCCAGAGCACAACTGCAAATTTGCTACTTTATCTTTTTTTTTTTTTGCTACCTTATCTTAAACTATGCTTTCTTATTATAGACTTTCCATGTTTTTAAAAATCAATATCCAGTGATGAGAGCAATTAAAGCATCGGGCTTGCTTCTTTCATCTATGCCCCAGGTAACTCCAAAGCAGCCGTACTATATGGTCTTCAGTAATGTGTCTGTCACACTTAGGACAAAAAATAAATACAGGAGTGAAACTGCACGGTATAACTTATTTACTAAACAAACATTTCTGGCCACCTGCTGTGAGAGGCCCTGGGGTGTTTGCTGGCAAACCAGTTCAGGCTCTGTTATTGGGAAACTGAGTCTCCCTCTTCCACCTTCTGGAGAAGCAGTGTTTGCCACCAAAAAAACAGTTGTTACATTTGCTGTTATAATATAGGAGAAAAGAATATACTCTAGTATGTTCAAGACAGGTGGAGAGAGAAAGAAACTTAGAACAGAGGATGCAGGATTTATAATCCTTGAGAGCTCTCTCAACACTGTTACTGCTAAGGGAACTCCAAACAATAGCTGATGATTTCAGTGCATATGTACACATATGTGATTCTTATATAAGTTCTTAAATATAGATACAGATGTGTATATGCAGGTACTATTACTGAATACTTCATTATATACCCAGTGTGAGATAGATGACCTACTGGGTAGATTCAGCAGGTGCTTACAGCATCAACAGAGTGAGGATGAGAGAAAAAAAAATATAAAATATGCCTGAAAGTTCTGTGATATTTCAAATATTCAATTTTTATAGGGTTTAGAATGGTTTGTGTTCTGAGTGACCTTTTAGGGAAGGGCAGGGATATTTTTAGTGTTGAAAGTTTCTAAAGGTAATAGTACAGACCTTGTTTAAAGAGCTTTGCCGGGGTGGAGGTGGGGGGCGGCGCTGTGGCATAGCAGATAAAGTTTCCACCTGCAGTGTTTGGCATCCCATATCTGCGCTAGTTCCATTCTTGGCTGCACCACTTCCAATTCAGCTCTCTGCTAATGCACCTGGGAAAGCAGTTGAAGGTGGCCCAAGTCCTTGGGCCCCTGTACCCACACATGGAAGACCCAGAAGAAGCTCCTGGCTCCTGACTTCAGATCATCCCAGTTCTGACCGTTGTAGCCATTTGGAGTATGAATCATCGGATGGAAGATCTCTTTTTCTCACTCTGTCTCCCTTCCTTCCTCTCTCTCTCTGTCTCTATAACTCTGTCTTTCAAATAAAATTAAATAAATTCTTGGGGGAAAAAAAAGAGCTCTGGGGTAGAAGCAGGTGTTTGGTTTATCAGTTAAGCTGTGTAGGACACCAGCATCCCATATAGGAGTGACTGGGTTGGAGTCCCAGTTCTGCTCCCAGTTCAGCCTCCTGCCAATGCATTCCTTGATAGCCACTGGTGTTGGCTGAAGTAGTTGAATCCCTGTCACTGCATGACAGACCTGGATTGTGTTTCCAACTTGGGGCTTGCAGGTATTTTGGAAGTAAATGGGTATATGGTAGATTAAAGGAAAGAAGTCTTCTGGGAGCAGGCAGAAATGTGAACTAGGGAAAGTGAGGACAGATAAATGCACCCCATTTCTTCTTGAGCTCCTCTTGGGTTGGATTCCAGGCCCAGAAAGTATCCCTTTATTTATTGAAGGGGATTGATTGGTTGTTTGACTCTTCTGATGTCCTGTCCAGTTCTATGGAAATGGGTCAGACCTGAGAACATCCCGTATGGTCTACATTTGCCCTGTTTTGGCATCTTTACCACATTATCACAATCATCCAAAAATTCTATCTATGGATAATACTAACATCCTGTCACTCTTCTATGTGTATTTCCATGAAACTTAGCACCAAATATGAAATTTCAAAGGTAGCGATTTAGATGCCTTTTATTTTTGTATCTTGTTTTTCACTTGACTTTATATCATAAAAATCTTCTCATTTCACCAAAATGTAAAATAATTTTCATGCTCGTTCCTGCTGCTGTCCATTTAGGGTCCTTCTAATGTTTCATTATTACAGTTAATGCTGCAGTGACCTTCTCTATGGCAAACCTCAATCCATGCCTTAAACCTTCCTCTCTGGATAGTCTGTTATGCTTCCAGGTCCGCTTTCCATCCTTCTCCTCCTTTATGGTAGGGGGCTTGAAAGAGAAACTGTAGCTCAGCACTTGCCTGGAGTGGTGATGGCTTCCACCTGTTGAGAGCCCTAGGCCACTCTGCCATTCCTTAGTGATTTTTCCTTACCTGCCTGCATCTTGTAAGTGGTCCTTTGAACACCTTTCAATCGTTTCTTTTGTGTGTATCCTCTGTTCCCTGCTGAGATCCTGGCTGACATATCCTAAAACAAGAGAGATGTTTTTTTCATTATATTTTAGGTTTGGGACTTTGTACTGCAGAGGGATAAAAGACAGTCCAGAATTAGGTTGGGGGGTTAAATCAGTTCAGATGTGAGCTAGTGTTAGTGAAGAGTGGCATAGATTGAGTTAAAAAGCATTCTCAATGAGCTATAAACAAATTGCTATGGGAACAGAAAGAAGGGAGCAGTAAATTCTTCCATGCACTTTTTTTTGGATGCTTGAAGATACCTTCCTTGCCAAATGTTTTCATTCTCTTGTTTCATTTGGATAGTATTGGTTCAGTTGCTTCATTTCCCTTTTCACTCAGGGCTTTTGTAGCTAATCCCTTACCCTTTTCTTACTCTTCTTAGACAATTTGCACATCCATATATATGAAGTCCGCTGTGTACACTGTATATTCATTTCTCATCCACATGTTTGCTCATGACTTCTTCCTTATAGAAGGCACCTGCAGGGTTTTGTGAGCTGAACAGATTGTTTGCATTCCTCCACCTGTGGGCTTAGTCCTTGGTCCGTAAATGAAACAGAAATCATGTAGCAAGCAGTTAACTTCATTCCACTTTGCTTCAGCCCTAAATCTTAGGTGTAACTTTCCAGAATGAGAGCCAAAGTGGTCATCAAACTTACTAGGGCTGTTAGTATTTCACAGACCTTTTAAATCGAATGATAATCTTTCCTGTGGTTACCAGCTCATCACTGACAGGGTCTTTGACTGATGTGGAAGGTGAGCTTCTGCAGGACTCACTGGGCTACTCAAAGGTCCTAGTCAAACATCAGGTGTTTGGTGCAGTGGTTAAGACTGCTGGGGACTCCCACATCCCATAGTGGAGTTTGTGTCCTGGTTCTGCTCCCAATCCCAGCTTGCTGTTAATGCATGCACTTGGAGGAAGTAGGGGATGGCTAGAATATTTGGGTTCCTGCTACCCATGTGAGAGAGATCTGGATTGAACTCCCAGCTCCTGGCTTTGGCCAGTCCCAGGCCTTGCTGTTGCAAACATTTAAGGGAGTGAATCAGCAGATGGGAGGTCTCTCTTTGTCTATTTCTCTCTCTGCATCTTAAATAAAATAATCGATAGGTATAACATAGGAAACTATAAGACCTAAAAAAAATCCTAGTCCATTTTAAAACTAAATGTTACCTATTTTAGGAAATATCATTGCTGATTTAATATTCTTATTTCAATCTCTTAGAATATTAATTACGCAGAGTATATTCTGCCTCAGGTAAAAATAAGGATAATTTGCTTAAAAAAAAACCCTCAATATACAAAATTTCCTCCATTTACTACCAGTGGAAAAGCTGTGATAAAGACAGTGATATTGGGAAAAAAAGATAAACACGAAAACTCACAAGTGAAGGAACGAGAAGGCTTGGGCTTTGACCCTGGATTTCTTGGGATGAAGCAACTTTGGACAAATCTCCTAAACTCCAGCATTCTTCAGTAAGGTGAGGCTGACACCAACATGTCCCTGGTCACCATCGAGGCTGCCAGGGGCTCCTCTGACCACATGTGGAAGGGTGTTGAGAAGTGGGGGGCATTAGGCACAGGTAAACTCTAGCATTGCTTCTTTTCTGGAAGCCTTGTAGGTTCAATAGTGATTGGAGAAACTAACAGGAATCACTTTTCCCTACATTTTCTCCATCCCCACCTCCTTTCCAGCCATTGTTTTCTAACTTCTCAGCCTGTTTCTAAAACATCTCTGGAATTCTGGTTGGAAGCCAGGTCAGGGCCTTCCGTGGCTCTCCGTGTGTACAGCAGGTGGGGGCCTGTGGTTGCTGCCACCATCCTGCCCAGCTCCCTGCAGCCCTCCCCCGCCCCATTGCCTCTGGGGCAGCTGCCGCTGGACTGACATACATGCCACTGCTGCCATGTTGCCTTTCTCTTCAGACATGACCTGTTTCCCAGAGGAATCTCATCGGAAGCCCAGCTGATTCCAAGAGGTGGTTGGGTTTGCTTGTCTCCATTCCAAAGATTAAGCAGTTGAGGCATGAAATGGTTTAATAATATTCAGGATTAAATCCTAGAGTTTTAGCCAATGCTCTTTTCACCATCGCTCCACAAATGTTCCCGTAGAGTAGCGGCGTGGGGCTGTTTTGTGGCTTTACTTGTTTAGTGTTATATCCTTATTTTTTTTTTAACTTTGTGTGGAGTAAAATTATGTTGAAGTAGTACAAGGAAATTCAAACTATTTGATTAGTCATGTAAAAATTGATTTTTATAATCTAAAATTTATACTATGATTATTAAATTTTAATGTAATATTTCTAAGAAAATTCTTTTTAAAAAAGATTTATTTATTTATTTGAAAGCCAGAGTTACACAGAGAAGGAGAGGCAGAGAGAGTGAGAGAGAGAGAGGTCTTCTATCCGCTGGTTCACTCCCCAATCGGCTGCAATGGCCAGAGCTGCACTGATCTGAAGCCAGGAGCCAGGAGCGTCTTCCGGGTCTCCCACATGGGTGCAGGGGCCCAAGGACTTGGCCATCTTCTATTGCTTTCCCAGGCCATAGCAGAGAGCTGGATTAGAAGTGGAGCAGCCGGGACTCGAACCCACACCCATATGGGATGCTAGCACTGCAGGTGGCAGCTTTACCTACAATGCCACAGCACTGGCCCCACTAAGAAAATTCCATAGGTAGGATTTTTTTTTTTTTAATGTTTGCTTACTTTATGCTCTTTTGAAAGACAGCTGTCTCCAGGGCATTTCCATGTTTGGAGTTTGATAACCATAGGCACTGCCCTAACTCGTTCGGAGGAAATCCCACAAGGTATTACCCCCCCAGATACCTTTCTGAGTAGAGCTGTTGATGTTCAGGTCCTGACACGCACCTTCAGTTTTTTCTGAAGTACAAATTCAAGTAGAATTCAGTGCAGTGTATTTAGGAAATTCAAATAATGAACAATTACAAATATCCTAGAGTACTCTCCTTTGGGAGCTTTTGACTTGAGAAGGTTGCTATTGGAATTCTCAGGGGATTCCAGAGCTGACACTTAGTCTTGGATGTGGGATGGAAACCCAGAATAGCCGAAACCCTAGTTCACTTAGGCATCAGGGCCTAGTGGTGGACCAGAGGGCTGAAGGATGAGCCTAAATGAGTCTGATGGTTTATTAGGCTGAGCATAGTGTGAGCAGGCGTTGGGAACAGTTCTGTCACAGCCTTTAGGATTTCATTTGTATTGCAGTGTTGTAGAGAAAGCCAGAAAAGAAGATTAATACAAGTAACAATTTGAGGAAAGAAGTAGACCAAAGTTCCAGATATCTGAATCTGTGCTTATTAGCTATGGTAATTCTGTAAAATTACTTTCTTGAGGCTTAAATGCCTCATTGATAATAGGAAGGATGAATCCAGTCTTTGATCATGATGCTTATTCTCATCTCCCCCGAGTTGTTGACCTCTTTGTGGAGCAGGGAGGAGGTGCTCTGCAGGCGTGAAGACACCTGGGAATTTTACGGTACCGCCCCGAGTTCCGCATGGAGCTTACTATCCATCCCTCCCTCTGTCCTGGGTGAAGCAGATGCACCCGGGGAAATGTATGCTCTGACTGATAAGAAGGGCATTGGGGGAGGGGAGGTTTGCAGGTACTTCCAACTCACACAGACCTATCTTGCTGCCTGCTTATTTATCCCACATCAGTTCTGGTGATAAACTGTTATCTCTACCCTTTTCAGAGGGGTGCCCTTGGTATAGAGAGCTGTCAGTCACAGGGTAAGCTGGCAAGGTTAGGGTTTGTAAACTCTTCTCAGCAGAAACCTGTACATTTTAGATGATTGCAAAAGGGGAAAGAAAAAAGCTGCAAAAGTGGTGCATTTTATTTAGATCGATGAAGGGGTAGATTATTTAAATGCTATTTTGAGGAATCTCTTAAGATGGACAAGGCTATACTTGTGTCTGGGTGTTCAATCATCAATTTAATAATCAGCATAGAATCATAGCATATAGGCCGGTGCTTCTGTCCCGGTCGCTCCTCTTCCTGTCCAGCTCTCTGCTGTGGCCTGGGAGTGCAGTGGGGGATGGCCCAAGTCCTTGGGCCCTGCACCTGCATGGGAGACCAGGAGAAGCACCTGGCTCCAGGCTTCGGATCAGCGCGGTGCGCTAGCCGCAGCGGCCATTGGAGGGTGAACCAACGGCAAAGGAAGACCTTCTTCTCTGTCTCTCTCTCTCACTGTCCACTCTGCCTCTCAAAAAAAAAAAAATCATAGTATATAAATTGAGATATGTGCTGCACTCCTATGTGCAGCCTAGAAGATTTTCTGATTAAAAAAATTCAGAAAGAGGAAATGATTTAGAAAACTTCTCTATCTGGCTTTTGTGCAGTCATAATGTATCTTTTGCCTTAATAACATGGCATTTTGTTTACAGGCTTAGGCAAATTTCTTCAGTTCTGTATTTGTGACCAAAATTGCTGAATTTTGTTTTTGGTTCAGCCATTTCCTGACTGTGTTGTCACCCCGGTGGGGCTCAGTGCCCTCAGCAAGTAGAGGGCAGGAGAATTCCCATGGATCTCATTCCAAAGTTTACGTTCTGTTCGTCTGGAGATCCCAACTTGCTGCTGAGGAGACTGAAGGACGTGAACAAAGGAAGATCTACAACGTTTCTGCCAGCCGATCGTAAACACAGACCACCGAATCCAATGGGAGGCACTTCTACCGAGGGGAGGTTTTGCCTGGGAGACTGGTGTCTTAGGTGGATCTGCCCATGACAAGGGTTCACACACAAGTGTGATCCAGGTCCTACCGGTAGGGAATGAGGACGTGAGGCAGGAAAAGGAAGCCAGCTCATAAAGGGGGAATGAGTATGCCTGTTTCCAATGTTGGCAAAGAAGCGTTAATCCCCTTGGGAGCTAGGCAGGCCCTGGGGGAGAGGAACTAGGGCTCTTGGTCACCAAGTTCTGCCAGCGGCTGGCTGAGGATTGCTGCTTCTGCACAGTGCTTCTCTGGCACTTCCCGTCTCGGGCAGTGTGGGCTCCTGCCATCCAGAAAGCCCCAGCTAACCGGGATATAAATATACGGAGGACAGAAGGGCAGGGCAGACACCCTCTGCCTTCACCAGGTTGCAGTGGTGAAGCCAGAGTAGGAGTGCCCAGTCACTGCCCTGTGGTGCACTGAGAGGAGGAGATGGATACGCTCTGACTTCCACAAGAGACACCAAAGCAGGGCACCAGGAAGCAACCAGCAGTCCTTGGGTGTCTACCTGTAAACATGATGGCATGTGGCAGCCAGGGCGGGGTGGGTTCCTGAATGCCTGCTAGCCTGAGCCTGGGGAGGCCCGCGCTGGGCCTCACCAAGAGGCCTGTTGACAGTCCAGGTGCTGTCCGTGATCACTCTGCAGGGCCTAATTGCTGGCTACACCTAGAACAAAGCACTGTCAAGGGAGGATCACCCAGGAGGACTCTGTCTTCATGATGCAGAAGGTGACGCTACATGCAGATTTTGATATATTTTGTAGAAACTCTTTGTTTGCTAGAGAAAGCAGATTCTCTGATATGCTGTAAAAAAAAAAAATGCTACAAGGTACAGAATCTTATATCCTCTTCTTTAAAGAATCCAACAAGTTGTCACCAGCATCCCTGACAAGTTGTGAAACATCTGGGCCTTGAAACAGAACATTGGCAGTGCACTGAGTGGTTCACCAAGGCTTTACGAAAACTCACTTCTAGGTCAACTTGCCTTTGAAAAATCAGTCTTTATACTAATTGCTCTTTATGCAACAGGAAAATGTGTTATCTCTGTCAGAATTATAACATTGTTTCTTTTTTTTTATAGTAAGTTAGATTTTTAATTTTAACACTTGAGCCAGAATTGAAAACTACATATTTGGGGGACAGCTGGCCTGTAACACTAGCAGAAGGTCCTTATAATACATGTACCTGTGATTATTATGAAAAGCTGTTTTTAACATTAAATGACCTGGTGAAGTCATTATCTTTGAATGAGCCATGTTGCAAAAGAAAACTACAATTAAGATATCACAACTTCATTCCTATTAGGTAACCTGTTTACTGCAAAACGATTGATATCCAAACAGGGAGCTACTGGGAAATCCTGAAATCATCTTTCATATGTCTGTGTCCATGAAGGCAGCTGTGTAGTCAAGTGGGTAGACATATTCCTGAGGTAACTTTTATGGGAAACAATGTTGTGAATTCAATTTGACTTAGTCATGGAACCAGAATTTTACAGACTTCTAAAAAGTATGTGAAGAGGTCATCTAGTGTAGTTTTTCTCAAAATGTGCTGCTTAAATATCCAAATCAGAATTGCTTGTGGAAAAAGACAGAGTCGGGAAGGCTTGTCTAATGGGACCTCTGGGAACTCATACTTGGAAGGTCTAGAGTAGGGCCTGGGAGTCTGCATCTTTATCAGTCTCTCCAGTTAGTCATTTAAGTTTGAGAACTGGGGCCGGTGCTGTGGCATACTGGGTAAAGCTGTCACCTGCAGTGCTGGCATCCCAAATGGGTGCCAGTTCGAGCCCTGGCTGCCCCACTTTTGACCCAGCTCCCTGCTAATCCCCTGGGAAAGCAGTGAAAGATGGCCCAAATATTCCCTGAACCCACACGGGAGACCCAGAAGAAGCTCCTGGCTCCTGGCTTCAGATTGGGTCAGCTCTGGCCATTGCTGCCATTTGGGGAGTGAAAGTGAATAGAAGATCTCTCTCTCTCTCTCTCTCTCTCTCTCTGTAAATCTGCCTTTCAAATAAAATAAATGAAATTTTTTTTTTTTTTTTAGACAGGCAGAGTGGACAGTGAGATAGAGACAGAGAGAAAGGTCTTCCTTTTGCCGTTGGTTCACCCTCCAATGGCCGCCGCGGCTGGCGCGCTGCGGCCAGCGCACCGCGCTGATCCGATGGCAGAAGCCAGGTGCTTATCCTGGTCTCCCATGGGGTGCAGGGCCCAAGTACTTGGGCCATCCTCCTCTGCACTCCCTGGCCACAGCAGAGAGCTGGCCTGGAATAAGGGCAACCGGGACAGAATCTGGAGCCCCAACCGGGACTAGAACCCGGTGTGCCGGCGCCGCAAGGCGGAGGATTAACCTATTGAGCCACGGCGCCGGCCAAATAAATGAATCTTTAAAAAAAAAAAAAAGGTTGAGAGCCATGATCTTGCCCAATAGGGATTAGGAAACTGAAATCCCAAGAGGAGTTCCCAAGGGCACCTAGTTGGCTGGTGGCAGAGCCAAAGCTGGAATACAACTCTCTCAAATTCAATGTTCATTTCTCTATATTATGCTTATACTTTTTGATAAATATTTGAATCCATATTCCAGACTCATCCTTGCATAAGTAAGTCCTAATTTACTACCGAACTAAATATAGCAGGTGTTTAAAGATTAATGCTTTTATAAAGATAAATATGTAAATGCAATTTACAAAGACTAGAATAACAGATGGTTTTGCAATGCTGGCCTTTATTCAGTAAAGGGCCACAAAACAACACAGATGCAAAGTGCTGGTAGGAACGGCCTTCTCACAAGGCTCTGCTGTGATGTATCCTATGGTTGATCTCTCATACTCTTTCTCTGATCACTTCTTCATTTCCACATCTCTCATTCATATTTGGTAAGTTTGCTACAGACAGCTTCCTCCTGCAACTTTTCATATGCAATCTCCTACATGTTCTAGGGTACACTATTAAGATTCACATAGGCGTTGACCATCTGGGCTGGTGAGTTTGTGTGACTAGTACTTGGGGCTGGCTGGGGAAGCTGTAATTGTGGTTCTCATTCCTGCATGTGGCTGGTCAGCATTGCACAAATTGACAAAATGCTTCCTGGTTCATAAATTGCTTTTCTAATGAGGCAGAACTTCCTGTTGCTGTGCAGTGTTGGCCACGCAGGCACCAGGGGAGAGCACGTCGCCTGCACATAGCCTCGATTCTGGAATGCCTTGTGGAGCACTCACTGCTGATGGCAGTGGTGTCACTGTGTTGAGCATGAGAAATTATGTGAGTTTAAATCCTGACCCCACAGGAGGTGCAGAGACTCCTCTGTGACCCACTGGCCCTCCAGAGTCTCCCATAGTACCTGGGCCCCCTTCTTTTAGAAGACAGTATTAATTTTAAAAATATAGGGTTGATTTGGATATTGATTAAAGTAAAATTGGAATTTGGAAGATAGCTCTACTTTTTTCTGTTCTCCTTCTTAGTCTTTTAAAAAATGTATTTACGTATTATATTTGAAAGGCAGAGACATAGATATCCCATCCACTGGTTCACCCTCCAAATTCTCCCAGTAGCTAGGGCTGGGCCAGGCCAAAGCCTGGAATTGGGAACTCAATTCAGGTCTCCCACATGGATGGCAGAGACCCAACCATTTGAACCAACACTGCTGCCTCCCAGGGTGTGCATTAGCAGGAAGCTGTGATCTGGAACAGAGCTGGGACTTGAACCCAGGCACTTTAACATCAGATGTGGGGTCCCAACTGCTAAGCCAGGTGTCTACTCCCTCTTCTTAGTCTTATGTTAATTTAGTAAGGATTTCAAGAGGTTTACCAGAAACAAAGTGTGACAGAGAAGCGTGATAGCAAGACTTATAGCTGTAGCAAAACAAGAAATTAAAAATAAAAGCAGGACCCAAGTTAATAAGGGCTAAAGCTGAACCAGCTGATCATAATAGTCTATCCATTATGATCAATATGATTGGGTCTCAAATTTGGCTCTAAATTTTCCCACACTTTCAGTAAAATGGGATATAAACTGAGTTATACAGCTCACTTGTTAAGATAAGCCCAGCCATATGAGGAGAATTACAACCCTTCTCTGTACTCAGAATTCTCTCTGGGGCATCCTGAGTAAGACAGTTTTATGAAGTAAGGAACAATGTTATTGACAGCTTTAAAAAAAAAAAAAAACAGACTAAACAGACATCCTGAGGGTGTTTCTTATAGCCCCTGATATTGACTTGGTATATAATTTTGTTAAAGCAAATCTGCAGGGGGCCAATGCAATGCAGCCTAGGAACTGATGTGCAAATTAATAAAATGACAACAGGAAATTGGAGGGATTTATACAACATGTTTCCTTATCAGAATTTCCCCAGGGAGATAGTCACTGGAATTGTTAAATGATTTGAACTCGGCTTGAAAAGAAATGTTGTGATATAAACACAGGAAGAAGTGAGGAGAGAAGCCAGGCCGAGGAAGATAATCTTACAACCTGCCCTTCACTTCCCGCCGTGGGACTTCAAGCTGGGGCAGCTGTACATCCCTCTGCACTCACAGCTAACCCCTAAGGTGGCCTTCTCCAACCGCCTGTCTGTCTCTCTGTGTTCACCAAATGCTACCTACTTCTTGTCACACCTCCACACTGTGATAAATATTTGAATCCAGCTGGTGCCCGCAGTCTGTTTTGTGGCTGCATGAGGTTATGAGAGGTTTTCAGAAAGCATCTAGATTTCAAAAAAAATTTTGCACCCAAATAAACTTCTCTTTTAGTTTCATTTTCCCAAGAACTTTTTGGAGTACCCATGTATAAAAAAAAACTTCTGCTCCCTCCCAAATGAATTGGGTTAATAATTTAATTGAGTTAGGATAGGAAATTTGGGGAGGACAGGCCTCCCCCACCCAATGCTTATATAGTAGTGCATGAAAGAAGAAGCTTTTGAGTTCTCACGATAGTGGAATGATGGGGTTATCATCACCAAGATTCAGACATAGCTCATGATGCTGTCTCCCTGCTTCTGGTCATCCATGAATGTTACTGAGGAATTCTCAGGTGCTATAAAGGTCACCGGTGGCCTTTAACCCTCCTGCAGGGCTGTTGTCTCGGCACAGTCATGGCCAGCGCTGTTTTTGTTCTGAAAGGAGTCACTCTGGACGATATGCCGTGTCACTACTCCAAGACCCTGCCTGTGCACTGCGACTGCTTTTCTGCGTTTCCACTCAGGCTTCTGCTGCCATGTTGGTAGAGGGGTCAGTTACCTGTGCGTCTTCTCTAGGTAGATTGACACTCACCAGAAGTCTGAAAATTACTTATGGGTGTGCTCACCGCCTTCATTTTTGCAACTCCAACATTCTCTGGGTCCTCAACTACAAGTATCCCAGGGGGTGATAAGGGAGCACTGAGTGTTTTGTCCTTGCACATACATAGGAAGAAAAAGAGCCTTTTATTTTTTTTGTTAGCATTCTTATTTATTTATTATTTGAAAGGCAGAGAGTGAGATAGAGATCTTCCATTGGCTGTTTCTCCCCACAAATGCCCACAACAACCAGGGCTGGGGCAGGCCAAAGCTGGGAGCCCAGAAACCCATCTGGGTGTCCCATCTGATTGGCAAGGACCCAAGTACTTGAGCCCTCACCTGCTGCCTCCCAGGATGGGTATTAGCAGGAAGCTGGATTAGAATCAGAGGAACTGAGAATTGAACCATGCACTGTAACATGGGATGTGGGCATCCCAAGCAGCAATTTAACTGCTACCCCAAACGCATGCCCCAGGGAGGGGAGTTTTGGTTCCCTTTTCCACCCTGTCCCTCCCCTTCATCCCAAGCTCAGAACTAAAGTGTTCTTTATGAAAAGTCAGCAAAGTTTTCATTGAATTGCCTCCTTCTGGCTTTATTATTCGCAGCTAAGAGCGAAGGCCCTTATGGGATACAACATTTTGGATTTGTAATTGTATGTGTTAAAATGTTTAAGTAGATGCTTCTTAAAAGGGAAAACATAGTTTAATTCTAGAAAGAATAATAATTTCTGGTATCAACTATCATTGTGCATGGAAAAATGCCTTCTGACAGATGATTTTGTGCATTGTGCTTTTTACTTTGTAGTTTCAGGTTGGCAAGATAATTTCTCAAGTTGTGTCTTTCTAAGTACTGTGCTGACAGAGTATGATGTCACCATATAAGAAACACTATTTTGGTTATGGCTATTTTGTAAAAGTGCTAGTTGTATACCACAGGGATGGCTAGCTAAGAGGAAGATAGTAGTACAATTTATAGTATTACAACTTTAAAAGAAAAACAGAATTCTTTATTATGATAGCTAAGACAATGTAATCATTCTACATTTTTCATTTTTTTAAAGATTATTTACTTATTTATTTGAAAGGCAGAGAGGGAGAGACAGAGATCCTTCCTCTGTTTGTTCCCCAAATGCCCACAGAAGCCAGAGCTAGACCAGGCTGTAGCCGGGAACCAGGAACTTGATCCCAAACGCCCCATGTGGGTGGCAGGAACCCAGACAGTTAGATCAGAAGGGCAGAGGTGAGGCCTGATCCCAGGTGCTCCATATGAAATGTAGGCATCTCCATTAGGACCCAGCCAGCTGTGCTGCAATGGCTGCTTCACTTCTAAACTTAAAAACAAAAATGACAGCTACACAGAGATGTAATCACTGATGTAATAATCATTGTTCATTTCCACCAATTTTTTAAAAAAGATTTATTTATTTATTTGAAAGGCAGAGTTACAGAGATGCAGAGAGAGAGATCGATCTTCCATCTGCTGGTTCACTCCCCAGATGGCTGCAAGCCAGGAGACGGGAGCTTCTTCCAGGTCTCCCACATGGGTGCAGGGACCCAAGGACTTGGGCCATCTTCTACTGCCCTCCCAAGCCATAGCAGAGAGCTGGATGGGAAGTGGAGCACCTGAGACTCAAACCAGCGTCCATATGGGATGCTGGCAGTGCAGACAGCGGCTTTACCTGCTACACCACAGCGCCAGCCCCAGGATATGTTTTTATGTAAACCCTTTGAGAAAGTATTTTCTTATCCTATAACTAATTTTCATGGGAAGTAATTGCTTGGTCTAGGTAAACAGTTTAGTTTTATCCATAAAGCTTGTTTTTCGGTCAGGGACAGATAACATTAAGGTGAATCATTTGTGAAATGGACCTGAAAAGAAAACTGTGTTCTGATCAGACATGCCAAAGAACAAATGCTGTGCTCTTGGAAACACTGGGTCTGGGGAACTTGGTAACAAAGCAGAAAACAGAATCGCAAAAGTCACCATTGGCTCCTTGGTGCTCTCCCTTATTAACTCACATTGTCTAAACCTGTGGCGTGATTTAGGCCTGACCCTCCCCTCCTTTCTCCCCTGCCTTCCCTTTTCTTTCCTCTCTACTCCTTTCCTTTCTAATTGTGTTACAACTTACACAGATCAAAATACAACATATTAAGTATGCAACGCCAGTTTTACATATATATGTATACACACACATGTAACCCCAACTCAGATAAAAATATAGGACACTGCCATCACCCCAGAAAGCTGTCTTGTGTACCTCCCTGAAGTCGTGATAGTAAGCACTTCTCATTTCTGTTCACTGACTGTTGATTTTTTGCTTTTTAATTTTCATATCATTGGAGTCCTATGGTGTATCTGGCAGCTTTCACTTAGTTTCATGCACTCTATTATCACTGGTTATTGGGTTGTTTCTAGTTTTTTACTTTTGTGAAATAAGATCCTAGAACCACTCTTGTATGTGTCATTTGGTGAACACAGTGTCTGGTCATTTCTGTTGGGCATATTCCCAGAACTTGAGTTGCCAGGATATAGGGCCAGCATAACTTTCTTTAGTAGACACTTCAAACTGCTTCCAAGTGCTTGTACCAAGTTGCACTCTCACCAGCAGCAGATGAAGTGGGTTGTCAGTCCTTTTAATTTTAGTCACACCAGTGTGCAATGGCAGTTGATAGTGCATCTCACTGTGATTTCTTAATTTACATTTCCCTAATGACTAACAATGTCACACACATTTTCATAAACATATTGGCTGCTTAATATTCTTTAATTGGGAAGTACTTGTTCAAATGTTTTGTCCATTTTAGAAAACGGACCATTATCTTTTAAAATAATCAATTTTTAGGTATATATCTACACATAAATTTTCCATTTTTAAATTACATGTCATAATCACCTTTTCACTATTTTAATTTTTTAAAGATTTATTTATTTGGAAGATAGAGTGACAGGAGGGAGAGACAGAGATAAAGTGAGATCTTCCATCTGCTGGTTCACACTTCAACTGGCCAAAGCCAGGAGCCTAGGCCATCATCTGCTGTCTCCCAGGTACATTAGGGAGCTGAATCAGAAGTGGAGGAGCTTGGACTTGAATTGGTACTGTGATAAGGGATGCTGATGTCACAGGCAGTGACTTTACCCACTGCACCACACCGTTGGCCCTCACAATCATCTTAGAGTAACTGCCATTCATGTAGTGCTTTTTGGACACATGAAGTGAGAGGAGACTGAGGGTGGCCTGGCTGCCTTTGAGCCTGGAAGAACTACACACACAGGGGCTTTGATGCCTGAAAGACAATGCTGAAGCGAAGAGTCAGAGCTCTCCCAGCCCAGCCAACACACCACACCTGCTTCCTTCTTGCTCTCCCAGTTCCCAGTGTTATTCTGTGTCTGTTAAAAGTAAAATAAAACAAAACCAAAAAGAAGAGACACATTCCCAGCTTTAGAGGCACTCTTACTGGCCAGAGCACAAAGGTGAGAGGCTGCTGCTAGTTTATAATATTGAAATGTGTGTGTGTGAATGTATCTGTCTGTCTGTCTCCTGGGAAGAAGAGGAAAGCAAGGGGGTGAACCTTCTCTTGGGGAAGCATGAGCAGCTGTGTGCATTTAGATGAGTTCATCCTGGTGGCTGATTACCACTTCGGAGGATGGCAAAGAAGACACTTGATGGGATGCAGTGGAGCCCAGGCAAATCTGTTGGGCTGTGGGAGTTGGGAACAGGGAGGGCTGAGCAGCTGGAGGCAGCTTGGCTGTTTACATCAGTCCTTACTCTTGTCTGTTGGATGTGCAGTGCTGCTCGGGCCAGCCCCTCCGCTGTCACACAGGCACAGAAGGACAAGTGGAAAGCAATCAGATCTTCCACAAATGAATTTCACCATTGTGCAAAGGGCAACGCTGCTTAAGACCCATTAGATGTTTTGGTTATTTGAAAGAGAGATGTTAAGTGAGGTTTGCTTTTGCTCACTAGGAATGTCTCATTGTCTTTCACCATGAAGGCATTATTTGAATTATATTGGTGTCTTTCTAGCTGTGCTAAAGGAGCATAACACACACACACACATACACACACTGTATTTATATTGTACATGCAATTACTGGAATAATGGTTTAACAGTATGTTCCATCTCTCTTAGGATTCCTATTATAATAATTTTTACAGAACTTGATGGTGTTGTATTATATATGAGAAAAATAAAAAGATCTTGTTAGCATTACTATATATGACCTCAAGAATGTTTAAACTCTGTAGAATATTTTTTATTTCTATGTTTTCATCTTTTTTAAAGACTTATTTATTTGAAAAACAGTTAGAGAAAGGGAGAGAAAGGGAGAGAAAGAGATCTTCCAATCACTGGTTTGCTCCCCAAATGGCCACAACTGCCAGGACTGGGCCAAACTGAAGCCAGGAGCTTCTTATGGGTCTCCCATATGAATAGCAGAAGCCCAAGCACTTGGGCCATTTTCTTCTGCGTTCCCAGGCCATAGCAGAGAGCTGGATCAGAAGTGGAGCAGCTGGGACTCGAACCAGCACCTATATGCTGGCACTGCAGATGGTGTCTTAACCTGTTGCACCTCAGGCCGGCCCCCTAGATTTTCATCTTTGTTCGTTATAGTGGCTGAAGAGAATTGCCTCACATGAGTATCCTAAGTTATTGAGGAAAAAAAGATTAAATTGTCCTCTTTGAGAAGGCAGGGGGATTTTATAGTATACTTGGGAAATATTGTATTTTCAAATATTTACAGTTTAGAATATCAATATTTAGAGAGCTTTTAAAAAACACACCTATGCAGAATAATTCTAGCCCTGAAAATAGGCTAGCTAAGACCATATTATTTTGGAAAAATAGGTTTTATGACTGTCATTCTTTTAGCTATTGAACATTGGTGGGCAGCAGAATATTTTTTTTTATTCCTTTGTCATTGACTTAATTATGTTTAGTGCTCCTTTTCTGTAGTGCAGTTTAATACGTTCATGACTGAATGTTTAAGCTGGATTTGCAACTTGTACAATTCCAAACAAGACGCTGTATGCTAGACTACTGTTCACCACAGGTCTTTTGTCCTCGAATATGCTGACTATTCTAAGTTTCTAAGTTGTGGTTGGTGGGCCAGCTCTTCAGAGTTCTGAGCAGCGACACAGAGGAGATCTGACAGCTTTGTCTAGAAAACAAGGCCTGGGGATGTGGGACAGTGTGGCTCAAGGAGTGCAGGGAGAATGGCTGAAGTGCCCTCTTAAAGCCCTCATCACCACAGCACTAGCATGTACCTGTATGCACCTGTGCAGCCTTAATGAAGGACTGAAACACAAAGTGGTGAGTAAACAGGTGCTGTCCAGAGCTGCCTGGTTATTCCTCCTGCCACCCACTGCCTGATTCCCTGGACCTTCCCTGGACTCCCACTGCAGGGGGACCTCTGGGTCAGAGCCCTGCACGCCTGCACGGGCAGGGTTTGCGTGGTATGCAGTCCTTCTCCTGTGAAATAGTCTGAATATTAGCACTGCTGTCAGCAATAAAGACGAATGATTCTTTGTCAACTCCTTCCTCCATTTGTGGATTCACGGAACTGCAGTAAGATCTTACTCTGCCCTTCTTTCTCCTCACCTTTGTGTCTTTTCCTGTCGTTAGAATATTTGACTACTGATCAATAGTCCTTTCAAAATCAGAAATTGAATGCAGGGTAGATGGCCATTATTGGGTTTATGCACAGCCAGGAACATCAAATTGTTGCACCTACAATTTATCCAGGCTACAAAGCCTTGGATACACATGCCCAAGCTCCCTCTCTCCATACTATTTCTTGATCATTTATTTTTTTTTTATTTTTTATTTTTTTGACAGGCAGAGTGGACAGTGAGAAAGAGACAGAGAGAAAGGTCTTTCTTTGCCGTTGGTTCACCCTCCAATGGCCACCACGGCCGGTGCGCTCTTAATCATTTTTGAATGTAGCTTGTTAATAAGCAACTTTAACCTCTTTTGCTGTTCTTTCTCCTCTTCACTCATGTTTTCCACCTTTGATACCTGTACAACCACATCTTGCTCTTACATCAACACTCGTTAAATGTTGACTTAGTGGCCACATTTTCTGCGTCATATCCACTTCCATTTATGTCCAGCCTCTGGAAATTTTTGTCAGACTTTTTATAAGCTTCCCTTGTGTTCTTATAAGATTATCTTAACATTGTTATGAAGGAATTGTTTTAGGGGCTGAATTCTAGGAAAGTTGACATTTAGGACACTTTCATTTTCACTCCTAGCACTGTTAGCACTCTGGAAAAAAAGAAGAAAGAAAGAAATGATGATCTTTTAAAGTTGTTTCCAAAACATAAGCTTGTTTTTGAAAGTAAAGCAGTTTCTAAACAAGTAAGTGAACTTTGTTTCATAAGAGTGCATTGGAGTTAAATGAACCATGTAGTTGCTGCTTATAGATGACAAGTTAAAACACAAACATTGTTGTTTTTTTTTCCAAACTTGACAGGCTTAATCTTTCAAAGGAGAAAAGAATACTTCAATGAGTAGTGCAGTGCTTTAGGGAGGTTATACTAATAGTGGGTTAAATGCACAGCAGGAGTTGATACTAAATACATTTTAAAAGTATTCTTTCTAAAATATTTACACCTCAAGGAAAGAGTGCAGAAGACTTGAGATCTTATTAGAACCTTAAATATGAGCAAGTCTTAAAAAAGTTCATATTAAATGCATATTAAGAAAAAGTATAGGGGCTGGTGCTGTGGTATAGCGGGTAAAGCCACCACCTGCAGTGCTGGCATCCCATATGGGCGCTGGTTCAAGTCCCGGCTGCCCCACTTCCAATCCAGCTCCCTGCTATGACCTGGGAAAGCAGTAGAAGATGGCTCAAGTTCTTAGGCCCCTGAACCCAAGTGGGAGACCTAGAAGAAGCTCCTGGCTCCCAGCTTCGGATTTGTGCAGCTGCAGCCAGTGTGGCCATCTGGGGAGTGAACCAGCGGATGGAACACCTTTGCTTCTCCTTCTCTCTCTGTGTAACTTGTTCAAATAAAATAAATAAATCTTTTAAAAACAGGAAAAGTATATACATAAGTTTCACTTTTTTTTTTTTGCAAAAAAAGAGCCTCTCAGAACAGCATGGATTCTAAAATTTATGAAGTAAGAGCAAATATACAATTAATGGTGCAGCCTGGGTGGAAGCATGGTGATGCTATTGATGCTTTACATAATGTGTGGGGGTACTTGTACCAAATGAATCAGCAGTTTATAAAGGGATAATGTGTTTTAAGGGATAAGGGGCCAGTGTGGCATAGAGAGTTAAGCTGCCACCTGTGATGCAAGCATCCCATGTGAGCTCTGGTTTAAAACCCAGCTACTGCACTTCAGATCCAGCTCCCTGTTGGTGTGCCTGGGAAAGCAGTGAAAGATGATCCAAGTGCTTGGGCCCCTGCTGCCCATGTGAGAGACCCAGATGGAGTTCCTGGCTCCTGTTTTCAGCCTGGTCCAGCCCTAGCCCTTGCAGCAATATGGGGAGTGAGCCAGTGGATGGAAGGTTTGTCTTACTGTGTCTCTGTCTCCACCTGGCCCCCCCTTACACCTATAATTCTGCTTTTCAAATAAATAAATGTTAAAAAAAGAAAGATGAGATGATGTTAAAGATAGAGCCCATAGTCTTAGAGGACCCACATCAATGGGCAAGGAAAATAAAATGACACTTGTTCATGCCCGAATTGAAGAGGGGTAGTGATTGACAGCAGAAATAATAGCCAGCACCATAGACATCTCAACTGATTCATCTCAACTGATTCAGCTTAAAGTGGAACAAACATTCTGCTCGATCGATTCCAAAACTGTTGTGTCTTGATCGGTTACAGGTAAGTGCAGGGCCTTCACTGGAAATTGCAAACAAGTGGGAGCAAGATCCTGAAGCATTTCTTTGAAGAATTGGAACATCAGATGAAACGTGGCTTTACCAGCACAATCCTGAAGACAAAATGCAATCAAAGCTGAATGCTTACCAGCAGGTGCATGTGGTCCAGTCAGAGCAAAAGTGGTGACTGGTGTTGTGGCATAGCAGGTTAATCTGCTGTGTGGATAACTGACATCCCATAAGAGCTCTGGTTCAAATCATGGCTGCTCCACTTCTGATCCAGCACGCTGCTAATGTGCATGGGAAGGCAACAGAAAATGAAAACAGTGGAAGATGTCCCAAGTGCTTGGTCCTCTGCCACCCAAGTGGTAGACCTGGATGGAGTTCCAGACTCCTAGTTTCTGACTGGCTCAGCCCTGGCTATTGGGGCCACTTAGGGTAGTGCATCAGTGGATGTAAGATCTCTTTTTCTCTTTGTCTACCCCTTTCTCTGTAACTCTACCTTTCAAACAAATACATAAGTCTTTTTAAAAAAAGTAAAAGTGAACCAGTTAAGAGCAAAGGTCATAGCAACAGATTTTTTGGATGCTGAAGGTATTTTGCTTGTTCATTTTCTAGAGGGTCAAAGAACAATAACAACTACTTATCTGGAGGGTATTTTGAGAAAGTCCTCCAAAGCTTTAGCATAAAAATGCCTGGGGAAACTTCTGGAGAGTCTTTCTCCATCACCACAATGTTTCTCATCAAAAAAGGACAGTCTTGTGAGACCTTCAGCTGGTGATGTGGGCATCACCTTGCAGTCCTCATTTTCCTTCTCTGACTTCCTTTTTTTTCCCCCTAGTCTTTAAAACTGTTTAAACAGAGAGGGGGCATTTGGCCTGGTGGTTAAGATGCTCACATTCCACATTGGAGTCCCTAGGTTTGATTCCTGACTCCACTTGCTGACTCTGCCTTCCTGCCAGTATGGACCCTTGGAGGCAGTGATGACTCGATAATTGGGGTCCTGTCACCCACATAGCAGGCATGTGGGGAGCGAATCAGCAGTTGAGAGAGTTCTCCCACTGCCTCCTTCCTACCATCTCTAAAATACATAAAACATAAGTTAAAAATTTAAATCTTTGAAGGACATCCAATTTTATTCAGTTAATCATGTAAAAAAGAGTACATTAACATGTTTAAATTCCCAGGACCCTCAGTTCTTTATTGCTACCCTAAAGTTGTATGCTAAATGATTGGTACTACCACTTGCAAATATGCCTTGAACTCATTGGAGCTTAGTTTGAAAATAAAGTTATAAAACGTATGTAATAGAAATAATATTACATTTTTAAGTCCTATTTTCCATGAACTTTTTGAAGTCTCCTCATGTAACTCAGTATATACCTAATTTGTAACAGACAATTCAAGGGAAAGAAGAATTTCCCCTATCAACACCTAAAAAGGATGAACCTGCAAAGTCTTATTTCCTACAGTTATTTTTTTAAAAGATTTATTTACTTATTTGAAAGAATTACACAGAGAGAGGAGAGGCAGAAAGAAAGAGGTCTTCCATCTGATGGTTCACTCCCCACTGACTGCAACAGACGGAACTACACCGATCTGAAGCCAGGAGGCAGGAGCTTCTTCCGGGTGTTCCACATAGGTGCAGGGGCCCAAGCATCTGGGTCATCTTTTACTGCTTTCCCAGGCCATAACAGAGAGCTGGGTCAGAAGAGGAGCAGCCGGGACTAGAACCGGTACCCATATGGGATGCCAGCGCTTCAGGCCAGGGCATTAACCTGCTGAGCCACAGCACCAGCCCCATATTTCCTACAGTTATTAAAAGTTACTACTTTGTTTTTTCTTTTAAGGATTTATTTATTCGAAAGGCAGAGTTACAGAGAGAGAGAGAGAGAGAGAGGTGATCTTCCATCTTCTGGTTCACTCCTCAGATGGCCACAACGTCTGGAGCTGAGCCGATCTGAAACCAGGAGCCAGGAGCTTCTTCCATGTCTCCCATCCGGGTGCAGGGACCCAAGCACTTGTCTTCTGCTACTTTCCCAGGCCATAGCAAAGAATTGGATCGAAAGTGGAGCAGCCAGGACTTGAACCTGCACCCATATGGGATGCCGGTGCTTCAGGTGGAGGCTTAGCCCACTATACCACAGCACCAGCCCCAAGCTTTTACTTCTTATGGCATAGTTTTAAGAGGGCTTTACATAGGAGATCACTTTTGAAGTTAAGGTTATATTGTCAGGTTCCAAAAGTATATGTACACACCTATGTCCTCAAAAACTTTTAGAAAAATTATATAATATACATTTTATGCACCAAAAAATTTAACAGATTTTACAGTTCTTAACAATTTGCCTTGTCTGTCTCTTTTAAAGCAAAACAAACAAACAAGCAAACAACTATTACAGACACTACAGACACACTTTAGGGTTGGCCCCTCTATCCGGTTTCTGTCTCTCTTTTTCTGAGCGTGTTCCTCTGCTGTGTTCTTGCCAGCTCATGTTTTATTTTCACTGCTTGTGTGTGACTTCTCCGGGCACATCTGCCAACCCTTCCAAAAGATTTTACCAGTCTTCCTAGTGCATTAGAAGATGCTGCGTTACAGTTTTCTCTGTCTTCTCTTTGAAAGCCATATAATAGTAAGGACTTTCATGGTAATATATTTTTAGCTAATGTAGAAAAACATCTAAGTTTTGAAAAACATTTAAGTTCTGAAACATTGCCGTTCATTTTGAACTCAGTCAACATTTTTGAACTTTTTTGAAAAAAAGGCAGGAGATCGACTCCTAATTTGCTGGTCACCACATTTCTGTTGATGCAAGGGAGAGGGAGAAGGGATGTTGCATTTCTCCATCGACCTCGGAAGTGCTTGTTTCACAGAGGGGTAACTTTTTGCTATCGAATGATGCTTGCTGTATGCTTTTCGTAGATCCTGACAGAACTCTAGCCTCGTTGAGAATGACAAAAGTAACAAGTCTCCAAAACACCAGCAAGCAAGTAAGCAGATTGTCTTGCTAGAACTTCGTAGATGCCAAAAGAAGATACCAAGACTTCATGGCTCAGAGGAAGACAGTTTGTTATTCACAGCCAGTAGCTTTTTGAAATAGTGCTTCAGCATCTTTTCCTTAGTGTGTCTCTCATCTTGAATCAGTTTTGTTTATTTGTATGCTTTTTTTTTTTTGGACAGGCAGAGTTAGTGAGGGAGAGAGAGAGAGAGAGACAGAGAGAAAGGTCTTCCTTTTCTGTTGGTTCACCCCCCAAATGGCTGCTATGGCCAGCGCAGTGCACCAATCCGAAGCCAGGAGCCAGATGCCTCCTCCTGGTCTCCAATGCAGGTGCAGGGCCCAAGCACTTGGGCCATCCTCCACTGTCTTCCAGGGCTTTGTAGGATTTTTTTTTTAAAGTTTATGCTTTCTTTAAATATTTTCATGTATTGGTATAGTACTTTTGTGATCTAAAAATCAGCTTCCATTTTCATAGTTAGGTTTCTGTCTTTATTAATAATATTTTAAGTTTTCTTTTCCTATGCTATTTCTTTGTTTTCTGTTGTGTTCATTTCTAGTTTTTATATTTGCTTCCTTCTCATTTGAGTTTATGCTCTTTGTCTCGATTTTTGAGTGAGTGCTTAGTTCATTAATTTTCAGTATTTCATTTTTTAAAAAATTTATTTTTTCCTTGAAAGGCAGAGTTACAGGCAGAGAGAGAGGTCTATCCACTGGTTCATTCCCAAAGTGGCTGCAACGGCCAGAGATGGGCCGATCTGAAGCCAGGAGCTTCTTCCAGGTCTCCCACATGGGTGCAAGGGTCTAAGTACTTGGGCCATCTTCTACTGCTTTCCAAGACCATCAGCAGGGAGCTGGATTGGAAATGTTGCAGCTGGGACTCGAACTGGTCAACTTGGGATGTTGATATTGTAGGCAGATGCTTAACCTACTATGCCACAGCCTTGGCTCCAATATTTCCATTTTTAAAAAACATTTTATTAATTTGAAAGAGTTAGAAAGAAGAAAGAGAGAATATGAGAATCTTCCATCTGCAACAACCATGGCTGGGCCAGGCTGAAGCCAGGATCCAGAGCTTCATCCGGGTCTCCCATACGGGTGCAGAGGCCCAAGAACTTGAGCCATCTTTTACTGCTTTCCCAGGTGCAATAGCAGGGAGCTGGATCAGAAATGAAGTAGCTGGGACTCGAACCACTGCTGTGAGTGGTGGATTTTACCCACTTTGCAACAGCACTAGCCCTACCCATTTATCCTTTTAGACAACTTTAGTGTCAAAGACAAAAACCAGTACTTGAAATCTCTGGCATGCTGCTGTTAGCATGTGTAAGTGGAAAGGTCAAGTTTAATGGTATTGCCTCTTGAGCAAATGTGCAGACTGTAGACTTTCTGACACCTGGTTCTGCCAGAAAAACAAGACCTCAGGGAAACACCCACAATTGAAACATTGACATTTTTGATTGATTATATCACTGTATTCAAAGACATCCAACCTAAAGTTGCTGCATGAAGGGAAGTCGTGATATTTAAGGGCTATATTTTCCTAAGTGAAGTTTACTCTGATTTTTTTCCTATCCTCAGCTTTGTTGAGGTATAATTGCCAAATAAAAATTGTGTAGATTATAAAAAATAATATGGTGTTTTGATGCATGTATAATTTGTAAAGTAATCACCACAATCAAGCTAATGAACTATTTAAGATCTACTCTGTTGACAAACTTCAAATATATGGTATTGATTAATTAGAGTACGGTATTGTTAATTATATATATATAATTATACTTATAAAAATATATGATATTGATTAATTAGAGTACGGTTTTGTTAATTAGAGTCACCATGCTATGTATTATTTCTCCAAAATTTATTCATCCTGCATAAATGAAGCCATGTTATTTTTAATATGAGTGTAACTGTAGACTCATTGGGAGCTTGGAGTCATTGTTTGAGAAATTGCCTCAAATAAGACAAACATCAAGGAAGACGTTAGCAGCCAGAAGGGTTGGTGCTTTGAATGAACTTGATTCAGCTCAGTGCTTCAGCATAATCTTTCTGTAATCCTCGGCTCGGGGCCCTTCCTCTCTGATAAAGGAGAGGGCGTGACCCAGGAACAGAGTTTAGGAGTCAGCACATTGTGCTGAGACTATTGGTTTAGGGTCACTGGAAGGCTACTGCTGGATCTCCCTGTATGACATTAGCAGGTGTAACCCCAGTATCTGTGACCCCCGAGCAGTGACAATCTCTGCATTTGGAACAAAGGAGTGGCCAGATGTAGATTGTAATAGTCACCTACTCCCTATAGGATTCCCAGAAAGCCCATTTTCACCCTTTGCTGGTCTAGCTCTGTGGCAATGGAACTTTTGGATATTGACTATCTCCGTGTCATAAATGTTTCCCCTGCCATTTTCTGGAACTCAATGTCATGGTGGGAAGTGCTCATCTTGTAGTTTACCAGTAAATGCGAAAAGACTGAGTCTCACTGAGCTATGACACACAATTGTTTTCTGTGTTTTCTCCAGGAGGTTTTGAAGTACAGTCTATAGGTTGAACCCTTGCCCACCTTCCCTACTTTCTTATTTATTTATTTATTTGACAGGTAGAGTTATAGACAGATAGAGAGAGACAAAGAGAAAGGTCTTCCTTCCATTGGTTAACCCCCCAAATGGCCGTCTCGGCTGGCACTGTGCCGATCTGAAGCCAGGAGCCAGGTGCTTCCTCCTGGTCTCCCATGCGGGTGCAGGGCCCAAGCACTTGGGCCATCCTCCACTGCTTTCCCAGGCCACAGCAGAGAACTGGACTGGAAGAGCATCAGGCACCAGAACCCGGTGCTCATATGGGATGCCGGCGCTGCAGGCAGAAGGTTAACCAAGTGAGCCACAGCGCTGGCTCCACTTTTAAAGGTTCTCAGGCCTAACAGACTTGGGCAAGCTAAACTGAGAGCACAGAATAACAATTAAAAAAATAACATTTCAGCAATTGAGAGCAAAACCCACTCCCGATAAAATATATAGGAAGTGCTTTCTTTTGAAACAGCATTTTAAAATATCCCCATGTATTCAGAGACTTATGTTGGGTGACCCCTTTTCTGACTTCTAAGCTATCTTCATTCATTTTCTTCTCCCACTCCTCAGCTGCTGTGCTAGCATGCCTGCATCACCCTTCCATGCGTTCTGGGTTTGCTCCATGCACAACTGACTCCCTTACTTCTGTTTGCCACATCCATGCGTTCTGGGTTTGCTCCATGCACAACTGACCTCCTTACTTCTGTTTGCCACATCCATGCGTTCTGGGTTTGCTCCATGCATAACTGACTCCCTTACTTCTGTTTGCCACATCCATGCGTTCTGGGTTTGCTCCATGCACAACTGACCTCCTTACTTCTGTTTGCCACATCCATGCGTTCTGGGTTTGCTCTATGCACAACTGACCTCCTTACTTCTGTTTGCCACATCTTCTGAATCCCTCTGTCACAATGCCTGTAATGCATTCTTGCTTTGCTTACAGGCCTGCCTCCCTCTCCCACAGCAAAACTTCTGAGAGGCAGGCACCGTCTTTTCACACTTTATGCCTAGTGTGAACCGTGGTGGTCTGCAGCGTGTTTCTCACAGGATCTGTTGAGTGACTAACGGAGACTAGGAGCTAGTCCTCTGGTGAGCCATGTCCGGGGTGGGTTTTCACCTTGCCACGAAGACCTGCAATTCACCTTTCTGCTAAGCCTTCTTCATGAGGAAGTTTGCCCAGAGAGCCAGTTTGTTTTGCATAGCAGTAGCATCTGACAAATATACATATGTGTGAATACTCATGAATACCCAGTTTAATTCCAACTGGAATCTAGGCATTCAAAAGTATAACTGGAGAAGCCTGATGAATCACCTTCCCATTTCCTATCAAAACCTCTTCACCCCAGAAAAATCTTTTGGTCAGCACTTTGATAGTTTTATGTGGAAAATCCTGCTATGAGTCAGTAGACTCATATCAGGTTTGTAATCAGGTTTTGGAATCTGCTTAAGAGGAATTTCAAACCAAAAAAATAACTCACTATGACTCTACAACTTGTTTGGTGCTCTTGTGTCGCAGTCATTACTATCACAAACTTAAAAAGTTGAGTTCATGTCTGTTAGACAGCGTTGGACCTTCTGAGGGCACCTGTTTGAACAATTTTTGGATATATAACACAGGCATGGTAAAACTTTTGAAGACCATCAAGATCCCAAGAAGTAAACTTTCCGTATTCTCTTATGGTTTGGAAATGAATATTCTATGTAATAAATCCAGTCTGGATTTTCCACATCTGTCTTGTAAGATGCTGTGCTCATTAAAGATGTTGACCTACACATAGAACAGTAGACATGGTCAAATCTTATTTGAGGCAATGCCATTTTCTAAAACTTTATTTTTCATATTGGTACGATTCTGCTTGTGTTTTCTTCATCTCTTGCCTTACTTTATTAGATCCTAACAGTGGTTGGAAAAATATTGCAGAAGCTTAAGAGTAGAAACAGGTGCAGTGAGAGAAGTTCAGCCACAAGAGTGGGCAGAATATTTGTATCATGGAAAGAGTTACCTTGGTGTTGTAGGAAACTAGATGACAGCAGAACTCATTAAGAGTTGGCTCTGTGAATATTCCATAAATATTTATGGGGCTCAGAATAAACTCTGTTAAGTGCCAGGAACTGTGCAAGGAGCCAAGAGTAGAAGGAAAATGTGAAGATGACAGAATTTCTGTGTACATGGACCTTACCGAGTGAGTTAGATTGACATTGCTTATAAAGCCACACAGCCGCAAGTGTGTATGAGGACATAAAGGAGGGTGACTGGTTCTCTAAGAGAAAGCCTACGGTTTCACAAAGGAGACATGTGAGCTAAATCACAAAATAGGAGAAGCGTTTTTTTCAGGTAGAAGAAGGTAAAGGCAAGGGAAAACATCATCCCCATGCCAGGGCATGCGGCAGCCGTCATCCTTGCTTCTAGTTAAAATACTGGGCAGTGGTCTCAACTCGTGCTCTGATGAGGCAGTGCCCAGCAGGTGCTGGCTTTTCCTCCTCCAAGCTCCTAGATCATCTAGCGGCCTTCTGCTCTTAATTGAGTTTTCAGATACAAACAGGTATAAGGAAGAAGACTGGTCTTTTCTTCATATTAAATCTGGAATTGTGAAGGTCCTTCCACCTCTGTTCAACCCATGGGGTAGATAGTAAAGTTGGATTCGTCTGCAAAACGTGCTTCTTAAGTAAGAATTGGTGAATGCTTTGAACTTGGCTTGGATTTTGTATGTGTTATCTGCTGTAGGGAGAGTTTAGCCTCTATTTGCTTCCCTAACATAGTTAGATGCTGAGAATTTTCAGGGTTTGTTTTTTAAAGATTTGTTTGTTTGAAAGTCACAGTAATATGGAGAGAGGGGAAGAAACAGAGAGAGAGAGAGAGAGAGAGAGAGAGATCTGTTGGTTCACTCCCCAAATAGCTGTAACAGCTGGGGCTGGGCCAGGCCAAATCCAGGAGTCAGGAGCTTCATCTGGGTCTCCCATGTAGGTGGCAGAGTCCCAAGTACTTGGGCCATCTTCTGCTGCTTTTCCCAGGCCAGGAAACTGGATTAGCAGGGAACTGGATTGGAAGTAGAGCAGCCAGGACATGAACCAATGCCCGTATGGGATGCCAGTGTTGCAAGTGACGGCTTTAACCACTATGCCATGATACCCAGCCCCAGGCTTTTTATCATTGGTGATAGCATTCTCTCGTCTTCTGGATGATTCTTTGAGAACCACATAAGATAGTTCAGGGAATGGTGGGGACATGCAGGGAAGGTGACCCTGAGGATGTGACTACTGAGTCCTTGATCTGTGGGCTGAAGGAGTATGAGCTGGGCAGTGTGCCTGGGGAGGTTGGGAGAGAAGGGTGTGGGCCTTGTGGCCAGCAAGCCTACCAGCCATAGGAGCACCATGCCCCAAGAATATGAGCTCTGTGAAAGGCAGGAAGCTAGGCTGCCTCAAGCACCTAGAACATGGTGGGACGTACAGTAGGTTCTTCACCAGAAATGTTTGCTGGAGGAGTTGAAAAGATTCCAGTGTGACTGAGGTGGGGTCACCTGGACTAAAGTGATTCTAAGAGAAAGACAGGGCCACCTGAGACCTTGCAGTCCTTGTTAAAGGTGATGGGTTTTGTCCTCGGCAGTGGGTCACCATCAAAGGCTTCTCAGCAGGCGGACATGTGATTGCACTTGCTCTACAGTGTAGAGCAGCGCTTTCTACTTCCTAATGTGATCAACAGTGAAAAACTCCTTGTATGTTGTGACCTAGTGAAACACACATGTGCACACACATCCCTGAGACAGTTTCTAATGAACAATGCTTAGCCTGGCTAAGTGTGAAATGCTCCATTATTTTGTGTTTCAATTGATAAGTTTTCAAAATAGCCATCAGAAGTGTGACCAAAAGTCATGAGTGGCAAGCACAGTTTGAGGAACACTCTGAGGGGGGAGTGCATATTTTAATGATAAAGGTGATGTGTGTAAAACTGAAGCAAATGGTGACTTTAGGTGATCTGGGAAAGATGAGAATGTGCTGACTTAGAAACAGTATGTAAACAAGGCTGGACAGATGTGAGGAGTTTGCCCAAGGGAATTCATGAGAGAAGGTCAAGGGTGGGTAGGACTTCAGGTCCTGGAGAATCCAGCTGGAAGGTGTAAGAGTGAACTTGCTCAAGGGCACGTGCGAGTCCTATCAGGTGTCTTCCCAGATTTCTCAAATATCTGCACTCTCTCCATGATTCCCTTCACCCTCTCCTGTGTGCTCTTTTCATAACAAGCCATGAGCCATGGAGACTCCATCGCCACTTTGTACCTCTGGAAATGGAAGTAAGGAAGTGACTTGCCTCAACGTTAGATGCCTAGGAAGAAGGCAGATTGGGGCTGGATTCAGGCTTCCTTATCACCTGTCTGGTGATCTTTCCATTGTCCTGCTCTGTTTCATACAAATGCATGAAAAAAAAAAAATCGTGGCAGTGCAACATTTTGGTAAGTATGTGTTTCTGTGCTAGAACTCTGAGAGTTGTGCTGCCAAGATCATTTAATCAGTTTAGTATTAAAAATTAAAATTGGAGTGTATGAGTTGCTTCTGCAGAAATCTGGAAGCATAATGTATAATCTTTCAAAAAAGAATGAATGTTTAATCTGAGCATTTAATTCTCAGTCACCTAATGTCTTTACTGACACTTGGGTGGGTGGGAGAGTAAATTAGGTAAGCTATTCATCATAAAAATGCTAATGGTGGAAAGCCCCAGGCAGATTGATTTTATTCTTGAGAACTGGGTAAAAAAGATGATAGATAAAATGTGGTTAATAAATTATGTATATAAATCAGAAGGCATCTGCATAGGTTGATGTGATAAAAAATAACATAATAAAATCCATTTGAAAAACACTTTCTACCCAAAGCTGCTGGATTTCTAGAGGAAACTGGCTTTGGGGGCCAGAACAAAACATTCAGATAACACTGGCCTACTTTAGGATGGGGAAACTCGTCTAATAGGAGCTCATCTTTGGCAGGGTAGCTGTCCTTGGGAGTCCCATGTGAGCCCTGGTTTGTGAGGCCTGTGTAGGAGGCAACTTAGCATTTGCCTACTGGCTTCATCAGGACTCAGTTTTGATGTTAGTTTTGTGTCTTAGCTCAGAGCTACATATTGGTATCTTTTTAAAGGCTTGGGGTGCAAGTTATTTTCAAATGATCCTTTCACCCAAGGTTTCTTTGTACCTGTTGCCAGGCTGGTAGGTGGAATTCTACCCCTCATTCACAGGTAGCACAGCATTTTTAACACTGCTGTCTATGTGGGAAGCCCAGTTCCCCTTCCTCTCTCTGGGACCAGAGGCCTCCACACCCGTGTTGGTGCTGGCACTAAAGATCAGGCTCTGCTGAGTGTTTCTGGCTGGATCCTGTGCCAGGCTGCTCGTCACTGCCTGTGCCAAAGGTTTCAGGTTCTTCTTATTCCTCCTCCTCCTCTTTTTCACCTTAGAATTCTTACTTTTGGGTGTCATTATGTACTTTCAATATTTCATTTTGTATCCAAATTTTTCCTGTAGTTAGAGGAGGAAGACAAGGGTTTCTTTTATTTTTCTTTTTTAAAAAAGATTTATTTATTTATTTGAAAGAGTTACAGATTGAGAGAAGGAGAAACAGAGAGAGAGAGAGGTCTTCCATCCATTGGTTCACCCCCCAATTGGCTGCAATGGCTGGAGCTGTGCCAATGCAGAACCAGGAGCTTCCCCTGGGTCTCCCATGTTGGTGCAGGGGCCCAAGGACTTGAGCCATCTTCTACTGCTTTCCCAGGCCATAGCAGAGAGCTGGATGGGAAGTGGAGCAGCCGAGGCTCAAACTGGCACCCATATGGGATGCTGACACTGCAGGCGGTGGTTTTACCCTCTACACCACAGCACCGGCCTCTGAGAGAGATTTCTTGATTTTCCTTATTTTACCACCTCGACTCAAGTCCTTTTTTGAAAAAATTTTTTTTCTCTCAAGTCCTTTCTATTTAAAATTTGACTTTGCTAGGGAAAATGTGTATTATATTATTGTTGTACCCAACACACATGTAGGATGGTGTGCCTTGTTAGTGAAGGGTCACTGTGGCTAGGTTGGCTATTGATAAGAATCAGAAAGCATCTGCCCGACCAGTTTGATAGGGGACATCTGCCTTTGTCCAGGTTGGCCCTACAGAAGTCGGGAAATGTCAAAGCCAAGAAAATGAGACAAAGGTTATTAGCCAATCCTTTACCCTCAGCTCTGGACTTGATGGGCCTCCAAATTTCAGTATTTCTCATGTGGCAGAGTCTTCACAGTGGGTGCTGAATCCACAGAGCTGCAGGTGTGCCTTCTGTCTGTCCATATAAAAGGAAAGTGGGCATTTTGTGTCACTCATGACTCTGTTGCACACATAGAAAACCAGCTCACATTCTAAGAAAAAAGAATTTTGTCGGATCACGCATCTGAGAAGTCCAAGATGATGTTGGTTGTAGGAATGGCTGAGCCTAGACGTTCGAGTCATTTCCTCGTCTCCTGGCTCTGTGGTCTTCACCGAGGCCAACATCCTTAGGTAAACAGACGCCCATCTCCTGCAGTGAAGTGGCTCCCATCAGTCCTAAGACCAGTTGCCTCCGCAGCCAGCAAGCCCTGCCGTAACCCAGTTTGTCTTTCTCAGTTGCTCCGATACGAGGTGTGAGGTTGTGTCTCCTTGGTCTGTTTTGAGCTGCAAGTCCCTGCCTGTGAAATCAGTGCATTCCATCCTCCCAGCCACAGGGGTTGGGCCCACGCCTGGGACTGGGCTTTGAGTTAGTCCCAGCAGAACCACACAGTCAAAGCAGGGCAGCGCTGATTGGCCTCAGAGGAAGCCTTGTGCTACAACCACAAGAAAGACCTCCGAGACTCTGGGCCAGCGAGAGGAAGCAGGTGTTCACTGCCGACAGGGCACCCGTGTTTGAAGAGAAGAGAATGAAGCCGAGGAGGACTTTGCTAGAATTTGGATCTGCCCAGGCACAGAAGCCACATCTTTGAGTGTCTGGAAAGTTCTCACTGGACAAAGGAAGCCACACACAATCAGGCTGCAGTGAAGCTGTGTGGCGCAAGAATTTACAGGCCATCCGGGGCCTTGTGTCAGAGGAAGTAGATTGTACCAGAGCCTGGAATTTTATGAACTCCAACATTGCTGATGTTTCTGCTAGTTTTTATAGCAGGTTTTGGGGGAACTGGCAGAGATTGGGATTCCTTTAGCATTCAGTTGACTGCAATTAACCACACCTTTCACTGCAACAAACCCCTGATTTTCTTCCAACTCGTGTTGCTTCACCTGGTAGCAATTTCTGTTTTGTGGGACAGGCATTTGGCTCAGGGTTAAGACCCCAATTAGAAGGCTCGCATCCCCTATCAGAATACCTGGATGCAAGTCCCAGCTCTGCTTCCAATTCCAGTTTCCTGCTAACGTGTGCTCTGGGAGGCAGCAGTGATGGCTCAGGTCAGGGAGTCCCTGCCACTCACATGAGAGGCCTGGACTGAGTTCCCCAGCTCTCGCATAGGGGCATTTGGGTAGTGAATCTGGTAATAGGCTCACGCTCTCGCTCTCGCTCTCGCTCTCGCTCTCGCTCTCCCTCTCTCACTCTCTCCCCCTCCCCCTCTTCCTCTCCCTCCCTCCCTCTCCTCCCTCACCTCCCTCCCCCGCCTCTCAAAAATTAAAAAAAGTTTTTTCAAAGATTTATTTGAAATGCAGAGTTACAGAGAGGCAGAGGCAGAGAGAGAGAGAAAGAGAGAGACAGGTCTTTCATCTGCTGGTTCACTCCCCAAATGGCTGCAATGGCTGGAGCTGGGCCAATCTGGAGCCAGGAGCCAGGAGCTTCTTCCTGGTCTCCCATGCAGGTGCAGGAGCCCAAGCACTTGGGCCATCCTCCACTGCTTTCCCAGGCCACAGCAGAGAGCTGTATTGAAGTGAAGCAGCCAGGACACAAACCAGTGCCCATATGGGATGCTGGCACTGCAGGTGACAGCTTTACCCATTACCACAGTGCCGGCCCCAAAATAAAAAGTTTTTTAAAAATTCTGTTTTGCGGGGCTAGTGCTGTGGCCTAGTGGGTAAAGCCACTGCCTGAAGTGCCGGCATCCCATATGGGCACCAGTTTGAGTCCCGGCTGCTCCACTTCTGATCCAGCTCTCTGCTATGACCTGGGAAAGCAGTGGAAGATGGCCCAACTCCTTGGGCCCTTGCACCCACGTGGGAGACCCGGAGGAGGCTCCTGGCTCCTGGCTTCAGATTGGTGCAGCTCTGGCCATTGCAGCCAATTGGGGAGTGAACCAGCGGATAGAAGACACACACACACACACTCTCTCTCTCTCCCTCTCCTCTGTATGACTCTTTCAAATAAATAAATAAATCTTTAAAAAAAATTCTGTTTTGTGAGCCTTTTGGATTGTTCAAAGATTTCCACTATCTTGGAAACAGTGAAAACTTACTGTTCCAAACAGCACTTGCACTGCGAGTACATCTTACTCTCCGCACCATCAGAACTCCGCTGCTATGCATAGCAGTGCCTCTGATGTGCTCTCATGATGGAACTCCACAAGTGAGACGGCTCAAGGATTTCTGCACTGGAACATGACACCACTCAGGCCCGGCCAGAGGAAGGCTTGTCTCCTCTTGTCTACTCTAGCCACAGCCTACAAGGACTTCCCTTTTGAGAAGTTTTTGCCTAACATTGGGGTCACAGTGTCAAGTCTTCCCTTTCTACACTAGAGGCCACTGGTTTCTGGAAACAAGTTTGTAGTGCTTTTTGTCTTCTTCAGAATGTGTCTTTCTCTTTGAGGGAGAAATAGAAAGTTCTCTCACAGCAGACTCACTGGGAGCCAGAGGTGTTGGCTTTGGCTTACGATAGTGTACGTTTTTGCCTGATGGATGGGAGCCTTGTTATTCACAAGCCTGCAGGCAATGTGACAGAGGCTACCGTTGGACTGGAGAGAAGCACGGTGAGAATAGCTGCAAGCTCCAAGCTGCCCCTCTGGAAGAAGAAACGAAGCACACAGTGTCAACTTTCCAGGGGTGGAGGAGGTGTTGGGCAGGCTGTCTTCATTTTCTCTGAAGACGAAAACCACCTAGAAACACCAGACTAGGCAACAGAACTCTTTTGAAGGGTGAGTTTAAAATTGAAAACAGATTTATAATCTCTTCCTTTCTGCTAGCAAAATCAAGGACTCAGTCCTTGCCAGAGATGATCTCATTAACTCTGGGATAAAAGAAATAATGCAGATACATTCAGCTGGCAGAATTTTGAAGCAGTTCTGATTCTTTTTTTTTTTTTTTTTTACATCTTTTATCTGGCAACGCAAGGGATGAGAGCTCAGATTCTACTGTCCTACAGTCTGTATGAGTCCAGGTTTTCAGTTGTAGTTGCCATTAATATAAAGCCCAAACTGATAGAATATTGAAGGCCATTCCATGATTATCACAGTGAACAACCAATTGAGGCCTGTGTTGTGGGCCATCTTCCTTATTGCCAGGGCCCCAGGTAACCCCCACAATGATCTCAACTATTTTTTTTTTAAGATTTATTTTATTTATTTGAAAGGCAGAGTTACAGAGAGAGACAGAAAGATCTTCCATCAGCTGGTTCATCTTCTTTTTTAAGACATTTATTTGAGAGGTAGAGCCACACAGAGAGGGAGAGACAGAGAGAGGTTCTTCATCTGCTAGTTTACTACCTAAGTGGCTGCAACAGCCAGAGCTGGGCCAATCGGAAGCCAGGAGCCAGGAGCTTCCCCAGGTCTCCCACATGGGTACAGGGGCCCAAGCACTTGTATCATCCTCCACTGCTTTCCCAGGCCACCAGCAGGGATCTAGGTCAGAAGTGAAGCAGCTGGGACTCGAACCGGCACCCATATGGGATGTGGGTGCTGCAGGCAGAGTCTTAACCTACTGTGCCACAATGCTGGCCCCCACTGGCTCATTTTCCACATGGCTACAGTAGCTCTGGGCTGGGCCAGAAGGGGCCCAGGCACTTGGGCCATCTGCTGTTACTTTCCAAGGTACATTAGCAGAGAGCTGGATCAGAAGTGAAGCAACTGGGATTTGAACAGGCACCCATATGGGATGCCAACATATTGGGCCATGGCTTAACCCACTGAGCCACAATGCCAGCCCCATGATTTTAACTTTTATAAAGGATTTATTTATATAATTTAAAGGTTCAGTAATAGAGAGAGACCAAAAGAGCTCTTCTGTCTTCTGGTTCACTTCCCAAATGGTGGCAACAATAAGACTAAAGCAAGGAGCTCCATCTGGGTCTCCCATGTAAGTGTGGCAAGGGCCCAAGAACTTAGCCATCTTCTGCTGCTTTCCCAGGTGCAATGGAAGGGAACTGGATCAGAAACAGAACAGCTGGGATTTGAACTGGAATCCTAGGGGCAGCTTAACTTGCAGCATTACAATGCTGGCCCCTATTACAACTTTTTAACTCAAGCTAAATTACATCAAGTTTCTCATTAAGGTATATATTCACATATTTTAGATATATTTGTTTTTCAGGAATAAACCATTATTTTGTATTTTAAAAAATGTATTTCAGGGAGGCCGACACTGTGGCTCTCTTGGTTAATCCTCCACCTGTGGCTCCGGCATCCCATATGGGTGCCGGGTTCTAGTCCCGGTTGCTCCTCTTCCAGTCCAGCTCTCTGCTGTGGCCTGGGAGGGCAGTGGAGGATGGCCCAAGTCCTTGGTCTCCTGCTCCCACGTGGGAGACCAGGAAAACGCACTTGGCTCCTGGCTTTGGGTCGGCATAGCTCTGGCTGTAGTGGCCATTTGGGGAGTGAACCAACGGAAGGAAGACCTTTCTCTTTGTCTCTCTCCCTCACTGTCTAGCTCTATCTGTAAAAAAAAAAAAAAAAAAAAAAGAAAGAAAGAAAAAGAAAAAAAAAAAAAAAGAAACCAAAGTGGTTCAAGATAGAACTTCATTTGTAAAAAAAAAATGTATTTCAGTTTCCAATGTGTGTAAACAATGCATTTAACAAGTCTGTTTGTATAGGGGTGATGTTCAGGGCTCTTTCTCCATCTCTGCTCTCAAGGTTTAGCAGAGGAATGGGGGCTGGAGGAAAAGGGGCAAGACTGTCACTCAGCTGGCACAGTTTGTCCTCTCTCTCCGACTCTACCTGACGGGCATGCAAATGCTGCCCCTCTCTTTCTCCCTTGGCGTGCTTTGTGCATTCCCTGGAGGCACCCAGAGGGGCCTCACCCTGTAGCATTCCCTAATGTGTCAATGAGGTGGCTCTCAGGATCCTTACCTGAGCTCTGCCCCTTTGCAGCCCCACCACAGTACCCCCTATGCTGCGTTTCCCTTGCCTCTGGGGGCCTGGGGTGGAAGGCAGTGCCCACCTGGAAAGCTCCTGCAGAGGTAACTGACTCTGTGTCCCCTGTAATCTCTTCCCTGTGCTGGTCCCTTGCTTGGGTCTTCAGCTTGCAGGGTTCTCCTGGCAGGAAGCCACCACTACCCTCTGACCCATGTATGTCCTCAGACGGCAGGGCATTTGGCCAAATCCTCCCCGGAGCGCTGCTCAGGTGCTGTTTCCAGAGCCCAGTAACCGTGCCTCAGGGAGGAAGCGCTGGGCACCTCCAGCAGGGGCAGAGAGGTGCTCCCTCTTCCCCTCCGAGAGGGAGGGGACACCCAGGCTTAAGCTCTGTTTTGAGGGTGCTCTTCCTTCTCCTTTGAGATTTCTCGTCCTGTTTTATAGACGCCTGAGGTGAAAGGCAGGGGCTGGTAGTTGCTAGACTGGTTCTGCCGTGTTGTAGCTCGGCCGGCCGGCACAGATCTTCTGACGCTTTTCTTTGCAATGTGTTGTCCGTTGTTCTCAAATGTGGGCCTTGGACTGAAATGTTGAGAAAAGGAGGAAAGTTGTAAGTGGGTGAATCCGTGGATGAATGTCTATCTCAGAGTGATTTATAAAAGCAAAAACCTGGAACCATCTTAAAGTCCCTCAGTGAAGGATTTACTAAACAAATGACCGTATTCATCAAGCATACTATGTGCTAAGTAACAGAAGACACTGGTGGTATACTGTTAATCAGTTGAAGAAATAACAATGTACAGTCTAATCTCACTTTTTTTGAAAACATGTGAGGAGGCACTGAAAAATGCCATGGTCATCTCTGGGTAGTACATTATGAAGATTTTAATTTCCAGCTTGTTTCTAGGTTTCTTAAGTTTTACATGGAGTTTGTTTTACCTTAATTAACAAGAAAAAAAAGCAGTGATGGGATTTACATTTTAAAATCTCTTTTTTAATTAAAACTTTTAAAAATATTTTTTACGATTTATTTATTTATGTGAAAGTCAGAAAGAGAGAGTGCTTCTGTCTACTCACTCACTCCCAAATGGCCACAATGGCTAGGGCTGGAACAGGTGGAAGGCAGGAGCTTGGAACTCCATCCAGGTCTCCCACGTGGATGACAGGGGCCCAGGCACATTAGCAAGAAGCTGGACCAGAAGCAGAGCAGATGGAACTGAAGCCATGGCTTGGATGCGGTATGTCACAGTCACAAGCAGTGGCTTGACCTGGATCACGGCGCAGACCCCTTCCCTCCTAATTTATGTTAAGTTTAAAAGCAGGGCGGCAGACTGGCAGCTGAAACAGTGAAAAGGAAGGGAGAGAGTGTGATGGCTGAGCCAGTGCTTGGGTGAGACAAAGCAGCGTCTAGGGTGTAAAATAGAAGGAAGTCCCTGCTTCCAGGATAGTGCAAGTGAACTGGGGCAAGGTGCACGGAGGTGAGGGCTCCTTTCCGTTTGCAGCCTACCTGCCTCTCTCACCTCACCCTAGGCCCAGCCCTGTTGGAAAGAACCAAAAAGAGCAAAACATGGAAGGTAGTCCTCTGTCTGTCCTCTGGACCACAGCCCCAGATCCAGGGGGCGTGCCTGGCTGCTGAAGTCTAAAGTTCTGTAAAAATAATGGAGGCACTTGTCCTTTCCCTCTGCTTTGCTTCCCTCATCAGCTTATGGCTGAAGTGAATAGCTTATAACTTCTTTACCATGAACATCTCTAACATTGAATTCTTTTCTTTAACTTTTTTTAAAAAATTTATTTATTTTCTTTTTTCTTTCTTTTATTTTTTTATTTTTGACAGGCAGAGTGGACAGTGAGAGAGAGACAGAGAGAAAGGTCTTCCTTTTGCCGTTGGTTTACCCTCCAATGGCCGCTGCGGCCAGCGCACCGCGCTAATCCGATGGCAGGAGCCAGGTGCTTATCCTGGTCTCCCATGGGGTGCAGGGCCCACTTGGGCCATCCTCCACTGCACTCCCTGGCCACAGCAGAGAGCTGTCCTGAAAGAGGGGCAACCAGGACAGAATCCGGTGCCCCGACCGGGACTAGAACCCTGTGTGCCGGCGCTGCTAGGCGGAGGATTAGCCTATTGAGCCACGGCGCCGGCCCTAATTTTATTTTTTTGACAGGCAGAGTTAGACAATGAGAGAGAGAGAGACAGAGAGAAAGGTCTTCCTTCCATTGGGTCACCCCTCAAATGGCCGCTACAGCCGGCACTGCTCCAATCTGAAGCCAGGAGCCAGGTGCTTCTCCTGGTCTCCCATGTGGGTGCAGGGCCCAAGCACTTGGGCCATCCTCCACTGCCTTCCCGGGCCATAGCAGAGAGTTGGACTGGGAGAGGAACAACCGGGACAGAATCTGGCACCCCGACCGGGACTAGAACCCAGGGTGCCGGCACCGCAGGTGGAGGATTAGCCAAGTGAGCCGTGGTGCCAGCCACTAACATTGAATTCTAAATTGCTTCTCCAGACTCCACTTTGGATTCTCCTGAAAGAGCCTCCCCATCAACTGACAGCTATTTTCCTGACGGGTCAACTCCAGAAATGGCAGCAAGAGTTTTGGCAGTGACCTGGGCTCATTACTGTGGACTCAATACACGTATGGCATGGTTCAGCAAGCACTGAACCATGAGAAAGACAAAAATGCAAGAGTTAGAAACAACCTTTCCAAGTTGCAAAGTGAGAAAGTGGTGACACTGACAAGACAGCCTCCAGCCCGCTCTGCTCAGACTGAAACCAAAATCACAAGGCAGGAAGAAAATTACTGAGCAGCAAGAGCGGAGATGCTTCAGCAAACTCATGGCAAATGAAATTAAAAGATGACTTCAGTTAGATGCGAACAATTAGAAAGCTATCCATAGTGCTTTTTTTTTTAATTAAAAAAATTATTGAAAGGTTGAAAAGCAGAGAGACAGAGTTGGGGGGAGAGAGAAAGACAGATAGACAAGACTGGGCCAGGCTGAAGCCAGGAGCCCAGAGCTCGATCGGAGGCTCTCGTGTGGCTTGTGGGGACCCAAGCACTTGAGCCATTACCTGCTGCCTCCCAGGGTATACATTAGCAGGAAGCTAGAATCCAGAGTTGAGCCAGGATTGGGACCCAGACACTCCAGAATGGGATGCAGGTATCCCAAGCAGTGTCTTAACCATTGCGTGAAATGCCAACCCCACATAGCTTTTCTATAATACGCACTTTCCATGGACTTTTTGAAGACCCTTGTATATGTGCTCTGAAGTCTCTGTTCCTTTCTCTACAGAAAGTTGAAGCCATCCCTAGGCCAGACGATGTTGATTCAGAATCTTGTGTCCATAAACTCACCAGTCTAGTGACTTGATTCTGATTTAAGCTGCAGTTCTTCCTAAGTCTAACAGCTAAGAAACCTTTCACCTCAACTTACCAGGAATGAGCCTTGTAAGAAGTTCTCCTAGCTGGATCCCACAGTACAGTGTAATGATTTTATACATTTTGATATATACTTTTTAAGATTTTTAAAATTTATTTGAAAGCAGAGTTACACAGAAAGGAAGAGACAGAGATCTTCCATCTTTGGTTCACCCCCCAAATGGCCATTATGGCCAAGGTTGGATCAGGTCAAAGCTAGGAGCCTGGTACTCCATCCAGGTCTCCCATGTGGGTGTTAGGTGTTAGTGGGATGACCCAAAGGCCCAAGCACTTGGGCCATCTTCCATTGCTTTCCCACATGTATTACTAGGGAGCTGGATCAGAAGTGGAGCAGCTGGGACTCGAACCTATGGCCAGAGGAAATGCTGCCATCACAGGCAGCAGTTTGAGCAGCCCACCACAATGCCAGCCTTGATATAATTTTAAGTATTAAAGACAAATATGAAATAACATTTAACACACTGAAGGCAAAGAAGTACATCATTCATACAGCCAAATTTCTACAGAAAAGTGCTAGGTTTTGTTGGTAAAATTTGATCAACTTCTCTAGTGCATTCACTTATGGGTACGGCTGTGCTCGCTGATATGGCGCAATCCTAGTGGGATTTGGGTGATAGGAGAATGCAGTAGCCAAACATCAGGCAGAGTAAGAACCACGGAAGGAGATGTCTCTGGGCAGCTTCCTAGCTTGTGGGGAGACGTCCTGAGGGTGTGCACCTGTATTGGAATGGAGACAGGAAACCGTGCACTCTGAGAAACTGAGGCAGTTAACACACCCGGAAGAGGAGTGCAGTGCAGCAGAGGCCAAAGAAGGGGAGCAGAAGAGCCGCTTGTCACTATTCAGGCCTCAGGGAGTGACATCCTGCATGTTGGAGGCCCACAGTGGCAATGGAAAGTGGGAGTCCGGTGTGAGCATCATAACAGAGAGACGCTCCTAACAGGGTGGTCGTAGACAGGATACAGCTCCAGGCAGGCTCAAGGGTAGAAAGTGATATCTAGGCTTCAGGTCTGCCTTTAACCTGGGTAAACATTCATTTTTGGCACAGGGGGAGGTGGAGTGGTGATGAGTTTGAAATGGCTGAGGCTTACACGTGGAGATGTGTTCTTCAGGAGTCTGGATGCAGTGTGCTTTTGGAAGCACTGCAGCTGCACCTGAGAGAGTAGGGCCTCTCGTGCTGGGAAGCAAAGAGCCTCGCCTTGGTCATTGGTTGTGATGTGACTGCCTCTGATGTGACTTAGTGTCTTGTCCTGTTGTTAATCTATGCACTAGAGTCTCAGCACCCCCTGGGTGTCAGGTTGTTGCTCTCACCTTCCCCATGTTCAGCACCCACCCAAACTTAGCTTTCTTCCATTGTTCCGAGCCTTGATGTCGGCTTGTGGTTTTTTCTGACATCATCTTATTAGAATTGAGGTCCCTGTCTTGTTCGCTGCTACAGTCTATTCACATAAACTTCCTTCTGAAACTGATTGCATGACATAGCTGTTGGTCCATTCTTGAGGGCTGGGACTGTGGCTCTGAAACCCTAGTGACTAGGAGCTTCAATTTGACAGTGGTGTGGTCATGGTAAAGCAGGTTAAAGCAGAAGCTTTTTAAGCTCCTTCCTTCGGGGGCCAATGATGATGAAAACACTCTAAATGAACTATTTCTATAGATAAATTCAAAAAAGTTTTGAAGGCTATCAGGCCACCATTTGATAATTTTCTTTCTTGATGTAGTTACTTCTTGATGTTTGGAAAAATGCATTTAATCTTTTTTTGACAGGCAGAGTTAGACAGTGAGAGAGAGAGAGACAGATCTTCCTTCCATTGGTTCACCCCCAAAATGGCCGCTGTGGCCGGCACGCTGCACAGATCAGGAGCCAGGTGCTTCCTCCTGGTCTCCCATATGGGTGCAGGGCCCAAAGGACCTGGGCCATCCTCCACTATACTCCTGGGCCAGAGCAGAGAGCTGGACTGGAAGAAGAGCAACCAGGACAGAATCCAATGCCCCAACCGGGACTAGAACCCGGGGTACTAGTGCAGCAGGCCAAGGATTAGCCTAGTGAGCCGCGGCGCCGGCCTCTGCATTTACCTTTTAATGGCCCCTAGTTCTGCAGAAAATAGTAAATTGGCCTTAGAGACTCGTAGCTCAGCTGAAAGAGTGGAGGGACTGATAACACCTGCAGAATAAAATTTGAGTACTCAAAGTAAATGTTAGAGTTGATTGCTTTTTATCAATAAGACTTTTTCATAGCTAATACATTTTGCTAAATTATCTCCCAGCCATAGTTCAGCCATTCAACTTCTTCCTTTATCATTCTTGGACTAATTCGGTAGTAAAAAAAAATAATAATAATATATATTGATCTGTAGAGAGATTTCCTTGTAAAATTTTCTGCACCAGAAACCCTGTGTAATACAAGGGGTATATTGAGGCACTGAAATGTTAGTGTGGCTCTAGTGAACTCTTCTAGTTAAACTATGGGGATACTGTTTTTAAAATACTAAAAGATGGGACTGGTGCTGTGGCGTAGTGGACTGAGCTGCTGCCTGCAGTGCTGGCATCCCATATGGGTGCTTGTTCGAGCCCTGGCTGTTCCACTTCCAGTCCAGCTCTCTGCTATGGCCTGGGAAAGCAGAGGAAAACAGCCCCAGTGCTTGGGCCCCAATACCCATGTGGAAGACCTGGAAGAAACTCCTGGCGGCTGGCTTTGGATCAGCCAAGCTCTGGCTGGCCATTGCAGCCGTTGAACCAGTGGATGCAAGACATTTCTCTGTCTCTCCCTTTCTCTGCCTGTAACTGTACCTCTCAAATAAATAATTTTTAAAAAAAGAAAAAGAGTAACAGAGAATTTTTATCCACTGGTTCACTCCCTAAATGGCTGCAACAGCCAGGTCTGGGTGAGGCTGAAACCAGAGCTCCATCCAGATCTCCCACATGGGTAACAGGGACCCAAGCACTTGGGCCATCTTCTGCTGCTTTCCCAGGTGCATTAGCAGGGAGCTGGATGGGAAGCAAGAGTAGCCAGGACTCGAACTAGGGTTCTGATATGGGATGCCTGCCAGCCACAACATGGGCTCCAGAGAGGAATTCTTGAACACCCTAAGTCATTTGATATGCCCCTGCTCAGAACACTCCAGCGCTTTCCTGGTATACTCAGAATAGAGTCCAGAGCAGCTTGGGCTGTGGCCTAATCCCTGACTGCTTGGGCCCTGGCAGACACACTGGCCTTCCTGCCTTTCCTAGTCCATGTCTGAAGCCTTTGTGCTTGCTGTTCCTCCTGGGGATGAGGCTTCCCCCGCCCCTATGAGCAGTCCCGCTTGGCTCCCTCCCTCACGTTATTTAAGGCTCTGTTCAAACAGTACCCTTGTGGGAGACCTGCCTTGACTGCTCTGAAAACAGGGCCTTTCAGTGCTGTATCTTCTCAACCCATTTTCTTTTTCTTTGTAGACCTTACCAATACCTGGCATTATAATTAGTAGCAGCTTGTTTTGTGTTTATTCTGTGTCTCTCTCATTCAAAATGTAAAGGCATTTTATTTATGTCATTCAATGATGAATTACTCAAAAAAAATTTGGGGGATGTTTGCATTCCATATCAGAGTGCCTGGGTTCAAGTCTGTCTCTCTCTCTCTGATTCTCAAGTAATTAAAGACTTTTTTGTTGAATGAATATTTCTATTTAATAGCACATAGTGTGTTATAATTTGATCACTTTTTTTAGTGTGTCCAGTATAAACAACCAATACAATAATGTGTGGCATATTTTCTTTAAAAATTCAGGAAACAAGGCCGGCGCCGCGGCTCAATAGGCTAATCCTCTGCCTAGCGGTGCCGGCACACCGGGTTCTAGTCCTGGTCGGGGCGCCGGATTCTGTCCCAGTTGCCCCTCTTCCAGTCCAGCTCTCTGTTGTGGCCCAGGAGTGCAGTGGAGGATGGCCCAAGTGCTTGGGCCCTGCACCCCATGGGAGACCAGGATAAGCACCTGGCTCCTGCCATAGGATCAGCGCGGTGCGCCGGCCGCGGCGGCCATTGGAGGGTGAACCAACGACAATGGAAGACCTTTCTCTCTGTCTATCTCTCTCTCACTGTCCACTCTGCCTGGCAAAAATAAACACATAAATAAATAAATAAATTCAGGAAACAGGGCCGGCATTGTGGTACAGCAGGTTAAGCCATTGCCTGTGATGCCAGCATCCCATACGGGTGCTATTTGGAGTCCCGGCTGCTCCACTTCCCTCCAGCTCCCTGCTAACATACCTGGGAAAGCAGTGGAAGATGTTCCAAGTACTTGGGCCTGCCACCCATGTGGGAGACCCAGATGGAGTTCTAGGCTCCTGGTGTTCGCCTGTCCCAACACTGATTGTTGTGGCCACTGGGAAGTGGACCAGCATATGGAAGATTTCCCTCTCCATCTTTCTTTGTAACTGCCTTTCAAATAAATAGATAAAAATCCTTTAAAAAGTTAAAAATAAAAACTTTGGAAAGAAGTATGCTCATGTAATATGTTCCCATTAAGAGACCTTATGATAATTAAAAATTGTGATGAATTTTACAGTGTAGAAAGTGCTTTCCTAAGCAGTATCTCATTTAAATGTTATAACAATCTTGTGAAATGTTCTCTTCGTCCTTTTATTTTTCTTTTATTTATTTATTTTAAAGGCAAAGTTAGAGAAGCAGAGGTAGAGAGAGAGAGAGAAAGGTCTCCCATCCATTGATTCACTCCCAAAATGGCCAGAACAGCCAGAGTTGTGCCAACCCAAAGCCAGGAGCCAAGAGCTTCTTTCAGGTTTCTTACATGAGTGCAGAGGCCCCAGGACTTGAGCTATCTTCTACTGCTTTCCCAGACCATAGCAGAGAGCTGGAACAGAAGTGGAGCAGGGACTCAAACCAGCACTCATATGGGATGCTGGCACTGCAGGCAGCAGCTTTTACCGACTACACCACAATGCCAGCCCCTTCATCCTGTCTTACAGATTAAGAAGCTGAAAACCAGGGGGAGTAATTGTCTTGCCTTGAGTGGTATACTTAGATATGGCAGAGATGCAGTTTTAAGCACAGTCTTCTGGTACCAAGTTATACCTTCCTTTGTGCTGGGGACACAGGATGTTTGGCCTGAGGCAGGTGTCTCAGCCCTTCAGCTCATTGTCCTGTTTGTATATCAAAGCATCATCCTGAATCCTAGTGCAGTCTGGCACAGCTGTGATGGATCTTTGTGGAAGGACCAGATCAGGTGTCCTGAGGGGCGGAGACGACTCCAGCTTTGTATCACATAAATGAGAATCCCCTTTCCCTTGATCCTTTGTGAATACAAGTTGCTCATTGAGGTTCTAGAGACAGCCCAAACCAGCCATCCACTTGGTATTACAGCATCTTCTCCCTATGGGGGTTCTTATGATGTTTTAGACTCCTTGAGATAGAAATGCTAGGATGGGGCTAGCAGAATTGATCTGGAGAAATTTCCTGCTGGCTAAATCATGTTCCTTTCATTTCTTGCTGTTTTCCACCTCTGGGTGGAAGGGATCACCGTTGACAACCTTGCCAACCACGGTATGCCCTCTTGGATGCCAGGATGGTGTGTGTTCCTGTTGGGGAGAGCATGTGCTTTAGAAAGAAGGGAAAACAGGTGGGCCAAGCAGAACCAGCAAAAGCAGAGGGCGAGTTAACAGGAGAGCTGAGCTGGATAAGTCACTGGAATAAGTTGGCTGTGTCTCAGTTCTCTGTTTTGTGCAAAGGCAGACTAAGGAAAGGCTGGGTGTCCCATACCGTGTACAGGAATGATTCCTGTGCCCTCCTAGTTATGTAACACGAACCTGGTCACATCCCGTCAGTTAAATGCAGGAGGATGCCAAATCACATCCACCGTATATCAAGTCACTTACTCAGGATCAAGATAATCACTTTTATTTTTAGCTGTTTTACGGCGGGGGTGCGGGGGGGGACACATTCCTCTCTGAACAGGAGAGTAACAAAATAATGAAGTGACTTTATTTCTAAACATGGGGCCATACAGTACAGTAAATAGTTATACAGCTTTGAAGTCAGGCTGAGCAGGGCCAAATGCTAGCTCCACTACTTTCTGTGAGACTACAGGCAAATTACTTCATCTTTTCAAATCTCAATTTCCTCACCCACACAAAATACCTAACAATGTCCACCTCACAGGTTGGTTTGGAGGATTAAATGAAATAATAGATATAAGGTGCTGGGCACAGTGCTTGGGATACAGCAGTCACCAATAACAGGAAATTACTAATTAAGTAGGTTGTAGATGTGCTTAGTACTACTGAGTTGATTCTTTGCACTTCCTACTGCCCTATTTATTTAAAATAGTAAGAGATCAATTGAGAAATACATTGCCTATGATTTTTAAAAATTCTCCCTGAACCTAAAGTTTATCCACTCAGATGTTGAATTCTACTTTTTTCTCTAAACAGCTGGATGTTCTGTGGATGATTTCTGTAAGAAATGACCAAGTATGGGGTGGACATTGTGGCACAATGGGTTCATCCACTGCTTGTGACACCTGCATCCCATATCAGAGTACCAGTTTGGGCACCAGCTACTCAGCTTCCACTCCAGCTTCCTGTTAATGCATGCTAGAATGCAGCAAATGATGTCTCAGTGCTTGGGCCCCTACCACCCCTGTGGCAGGCTCCTGGCTTTGGGTTGGCCAAGCCTTGCCTTACAGATAGATGCCAAACTAACAAAAAATGACTTTTTATTATTAAAAAAAGAGAAATTGACCAAATGTGACTTCTATCAAGAGCAGATTTTAGCACAAGGCTATGTGACTTTGGCCTCTTTTGGTTTTCTCTTGCTGCATAACATCTACCCCTACATTTGGGGACATAAAATGACATTATTGCTTCTTGCGATTCTGTGCATCTGGAACTTGAGCAGGGCCTGTGGTCCCTGCCCGTCTCTGTTGAGGCTGAAAAAGCAAGGTGGTTCCAGAGTCTTGCCCCATATCTCTGCTGGGGGGTCTTGAACAGTGGAGCTGAAACAACTGCCCCGGGCTCGTGATGTCTGCACCTCCCGTGTTGCCATCGCTTGGGTCCTGAGGTTCTGCCCATACAGTCTCTTGTGCTTTCACTGTCTCTGCAGCCACTCCAGCAGGGAAACCACCTACTGCAAGGTGGTTTCAAGAGGAAGATGACTACCGGCAGGTGCAGGGCGAGGGGTGGTTGTTGGCTGTCTTTGGAGATGGGTTACCACAGCCTCCTTATGTACGGACCTCTGCCACAGAGTGTCCCAAGTGCTGCTTGGGAATAGACTTCTCTTGAAATGATCAGCAACTGCCCAAGTATTATATAAATGCTGTCGTTGCTCAGCATCTGTGGAGGACTGGTTCCAGGACTCCCCTCAGGTACCCACATCCGCAGATGCTCATGTCCCTCATGTAAAGTGGTATTGTATTTGCACAGAACTTACACACATCCTTCTGCATACTGGAAATCCTCTCTAGATGGCTTATGATACCGAATACAGTCTAAAAGCTAAGGAGTTGGTATATTGTCTTATTTAGGGATTAATAGCAAGAAAAATGTCTGTACATGTTCAGTACATAGGCAGTTTTTCCTTAATGTTTTGACTTGTGATTGGTCAAATCTACAGATACAGACCCTTTGGATACAGAGGGCTGGCTGCACATTCCTACATGGGCACTTCCTTTGACATTTTATTTGAGAGATAGAAAGATGGAGTTATTCCATTTGCTGGTTCACTCCCCAAATGCCTGCAACAGCCAGGAGCCAGCAGGAGCTCCAACTGGGTTCCCCCTATGGGTTTCATGGGCCCAAGTACCTAAACCATCACCTGTGGCATCCCAGGGTGCATGGTAGCAGCAGCTGGATTGGAAACAGACCCAGGTCTCACACCAGGTACTCTAATATGAGACGGTGTTAACTGCTGTGCCGAATGCCCACTCACGTGACTGCTTTAACCTTTCTTCACCCAGTCTTCGTAAATGGAAACATTCAATTCCAAACTATCTGGGAATTATGTCTGAGGTCAACTCTTAGATTATAGACCCAGATTGGCAAACAAAATGCTTGTTCCAATGAAACACATAGACCAGCCCGAAAATGACTTTGGGTTCCATTTCACTGACCTTGCCCTGTCCATGTGGCTTCTCCCACAGCGTAGCTGCCCCTCCTACAGGGCGGCTCAAGAGAGGGAGGTGACTCCATCCCTCAATGGGAGGTACAGCACGTGGTGTAGGAGAGTGTTTCTGACTTAGTCGACTTACCTGTAGGTGGGCAGGATACACCATGAGGCAGGGAGATGGATGCAGAAATGGCCACACTTCTTGAAGTGTGTTGCAATTTTGTTGTTGAGTACTGTAAATATTTCTCATGTGACTTGTCCTGTGGGAGTGGGAAAGGGACTGTTTTTGCGCATTTCTGTCTCCTGAAGCATCCTCTGTACAGAAGGCAGGCTAGCTCCCTGGGAGTTCTGTCAAGGTCAAGAGCTGGAGTGGACCAGATGTCATCAACGAGTGCAAATGACATGATGGATTTGCTGCTCGCAAGACTGTGTGGGCATGGAGCAGATTCTTTGTTATTTGCTTAGGTGTCAATTAGATTATAAAATGTTTGTGGGAGGTCCCTGTTTTATAGGAAACATAGCCCCAAATATTGTTAAGTTCTTAATGAGCCAGCATTTTTTTTCTAGCATGGCAAAATCATTGCTGTCTTCTAAATGCCTCTTGTCTCTCCAGGCTCTCGGAGTGAAATAGTCAAATAACCATACTCTCCTAATTGTACCTCATAACCTGGGAGTTGAATCACCTTTAATGCAAAGATTTCTCCCACCCTGCTTGGTACTTGTGTTCTGCATGACTTTGTCCATTTCAGGACTTTTAAATGGAAAGGATCCATTGAAAGATTACCCAAGTTTGTTTAAAAGACTTTTTAGGAGCTGGCATTGTGACCAGTAGGATAGGGCATCCACCTGCGGCACTGGAATCCCGCCCATGTGGGCACCGGTTCAAGTCCCAGCTGCTCCATTTCCTAATGAGCTCCCTCCTGATGGCCTGGGAAAGCAGTGGACAATGGCCCAAGTGCTTGAGCCCCTGCACCAGCATGGGGGACCTGGATGAGGCTCCTAGCTCCTGACTTCTGTTTGGCCCAGCTCCGGCCATTGCAGTCATTTGTGGAGTGAACCAGGAAATGGAAGACGTTTCTCTCTGTCTCTCTGCCTCTCCTTGTTTGTAACTCTGCCTCTTAAGTAAATAAATAAATCTTAAAAAAAAATAATAAGACTTTGTAATGGAATGGGTTTTATAATTTGAAGGAAACCAAATGGATTTTATAGTTTGAAGGGCTCGTGTTGTGGCATAGCAGGTAAAGTCACCGCCTGCAATGCTGGCATCCCATATGAGTGCCGGTTTGTATTCTGGCTGTTCCACTTCCAATCTTGCTCCCTGCTCATTGCCTGGGAAAAAAAGTGGAAGATGGCCCAAGTGTCTGGGCCCGTGCCACCCAAGTGAGAGACCTGGAAGAAGCTCCTAGTTCCTGGCTTTGGCCTGGACCAGCACTGGCCATTTTGGCCATCTCGGGAGTGAATCAGCAGATGGAAGATTCTCTCTCCCTCTCTCCTCTCAAATTGTCAAATAAATATTTTTTAAAAAAGAAAAAAAACCATTTGTACTACAAACCTATTCTTTGCTCCTTTCCTCCCTCCTTTTCCATTTCAGAAAGGTATCAAGTACATGGCTGGCACTGCAGCTCACTAGGCTAATCCTCTGCCTGCAGCACCGGCACCCCGGGTTCTAGTCCTGGATGGGGTGTCAGATTCTGTCCCGGTTGCCCCTCTTCCAGTCCAGCTCCCTGCTGTGGCCTGGGAGTGCAGCAGAGGATGGCCCAGGTCCTTGGGCCCTGCACCCTCATGGGAGACCAGGAGGAAGCACCTGGCTCCTGGCTTCAGATCAGTGCCGTAGCGGCCACTTGTGGGGTGAACCAACGGAAAAAGGAAGACCTTTCTCTCTGTCTCTCTCTCTCTCTCTCACAGTCTAACTCTGCCTGTCAAAAAAAAAAAAAAAAAAAAAAGGTGTGGGGGGGTGGGGGGTGGGAACCTACTGTGCTACTACCAGCTGCTAGGAGCACCAAGGGGAAGGATGGCCAGTATGCACCCTCAGGGGGAGTTCGGTGCCTTTTAAGGGGAACCAGTAGGTTATAGGAGTGCCTAAACATCAGTGTTGAAGGTGCAATACTCCCGTCTCAGTGTCAGAGCAATTCTGGAGAGTGTTAGCTGTGCTAGGCTGAACAGGTGGGGAAAAACGGAGTTCTCTGGAAGGACCCTGGTAATGGGCCCACCAGGTGCACCACCACCTCTCTCCCACTTGCCCCTGACTCAGTCTCCCCTAAACTTCTGTGTTTTGCATTCTCTGGAGAACGTTATACCTCTTCAAAGAAATAATTAGATGTTATTTTCTATTTTTATGCTAACACCCCCCCCCTTTTTTTTACACAAAAAATCAGATGACTCTTAATTGAAACCTTCAAGTCAAGATTGCTTTGAGGATAGGGATAATATACCCCGAAGCACTCCTTTTCACATGATAAAGGACTACACAAATCTAAGACATTGTAGTTCACTGTCCTGGTCACAGTGGAGCTGTCTGGAATCCTAAACTTGTGGGAGTTTGAGAAGCTTGAGGTTTGCTTTGGGAGTTTGGCCATTGGATGTGTTTTGCTGTGTTTTCAGTTCTCCTGGAGTGAACACGGTGTTGTTTCTAGTGCCGATTTTCTCAGTCACTTAAGTCTTCCTCCCTTCCACACCTTTTTCTTACATTTGAGAGTTAGAGAGCTCCAATCAGCTGACTCACTCCCCAAATGCCTACAACATCCAGGACTGCTGGCTGGAGCTCCTAGCTTTGGCTGTTGTCGGTGTTCAGGGAATGAACCAACTGATGGGTGTTCTCTCTCTTTGCCAGGAGTGCTCCAGGCCGGACCAGAGCCAGGAATTGAGAACCCAATCCAGGTCTTCCCTATAGGTGGCAGGGGCCAAACTACCTGCGCCATCACCTGCTGCCCTCCAGGACATGCATTAGCAGCTTCGGAAGCTGGACTTGGGAGCTGGAGCCGGGACTCCAACCCAGACATGCTGATGTGCAGTGTGGATGTCTTAACTGCTAGGCCCAATGCGCACCCCTAAATCTTTGTCTAGGGTCAGACAGAGTGGAATAACTGAAAGCTGCCCTAATCTGACCTAAACCTTTGGTTTTTCTGGTATAGTGGAAAGTCTCTGGTTTGTTTGTAGTCCACTATGTTAATACTGTGACCTGGGCTGGGTCTAGTTTGTAGTCCATGTCAAGGTAACGCTTGTGACTGTCATCGTGTGCTTTTAAAAGCTGGAAGCTGGGATGTATAAGGAGGTGCCAGATGTAAGGAGTTTGGTTTTCCATTGCTGTGTAACACATGCCCCCACATTTAGTGACTTGAAACAGCAAATATTTATCCTCACAGTCTGAACAGTTAGGAACGCGGGAGCAGCCCAGCTGCTGGTGGAGCTGCATTCTCTCCTGAAGGCTGGAGCAGAGCTGGAGGCTCCATGTCCAAGCTTGCTCAAGAGGCTGTTACCGGGAGACCTCAGTGCCTCACTGCCCTCGGCTGCAGGCCCCAGTTCCTTTGGGCCTCTCCACGGGTGGCAGGCAAGCTGGCTTTCCCCAGGGCAGTCAAGGGGAGAGGAGTGGGGCATGGGCAAGCATCGCGTCATTACCAGTCTTGGAAGTGAGATGTCATCACTTACATGTGAAAGGGGGGAGCGGTATATGAGGTCTAAACACTGGCTAAGGATTGTGTGGAATATCTTGGAAGATGGCTTCAGTGGGAGTCAGGAAAACTCAGTAAACTTGAAAACTATTAAGAGTTTTGACACATATCTAGGGCTGTGGGTAGATTTTTCCTGTCTTTGAATTTACCCAGACTTGGGTAAACTGATGCTTATACTGAATTATAATTATCTGATAACATTTATTAGAGTTTTAAAAGTCCTGAAATGTCCATTGAAGGTTGTACAGGCGCAAAGAGAAGACTCTGTACCCAGCAAGCTTGTCGGAACTTAAGTTCTGACGTAGGGGCAGCGAGGCAGCAGTGAGAACGGAGGTGACTGGGTGTCTGCTCTCACATGGGAGACCTGGCTGGAGCTCCTAGCTTTGGCTGTTGGCAGTGTTCGGAGAATGAACCAACTGACGGGCTCTCTCTCTCTCTTTGCCTCTCGAATAAATAAATGAAAATTTAAACAATAAATAGCCTCTTTGCCTCTCGAGTAAATAAATGGGAATTTAGACAATAAACAGCTAAATTGGGGGCAGTAAACTTTTTCTTCGAAGGGCCAATAGTCACTGTTTTCAGCGCTGTCTTCCACAGAGGTTCTGTTGTAAATGCCCACTCCATTATGCCAGCACCATGTAGCTGCCAGCACTGTGTTAGATGGTTGTTCCAGCAGACTATCTGCAAAAACAAGTGCGTGCCAGAGTTGGCCAGCAAGTCATCGTTTGCTAACCCCTGACCTAAAGGATAACCGCAGACTACTAAATCAGAGTATGTTATCCAAAAGTTAGTGTGAAGGAGGGAACCTTTACTTGTAAATCTTCACCAGTTTCATTTTATGGATTCCCTGGTTAGTTCTAAAAAATGTGTGTGGGTAACACAGAGAAGCCATGGGAGGGATACAGAGCTCTGCAAAGGGAAGCAATGAATGGGGTCAGGACACCCTTTCATTATTGGTTCTTTGTCTCCTGTAAGTGGAATAAGCGATTTGGAAAGTTTGCACAGTAAGAAATAAAACAAAGTCATTCTCCTGTCAGTTTCTGTGCCTTCCTGTCCCTACCCCAGTATAGCTGCCGCCACTGTAAAATTACCCTCAGTGATTGCTTTTAATTCTGTTATCATGTGACAAAGGCCAAAACGCATGCTGATTGCCTTAAACGGGTAACGTTCTCTACAAGTATTATTTTCTTTCAAATTTTAAAAACAAATAGTGTCTTGAACCCATCCAAGAAAAAAATGTGTGGCTCTAATGAGAAAATTGACAGTAACCTAGGGTATTCCAAGATCTAGGTTGGGAATTATTAGCCTAAGAAATTAGACTGGCAGGTAAAATCTGTGCATTAATATTTTATTAGATTATATAAAAAGGTCTTTTCCATCATTGGGGTTTTACCTTACATTTCTGCCACTCGAAGTCCTTATTTAAACTTCTCTGAGGAGTCTGTTAGCAGTTTTGAAACTTTTTAATGAAATATTTTTCTTATAATAAGAAAATGCATGTCAACTTGTGAAAATACAGAAGTGAGTATAGATTGCTCATGATCCTACCAGCCAGAGATGGCCACCGAGAAGCTTTTAGTGTATTTGTTTTCAGTATGCTCCTGGATTTGGAATACAGTTGATGTACAATTTCGTATTCCATTTATCTACTTATTATATCACAGCTCTAGCCCTGTGGTTTGAAGGATAAAGGCATTCAGTAACACAGATGTGCAGTAATGATCATTGCCTGAGTGGGTTGAGTTGTTTGCAGATTTTGCTATCAGAAATAACGGTGCCATAAGCATGATTGTAAATAAATCTGTGCTCCTTTCATCATCTCCTTAGGATCATTTCCTAGAAGTAGAATTATAGGGTTTAGGTATTTTAGCATTTTTAACTCTCTTAAGAATAAGAACTGATAAATTGCTTGCTAAAAGGCTATAGCAATTAATGTACCCCCAGTGGTATGTAAAAGCAATGAACATTGTCAATTTTAATATTGTATCCTGTTGTTACCTTAATTTGCATGTTTTGATTACTAATGAGGTTAGGAAAATATTTTTATTAACACTTTGTTTCTTCCTTTGAAAATTATTCATTTCCTTTACCCATTTTGTTGAGTTTGCTATATTTGTCTTAAATGTTGTATGATATCTAGTATGGCTTTTTTTAAAAAAGATTTATTTATTTATTTGAAAGTCAGAGTTACACAGAGAGAGAAAGAGAGGCAGAAAGAGAGAGAGAAAGGTCTTTCATCCACTGGTTCACTCCCCAATTGGCCACAATGGCCAGAGCTGCACTGATCCAAAGCCAGGAGCCAGGGAGCTTCTTCTGGGTTTCCCACGTGGGTGCAGGGACCCAAGGATTTGAGCCATCTTCCAGTGCTTTCCCAGGCCATAGCTGAGAGCTGGATGGGAAATGGAGCAGCTGGGACTCGAACTGGTGGCCATATGGGATGCCGACACTGTAGGTGGCGGCTTTACCCTCTATGCCACAGCACCAGCCCCTCTAATATGGTTTTTAACTGTCAGGTATATTTGTTAAAAATCTTCCCTAGGCTTGTTGCCTTTAATTTTTTAATTATGGTAAAATAAATTTTATAGAAAATATTTTTCTTTTTGATTTCTCCCATTGCTTTTAATCTAAGGAGGTTCTTCCCCACCCTGTAGTGTCTTATAACATACTCTAATATGTGTCTCTTCTTTATGATTTGATGTTTCTACACTTTTTTTTTTTTTTGTCACCAGGAATTAACTTTGCTGTGTGGTGTAATGTGGCTGGGCGTTAAAGGAATGGGTGGTATGGAGACAGACTGCTCTCTCTAACCGCGAGATTCTCACTCCGCACTTCCATTCTTGAATTTACTTGAGGGTGTCTTATTTCCCAAGATTGTTTTTTGGTCTTGAGACTGTTGGTGTCCTTGGAGTGCCAGGCCGGCAAAGAACTTACCTCCTCCTTTCATTTCCCTTTCGTCCCCGCGTGGGGCTTCAGAGGGTGCTGCACCCAGAACCCAGACAGAGCTGTGCCCACAGCCCCGCAGGGGGCTGGCCCATCTCCCACTTCACTAACAGCTGTGCAGAAGGGCTGCTGCCTGGTGCCGCTCCTCCTCTCACACAGACCCGTGGTCTCATCGCTGCGCTCTATGCCACTGCTCTGGAAGGCTCGTGCCATGCATGCTCTCTGCAGGGGAGCACAGGGTATTAGTTCCTAGGGCTGGCTGCCCAGGAAGGCCACAGACCCTGTGCCTTCAAAGGACAAGTTTATCCTTTCGTAGTTCCGAGGCTAGTGGAGGTGTGGGCGGGACCAGGCTCTGCTCTGAGGCTGGGGGAAGATCTGTGCTTTGCCTCTTCCTGCTTCTTGTGGCCTGGGCAGTGCTTGTGGTTCTCCAGGGCTGGCAGCTGCCTTCTTCCCCGTGTGTGTGGGTATGGCTGCCCCTGCAGCTGTAGCCACCGTAAATCCACACGTATGCTGCTTTCTCAGGAACTTGTGTTCGTTGCAAGAGGAGAATCCAGTTTTTGCGTGGTTTAGTTTGATTGACAGGTTCCTTCCCTTTTTATTAATTTATGATCATTTTCTTCAAAAGACAGAGAGACAAAGAAAGAAAAAGAGACAGAGAGATCTTCCATCCACTGGTTCACTCCCCAAATGCCCGCAATAGCCAAGGCTGGGCCAGGCTGAAGTGAAGAGCCTGGAATTCAATCCAGATCTCCCCTGTAGATGACAAGGATCCAAGGACTTGAGCCATTTTCTGCTGCTTCCCATGGTGTGCAGTAGCAGGAAGCCAGATCGGAAGCAGAGCAGTGAGGATGTGATCCAGGTGCTTGGATGTGATTTGCGGGTGCCCCAAGTAGTGATGGCACCAAGTGCCCCATCCCTCTTTCCTATAGTAAAATAGGCAAACTGTTAGGGGAGTGACAGGATAAAATGTATGGCCCGTTGGAATGATCCATGTAATGGTCTGATGTCAAATCTTTTTTGCTTTCAAAAATATATATAAATAAACAGTAATTACAATTATATGATTTTCTCACAGTTGAAATTTAGTGACATCTGTTGTAACTATTAGATTTGATAACAAGAAAAAATACTTCTTTTTGAGTATTAGCTACATGAGACAACCTAAAATTTTCTTTTTTTTAAAGGGAAGAAAGGATGACATGGGGCCAGTGCTGTGTGTGGAGGCTAAGCCTCCACCTGCAGCAATGGCATCCCATATGGGGACCAGTTCACATCCCAGCTACTCTTCTTCTGATCCAGCTCAAATAAATCAACAAAATCTTAAAAAAATAAAATAAAAATAAAAGGATGGAAGGCCTCTCTGCTGTCTGTAACTCTGCCTTTCAAATAAATAAATCTTTAAAAAAAAAAAAAAGCAGATTCTCAGTTTTAGGTAACAGTTGTTTTTAGATTATTTATTTTTTGACAGAGACAGAATGAAATCTAATTGATCAAAATCACTGACATGGGGCCAGTCATGGCATAGTTGCCTGAGTCTCTGCTGTAGCACCAGAATTCCATATGGGCACTGGTTCTAGTCCCAGCTGCTCTTCTTCCAATCTGGCTCTCTGCTATGGCCTGGGAAAGCAGTAGAAGATAGCCCAAGTGCTTGGGCCCCTGCACTTACATTGGAGACCTGGAAGCTCCTGGCTCCTGACTTCAGATTGGCTCAGCCCCAGCCTTTGCAGCCATTTGGGGAGTGAACCAGTGGATGGAAGACCTCTCTATCCCTTCCTCTCTCTGTCTGAAAGTCTACCTCTCAAATAAATAAAATATTTTTTAAAAAGATGACATATTAGAAATCAATTTTGCTAATAAAATTATTTTTATTCTTTCCAGTGAAGAAGAATTTCCAAAGCTTGGAAATGCCAATGGCATTTTTTTCTGGTTTAAACAATATATGAAATGAAAAATTTTAATGAAATTTATGTATCTGCTTTTTGATTTTATGAATTTCTCATTTTTAGGACGCATATCCATATATCTTACCATTATCCAGTTTATATTAAAAATTGTATTTCCTTTTGGAATTATTGGTGATAGTTGAGCATTTCTGCTACAAAACCGGTGTGGAGGTATTTTCAGTGAAGACAATGAATGCATGTGCTCTTTCTGGTAGACTGGGCCCGGTTTTCACCAGTGTTGTGAAAGTTCTTGCCTTCATCTTGAGGACAGAAATAAAAACCTGCAGTGTACGCACAGATTGTTGACTCACAAGCCCTCGTTCTACCCGATGAGATAACACTCCCTCCTTTAAAATCCTCTCAAACAAAATAAATATTTTCTTGGGACAGAATGCTTTGTGGTTTAGTGACTCAACTCTCTCTCACTCAGTGCTGGGAGTCTGCATGCCTGATCAGCCGGTGGCACAAGAAAAGACTTGTTTTCTGTCATCCCCAGTGCGAAACAAAGGCGTATGATTTAAACCCAGTGAGCATAGGTTTTAGGGCTAGAAGATAATGTGGCTTTTAGCTCACAAAACACCTATAATTGAATTGAAAAACTGACATATGTTCATAGGAAACCTAATATGAATACATACTCAGTAATACTAGGTTCAATCACAGGAAGTTGCAGTATTTGTGGTATTTTGTAATATTCAGTGTCAAAATTCAAAGCCACCTACCATTCCTTGCGTATGTTGTACACATACTTCAGTCTTTTGTGCACAAAGTACCATGCGTGCAAAGGCCTGTGTTGAAGCTGGTACGCTCAGTGCTCCCTGGGGAGCAGGTGCGGCCAGTGGCTTTTCCCTTGGAGAGCTGTGCCCTGGCTCTGAGGACTCTCTTCTTCTGCCCTCTGCTCCCCTTCTTTAGGGATGCTGTCCACAGAGCAGGAGTGTTCCTTCCTCCTCAGCACACCCCCTGCATACTTTCCTCTCTTCCTCCTCTTTCTAGTCGTGGCCAAGGGCAGCCGCTCCTTCTCCCTCACTTCTCTTCCTCTTCTTTCTTTTTTTCTTTACATTCTTTCCATTCTTTGTTTCTTATTTCAGTCCATCAGTCAGTTATGGCTGTGATGCTAGTGATGCATTTGCATGAAAGTAAGAGAAAACTAAGTTTTGATGTGAAATTAGAAATAATTAACATAATGGGGCCAGCTTTGTGGTGCAGCGTGTTAAAGCCCTGGCCTGAAGCCCCAGCATCCCATATGGGTGCTGGTTCAAGTCCCGGCTGCTCCACTTCCAATCCAGCTCTCTACCATGGCCTAGGATAGCAGTAGAAGATGGCCCAAGTCCTTGGGCCCCTGCACACATGGGGGAGACTTGGAGGAATCTCCTGGCTCCTGCCTTTGGATTGGCACAGCTCTGGCCATAGCGGCCTTCTGGGGAATGAACTAGCAGATGGAAGACCTCACTCTCTGTCTCTACCTCCGTAACTCTGTCTTTCAAATAAATAAAATAAATCTTTAAGGGAAAAAAAAGAAAAGAAAAAATTAACACTAGCAGAAACAAAGGATCTAAAAGTCATGTTGCAATATATGAAAACTTCTCCAACCATAATCTCATTGGTTGAACCTGCTTTCTCTCAATAATTCCTACTCTAAATGGATGTTTTTAAAAGGTTTATTGACTTTTCATCTACTTGGAAGGCAGAGAAACATGGTGGCGTTGGGGGGTGGTATCATCCATCTGCTGATTCACTCCCCAAATGCCCACAGCACTCATGGCTGGGCCCGCCTAAAACTAGAAGCCAGAAATTCCGTCCGGGTCTTACATATGGGCAGCAGGGGCCCATGTACTCAGACTATCATCTGCTGCCTCCCAGGATGCATTAGCAGGAACCTGGATTGGAAGCAGAATAGCCAAGACTTGAACCAGCACTCTGATTTAGGATGTGGGTGTCCCAAGAGGTGGCTTAACCTACTCAACCATAATATCCACCCCAATAATTCCTCTTCTAACAAAAGAATAGTCTGTACTTGAGAAAACACTATTTCTAGGACTATTTTATTGTTTTTTGTTCTTTTTTAAAGCAATATTGAAACAACTTTATGATTCATTACTTTTTTTTTTTGCTATGATGTAGTATTTCAGTTTTAAGCAACTGACTTTTAGGGACTTATCTTAAAATCAGGATAATAAATCATTGTCCTTAAAAAAACAGTTTTGGAACATATCCCCTTTGTAAGTTGGGACTTCCTTTTGTACAAACTAGATAGTGAAGAGGTTAGGAAACACAAGACTCATTACAATCAGAGAACCCTTGGAGGAAGTTGATTTTGAAGGTAAACTTGCTGGAATTTCATAGCCAACAGCTGCAAAGAAGAGAAGGAAAAATTGGTAGGAAATGCAAGCAGAGATGTATAAATAACGGGGCAAGTTGTCCTTGTGTGTGAGGGAATGGCAAACAGATCTCTGCCCACGCCAAAAGTCTGACATGGGAGGGAGACAAAAGCAATTCTAGAGGACCCCTCAGGGTGGGGAATTTGCAATGGCCCTCTGTAGGGATATCTGTATTAAGCCAGAGGGGGCACTGCGACAATCTTGCCTTGCCTCTGCACCTGAGAGAATTTCTGTTTCCGAAAGCTGAGTGAACAGGTAGCAGTGCCTCTCCAACTCAGCTGTCCCTTTGTCCTCACTCAGCAAATCAGGGTCCCTGCTGCAGCCTGAACACAAGTGATTTTAAATTAGAAGTGATCCTTGATGAGAGTGTTCTGTTGTAATACAGTAATTGAGCTCATTCGTTAGATCTATAATCACAGTTCTAGTCCCCACCAAAGCCTGTATCTAGGAGCCTTGTAAGCAACTCAGGTCTCTTGTGGACTTGACCTACCCGGTGCAGGTGGAAGGGGGACGCCTCAGATGTGATTCATGGACTGATGTGAGTTATGTACTAATTACTATTCATTTTATATTCATCAATTAACAACTAGCAGCTACTGGGAAGTTGACTAAGATGATGGAACTGACAGTTATGGAAATTTATGTAAAAGCTAACCTACATAAGAATTATCTTGAAAAATTAAGATAAAGAAACCTCATAGTTTAAAATAGTTTCCTTAATTTCACATTCCAATCAAAATATTTACCATAAGCATTGTATTGTTTGAGGGAATGTTCTATATGTCATATAGATAACACTTAAAGACTCAGTTCTCACTTCTAGGTGTATAAGATTTCTAGATCACCACCTAGAAGGATAGATTGAGTAGACAGCTTTTAAATTCCTGATTTTATTTAAGAAAATTAAGTATCTGATAAGAAAATAAAATGTTTATGAGTTCAGGAAGTACAGTAATTTAAAAAATTTTGAGGTAAGAACAATTACACAATATCTCTTGAAATTTTATTGCTTCTAAGAATGTTATGAAAGGGGCAGTATTGTGGCATAGCTGATTAAGCTTCCACTTGCCATGCTGGCAACCCATGTGAGTGTTGGTTTGAGTCCTGGCTATTCATTTCTAATCCTGCTGCCTGCTTATGCACCTGGGAAAGCAGCTGATGATGGGCCCAAGTGCTTGTGCCCCTGCCATCCACCCATATGGGAAACCAGGATGGAGTTCCTGGCTCCTGAGTTGGGCCTGTCCCAGCCTGGGCCATTGTAGACATCTGGGGAGTGAACCAATGGATGGAAGATTCTCTCTCTCTCTCTCTCTCTCTCTCTCTCTCTCTCTCTCTCCTTTTTGAATAAATGAATCTTTTTTTAAGTCGTGAAATGACATTTGTAATAATTCAAATATCATCAAAGAGACCGGCACCCCGGCTCACTTGGCTAATCCTTTGCCTGCGGTGCCAGCACCCCAGATTCTAGTCCCAGTTGGGTGCTGGATTCTGTCCCGGTTGCTCCTCTTCCAGTCCAGCTCTCTGCTGTGGCCCGGGAAGGAAGTGGAGGATGGTCCAGGTGCTTGGACCCTGTACCCTCATGGGAGACCAGGAGGAGGTACCTGGCTCCTGGCTTTGGATCGGCACAGCGTGCCGGCTGTGGCGGCCATTTGGGGGGTGAACCAATGGAAAGGAAGACCTTTCTCTCTCTGTCTCTCTCTCACTGTCTAACTCTGCCTGTCAAAAAAATATCATCAAAGAGTAGGGTTAATGAAGAAATTCTTTGAAGTCCTGGGATGACTTACTAAGGCATATGAGTTTGGTGCCAGGTGTTTTAGGGGACCCCAGCTTTTCGAGACTCTTACTAATTGTCCCTGGCATGAGTCATTTTGAGCTAGTGAGCTAAGGTGGGGCAAAGGTAAACAAAACCGGCAGATGATGCATATTAAAGGTGCTATAAAGTCAACTTCAAAGTGTGTGATGTCACCACGGACTTTTGGAAAATACCAACAGACAGAGCAGCCTGGCATGCAACTGTCATGGTTAGGAGGGGATGCTTTTGAACCAAAGTTTTATATTGATGTTCTTTGAAACGGTTGTAAACAGCAGCAGGTTCTGCCAGCAGCTGCTGAATTCATGATCAAACCATCTTTACTGAAGGGGCTTGGTAGTCACTCTCCCAGGACACCCTCACTGAGCAACTGTGATGTGACAGCTGTTATATGCTATGGCAGAAACACAGGAATCAGACATAGGATCCCTTAAAGAGATTCTTCTCAGTGGCTGGCCCTGTGGTGTAGTGGGCTAAGCCTCTACTGGAGGCACCGGCATCCCCTATGGGCCCCTGTTCGTGTCCCAGCTGCTCCTCTTCCAATTTAGCTCTCTGCTGTGGCCTGGGAAAGCAGTAGAAGATGGCTCAAGCCCTTGGGCCCCTGCACCCACATGAGAAGACCTGGAGTAAGTTCCTGGCTCCTGGCTCCTGGCTCCTGGCTGTTGTGGCCAATTGGGGAGTGAATCAATGGATGGAAGACCTTTCTCTCTCTGCCTCTCCTTCTCTCTCTGTGTAACTCTGACTTTCAAATAAATAAATAAATCTTAAAAAAGAAAGAAGAAGTGTGCTGGATCCAGAAGCTGGAAGCACTTGAAATTACTCCCACACAAGAGAATGCACCAGGAGGGTCTATTTGTAAAGTTAGAATGAGTTACAGGCTAGAGGAGAGACTTGATAGCAGAAAAGTCACTATCCGGAAGACAAAGAGGCTGGGAACTGGGATATTGGTGACCGCAGTGAACGAGAGTGGACAAGTATCACACTGGTGAGGTGGAAGCAACATGTTTCATGTATGTATAACCAGCACCTCATCACTTCCTCCTCTGAAGGGTTTATAGTAGTTTATATCCAAATAGCCATGCAAATAGGTAAAGACCAGAAAACTAAAGGTATAGTCATGTGATAAAACCTGAGTAACAGTTACTTTGCCCAAACATACATTTGTAAAGTTCTATATGGTTGCTAAACCTGACTCATGATCAGGTGTACATCCCACTGGAAGACAATGGATGAGGAAAAGAACAACTTTTCTTGGAACTTGAGAATGATAGATCTTTCTCCCTTCATTCCCCATAGGGAGGATATGAAGTGAGATCAGAGCTAACACCCTTCTCACTTCCCTGTGATGGGTCCAGCGAGGAGTCCTGGCATGGCTGCCTCTTACAGTGGCCGGCAAAGCTTGGGTCCGATGACAAGGAGTCTTTTGACCAGTGATTAGAGGCAGCTTGACTGGGGCAGGAGGCTCAGGGATGACTCCTTATAGTTGTCCCTGGTGGTTTTGGGGTGCCCTTTCTACCCTTGTGCCTGAAAATACCTTCTACCAGGCTTCCTCTGCTTTTTCTGCTCAATGCTAACCTAATCACTAATAGCTTTGTGTTGTGTTACAAAGGATAGCAACTTAAAACACTCTCTTGTATTATTGATGTTTTTTTTTTTTAAATTTTTGACAGGCAGAGTGGACAGTAGAGGGAGACAGAGAGAAAGGTCTTCCTTTTGCCGTTGGTTCACCCTCCAATGGCCGCCGCGGTAGTGCGCTGCGGCCGGCACACCACGCTGTTCCGATGGCAGGAGCCAGGTGCTTCTCCTGGTCTCCCATGCAGGTGCAGGGTCCAAGAACTTGGGCCATCCTCCACTGCACTCCCTGGCCACAGCAGAGAGCTGGCCTGGAAGAGGGGCAACCGGGACAGGATCGGTGACCCGACCGGGACTAGAACCCCGTGTGCCGGCACCGCAAGGCGGAGGATTAGCCTACTGAGCCGCGGCGCTGGCCCTATTGATGTGTTTTTAAAAAAGATTTATTTATTTATTTGAAAGAGTTACACAGAGAGAGGAGAGGCAGAGAGAGAGGGAGAGAGGTCTTCCATCTGATGGTTCACTCCCCAGTTGGCCACAATCAGCTGCGCTGATCCAAAGCCAGGAGCCAGGAGTTTCTTCCAGGTCTCCCACATGGGTGCAGGGGCCCAAGGACTTGGGCCATCTTCTACTGCTTTCCCAGGCCATAGCTGAGAGCAGGATTGGAAGTGGAGCAGCCGGGACTAGAACCAGTGCCCATATGGGATGCTGGCATTACAGGCCAGGGCATTCACCCACTGCGCCACAGCGCTGGCCCCTATTGATATATTATTGATGAGATCAGTTAAGTCATTAGTCTCTCTTTGGGGGTTGCATGTGCCATCCCAAAAGAAGCCGTTAGGTTTCTGGGAATAGGAGCTGCCTTGAAAGGGAGCTTCCTGCAGTCAGCCAGGCATCTTTTGCACGTGGACATCTCAAAACTAACGCGCCATCATGCGGCAGACACCAACTCTTGAGAAGTCTGAGCCTTCCCCAGGGTTCAAATCATGGCTCCTCCACCCAGTGTGGCTTCGGGCCGTGGTTCCCCAGGCTGTTGGGTCCTCTGCTAATCTCTGCTCTTGCCTAGAATAAAATCCTTCCTCCTTCTGGAACCAATAAAGTCAAACCTTGTTGGGCCCAGCCTGGCCCTGAGTGGATTTCATAATTTGTTCCTCAAGTAGAGTAAATATCAAAGTTCCAAAGGAACAAAAAGTATATATCATTGGTTCTGAGATAGCTTGGTTAACTTTCATAGGCTCTGTGGCAGCCATAGCCTAGATTTCACCAAATGGGCCCTTAGGGCATGGGTGGCCAGCCTTTGTCAGAGAGAGGATCTGAATTCCACTGGTCAGACATGAGGGGAACCTGCACGTCTATGCCCCTCACAACACACTGGATTATAGCTCCTGGCCTTCAAGTGCCATTTCAAATGCCAGGGTGCCCAGCAAGATGGAAGCAACCAGGGAGTAGAGGCCAACTGGACCAGGGGGGATTAAAAAACACTACTCAAAAGGACGAACAGGCTGATACTCGGAGCAGCCACCAGATGGCAGAGTTTCAGCATTCCATTTGCTGACTCTCAATACTTCGATTAATTAGGTGATATTCATTCAGCTAAAACTTTGAGGATGTTTGACTTTTAAATATTTGAATGAGAAAGGCAGACATTTGGCACAATGGTTAGGATGCCGCCTGAGATGCCAGCATCCCATATCAGAGTGCCTGGGTTCAAGTTCCAGCTGTACTCCCAATTCCAGCTTCCTGCTACTGTGCACCCTGGGAGACAGAGGTGATAGCTCAAGTGATTGGGTCTCTGCCACCCACGTGGGAGACTGAGATTGAATTCCTGGCTCTGGCCTGGCTCAGCCCCACTGTTAGGGGCACTTGGGGAATGAATTAGTGATAGAGGATCCCCCCCCCCCATCTCTCTCATAAAATATGTAAAAATAAAAGTACTCCAGTATTTAAAATCAAGTAAATTTGAATGAGCATAGAAAACTGTCCATTTCCCTATCTAACTGGGGATTCTGTAATCATGAAGACATCTTCTGAGAAGTTTGAAATTGGGCTCTGAGGCATCAGGTGGGTTCTCTGCTCCTAACCCTGCCAGTAATTAGCCAGTGACCTTGAACAATGAATGTCTCTGGGCGCCATGAACTCATTTGCAAGTTGGATGGTTGGGTCACAATGTTATGCTCCAATGGTATATTCTCACTTCTGTGTCACTTCATATTTCATCTGCATGCTCTGAAAGCTGTCAGCTGATATTCAAATGCCTAATTGAAACAGCTGATGATTTATTGAACATCTGCTATGTGCCAGCACCAGGCAAAGTATTATATAAATATTATCTCACGTAATTCTTGCAACAATCTGATTATTACCTCCATTTTGCAGGCTAGGAAACCAGGTTTAGAGAAGTAATAGCTCAAGGCCACACAACTAATGGCCAGGCTGCTGTATTATACTTCATCCTTTATTAAGTTGAGATATCCTTTATTAAGTTTGAAGACAGTATTGCTTCTGAATTAAAAACTTACCTGTGGGAGCCAGCATTGTGGCATAGCAGGTTAAGCCACTGCCTGAAATGCTAGAATCCCATATGGGTGCTGGTTCAAGTCCTGGCTACTCCACTTCTGATCCAGCTCCCTGCTAATGCACCTGAGAAAACAGCAGATGATGGCCCAAGTCTTTGTTCCCCTGTCTGCATGTGGGAGACCTGGATGAAGCTCTAGGTTCCTGGCTTTGACTTGGCCCAGGCTTGGCTGTTGTGGCCATTGGGGGAATGAGCCAGCAGATGGAAGATCCCTCTCTCTGTATTCCCCACCCCCTCTGTAACTCTGCCTTTCAAATAAAATAAAAAATAATAATACATTTTTAAGAAAGTAAAAAAGAAAACCTTATTTGTGAATCCAAACTCCTTGATCTTGCAAGCCAATACATTTTTAAAAGATGTATTTATTTATTTATTTGAAAGAGTTACACAAGGAGAAGGAGAAGCACAGAGAGAGAGGGAGAGAAAGGTCTTCCATCTGCTGGTTCACTCACGAATTGGCCGCAATGGCTAGACCTGTGCCAATCCATAGCCAGGAGCCAGGAGCTTCTTCCAAGTTCCCCACGCGGTGCAAGAGCCCAAGCACTTGGGCCATCTTCTGCTTTCCCAGTCCATAGCAGAGAGTTGGGTTGGAACTGGAACAGCCGGGACTTGAACCGGTGCCTATATGGGATGCCAGCACCACAGGTGGTGGCTTTACCTACTACGCCACAGCACCAGCCCCAACAGATACCTTTTTTATTTTCTTTTGTGACACTTTGTTTTTCTGGACATGGTTAGATTTACATGGCTCTGTTCTCTTGCTGTCATTAGTTGCCTTCCTGTGAGACTGGGCACAGAAATGTGGCTTCCAGTAACTGAGGCATGGGTAACCAGCAGGCTCAGTGCTGTTAATCACATGGTTTGTCAGTGAGCAGTGTTCTCTAAGTCTACAGTGAGGTGTCTGCACCAAGGCAGTCAGTAGCAGCCTTTCGGGTGCAGAATTACCGATGGCGTATGTCCACAGTCTAACACGAGTCCTGTGTTAGCAGGCACAGGTTGTTTGGTAAATGGCAGCTCTCTCCCACTTGGCATTTGCAGTGAAGAGATGCTACACATATTGTTAGTGCTGCTTGTTAGTGAGTTTAATGTTCTCCTTCCCTTGTGGCCAGGAAACTTGGGTAGCATTACAACCAATGTCTTCATTCAGAAGAGTCTGTAGGGTTTTACCTCTATCTAAGAAATAATTTGATACAGGTGGAGGTGTTCTTTGATACTTGTAAATCACTCTTCTGAGGCTGGCTGGAACACTCCAATAATTCTTTGGGTAGACAATAGGTGGCAGTACAGCATCAATTTATACCTACACTTTAACTTATGCCATGTTTTGTTTTCTTATGCATTGTCTTGGAAGCAAGAATTACTTGATAAAGAAACTCATGTAAACTTTATATTGCACTACACATGCTAAAATGCTCCAGGAATAACTTGAAAGGCTAGACCAGCATCACGCAAGTCGGAGGCTAGCTTTTAGGGAGAAAAAGGAGCTTAAACTTCCTTCAGGGCTCCCTCCAAGACCTTAGGAGAGACCCCAGCACCAGCAATTCTGAAAAAGAACATTTTTTTTTCTTAACAAGAGTCCCTGCCTCCATATTGTATAAGCTCCAGGCCATAGAAAATACAGCCTTGTGACTTTTTTTTTTTTTTAACCTGAGAGAAGGAAAAACAATCTTGTCATTATTAATGTTGCCATCAGCTTAATCTCCATGGGGAAGGGCATCTGCTTTTTAAAAGTAAGCAAGATAAAAGGGAAATAAAGAGAAATCAAATGAACTAGCGAATGTCCCACTTAAAAGTGTGAGTAGAAGCGAGCGCTCACTGAAACTCTTCCACAAGGGCTGTGTCTGCGCCGCCGCGGAAAATCCAGAAGATTGTCGTCAGCAAATGAACACGCTGGCCTCTGCTGAGACTGGCCCAGCATGGCAGCATTGGGGCATTTCATTTCATCTCATTTTACTGGCCCAAGCATTTGTTGTCCTTGTAAGTGAGCAGTGGCAACCATTCACAAAGCAAATTCTGCTTCCATTTACAAGCCTACGTCTCATACCAGACAGCAAGCATAGCTTGTCATCTGCTGTAGGTTTAGTGTGTGGATGACCAGAGAATGGGGAAACGGACAGGTAGCTCCAGGGAGGGTCCTTGCTTGGCCACATTTCTGAGACAGGAAATTCTGTGTGGTCTTGGTGCACCCAGTAACCTCTGACCTGCCTCGGAGGTGGGTGGGAGAGGAGGAGCTTATGACCACACCTACCCATTAGGAGTGAAACTAAAATTTATTCTTTGGGAAAGAAGAATTAACACATGTTCCAATCAGCATCTCCTGTTGCAAAGCTATGGGAAGGTCGGCTTTTAGGCTGGGGCGAGGTATGTGTGGCTGGTTCCCAGTGCAGCAATGACCTGTGTTCCAGAACTGAAAACACCAAGTGCTGCCTACTTAGTGAGCCCCTGTGTGGCCTAGACATTCGTATCCTCAAGGGCAGGCATCTCTGGTAGCACAAGATCCAAAAGGTACAAAGTTAACCGAGGGCCTGTTATGTTGGTTCACTGTCCCTGACTCAGGCCTGTATTTTGCTTGTGACCAAAGCCCTAGGTTCAACTATAGGATTCTTTTTCCCGTAAAGAAGAGAAAGGTTGTAAATGTGGTGTTTTGGGAGACAAACCAGTCCAGCAAGTTTGCTCTGAGTAGAAGGCCTCTGAAAATGCTCTCTGGGTGGCCTGAGCACCCAGGGCTGGGTGGGAGGGAAGCTTCCCCCAAGCCGAGCTCTGCCTATGAAGCCCTCTGAGCCCACGCACCTGTGACCTTGCCTCACCTCTCAAGCCCTGGAGCAAACCCGGAAATAATGGCCCCTGTGTCCTGGATCTGGGTCACAGGAAAGGGAAGTCGGTCAGCACACTCTTCTTCCTCCTCCTCCTCTCCCTCCCACCTCCAAGGCAGGGCGGCGTCATGGGGTGTACTATGAACACACACAACTTCCTGTCTCAGAATTACGGGGAAGCAAGGACCTTCCCTGGAGCTACCTGTGATAGTTTCCCTCGTTTTCTTGCCATCAACAAACTAACCCCACCCCCAGTGCCATGTGCATCCTTCCAACCGTGGGATCCTGACTCCAGGCTTCTAGAAAGGAGCTCTGGAGAGCAGCATGTCACCTCAGATTAGCTTCTTCCCCGTATCAGGAGGGTGGGAAGCTTGCTGGGTTCAACATGCTGTGAGGCCGAACTCATGAATGTCCTTTTGTGGCCATAATCATAAACCCATAGCAACTGTACCAGCAGCGCCGTCAGCGTCAGGAACAGGTTTCAAGACAAGATCAGGGCGGTGGTGGAACACACATCACCACACGTTTCATGTCCTCCACGGCTCCTTTTCCCCTCACAGGACCCCAGTGTTTCTTCAGGGGCACGCTCTGGACAGCGGTGCCCTTCAGAGGCCCAGTGATCGGGCTGATTCAGGCACGAGCCGTCCGCCGGGTCACTTCCGGGACGTTTCCTCACTTCCGGGTCAGCCGTGTCAGCCTCAGGAACTGTTGCACCCTTCTGTGACCAATGACGTGGTAGCAGCCACTGTGTTCTGTAGCAACCGAATAAGCTGAATAGACCAACTCAGTCCACCTCTCTTGTCTTATACGTGACAATATTTTTTTAAAACATCAATCAGGCTTCTGTGTTTGGACTTCCTGTTACTGTCAGGCAGGTGGGCTCCATACAATGAGTGGGGACTGGGTTCCAAGCAGGATACAAGCATACCTCAGAGATGTTGTGCTTCGGGTTCCAGACCCCTGCCATAAAGCAAATACTGTAATAAAGGGAATCAGACAAATCTTTTGGTTTCCCCATACATATCTACGTTATATTTACACTACACTGGAATTCTGTTGTGTGCAGTTGCATTGTGCCTTAAAAAACAAGGTACATACCTTAATTTAAAAAATGGTTTTTTGCTTACACATCTGAGCCTTCAGCAAATTGTTGTGTTTGTGTGTGTGTGTGTGTTTTGCTACTGGAGGGTCTTACCTCAGTGTTGCTGGCTGCTGACTGATCAGGATAGTGGCTGCTGAAGGTGAAGGTAGGAGTGGATATGGACATTTCTTTAAGATTTATTTATTTATTTGAAATCAGAGTTACAGAGAGAAAGGGAGAGACAGAGAGGTCTTCCATCTGCTGGTTCACACCCCAAAACGACCGAAACAGCCAGCGCTGGGCCAAGCTGAAGCCAGCAGCCAAGCGCTTCATCCAGGTCTCCCAAATGGGTAAGGCCATCTGCCCGAGGACGTGGGGCTGTCTTCCATGCTTCCCTAGGCACATTAGCAGGGAGCTGGATCGGAAGTGAATTGGCACCTGCTATGCCACAACAGTGGCGCTGAAATGTCTAAAAACAATACAATAGTGAAGTTTACCACCTCAACTAATTCTTCCTTTGAGAGCAAATTCCTCTGTTTGCCATTTGGTAGTGTATTACCCACAGAACTACTTGCAAAATTGGGGTCCATCCCCTCAAACCCTGTTGCTGCTTCATCAAGTAAGCCTGTGTGTCAATCCTTTGTCATTAATTCCACAGTGTTCACAGTATCTTCACCCAGAACAGGTTCTGTCTCCAGAAACCACTTGGTTTGCTCATCCAACTCTTGATCTGTCCAAGTTTTATCATGAGATCTCAGTGCTTCAGTCAGAGCACCAGGCTCCAAGGCGCCACCTCGAATTCTTGCCATTCCACTCTTGCCATTCCCACCGCCTCTGCAGCGACTTCCTCCACTGAAGTCTAGAACCCCTCAAAGTCTTCCATGAGGGTTTCAGTCAGCTTCTTCCAAATTCCTGTTAATGTTGATCCTTTGATTTCCTTCCATGAATCATGAAAGTTCTTAATGGCATGTAGAATGGTAAAAATCCTCCCCAGAGAGTTTCAACTAACTTTCACCATGTTCAGCAAAAGAATCACTTGTTTATGGCAGCCATCACCGTACAAAATGTGTTCCTTAATAAGATTTGAGGGGTAGGTGTTGTGGCACAAGGAGTCTGCCACTTGGGACACCCATATCACCTGTCAGAGCACCTGAGATCAAGTCCTGCCTCCCCTTTTGATCCAGCTTCCTGCTAATGTGCCTGAGAAGCAGCAAATGATGGCCCAAGTACTTGGGTTGCTGCCACCCAGGTGGGGAGACCAGATTTCATTCCTGGCTCCTGGTTTCAGCCTGGCCCTGCCCTGGTTGTTGTGAGCATTTGGGAAGTAAACCAGCAGATAGAATCTCTTCTCTCCTCTCCTCTCCCTTCCCCTCCCTGCTGCTTTCTTTCCCTCTCCTATCTCTCAAATAAATAAGTAAATAAAGCTTCTAAAAAAACTGTTATTAGAAATAATAAGACTTGAAAGCCAAAATTACTGCTTGATCCTTGGACTACAGAATGGATGTTGTATTAGCAGGCCTGAAAACAATATTAATCTTCTATATTTTTGTCAAAGCTCTTGGGTGACCAGAACATTGTCAGTGAGCAGTAATATATTGAAAAGAATCTTTTTTTTTTTTCTGAGCAGTGGTCTCAACAGCAGGCTTCAAATACTGAGTTATAAACATGTGGTATCATCTGGACTTGATGATGCCACCTGGAGAGCACAGGCAGAGTAGATTGTAAGTAATAGTCTTCAGGATTTCTAGATGATAAACGGACATTGGCTTCAACTCAAAGTCACCAGCTGCAATTGCCCTCTCCTGCATTGCCCTCTCCTGCTATGAAAGTCCTAGGCTGCACTGACTTCTGATAGAGAAGGCTTTTCTGTCAACATTGAAAACCTGTTGTGTGGTGTAGCCACCCGCACCAATAGCCTTCTGCATACTTGCTCAGCTTCTGCATCAACACTTGCTCTCTCACCTGGCTCTTTGATGGGGACCATTTCTCTCCTTAAAACTCATCAAATACCCTCTGCTAGCTTCAAGGTTTTCCTCCTCTCTGCCCCTCTCAGGCTCAGAGACTTGAAGGGACTTGGGGTCTTACTTTGGATCAGATGCTGGCTTACAGGAATGTTGGGGCTGATTTGATCTCCTATCCAGGCCACTAAAACGTTCTCCGTATCAGCCATCAGGCCCTTGCTCTTTCTTATCATTCGTGTGCTCACTGGAGTAGCACTTTTAACTTCCTTCAAGAACTTTTTCCTCGTGCTCAGAACTTGGCTATTTGGTGCACAAGGCCTAACTATCAGTGTATCTCAGCTTTCCGCATGCCTTCCTCATTAAGTTTAATCATTTCCAGCTTTTGACTTAAAGTCAGAGACATGCAACTCTTCCTTGCCATTGAACACTTAGAGGCCTCTGTAGGGTTATTGCTTCACTTACTCCAATGTGGTTGTCTCAGGGAATAGAAAAACCCAAGAGAGGGAGAAGGGAAGGGCCAGTTGGTGCAATCAACGCAGCCTCCCATGGGTCTACGTTAGCTGGCATGGAACCAGTGGGACTCAGGTGTCCTAACTGACATCTTCAATGCTAAGCTAAACACCCACACTTTATCACTTTGTATCTTGAAGTCTTGTGAGTCATTCAATAAACTTTTCAACAAAAAGTGGGTGGCAGCCTGCCTATACATTTCTGGTTTACTTCTACAATAGAGAACTCCACTGTGGTTGGAATAAGCTTTCAGCTCCAAGGAGTCTTCTCTTGCCTGCTGCCTCTCTTGGTGTACTTGTGAGCCAAAGGACAAGGTGAACGCTGTGGGCTGGGGTTTGTGAGGGAATTAAGAAGAGGTCTTGATGCAGATGCATCCATGCATCCATGGTAAGACTGCAATACCTTCTCACTGTAAGGCATCTTTCAGTTGCCATCTCAATTCTCTTTGGGTGATCTCGGCTTCTCTGTACTCTCTTGAGAGAGATTTGCCTCAAAGATACCCTTCAGCACTCTTCAGAGGATGGAAGTGCATTTTCATTCGTGCTTGATGTGGCATAAAGTGTTGGAAGAAAGAAATTGTCCAGCACGATTACGTAAACAGTATGGAATTGTTATTCCACTGGAGATTCTTTTTATTTCAATGCCCTTATCTACTGATTTGACTTTTTTATAGTGTACTACTTTTTACCATGTATTACTTTTATATTACAAAATTGGGGGTTCAGGGTCGATGCTGTGGCATAGTAGGTTAAGCCTCCACCTATGGCACCAGCATCCCACGTGGGCGGTGGTTCATGTCCCAATTGCTCCTCTTCCAATCCAGCTCTCTGCTAATGGCCTGAGAAAGCAGTGGAGGATGGCCCAAGTGCTTGGGCTCCTGCCCACATGGGCGGCCCGGAAGAAGCTCCTGGCTTCTGGCTTCAGATGAGTACAGCTCCAGCTGTTGCGGCCATCTGGGGAGTGAATCAGCGGATAGAAGACCTCTGTCTCTGTCTCTGTAACTCTCGCCTCTCAAACAAATCTTTTTAAGAATGGGGGTTCACATTTTATATAATATGAAGAATGATGTTTTTAATTTTTAATTTATTTGTAAGGGAGAGATTGATTGATTGATTGATCTGTGACAGGTGGGGATGAACCAGGCCTAAGTCAGGATCCTGGAACTCAATCTGGGTCTTCTGGGTCTTCTGTGTGGTCGGCAGGGACACAACCACTTGGACTGCCACCTGCTGCCTCCCTGGGTATGCACCAGCAGGAAGCAGGAATTGAAAGCAAGGCAGGACTCAGATCCAGGAACTCTGCTATGGAATGTGGGCACCCCAGGCAATGTCTTAACTGCTGTGCCAAATGCCCACCCCTAAGAATAATATCTTTTAAAGCAAAGATGCATATGATAGAGTTCTCCCAAATTATGCTCATACAAATCACCCTTGCTGATTTTGCCATAGTGAGATATATATATATATATATATATATATATATATATATATATCTGCCTTTAAAGTATTTGTATGATGCCTGATTTACCTTTCTAACCTCAACACAGCATCAAAATTCCACAGAAGTTTGTATTTCTTCTGTAAAACAGCAGTTTTCTAGTTCTCCTTCTACTTCATTGGCATTTTCCCTCAAAGCCCTGGTCTTGCTCCCATGTTATGAGCATGTCTCAGTATCTACAATGCTGTGCACCTTGTGAAGAATGACTCCTCATCTCGGCTGCTTAGAAATACACAGGGAAATGCGCCTTGGGTTCCTGGAGTAGTCAGCGTTCTTGAGAGCTCAGGTGTGAATGTGTTTTCTACTCCTTACAGAGCTTTGGAGGGCCTGGATGGAAGCCATGCGGCTCAGGAGTGCCGGGACATTGCACTGCCCTGTGGGGATCCGCAGTCCCTTCTCACTGCCAGCCACACACCTGGTCCTTTGCCCGCAGAATCTGGAACATTGAAAAAGGTAATGCTTCACTTCTAGTATTTGCCTCCCAAGAATAAACATTGCCAAGCATTTGAATACTGCAAAATAACCCCTATCTGACTGAAAAACTCGTGCTTGATGGGTACAATATATATTATGAGAGGTCTTCAGAAAGTTCATGGAAAAACGTGTTATGAAAAAAAAGTTTGCATGGATTTTAAAAAATTTTGGTACCAAAATAGACATCTTTTAATTCCATTCTCCATGAACTTTTCAAAATAGCCTTTATAACATATCACCTATGATATATGTAGTATACATATTTGTTATACAATATTATTACATTTGATAATACAATACTTTGTTTAAATATAAGTATTGCAGAATATATAATGCATGTTGAATGCCATCTCTAACATTATGCATGACAGCAGCGTATTATAAATAATGAGTCTCTGTGTGAACTCGACTCCTCTGCCTCAGGTCTTCTTCCTTGTACAGCAGCCCTTTTCTGCCTTGTTCTTGTTACGCAAGCTGTGATTTAACACAACGGTGCACAAAGTAATATGACATCAACTTTGGGACTAGTGTTTCCCATAAAAAGCACGCCTACTTCTTGCTACTATAAAGCACTTAGTGTTAGTATCTCATCAGGAGTTATTTTCTTTTTCTTTAATGATTTATTTATTTGAAAGGCAGAGTTAGAGAAAGATCTTCCATCCACTGGTCTACTCCCCAAATGGCCATAAGAGTTGGGGTTGGGCCAGGCTGAAGCTAAGGGTCTGGAACTCCATCCGAGTCTCCAATGTGGGTCACAGGGACAGAATTACTCAGGTCATCTTCCATTCATTTCCCAGGCACATTAGCAGGGAACTGGATTGGAAGTGGAGGAGCCAGGTCTCAAACAGGCGCCCATATCTGGCTGCCTCCCCCTTCCTCTCTCCTCCTCTGCTGGCCCTCTCTCCTTCCCCCTCCTCCCACCTCCCTCCTCCCTCCTCCTTCTTCCTCTCCCACTTTCTCACTCTTGCAATCCTTCTCGGTCTTTGCATGTTATACCAGAATACAGGGAAGAGGCAGAGGAGCAGCCTTTCTCTCCCCAGCCAGAGGGTTTTACACCTTATGTCTCATGAGATCATGGCCAAGAGGGCCAACTGGACCATTAGTTCAGAAGTGCAAGACCCCGCATATGGGGCCAGCACTGTGGCGTAGAGGGTAAAGCTGCTGCCTGCAGTGCCGGCATCCCCTATGGGTGCTGCTCCACTTCTGATCCAGCTCCCTGATAATGCACCTGGGAAAGCAGTGGGAGATGGCCCAAGTGCTTGGGCCCCTGCATCCATGTGGGAGGCCTGGAAGAAGATCCTGGCTCCTGGGTTCAGATCTGCCCAGCTGTGGCCCAGCTTTGATCTTTGTGGCCATTTGGGGATTGAACCAGCAGATAGAAGATTCGCATTCATTCATATTCATTCATTCTCTCTCTCTCTCTCTCTCTCTCTCTCTCTCTCTCTCTCTCTCTCTCTCTGCCACAGATGCCACCATTGTGGCCAGGATTCTTAGTAAACAAATGTTAAGTGCACTAGATCCTGGGTGGTGCATACTCACAGTGAGTGTCCGGGCACCTCTGAGACCTTCTAAATTACTCTTCTCTCAGTCTGCTCTCCCCAGTGGGAAAGCATGAGATCCAGTAGGTTTACTGAAGCGACAATGCAAGGACCACCCCTGACCTTCTCTTCTGGGCAGATGGCCTCCCATCCCTGAGTAGATCTAGCCCTCAAAATTGGATCTACTTATTCAAACTAGGTTTCATTTTTTTTATTTGCAATTTATGTTTCCCAAAAGCAGAATTTTTATCCACTCTCTATATGTGTTTTGTACACTCAGTGTTATTGTTTTTATTTATTTCTTGCTTTTTTAAAAAAAGATTTATTTATTTGTTTGAAAGTCAGAGTTACACAGAGAGAGGAGAGGCAGAGAGAGAGGTCTTCATCCGCTGGTTCACTCCCCAATTGGCTGCAACGGTCGGAGCTGAGCCGATCAGGAGCCAGGAGCTTCTTCCAAATCTTCAATGTGGGTGCAGGGTCCCAAGGACTTGGGCCATCTTCTACTGCTTTCCCAGGCCACAGCAGAGAGCTGGATCGGAAGTGGAGCAGCCGGGACTAGAACCGGTGCCCATATGGGATGCCAGCACTGCAGGTGGCGGCTTTACCCACTATGCCATAGCACCGACCCCTGCTTATTTATTGTTTTTAACATGCTATAACAATATTACTTCAAACTGACAACACTATGCTGAATCCTTCAATTAAAATAAAAAGACACTTGCTATACCTGCTGGTAATGCAGATACATGATTTATAATTACAAAGACAATACTACGTCTCCACACATATATATACCAGCAAGGGGGAAGTGGAACCACAAATCAGAATGTTACTAGAATCTAAATGTTGGGTGGGAAAAAGCACCAGGAATCATTCATTTATTTACACAAAACAAATTTTCCGTTGAGTGGCTGTATTAAACTTTTAGTTGGTTTTAGAACAGAAGACAATTTACTTAAAACATCGCTGTTTCTGGGATAGGCAATGTGTCACAGAGGGTTAAGCTGCCACTTGGGACATCTCCATCCCATATGAGAGTGCCTGGTAGGCAGTCCTGCCTCTGTTTCCCATCGAGTTTCCTGCTGCTGTGCACCCTGGGAGGGAGAAGGTGATGGCACAGGGAATTCGGTCTCTGCTGTCCATGTGGGAGACCTGGGTGGAGTTCTGGGCTTCTGGCTTTGGCCTGGTACAGCCCTGACTGTTGTGGGCATTTGGGGCCTCCCCTGTCCCAAATCTCTGATTTTTAGTCAGATCTTGACATAATTTCACCCCGCCCCACTTGGGCACCTGTTTATCTTATGCACATAGGCGGGCCTGGTACCCAGCTTCAATTTCTTGAGCACTTGGGTGCCTCCCACCCAAGTGGGAGACTCTGAGTTTTGGGCTTCTGGCCTTAACCTGGCCCAGCCCTGGATGTTGCAGGCATTTGGGGGGTGAACTGGCCCGTACGTCTCTGCAAAGAGGGCGGTTACTTTAATGAGAATTTTCCTGTAATGACATTTTAATTCTCCTTAAATTTTGATAGCTTATTTTGAAAATACTGAAGATTGCATGTGACCATTGTGAATATAAATGAAATTGCCATATTTTCAGGTCTTCTCAAGATGCATTCAAACAAATGAAATGTACAGCAGCTATTTGAGTAACTCAAGAGAAAAAGCTATTTTGGCTTTAATTCTTTGGATTTTTTCCTTATTGGTGAGCCAGATAAAATCACTATTTCCTAACAAAGTGTGGTGTGTTTGTGTGTGTGTGTGTGTGTTTCTTTTTAAGAAGAAAAACGAGGGCCAGCGCTGTGGCGCAGCAGGTTAAAGCCCTGGCCTAAAGCACTGACATCCCATATGGGCACCGGTTCTAGTCCCGGCTGCTTCTCTTCCAACCCAGCTCTCTGCTATGGCCTGGGAAAGCAGAAGATGGCCCAAGTCCTTGGGCCCCTGCACCTGCAAAGGAAACCCATAAGAAGCTCCTGGCCCCTGGCTTTGGATCGGCATAGCTTCGGCCATTGCGGCCATCTGGGGAGTGAACCATCGGATGGAAGACCTCTCTCTCTCTCTGCCTCTCCTCTCTTTGTGTAACTCTGACTTTCAAATAAATAAATAAATCTTAAAAAAAAAAAAAAACCACCTCCCCTCCAAAGTAAATGAATGAATGAATGAATGAACCCCACAAGAGTAACTGACCTATAGCGGAGATGAAATCATATCAACTCAGTGCTACTCTCACTGTTTAAGACCAGGATGCGCCCACATCATTCGTAAAAGACAGGTGTCTACTTTGCTCTGAAGTGGCTCAAAGAGGGCTCCGCTGCAACCACGTTTGGCAGCTTTCTCTTTTCTTAATTAACCTTAAAGCAGTCAAGGTGTTGTGTCTCTCAGTTTCTAGCCTGATGTTCTATGTGACTCTATAGCACTTCAGTTCAACAAGCCTTGGCACAAATGTGCATTCTCCATGTGACTCATAGAGGCGACCCACCCCTCTGTGTCATTTCCCTTCCCACTCCTCTATTTCTCCTCTCTCCCTGTAGCTGCTCCACACTGATCCACTGGCTTGTCTGAATGTCAAATCCTCCCCACCCTCACCTCATTCCTTAGGCCAACCCAAGTTCAAAGTATAAAGTACTTAAGCCTAGACACAGTATATGAACACTGATCATAGAACTCTCACTCTGTCTGAGCCACCCAGGCTGCTGACCTCCCCAGGGATGGTGCTCACATCATCCTGCAACACATGGGACCTCCCCATACACTGATGTCCATCCTACTGCTGCAGCCTTGGGAGTGGAGCTCTTACTAACTAGGTTTCCACCTTCCCCCAAGGTGGCTTCCATAAAGAATTTAGGAATATCGTCCATGTAACACTCAGCACTACAGTCCGCCTTTCCACTGGAACTCCAGTTTGAATTACCTGTGCCATCCTCTGTTGTGACTAAAGATGACTGAGCCCTTGGGCCTCCCCTGTCCCAAATCTCTGATTTTTAGTCATATCTTGACATAATTTCACCCCATCCAACCTGGGCACCTGTCTTATGCACATAGGCTGGCCTGGTACTCAGCTTCAATTCCTTAGTCCTCTCTATAGTCTCTGCATGGCAGGAGTCTATGTGCTCTGAAAATACGGCTCAAAAAGACTGAACACACTGCTGGGGGAAAAGGCAAGATAGAGAATAATGTGTATAGCATATTTTACAGATAGATAAATCAATAGATTGATTTAAAAGGCAAAGTTACAGAGAGAGAGAGAGAGAGAGAGAGAGAGAGAGAGAGAGATCTTCCATCTGCTGGTTCACTCACCAAATGTTCATGACAGGACCTGGGAGCTCCATCTGGGTCTCCCACATGGGTAGTAGTGGCCGAAGTACTTGGGCCATCTTCTGCTGCCTTCTCAGAGGCGTTATCAGGCAGCTGGATTGGATGGAGCAGATAGAACTTGATCCAGCACTCATGTGGGATGCCAGTGTCACAAATAGTGACTTAACCCCTGTGCCACAATGCCAGCCCCATGGCATGTTATATTTTGTGTAGAAAAGTGGGCAAATAGAATATATGTTTCTGTAGTACGTGTGTATGTGTATGTATTGGTAGATGCATTAAGAAACAATGGAAGTATACATTAAAAGCTAATAATAATTACCTGTAGAACACATACATTTTTGTTGCGCAGTTTTTAATGTTTTTATTTCTGAGCTCTGTGCAAGTATTCCTTATTCAAAAACATTTTTTAAAGATTTATTTATTGGGCCGGCATGGTGGCGCACTAGGTTAATCCTCTGCCTGCGGCACCGGCATCCCATATGGGCGCCAGGTTCTAGTCCAGTTTGCTCTTCTTCCAGTTCAGCTCTCTGCTGTGGCCGGGGTAGAGAGTGGAGGATGACCCAAGTGCTTGGACCCCTGCACCCACAGGGGAGACCAGGAAGAAGCACCTGGCTCCTGGCTTTGGATTGGCGTGGCTCCGGCCATTGTGGCCATTTGAGGAGTGAACCAACAGAAGGAAGACCTTTCTCTCTGTCTCTTTCTCTCTCACTGTCTGTAACTCTACCTGTCAAATAAATAAATAAAGTATTTATTTACTTAAATAAATAAATAATATGTAATAAATAAATAAATCTTTAAAAAATTTATTTATAAGGCAGAGTTACAGAGAAGCAGAGACAGAGATCTTCCATCTGCTGGTTCATTCCCCCAATGGGCCATGATGGTCAGGGCTGGGCCATGCTGAAGCCAGGAGCCTGGAACTCCATCTGGGTCTCCCATGTGAGTGAGAGGGACCCATGTACTTGGGCCATCTTCTACTGCTTTCCTTTTAGCAGGGACCTGGATCAGGAACCTTTGCTCCTATGGGATGCCGGTGTTTCAGGTGGCAATTTAACCCAATGTGCCACAACACAGACCCCTTCAAAAGATGTTTGAAGATGTCAGAGTAATAAGTTACATCGTGATTAAAGTTAAAATGACTTAGGTATGCACGTGTAAATTTTTTTTTTTAAAGAACCTGCCCAAGAGCCAACAACCCACATGAGTTACTTTGTTCAGCACAGCCTGTGAGGTTCTTTTTTCTTTTTTTTTATTTTTTATTTTTGACAGGCAGAGTGGATAGTGAGAGAGAGACAGAGAGAAAGGTCTTCCTTTGCCGTTGGTTCACCCTCCAATGGCCGCTGCGGCCGGCGCATTGTGCTGATCAGAAGCCAGGAGCCAGGTGCTTCTCCTGGTCTCCCATGCAGGTGCAGGGCCCAAGCACTTGGGCCATCCTCCACTGCCTTCCCGGGCCATAGCAGAGAGCTGGCCTGGAAGAGGGGCAACCAGGATAGAATCCGGCGCCCCAACCGGGACTAGAACCCGGTGTGCCGGCGCCACAAGGTGGAGGATTAGCCTGTTAAGCCACAGCGCCGGCCACACGTGTAATTTTTTAGGACTCCCTCAATTTGCTGTAAACTACACCAGTCCTGATTATATTGTCTGGGAAAGCTATTGTTGCTCCCAAGTTTCTTAAATGGGCCGTCTCACCACCTTTGCTCTATGCCTTCCCATGGCTAGGAAGCTGTTCTGCTTTTTGCACACCTGCAGACTTCTATTAGTCCTCTAAGGTCCTGCTCAAACAGTTCCTCCTTTTGTCTGCCCCAGAAAGGTTGTTCATGGTCTTCTCTGGGCTTCCCACTGTGATGAACATTTCTAGAACTCAGCATTTGCTATACTGATTGACAAGCCTTACCAGATAGAGTAGGAGGTTCTAAGGATCAAAATGCATTTGCGTACCTGGAGCATTATTTATAAATGTTTCAGTAAAATGCACATATTCACAATGAAAAAGAGGAAAAGAAAAACAGAAAACGCAATGCTTGCTGCACTCTGTGCTGCAGTGCAGCCCTCGTATGGGCTTTATTTTCAGTTAGGCTTTGGAGGGTAGAGCAGGAAATCTCACCAGATCCGTCCCTACATAAGTGAGCCCTGTGTGGGCAGCAGAGAAGGTGGCAGTTTCCAGAGCATGACTCCACCCTGCCCCTCCAGCACTGGTATTGTGCAATTGCAAGGATCAAGGTGAAAACAGTATGCTGGCCTAGGGAGCACTGCTCGACTCTGAAAAAGCCCAGGGTTACCAGGTGCAGCAAGAGCTGCCTTTTCATACACACGAGGTTTCTGAAGTCAGGCATCCAAGGACTGGAGGACATTGCTTTGTATCCTAAGCATGACACTGCTAACAGTGGGATTCAGGGCACCAAGCATTTTCCTCGTGAAAGCTAAATATCTGCTCTTGCATGAAAGAGATCGATTGCCTACTTACAACCAGCTTTGGACAAACTCAGGTTATCCCTATCTGTCTGTGATGTTCCCATTTGAAGGTGTCTTGGTCGCCAGTTTGTAACAGGAAAGCTCAGTGAGTGGCTTGTTTTTCTTTCTGCCCCAAGTACATGTCTTCCTTTGAAGCAGTGATTGTGGGTGCCTCTTAGGTACACATGTATAAATATATGTCAGCCAGTCCATTTCCTGTTTTAGCCCAAACTAGAAGGCATTGTCTCTTGTAGGGTGTTTTTGGAAAGAGTGTGGTTATATGTATGTATATATATTTTTTCTGTACTTGCTTACTACAAAAAAAAAATCCCAACAGTATTAAAGCATATAAAACAAAGACTTAAATTCTCTCTTCATTGTCCCCAGATTTGTATATACTAAATGCATGAAGCTTGTATTCCTTAAAAAAATTCTTTTTATCCTGAAAATTAAGTAGTTTGGTATACATCTTATGTTCTGTGTTGTTTTTTCCTATGTTCTATGTTGTTAACCAAAAAAGGATTATCTACTACCTACAATTCTTTAATTTTGTAAAAGATTTATTTATTTATTTGGTAGGTGTAGTTACAGAGATAAGGGGATACAGAGAAATCTTCCATTCGTTAGTTCACTCCCCAAATGTCTGCAATGATCAGGCCAAAGCAGGGAGCCAGGAACCTCATCTGAGTCTCCCACAGGGATGCAGGGGCCCAAGCACTTGGGCCATCTTCAGCTGCTTTCCTGTGCACTTTAGCAGGGAGTTGGATGGGAAGTGAAGCAGCCGGGACTCCAATCTACACCCATATGGAATGCTGGCACTGCAGGCCACAGCTTAACCCTCTATGCCACAATGCTGGCACCTCTAATTTTTTTTAAAGATTTATTTATTTGAAAGTCAGAGTTAAACAGAGAGAGAAGGAGAGGCAAAGACAGAGAGAGAGAGGTCTTCCATCTGCTTGTTCACTCCCCAGTTGGCTGCAACGGCCGGAGCTGTGCCAGTCCGAAGCCAGGAGCTTCTTCCAGGTCTCCCACACAGGTGCAGGGGCCCAAGGACCTAGGCCATCTTCTACTGCTTTCCCATGCCATAGCAGAGAGCTGGATCGGAAGTGGAGCGGCTGGGCCTCGAACCAGCATCCATAGGCAATGTCAGCACTGCAGGCGGCAGTTTTACCCACTATGCTACAGTGCTGGTCCCCTCTAATTTTTTTAACCAAATCTTTGTGATCATTTTTCCATATCAGTTTCTATAATTATGACTCCTGTGAGTTTCTAAGTCATATTCCAGTGTATAAGGTAGACATACTATCATATGGTTTACCAGTCTTTATTTACGGACATTTAAGTTGTTTCTGCCTTTTTTTTTTTTTCTTCCATAAACAATCTGTCCTCATGTTTTCTTTGGCCAGTTATTTCTCTTTTTTTCTAAGACTTTTTTTATTTATTTGAAAGGTAAAAAGAGAGCGATCTTTCATCTGCTAATTCACTTGCCAAATGCCCATAACTGCCAGGCCTGGGCCAGACTAAAGCCAGGAGCCTGCAATGCAACCCAGGTCTCCACATGGCTGGCTGAGAGCCGAGTGCTTGAGCCATCCTGCTGCCTCCCATGGTGTGCATTAGCAGGTAGCTGGAATGGAGGCAGGGCCAGGACTGGAACCCACACACTCTGACGTGAGCTCTGCGTGTCCCAAGCAGTGGCCTTATCACCAAGCCAAATGTCAGTCCTTGGCCTGTTATTTCTGAGGGGTAAATTCTCTAGAACTGCTGAATCCACAGCATGCATGATTTTAAAGAACACAGATACTATCAGTTTGCTGATTAAAAAGGCTTAATCAATATGTGTTCCCATGGTGAATGAATGTGTTTGTTTCTCACCGCTTTATGAATGTCACATACAATCAAACTTTTTCATTTTGCCAGTCCGTTCCTATCTCATATTTAAATTTGCAGTTCTTGGCTGGCACCGTGGCTCAACAGGCTAATCCTCTGCCTTGTGGCCCCGGCACACGGGGTTCTAGTCCTGGTCAGGGCACCGGATTCTGTCTCGGTTGCCCCTCTTCCAGGCCAGCTCTCTGCTGTGGCCCAGGAGTGCAGTGGAGGATGGCCCAAGTGCTTGGGCCCTGCACCCCATGGGAGACCAGGATAAGCACCTGGCTCCTGCCATCGGCTCAGCACAGTGCGCCGGCCGTGGCGGCCATTGGAGGGTGAACCAAAGGCAAAGGAAGACCTTTCTCTCTGTCTCTCTCTCTCTCTCACTGTCCACTCTGTTAAAAATAAAAATTAAAAAAAAAAATTTGCAGTTCTTCCGTTACAATGAGATTGAGTTCTTTTTTATGTTTACAACCCGTTTGTGTTTCTTCAGTGAATTATGTTTTCAAGTTCTTTGCTCATTTTCATATTGGGTTGTGCACCTTGCTGAAGATGTGATAAAGCGATAATCACTGGTATTCAGAATTGATAAGTTGTTTTTTCATAGGGTCTCCCCCTCCTCCTCCTTTTGAAAAGCACATTACTTAGTGTTCTGTCATCCAGTCAGGGTGTACGTCTGCGGTGAGTTCCTCAGGTGGAGGGTTCTGTAGAGGCGAAGCTGTGAAGTGACGAAGAACATGGCCACTTCTCTGCCCTTGTTCTAGAGCAGGCTGGCACTTGGAAAGCATAGTTTTTGGTCACTTGTATGCAGTGGGATTAAATGCAGATCTCAGGAGAGTAACCGGAGAGTTCTTCCTTCTCACTTACCCCAGCTCTTTCAACCCCTTCATTCAAATAAACTTGCACTTAACACTAGCCGTCCTAGACTTAGAGCCTCAGGAAGGAACATCATTTAGGTGAAGTCCTCTGTGAGCCAGTGTTTCACCAGGAACACAGAGGCGGTGATCCTCCCGGCCAGCGCGCCTGTCTTGCCCCAAGGAATCTCCAGTGATTGGAAACCAAGTACAAAGCTGTATGTGAGGGGTAATTACTGTTATTGTTCTCTGACATCCTCACATTTCAAACTGAATTCCTAGCAGCTATTGCAGTCCAGGAGAAAATTAAAGCTCTGGTGACCTCACCCCCCTAATAAAGGGGAGTCACCGATCGCTGATGCTCATTTGTGTTCCCGGGGCCACCAAGAGAGGCTGGAGAGATGTACAACCGCGGGCTTGTCTTCTTTTGAATTGAGGAAGGGTCTTTCCTAAGAGAGCATTCATTTTGATTAGAAAGGCCTCTTTGGGGACCTCTTCTTTGATCAGAGCAGAGGTCACTGGCTGCGCTCTGCCCTGGGCCTCTTGAGGGACCCCTGGCTGTGTACGTAACTCTGGACACAGTCCCATTCTACAGCACTCCTTCTCCTCTCTTGGGGAAAATCTGAAGACTGCCCCAATCCAGAAACTCAATGGGGGGTCGAACCTGCTGCGGATGTGGCTGTCGCAGGTGTAATGGCTGTGCCAACAATCGCAGCAGGAGTGTTGACTCTCGGAACAGGTGTCTGGACTCCCGGAATAGATACGAAAATCCCAGAAACAGGTCCTATGACCAGGATCCGGATCTGGAGGTAAGTCCTTTCTGAGGAGATCTTTCAGCGTCGGTGGATTTTCCAGTGTCTGATTGGTTTTGAGGTCCATGATTGTGAATCAGGATCTGTTACTGCAGGATCTATTACACAGAGCTAACTACATATTTCAGTGTCGTGTATGTTAGTGTACTCGTTCGGCTGTTCTTTTACTGAACGTTAAGCAATTTTTTTTGTTTGCTTTTTGCTGTTGGTTAGAATTGAATTAACAAACTAAGTATCATAGAAGCCAGTTCCTGGAGGATATTGTTCCCTGAGACTTCAAATTTCTATGCTAGGCTTTTTAGCACCTCTAGCATTGCAGTAGGAACCAAGCAGTATTGTATTCTCTCAAAAACCACTTCCTTTTTGCTGGGCTCATTTGCAGGATACCCAGTTCTTATTTGACTTGACAATAGTAAATCCCATAAAGATGGTTTGGGAAATGGAATGATTGGGTAGGATTCTGAATCAATAGCTCAGAATTGCCTTTTGTGTACCATTTTGAAAGGTGATACTTTAACATTGAGAAGTGAGTCCAGCTCCTAACCCTGATGGCTGTTCATTAGCACCAGTCCCCGTTTGTGAAAGCCAGTGTGTTTTTGTACTGAATCTTCCGTGCTCCTCTGGTGAGGCACAGGGTGGCCATCACCACCAGCCCGAGCTCACCTCCAAGGCTTATTCATCCCTCTCTTCCCTAGCTGTAATAGTACATGTTTGCTTTGTTTTGCACCTGCTGGCTTTGAAGCTGTTGGATGGAATGTGTAGAATGTATGTCAGCCTCATTTTGGAACGTGCTCTGAGAAAAAGCATGCCCTGTAAACTTCCGATCTATTCTTTTTTTTTTTCCTGTGAGGGTACTGATTAGTGTCTAACCTATAATTTAATGAACTAGGTAATGTATACATGTTAATAATATTTGTTTCTCTGTGTGTGTATATATGCACACACACATACTTCTGAAAAGCATCTAAGTGCTGAAGCAGTAGTTGTAGATGGAATAAAACATTTGGTGCTGGCAATATTGCTCACCACATCAGTCAGATGGACTCTTTTCATTGCTTATTGCATTTGAGACAGTGGGAAAGGGATTCAGCACTGTAATTTTTCCTTTGATTTTCACGACTATTGGTTTTACTGTCATTTCTTCTTAGTAGAACTTTGATTTCTCTCTGCTGTTCAACCTGTTGACTCTCTTGAGAGCTTTGATCAAATGTTCTATACAGAGAAGACCAGAAGTCCCAGGCATGGGTTCATGTGCTTCAGTCATCACTGGCTGGTTGTCAGCTACCAGAGGGTATTTCTAATGATTTCCAACTACCTTAAAAGAAAATGTCTGAGAGAACTTTGGGGGAATCTAAAATGTGTAAACATAACTCTAACGTAAATACTGAGAAATCCTGTGATGACTTGTGATTATGAGAGGTCTCCATGATTATGACAAATACAGCCAAAAGGAATGACTCCAGGACAACCTGGGTCATCGCAGCAAACCTGGGAACCACCTAACCCAGCACCCTGCTTGACTTTCAGTGAGGATCTCAGGAACCTGCAGGGGCACATACTTTTTGCCAGGATGATTTGAAGAAGTACTGTAAATAAAGAGAAACTCTTTGTCCCATTCAACTTAGAATCTTAAAGCATAGCAGGTAGGGGTTTGGCACAGCAGTTAAGATGCCACTGCATACCATCCTGGACTACCTGGGTGGGAATCCCGGCTCCATGCCCAACTCCAGCTTCCTGTTAATGCACATCTTGGGAGGCAGCAGGTGATGGCTCAAGAAGTTGTTGGCTCACTGCCATCCGCGTGGAAGACCTGGATTGAGTTCCCGGCTCCTGGCTTCGATCGGCCCAGCACTGGCTGTTGTAGGCGTTTGGGAGTGAATCAGTGGAGAGAAGATCTCTTTTTTCTTCATCACTCTGCTTTTCAAATACATAAGATACATACATAAATAAAAAAATGCAGCACCTTATAGTGAAGATCTCCCAACTTAGAAAATGAAGGAAGTAGGAACCGTTTTTGGCATTGATGCTCAGAGTCCTAATTGAAAACGTCTTCCTCTTGACGATGGTGCCATTCAGGCCCATGCACATGCCTTTGCCTTTGGGTCTGCTCATAATGTTTGTCTAAAATAACAAAAGAATATTCAGGTACTTCTTTCAAGTTAGCTTCTAAAAGCTTAGGGAACTAAGAAATATTTCACCATAATGCATATATTAATTCAAAATTTTGAATTTTTTTATTTTACAAAATGAAAATATACATTACAAAAATGTTAAAGTACCCATAAAAACCTTCTTTCATTCTCTATTTTCTTTAAAACTGCCCTATCCAAACTGGCTGTAGTAGTTTAGCAAATATTTGTAAATTCAAAGATTATACCTGTTGAGATTTATTGATTTTTAAAACTGATGATCTATCTTATTTGTGAAGTTTTCCTGCATTCCCTGTTGGTGTTGTCAGATGTTGCTCATGAAATTCAGTAATAGCTCAGATAATAGTTCTGTATGATTATTCAGAAATTATATCTCTTCTCCACTGGAGAGTTTGCTGCTATAGAACAGGGGACTGATGTCATACTGAAACCTGCTGCACACAGATGACATCCAATACAGGCAGTCGCAATGACTGGACAAGTGAATTATGAAGCACTGAATGGAGCCAAGACCAGAGTCCCACTTCGGCTCCTCTCTAGACCATCTGTGTTTCTGTGGGTTAGGTCATTTATCCTTCCTGCACGTTGGCTTTGGTGTCTGTAAATTAGGGGATGGCAGTTGGATTAGTTGTGCCTGGTGGAGCCCCACGCGTTCCTTTGAGATGCCTCAAGGGCTGCAACAGGACGGAAGAGGCAGCTGGGTGGGAGAGGAACTCAGGCTTACAAGCTCACGTTCACCTGTTTTTAATACGTGCCGGAATCTGTGTGGAGTTCTTTTAAATAAAATGTACTGCTGAAACAGATCTGGAAAACAACTGGACTAGATCATGTGTAATGTTTTTCCTCATCTTGTATTCTGATTTTATGTAGCAGGTTTATTAATTCGTTTCATTATCACATCGCCATTTTTTTTTTAAGATTTATTTTATTTATTTGAAAGTCAGAGTCAGAGAGAGAGATCTTCCATCTGCTAGTTCACTCCACAGATGACCACAACAGCCTGGGCTAGGCCAGGCTGAAGCCAGGAGCCAAGGGCTTCTTCTGGGTCTCTCACGTGGGTGCAGGGGCCCAAGCACTTGGGCCATCTTCTACTGCTTTTCCCAGGCCATTAGCAGGGAGCTGGATGGGAAACCGGGACGTGAACTGGCACCTGTATGGAATGTCAGTGTTGCAGACAGTGGCTTTAATTGCTATACCACAATGCCAGCCCCAACACATTGCCTTTTGTAAGAAATTTTATCACATTGGTGACTGCCACTAAGTCATTATGTATCTTCCCTCTTTTCCAGCACAGGTCCTTATTGTTCTAATACCTAGTCAATTTGTCTACTATGTCTTGTAGTTATTCTTTATCCTAAGCTGCCTGTCTTTAATGGATTTCCCTTAGCTAATAGAATTGCTCTTTAAATATTTAATGAGTTCATTTGAATTTTATTCTTATCTACCTGGGCATTGGCAACCTTAAATGTCTGGGTTCATCAGTTCCTTCCAGTCATTTGTGAAGTCCCTGGAAGGAGTGATTCTCAACTTGGAGCAGCTAGGAGAGGGAGTAGCTGACCTTCCTACATTGCTGGCTGGTCGTGCAAGAAATGTCTCCTCTGCCTTCCTGTTTTTAAAAAATCACACTGGAACAAAGAATTTTCGAGGTGGTTAGAATATTGGCTTTCACTCGAGCACTCAATGGAGCAGCACATACTTGCACAGCATAAATAGTAATGAAGGAATTAGGTGTGTTACAGGAGAAAAGGAAAGAAGTCTCAGGTCAAGGCACATGCAGTAGAGTAAGGGAGGAGCAGGTGTCCCACTTGCGAGTGCCTGGGTTCACTTCCCAGCTCCGGCTCCTGCCTGTAACTTCCTACAGCTGTGAAGGCTGGAGTAACTGGATCCCCGCTGCCCATGTGGGAGACCTGGATTGTATTCCCCTCTTCTGACTTGGGCCCCAGCCCAGTATGGGCTGTTGCAGGCACTTGGGGAGTGAGCCAGTAGATTTGCCTCTCAAATAAATATACTAATTTAAAAAAAAAAACACACACACAAGGAATGGAAGGGATTCAAATACCCATGCACACAATATTCATGCAAAGCTCAAAGTCCCTCATGCTGTGCAGTTCTGATGCTAAGCTTCTACCCCATTGCCTGTCCTTTGCTCCTTCTGTGGTATATTGGTATTTGTTTATTCATTCCATACATGTTAATGAGGTACCCAGGGAGTTTCTTCTTTTGGAGAAGTTGGAAGAGAATGAAAAGGAAATTGCTGGAAGTACGCTAAGTAAATTACCAACAACTTAGTCGAAACCAAGCCTAAGAGGAATGACAAACTCATTTTACTAAAGAGTAAAAAAATAAGCTGCATTGTATTTGTTGCATTTAATATTATGTTGCTCTACGTGACAGTTAGGGAAGGCATCATAGTCTGGATGCCACTGGGACACAGGGAGGCCGAGTTAACCAGAGTAGAATGGTGTTTCCAGAGGATGGTGCAGAGGAACTTTGGTGGGGTAAGGGTGGGGGTGGGAGTTTGGTGTGTGGATGAAATACTACTTGGGACACCTGTGTCCCATACTCGGGACTTGGGTTTGAGTCCCACTCTGTTCCCTAATCCAGCTTCCTGCTCATGTGCTTCTTGGGAGGCAGCCAGTGATGGTTCAAATAGTTGGGTCCCTGCCACCCACTTAAGAAACTCAGATTGAGTTCTGGGCTGTAGACTTCAGCCCTGCTGGCATTTGGGAAGTGAACTAGCAATTGGCATGCTCTGTCTCTGTCTCTGTCTTCCCTCAGCCCCTCTTTCTCTCTGCCTCACAAATGAGTAAATAAGTAATTTTAAAAACCAGTAACCTCAGGAAGTAGAATATTTTTTTTCACGAATAAATGTGGGCATGCTCCATTATTTAAATTCAGACAAAGACATTGTTTTAAGATCTTGAGCAAGGCAACATCTGTGATCAGTGGAATATCTCACAGACAGTGGGTTTGGCATTGCTGGCATGATGGCAGAGTTGAGGGAAGGGAAATAAAAAGTAGCTGGGGACTGAACTTCCACAAACTGCACAAGAGGCAGCTGGAACAGTCTGGTCTTGCATGTGAGAGGTTGTTGAATGCGATGAAGTCAAGAGATTTGGTGATAGATCTCATGTGGGAGCAAAAGTAAGTGAAATAAAAAAGATGGTATGACTGTAGTGTAGGAGGCTAGAAAAATGGTGTTCCCAATAACAGATGAGATTCTTCCCAAAGAGAACCTGATTGCCAAGAAAAATCTGTTTGTTCTTCGTAGAAAATGTTGGCTTTAGAAATAACAACTTGAAAACACCATAGAAAGTTTTAGGGTAACACAGGGAGGGGGGAAAGTTATAAAGAGAAGTAGATTTGGAATATCATCAGAACAAATTAGAAGCTGAAAATTTTCAAAATTTTCTTCTTTGATTTTTTTTTTGGTAAATTAATATGAAAATTCATTTGGCAGCAAAATCTGACCTGAACTAATATGAGGCAACTAATTACTTTATTTAATTATCCCACTACAGAGAATAGCTGTGCACTTTTGCTGCAGAAATATTCATGGATCATGATATGTGCCCATGGTACCTTTCTAAAATCTGAAGATTATTTCTCTTGAAATACTGCGGTTTCCAAGGAGCTTTTCATGAGGGCATAAGGGATTGTGTGCTTATATTGAGTTTAGAGAAAGAATGGCAGTGAGCAATGCAGACCCCAGGAGGCAGCAGTTATAATTAAAGTAATTAGGTTCCTGCTACCCCTGTGGGAGACTGGGTTGAGTTCCTGCCTCCCAGCTGGGATCCAAGCCCACTTCAATGGGAGCATTTGAGGAATGAACTAGCAGATGGAAGATCTCTCTCCCTCTCCCCCTCCCTCTCCCTCTCCCCCTCCCCCTCCCCTCCCCCTCCTCTCCCCTCCCCCTCCCCTCCTCTCCCTCCCTTTCCCTCCCTCTCTTTCCCTCTCTCTCTCCCCTGCCCCTAATGAAAAATTGAAAAGAGTAGCTGTGAAGGATGTTACAGAATCACACATGATGACATGATGAGAGACTTATAATGAATGATTAAACTTGAAAAGAGAACCATAAAACTGCACACAAATAGAAAATAGAAGAGGAAACTCAAGGAAGAGGCTATTTGATTTGGTGGGAAGGGGGATATTGTTGAATCTGGGATTTTTGAAGGTTATGGGAGTACAGGTGGGTAGATGATAGTAACTGGAGAGAGGATCTGAAGATTTGCTTCCAGGAGAGGCAAAGCTGAGGAGGTGAAACTTGGTGGCTGCCATGGAGCTGGCACAGTTAAGAGAAGGGCTGCTTGCCATGATGGGTCATGTTAGGCAGTTTTAGAGGCAAGAAAGAGCAAAAAGGAGAAGGGAATATAGTAAAAATGCCTGGGAGGGAGGGGATAATTGGGGAGGTACAAATAGGTTAGAAGGAGAATGTTAAGCCTGGGTGGACCACAGATTTGGAAAGGAGGAGACACGTGTAGTTGAGCTAAGAGCAGTAGCAGAATGGGAAGATGATAGAGGAAATTCACAATAGAAAGTCACTTTTCTCTGTAGAAAAAGAAAGAATGTTATTGCCAAAAATGGGTCTGGGGGAGAATTGATGATGGAGAAGACTATTTTTGGAGTAACCTCGGACAGAAGTATGGTAGGAAGTCAACAGGAAACCGATGGCTGTCAAAAGGGCCAGGGTTGGCTAGTTAAAAACCATAAATCTATCATCCAGTTGTGTGAACAGTGCTGGCTGGCTGTGACGATCTTGCTATTCAATGAAATTTATAATATTGGCCTACTTCTTTACTGTCTGTCCTTCTCCCCTACAATAGAAACTCCACGAAGCAGACGTTTTTGGCTCGATTGCTCACTGCTATATCGTATTCCTACCACATGCTAGATGCTCAGTAAATATTGCTTGAATAAATTAATGTTTTATCTGTATCTTTAGTTTCATCTTCATTTACTTAATTATTTCTTGAGAATCATTTACTACTTAGTAGATATTTAGAAGCTTGTTCAATTTGACTTGGTTTATTTCAGTTTGCTGCAGTAAGAAGATGCTTCTTCTCTTTCCCACAACTCTGTAACTTTAGGGATTGACCATCCCTGCAAGGTTTCTTAGGCAGCCCGGTCCTAAGCCTGTTTTGTTCCCTTGTGCCACAGTGGTCTCATGCACGGCTCCAGGTAGTGGCGTTGAAAGAAAAACAAGGTCTTAATACGTTTTTTGTCAGGAAGCAGTTTTGCAAGCATCAGCTTTGGCAGTTCTGCCTCATGGCCCCCGAGGCCTGCCTGCCTGAAGAGGGTAGGCTGTCACAGGCACTGGGCGAGGGCCCTCATGCCTCTGCTGAGCATCTGGCTGCCAGGCCCAGTCTTGAGTTCTCCATGGAACCAGGAGCTTCCCTCTTTAGTCCTCGGGGTGCAGGTGTGGTCACCCCTGCCTTGTCTGTCCAACAGCAGCCAAGTAAACACCGCGCTCTGTGACACACCCAGAATTCGGAGTGACTCTCAGCAGGCTACTGAACCGAAAAGAAGGAAAGCCAAGCGTGTGCCAGGAGCTAAAGAAGTCACACAAATAAAACGCTTCTGCACTCTGAACAGGACTAGCCCGCAGCAAGACCCCAAAAGCAAATGGCTAATCGTGAAAAGGAAGTGGGTAGATCTGCTGAGACCACCTTCCTCAAAGTGGCTGACAGCTGTGCTGGGCTCCAATACAGTGTAATTAATGTGTCTCACGCCTAAAAGGTCATGTTACCGGCCTGTCCCATGAAACCTCTTATATGTAGCTTTATGCCATCAGTAATTAGGCCATCCACGGGCCCCTGAGTTGGGTGTCATTATCCCTGCTTTGCAAACAAGGAAGAGCAAGGGTGTTGGTACCTAGACTCCAACCAGGTGTTGCCAGACTCCATAAAGGATCCTGGGATTCTAGACTCTCAGTCTGAACTCAGGCTTCCTGCACCGTGGAGCCAATGTATTGCATCAGAGAAGACAACCAAGTGGAAATAACCCAAATACATGTTGTTCTGGCGGTGTTGCAGCCCCACCCTGGTTGCGTTCTACCCGAGTGAAGATGCTCCCTCCTTGGCATGGCTGGGAGCTGGAGGACAGGGACAGTGGGGGGAAGCGGGGAGGATGGTGGAGTGCAGTGCAGGGCCCATGCAGCACATGGTTCCCGGTGTCTGGGGAGAAGTGACTGCACCAGGCTCCCGCGGATGTTGCTCAAGTCTGAGGGACGTGCTGGTCTGTAGGGAGTAGGGCTGAGCCTGCCGCCTGGCCTTCCCTTCAGGAATGTTCCCAGTTAATCGTATAAGCAAACAGCAGACAAGTCTTACCCATAAAAGAAGCACCCCAGCACAGGGAGGGTAGAACCAAGATCCATGAAGATGGAGACAGCACAAGATCTCAGTGTGGGGTCTTCTTTGCAGGCATTTCACAGCCAGCTGCCTGGTCTGCGATAGCAGCGCTGGCCTGGCTCCTGCTATTTGTGTTTCCCCAGGATCGTTGCTATTTTAGTCTTCTCCATAAATTATTCAGATAAGCCCAGACACCTTTCTGCACCAGATGAGTAAAGACATAACTCGGGTTATTTCTGGAACATTACACTCCAAGAAGAGTCCTCTTAGGAGAGCGCTTGGTACAGACTTTCCAGGGCCAGTTAATGCTCCCAGGGACACTGCAGCACTTGCAACCAGGTGGCAGGCGGGCTGTGGGTCAGTCTAGGGGTAAGGAGGCAACCTCTGGGCTATTTCAGTTCTCCAGCTCTCCCCTCTTCCACCCACCCAAAGGGTGCTGTAGCCTTTTTAAGTACTCATAATGTGAAGAATTGAGAGGAGAGCAGAAAGGTCCTATTTGTGTGTCTGCTGAGAACAGCGAGGAAAAGATAGGCTCTTTCACATCAACTCTTACCTTTGGTCTGACTTAGGGAGAAAAGTTCAATAGCAACTATTGAAAAGGTTCTTTCAACTGATTAATCTAATAAAGAGTTCAGATCTACATAAATGTTTAGGCAAAGCATGCTCTCTGAACACTAGACATATTAAGATGGCTTTAGGTTGCTCTTCTTCAACATTAAGTATTTCTTTTTATTTATTTGAAAGACAGGGAGGCAAAAGAGGAGGTCAGGGAATGGGAGAAGAGAGAGGATGAGGGAGAGAAGATCACCTATCTATTGGTTTATTCCCCAAATTCCTATAATACCAGGAGCTGGGCCAGGCCCAAACCAGGAGCTGGGAACTCAGTCCATGGGTGAGAGAAACTCAACTGCAAGGGCCGGCAGCACTGCATCCTAGGGCATGCAGTAGCAGGAGTGTTGGAATCAGCAGTGGAGCCGGGACTGAATCCCAGGCACTCCCAGAGAGGATGCTGGAGCCCCACGCACCGTCTGAACAGTGGCACCAAACACCTGTGGCTTTAGCTTCCCTTTTGCGGAGAGACAATTGTATGTTCGTAACTGAACTGTACTTAACTGTCTGAAGTCTGAGAAATGAGTTGTGCGAAGCACTGAATTTTGTAGATGACTTAGTGTCTATCTTTGTATGTTAAAAACTAGAATTTTGACTTCTTTGAATAAAACCCATCTAAAAATGTGCTTACTTTTCTGTATTTAAAAAAACAGAATTTGCTAAGCATTGTTTAGCTTTTCCATGATGATAATATGATTCTTGTGAAGAGAGTTTTTCTATAGAAATGTAGTAACATTCTCCAAGTTTATTGAAGTGTATAGTCTACCTGTTACTGCAGTAAATTATCATTTCTCTGTTATTTTGATATTTTTTAAATTTTTTTATTTATTTTCATTTTATTTGAAAGGCAGACAGAATCTTCTATCCATTGGTTCACTCCCCAAATGCCTGCAACATCCAGGGCTGAGCCATTTGAGTCTCCCACGAGGGTGGCAGGTACCCAAGTACTTCAACCATCAACTGCTGCCCCCCATGGTGGCTTTAGCAGGAAGCTAAACCCGAGTTATGTCTTTACTCATCTGGTGCAGAAAGGTGTCTGGGCTTATCTGAATAATTTATGGAGAAGACTAAAATAGCAACGATCCTGGGGAAACACAAATAGCAGGAGCCAGGCCAGCGCTGCTATCACAGACCAGGACTTGAATACGGCACTCTGAAATGGGATGCAGGCATCCCAAGTGGCGATTTAACGACCATGCTAAACACCTGCCCTTATTTATTTTATGATTTTTAAAAATTTATTTATTTATTTGAAAGGCAGAGTTACAGAGAGGCAGGGGTAGAGAGAGCGAGAGAGACAGAAAAGTTTCCATCGGCTGGTTCACTCCCCAGGTGGCCACATTGCCAAAGCTGTGCCGATCCAAAGCCAGGAGCCAGGAGCTTCTTCCGGGTCTCCCATGCAGGTGCAGGGGCCCAAGGACTTGGGCCATCCTCCACTGCTTTCCCGGGCCATAGCAAAGAGCTGGATCGTAAGTGGAGCAGCCAGGACTCGAACCGGCGCCCATGTGGGATGTCAGCACTGCTACGCCCTTGCTCTTATTTCTAATAGGTTTCCCCAGATGTTTCCTTCTTTTTACCCATCATTTCTCATTTTTGTCAGTATGCACCTTCAAAAATCTTGATGTTTTGATTAGTTATGTGTTTGGAAATTAATCAGCAATGCTCATTAGAATGTATATAGTAGATGAGTAACAGGAACATGGAATGAGGCTGAAGTGTCTTCCCCCACCCTCACCATTCTTCTTTTTAAAGTTGTTATGGGACTTGAAACATACAAGTAGAGAATAACATAATGAACCACCATCCCAATGCACTTCTGTTTATGTATCATCCAGTTTCAACAATCACCAAATTCTGGCGAGATTGTTTCTTCTCTACCTCTCAGCTCACCCATCCCACGGTCTCCCCAGAGTTACATTAAAGTCAATTACAGGGCTAGTGTTGTAGTGTTGTGGGTAAAGTCACTTCCTGCAACACCAGCATCACCTGTCAGCAATGGTTCAAGTCTCAGCTGCTCCATTTCTTTCTTTCCTTTTTTTTTTTTTTTTTTAAACAGGCAGATTTAGACAGTGAAAGAGAAAGAGAGAGAGACAGAGAGAAAGGTCTTCCTTTCCTTTGGTTCACCCCCCAAATGGCTGCTATGGCCAGCACGCTGTGCTGATCCGAAGCCAAGAGCCAAGTGCTTCCTCCTGGTCTCCCATGCAGGTGCAGGGTCCAAGCACTTGGGCCATCCTCCACTGCACTCCCTGGCCACAGCAGAGAGCTGGACTGGAAGAGGAACAACAGGGACAGAATCCGGCACCCTAACCGGGACTAGAACCTGGGGTGCTGGCGCCGCAGGCAGAGGATTAGCCTAGTGAGCCGTGGTGCTGCCATGCTGCTCCATTTCTTATCCTGCTCCCTGCTAATGGCCTGGGAAAACAGTCAGTCCCCAGGTGGGCATTTGACCTAGCAGTTAAAATGCTGATTAACATACCTGCATCCCAGGGCTGGTGCTGTGGCGTGGTGGGTAAAGCCATGGCCTGCAGCACCGGCATCCCTTATGGGCACTGGCTCGAGTCCCAGCCATGCCACTTCTGATCTAGCTCCATGAGAATGCCTGGAGAAGTAATAGAAAATGGCCCAAGTCCTTGGGCCTTTGCACCCATGTGGGAGACCCGGAAGAAGCTCCTGACTCCTGGTTTAGCTTCAGCCATTGCAGCACTCTGGAGAGTGATCCAGCAGATGGAAGATCTCTCCGTCTCTCCTCTATCTCTCTCTCTCTCTCTCTGTATCTCTGACTTTCAAATACATAAACAAGAAAAAAATCTTAAAAAAAAAAAATACCTGCATTCCATGTCAGAGTGTGTAGATTTGATACCCACAACCAGGACTCAAACCAGCGCCCATATGGGATGCCAGCAGTGCAGGCTCAACCTGCTATGCCACAGCACTGGCCCCATCAATGTGTTTTTAATACAAATCATCTTGATGTTAAAAGATCGATATCTCAGCCTGCGCCGCGGCTCACTAGGCTAATCCTCCGCCTTGCGGCGCCGGCACACCGGGTTCTAGTCCCGGTCGGGGCACCAATCCTGTCCCGGTTGCCCCTCTTCCAGGCCAGCTCTCTGCTGTGGCCCGGGAGTGCAGTGGAGGATGGCCCAAGTCCTTGGGCCCTGCACCCGCATGGGAGACCAGGAGAAGCACCTGGCTCCTGCCATCGGATCAGCACGGTGCGCCAGCCACAGCGCGCCTACCGCGGCGGCCATTGGAGGGTGAACCAACGGCAAAAGGAAGACCTTTCTCTCTGTCTCTCTCTCACTGTCCACTCTGCCTGTCAAAAATAAAAAAAAAATTAAAAAAAAGATCAATATCTCACTAGGAATTATTACAGTATATGATAACTTTTAGCGTTACAAATTTTATCATTATACCATATGTTTCTTTTTTTTTTATGTGCTTTCCCAGTTAAGAAAATGAAACTCCTTGTAAAGGTTTACCTAGATTTTTCAGTGTTATTTACTTTATCTGTTTGAAAGGCAAGTCAGACCCACAGAGACAGGGTTCACTCCCCAAATACCTGCAGTGGTGCCTTGGGGAGGGGGAGGAGGTTCTAAAGCTGTGCACTGGAAACTCAGCGCAGGTCTCCTGGGTGGGTGGCAGGATCCATCACTGATCCATCCAGACCCTGAAAGTCTGCATTGGCAGGAAGCTGGAGTCAGGGGCCAGAGCGAAGCACTTAACCCAGGCACTCCGGGGGTGGAGGCAGGCATCCTGACCATCAGGCTGAATACCAACCCCTAAGGTTTACTAAGTTTTTAAAGTCATAAAGGTATTACTTTTATTTTATATTTTTAAAAAAATTCTTAATTTTTATTTGTTCAAAAGGCAAAGAGATAGAAACTCATTTCTCAAGGGAGAGAGAAAGAGAGAGAGAGAGAATGAATTTCCAACTACTGGTTCACTCCTCAAATGGCTGCAACAGCCAGGGCTGGCCCAGGCAGAAGCCAGGAGCTAGGAACTCAATCCAGGTCTCCTATGTGGGGGACAGGGAACAAATACGTGAGCCGTCACCTGCTGCCTCCTAGGGTGCTCCTTAGCAGGAAGCAGGAGCCAGAAGCCAGGCCAGGACTCACAAACTCAGGCACTCTGTTATGGGATGCAGGTGTCCCAACTGCTGTGTCAAATGACGGCTGCTATTTTGTATTTTGAAAGAAGCTAAAAATTCTGAATGAAAATGTTAAGTGAAAAAGAGGGATAAGCGCTTGGCTCAGTGGTTAAGTCGCCATGTAGGGTACACACAACCCGTATCTGGTTTGAGTCCTGACTGCTCTGCTTCCCATCCAGCTTCCTGCTAACGCACATTCTGGGAGGCAGCAGATGATGGCTTAAGTACGTGGATCCCAGACACTCACGTGGGAGACCCAGATGGAGTTGTGGGCTCCTGGCTTTGGCCTGACCAAACCTGACTGTTGTGGGCATTTGAGGGAGAACCTGGGGATGGAAGATCTCCCCTCTCTCTCTCTGCCTTTCAAATAAAATGAAAAACTATTTTTTTAAAGAAAAAGAGTAAACATCATAGTCTTAAAAAAGAAGTAAAACAAGAATAGATTCAGCATCTCCCTTTGATCTGATCAAAAGTGGCCTCGCTTTAAAACAAAGAGCCAGCCCTGTGGACCTCTTCTCAGCCTGTCCCTTTGAGGAGAACATGTTGTTGCCAGGCTGGCCACAGGCAGGGATTGTGTTTGCTGAGGTGGCCACAGGCCCATGTGGAAGCCGCTTGTGGTGTAGAATGGAGATGGAAGAGGAAAGGGAAGAGGCAAAACCCGGCTTCCAGTCATTTGAAGATATATATATATATTTTAAATAGACTTATCTATTTATGTATTTGAGAGGTATAGTTACAGAGAGACGGAGAGATAGGGAGAGATCTTCCATCCTCTGGTTCACTCCCCAGATGGCTGAAACAGCCAGAGCTGGGCCTATCCAAAGCCAGGAGCCAAGAGCTTCTTCTGGGTTTCCTTTGCAGGTGCAGGGGCCCAAGGACTTGGGCCATCTTCTGCTTTCCCAGGCCATAGCAGAAAGCTAGATCAGAAGAGGAGCAGCCGGGACTAGAACCGGCACCCATATGGGATGCTAACACCGCAGGCAGAGGCTTAACTTACTATGTATGCCACAGTGCCAGCCCTGAAGACATTTTTTTAAAACCTTTTATTTTAGGAATACAAACTTCATACATTTCATAGTTACAACTTTAGGAACATGGCAGTTCTTCCCACCATACCTGCCCTCCCACATACTCCTCCACCCCACTTCTCCCTTTATCTCCTATTCCCACTTTTATTTTTTACTAACATCTGTTTTCAATTAACTTCATACACATATGATTAAGTCTATGTTAAGTAAAGAGTTCAACAAATAGTATGAGGGAAAAAAACTGTTTCTCAACAGTAAACAAGGGCTTTTCAAAGTCATTGTGAAGACACATTTGTAAAGGCAAGAAATCAGAACATCATTTACCAGTTTCTTAGTTGATCTGTAACTTTAATATTAAATATATTGTAGTTGAGGCTGAATGTATATTCTTGTTCCTCTTTCACCACCACTTTTGGGGCAACCTTGGATAGATTTTTTTAATAAACATTTTTATTTATTTAAAAGAGAAAGGATGAGGAGAAATATTCTATCACAGCCAGTGCTGGGCCAAACTGAAGCCAGGAGCCTGGAACTCCATCCAGGTCTCCCACATGAGAGGCAGGGGCCCAAGTACTTGAGCTGCCTTCCAGGTTGCACATCATCTGGAAGTTAGATTGGAAATGGAGCCAGGAGTGAACCCCAGTGATTCTGCTATGAAATGTGGGTGTCCCAAGCAGCGATTTAACTGCTGTGCCAAATGTCCACCCTGAGTAAATTTGCTTTTTTAAAAAAGATTTATTTATTTATTTGAAAGAGTTACACAGAGAGAAGGAGAGGCAGAGAGAGAGAGGTCTTTCATCCACTGTTTCACTCCCCAATTAGCCGCAACAGCCGGAGCTGTGCCGATCCAAAGCCAGGAGCCAGGAGCTTCTTCCAGGTCTCCCACATGGGTGCAGGGGCCCAAGCACTTGGGCCATCTTCTACTGCTTTCCCAGGCCACAGCAGAGAGCTGGATTGGAAGTGGAGCAGCCGGGACCAAAACTGGCACTCATATGGGATGCTGGCGCTGTAGGGGGCGGCTTTACCCTGCTACGCCACAGCACCGGCCCTGGTAAATTTGTTTTAAAAACAAAACAAAATTGAGTCTAAATATTGCTAATTTTTTTAATTCTCTTAACCTATTAATAAATTCTCTGTAACAGGTTATCTTTGAATTTAACCACAAGTTATAGGTAAAAGATTCCACCTAAAAATATACAATGGTAATTTAAATAGTTTGTGGGGGAAAAGAAATTAGAAGATGAGGGTTTTTTTTTTTAAGTCTATGCATAGTTTTTTTTATAATATTCATGTTCAATGAACTTTTTTTTTTTAAAGATTTTATTTTATTTATTTGAAAGAGAGTTACAGAGAGAGAGACAGAGAGAGAGGTCTTTCATTGGCTGGTTCACTCCCCAGATGGCTGCAATGGCCAGAGCTGCGCCAATCCAAAGCCAGGAGCCAGGAGCTTCTTCTGGGTCTCCCACATGGGTGCAGGGACCCAAGGACGTGGGCCATCTTCTACTGCTATCCCAGGCCATAGCAGAGAGCTGGATCGGAAGAGGAAAAGCTGGGACTAGAACCGGCGCCCATATGGATGCTGGCGCTTCAGGCCAGGGCTTTAACCTGCTGCACCACAGCGCCGGCCCCTCCATGAACTTTTTGAATATCCTTGAGTTCCATGAGCTTTTAGGTTTTTAGAATAAATCCATAAAATTCCCCAAAGTGTTAAATACTAACTCTTCAAGGAGACTATGGGGTAGGAGTGGCAGACAATTAGATAATCAATGATCTGATACTTGGCACAAAAGAATAGCTTTCTGTCTAAGAAACATTTCTTGCTGTAAAGAAATCAACACACCAAATGGGAAAATAGAAAAGATGTACATAGAAAAATTAGAACATTAAACATTAAATTAAAACGTTCTAATTAAAAAATTAGGACCAAAGACATGAAATTGGTGTTAGCAATAATAAATGCTTTCAGAGAAGGATTTCAGTAACCCGTGGTTCTCAGAGAGGCTTCCTGGGCTGGGCTCTCCCGTGTGAATCAGAGCTGGGTTGGCCCAGGGAAGATGTTCTGGGAGGGAGGAGCCCCATGGGCAGGCGCCAAGAGACAGGCAGGTACCGTGTGGGTTTGGGGAACTGGGAACCCGCTGGGGTGGAATGGATGTTTGGGACAGGCCCAGCAAGGCTGGAGGACATGGCAGGCACATGAGTACGGTGCCACACTTTATGCTAAGTGGAGTGGGGAGTCACTGAAGGATTTCTAGATAGACATGCCAGGGTAAAATCTGGGACTTGGAAAGAACAGCCACGTGGCTTTGTGTGGATGGCCTGGCAGGGGGAGACAAGAGGCGGGCAGACATGAGCCTCTGAGCTCCTGAGCCAGAGAAGAGGGTGAGGATCTGACATGTTTCCACTGAAAGAGAAATTCAGAGATCACCAGTGATTTCCCCTGGGATCAAATGATTGACAATGGGGTGGGCGTTTGGCGTAGTGGTTAAGATGCCACTTGGGTTCGAGTCCCTGCTTTGCTTCTGATTCCAGCTTCCTGCGGGGAATAGGTGGTGGCTGAAGTACTTGATCTCTGCCATCCGTGTGGGACATCTACATGGATTTCTCTCTCTGTCCCTGACTCTCTGCCTTTGAAATAAACAAATAAATAATGGTCAATGATGAAATATAACAGAATAATAGAAAATGAGTACCCATGTAAGATTAAGAGTAACACCCATTTTCCACTTAGCATACTTGTATTTTGTGTCCGTCCGTGTTTTGTGATGTTACCTGATTGCCACTCTAATGAGGAGCAGGTTAGCAGCACCCAGCTTGTGTTGGAAGTAGACTGTGTGTATTTCCACAGTCTAGCCAGTGAGATAGGACTGCGCTCACCTTGTCCGTACTGAGCACGGAGAGGCACTGTGGCCCCAGGTCATGGGAGCATGCTCCCCTGTCGTACCAGACTGTCCTGGGGGTGTGGTGGGCCTCATGAGAAAGCATAGAAAGGCATGGAAAGCATAGAAGAAGCACTGCGACCCTTCACCTGATGGCGCTTCCACTGTGGTGCGGCTGCAGGGCCTGGGAGCCCCAGGCACCCTTCCTGGGCAGCTTCACTTAGGAGATGGCATTCTGCAGACTCCAAGGTTCTTTTCAGCTCTGTGGTTCTGTGCTTTTTGTAAGTTAGACCCAGCACCAAAGAGTTAATAACATGGGTTTCTAAATAGGCTGTGAGTCAGACTCAGGTTGAATTTCCTGGTGGCCATGACACTGAAGAATGACGCAGCACACGGGCTTATCTGTGATTAGTTTGTGGGAAACTTGAGGCAGGGTTTTTCTTAATGCTGATTGTGTATCAAAGTTAGGTTGTTTAGGGAAATGATATCTCCCCTCCCCACGAATCACCCAAGAGACAGGTGAGTTGTAAGTGTGGTTTATTGGATGATACTTCTTTTGTGAATTTCATAGGGACATGCAGTGAGGTCAATTCCCTATGCAGAACCATAAGCACCTTTTAATTTTTTTTTCAATTTTTCTTTAAAACAGACATACTACTATCATGAAGAGATGGATTCATGACACTGATCATGCCATGGGGAAAGAAGGGTGTAATGTCATTTACATGGTATGATCCAGTGAAGCAATATTGATAACTTCTGTCTATGAATATGACAGCTACACAATTTGTATACTTTATACTAAATTCTACAAGTAAGAGAAAATAAGTGATGTTTGTCTTTCTGAGACTGGTTTATTTCACTTACATGATGGTCTCTAGTTTCATGCATTCTGTTGCGAATGTCAGGAATTCATTCTTTTTTATGGCTGAGTAATATTCCATTGTGTATAAATACCACATTGTATTTATCCATTCATCAGTTGTTGGACCTCTAAGTTGATTCCATACCTTTGCTATTGTGAATGAGCTGCTGTAAGCATTGGTTAGAAGCATAGATTCTAAACTCACATCTGTGCAGATTCGAATCCAAACTCTGCCACTGGATAGCTGTGTGGCCTTGGGCTGGTTACCAAACCTTCCTGTGCTTTAGTCAAATTCTTCATCAGGTTGTTATGAGGATTAAATGTGTTTATTACACGTAAAGTGCTTAGAACACCACCTACCATATACATTTGGCATAGTAGTATGATTATTGGGTAAGGCAAAAGAACAGACGTTGACATAGGAAGGGACCCTGGCATATAGTTCTGAGGCCAAATTCGTGTGGACCCAATTTATCTACTTTGAGACTAGTTAAAGTATTTTGGCAATTTTTTGCCATTGGTCCCATTGAATTCCAAAGCCACAAAAATGGCACTGTTCCAATCAGTGCTCCATTGTGTTTGCATGTTACTGAAGAGGAACGTGTCTTTTCTGTGTGGGGTACACACAGTGTCCCACAGTGAATGGACGTGCAGGAAGAGGAGGGGTAGAGGCAGAGGGAACGGCGGAAGTGAATCTTGCGATTTTAGTAGGCAATGAATATTCACCTGAAGGGTGTTTACCGGAAGAAAAGTTCTGCTGTAGTTCCAGGAGCTGAAACGTCAAGTTCAGCTGAAGGAGTGAGTCAGCGTTTCAGCAACTAGTCCCGTTTCCAAGCTTCCTTTTAGTTAGGGAGTTCAGGTTGGTCTTCGGCTCAGAGTTAATGATTTACCTCAAATTATCTCAAATAAGCTTCAGCGACTTCTCTGTCATGCCTGATGACCCAAGCTGTGACCGGCTCTCCAAAACAGAAACCAAGAGGGAGGTGCACCGACAATGAGTCCTTTTGTGGCCCCACCCTTCCTGCATCCCCTTGCCCTGTTGGCGAATGATTTTTCTGCCCGGGTTGGGGGTTGTCCTGAAATCTCTCTGCCCTGCAGGCTGAGAGGGAGCCATCTTTGTAGGGCTCATGAGAAGTAGGCGTGAATCTTCTTCTGTCTGGAGGATCTCAAGCCATGAAAAGGTCTTTTCATCGTCCCTCTGGGTGATCCAGAGCTGGGAACCGCGGCTGTTTGGAAAACTGAGCCGAGCTCCACTTCTTTCCCCTTCGGGCAGTGCAGGCGGAGCCGAGTTCCTGCCCTGTACAATAGTGGAGGGCACAGCTGTTTGTCTCCTTGGTGCAGAGCCCACCAGCTGCCCACATGCCAGACTGTGCCCCGCAGCTGGGTTGGAGCCGAGGGAAGCTGGCCACTGCTCCCTGGGTTTGAAAGGTTTGGGATAATCTTTCATGTGTTGTTTTAATAGGTTGGGTCTGTATACCAGGTAAAACTCCTCAATAATGAGGGTACTCAGAAATTATAAAGACAATAATGAGTGTGTATGTGTTTTTCTTTTGTGTTACCAAGATTAGATCTCTCTTATCTCTCCTTCTAAGCTTTAATTCCAATTATGTTTGTAACCAAATAAAGGCAGTTGGTTAAACTGTGGTTTGGGCTGAGACTGATAATAGCTGCAGTTTAGAAACTGATGCACTTGCTGAATTATACTATCTTGTGCTGAAAGTAATTGGTGCACAGGATAATGCCTGAAGGCTTGGGCTGTGCCTCTCACGTATCTGCTAAGGACATGTTGCAGAGCACAAATCAATAAAAAGTGTGCCCAAGTTGGGGCTGGCATTGTGGCATAGCAGATTAAGCTGCTGCCTGCAACATCAGCATCCCATGTGAGCACCGGTTCAATTCCCAGCTGTTGCATTTCCGGTCCAGCTCCCTGCTATTATGCCTGGGAAAGCAGTGGAAGATGTCCCAAGCTCTTGGGCCCCTGCCACTCATGTGAGAGACCTAGATGAAGTTGCAGCCTCCTGTCTTTGACCTGGCCCAGGCCCAGCCATTGTGCTTATTTGGGGCATAAATAAGTAGATGGAAGACATCCTCTCTGTCTCTCTCCTTCTCTCCCTCTCTCCCTCTTTCTCTCTCTTTCCTCACCTCCCTTCCTCCCTCCCTTCCTCCTTCACTTCCTCTCTCTCCCTCCCTCCCTCTCTCTCCCCCCATCTTTGTCTCTTCCTCTCTTTCTGCAACTCTGCCTTTCAAATAAATAAATATTTTTAAAAATGTGCCCATGTCAAAATGCATTTCTACCTCAGACATACCATTTTATAGAACATATGTAAAGCTTCACATATATTCTATTTTGAATACTGACAGTAGTGATGTAAACTAAATATTTGTGATGCTGAAACCCTACCCTATAGTAAGAAGGTATTAGAAAATGGGGCTTTGGGAGGTGATTCGGCCATGAGGGTGGGACGCTCTTGGATAGGGTGACTGCACATAGAAAAGAAACCCCGCAGGTGGCCATGGCTCAAGTATCTGATCCCTGCCACCCACATGAGAGACCCAGTTGGGTTTATAGCTCCTGGCTTGGCCGGTTCCTGCCCAGGCTGTAGGTGGCGATTGGGGAGGGAATCAATGGCTAGATCTGTGTGTATGTGTGTATGGCTACCTCTGAAATAAATGAACCAATACATAATTAAAAACCTGTTTAAAAAGAGACTTGGGAGAGCTAGCTGATCCCTCCCACCGTGTGGGCCCTGTGAGAAGGCGCTGCAGAAAGGAACCCTCACCAGACACGGAATCTGCCAGCAGCCTGACCTGGGGCTTCCCAAACCCCAGGGCTGCAGGAAATACAGCCGTGTTGTTTATGAGTCCCCGGTCCGTCATAACACTTCTGCTCAGCCTGAATGGACCAAGTCACATCACTTGATCGTCTCACTGTTCGTGGCTAGGGAGACCATGCCTTTCTCAGCTCACTGGTAAGGGAGGCTCGTCGTCATCAGCATGCCTCTCTAATTAGACAGGAACCTGTGACACGAGAACACTTGCTGGATAAAAGTTGATGCTGCTCAGCCAGTGTTTGCATGAATGAATGAGTGAGCACAATTCTGAATGAACGAATGAGTGAGAACAATTCTGATGGGCTGTAACATCAGAGCATGTACTTGGATACAAAAGCATTTCCACCAATTAAACTTGGGTCTCTGGCACATACTATATGATTGCAGGTTCCTTCTCTTCTCATCTTCCAAAAGCAGGAGGCACCATCGCGATGGCTCTGATGTGCTGTTAAGTTTCATCTTATTCTCCATGGATCTCATGCTCCCTCCCCTACAGGCTGTAGGCTCCTCCTTTATCAGATGTGCTTTTCCCACCCCCAGGTCACCTCCTCAAGCTGGACTCCTAACTCAGTGTCTACACTGACTCTCTGGAAACTCAGATGAAACTGAGCAGAAATTTCAGATTCCATTTTAAGATTCTGTTACAAATGCATATATTTACTTTTTTAAACCTGATCTTAATTTAATTCAGGCTGCATTAACAAAATGTCATATACTGGGTTGCTTATAAACAAAAGAAATTAATTTGTTTTCATGGCTTGGGAGGCTAGAAGTGTTGTTGAGGGAGCCAGCATGGCTGGGTTCTCCTGAGGGCCCTCTTCCAGGTTGCAAACTGCTGACTTCTTGTGTCTTCACCTAAGTCTCTTGTGATTCTTAAAAGGCAGGAATGCCATTCCAGAGGGCTCCACCCTCACAACCTAACCACCTCCCAGCAACACCCCAGTGCAAGGTGGGTTTCAGCATGTGAATGTGAGGGGAGCACAGACGATCCATCCAGAACACCTGCTCATTATCTTGCACTGCTCTGATTTGGAGGAATTGTCTATACCCTAACAGCAAAGGTTTTTTTTAGACAGAGGTCTTCATCTGCCATTTCACTCTCCAGTGGCCGCAATGACTGGGGTTGGGCCAAGCTGAAGCCAGGAGCCAAGAACTTCTTCCTGCTCCCGCTTGGTTGCAGGGGCCCAAGCACTTGGGACATCTTCCTCTGTTTCCCTAGGTGCATTAGCAGGGAGCTAGATCAGAAGTGGAGCAGCTGGGACCAGAACCAGCAACCATAGGGGATGATGGTGCTGCAGGTGGCAGCTCACCCAAAATAACACAGCATAGGCCCAATAGCTGAGTCTTGCATAGCACAGCATTTGGTCCATGTCGGGCACTATTCTAAGTACTCCACAGATACTAACTTGTTTATCTTCATAATAACTCTGTGAGGTAGATACATTTACTCCTATTTTTCCAGATGATTATACTGATATACAGAGTTCTCTTAACTCACTGGCAAGTGTCAGAGCTGGGATTTGAACACATGTTGCACAGCTCCAGTGTGTATGTGTTTGACCAGGGTGTTGAGTACCTCTCACATACTGTGGTAATAGGAGGTGTATCTTCTCCGGGGCAGGAAGGCCTGGTATGAATTTTAGCCAACTCTACTTGCTATGTGGCTTGGAGAAGTTGCCCTCATATCTAGTGTCTTCCTTGAACATGAGGACAACTCATCTGACCTTGTTTTGCATTCATGTGACATTCAGTATAATTTGGCCCTTTTTAATTAAAAATTAATCTTATTTGGGGGCTGGCACTTTGGTGTAGCAGGTAAAGATGCCGACTGCAGTGTTGGCATCCCACATGGGCTCTGGTTTGAGTCCTGGCTACTCCTCTTCCGATCCAGCTCTCTGCTATGGCCTAAGAAAGCAGTAGAAGATGGCCCAAGCCCTTGGGCCCCTGCACCTGCATGGGAGACCTGCAAGAGGCTCCTGGCTCCTGGCTTCAGATCAGCGTAGCTCCAGTCATTGCGGCCATCTGGGGAGTCAACCAGTGGATGGGGGACCTCTCTCTCTCTCTCTCTCTCTCTCTCTGTGCCTCTGCCTCTCTGTAACTCTGCCTTTCAAATAAATAAATAAATCTTTAAAAAATAATTTTATTTGAAAGGCAGAACAACAGAGAAACACACATACACAAACACACACACATATGTACACACACACACATATGTACACACACACACAGAGAGACAGAGTGAGCTTCCAGCTGCTGGTTCAATCCCCAAATGGCCACCATGGCCAGAACTGGACCCCAAAAGGCAGCCCTGCATTTACTGCCCATCCCTGCTTCCCCCCAGCCCCTGGCAACCACTAATCTACTTTTTTGTCTCTATGGGTTTGCTTATTCTAGGCACCTGTGCTAGGTGGAATTATTATGTGGCTTTTCATGCCTGTCTTCTTTCACTTAGCATCGTGTTTTCAAGGTTCTTCCATGTTGTAGCATGTATCAGTATGCTACATTCCTTTTTGTTGCCGAAAATCACATTTTTGGTTTACTTATCATTGATTAACATTTGGGTTGTTTCCAATTTTTGAAAACTGTGGGTAATTCTGTTATAGGCATTGGTTTACAGATTTTTATGTGGACATATATATGTCAGTATAGCTTTGGTTTGTGTTTCTTTAATGATTAGTGGGGCTGAATATCTTTTACTATATGCATTGGCCACCTTTGAAGAAATGTCTATTCAAGTTCTATTTGAAGTTCAAATATTTAATAATATTTCATTATTAGAGAGGCAGAGAGAGACAGAAATAGAGAACTTCTGTTCACTGGTTCACTTTCCAAATGCCCACAACTTCCAGGGGGCCAAAGTCAGGGCTGGAAACTCAATCCAGGTCCTCCATTGTAGGCATCAGTAGTCCAGTAACTTGGGCCCTCACTGCTGCCTCCCAGGGTCTGCATTATCAGGAACCTAAAGTTAGGAACCGGAGCTGGGAAAAGAATCCAAGTACTCCAACATGGGATGCACACTTACCCACTAGACCAAAAGTCTGCTCCCTTTGCCCAGTTTTGAATTAGGTTACTTGTATTTATACTGTTGAATCGTTAGAGTCTCTATACTAGACCACTCTCAGATACATGATTTATTAATATTCCGTCCCATGCTACAGTATGTCTTTTTACTTTTTTTTTTGATAGTGTTTTTAGAAGTAGAAACTTTTTAATTTTGAACAAGCTCAGTTTGTCTTTTTTTTTTGGGGGGGGGGGAAGTGGTGTGGTTGAATTTTAGGTATTATAAGAAACCATTGCCAAGTTCAATCACAAAAATTTGCACCTTTGTTCCCTCCAGTTTTATAGTTTTAGCTCTTACATGTAGGTCTCTGATACACTTTGAACTAATTTATAGATATGTGGTGAGGTAGGGGTCACATCCAGTTTTGCTAGAAATAGTCGGTTTTCTCAGTGGCACAATGCCAGGGTAAGCATAATTGAAGCACTGGTTGCTGGGACTTAGGAGAAGGATAAAGCTCACAGGGCAGACACTGAGTGGCTCTGATTAGGAACAATATGGTAGACAAAATTGATGCAGCCTGGCATTGTCAAGAGGATTTGGGCATTAGAAGAAATGTGGCTGCTACAATGGAGGTGAAAGATTAGCTCAGGGGCTGGTGCTGTGGTGCAGCGGGTTAACGCCCTGGCCTGAAGCGCCAGCATCCCATATGGGCACCAGTTCGAGAGCTGGCTGCTCCTCTTTCCATCCAGCTCTCTGCTATGGCCTGGGAAAGCAGTGGAGGATGGCCCAAGTACTTGGGCCCCTGAATGATGTGAGAGACCCAGAAGAAGCTCCTGGCTCCTGGCTTTGGATCAGTGCAACTCTGGCCGTTGCGACCAATTGGGGAGTGAACAATTGGCTGGAGGACCTCTCTCTCTCTCCATCTCTCTCTCTCTCTCTGCCTCTCCTCTCTCTGTGTAACTCTGACTTTCAAATAAATAAATCTTTAAAAAAAAGTTTAGCTCACTGTCTGAAGTTTGAGACAAATTACAGTGAGAGGTGAGATAAGACACATGACAGTCTCTTAAAAAAAGTCCCTGTGTGTTTGCGATACTCCACACAGGTCTTCAAGAGAACCCAGGCCTCAGTTCATCCTTTTTCTAGGCTCATATGCATCTCCCGCCTCGGAAGGAGCAGGAGACAGAAGCCCTTCTTGGATCCTTAGGATCCTCTTCTAGAAATGTCTCTTTGACCCTGAGGTCCCACTTCACCCTAGCCACGCTGCCCTGTGTCCCGCGTCAACTCCATCCAAGGACTTGGGTGTGTGGACTCTCCTCTGGTGTGTTTTGGGGGTTGGTTAGAGAGGAGTCCTGGCGGTAGCTCAGAGACAGAGGGAAGTGAGACCACCACATCCATTCCCCTTGCTCCATCCTCCCCGCAGGCTGTCTGTGTCTTTCAGCCCCTGGCAGGCCCCCTGCACAGCCCTCTCTGAGGCCTCTTCCTGTTCCCTCCCTGCCCTCAGGCCTGCCTGCCCTCAGTCTTGGGGTAAGACCCTTCCCTTGAGGGCTCCTTTCACTTCTTAGCTTTCAGTGAGTCAGCCACTTCCCCTGTTCTCCTGTTCTCGCTTTCTCTGAGGACCTGAGACCCCTCCTCCCAGACAGGCATCTCTATGCCGCACAGGCCTTTCATTGTAGAGCGGTTCTGTGAAGTGCACTGGTTCTGTGGTTGAAGGGCCACGGAGTCAGCTCCTGCAGGCACTGGAGAATTCAGACTGAAGGGGATGAAATTCCTAGCTTCCAGCAGCTCCCATTCTAACAGGTGACAGAAAAGAAACAAAGAGATATGGGTGGAATTCAGACAGTTTGTGGGAATTGGATTAAAAGATAAGTTTATTTTGGTGCAAAAAATTTTTGAAATCCCTGAATGTAAAGGATCTTCAAAAATGTCATGAAAGATGTATATTATGAAAAACCTATATATGGATTTCAAAATTAATTGCTACTTTAAAGAAATGATTTTATTTACTTGAAAGGCAGAGAGAAAGAGAAAGAATGCTCCCATCTCTTGGTTTACTTCTCAAATGCCTGTTAACACCTGGGCCAGGGTTAGGCTGAAGCCAGGAGCCAGGAACTCCATCCAGGTCTCCCACATGAGCAGGGACCCAGCTATCATCTGCTGCCTCTCAGGGTATGCGTTAGCAGGAAGCTAGAGTCAGGAGCCGGGATCAAACCCAGGTCCTCCCTTGTAGGACAAGGGGTTACTGACCAGTTCCTAACCACCATGCCGAAGGCCTTCCCCAAAATCAACTCTTAAAGGAAGGCAAGCAGAATAGATTTGTGAATTACTCTGCTGGGTGCCACCCACCCTGCCCCACCCCACTGTAGAAATGGATTCCCTTACTGTTTCCTTGCAAAAAGTAAAATTTCTGGGGCAGGCATTTGGCTTTGCTGTTAAGACCCTGGTTGGGACACCCCCATCTCATTTTGGAGTACATGGGTTCTAGGTCCTCCTCCATTCTCAATTCCATTTTCCTGCTAATGCAGACCCTTTGAGGCAGCCCACTCAAGTAGTTGAGTGAGAGAACTGGAGGGAGTTGTCTGCTCCTGGCTTCAGCCTGGCCCAGCCCCCAGCTGTTACAGGCATCTGGAGAGTGAACCAGCAGATGAGAGATCTCTGTTTCTCCATCTCTCTGCCTTTCAAATAAGTAAATAAAATTTTTTTATAGTCATGGTTGCTGAAAACTAAGCATTTTTTTAAAAAAGCAAACTTTCCTTTCTGTTTGTTTAAGCAAGGCACCTGCGATATTGCTGTGGGAGAAGCTAGTGTTTCCTGCACAACCTGGAGATTCCCAAGAGAGAGAAAAGGCTGCAGTGTCAGCATCCGTAAGATGGAGAGGGCAGAATAAGGGGCCTCCTCTTCCCAGTCAGTCTTTCAACACTGAAGGAGACCAAGCGCTTGCCACATTTGTGCCTCCCGCAATCCCCCAGTGGCTGCCGGTTCACCCCTGGGGAAGTCCCAGCCAGCCCTGGGTCTCAGCCACCACAGGGCTCCCCCGCCCCTCCCAGAGCAGACATTACCCTGTGCTTCCCTGCCTTGCTCCTGCTCCACCAGCCTTCTACATACAACACGATTGAAACCCTAGCTTGTGCCACCAGCTTCAAAGTCTTCCTTGTTGCTCTTTCTTCAAGTTCCAAAAACTTAGCTGATGCAACGCATACAGCTACCTGCTGCTTCATTTTGTCATCACTTAGGTGCCTATGTTAGGATTCCCTGGTAGATTACATTCCTCAAATACACTCATACATATGTATAAGTTATGCAAAATGCACCATAGAGCCTAGTGCATAAACAGTGGCTAAGAAATACTGATCAAATATTGAACTGGGTTTTATATTGCTGCATAACCAATTAACACAAACTCAGCAGCTGAGAGGCCAGTGCTGTGGCCCAGCAACGTAAGGTGCCTGTCATGCCAGCATTCCATAAAATCACTGGTTCGAGTCACAGCTGCTCCACTTCCCATACAGGGAAGTGCTTGGGTCCCTGCCATCCACATGGGAGACATGGATGGAGGTCCAGGCTCCTGGCTTTGGCCTGGCCCAGCCTCAATCATTTTGGCCATTTGGGGGAGTGAACCAATGGATGAAAGATTCTCTCTGTCTCTGGTTCTCTCTCCCTAACTCTGCCTTCCAAATAAATAAATCAATCTTTTAAAAAAATTAGTAACAGCAGCTGAAAGCAGCCTGTATTTTCATTGTCATTTCCCTGGGTTAGGAGTCTGGACAAGGCTTGGCTGGGCCCTCTGGTCAGAGTGTGGGTAGGGCTGCAGTTTCATCTGACACCTGGAGTCCTCTTCTGAGCCCTGGTGGTGGTTGTTGGAATTCACTTCCTGGCAGCTGCAGAACTCTGACCTCTGGATGCCCTGTAGAGGGCTCACCAATTAGGACAGACTTGCCCAGGATAATCTCCCTTTTGAGTATCTCCAAGTCAACTCATTAAGGAGTAATTGCACCTGCAAAAATCCAGTCACCTGCCAAGTACTGTAACCTAATCACAGGAGTGAGCTTGATCTTGTTCCCAGGTTCTGCCCACTCTGCAAGAGGCCAATACACAGGGCAAGTGCATCACGGGCTGGGATCCAGGAGTCCTCTTAAAATTCTTATGACCACAAAGGTTTGGGGGTGACCACCTTGGTAAAATGTGGCAGATTTGATTATATCACATGACTCAAACTTGCTACAAAATAGTAGGGAAAAACCCTCAAGTTGATTATTATTTTAAATGCAAAGATATTCAAATAATGTATTTGGAGGAAGACTTTTCTGGTCGGTTGAAAATGTTGGTTTTAGAGGCTGGCTCAGTGGCACAGTGGGTTAAGCCACACCCTGCAGCACCAGCATCCCATATGGGCACTTGTTCTAGTCTCGGCTGCTCCACTTCTGATCCAGCTCCCTGCTAATGTGCCTGGGAAAGCAGCAGAAGATGGCCCACATGCTTGGGCCCCTATACGTACGTGGGAGACCTGAAAGAAGCTCCTGGCTCCTGGCTTCACTTCAGCCTGGTCCCGGTTGTTGTGGCCGTCGTGGGAGTGAACCAGAGGATGGAAGATTCTCATTCTCATTCTCTCTCTCTCTCTCTCTCTGCCTTTCAAATAAATAAATAATCTTTAAGAAAGAAAATGTTGATTTTAAACCATTTTAGTTAAGTTGTAAGTCTATGTGGTTTAAAGTTCATTTCATAAAGTTAGTTTTATTTCATTTAATTTAAAAACAATAACACAGAATTACCCTCCATAAGTGACAGACTTGAGTTTGTTGCTAGCTGGGGAGACAGAGTGAGTATCTGTCTAAAACTGCCTAAGTGGAAGAACATGAAGAATTGAGGGGTTGGGTGTTTGGCAGCAGGGGTTAAGACACCCACGTCAGAGTGCCTGGGTTAGAGTTCCAGCTTTGCCTCTGATTCCAGCTTCCTGTTATATGTCCTGAGAGGCAGCGGTGATGGTCCCTGCCACCCAGAATGAGTTACAGGCTCCTGGCTTTGGGCTGACCTAGCCCTGGCTATTGCAGGCATCTGATAGATGTCTGGAAAGATTTTGTCATCTGTGGAGAGGCTCATGCCTTCAGCAGGGCTTGTAAATGCAACCAGAGAGGAGCCTTTAGTCTCATAATGAACCCACGTGACAGTCTGGCTTCCCTCTTGGAATTCTACCCAGTGTTTTAGTCAAGTATATCCACCGGTCAGCAGTGACGTGATGCCAGGAGAATTCCTAGGTCACCCTGTGCTGGGACAGCCACCGTGACATAGACGTCTTTACAGCATGCTTGTGTGGCACGAGGTTCACTGAAGGAGAGGACAGAAAGACAATTCTGTAGTTCAGTTTATGGGGGAAACGTTTCATCCCCTTGGGAAACTGTGGACGAAGCAAACGTGATCGATTGAGCAGATGAAAACAGAGGGTGGTAAGTTAAAGGTGATTTCTCCTGGAAAGTTTCAAGCTTGAAACATGGGATTTTCCCACTGGAATATTGAAGGGGTCCCACGAACACGTGTTCCACGGCTGTGGCTCACAGCTGAACTATGTTTACATACATTCTTCCCAGTGTGGTATGGAAGGGCAGGGCTGAGCAACGTGGGAGCAAAGGCAGGTGCGGGCGGTTTTGCTTTCCTTTGCCCATTGCCGTCCCTCTGTGCTTTGCCGGCACCCGGTCCCGGGATCAGGGGCAGGCGCAGAGTTTCACAGGAAGACTGAGCATGGGAGAAAAGTCCCCAAGCTCCAACTGACCCCTGGGGAATTTGGCTGAGAGGACAGGCAGTAAATACACTAAGTTAGTGTACCCTCTGCGGAAAGGCCTGTGGCTAGTGAGGAGCAGACGAGCGGTTTTCCAAGTGTGCTCATCAAACAACGCGGTACCTCGAGGAAGGCTGCAGGTCTTAGAACCGGCAAGGCTTCCTCTCATCTCTGCGATGTTAATGACGTCTCTTGCAAGAGGATTTCATTGGTTTGTTTAAGCACAAAACTACAGGCTTGCAGTTTTTATTTCGCTCATTATGGTAATCACAAACCTTTTTCAGACACTTTGTTTAAACAGAATGACGAAATCCTCTCGAGTCGTGTCAGAGTAGTTATTACGTTTGCTGATTGGTGAGCCCCTCTCTACAGACGCTGTCCAGCGTGCGCCACCCTGGACAGGCCGCGTGCAGGACTGACTCCTGATGAAGAACAAGCAGGAAACTCCCAGGTGCTGACGGAGCTGCAGACACAAAAATGCATCTTTTGTCTTTCACAGGGAGTAAGCAGCGCTTCCGCCCTACAGAAGAGGGGACAGTGCCGTCACCAACGGGTGCTTCTATTATTCCTAGCAAAGTGAGGTCTGATGTGAATTAGGGTTCAGATGAAGCCGGCTGTATAGCTTCAAGCAGGAAACCTACATGGCTTGTGGGCATTTCCTTTTGGGAATGGTAACTGTCCCTTACCTTCCACATGACCCGTGCCAGCTCCTGAGCCTCTGACAGAGCTGGGCGTCCCTCCTGCTCAGCTCTTTCTCTCTGTCTACGTCTGCCTCCCCATAGTCCTTTCTTGCCTTCCCTCCATTTCCACTGTCAGTGCTCACTTGCGGCCTCTGATTACTTCACATCTGAACTTGTGACTCCACGTTCCCGGCCAGCTGGGCCCATCAGAGCCTCCCGTGCTTGCTTCCTCCAACACTGCTTTGGATCACATCAGCTCCCTGCTCAGAACCCGGCAAAGATTCCATATTCCCCATGGCATTGCACCTAGGCTTCTTGAATTCCAAGGCCTTGCCAGGTGAGATAATCTCATCTTTCAACCTCTACTTTACTTATTCTGCTGACCACTTGTCATGCCCCCGTGTCTCCAGTTGGGCCCTGTGCCAGTGGTCACTTGGGCGCCTTTCTTCAGGCTCGGCCCCTCACTTGGAGTGTCGTTCCCTAACCTTGTCTTCTTAAATTCAAGGCCAGTCCTGCCTTCCTCCTGTGGCCTTCTGTCTGCACTCCCTTACTGATCTCCTGCTCTTTGAACTCTTAAAGGAGTACAAATGTCTACTACACACTTTAGCAGCTAATTAGATGCCTGCCTCCACCCCGGTGGTTGTTTTATAGACCAGTCTATAAGCTTCTAGAAGGCGAAATAAACTTTATATTCTCTATCACATCGTGAGTACATGGTAAGTGCTCTAGAGAAGATGTTTTGTTTCTTCTCTGTCAGCAGAATTCTTCTTTTCAAATTATGCTGTCAAGTATGTGTATAGTGATAGTACCAAGTACATGTTTTTAATGTAAATGATTGCTTCAAATTTGATTATTGGTTAGATAAATATAAGAGTTTTGTCACCTGTAATACTTGTGGGTTTTTTTCTTAAAGATTTATTTGAAAGCCAGTGTTAGTTTAAAGAGAGGAGAGACAGAGAGGTCTTCCATACACTAGTTCACTCCCCGAATGGCCTCAAGGACTGGGGCTGGGCCAGGCCAAAGCCAGGAGCCAGGAGCTTCTTCTGGGTCTCCCAAGTGGGTGGCAGGGACCCATGGGCTTGGGCCATCTTCCACAACCACTTTCCCAGACTTTTAGCAGGGAGCTGGATCAGAAGTAGAGTAGCTAGGACTTGAAATAGTACCCATATGTGATGTGGGCTCTGCAGGCCTAGGCTTAACCTGCTGTGCCACAGCACTGGCCCCTGTAATACTTGCTTACAATGAAAGAAAGGAAGAAAAAAAGAAAAACCCAGAGCTAGGGTACCTGCATGTCAAATCTTAATTCAAATGGCATGCCCTTAACAAAGCGTTTTCTACATAGGTTCTTCGCAAGTGATAGCTATCCTTTGTATGGCCCCTGCATCCCATTCATACCTCTAAATGACAGTATCCTCTTGCATTGTCTTCAGACATCTGTCCTGCTTCCTTCTAATTTACCCCAAACTGTGGTGAGATCCTTGATTTTAGGGCCTCTGTTTTTAATCCCTGAATCTACACAGCTGGCAGCCAATTTATGTTTGCTGAATGAGTAAGTGAAACATGTCACATGCTGCAACATGAATGAAACTTGAGGGCATTGTGTCAGTGAAATAAGCCAACGACCAGATGACCAATGCAGTACACTTATATGACGTACTGAAAATTGTCCAACTGGGGGAGAGAGAAAGTAGAATGCTGGGGGCAGGGAGGAATGTAGAGCTTCATAGATATAGAGTGTTCATTTTGGAACATGAGAAAGTTCTAGAGATCCTTTGTACAGCAACATGAATATAGTTAACAATGCACAGGCCGGCGCCGCGGCTCAATAGGCTAATCCTCCGCCTGTGGCGCCAGCACACTGGGTTCTAGTCCCGGTCGGGGTGCCGGATTCTGTCCCGGTTGCCCCTCTTCCAGTCCAGCTCTCTGCTGTGGGCCAGGGAGGATAGCCCAAGTCCTTGGGCCCTGCACCCGCATGGGAGACCAGGAGAAGCACCTGGCTCTTGGCTTTGGGTCAGTGCAGTGCGCCGGCCGTGGCGGCCATTGGAGGGTGAACCAACAGCAAACGAAGACCTTTCTCTCTCTCTCTCTCTCACTGTCCACTCTGCCTGTCCAAACAAAAAAAAACAACAAAAAAAACCCCACAAATTGTTAAAGTGGGATGTGCATTTGGCCTAGCTGTCAGGATGCATATCCCACATCAGACTGCCCTGAATTTGATTCCTGAGTCAGGCTTCCAAATCCAGCTTCCTACCAACGCAGACCTGGGAGGCAGCAAGTGATGGCTCAAGGTGTTGGGTCTCTGCCACCCTGCTTGGAGACCTAGCTCGAGTTTCCAGCTCCTGGCTCCAGTCCTGGCCCAGCCCCAGCTTTTATAAGCATTTGAGGAGTGAAAGAAAAAAAAAATGGATAGGTTCAGATGGTAAATTTTATGTTCTATGTTTCTGCCACTGTTTTAAAAGGAGACAAAAAAAGAGTATTTTACCTCATGTACTCACTATCATCAAGTTATGCCCACACGTTGGCATGAGTCAGTAGGAGCTTAATAATTGTTTCTAATACTGGTGATCACGATGAAAGAAATAGAAGAGTTTTTCTTTTCTGCTTTGCATCACCTCAAAGACTTGAATAATGGAGGTCTAATGGTTGTGTGGCTTGAAGAGACGAACTTTAACAAAAGAAGGTTGCCAAGTACTGAAAACTTCTCATAAAACAGATGCAAACTAGAAACCAACAGAGTGAATGTTATGATAGTTTATAGTTATTGAGTTACATTTATTGATGAATGTAGGTGCCAATTATTTGGGTATTAAAGGTTGGACGTAATGTTTACTCCTTCTATTTTTATGTTACGTGTTTGCCCACAAATTTGTAATTTTACTTGGGATATTTATTTATTTATTTAAAAAGCATAAGTGTATATAGGCTGGAGTTAAAACAGAAACTCACCACTGAAGACCAATGACCATGTACACCGGAGTAAGGAAATCCAAGCTAAAATATCCTCCCAGCTCTATCTGCTTCTGGCCTCCTAGAACCAGGTTTTCACATAATTTCCTGCGTGCAGGGCAACTTTCCCCGAACCATCTGCTAGCTCCTCTGCTGTCCTTTCAGCAGTTCTGGTTGAGTGGCTCACACCCAGCCAAAGGGGCACACCTCTTTAACTCTTTCAACTGTTGAATCAAACACACCCTTATTAAACGTGCTTTTCACATAAACAGTCAGTATCTGTCATTCACCTCTGGCTCTCTGGGAGAGAGCAGTGCCGCCCGAAGGTGAGCCGGGGAGTTAAACCCAGGAGGTTGGAGGAGGAGGGCAAGAACGGGCTCTTTGGAGACAGAAGAAGACTGACCCTGGTAATGCACACACTGCTACATTGTCCTTCTCATAGTCTCTCGCTGTATCCATAGAAACCAAAAAGGAAGCAAAGACATGGTAAGAGACTGACATTTTGTTCTCTCTGCATTGCTTAAGTCTTTGTTTAGAACTTACAGAGTAGTGGTGATAGTATCAGTAACATCAATTAGCTTCACAGTGTGTTCATTGTTTAGATCTGGCAAATTCTTTCGCCTTAAGATCGTAAGCCATTGTGACTAGAAGGACTGTGGTAGGAAGCTGAGGATCCTTGCAGATGCTGGCTTGAGGTGGAAGTGAAAACGACTGCGACCTGGTCTGCTGCTCTCTGCTCTTTCTCAGGGTCTTTAAAATGTAGCAGGTGATCATTGGCGCGCTACTCCTGTTAAACACATTCGAGTTTGTTCCATCGGCCAATCTAGCAATGTCTATTTTATAGACCTCTTTCCTGCTGTGTGCTATAAAGAACTTAGTTCATCCTTTTCTTCCCTGAGCGAAAAACACCTTTTCTCCCTGCCCGGTTTTGAAATCTCGATAGAAAGCTGCGCTCCAGCCCCTTGGGTGAAGACCAGTGGAGCAGTGCTGTTTTGAGAGTTAGGGCTGACTTTCATTTCTCTTTGTGGCAGGAGAAGTTCTCACTCGGTTACACATTCTTCTGAAATGTGGGTTATCGTTCCAGTGCGTTCCCCAGTGGGCGTTGGCCGCCTGCTGCCTCCTGGGCCTGTCCCGGCCGCGAGTCATTATGTGTTGCACAGACTTTCCCCAAATGAGATTTATTAGGACACAGACATTTATGGGAGCGCTTCGGCTTCAGACAGCCCTGTCATTCAAGAGGTGCTAGTGATTAACATAGGTGAAGAGAAAAAAGCAATCTTGTAAACTTTTAAGAAAAAGGAGTTTATGTAAGACCCATTAAACTTTGCTTCACTGGCTTGGTCACAGAGGCGTAACTATGAAGCCCGGAGTAAGGGGCAGGCGTTACTGCCGCCCTCGTCTCTGAAGGCTTTAACACTTTCCTCCACATCTGACATTCTAGACACCATGCTTGGTCACTAGGCAGATAGCCTTTACCCAAGGTCTGAGCTTTTGATGTTCCCCAAGAAATCTTTTTTTTTAATTTTTTAAAAATTTTAAAAAAATTTTTTAAAAATTTTTTGGCAGGCAGAGTGGATAGTGAGAGAGAGAGACAGAGAGACAGAGAGAAAGGTCTACCTTTTTGCCGTTGGTTCACCCTCCAATGGCCGCTGCGGCCAGCGCATCTCGCTGATCCGAAGCCAGGAGCCAGGTGCTTCTCCTGGTCTCCCATGCGGGTGCAGGGCCCAAGCACTTGGGCCATCCTCCACTGCCTTCCCGGGCCACAGCAGAGAGCTGGCCTGGAAGAGGGGCAACCGGGACAGAATCCGGTGCCCAGACCGGGACTAGAACCCGGTGTGCCGGTGCCGCAAGGTGGAGGATTAGCCTATTAAGCCACGGCGCCGGCCTCCCCAAGAAATCTTAACAACGAATACCTTGGGTACAACAACAACAACAACAATGCATTTCTGAACCGATTTGCCAAACAGATTTAGAAAAAAAAAAAAAAAGTCAAACTTCTAGGTTTAAAAGTCTCATGATTGTGAACCTACAGAAAGCATTTTAAATTTAGTAAGTAAAATTTCTGATATCTTGGCTAACCATTTTTATCGGGGCCTAACTGTATCTAAAATATCTTAAAGGTACCGAGTAGATGAATCGAAGCCTAGCCCACGTATGTTGGTGAGTAAGCCTGGGTGCGGTGGGCAGCGCTGCTGGAAGAGCCGTGCCAGCCATGCTGACCGTTTGGAAGGGTATTTCTCCCATGAGTTTCCCTGTGATGGGAGAGAGTTGAGTGGACTGCAGTGCAGGGAGTCAAGCGCTGTGGCCAGGGAGCCGGCATTTCAGTTATAATGGGAAATATTGAGATGGGCAGGGCCGGCCGCCCATGTCTCCAGGCGTAATCAGGACGAGGGCAGTGCGGGAAAGCCTGGGTGTGCAGGCTTGTCTGCCTCAAGCCCGTACAGGAGCAAGGTTTGCAATGTGCAACCTAGACACACAAGCTGAGGCAGAGGAGGCCGCCTGGCCCGCGCTGCCTGCCAGGGACGGAGCCGTGCCACGTGACAAAATGCTTTACCTTTCAAAACCGAAGGGGAGCAGATTTCTCACGGTCTTCCCACACTGGACATACACATCGGCCTCTCCCCGCCACCCAAATGCCAGCCTCCCTAAGGCAGGGATTAAGGGAGGGAGTGAAATGAAATGAAAATCCAAAGGAGAGGAAGGCAAGCTCGTGCGAGCAGAAAGGAAGTGGAAGGGCAGTGGGTCCACGGAGGGGGAAATACAGTCAGTGTTGCATGAGAAACCCCACCAGGATGATTTTCTAGACCCCAGCAAGTTGCAGCGTGAAGCGCCCCCAGAAGCTGGTTCCTGCGTAGCTCTTTAGGCTCCTACTTCTGACTTCCAGGGTCCATTTCCTGCCCTTCCATCTGCTGCCCCTCCCGCCCTCCCTTCCCTAACAGCAGGCTTTACTTCTCAGCTCTTCCTGCCCTGGTCTTCCTGTCCCTGTGTGTGTGTATGTGTGTGTGTGCGCGCACACGCACCTGTGTCCATGTGATAGTCAACTGCAGCCAAAAGGAACTGGAAAGGAAGTGAAAAAAAAAAAAAAAGCAGCAGCATATGCATTACTATGCATCTTTTAGTCTCACCAAACAAGTGCATTCACACCGCAGTTTTCCTGGATGTGAATGGAAAATGGCCATCGCCACTCCCCAGGGCTGTGCTGAGTGCCTGGCCCACAATAGGTTCTTAGGGAATGTCACCTGAAGTACATCATGAAAGAGGAACTATGGAAGGCCAGTGAGTATATAAAACATGTTCAGTGCCATTAGGAACCAAAGAAAAGCATGTTACCTACTTATTGTGAAACATAGCTTGCATCAGAAGTGTATAAGATATAAATGTAGAGCAAATGACTAATTATAAAGCACCCGTGTAACTAGACACAAGCACCTGTGTAACTAGACACAGAAGGAATGGTACATGCTGTCATCCCTAGTCTCCCATGGGTCTCTCTGATCACACCCTCTCCATCACCATTAGAGTAATGGGAGTGAGACATTTGCCTCAAGACAATAATCAAGGTAAAGGGTATTTTGATGCTGAATTTATTTCATCACTAAAAAGCAAAAACTAATGCAAAAAATTCATGATGAACAAAATTTTAAAAAAATACAGGATATACTCCATAAGAGGTATCTACTCTCTTACTGCTATGATAGTCACATCTCTGCTGTTCTTTAGTTTTATCATCTATGAGTAAATTCTCAAATAGTACCATTTAGCTTTCCTTTTCTTACCCTTTAATGTAAATGGGATTACACATGGGGCTCTTATTTGTATTTGGATTCTTTTTAGTTATTTTTTTTAGGATTTATTTATTTATTTGAAAAGCAAAGTTAGAGAGAAGGAGAGAGAGAGATATCTTCCAGCTACTGGTTCATTCCTCAATGGCTGCAACAACCTGATTTGGGCCAAGCCAAACCCAGGAGCCTGGAACTCCATTCACGTCTCCCACATGGGTGGCAGGGGCCCAAGTACTCAGGATATCTTCTGCTGCTCTCCTAGGCACGTTAGCAGACAGCTGGGTTGGAAGTGGACCAGCCGGATTTCAAACCAGGGCCCATATGGGACGCTGGTGTTGCAGCTTAAACCACATACCATAACACTGGCCCATATATCTGGATTCTTTTGATGAATTATATTTAATAAAATTCACATATGAATTTTGTGCAGCTGAAGGCCACTCATTGCTATTGCTCTATTCTATTTCATGAATGAACCACAATTAATTGGTACATCCTACTAAGGGTGGGCACTAGGTCTGATTCTTTTGGGGCCTACAACCCACAAGACTGAATATTGTCAGCAGGTGTCCTGGAACAATATGTGTGAGTTCCTTGAGCACAGCAGTTCTCAAAGTGAGACCTGGGGGTTCCTGAGACCTTTCAGGAGGAACCTGTGGGGTCAGAACTCTTTCCATAATCATGCTAGGGTGTTGTGTTCGCTTTTCACCCTCAGGTGCTCACCAGCGTACAGTAGAAATCCAAGCTATGTGCAGTGATCTCCAGCTCTGATGGCTAAAGAATGTGTCCCAAGTTTTCTTGAATTTTAAAAACTCCCCAGTCTTCATTTTTGATGTGATAAGTGTTGACAGATATAATCTCCATAAGCAAAGGCTCTCGAGTGTCCTTAATTTTTGAGAGCACCAAGCGGTTCTGAAACTGAAGTCCTGAGAGTTGCCGCTCTAGGGAAGGCGGCTTCTGCAGAGTGGGGCTGCTTGCTCATAGGATGGCTGCATTGCTCCAGCTCTGTAGATACTGCCAGACCCTCTGCCAACGCAGTGCTGCAATTCCCACTCCCATCACAGTGTCTGACAGTTCCTGTTGTCCCACGGCCTGTCCAACATTAGAAATTATCATTCTTCTTCGTTTTTCCAATCTGGTGGTTGAATAAAGGTATCTCCCTGTGATTTTTCTTCCTCTTGTCATGACTAACAATTAGGAATGTACTATACCCTATGGAAATAACTAAAGCTGTGTAGAGAGGTAAGCTACAAATGTCTTTGGCAGCCTGTAATACATTGTAAAGAACATAAATGAAAAACTAGGAATTGCGGTACAGAGATATGGTGGAATTCAGTGCAATCATTAGAATATTCATGCAGAAATATACATGATAGCATGAATTCAGTGAAAGAACAATATATCAAAAAGTACGTGCAAAATGATAGTGTATAATAGTCTGAAAAAAAATCCAGGAGGCAGAAATAGTAACTGTGGTGTTTGGGGTAGAAGAGGTAAGGATAATTTCTATTTTTTTTTTTTGTCATTGTACTTGCTCTTGAGTTTGAATTTCAAATATAAGTATGTATGTATTTATGGTTTCCTTCTTCATTCCTTGCCTCTTTCTCAGAGAGTGCTAAGTGTTTCAAAAACATCTCCTTTGGTTTTCAAAGCAATCCAGAGGACAAGCACTGCAGAAGCTGGGCTTGGGGGCAATTATTTGAGAAGCAAAGGCCAGAAAGAAGCCCTTGTTCCTGCAGGAAAGTTGCTCTCAGGACGTGTGATAATGATTCCCCCAAACCGCTGGCTGCTCCGTTACACACCATCATTGTGTGGGTCTTATTTGCTGATAGGTGGGAGAGTAAGGGGTTCCTAGAAAATGTGTTTGATGTTGTAATCATTTGATAAAGCTTTTTGAGTGCTTATTGGTACCAAGCATTGATGAAGAGCTGGGAATGTGGAAAACAAAATTCCATTCTTGTCTTCATGAAGCTTACATTCTGTAATGACCGACAGACAACAAAGCAATAAAAATATTCAAACAAACATGTACCACATTTCAGGTGAGGATGATGTTATAGGAAGTGAGGGTGCTATTTTATGTTAGGGTGATCCAAAGGCATGCAGTCTACCTGGTTGTGTGTCTTCTATACAGTATGATCTACCAAAAAAAAAAAAGTTGAAAGTGTAGACTGTTGATTTTCTTTATTCTAGTCATGGTGCATTAAAGAGGAGGGCTAAGGGCAGGCATTGTGGCACCGCGGGTTGAGTCTCTGCAGTGGCTCACATGACCACAGTGGCTAGTGCTGGTCTAGGCCAAAGCCAGGAGCCAGGAACTCCATCCAGGACTCCCATGTGGGTGACAGGGACTCAAGTTACTTGGGCCATCATCTGCTGCTTTCTTTCTCAGGCACATTAGCAGGGAGCTGGATTGAAAGCTGAGCAGCCAGGACTCAAAAACTGGTGTTCCCATATGAGATGGCAGCATTGTAGGCCACAGCTTAACCCACTGTGCCACAACACTGGGCCTTCAATCCCCTTTAGTAGTATGATGCTACATCAAAATTTTATGGAAAAAATGGAATTAAAAGATAAGCCTGTTTTGGTGTAAAATGTTTTTGAAATCTATGCCTAATTTTTTTCACAATACACACTTTCCATTAACTTGTTGAAGATCCCTCACATTCCTGAGTTCACAAAAGCATGCATTCTGCTTCTTAATTTGAAAACATGGCTAGGAAATCCATTCCGGCTAGCAATTATAGGAAACTGAGATTGCAGGGCAGTATAGATTAATTGGAAAGATAGATTGCTCCTTTTTCCAACAGTAAGCCCACTATTTTCTGGCATTATTTATTTATTTGAAAGAGTTGCACAGAGAGAGAAGGAGAGGCAGAGAGAGTGAGGTCTTCCATCTGCTGGTTCACCTCCCAAATGGCCTCAACGGCTAGAGCGGGGCTGGTCAGAAGCCAGGAAGCAGGAGCTTCTTCTGGGTCTCTCATGCAGGTGCGGGGGCCCAAGCACTTAGGCCATCTTCTGCTGCTTTCCCAGGCCATAGCAGAGAGCTGGATTGGCAGTGGAGTAGCCAGGACTTGAACCAGTGCCCATATGGGATGCTGGCACTACAGGCAGTGGCTTTACCCACTGCACCACAGTGCCGGCCCCTTTGGCCTGCTTTAAAATGGGATTAAACTGACCATAAGTTATAAGGTCTCAAGGTCACTGGAAGCCTCAGAGGCAGTGCAGGATTGGTAGTGCTCTGTGGGAGAGACCTGTCCACTCTTCTTTATAGAACTGCCCACTGCCTGTCCTCCCCCATCTCCATCGTTGTCTTGTATATACAAGGCATCTTCAAACAGTCCATGGACAATGTATGTTGTGAAAAAAAGTATGCATGGATTTCAAAAATTGTTTGCACCAATAAACTTACCTTTTATTTCCATTTTTCCTTGAACATTTTGAAGTAGTCTCATACATGGACAGTAGAACTAAAGATTAGTCCTTGGTCCTTTGGTGCTTTGGTGATCACTGATGGTTTGGTGTATTTTAAAGCATTTACTAGCATGAGCTGTTATACAGATCGTTCTTTTAAAATTGCACAAGGAACATGCTTTATGTGTTTGGTTCCAAGTCAATTAAAAAGGAACTTTTTGACTACTTCTCTCTCAGTGAGCACATTTGCATTTTCCAGTTTGGCTAAGCTTTATACATAGGCAGTGATTTCACTGTAAATCAGGATATGCATATAATTCAGGAAGCAGAATAATAAATATTCTCACTATCAATTTCCAATCCTTCTCTTTCCTTTTAGTGGCCCTTTATGTACAAGGAAAAAGCACTTACCAACTTAGGATCAGATATCTCAAGTGTAGAGCAAATTAATTCAAGCTGATAGTTATCTTTGTAAGAAAATAAAAATATTAGGGAGACTGTTCAGTTTATGTATACAGAAACATTCCAGTTATTCATTACTCATAATTAGATTACAATAAGCGTTGGTCAGAAAGCAGAGAGCATGCTCAGCTTGGCTGAGAAAAGTAATAAGGACCATTTACAAGTGGGAGCAAGGTTTTAAGGACCAAGAGGCAATAAAGAAGCTGAAGCTTCAGAATTCTTTGCTCACATGGCCTCTTCTAAGGCTGTGTGCTCCAGTCTGGAAGTTTGTGTTCTTTTTCAGAAGGAAACCTCTCAAGTCACACACTTTACACCCCCAAATCTGCCTGTAGCAGAAGCAAAGGCTAGGGGAGCACTCCCCAGCTGCCACCTGCAGAGACCTTTTCCTGCCTTAGACCAGAAAGAGCAGGAGGAGGAAGCCATCACTGGGGCCTGGAGACGGAGCAGAGCTGCAGGAAGCTCTGTTCAGACCCAGCACCTCCAGCCCAGAATCTAACCGGGAGAGGGAGGGCGCGGGGAAAGCACCTGGCCTTCACTCTCATCCCTCCCTGGGTTCTGCCAGTGCCTCTCACTGTTGAACCCAGCCAAGGCCTAAAGGGCCACAGACAGTGTCTCCACTCCTGCAAAGCTGGCAGTGGGGGCCCCAGCAACAGTGAGGAAGTATGAGCCAGCAGAAATATCCAGAATGGACTGTTTGTGGAATTCACTGAATTTCAAAGCCAGCGCTCCATATTAACATTATAGAGCTCCATAATTCTCAGTGGAATGAATGAGTAAATGACCCTACAATTCAAATATCCCACAATTTTACCTTTTATCTTCCTTTTGTTTTAAAAAATACTTATTTATATATTTTAAAAGTCAGAGTTAGAGGCAGAGACAGACGGACACACACACACACACACACGGAGAGAGAGAGAGACAGAGACAGAGAAAGAATCTTCCAACCCTCGGTTTACTCCCTAGATGGCTGTGATGGCCAGGGCTAGGCCAGGCTAAATCCAGGAGCCAGGAGTTTCATCCAGATCTCCCATGTGGGTGACAGGGGCCCAAGCACTTGGGCCATCTTCTGCTGCTTTTCCCAGGTTATTAGCAGGGAGCTGGATTGGAAGTGGAGCAGCCAGGACTTGAACTGGCACCCATATGGGATGCTGGTGTCATGGGTGGTGCCTTAACCTGTTATGCCACAATGCTAGGGTCCCTTATCTTCCTGATTGATCAAATGCCAGTGGTTTTAATCAATTAGATTTCATTTTGTCTCTGTCAAAAAATAAAGACAGCTCTTACCTAAAACTGATAGTCTGCTTTTTTTTTTCTTTTTTAAAGATTTGTTTATTTTTGAAAGGCAGAGTTACAGAGAGGCAGAGGCAGAGAGAGAGGGAGAGAGCTTCCATCTGCTAGTTCACTCCCCAAATGATCACAACAGCTAGAGCTGGGCCAAACTGAAGCCAAGAGCCTAGAGATTCTTCCAGGTCTCCCATGTGGGTACAGGGGCCCAAGGACTTGGGCCATCTTCCACTGCTTTCTCAGGCCATTAGCAGAGAGCTGGATTGGAAGAGGATTAGCCAGTACATGAACTGGAATCCATATGGGATGCTGGTGCTGCAGGTAGATGCTTAACCTTCTAAGCCACAGCACCAGCCCCTAAATCCCTATATTTTTAAAGCTACACAACTAGAGCTATTTAAAAAGAAATCTATTTGGAAAATATTCTTTCGCAAACACAAACCTATATGTTGTGAACTGAAGGCGTTATCAAAGTAACATGGCCAATCATCTCTTCACAATAGTGTCTATTTGACTCATTTCTCATTATGATGGAATCAAAGTTAAATCTAAGGTATCGTTAAGAACGAGGCACAGGTGAGGACATGCAGAAGATCTTTATCTGCTTTCCTGAGGCAGCTTCGGGCTGCAAGCCAGCAGTAAACTTGAAGAAATCCCAGTTTGTGTGCCAATAGCTGCATCCATGTACAGAATCTGTACGTGGGAAGAAGCTGCAAATTCTTGACCATGCTGTATCTTGGGCAGAAAAGGCTTTCATTCCGTTTTGTTTAGCACTAACTGTGTTTCTAGTTATCTGCAAGAACACTGATAACTCCCTTTTCTTTCTTTGAGAGACAGAGACAGAGAGGGGCTTGTGTCTGCTGGTTCACTCCCCAAATGCCCAAAAAGGCTTGAACTGGGCTGGGCTGAATCCACACACTGGGAAAGCAATCCGGGTCTCCCACTTGAGCCATCAGCTGCTGCCTCTCAGGGTCTGGATTGGCATGGAGCCCAGGCACTTGGATGTGGGACATGGGTGTCCTAATGGCTGGGCTCTGTGCCCCCTCCTGTGACTCCCTCTTGAACAGGAGGAGGGGTGTTACTGGTTCTTCAGTATGTCCACTTACTGTGGTCCTGTTAGGAATGCAGATGGGACATTTCACCTGCTCTCAAGGTACTGACATTCCATGGGGAATGCAAAGGTAGGAAAACATGGGAAAGACTTATGTTTAAACAGGATGTTAGCTATATCTTCAAATGATGTGTTCAATATTTTCCTTCAACCTCCAAACATGATTTCAGGTGAAATACTTCTAAATTTAAAGCAATGATTCTAACTGGTAATCTGAAGAAAGAAAAGAAAAAAACCACAAAGAAGTAAGCACATTGTTTTGCCCGTGTGTCCAGACAATTTGGACACACTGCAGTGTAGTAACACCTCTTCCTCTATGTCCTGGCCTTTGCTTTCCCATTAGTTGAGGAGGCATATGTCTCTGAAGCTGTGTATCCCAGCTCAGGTAATGCTTAGTAAGTGACACCTGTATATGGTGCCACTGGGTTCAGAATCCCAGAACAGCAGGGCACTCAGCACTGCCTGAGCCTCTCCACATGGCGGGAACGATGATCTACTGTCCACCATGTATAGAACTGTTTATGCATGCTGCCTAATGAGCCATACTTACTATTAGGCAATAAGACCTCCCTAAACAGGTCTCCACACACAACCTGTGGACCATCTCCAAAACAGTCCTATTGCGCACAGCTATCTCCCCAGCAGGGCATGAGGGTTGGGAGGGCGCCAAATGTAGGTTCTGCACTATGAGGGGTGCTGGCTGCCTTAAGACAGGTGGGCAGACAGTGCACAGTCACCAGGTGGCTACCATGGAGGTCCAGGGATCCCATGGACTCTGGGAACCCTTGGCACCCTGCTGCGGTGCAGAGGGTCAGGGTGAGAGAGAGGTAGGAATCTGGGTGGCCTCTTTGGAAAACACATCCTAACACATTATCATCAAGGTTGAGGGAGAACGTGCTGGGTCTGTGGCCTCCCATCCTAGGTTTAAGACTCCAGACCCAAAGCTCCTGCCCCTGGAGAAAGCAGCTACAGCCAAAAATGGGAGCAAGACGACTTGCCTGCATGGATCCAAGGGAGCATGGCTGATAAGGCTTCTTCCTGAGGACTCTCTGCCATCTGGGTTTTCACTTTCCACCTGCCATGACTCCCTCACTGACCCCAGAGAGAAAGAAGCCCTGGCTGAAGAAGAAATGTGTATCCTGCTTAGGAAGAGGCATGCCTCATTCCCGAAGTGACCGAGAACTTTCCTCGGGAGGTGTGGGGCATTCTGTCCAAAAATCAGAGCCGGGACGCCTGCAGGGACTTGGCCCCTTGGCCAGCACTGCCTTCCCTGGAAATGAGAGCGTGAGACCCACCCCCTCCAATAAGAACTGTGAAATGTGCACCCAAGCCAGAGGGCCCATGTCCTGCTTTATTTTCCAGGGATGGGGTAAAATGTACTTTTGAAAACCACTCTATTGAGATCGAATTTACGTTTAACAAATTACAGAATACCAATTGGAAGTGTTTGATGGGTTTTGTAACCATCACTACAATCAAGATAAAGAACATTTCCAATACACCCAAAAGTTCCCTCCTGCCTCTTCCCAGTCCTACGGCCCTCCCACCTGCTACCCTGTCCCCACCCTGCAGCAACACCAATCTACTCTCCATCATTATAGGTTAGATCGTCTAGAATGTCATAGAAACGCAGCCACACTGTGTGTAGCCTTTTATCTGCTTTCCACTTAGCAAACGCCTTGGAGATTCATCCATGTGCTTACACAACTCAGTTTTTCCTTCTTGCTGCTGAGTAGTAGTAGTCTGTTGTATAGAGAGACCACGATTTGTTCATCCACTCACCAGCTGATGGACATTTGAGTCATTTCCAGTGTTTTAGCTATAATGAGTGAAGTTTCTAAGAATACTTGTGTGTAAACAAACAAGACTGGAATTCTAGGAAATTCAATAGAGCAGTGTGGCTGGCTGGTGATGAACCCCTGGGGGGAAGTAGCTGGGGAGGGTTACGTAGTTGATGAGCAAAGTTGAAGACCAAACAGCCTATTTTGTAAAAAGCAGCTATAGCCAAAAGTGAAAAAGAGTCAGCTCTGAGCGTGAAGGGACTGCTGACCAAGCATCCTCACCATGTGGGAAAAAACAGTTCCACCACCACTGGCGGGGCAGAGTGATGTATACACTTAGCTGTTTTATTTTGACAGGGACTGGAGTAGAGCCAGTAGTCTCAGACCCACTTTCCAGTTACGTCTTCAGGATGTCTGAAACCTATCTAGGCAGTAGAGACAAAGCGCTCCATACCCAGCGCCAGAAAGACTTTGCTGGGGTGGGTCTGGGACCCAGCTTCGTGACCTTGGCAAGTGGGCTTAGAAGACTGCCTGCCCTAGGGGCTCTTGGGAGGATAAAATAACACCACAGAAATCACCAGGCAAGTGTCAGGCACATCAAGGGGGCCCAGTGAGGGTGGGCGTTTGGATGGTGGCTACGGGGTTGCTTGGGATGCCTGGGTCTGAGTCCTGGCTCTGTTCCCTAGTCCAGCCTCCTGCTAGTGCCTAGCCTTAGTAACCCAAGTAGTTGGGTCCTTGCCATCTGTGTGGGAGCCTGGGATGGAGTTCCTGCTTCTCAGCTTCAGCCTGGCCCAGCCTCAGCTGTTGTGGGTATTTGGGGGGGGGAGGGATAAACAGGTGAATAGGATTTCTCTCTCCCTGCCTCTCTGAAAATAAAATTTAAAAAGGCTCAATAAATACTATTATGATTTAAAATCATGTAACATCGTTGTAGTAACAGAATCCAAACGGTTCTTTGTAAGTCAGAATATTTTGATGTATATTTTTAAAGGTACGCTGTGATTTGTGTAAATGTTAGATTAATGAAGATCTGGATAGAGTTGGAAGCACATAGCTCTTTGTCACAAGAGCTCCTTAGCTTGTCCTGAGCAGCAGCCTCTGCTCCCAGAGCGCCCACCAGGTGCTTCTCGGAGCAGAGGAACCGCCAGAAGTTTGTGAGCGCTCCAGGTTCATGGGCACTTTCTCAGGAGCGCTGATTCTGAGAGTGAGAGACTGGTTCCTTTGGACCGACTCGGCCACAGCCGCCCTGGCGCCTCTGCACCTCCGTGGCCTCCACAAGGGGCCCCAGAGGTGGAGTCCAAGGAGTACCCGGTGAAAGCCGAGGACTCGGGTTTGAATCCCACCCGCAAGACCCTCGTAGTTTCTTGGCTTCCTTCCCTTCTCTCTAACTGTGGGGCAACAGCGTCACCTTTCTGGGCTGCCGCAGGCTTACACGATGCGCGGGGCCAGGACTGAATGGACAAAGGCCTGCGATCCAGTGCAGCCCGGCCCTTTCTTTCTTCGTCTGCTCTATCCCCACCGCCTCCAAAGTCCCCAGACCGCGCGGCATCCATATCAGATGCGGCTGCTTTAAGGAGTGACTGGGGCGTAGTTATTATGGTCCTGAATGTGACCTTGCCGAAAAGGGGGCTAAATGGTGGGGGACTGGACTTTTTCTGCCTCACCAGGGTTCAAGCCAGCTCCTGGATTTTCAGCCCGAGTTAGTTCCCAAGTGACGGTGGCCACGCGCATGGGCCTGGTTTCAGTGAGGTCGTGCACCTGGAACACACCTTCCCTGCACCGGCGCGCCAATCAGCGCCTTTGATTTTATTGATCCGTCCTGGGCTCGCTCCTGGATGACCGCACGGGCACCTGGTGCCGGCCGTTTGGCTGCAGGCGAGGGGAAGCGCAGGTTCCTCCCCTTCCGGAGTCTCCCGCTCCTCCCGTGGGTGGGCCGGCCCCTGGGCGGGCGCAGGTAAGGCGGACGCGGTCGTCCCTCCGCCCACGCCCCCTTCTCTCCGCGCCGGGAGAGGCGGGAACCCTCCAGGTGCGCTCTGGAGAGGCGCGAGCGGCGGGCGTGCCGGCGTTTGAAGCCCGCGCGCGGCTCCCGTTGGAGGAGCGGAGCCGCCGGGCCGCGGCGGGCGGGGCGCAGGGGCGCGGGTCCTCCCAGGTCGTGCGCCTTCGCGTTTTGGAGCCAGGTGTCTTCTCCGTGTTCTGCCAGTATTGTGTTTTCCTAGTCCTCTCCCTCCCACAAAAAGAAAGGGCGGTGTTTCCGAAAAATATTCCGCCCGAAAATACGTTAGTGTTTGCTACCCCGTTGTCACGCATGGCTGCTTTGAAATTACGTCTTAATTGAGGAAGGAGGTTTCAAAAAAAACCTACCAAGACCCAAGAGAGAACTGGGATTTGTTTTTGTACACTATTAAGGGACCTTTCGAATTTTCCCTTAAAAAATGGTTAAAGGAACTATTAAGCGCTAAAGTGCCAAAAACTCTATAGGTGTTTAAGACATTCAGTTTATTTCTGCTGGATGAAACAGACACAGCTTGCTTATTTTCAATTAGAAATTCCGGCCTATCATTTTGGTTTGTCCTGTGATACACTGCCAAGGGGGGAGAAACCAGCTTCTCATGTTTTCTCTCCCCAATCCCTTCTATTTTTCAGTCCAGAGCGCAACCACCGGAAGAGAACAGAAGGAAGCCGGTTTTGGGGAAACTTGGCACTCTCTTCACGGCGGGCAGGAGGAGAAACACCGGCTCAGATGCCAAGTCGGTCTCTCCCAAAGATGGAACTGCTGCTTCCAGGCTGTCTGAGAGAGAAGGCGGGAAGAGTCCGTCTCAGAGCAGCCCGCCCAAGCAAACGGACGCCAGCCCGGAGGGCTGCCCGCAGGAGGCAGCGGGCGAGCGCCCGGAGGGCTGCGTCCCGGCGGCTCCCCCTGCCGAGCGGTCGCCGCGCTCGGGCCACGAAAGTGAATCACCCCAATTAGAACCTCCGCAGGCAGGGGGAGAGCCGTTCCCAGATGCCACCGCCGCTGCCAAGCAGCCGCATTCCGCACCCCGGAATTCCTCCGGGCTAGAGCGCGCGGAGACGCCGGCCCGCAGTGCGGGGGAGGACGCGGCGCTCGGCGCTGGCGGCGACCCCGAGCCCGCGCCGGGTGCGAGGGGTGTGCGGGGGTCGCCCACCCACGAGTGGCCCGCGGGAGGACGAGGCGAGGCCCCGCACGCAGCCCCCCGCGCGTGGCCCGAGGGAGGCGCTCCCGGGTCCCCAGGAGCGCGCGGCCAGTCCCGCGAGGACGCGTCTGCTCCTGCAGGTGATCCTCCCGCCGAGGGCGCGGACAGCTCAGCCGGCCCGGAGCAGGCGGGCGGCCCCGCGCGGCCCGGAGCAGGCGGGTCCCTGCCGGGCGAGCGCGCCCACCCCGCCAAAGTGCTAACGTTGGACATCTACTTGAGCAAGACCGAGGCCGCGCAGGGGGACGAGCCAGACGTCGTTGCGCCCGAGGCGGAGGACAGTGGCGACGGGGACGACATGGAGAAGAGGTCGAGCGGCCGCCGGTCCGGCAGGCGGAGGAAGTCGCAGAAATCCGCCGACTCGCCGGGCGCCGACGCCGCGCTGTTGGAGAGCGCCGGCCGGGATGACGCGGTGTTCGACGACGAGTTGGCGCCAAACGCGGCGGAAAGGAAAGTGAAATCTCCGCGGGCTGCCCCCGACGGGGGCGTTGCCTCCGCCGCGAGCCCAGAGTCCAAAGCCAGCCCCGGGCCCAAAGGGCAGCTCCGGGGAGAACCGGAGCGCAGCAAGCAGGCGCTCCCGGCCTCCTCGCCCACCAAGAGGAGGGGCAGGGGCCGCGCCCCCGAGGCCGTGCCCACCCCGCCAGGCGGTGCTCTGCGCTCTCCCGCCAAGGAGTCTCTACCCAGGAGGGCGCCCACGCCCGCGCCGGACCCCGGCCAGGCCGCCAAGGGCGCGGCGGCCGAGAGCGGCGAGGAGGCGGCGCGGGTCGTGCCCCGCGAGCTCACGGTCAAGAGCAGCTCGCTGCTGCCGGAGATCAAGCCCGAGCACAAGAGGGGCCCGCTGCCCAACCACTTCGACGGCCGGGGAGAGGGAGGCCGCAGCAGAGAGCCGGGCAGGCCGGCCCCTGCTGCGGACGCCGACGGCTTGAAGCCCCGGGGCCACCTGGGTGCGGGCAGGTCGACGGTGACCACCAAAGTGACCCTGTAAGTAGCTGCGGCATCGGCGGGCGCCGGGTTTGCTCCGCGGGGCTGAACTTAGCACAGTAGAGGACCGGTTGGTTAAGGTTTAGGGTGACCCGATGGTAGGTTAATTCCGAAAATTAGGCTGGCCCTGGAGGCGCAGTGTTTACAGAAGTAGACGTAAAACCTCATGGCTTGACACGAACTGATTTTGTTCGTTATTCCAAACATACCCGGCTTGGGCAGGATCGGGCATTCGAAAAACACGGCGCGTTAGAAAGCACGGGGCAAATGCTGGCTTTGACATGTGTGGGTTTTTAAAGAATTCACAGGATTTAGTGCATGATTGGCTAATAATAATTTTTAAGTGGCCCTAATCCAGGCGTCTTAGTGGCTCCCCCCGCCCCCCATACTGTTATGAGGTCTGGGGATATCTTTGGCCCCAGGTCCGAAAGTAGTGTGTGCAATTTTTTAAAACCAATCACTGTCCCCGAGGGAAGGTTATCTGCTAAACCAAAGGATGCAAGACAACAGATTGCTTGCCGTTAGGTGTATCTATCTGGCAAACATTGATATTGCTAGGTGGTGCCGGGGTGGGGAGGGGCATGCACATTGGCCCGGAGAACTCGATGGCCCCAGCACGCACAAATCAGATAAAGATGTGAAGGGCTGTCTGACTGAACAGAAGGGCTCTGCCGCTCTCTAAAGGCCAGGGCAGGAAGGAATGGCTGCCCCATCTTGGGAGGAGCTGGGACCTTGTGCCTCCTGAGAAGAAGTGGGATTTGTGTAGGTGGAGAGCAGTGTAAGAAGGTGAAGATCCTGCCTTCCCACACTCCGCGGCCCCCCCCCCCCACCTAAGTAGCACAGGTGACAAGTGATTGTCTAAGGGCTCGAGGTGTTGCCACCTTCACACACTAAAAGAGCAGGCACGTGGACAGTGTTTCTCGTTTTGAGCTGACGCTTTCCAGCTCTGTGATCGCTTGGGTAAGTGAGCATTATTAGAGCAGGAGGTCTATTTCGTAAACACTTGCGAGGGAGAACGGGCTTAACGGCTAACCAGACGAACCAGCTGTCAGCATTTGATTGAATCAGGTGTTCTGTGCCGGTGGCTTCAGAGAGGCCCCCTCCCCTGGTTGCATGATGCCCATTATTTGCAGAAGACCAGGCTGACGGCACGCTGAAGCCTGCTCCCTTGGGAGCCCTGGCGAAGCCTTGCTTCACCTGTCTTCCAATCAGAACGCGCCAGTGGAAAAACCTGAAGTGTGACACTGGGAGGGGGCAGGGTAAACAGCAGGAGGCCGTCTCACTGTGAAACTCAGTCACCGGCTCTTTCCTGTGCCACAACGAACCCCTGTGTCTTTTTCTCAGCACTGATTGCTTTCTATCTAAACATTTTCCTTACCGCTCAGTTTAATAATTGTTTTGCACAGTGCTTTGCGCTTGGTGGACTGGTAAACCATTGAAATGGAAAATTAATCACTTTTAGTCCTTTTGACCCATTTCTGTTGGGCTGATGGGTTTTTGTCGCACCCTTTCATTCTCCTATGACTGTGTTTCAAGTAAAGATGTTAATCAGATGTTTTAAAAAAGCAATTCAAGACTGAAAAATTAGCAAAGCCTGTGTATATTCCCTGGAAGAGCGTGGCTTTGAAGCAGCGTGCCTTTGTGTTGTTGGAGAAATTATTCAGGTTCTGTGCTGGGGAAGCCGGCTGTTGAATTTCTTAAAGTCGCATGTTTGGAAGAAGGAACATTGTCCTTGTAGTTTGTAACTACGGCTTTTTGGGCTCCTGGTTGTTTTCCCTTCTCCTCTTCTGATGAGGGCTTTACAACACGTATTATAGGAACCTGCCTTGTAATCAGCCAGAACTAGGTTAATTGCAGTGACTCTTGGTAGCAGGACCCAATAACACAAAGTGTGATTGTAAAATGCATTTTGATCTTTTTTTTTTTTTTTTTTTTTTGACAGGCAGAGTGGATAGTGAGAGAAAGAAAGGTCTTCCTTTTGCCGTTGGTTCACCCCCCAATGGCCGCTGCGGCCGGCACATCTCGCTGATTCGAAGCCAGGAGCCAGGTGCTTCTCCTGGTCTCCCATGCGGGTGCAGGGCCCAAGCACTTGGGCCATCCTCCACTGCCTTCCCGGGCCATAGCAGAGAGCTGGCCTGGAAGAGGGGCAACTGGGACAGAATCCGGTGCCCCGACCGGGACTAGAACCCCGTGTGCCGGCGCCACAAGGTGGAGGATTAGCCTGTTAAGCCACGGCGCTGGCGCATTTTGATCTTGGTGCAGATCTTTCAAGTGCACATGTGCTGAAGGTAGCTTGTGGGCTAACCTGTAGCATTTCCCATTCACATCATAAAATATACTTTGATGGTGGACTGGAGTACTGTTCCCTGAGCTGCCTGGTGGGAATTCTTTCAACGCACGTTCCTTGTTGACTGACAGCAAGAACAATTTCTGATCATTTTAGTGGCTTTAGAATTTAATCTTGATGAGAATGCTTACTAAGTTAATTTTGCTTTTAAATTTACAGTACGGGCCTACAGTCAGGGAGCCTGGGTTTTCTTTTCTTTTTTTCCTTTCCTTTTTCTTTCTTTTTTTTTTTTTTTAAGATTTATTTATTTAAGAATCAGAGTTTGAGAGAGGAGGGGAGACAGAGTTTTTTCATCTAATGGTTCACTCCCCAAATGGTGACAATGGCCAGGGCTGGCCCAAGCCAAAGCCAGGAGCTTCTTCCAGGTCTTCCACGTGGGTTCAGGGACCCATGGACTTGGGCCATCTTCTGCTGCTTTCCCCAGGAGCATTAGCAGGGAGCTGAACCGAAACGGAGCAGGTGGGATTGGAAGTGGCACCCGAATGGGATTCTGGCACTTCAGGCAGCAGTGTAACCTGCAGAGCCACAGTGCCAGCCCCGTGCCTGGTTTTTTTTTTAAAGGTGATATTCGGAGAAATTTATGTGCACATGTCAGATTTAGTATTTCGGTAAAATGTGCAAGACTGAAAATGTAAATTCTCAGTACTGCATCCGAGGAGGACTTGGTGGTACCTAGCCCAGTCCTCTCATTTTATCCAGAAAGATCAGATGTCTCAGCCACAGTCATACAGCCTGAGCCTCCAGCGGCTCCTCACAGCTGTGCCTCCTGAAGGCCAAGTCCACGCGGGAGACGGCAGGAGGGTGTGCGCTCCATCAGGTGGTCTCCCCAGTCTGACTGTGATCACGTAGAGCTCACTTAACTGTAGAGATGGGAAGAACCCCAGGAGCTCTTCCCCTTCCTGCGGAAGCAGAAAGGTGTCCTGGTGGGGAGTGTCTGAAATCCCAGAACCCACCCACCCCCCCACCCCCCCACCCCCCCACCCCCCGCCCAATCATGGCCCTGTCACTTGCTGGCTGTGTGGCCTTAGGCAAGTTACTTGCCTTCTCTGAACCTCAACTTCCTCATCCTAAAATAGATCATGCCAGGACCACACTGTGTGCTCAGCCATGGAGAGTACTTGGCGGGAGCTTGGCTGTCTGTGGCTAGGAGTGATGATTTTTCTCTCTCCAATTATTTATAAGCCACTAGACCAGTGAATTAGATTTTTTTTTCTTTAAGCTTTGGAGCCCTTTCTTCTAAAAGAGCTTATGTAGCAGTGGGGTGTAAACAGTAAGTGGGAGTGATTTTGGTTGAAGGCAGGTGGACAGCTCCATCCCTTGGTCCCTGTGGTTCTCAACTGCAGCCCTTAGAGAGAACTCCAAGGATTCCTTCGGCCCTGCATCTGAGAGAAGGAAAACACCCCTGTTCTATGTCTAGGATCCCTCACACCCCCACCCCAGACTGAGAAGGTAGCAGCTGGGGATGGAGAACAATCTGACCAGATTCACACAGGTCTTTAGTGGAGCCAGGACCAGAGCCATGAGTGCCTAACAGAGCACATGTTGTTTCTGGGAAAGAAAACACTGTGCACATTCAAAACTTAGGATTTCCGTTAGGGGGCTGTTACACCTAACAGCTTGACAGAGGGGATGCTTTCTTGGCCCAAGAAGTGGTGACAAAGCAACAATTGAATAATTGATAAGTAAATTAATGTATATGTGTATGACAGACTTTATGCATGCACGCATTAAGAAAACCTTTAGGGGCCAGCGCTGTGGTGTGGTGGGTAAAGCCACCTCCCATATGGGCACTGCTTCGAGTCCCAGCTGCTCCACTTCTGATCCAGCTCTCTGCTGTGGCCTGGGAAAGCAGCGGAAGATGGCCCAAGTTCTTGGGCCCCTGCACCCACGTCAGAGACCTGGATGGAGTTCTGAGCTCTTGGCTGCGGCTTGGCCCAGGCTTGGCCCAGTCCTTGACGTTTTAGGCATTTGTGGGAGTGAACCAGCAGATTCAAGTTCTTTCTCTTTCTAATTCTCACTCTCTTTCTCTGTTGCTCTGCCTTTCAAATGAAAATAAATTAACTTTTTAAAAAAAAAAAAATCACTTGCAGGGCTGGTGCTGTGGTGCTAGTTTGAGTCCTGGATGCTCCAGTTCCAATCCAGCTCCCTGCTAATGGGCCTGGGAAAGCAGTGGAAGATGGTACAAGTTCACAGGCCCTTGTAGCCACATGGGAGACCTGGAGGAAGCTCCTGGCTCCTGGGTTTGGCCTGACCCAGGCCTGGCTGTCTCCGCCATTTGGGGAATGAACCAGCGAATGGAAGATGTCTCTCTCTCCGAGTCTGCATCACTCTCTAACTCTGACTTTCAAATAAATAAATATTATAAAGGAAAAAGAAATTTTAATCTAAAAAAAGACCCTTTAAACAAAAATTTTTAGTTAGCTAACAAAAGTTGACTGTAAGATTAAGTAATTTTACACGCACGCACACCCACACACGATGGGCATTTTGCCTAGTGGTCAAGATGTTCTGTCCCACATTGGAGTGCCTGGGATCAATTCCTGGCTCTAGCCCTTGCCTCCAGCTTCCTGCCAAGGCATATGCTGGGAGACAGCAGTGATGGCTCAAGTAATTGGATGACTGCCAGCCATGTGGGAGATCTGGATTGTGTTCCTGCCTCTGGTTGTTGTGAGCATTTAGTGTGTGTCTGCCTCTTAAAAAAAAATGACACCAACTCTTTGAGCAGGATAATCCCAGTTCTATTAAAAGATAGTTTACTATGCACATACAAAGATTAGAAATATATTGAATGTTAACAGGGGTATTCTCTGGTTGGACTGTGAGTGATTATTGAATATTTTCCATAATGACCACATCAATCAGAAAAATTTTTACAGAGAAGGAATGAAATTCCCAAGGAGATCTGTAGTGAACGCTTTTGTAATCTAGCTTTTTGAGATAATCTCTGAAGGACTGGTGAAATAAACATGCAACTGATGTTCGGGGAGGTCACTTCCCTATGCAAGTGTGGCAGAGCATTAGATATTGAGGTCTGTTCTAGCATTCTTGGGCCCTGAGCTCACACAGTCACTGCCTACGTTACTTTGCCCCACTCCAGAGTTTCTTAGCTACACATCCTTCTCGCAGACCAGCAAAAGAGCCATTTCGCGTTGTTGGCAGTATACCTAGGGTTGATCAAAACCAGTTTCATAAAAATCAAATAGCCTACACCAGGAAGAGAGAGGCTGCTCGTGGTTTTGCGATTCGCTGGCCTGTGAGTTGCTGTTTTCACACTAGGTCGCTAACTGTGTCTTGCCTCTCTCCTCTCACAGCCCCGCCAAGCCCAAACACGTGGAACTAAATCTTAAAACCCCTAAGAACCTGGACAGTTTGGGAAATGAGCATAATCCATTTAGCCAGCCGGTTAACAAGGGAAACACTGCCACAAAAATCTCCTTATTTGAAAACAAACGGGCCGCCAGCAGCCCGAGACACGCCGACCTCCGAGGCCCGCGGAACAGCCCCTCCTCTAATAAAACGTTTGTCGGCAGGGCAAAGCTGAATTTAGCCAAGAAAGCCAAGGAGATGGATGTGCCCGAAAAGAAAGGAGCGCCAAGCAGTCACCAGAACGGAGTGGCTGAGAAAGAGGCCCCTGCCGAATCCCAGGGCTCCGTGCCTGGAGGGGAGGTTGTGCCAGCGGCCAGCCACAGCGATGAAGCAGGTGTGCACCCAGATGGTGGCCGCCCCTTGGAACCAGTGGCTGCTTCTCCCATCCCTGCCAAGGACCAGGGACTCCTAGGTGAGGACGGCTCAGAGGCCGCTGACAGCGAGAGACTTGCTACGCCCGAGGCAGCGCGAGGCGTCCCCGCCACTCTGGCTACCCAAGGTTTGCCTCCAGCACCCACACCAAAGCCGCGGGATGAGGGTTCTGACTCACAGCCTCCCACCGAGGAAGCTCAGGGGCCCCCTCCTCCCAGGCCTGCACCCGTTCCTGGGGACAGCCCCAGAGACACCTGTTCTCAAGTCCCCCTGAGTGACTTGCGGTGCCCTGAGCTCAAAGCGTCAGAGAGCCAGAACGGAGGTGCAGAGTGGAGGTACAGTGAGAAAGCGCCAGAGTCTGGACTTGGAGGGGGAGAAGCAAACCCTCCTTTGTCCCCAAAGCCGGAGGGAAATGAGTGTCCATCAAGAGTCCTTGTCCAGGTCAGGTCCTTCGTGCTGCCCCTGGACAGCCCCGGGGATGTCAGCTCCCACCTCATCTCAGGAAGCTCTGAAGTTCGGGAAGTGCAGTTGCCAAGCTGTCACAACAATGAACTTGAAGTGGTTTCGGTTGCAAGCTGTGCCCCCACCCAGCAAGAGGAAGTGCTGGGTGGTAGGAGCCTGTCACCTACGCACCCTCACTCCGAGGGAGGACATGTGGCGGAGTCGAGCCCGCAAGCCTCGCCGCGGCACACAGAGACGGCGCTGCCCACACAGGCTCAAAGTCAGGGCGAGAGAACCCCGGCCCAGGCAGGGCCTGATGGCAGTGCCGTGAACGGCCAGGACACCCCGGCCAGTCTTCTGGATGTTTCTGCTGGGAGCGATGACAGTGTGTTTGACTCTTCTTCTGATATGGAAAAATTCACCGAGATCATCAAGAAGATGGACAGCACAGTGTGCCTGCCCCAGAAGAAGAAGAAGGCCAGGATGCCGCACTCCCCGGCCCCTCACTTCGCCATGCCGCCCATTCACGAAGACAACTTAGAAAAGGTGTTTGATCCCAATGTGTTCACCTTCGGTCTGGGGCGGAAGAAGGAAAGCCAGGCAGAAATGTCACCGGCTCTGCACCTGATGCAGAACCTGGATGCGAAATCCAAGCTGAGACCCAAGCGCGCGTCCACCGAGCAGAGCATCCTTTTCAAGTCCTTGCATGCCACCACTAACGGGAAGAGCGAGCCTGCGGCCATGCCAGAAGGCAATGACAGAGAGACCAGGGATTTCCCCAACGGGGGTGGGGTTAAGAGATCGAGGCTGGAGAAAAGTGCCCTTTTCTCCAGCATCCTGTCGTCTCTGCCGCAAGACAAAGTCTTTTCCCCCTCTGTGACGTCAGTCAACACGATGACCACGACGTTCGGCAATTCTCCGAACAGTCCCGCGGCGCAGTCTGCAGCACCCCAGCCCGCTGCAGAAGGGGCCCCGCCCTGTGGCTCACTCCCCGAGCCGCCCAGCCTGCCACCCAGCAACTCGGAGAAGGTCTTCAGTTTCAACTCGCATCTGCCTCCCCCTGGCTTGAAGAGTGACAGCCCCATGGAGAAGCACCTGCAGAAAGAAGAAACCAAGGAGGAGCTGCAGCCCCGAAGCATCCCGCACCTGCCAGAAACCAGGCTTTCGGAGCTTTCAAAGCCAAAGAGCGACGCTGATGACACGGAGCGGGCAAATCATGTGGAAAGCGTCCTTAAATTGAGCGTGCCGACCTATGGAAGCAGCGACCCCGACTTCATGGAGCTTTTCAAATCTAGCCGGTACGACCCTAGCGTGGCCTTCTCGGGAATGTCACTATCGGACACAACGGTGAGTAGTGACCTGTTCTCCGTCGACTGGGGATTTACAAAGCAAAGGCGAGAGAGTGAGCATGAGCAGTTTCTGTTACTCTTGGAGAAGTGGTTATGCTTGTGTAGGAGAGTTTCCTGTTCATTCACGTATACGCGTGCATATTTGAAAAATCTGGACTGTTAGGGCCCAGAGACAAAGGTGCTAAGTTTCTTCTCTCTAGTCCTCTGCGGTCCAGCCGAGAGGAGAAGGCAGAAAGGTTTCAAGGCACCTGTGAGTTTGTACGCTGTGTTAGGAAAGGCATAGGGCAGGTGCTTGGAGAGTGTGCAGGCAGACAAGCCTTTCCACGGCTATTCTCTGTAAAAGTGCTCTGTTCTGTACTTAGAATTTTGGCTTGTGAAGCTGCTTCCTCTATTTGGGAAAGTCCCAGCCCACCCCGGAAACCTTTTCTTCCTCCCTTCTCTCGAGCCGAGCTGTCAGGTTCGCTCTGCCTTTCCCTTGGAAGCAAGCCTTGCTTCTCCCTTGCAGCTGGGACTGGGGATGCATTCTCATCAGGGCCGTCGCCCACTCCCCCCCACCCCCACCCCCACCCAAAGTTTTGGAGAATAAAGAGTGTTGGTTCACACTGGATCTTTTCTCGAATACCACAACACAGACAGGGCAGCCAAATATGATCTGGGGGAACAGGATTTCTCCATCCCATTGTATCTGAGGGCTGGAGGGTGTTTTCTTTCCTCGTTTTTTTTTTTTTTTTTCCACATGAATTGGTACCTTTTTGTTAACAAGCTGGATACTCACGTTGAGGGAGGCAGAACAGCAAGTGCAGAGCGCAGCTCTGCTGTCCTAGAAACCTGAGCGGAGCCCATGAGCAGGCGGCCCAGCCTGTGAGCCAGGCTTCCTGGCAAGTGTAGACCATGACCCAAGGCAGTTAACTAAGCTAGAAAGCACTTTGCACTCACCTGCCTGTGTCCAAGGCACTGCAGCCTGTTCCAGGGTGCGATACTGGCTTTTGCTACAGCCCTCTTCATAGAGAGTGGCTTTGGAAGCTCTTTCAAAATGTGTAGTTGGCTTTCCAACAGCAGGATAACATCCCCCTTTCCTTTTTCTTGTTTAAAAATAATTCATCACTTACACATTTAGAAAGGCAGACACACACACACACATACACACACACAGAGATCTTCCACCTGTTGGTCCACTCCCCAAATTCCTCCACTTGCTAGCCCTGGCCCAGGCTGAAGCCAGGAGCTGGGGACTCAGTCCAAGTGGGTGGCAGTACTTGAGCCATTACCCGCTGCCTCCCAAGGTGCGCCTCGGCAGGAAGCTGGAATCGGAGTGCAGCTGGGACCAGAGCCCAGGTGCTCCAGTAGGGCATGGTGGTATCTTAACCCTGCACCAAACTCCTGGCTCCAGATTCTCTTCTCCATGTGATTTTGTAAACCTGTGGGTTTCAAATTTTTTGTCTTAGATTCCTTTAAAATTATTGAGGACCCCAAGAGAGTGTTAGTTGCTATATGGGCTATGGCTATCAGAATTTAGGGTATTAGAATTAATACTGAGAAAGAGTTTAAACATCAGAACACACAAGCATGCATTCTGGTAGCCCTCAGAGCAATGTCGCCATCACTCGTCATAGGGCTTATGCTCCTAGGGAGGGAGTCTTGGTAGTCAAAACTAGAAGGATTTTGGGGTTTCCCCTGAGCGCCTCAGGACCACACTTTGAGATTCACTGCTGCAGACAAGTAAGATAGAATCACCCCACAGTACTCAGAAATTGTAAGGTTTTAAACGACTGCTCTTTAAGCACGGAAGGAATTTCTGGGAGCATTTCTGATCAAGATGGCTTTGTTTTAAACTATTTGTAGATCATCTATGTTACCGTACTGCAGTTTCCTATGCAAACCTGGTAATTGGAGTAAAAGGGAGAAGCAAAGGGCTTCATACTTTGTCAAGGTCTTTTTAGGATTAGAAGAGTCATTTTGAGTCCTGGTTGATTATGAAGCCATTGCTGTATTCAGCCTGAGTTTTGGCTTGACTTTTACATTGTTTCTTCATTTTATCTACTTCTGATATGTATGAGGAGTCTTCAGAAAGTTTGTGGGAGGGGTGGGTGGGTGGCCTAGCAGGCAAGTTGCCAGCCAGGATGCCCTTGTGCCGTATCAAAGTGCCTGGTTCACATCCCGGCCACTTCCCTGCTGGTGTGCAGGAGTCACGTGAGTCAGCAGTGGTGGCTCAAGTACCTGGTCCCTGCCACCCACTTCCAGGTTTCTGACGTTGGCTGGCTCATGGCTGCTGTAGGGGAAAAACCACTGGATGGGAGCTCTGTCTCTGTCTTTCTGCTTCTCAAATGAAACCCATAAATAAAAGATTTTTTTAAAAAGATGAAGTTAAGGGGCCGATGCCTTGGCTCACTTGGTTAATCCTCAGCCTGTGGTGCCGGCATCCCATATGGGTGCTGGTTCTAGTCCCGGTTGCCCCTCTTCCAGTCCAGCTCTCTGCTGTGACCCGGGAGGGCAGTGGAGGATGGCCCAAGTGCTTGGGCCCTGCACCCGCATAGGAGACCAGGAGGAAGCACCTGGCTCCTGGCTTCAGATCGGTGCAGTGTGCCCGCCATGGTGGTCATTTGGGGGGGGGGGGGTGAACCAACGGTAGGAAGATCTTTCTGCCTCTCTCACTGTCTATAACTCTGTCAAATAATAAAAAAAAAAGTGAAATATAAAAAAATTGTGTTAATGAAATGAGTGTTATGAAAAAATATGCATGGATTTCAAAATTTTTTGCACCAAAGGAAACTTAACCTTTTAATTTTCTTTTCCCATGGTGGATTTATGGCATTCTCTGGTATGATGCAAGAGCAGTCAGATCAAAGGCGATTCTTAGAATAGGCATCTGGTCAGCACTGAAAGTCGTCCATGTTTTGTAATATTTTTACACATGTAATTACCATTTTTATTATCTTAGGCGTTTCTGGTTTTACTGGTCTTGTTGGATGGTCTTGAAAATGATTACTTTGGGAGGCATATACAAAGATATTTTGTCCATGACTAAAACCGGGGGATTAAATATACCATGTGCAGTGTACACTCTGGAATACAAACATTTTTATTTGGCCTAGTAGTTAGTACATGATGGTAGATATTACTACGAAAACACAATGTATGTAGATTCAAATAGGGTGTGTGTATGAACACATAAAGTTGACTCAGCTCTTTGTAGATAAGTGATAAATACATTTCAGTTTCTCATATATTTGAGATAGTGCTGAGATTATAGAAATTATAATCTCTTTGGTGGGTTCTTGTTCTCTGAACTGGCATATGGGTCTGATTTGGGGGACCTGAATTTTCTAACATTGTTGGAAATAGCCTAGCAATTTGTTTCTAAAGGTTTATTTAGGGGCCAACGCTGTGGCATAGTGGGTAAAACCACTGCCTGCAGTGCCAGCATCCTGTATGGGTACTGGTTTGAGTCCTGGCTGCTGCTCCACTTCTGATCCAGCTCTCTGCTATGGCCTGGGAAAGCAATGGAAGATGGCCCAAGCCCTTGGGCCCCTGCACAAGATGGAAGACCTCTCTCTCTCTGCCTCTGCCTCTCTGTAACTCTGCCTTTTGAATAAATAAATAAATCTTTAGAAACAAAAAGGTTTATTTATTTATTCAAAAGTCAGAGTTAGAGAGAGAGAGAGAGAGAGAGAGAAAGAGAAAGAGAAAGAGAAAGAGAAAGAGAAAGAGAAAGAGAAAGAGAAAGAGAAAGAGAAAGAGAGAAAGAGATCCGTCTTCTATCTGCTGGTTCACTCCCCAGATGGCTATAATGGCCAGTGCTGGGCCAGGCTGAAGCCAGGAGCTAGGAGCTTCTTCCGGGTCTCTCATGTGGGTGCAGGGGCCCAAGTACTTGGACCATCTTCTGCTGCTTTCCCGGGTACATTAGCAGGGAGCTGGATTGGATATGGAGCAGCCAGGTCTCAAACTGGCACCAATATGGGATGTTGGCACAGGTGGCCGCTCTACCCACTAGGCCACAGCACTGACCCCCTACCCTAGAAATGTAAATGAGCAATAACAGTTAGAGGGAAAAAGCTCTTAATTTAGTAGAATAAACTCAAAGAGTTTTAACAGAACATTGGCATAGCTCGGGTGAACAGTGAGGGAAGTACCATCTTCCTGGAGGCCCCTGGGTGGAGCCAAGGACTGTCCTATGAAGCTGTAACTGGCCATCCTGTTTCTGTTTTTCTGATTGCAGACTCTCAGAGGAGGAGTCCAAAATAAACTCAACCCCCGACCTGGAAAGGTGAGCTCATTTTCCGTTTCTAGCCTGGATTTCATTTTGGTCCACAAAGAGTACAACCAAGCGCACTGCCCACCTCCCATTTTGTAGGTGGTGATCTACAGTGAACCCGACGTTTCCGAGAAGTGCATGGAAGTGTTCAGCGACGTCCAGGACTGCAGCTCCTGGAGCCTGTCCCCACTGGTACTCATCAAAGTGGTTCGAGGCTGGTGAGAATGGCACTTCCCCTCCCCGGCTGCCAGGGTCTGTACTGCGCATGCTGAGCTGCGTCTCTGGGCCTCACCGCTTGTGTGAAGCCGTCTTTAGCAACGCCAGGCTCAGAAAACAACCAGTCGTGTTCAGATAAGAGATTCATTTCTAAGAAATACTGCTTTGATGCAAGTTTCTGATTATAGCAATGGTTCCTAGTTATGGTAGAAATATCAGAAGAATGAAGTAGAACAAGCTTCTTTCCCCTACGTGTCCCCCAACTCGTTGCTGTGGATTGATCATACATCAGAGCCCAGCAGATAATTTTGGTCAGTAAATGAGGTTACTAAGATCTGCACTGTCATATTGAGAGGCCAGATGTGACTTCAGAAGTGTGTAATGACAGACACTTTTGCTCTTTTGCTGACTTTTCTTTCTTTTTTTGACAGGCAGAGTGGATAGTGAGAGAGAGAGACAGAGAGAAAGGTCTTCCTTTTTGCTGTTGGTTCACCCTCCAATGGCCGCTGCGGCCAGCGCATTGCGCTGATCCGAAGCCAGGAGCCAGGTGCTTCTCCTGGTCTCCCATGCGGGTGCAGGGCCCAAGGACTTGAGCCATCCTCCACTGCCTTCCCGGGCCATAGCAGAGAGCTGGCCTGGAAGAGGGGCAACCAGGATAGAATCCGGTGCCCCAACTGGGACTAGAACCTTGTGTGCCAGCGCCACAAGGTGGAGGATTAGCCTGTTAAGCGATGGCGCCGGCCTGCTGACTTTTCAATGATTGGTCAGTGAAGGACTAGCTTCAAATTTAATTTACCTTCTCATTTTTTTTTTTTTTTTGTAAAAGATAGTTTTGATTAAATCAAGAAACTGGTAAAAATGGGAGTACTTTGACAGTTTCTGAAATTGCTTTTTTAAGATTTATTGATTTGAAAGGCAGACTTAGAGAGAGATAGAGGGAGAGCTTCCATCTGCTGGTTCACTCCCCAAATGGTCACAACAGCCACAGCCAGGGCTGGGCCAGGCAGAAGCCAGGAGCCAGGGGCTTCATTTGGATCTCTCACATGGGTGCACTTGGGCCATCCTCCACTACTTGCCCAGACACATGAGCAGGGAGCTGGTTTGGAAGTGGAGCAGCCAGGACTAGAACCAGTGCCCTTACAGGATGCTGGTGTTGCAGGCGGGAGCTTTACCTGCCGCGTCACAGTGCTGGCCCCTGCTTTTATTCCTAAGTTGAAAGATTGAAAATTACACTTAAAATATATCATAATTTTATTTTATATTTTTATGTGAGAGGCAGAGTTATAGAGAGCAAGGGAGAGACAGAGAAAGAGAGAGGTTTTCCATGCACTGGTTCACTCACTAAATGACCACAACAGCCGGGGCTATGCCAAGCCAAAGCCAGGAGCCCAGAGCTGCTTCTGGTTCTCCCAGGTGACTTCAGGGCCCCAAGCACTTGGGCCATCTTCCGCCGCTTTCTGGGACAGAAAGTGGAGAAGCTGGGACATGAACTGGTGCCCATATGGCGTTGCAGTTGATGACTTAACCTGCTACACCGCAACGCTGTTCTCACGTTTTTGTTTTTAATGGACTGGTGCTTTTTGTCTTCAGTGACTTTATTTTGTTTCCTTGGAAGCATAAGCACTTTAGGACAGCACTTGCATTGACTTGACGTTTTTCTTAGGGTTTGGCTGTTCTTGGGATGACTGTTTTTTGAATGCTTTCCGCTAGCATGCATGTAGTCCTTTCTATCAACATCCGTTGATATGATTGTACCATGTAAGTTAGAATCCCTCTAAGAGAAATGTTTTCTACCCATAAAAAGAGGGGGGAAGCACTGTGGCCAACCCTCGTTTACCTGTTGTGTTCTCATTTGGAGGTCTTAACCGGCTGAGAATCCCATAGGACGTCAGTAGCTGTACAGTGTTCATTTTGATCCTTTGTAAGTTCTCGAATTATCAGAAGCTTCGTTAGACCCTGTCAAGTTTTAGTTTCAAGGGGAGTTTGTTATTTTAATTGCTAGAGACTCTGTCAGTAACATAAAGTTCTATGTAGTGGAAGTGAGCAGGAGTATTTGAGTAGTCAAAACCTTTCACTGAAACTAGCTAATGGTTTCTTTTTTTTTTTTTTTTTTTTTAAACCTTAGCTGGATATTGTATGAGAAGCCAAATTTTGAAGGGCACTCCATTCCGTTAGAAGAAGGGGAATTGGAACTCTCTGGTCTCTGGGGTATAGAAGATCTTCTGGGAAGAAGCGAGGAAGAGGAGTCTGAGAAGCCCGTGGTAATTGGCTCCATCAGGCATGTGGTCCAGGTGGGTTGTCCTAAATCTGGATTTCATTCGTTCTTTAGTGTGTTTTTTGAATGCCAGGAGAGAATCATTTTTTTAAAGATTTATTTATTCAAAAAAATTTTTTTTAATTTTGTGTTTTTTAAAGATTTATTCAAATTAATGAATTACAACAGAGAGAGAGAGGGAGAGACAGAGGAGAAAGAGGAATCAGTTGAGCTGTTGATCAGTTGATTGCTCTTCTATCCACTGGTTCACTTCTCAAATGCCTGCAACAGCCAGGCCAAAGCCAGGAGCCAGGGACTCCGTCCAGGTCTCCCGCACGAGTGAGTGGGGGCCCAGCTCCTTGAGCCATCTCCTGCCTTTCCAGGTGCATTAGCAGCAGTGTGGTTCGGAAGTGGAGCAGCCAGGGCTTGAACTGGCACTCTGATATGGGGTTGCCAGCAGCCCATGTGACAGCTCAGTCCCCTCTGCCACTGTGCTTACCCCAGGAAGGAGTCTTACTTTAAGGGAAAACTTCATTTTATGAAATGAATGATAGGGAAAAGCATTATTTGATACTTTATGGATATATTTTCTATAATTTAAGTGTCTGTATACTTTAGAGTGAATTAGAAAACAGTCTAATTGATGAAGTTTTGTTTATTTTTTTTCCACCATAAATCCTCAATGTAAATCTTTTACTCCTGGCCCCTTGTTCTCATCTTCTACTTAGTAACCTGGTTGTGGTGAGCCCTATATGATCATATTTTCCTTTACTTAGTATTTTGGTTGCTCATGATTTCTGATTGCTTTGAGTGGTTTATAATTGTTCTTCTTTGTACCGATAATCCAAAAACTATCCAAGTTGATAGTGCAACTCTGGGGTTTCATGTAGGTTGAAAAGAATATTATTTGAGACATTTGAGACTACATTTTGGATTTGGTAAAATTTCTTGGCTACTTTTTTCATTGAGGAGAAAGATATTATCAGAATCTTTGTGGCTCATGAGATTATTATGATTTCTTTACCTTTTCAAAACATAATTAGTGACATTGCCTAGCAATTAAGACACTGTTTAGGATGCCCACATCCTGTACTGAAGTCCCTGGATTCAAGTTCCAGTTCCACTGTTGATTCCAGCTTCCTGCTGATGTACACCCTGGCAGGAGGCGGGTGAGACCTGGTTTGAGCTCCTGGCTCCTGGCTTAGCCCAGATCAGCCCCAGTTGTTGTGAGCATTTGGAAAATTAACCAGTGGGCAGGAGATCCATCTCTCTCTCTCTCTCTCTCTCTCTGTCTCTGTCTCTGTCTCTGTCTCTCTGTCTCTCTGTCTGTCTGCCTCTCTGTCTCTCTCTAGCTTTCTTTATCACTCTTTTTGCTTTTCAATTAAACAAAAATATTAACATATTTTAATGGAATTAATGGTATCTTCCAAGAGGAAATTAAAGTCCCAAGTTTGTGTGATAGAGATGGATTTCAAGATGCAGTAGAGAGAAACTGGAAGATTCCAAAGTGAATGAGAACGAGGAGCAGTTTTTGGCAGAGGAGACTGATCCTTGTCTCCTAGCTGAACCTCTCCGAGTGACTTAGATGATAATTGGTGTTCTAAGTGATGTGATAGGAAGTAATACATGAGGAGCCCTATTTCAAAATGTCCTCGTTAGTGGAATATTTTACTTACAGTTTTTAATTTATTGTCCAATAACATTGGCAGTAAAACAATGCTTAAAATATCACCTGAATCCCACCCAGAGCAAATGTCCTCTTCCTTTGTTGGCCATTTTCTATCTGTGTTTTTGTACATGTAATCACATTACAGATACAGTGCTCTATTTTTTAAAATTTATTTATTTGAAAGAGAGAAAAAGGGAAAGATAGGAAGTGAGATCTTTCATCCACTGGTTCACTCCCCAAAGGGCTGCAACCAGAATCTCGAAAACTCTATCTGGGACTCTAAGGAGCCTAAGCGCTTGAGCCTTCCTTGGCTGCCTTCTCAGGCGTGTTAGCAGGGAGCTGGATCAGAAGCAGAGCAGTTGGGAATAGAACCAGTGCTCTGATACGGGATGCCAGTGTCATGAATTACATTCTCTCTGCAGACTGGGTGTGTGGATCCTTGGATGTACCACAAGATATACGTGAAGGGGTCATCTTTATAATTCCTTAACATTGTTCCTTTTGGTAGTGTCTGAAAGAGCCTTGCCCGACCTGACCCAGGCGCTAGTATTCCCTCCGTGTTGCAGTTCACCCAGCTCAGCAGCATGGGAGAAGCTCAGGAAATCCCGAGTTGGCACTTGGGTTGTCAGCCAGGAAGGCCTGCAGAAGAGTGTGTGAGGACCATGGACCTACAGGGCCTAGAACAGGGGTCGTGGTGTAGACGTTGTCAATCACCATGAATGCATGCTCTTGCCTGTGTAGACAGATCAAGTGACACTCAAGGAGGGCTTACGGGCACAGGAAAGAACTGAGGGAGAAGCCACGTGCAGCCGTGCACCTGCACCTCCACCTGTACGTGGAGAGTCACCTCAGACCCAAGGCACCGACTCCGGTGACCAAGGAGAGCCAACTGAGGATGAGAGGAAGAAACGTCTCAGGACTCAAGTCAAACCCATTCTGATCATCTTGGCCTGACTGTAACCCGGAGCTGTGTGACTAAGCAGCATACTGTGACGTCATGGGTGGGATGGGGCAGGATGACATGGCAAGTGCGCCAAGACAAGGGAATATGTAAAGCAAGAATAACGAGGTGACCGTGAGTTCAGTGCGTGTATAATGTTCTATGTGCCTGTGTGTTTTTTTCAGGATTACAGAATTAGTCAGATTGATTTATTTACTGAACCAGAGGGGCTAGGACTCCAGAATTCCTACTTTGACGACACTGAAGAAATGCAAGGATTTGGTGTCATGCAGAAGACGTGTTCCATTAAAGTACACTGGGGCACGTGAGTATTTTATTCCAAATGCAATTTTAACCACATGTTTTTTTGTGCAGTTTGAGTGTAGTCCTGGAAAGAAGATATAAGATATGGTGACTTGTTGTCCTGTTGACTAACCATGAACTAAATTGTATTCTTCATAAGGCACATAAAATTCTGACTCTTTGGCCCCTGTGTTACTCTGACTCACTTCTCAGAAACAATAACCATTTATTAGAGGAAGTGTTTAGTGGGAGGCTTTCCTTATCACAGAGGAACCTGACTCATTCAAGGCTCCGTTACAGATTGGTCACTTTTAGATGGTAACTTGGAGCCTGTGCGCCTGGTATTTCAGGCGGGCTGGCAGCCAGCACGCAGGGTACTTCTGTTAGGATTTGCACACGATGCTGTCCATAGCCCCTAGGATGTTGGTTTCACAAGTCACAGGGAATGGCTGAAGGAATTGGGAAAATCTGAGACAGGGGAGGCGCGGGGCCAGCAGGTGCAACGTGGCCTCTCAGGTGGAGTGTGCAACCCGGGGCCTGTGGAGATGCAGACGGAACTCCGCGGCCTCATTGCGTTTTGCTGGAAGTTTCTCCCTTTTCAGATTTGATTTTTGTGTATGATTTCTAATATGTATAATGTGTTAATTCAGTGGTGATATATGATATCAGAGACTGTTCATGAGTTTTTACTAATGGGATGTGCAGTTAAGCAGGTGTGTATGGACTGTTTCTGCCGCAAATGACAAGGTGCTCCTCCTTCGTGTCTTTTGCGTTCTGTTGATCACTAGAAGTCTTGGCTTGCCGCTGTTCTTGGAAGAATGATTTGATTATGCAGAACGTAGGAGCTGGGTAAATCAGACCTCAGACACTCTGACTTTGGTTCCTCCCGAAATAAGGAACTAAAAAGTGCCGTCTAAGGAGTGTGACCGTTGAGACTGGAAAGGCAGTCTTGTTTCCCGATATGTCCTCGGAGCTCCCAGGAAAAGCCAGTAGACATTAGGAGGGGTGGGTTTTAACTTGACCTAGGCAAGGCCTTGCTGGCAGTTAGGGTGGGTAAAATGAAGGTGGGCTGCCTCCGTAGGGAGAGTTTCTCATCACAGAAGGTTTCCTGTGGAGGAGGGGGAGCAGCTTACTGCAGGAGTCTTTGCACTGAGAGAAAAGTGTGAGGTGGATGGCTCCTTCGAGACTGTTGGTTCATGTACGTGTGTGTTTGCTTCTGACACCTGAAATGCAACACCTGGGAAGAGAATTTGCGGAAGGTCAGTGTGCAGCTAAAGTGACCCCTAAGTAGGTGCCACTCATGTCGAGAGCAGGAACCCCACCAGCCCGAGGTGTCCCAGTGCATGCGTCCCCTGTGCCGACCCCTCACCCAGACAAGTCGGGTGAGAGGGAGGACTGTGGCGGTTTCTTGTTGACTCACAGGGACATATTCAGCTGGGCAGAGGTAGGGTGTTAATCCAGATATCTCCTTTGATGTACAAAGTTTCTGTCCTAGAGCATGGTACACTGTACTGCTTTTTTTTTTTTTTTTAAAGATTTATTTACTTGAAAGTCAGAGTTACACAGAGAGAAGGAGAGGCAGAGAGAGAGGTTCTCCCATCCACTGGTTCACCTGCTAACTAGCTGCAATGGCTGGAACTGGGTAGATCCGAAGCCAGGAGCCAGGAGCAGGAGCCCAAGGACTTGGGCCAACTTCTACTGCTTTCCCAGGCCATAGCAGAGAGCCGGATCAGAAGTGGAGCAGCCGGGACTACAGCCGGCACCCATATGGGATGCCAGCACTGCAGGCACTGCCACAGGTCATAGATATAGGTCTTTAATCCATTTTGAATGGATTTTCATGTAATGTGTAAGGCAGGGTCCTGCTTCATACTCCTACATGTGGAAATCCAGTTTTCCAGCACCATTTGTTGAAGAGACTGTCCTTCCTCCAGGGATTGGTTTTAGCTCCTTGGTCAAATATAAATTGGGTGTAGATGCTTGGGTTGATTTCTGGTGTTTCTATTCTTTTTATTTATTTAAGAGGCAGACAGAGAAGGAAAAAAAGGCTCCTGTCCACAGTGGCCCCTGGGGTGGGGGACTGGGACCCCACTGCAGAGCTCCAGGGTGGGCCGCGGGAACCGCCCCCCACTTGAGTCATCACCACCACCTCCAGGGTCTGCGCTTGCAGGAAGCCGAGTCAGGGCCAGACCGGGTTGCAGACCCAGGCGCCTACTCTGATGCGGGGCACGGGCATCTCTCGTCCTAAAACATGGTCAGGGATTAAGGCTTTCACAAATACAGACCTCCAACAGCATCTGAGCTGTGTCCATTGCCACAGTCTGCTCCCGAATGATGAGTCCCCTGTGTGTCGGGTGCTTTTCTGAGCACTGGGAGCACAGGCACGGTGTCGGTGTCCCTGCCCTCCTGGGGAGTGGCACTGCTGGGCTGCTGGGCGTGGATGACACAGGTGCCCGCCGCGCCAGGTGGGATGGGCTACAGGGCCCCCTCAGCTATAGCGGGAGCAGATGGCAGCGCTATGGGGGGCAGGTGGGGGGCTGGGGCAGCTCTCTGGGGCCTGTAGGAAATGAGGGCATCTGCCTTGGGCTGCGGAGGGGGAGGGGGAAAGGAGAGGTCACAGGCAGGACAGCCTATGGGGGCAGAGGGGAAGGAGGTGGCCCCAGGAGGATCCCCAGGCACCGACAAAGGGTGCCTCCTGACTTATCAGCCTCTTTATGAGGTAGGGGTGGGGCCTTAATTGGACTATACAGCTGAGGTGGGGTCTGGGTGGAGTTTAGTGCGCCCTAGACTTTTTTTTTTTGGTGTTTTCATGGTACCTTCACCTGGAGTTTAACTTCCCTTCTCCTCCTCTACCTCCTCCTCCCTGCCTGGTCTCTGAGGGGACGCAGGTGCATCTTGGGAAACTGGGAGTTTCAAACTGACAGGGGAGGGGATCAAGTGACAATGCAGGGCTGCCAGACATTCCCCTGACTCCTGCCTGCTCTCCCCCCATCCCCATATCAGTAGTGGTGGCAGGGGAATGGTCAGGTGCGGATGCACCCTGAAGGTAGAACCGACAGCATTGGTGTGTTTGGTTGGGAGGGGCAAGAAACGTCCAGGGCATAAACTCAGAATGTGCTGAGCTGGAGACGGCTTGGAGAAGCAGATGGGAAGGGGAGAGAAATTCAGGAGTTGAGGCTGAGCCCGAGAGTCAGGGCAGGAAGCTGACTGGATGCGTGAGGCTGGTGTTCCGGGGAGAGGCTGGACATATAAATTTAGGGGTCATCAGCAAAGAGACAGTATTTTAAGCAGGCACAGGATGGGGTCCCTCCCAAAGCAGAGTGAGTGCAGTTAAGGGGAGAGAAGCCAGATGAGCCTTAGGCACTTTTATCCGAGGGTACTTCAGAATGATCAAGGCAGAGTGGAATTAAAAGATAAGTTTAGGGACAGGCGGTGTTGTGGCGCAGCTGGTCAAGCCACTGCTTGGACACCTGCAGCCCAGATTGGAGTGCCTGGGTTGCGTGCCACCTGTGCTCTCTGCAGCTTGCTGCTAACTTACCTGGGAGGCAGCAGATGATGGCTCATGTGCTGGGCCCCTGCCACCCATATAGACACCTAGATGGATTCTGGGTTCTTTGCTTCAGCCTGGCCCTGACCTGGCTGTTGGGGGCATTTGGGGAGTGAGCTAGTGAATGGGAAATCTCTCTGTCTTTCTGTGACTCCACTTTTGAGTAGATGAAAATAAACATTTTTTAAAAGATAACTTTATTTCAGTGCAAAAAATTTTGAAGTCCATGCCATTTTTTTTTCACAAGACCCATTTTCCAGAACTTTCTGAAGACCCTTCATGTCTCTGGGAAGAAAAGGATCTGAGCTAAAGAAATGCTTTCATCTCTTGCTTGCTGCCTTCAGTTGTGTCACATGAAAGGAATCTCTGCATCTCTTTTCTCCTCCCTGAAAGTGTTAGCTTTAAGTCGGGAAGCACAACTTTCCTTAGGAAGGAGAGAAAAAGGCCACCTGCCATACTGGCTTCATCACAGTGTCTGGAAGACTGGATGACTCAAGCCTGGGCTGTGTTGAAGCCACACAGCCTTTGTGTTTCTGCCTTTGCAGTAAGGTTGGCTTTGCTTCACAGGCGGTAGTTCCCAGCTGTCATAGCCTGGAATTTATAATGGGCTTGAGTTCCTTTCTGTTCTCATTAGGAGAATGGAAAGCTGCCTTGGGTGGCAACTCAGAGTCTGTGCTCCCTGAACTTGGTAGGTGAGCTTGGGCACTGGGCCATCAGTACTTTTACAGATCTGTAAGGAAAGTCTTGATGCACGGAGAGAATTAACAGATACACAGTACACGAGCTCATGTCGCTTCTGTAGTGTGCCTGTCCCCTCAGCTGGCATAGAAGTCTGCTTTGTAGAGTTGGCCTTTGTCGATTCAGTTTCCCTTATTCCAGGCCCATTCTGCACACACACCAGCAGAAGGGTTTGTCCTATCACACTGTTATTTGAGGAAATGAGTAATTTCTAACTCAGTTTGCCCTTTTGATTCTTTTGAGCATACTTTGTTTTTAAGTCTGCAAGCAGCTGGCCAGTCCCAGCACCCACCCTCCCAGAAGGTGAAAGAGTACTTTTCCCAAAAGGGAAAAAATTTCCATAAAAGCAGAGATTTTAGAACTTCATAGATTGTATAAAGAGGATCTCGCCAAAACCCTCATTTAGCCAAGGAAAGCAGGCACTGGCCACTTTCTGCAGACTGGGGCCGTCGATCACAGAACGTGGGCTAGAATGCAAGTGTTCCAAAGGCAAAGGAACTTCCCAGTGGGCACATGTTCGTTGGTCATTTTTACTATGAAATCTGATGTACACCAGAGAGTACATTCTCATATATATGTAAGTAATGGAGCCTAACAGTGAAACAAACCCTGTGGGCCCTCGGCCCACCTGGAGACCTGCAGAACCCTGTGTGGCCCCCTGTGGTCCCGCCCCTGACTCCTCCACACATGAAACCGTTCTCGGGAGATGTCCCATAGTGATGACTGTTGGCTGCATTTGATCCTTTTTTTCATTGCTATTTAATATATATTTTAATTATTTTTTTTGACAGGCAGAGTTAGACAGTGAGAGAGACAGAGGAGAAAGATCTTCCTTTTTCCATTGGTTCACCCCCTTAAATGGGCACTACCGGCCAGTGCGCTGCAGCTGGCACACCGCACCGATCTGAAGCCAGGAGCCAGGAGCTTCCTCCTGGTCTCTCATGTGGGTGCAGGGCTCAAGCACTTGGGCCATCCTCCATTGCCTTCCTGGGCCACAGCAGAGAGTTTGGACTGGAAGAGGAGCAACCAGGACAGAACTGGCGCCCCAACTGGGACTAGAACCCGGTGTGCTGGCTCCGTAGGCGGAGGATTAGCCAAGTGAGCTGCGGCGCCGGCCTGCTATTTAATATTTACTGTGTATATTTCATTGAGGAGTCCTTAACACTTAGAACCCAATTTTTTATCATGAAGGTTTTTAAACACAGACACAAGAAAGACTAAAGCGTTGATCACCTAGGTACCATCCACTTAGATTCCGTAATTGTTGGCATTCTGCCATATTTGTGTTATCTTTTCCTAAGTCCTTGAAGCTGAAGATGCCATGACCTTTCGGTCATCATTTAGCCTGAATCTCTTTATCATGCCATCGTCCTGCCTGTCATGATCACACCTAAGAAAATGAACAGTGTGCCCCGAGACTAGCTACTCTGTTGTCCAGAACCAGATTTTCCCAGAAGGTGCAGTATTCTGAATTTGTCTGGAGTGTTTCCTTGTGATATTTAATTTGTTCCTCCACTGCTTGATTTTGGATGCGTGATGGGGCTGGGTCCGGAGGATTGATCAGGTTCAAGCCGAACAGTTTTGGCAAGGCTGTTTCGTGTAGGGCATGCTATGTATTTGCATCACAGTGGCATGTGCTAACCAGTTCACACATTACTGCTTCCAAGCTTGCTTGCTTGCAGTGGTGCCTCCCACATCCCTCTATTGTAAAGTACCTTTTCCCTTTGAGATTTCCAGCCTACCCGCCTGTGAACAACCTCAAAGTCAGCACATTCCTAGTTAATCCTGCAAGAATCCAGTGGGATTCATGTATGACCATGTCTAGGGGTAGGGCGATGAGACTTGAGATCCAGCAGGAAACACTGTATTTGGTTTAAGAACAAATGAACAAGATAAGACTGATTTTTCTTGTATGACTCAAAGGGTATGCCTACAAGAGAAATTATGCAAGTACTTTTAATGAACATCCATGGTCATCGTGACTTCAGTATCCATTTGTGTGTATACCTGGGTTTGAAACCTAGGATCGTACTTTGTGGTTGTACTGCTCATGAAGTATGACGCTAGAATCATACTTTGTTATGTCTGAGTGTGTAGGCAAAGCTCACTACCTAAGAGGGAAAACGAGAGACTGCCTGGGGGTAGTCTGGCTTCTCCTATGGCCTCGTGAGTAATGTCTCTCGTGGGAACTGAGTTGAGAAGTGAGTCACACCCTGTGCTTGGCTTTTCGGATTCCAGAGTCTACCCCCGTCCATGTGCGTGTGAGTTCCCCAGCAGGCCCCGTGCGGTACCCTCCAGCAGCAGCCTCTTCACATGTAGCCGTTTGTGTGTCCAGGGTGTTAGGAAACTCCTCTTTGCCCAAAGTTGCCTGCCTTCTAAAATGTTAAGTGACTGTACCACATGCTTCACGGACTGCGAGGATTTAATATTAGATGAGTAAATCGCTTCAGGACTCAAAACTATAAAGGGGAGGGGTGGGTGTTCGGCACAGTGGTGAAGCCACCGCTTGGAGTGCCTGAACCCCATGTCACGGTGCCTGGGTTTAAATCCTCACTCTGCTTGAAATTCCAGCTTCCTGCTGATGTGCGCCCTGGGAGACAGCCGTGATGGCTCAAGCACTTGGGTCCCTGCCATGCAGATGGCAGAGCTGGATTAAGTTGTGGGCTCCTTGCTTCTGCCTGGCCCAGCCCTGGCTCTTGTGGGCCTTGGCTGGGGAGTGGGGGTGGTGGTGGTGGTGAAGCAGTGGCTAGAAGACTTCTGCCTGCCTGCCTCCCTCCCTCCTTCTCTCTCTCTCTCTCTCTCTCTCTCTCTCTCTCTCTCTGCCTTTTGAATATTTTTAGGAGAACTCTAGAAGTACAGATTTATTTATTTATTTTATTTATTTATTTATTTTTGACAGGCAGAGTGGACAGTGAGAGAGAGAGAGAGAGAGAAAGGTCTTCCTTTTCTGTTGGTTCACCCTCCAATGGCCGCTGTGGTTGGTGCGCTGCGGCCAGCGCACCGCGCTGATCCGAAGCCAGGAGCCAGGTGCTTCTCCTGGTCTCCCATGGGGTGCAGGGCCCAAGCACTTGGGCCATCCTCCACTGCCTTCCCGGGCCACAGCAGAGAGCTGGACTGGAAGAGGGGCAACCGGGACAGAACCGGCGCCCCGACCTCCGGGACTAGAACCCGGTGTGCCGGCGCCGCAAGGCGGAGGATTAGCCTAGTGAGCCGCGGTGCCGGCCAGAAGTACAGATTTAATAAAAGGAGCATCATTTCCGAAATCTTGGAATCACGTGTTTGTGAGCTGTGCATTCTGTTTTTGAAAGATCCTGCCTGTTCACTGGTGAGGAGCCTGACTCCGGCCTCTGACCTGGTAGCTGAATCACACAGTTTCTCACCGGACTGCTGTCCTTCGGTTACAACATGGAGTCCATGCAGCTGTGCCGCTTGCAGCTCTGAGCTCCAAAACTATGCAATAAGTCCTTACCCATCATGCTTTAAACATGAGGAAGTTTAAAGAACCTCGATCTTAGCCTGTTTTCTTCTTCTTCTTTTTAAGGAATTGATGCATACATTAGATTCTCAGGATTACAGCAAATGCATGATAATTATACGTACAGTTCTCATCAATTCTCTCTTTCATGTGATTTTAACACAAGGAGAACAGGTTCAGTGTAGTCCATAGATACAATTCTAGGAATATAGTGATACTTTTCCCTCCCTCCCTTCCTCACCCTCTCCTTCCATCCCCCTTTCTTTCCTTTCTTTTTAATTTTAATTTTTAAATTTTCCTGTCTTTTTTTAATTTTAATAACATGTTTTCAGTTTACATGATCATCAAAGGCTGTCTGCTCCATTGAAGAGTTCAATAAGTAAAAAGCAAAAAGAATGAGCAAAAAGACATGAACAATAATCAAATGAGAAGATGTCCATTTCACTCATATCCAGTAACTTTTAAAGTAATCACAGATCATTAAAACTACAGTAGTCTATCTATATATGTTATCTACCAGAAATGAGAGAAAATGTGATATCTTTCTCCCTTGGGTCTGGCTTATTTCACTGAGCATAATGATCTCCAGTTGCACCCACTTTGTTACAAAGCCTGTGGAGCCTGCTCTCTTGTGGCAAGGAGTCATTCTAGGGGCATTTAACAGATAAGCCTCTTTTTTCTTTCTTTCTCTCTTTTTTTGGAGTATAACATTTTAGAAAAATCCTATGGGTATATGCTGAGGGATTTTCATACAGTGACATACATATGTAACCATCACCCTGGTCAAGAAGACACAGAACATTCCAACATCTTAGGTGCCCTCTCGCGGGACACACTCACACCCAGTTCACCCAGTGTTGCTGTGGCTTCTAGGGCTATAGGTTAGCTTTGATTCAACAGTCACATTCCACCTTCCACACCTGGCCTCCCGGCATTCTCTGAGTGAGTGAGTGAGCGAGTGTGTGTGTGTGTGTGTAGAGGGGCAGATCTTCAGTAGGACTCTGGTTGTAAATCCCTAGATAACCATTGCAGCTACAGAAGTTATTGATCTATCCAGGGGAATCTGTAACAAAAACCTTCATCAGGAATGTGCCTTGGAGGGGCCGGTGTGTGGTACCGCAGTAAAGACCCCTGCATCCGATATTGAAGTGCCTGCATTGAAATCCCAGCTCTGCTCTCAATTCCAGCTTCCTGCTGGTGCACCTGGGGAGGCAGCAAGTAGTTGGGTCCCTACCACCCACCAGAGACCGAGATGGAGTTCTTGGCTCTCAGCTTCAGCCTACCCTGGCCGGGGGCTGTTGCGGGCTCGCTCGCTCGCTCTCTCGCTCTCTCTCTCGCTCTCTCAGTTCAAAAGAAAGATGTGTGCCTTCTCAAAATTGGGAACAAGAGAATTGCGAAGAGGGGAGCATCAGACCTGTTTTGCTTGTAGAAGATTTCGTTTGTATACAGTATACATGCATCCTCTTCTCGGTATGGTGTCTGGAGGAGATCCCAGGGGCCAGTGCTCATAAGGAATCAGTGCTTGCCTGGCCGGCTGGCCAGAATCCCACATTTGTTTGCAAAGGGGGCTCATTCACACCTGTCTTGCGGCAGGAAGACATTGCTGTTTTCAGGGCCAGTTCTAACAGCCACGATTTTCTGCTTTCATGCTTCGAGCACAACAGAGGCGGGTGGGGCCGCCAAGCTCCTGAAGCAGAAGTGACAGCTGCCAAGCCTGAAAGAAAGGTGCGGTGTTGAAAAGCCCTGAGAATCAGAACCAAGAACGCGGGGAGCTGCATGGCCTGGGGACAGGCAGCACGGCAGGCTGCCCCACTCCCAAGCTTTCAGTAAGGCTCACGGTGATGATCTTGAGCCACTGCACAAGAACATACCCCGCCCACTGCACCCCCTGTCAGGAGGATGTCCGCCGCCCGTGGCTGATCGGGAGCCTGGTCCTGGAGTCGCTTGGGTCAGCCCTGCCTTTGGCACTTGCAGCTGTGTGGCCTGGGGCAGTTTACTTAATCTCATCTGCAAAGTGGAAGTAGCTGTCTTCCTTCCTCTCGTAGCATTGCTGTGAGGATGCTGTGGAATTCTGGGTTGTCCCCAGCTCTGCGGAGATGTTAGCTGTTAGTGATTTTTGACACATCGCAGGTGGGTAGGTAGGACACTCCATTCTTTGCCTTTTAAAACCAAGCTTGAGGTTTCCTAGCCAGGGCCTCTCTACATACGTACAGTGCAACAAGATACCTCCTTTTTTTTTGTTGTTGTTTTTTTTCTTTAGGATTGACTAATTAATTTCAAAGGCAGAGTTAAAGAGAGGGTGGGGAGAGACAAAGAGAAAGAGATCTTTCATTTGCTGGTTCACTTCCCAAATGGTCACCATGGCCAGAGCTGTTCCAGGCTGAAGCCGGACCAGGAACTCCATTCAGGTCTCCCAAATGGGTGGCAGGGGACCAAGCACTTGGGCCATGCTCCGGTGCTTTAGCAGGGAGCTGGATTGGAAGCAGAGCAGCCGGGACTCGAACTGGCACTGCAATTTGGGATGCCGGCATTATTACCGTGCTGTTTCCCATAACTCACTTTCTTAGTTGGAAGTAACAGAGGCATTTATACTTAGAGGCAATGAGTCTAAATTAAAACCAGCGAGCAAAGCCAGACATAGGAAAATGAAAGGTCGGGAAGAGGCACACAGGATGGCTAGGCCCTCCTTGCATGGAAGGTCACTCTGTGTCTACCTCTCTTCTCTGGGGTCCGAGTCATCTCTCGGCAGTGGGGTGCTATGCACCTGAGGGCAGGAAAAACCAAAGTAAGTGATGCGCTGTGTCTGTGTTCTCCTCCCATGGTGGCTGTAGATGGCTGATTTACGAAGAACCTGGATTTCAAGGGGTCCCTTTCATCCTGGAGCCCGGAGAATACCCTGACTTGTCCTTCTGGGACACGGAGGAAGCCTACATCGGATCCATGCGGCCGCTGAAAATGGTAAACGTGAAGGCAGTTCAAGTGTGGGCGAAGGTGGTGGTGCCCTGACAGCTGGCCCACCATCCTTTGCGGGGTGTGACTCTGCAGTAATGCAGCCGACTCTTTCAAAACATCTGTAGTAGACAGCACCTCTGGCTTCGTAGCCATAAGAGTTGATAACTTGCCAGGGGCCACCAGTAAACAAAAAAAGGAGAGGCTGTGGCCTTGGCCCTGGAGGCAGTGCCGGCCTTGCACCACAGGTGTACGAACTTCAGCCCAGTGCAGGTGTCTTAAGTGAAGTGGGTGAAGAATCAGACATTTGTGGACAGCAGGAGGAAGGAGGGATAAAATGTGAACGTGTGGGTCAAGTGACAGTGTGCGATGATGAGGAAGGCGTCGTGATAAGCTGGTCTTTAAAAATGAGCAGGGATTAGGGGGGTATTGGCATCTGGTGCAGCGGTTCAAAGGAATTTGAATGGGAAGCTGGGTGTGGCTTATTAATTTTGACAAAGTACAAATATGCGATGTTCACAGCAGGGAAATTAGAGTGAGGTAAGACTCTTTGTATTACTACCTCAACAATTTTTGTTTCATAAATTTAAAACTATTCTGAATTTTTTGAAAAAAGAAAATGCCTGTATCCCACACTGGAGTACCCAGATTTGATGTCTGGCTCCAGCCTCCTGCTACGGAAGTGCTGGGAGACAGCAGGAGGAGCTCAAGTACTTGGGTTCCTGCCACCCATGTGGGAGACCTGGATGGAGCTCCAGGCTTCTGGTGTCTGCTTGGCCCAGCCGTGGTCACTGTAGCCACTGGGGAAGTGAACCAGCGGATGGGAGCTCTAGCTGTCTTTCTCTCTGCCTCTCAAATGAGTAAAAAGTGAATTTTTGAAGAGGAGGTTAGGGTGATTGTAGATGGAGCTGTCAGGGAAGGCACTGCATGAGCCAGAGCGCACAGCTGGGAAAGGGCCCGTGGAGGGCCGGCCCTGGGGCAGGGAGGAGGCTGGGCACAGCAGTCAAGGGGCTGCTTGGGACGCCCACATCCCATGCTGGCTCCACTTCTGATCCGAGCCTCCTGCTAACTTAGCATGCCCTGGGCTGCAGCACATGGGAGACCTGGATGGAGGTGCTGGCTCCTGGCTTCAGCCTGGCCCAGCCTTGGCCATCGTGGCCATTTGGGGGAGTGAACCAATAGATGGGAGATCTCTCTTGGCTTCTCTCTCAAATAAAGTTCACGATCTAAACAAACAGAAAACCAAAAAGAGTGAGGTGCTTGTTACCAGCATGTTTGGGAAACTCACTTTGCAGTTGTTTTCAGAGCCCGTCTGAGGAAGTTAGGATGCTGGCCTTGTACCCTAAATTTACCTCTCTTGACAAAGCATTTGGTTTAACTGTCTGTATGTTTGCTGAACTCAACACAAAGGAGTTGGGCTTTTTTTTTTTTCCTAAGAGGAAACCCACTTTCAAAGAGCAAAGTTTTGTTTGGCATGTGACTGTATCAAAGAATTCTCCCAGGTTTCAAAAACAGCATGTAATAATGATTTTAGAAGCCTGAGATGGATGGAGTTTGAAAAGGATTACTTTAGCAAAGGGACTCACTTGGCTGTGTAAGCGCTGGCTTGCCGAGAAAATCAGCCACAGGCCTTTGTAATTTGAATTCCTCCCATGCATCCGAGTATCTGTAGCTGCACCTTTTTTGAGCTGTCGCCTTTGGTAAGCTGTCGAGATGTATAGGTGAAAAATATTCTTTCTCACTGCTGATTTCAACTCTTGACCTGTTTAATGTTTTTTGGAGTACCTCTTCTCTGGTTTATTTGAGTAGTTTGGTGAGAAACCTTCAAAACCTTTTTTTTTTTTTTTTTTAAGATTTATTCATTTATTTGAAAGTCAGGGTTACACACAGAAGAGAAGCAGAGAGAGAGATCTTCCATCCGATGGTTCACTCCCCAATTGGCTGCAATGACTGGAGCTATGCCATTCTGAGGCCAGGAGCCAGGAGCTTCTTCTGGGTCTCCCATGCGGATGCAGGAGCCCAAGGACTTGGGCCATCTTCTACTGCTTTCCCAGGCCATAGCAGAGAGCTGGATCAGAAGTGGAGCAGCTGGGACTAGAACCAGCACCCATATGGGATGCCGGTGCTTCAGGCCAGGCGTTAACCCACTGCGCCACAGCACCGGCCCCACCTTCAAAACCTTTAAAAAGTTTTTTTTTTTATTATAAAAACATAACAAGCCTCCCCCCTTCTCTACCCCAGACCCATGCTTGGCAACGTTTGAAATTTTGCCTACTTGTTTATCTAATTATTCCAGTAGTTCTCCAGAGCTTACTGAATGAGCCTCAACAGCTCTGTAGGCAGTTGGTTGCAAAATCAAATGCCTCCAGGAGTCGGCTGCAAGTACACATGGGTGAGGCTGGCTGGGAGTTGCACCAAAGGGAGTGGTGGGGCCGGGCAAACTGGGGCCTGTGCCAGGCTGAACGATGAACCCAGCGTGGGATTAACAAATGCCGAAGGTCAAGGTGAGGCTCCAGGTCCCCAGACATTAGCTTTTAGGATTATTTCTCAAGAGCAGTGAGAAATTCAGATTTATTTATTTATTTTTTATTTGAAAGGCAGAGTTAGAGAGAGAGAGAGGTCTTCTGTCTACTGATTCACACCCCAAGTAGCTGCAAAGCCTGGAAGACTGGGGCTGGGCCAGGCTGAAGCCAGGAGCCAGGTGCCCCCATAACTGGCAGTGCCCCAAGCACCTAGGCCATCTTCTGGGAATGCAGGTGCATTAGCAGGGGGCTGGTTTGGAAATGAAGCAGCCAGGACTCAAACTGGCACCCATACGGGATGCCAGCATCACAGGCAGTGGCTTTACCTGCTATGCCACATGCCAGCCCCGAGAAATTCAGAATTTTATGAGAAGTTTTGTTGAGTTAAAAAGAATTCAGTGAAAAAGACACACTGAACATGCAGATTCTGCTTACACAACAGACCACTGTGAGAGACTACTCTAACGGGGCTTTCTCTTGTGTCTTCAGATACCTGAGGACAATTTTAGAACTGTTGCACAGACATTAAACTGGGAGGGTTGGCGCTGTGGCATAGCAGGTAAAGCCATCGCTAGGATCCCATATAGGCACCAGCACTCCACTTTTGATCTAGCTTCCTGCTGATGGCCTGGGAAAAGCAGTGGAAGACGGCCCAGGTGCTTGGGCCCCTGCTGCCCACATGGGAGACCTGGATGAAGGTCCTGGCTCCTGGCTTTGGAACATTTTGGCCCAGGCCACTGCAGTCATCTGGGGAGTGAATCAGTGGATGGAGCATCTCTGTCTCTCCCTGTCTGTCTCTCTGCCTTTCAAATAAATAAATAGATCTTTAAAAAAAAAATAAAATAAAACTGGGATGCATTTATGCTGTGAGGTTCATCAGCTCACCACAAACTGCTGTGGGTGATATACAATGGTTTATGTGTCAGTGGGAAACTGTTTTTCTTTGTTGTTTTTCTTTCCAGGGTGGCCGTAAAGTTGAATTCCCTACAGATCCCAAGGTAAACACACACACACACACACACAATCTGTCCCCACTCTGTCTCCATGCAGATCATGCTGTGTGGCTTCACATACAAACCTCCATCAAACATAATTACAGCGGAAGGAAACTCTCAGCTCACACGTGCCATCCTTCAGGCTAGAGCAGGGTGCTAATCGTGCTGGTCATTGCCAACAGGATGTGTAGCTGTGGCTCTAAGCGTTCATTGTTAGGTTTGTAATTGGTGGTTATATTTAACATCTAAATGCCACTTCTAGACACTGAACAAAGATAAATTAACAAAAACAGGCTTTTGAAACTTGGCTTTGGGCTATACCACACCAGGGAAAAGAGCTTTTTCTTTTTCTTTTTTTGCTACATTATCATAGGTTGGGATCTAGTTAATTTTTAAAAACATGATTCAGAGGTTTAATTTGTGTTCCAGGACTTAATGATATCAAATGACTGATTGAATGTTTATCTGTCGGGATATTTAACTCCTTGCGACTTGTGGCTGTGTCTCATCTCCATTGTAGGTTGTTATTTATGAAAAGCCTTTCTTTGAGGGGAAATGTGTGGAGCTGGAGACAGATATGTGTAGTCTTAGCGTGGAAGGAGGTGAGACGGGAGAACCGGCAGGAGACGCTTGTCTGCCATTGGCATCGGTGGGCTCCATGAAAGTCCTGAGAGGCATGTGAGTAGACGAGGGTCACCGAGCACCGCTTCTTTTCCTTAACAAGGCACTGCACATGCCTCCCCCGCCCCCTCACAAAGGTACCGTGGTGTCCACGCCTGTCTCCACGTTCTCTTCGGCCTGGAGTGGGGTGGGTCCCCCAGCAAGGGTGATGACCTGGCCTGTCCTGTTCGCGGACACCTAGGGTCTCCGTTATTGGAATGATCTCCAAACTACTGAATTGTTAGTGTGCTTTCTAACATTCATTGTTTTGCATTTATAGATTTTTAGCCATTCCCCGCAGATGCACACACTGGATCATAGAAATAGTCAAAAATTCATAAAATTTTAATGACTACTTGAAGGAAGTCTAGCTTCACTTCTCTGGAGTTCTTTTGAGTGTGTTCTTATTAAACACACACACACACGTGCACTTGTACACATGCGCTCCCTGCACGCCCTTGCAGAACTCTGAGGTAGGGTCCAGCCTGTTACTCTCCCGAATTTTAGAGAATTCAAATACTAATAGAGAAGTTCATCTGGAGCTTCGTAACTATTTGTGTCTGTCAATAAAACGGAGATGTACACAGGGAAATTTCAGTGTCTGAAAACAACTGCTTCTTCCTGCTCTCTCTCTGCAGCTGGGTGGCTTATGAGAAGCCTGGCTTCACAGGCCATCAGTACTTGCTGGAAGAGGGAGAATACAAGGACTGGCAAGACTGGGGCGGTTACAGTGGAGAACTCCAGTCTCTACGGCCCATTTTAGGTGTAAGTTCCCAAGAAGCTAATAGCTAAAACCTGGTCTATTTTGGATAATAGGTGGCCAGCTTTTGAATTTTGAATTTTTTTTTTCTCAATAGGACTTTTCAAATGCTCATATGATAATGTACAGTGAGAAAAACTTTGGATCCAAAGGTTCCAGTATTGATGTGTTGGGAATTGTCGCTAATTTAAAGGAGACTGGATATGGAGTGAAGACACAGTCTATTAATGTACTGAGTGGAGTGTAAGTAAAATAATTCAATGGGAATTTTCAGCATGGGTTTCACCTTGGTTTGTGTTAAACCAATAGAGTCTTTGACACCAAATAAGCTCTCAATAAGTATGTCAGTAGCTAAACAGTAATTCAGGCATTTTAATACATGGCCACAATGTTTTCCTAATTTTATTAAAATGTCTCATATGATATTTTTTTAGATGTAGTAAAATATTGAAGTAGGCTTTTGGGTTCACCTCATGATGGAGAGCCACAAATCTGCTTCCCTTGTCGATCTGCACAGAACAGCATGAATTGCTTATGATGGGAATCGAGCAACAATAGTAACCTGACATGGCAACCTGGGGTGGGACCAAGTGCCATTAGATTGCCCGAGTTGCCACCCCTGCTCCAGTGCATTTCCTCACTGTCATTTGGACATAAACGTAATTGTCTCAGTGTCCCTGGAGTTACCAGTTGAGTACTTTACGAGTGGCAGAGCAAATTTACGTTGAACGGTGATCAGTGAGGACTCTCTGGCATGTAGGTGACAGCCAAGCTAAACTAGCTCAGGCGACTATGTAACCAGAACTCCTGGGGAAGATGCCGCTTCTGGCCTGGCTGGATGCAGGGGATCAAACTCGGTCCTCAGAATGTGGTCTCTGCCTCTTGACTGGGTTTCTTTTTCTTCTGTTGGCTTTACCTTAGGCGGGCTCTTTCCCTCTGCTGGCCTAGAGCTGCATCTGAGCTGTGTTCTCGCTCAGTGCTTACAGTGAAAAGGGCTGCTCTTTCCCTCGGAAGTGCCAGTTCTGACTTTGATGCCTGAGTCATGTGCACGTGCTTGGACCAGGCCCCTCAGTCAGGGAGATGGCCATGCTCGAATATGCGCCCATTCTGAGAGCTGAGACGTAAGGCACGTTGACCCTGGGAACCATGCGCAGTGATCAGGGCAGGGGGTATGCAGGAAGAGCAGGGATAGACACTAGATGGGCAAAACCAGTGTATTGCTGGGAGTCGCGTACTTATCCGTATGACCCATGCTGGTGTTCCTTCTAAGTTCTTGAAAGTGAGAGTCTTCCTAAATGGTCACATGAGGTAACCTGACATTGGTTCTGTTGCAAGTGTTTGATGCCATCCATGCATGACCTAGGCTATTTGAGTCATTCTGTTGTACTTCATGGGGCCTCCCACAATAGCCTGGATATGTGGGATGTGTCGACGAGGTAATATACCTTTTCTGTGACGCTCACCAAATCCAAGCAGCGTAGGCTATTGCTTGTGGTGCCACCTTTTGGCAGAACGACATCCGTGACTTCTGAGTCTTCCCTTCTTGGAAGGAAATGCCTTCTCTCAGGGCCTGCTTTGAAGCCCTGGCGTTTCAGAATCCTGGTGGGTGATTTGCAGAAGGCCGAGGTCATCTGGAACATTGCTGCGGCTCTGCAGTATCACAGGCTGTCTTTACCGATTATTCCTTAGAAGGCAAATGCGTCGACCTGCTCAGGCTGATGAAACTGACCAGGTGTGTTGGTTCCATTGCTGAGAGGCCACAGTCATCCAGCCTAGCAGAGGAAGCAAAAGGATGCTGCGTAGAATCCTCTTGGGGCATTTATGTTGATTATGCTGGTAGCACAGGTGGAATTACTGTGCACGGACCTGTCTCCTTTCCTTTTTCCCCAGCCTTTGCTTAGAGGAAGCCGGTTTCCTTTATACAATGTTGCTTTTATGTGAGTCATTTCTAGTTGTTCAGAAGGTTTCTTGGCTTATGTGTTCTGGCCGTAGCAGTTGGATTTCATGTTGTGGGGGGAGCTGAAGGGGACGCATGTACGCACACACGCACCTGCCACGCATACTCATCCCACTTCCTCTCATGGTCTGTGGACGTGGAGAGGCTTCCGCACATAGCAGCGCCAGCTGCTTCCTTCTATTTCAGCTTGTCTTTTGACAAATATTTGCGGAGGCCTGTTCTGTGCAAAGCAGTTACAGTTGTTCTTGCTACCAAAGAGGTACAGACTGAGTGCTTTGGGGACCTACTGCAGAGAGAGCTTGCTTTCCAGACTCACAGGGTAGGACAGCTGAGATGGCTCGTGGTGAGAGCAGGAGACCAGTCTCACAGGCAATGATTTTGTTTTAATGGCTTTCTTTTCATAAATAAGCATCTTAGTTTAGTTCTTTATTCTTTAGCATGGAACCCAAAGTAAAAACAAAAACCAAAGATGTTTTTGCAGTTCATGCTCTGTGGCAGTGTCTACCAGGTGCCCCTGGTCACATGGGTATCAGCTGTGGAGCAGTGAGCAGCTTTTAGAACCCAGCTTAGGAACCCAGCTATCGAGGGCTTAGAAGCTGCATTGCCCTGTGTGCAGTCGCTCAGAGCAAGGACAGTGAGGAGTTCCCTCGAGTGCCAAGTATAAGCTGTCAGCAGGCTCCGGATCACAGAGCAGAGACTCTTGATCTGGATTGCTGGGGTTCACCTCTCTGCCCCTCACATTCATGGGTGACTCATCCGGGGCCGCATCATGGGGTGACAACAGCACTGTGTCAACGCAGGTCCCATCTCACTGCCTTGTTCTGCTTCAGCGGCTTGGCCTCAGCTGGGTGTCGCGTGCCGCCTCACGAGTTTTGTAGGGAAATGAGGGTGCATGCTTGCTAGGAGGCAGCCCTGCCGGTGCTGCTTCTGGGACGGTCCTGGCTGCTGTCTTCCCTGCTGTGGGTTCTGGCCTCCCCTCCCCACTGGCTGATGGCCCTCCAAACCTGGACCCCACACAGCCTGTAATACTCTGTGCTCTAACTCATGTCAGGAGATCTTCCTGCCAAGTAGCCACTCCTGCCCCTGCAGCTGGGCTCCCTGCTCCCGTGTTGCTGTAGTTGCCCTGTGTGATATGGGCTGAGTCCAAGGCTGTGTGAGCACAGGCAGCACCCACCGGCCCGCCTTGTGGTCTGAGCCAACTCCCCCATGTACCATGCAGCCAGGAACTTCACAAAGGTTAACCGACCTCGTCACGGTTATCCGGAAGCAGGTCTCCTAACTCCTTACCTCACAGTAATAGAGAACTGATTTTTAAGGGTGGACCGAGGGCTTTAAACACCCGTGTTCCACATGGTAGTGCTTGGGTTTCATTCTCAGCTCCTGGTTCCTGCTTCCTGCCACTGAAGACCCTGGGAGGCTGCAGGTGATGGCTCAAGGAGTTGAGTCCCTGCCACCCACATGGGAGGTTTGGCTTCAGCCTGGCCCAGTCCTGGCCATTGCAGGCATTTACAGAGTGAACCAGCAGATGTGGGTTCTCTCTGTCTCTCTGGTAAACAACAACAACAACAGCAAATAGATTTTTAAAGCTGTTGTGAATTGACGGCTGGTGCTTACAGCAGCTTCCCCACTCAGGTGGCCAGTGGTGAGTGTGCAGGTAGATGTTAGCCGTCCTGGCTACGTAATCCCCGGAGATTCTTGCAGGGTTCTTTTCCTTCTCAGTGGCTGTCCATTTCCTAGTTACCACTGGACTTGAGTTTTGTTTCAGTCAGCCCTTTGGATGAGAAAATAATAATCTGTCCTAATTACAAAGTGTATGGACTGTTTAGGTAATTTCAAAATATTTGTTTGAAAGGAGGAGTGGCAGAGAGAGAGGGAGAGACAGAGATGTTTTGTCTGCTGGTTCGCTCCCCCAGTGGCTGCAGTGACCACAGCTGGGCCAGGCTGAAGCCAGAAGCCTGGAGCTGCATCCAGCTCTCTCACATGGGTGGCAGGTACCCATGTATTTGAGCCATCTTCCACTGCCTTCCTAGGAGCATTAGCAGGGAGCTGGACTGGAAGTGGGCAGCGGGGGCTGAAACTGGTGCTCTGATCTGGGATGCTGGCGTTGCAAGGGGTGGCTTAGCCTGCTGCAACCACGATGCCGGCCCCAGGTATGGTTTGATAGAACAGTCAGTGGAAGGAAACCGTGGCACCTGGCAGCTCAGGTCACAAAGCAAAGGAGAGGGCAGTTAGCCTCAGAAGGCGCAAACCTGTTCTGGCCACGGATCTACTGTGTTCCCCTGTTCAGATCACCTTCCATCCAGAACACTCACTGCTCAAAAGTCCCACTGGATGCTGCTTTCCCCATGTGAACACTGCAGGGAAAGGATGCTGTCTTTTGCCTCTTTGTATTCCAAGTGTGAGCCTGGCTGCCGGCCTGTGGCAAATGGGCAGAGTTTACTGAATGCATACGGTCCTCACATCTGTGACGTGGGAGCACCGGCCTCAGGATGATGGCGGATGGGGGAGCGCTTTAGACCGTTCCAAGCACTATGCAGGTTCAGGTGCCATTCCAGCAGGCAGCAAGCACCATCAGAGCAGTGAATTAACTGAGTGGGCGCTGAGTATCTGTGCCTGTAACAGATGGAACCACTTTCCTCCCTGCAAAGACTTTATCTTGACATAGGAAACAGCGTCATCACTTGGCTTTGTTGATTTTCCTTTGAGTGTAGATCACTTAAAAGATAACAAATGAAAACATCCCCCCAAGAGGAATTTGTTCAGTTTTGCTTATTACATAAGTGTGTCTTCATGGAAATACTTATTGAAACAAAAGTTGAGTTCTTTTGCTACATTTTGTGTAGCATTTTTTTTTTTTTTTTTCTGTTAACTCCCCTCTCTGCTGTGTGGGTGGTTTGTGGTGTAACAGAGCTGTTGCTTCCTGCCAGGATCTTCCGGCAATATTGTTTCAGTATTGAAACACAAAGAATCCTTGCTTATTAAAGAACCAGGTTCTTCTTAGTCCAGTTTGCTTGTTTAATAGAATTAGGAAAACACACAAAGCATCCCCACTGGAGCTTTCTCAAGGACTAGGATTTGATAAATGAGGACCTCAAGAGTTGACATCGACAGATTTCCTTTAACACTTTCATTTGTCACGAAGATAAGTCTGTCTGCTCATAAAGGTTAATGGAGAATCAGGAAAATTAAGGAGCCTGCTTAGTCAAACAAATGGAAGCTTCCGAACAGTGCATCTGAGGACAGTGTGACAGTTTGATGTATAAAATATGAGCTCCACTAAGAAGGTGTTTTTCTTTCTTTAGATGGGTAGCCTATGAAAATCCTGATTTCACAGGAGAGCAGTATATACTGGATAAAGGCTTATACACTACTTTTGAGGACTGGGGAGGCAAAAATTGTAAGATCTCTTCCGTTCAACCTATAAGTTTGGTAAGGAGTTATATTTTTAAATGAGAATATTTAACTGAATTTGGACTTCTGTAATGTGTGCTTCTGGTTCATATAACATTGACTGTAATGAAAAATACTCAGATTATTTTTAACAGTAATTGCGATGATCTGGGAGAAAAAAACTGCTTTCCAATATGCTTGTTCCATTCATTCCCTTTTCTCTTCCTTTCAAAATTTTTAGGATTCTTTCAATGGGCCAAGGAGACGAAATCAGGTAACTTTAAAATATGTTATATTTTATAAATGGGAGCCTTCCCTTGAGGAAACTGAACTTACGTGTAAAACATCAGACATTTGAGACATTTTGCTAGTTTTATCCATTTTTATTCCTGAAAGCACAATTATATTTTTAAAATAGAATTTAAGTTGACTTTAATGCTTAATTGACAACACTGACTCATGTCTAAAGATTTCTGATAAAATGCTCATATTTAACATTGAATTTTATATCATTACATCATGTCAGAGTTTACATTAATAAACTAAAATTAATATTTCAAACAACAGCATGCAGTTCATGTGATAAGTAGTAGAGTGAATTTTCCTGCTTGCTGTGTCCGCATCAAACATTTTATATGGTCTCACTCAAGCCCTTTGAATGCTGAGTCTTTACATCCACTGAAGCATTACATTTGTTACATGGGCCTTTTAATGGAAGTGTTCAGCCAGCCATAATTACAGGGGCACAGCCACCACCGCAGCCTCCCGTATGGGCAGGTACAACATGGTCATGAGTCAGCAAGTGTCTTCCATTGAGAGAGAAGACACCCATACTACCTGTTTCCAAAACAGGGAGCATTGCTAATGTGAGGACTGGGGAACCACGGGGAAGCTTTAAAGTGGCTCACGGCTTGTTAACAAGAGGGTGTTCCACTGAAAGTCGCTTCTGTTGTTGGCTTGTCCTTTGATGCCTCTGAATTAAAACAGCCATGAACGGCGCAGCCAGCATGTTTCTAACTGGTCATTAGTGTATTTTTTATTTTTATTTATTTATTTTATTGGCAGGCAGAGTGGATAGTGAGAGAGAGAGAGAGACAGAGAGAAAGGTCTTCCTTTTTGCTGTTGGTTCACCCTCCGATGGCTGCCACGGATGGCGCATCGCGCTGATCCGAAGCCAGGAGCCAGGTGCTTCTCCTGGTCTCCCATGCGGGTGCAGAGCCCAAGGACTTGGGCCATCCTCCACTGCCTTCCCGGGCCATAGCAGAGAGCTGGCCTGGAAGAGGGGCAACCGGGATAGAATCCAGCGCCCCAACCGGGACTAGAACCCGGTGTGCCGGTGCTGCAAGGCGGAGGATTAGCCTGTTAAGCCACGGTGCCAGCCTAGTTAGTGTAGAAACAGAAAAGTGCAGTATTCATAAAATTCCCATCAGGTTACCATGATGAGCGTTAACATGGCACGGGAGGGTCATCATTTCACAAGCTATAGTTTGCGACTTTAGGAAAATCATTTTGTGTGTGTTTCTGCTTTCTCAAAGATCCACTTGTTTTCGGAGCCACAGTTTCAAGGTCACTGTCAAATTTTTGAAGAAACAACAAGTCAAATTGACGACTCATTTTCTACCAAGTCTTGCAGAGTTTTAGGAGGCAGGTGAGCAACACAGTGGTGTGACAGAGCCAGACCTCTGGGGTAAGAGAATTCCCACGTCGGCAAGAACCTAGGGACACCCATTGAGTGCCTGGCCCTCTGCGAATCCACCACCTTAGCTGGAAAGTGTGCTGGAAGTCACAAGACATACGGGTGCCAGTGCGGGCTGGGGAAGCTGAAGATCACCTCCTTGTGCAATGGAATTCAGGCCACGATTTTTTTTTTTTTCTTTAAAGATTGGTTTATTTATTTGAAAGGCAGAGTTACAGACAGAGGGAGAGATAGAGAGAGAGAGAGAGAGAGAGAGATCCATCTACTGGTTCACTCCCCAGATGGCCACAACAGCCAGGCCAAAGCCAGGAGCCTGGAATGCCATTTAAGTCTCCCAAATGGGTGGCAGTGGCCCCAAGCACTTGGCCATCCTCTGCTGCTTTCCCAGGTGCATTAGCAGGGAGCTGGATTGGAAGCAGGGCAGCCGAGACTCAAACCGGTGCTCATATGGCACAGGCGTTGGCTTAACCCACTGTGCCACAGTGCTGGCCCCAGGCCAGGTTCTGTGCTCTCCACACGCTCTGTCATCTGTTACGGGAGAGCTGCGTTCTAGATATTCTCGAAAGTTCCTCTCCAGGTAGCTTTTTTTTTTTTTTAAAGTTTTATTTATTTGAAAAGCAGAGTTACAGAGAGAGAGGGAGAGGGAAGAGAGAGAGAGAGAGAGAGAAAATCTTTCATTTGCTGGTTTACTTCACAGATGGCCAGGGCTGAGCCAGGCCAGTTAGCCTGGAATTCCATCTGGGTCTCCCATGTGGACGCAGGGGCCTAAACGTTTGGGCCATCTTCTGCTCTCCTAGGCACATCAGCAGGGAGCTGGCTTGGAAGTGGAGTAGTTGGGACTCGAACTGGCACCTATTTGGGATGCCAGTGCTGCAGGCAGTGGCTTACCCGCTACACCACAGCGCTGGCCTGCTAGATTTTTTTTAGCCAGGTAGCTAGGAATAGAATGGGCATGCTGCATGATTGGCTAGTGAAGATAAGTCCATGGCTGGAGGGGAGTTGGTGTTCCTGGGGCTTTGTGCTGGGGAGGAGAGCCAGGTTGGACTGGGAGGGGATGGTGGGATCAGGCTGCAAGAATCCCCCCAGCGTGTTGAATTTCGACGGATGCCATAGAAAACAAGACAGGGCCTGGGCAGTGGGCTCAGAGGGCCCTGCAGAGCAGCACGGTGGGACAAAAGCTCCAGTACAGAAGGGAGAGCCCCAGGCTAAGGGAACTTAGGAGCCCTTAGGAGCACTCCATGCAAGAGGCGATGCACTAATAGTAACAGTAGTGGTGCCTTCTATCATGGAGGTTTGTTCTTAAGATTTATTTACTTATTTGAAAAGTAGAGTGACAGAGCAGGAGAGACAAAGAGACATTTTCCATCCACTGTCTCACTCCCCAAATGGCCGCTAACAGCTGGGGTGGGTCTAGGCCCAAGCCAGGAGCCTGGAACTCCATCCTGGTCTCCAACATGGGTGCAGGGGCCCAAGCACTTGGATCATCCCCTGCTACCTTCCCGGGTGCACTAGCAGGGAGCTGGATCAGAAGTGGAGCAGCTGAGAGTTGAACCACGAAGCTGGCTGCAATCAGAGGTCTTTATGGTCCACAGAGCACTGTCCCACCATGCAGCCTTCCTTGCACAGGGACTGAGCACTGGTTTTGCATTCAGACACTGACTAGAAGTAAAACTTCACACCTCTCCACATAGCCCAGCTCCTCTTTATCCCCTACCCTGCTTCTTATTCTGGCCAGACTTCCAGACTTCCAGAGAATAAGGACCTGGGTTTGTTCTCTGCTGAATCTCTGGCCACAGAAAAGCACCTGCTGCACAATGGGTCCCTAGCAAGCATGTGTTGGGTTTGGACAACAGAACACAAGGCCCTCTGGAGAGGCATCACCAACCCAGCTTATCCTTCCATGGGAAGCCTGGAGAGACCGAGCCGCTGGGATGTCCTGGCTCCTGGCCCAGGGCAGAGGGGCTGGGAGTGTTCTGAGGGTCTGGGAGGAAAGCAGCAGGCCCTGATGCCCGAGTAGCTATGGAAGTTGCAGCGGGTGGTTCTTCAAAACGAACTCGAGGACTTGAAGCAACCTTGGATGGCAGCCTGGTAGCAGAGTAAGAGGAGCAAGGCAGGCGGCAGGTGGAGAGGTTTTACTTCCCAAATGCAAAGTTAACTGACTGCGTGTTGGTTGGTCACAAGATGAAATGCAGTAAGTATGTACATATGGATGTTTCCGAAGAGCGAGCACTGATGGCCACAAGTGTTGTGCTGAAACTATAGTGAGCTGTCCCTAAAAACCCGTGCACCTCACAGGAAGTACCCAAGTTGCATATTCGGTGTGTGTGGCTTTTCCTCCCGTAGCTGGGTTGCCTATGATGGAGAGAATTTCTCGGGCAATCAGTATGTGCTGGAAGAAGGTCACTATCCTTGTCTCTCCGCCATGGGATGCCCGCCCGGAGCAACTCTCAAGTCCCTCCGTTTCATAGATGTTGTAAGTATGCCGGCCTGAACGGAGCACTGCGCCAGTGGGTGGGTTTCAGAGCAGGACCCCAGCAGCAAGAAACTTTCGGGGTGAGAGCTGGACGCAGAGGGAGCACAGTTGCCGGGCGCTGCCCGTGCTGTGCCATTAGGTCCCTGCCCAACTTGAGCATCACGCATGTTCCTGCCAGCTGCTTCCCAGCCTGGGGGCGGGGTGCTCTGCTAGCTCTGGCCCCCTCTCCACTTCCATCCCTCTCCCCTTCACAGGCACCCATTCTGATGTGTTGGGATACAGCTTGGTACTCTTGCCAAAGATATTTTCTAAAAACTGTTGGCTTTTAATTCCTATAAACATTATGCTATAGTTCTTATTGCATTATAAACGTAACTGAATGCTTGCATTAACCACTTTTTAAGTTCTGTTTTGCTCTATGTATGTTTATTGATTCTAACTGGCACAAGTATCTAGCCACTCTGACTTACCCAGGTAATCCTCAGATGTGTGTCCCTAGGGACCTGCATGGGCGGCTTGGGGCCATGGAGGTGCTGGATTTAATGTATATGAAGAACAGGCAATTTCAGTGTCACCAGCTCCCTCCACTGTAGACTCCCAGTGGTGCTGCCCGTGGGTTCCTGCTTCCCACACTGTCCCCGCTTCGGCATGTTCTGTCCTCCTAATTTCAGTTTGACAGAGTGAGTAGCAGGTTACTATCTCACCACTGGGTCAGTTTGTGGGTTAGAGATCTGTAATCCAACGCCAGCTCTGTTTATCACGTGGGCTAATCCAGAATATGGTGCCCCCTTGTGGACAGAAAGCTCTGCTAGTGTCAGCGCAGTAATCGGAACAAAACTGCAAGAGAACACTCAGAAGTTGCAGTCTGGGTATGTCTGTGGTTTTTTCATAAAAAACCTTAAGCGTATGTAGTTGGTGATTTTTGTTTTGTGCCTGCCTGTTTAACTGAAATGCTGCCGAGACAGGAAAACAGCAACAGGCACAGAAAGATGTGATAAAATTCATTAGCTTATAAAGAATGCTGTAAGGCTTTAAGCGTTATTTAATTTTACTTGAAAGACAAAAGGGAGGGACACAGACACACACAGAGGGAGAGAAGCCTCCCATCCACTGGCTTACTCCCCAAGTGCCTCCAACAGCCGAGCTGTTGTTTACACTGCCGTCTTCTTGAAATGAGGCTGGGAGCTCAGGCTCCATCTGGGTCTCCAGCACGGGTGGAGGGACCCTACTGCCATCACCCTGCTGCCTCTCAGGGTGCACATTATCAGGGAGCTGGAGCTGGAACCAGAGGCTGGACCTGCACCCAGGAACTCCAATATGGGATGCAGGCACACCAGGTGGCATCTTTTAAGATTTATTTTATTTATTTGAAAGGCAGAGTTGAGGGGGAAGGGGAGGGGGAGAGAGAGGAGTCTTCTATCCACTAGTTCATTCCCCAAATAGCCTCAGTGCCAGGGCTGGGCCAGGCGAGAGCCAGGAGCTTCTTCCAGGTCTCCCCCATGAGTGCAGGGGCCCAAGCACTTGGGCTGTTCTCTGCTGCTTTCCCAGGTGCATTACTAGGGAGCTGGATTAGAAGTGGAGCAGCCAGGACTCGAACCAGCACCCATATCGGACACCAGCGCTGTAGGCAGAGGCTTAACCCACTGTGTCATAGGGCCCGCCACCTTTTCAGCTTCAGGTTCAGGTTAGGAAGTGAAGATTGTACCCATATCAGGGACTATTCCTCTTGAATGGTGACTCAATCCTTCAAAATTGTGTGACTGATTTCTGACACTCACGGTGGGTGTCTGGAACATTTTTCACATGCCATCTCCAAGGAAAGGGCGTGGTCGCACAAAGCAGAGCCGCTACCACGCTGATGGGTGTCTCCTGGGTACATCCTCTGTCGCCCGTCCCCACACCCTTCCTTTTGTGTCGGCACACCACAGCCCTGCCGCTAGGCTTGAGGCAGGCAGGGAAGTCCCCGAAACCCCACGTGCTCGCCCCATCACTGCTCTCAGGACTGCTGTCTGTTAGGGTCACAGAAGGCTCTGTAGTCAGAAAACAAAATGCCAGCTTCCCGTGTTTCTGAAAGTCCGTGAACTTTTTACACTGCCGTCTTCTTGAAAATGATTGACAGTTTGAACATGGGGCTCCTACCTCGTGGTGACGCCTGCGGGAAGGTTTGGAAGCATGGCTTTTACAGAACCTTGTCTTGCTGATAAGTCAAAGAAAACAACAACAAAACATTTGAAAATGGGTACAGGGTGCCTTGAGTTGGCACCATCTGTCAACCCCCAGGCCACCAGACCCTGGCCTGCCGCAGCCCTCTGGCTCTTGCTGTTCATATCCATGGCTTTCCAGCCTCTGTCCCCATGAAAACAGCCAAGTCCAAGAGAAATTCCAGTGGAGTTCCTGGCTCCCGGCTCCAGCCTGGCCCAGCCGTGTCTGTGAGGGCCATGTGGGGACTGAACCAGCAAATGGAAGATGTCTCTCTCCCCCTCTACCTGAATTCCTCTCTGTCTTATGCTCTATCTTTCAAATAAATAACCCTTTAAAATAAAAATAAATTGCGTTGGACGGGTGGATGTTCCAGAAACACTCCCATTTTGTGTGCCCGGGTATTCCTTCCTGGGCTGTGACCCTAACCCCACACAGCTGCCCTTCTGTCCTCCATCCTGGTGCTCTGCGGCCTCGGCGCCTCTGACGGTCCTGGGGAGGGAGCCCGGGCGTGGGTGGAAGCAGGCAGAGCTGGTGCTCCTTTCTTCCAACAAGGTGGTTTTCTCCTGGGTACCAATTAGATTTGTGAGCAAAATGAGCAACAGAACACTGCTTTTGCTCCCTGACAGGAATTTTCTGAACCAACGGTTATTCTCTTTGAAAGAGAAAACTTCAAAGGAAAAAAGATCGAACTTAATGCAGAAACGGTTAATCTCCGATCCCTGGGATTCAACACGCAGATTCGCTCTGTTCAGGTCGTTGGTGGCATGTGAGTGACGTAATTCCTTGTTGACTCAATAAAGCAGGTAGTTTCTTTAAATCCCATTTGATCAGGTTTCTCTCTTGCATTACTTTAAATGAATTGACATTTTAACACCTTATTTTCTGTAATAGTTAATAACGATGCACCTTGGTAGTAACTTTTCCCACTGGGCAAAGCCATGTTTAAGATGCCTCTGTCTCCTTATTCGGTTAAGACCTTATTGGGTTAAGATCTTGTCTTTAACAGCTCCCAAAAGTCCCTGGGGGGAATGCTTTGTTCCCAGGTGCTCGGCAAATTTACTGAGCGCTCTTTTAGCAAGTAAGAAAGAGCTTAATTTTTAAGTCCTTTTGAAAGATGAAGTCCTTTGATTTTGCAGTTCAGAGTTGAGATTTTCCTTTGTGTAGGAGCGACTGGCAGGACAAATGATTAAAGGTCAACCTGGGAAGATTTTTTTTTCTTAGCATTAATAATTTTGAAATGGAGCCAGATATAAAAAGGAGTTAAGCACCATCGATGCATTAAGTGTTTTCAAGAAAGTAGTTTTCTTTCACTCACCATAAAATGGGTGTTGTCGGCCTGCATTCATCAAATGTTGCAGAGGAACTTGGCCATTTAACAACACAGCTCTGGAATGTCAGGGTGGTAGAATTATGGCTGACAGTGTCCCCTAAATGACCACACTGTAGAATTGCAGGATGCAAGGCAGAGCGCCTTCTCTCTGCGGTGTGTTGTCTGGGCAGGAGGGAGGGTCCAGGGCTGCTCCCGGCGGTCCATGCCGGAGCCCACACCTCCCACTTCCCACTTCTGGGTGGAAGGGACCTGAGTCTCCAGGGTTTTCCAGATTTAAAGAAGGTTACCCTCATTTGAAACAAGAAAACGAACTACTTTCTATGTAGTCCTCATTTCCATGTACTAAGACCTTTGCAAATATTAACTGTTTAAATGACTTAGTATCCATTGTTACAACTGGAGGTGTTTTATGAACAGTGCATGCAAAGGCTGGGGAGTCCCAATAAAACTGCCTCTATCTGTGTGCTTTATTGGAGGGAAAAAAACTTACCTATTCCTCTTCAAGAATGGATCTTTCTGCTAAAAATGTGCTATTTGTCAAGAAGCAGTTGCTGGGAGTGTCCCAGGAGATGGGGGTGCTCCATCCCCTGGCGCCAGTGTACTGCCAAGTTCAGTCTAGAAATTGCAGGCATTCTTAGAGTGCGCTGGGTCCACTGCTGAGTGGGAACTGGCACTCACTGTGGCCACCGGCTTCATCTTGCAGATGGGTGACTTACGAGTTCGGCAACTACCGAGGCCGGCAGTTCCTGCTGTCCCCCGCTGAAGTGCCTAACTGGTACGAGTTCAGTGGCTGTCGCCAAATCGGCTCCCTACGACCTTTCGTTCAGGTACTTCCTCCTCCTCCTCCTCTCTTCTCCTCTTGCCAATGCAAGGCAGCGCTTTAGCGCCAGTGTCAACTCCGCCATTGGCCTCACCTCCCCTTCTCCCGCGCTCCCCCTTCCGAATGGGAGGGGGGTACTGCTGTGGGCGAGGAGCCGTGTGGTTGCTCCAGAGATGCTGTCAAACCATCCCATGCCCTGGCTTGTCCGCAGACAGGCCCCTGCCCCGGGCCCCTTGAAATTACTTGTCAGATCACCTCACTGAGAAAATCCTAAAACCGCTGTGGCGGCTCCTGAGTGTGACTGTGCCCCACCGAGCCCGCACGTGGGGGTCAGCGCCTGCCCTGTGCCTTCCACGGCGCGACTCGCCTAGGACTTATCGCTGGGATTTTTGTCTTCTAGAAGCGAATTTATTTCAGACTTCGAAACAAGGCCACAGGGTTATTCCTGTCGACCAATGGGAACTTGGAGGATCTGAAGCTCCTGAGGGTCCAGGTCATGGAGGACGTCGGTGCTGACGATCAGATCTGGGTGTACCAAGAAGGCTGTATCAAGTGCAGGGTGAGCGCTCGGGGTTCCCCAGGTCTGCCGAGGCTTCGGCCGGGAGTGACTCGTCCTGCAGCATGCTTTTCACCTGTCCTCAGACACGTGTGCTCTTGCACAATTCCTGCAGCACTTGGGCAGAGAAATTTGAATTTTTTTTTTTAAATGAGAATAGTTCCTGGTTCTAGTAGAACGAGTCTAGGAACTTAAAAGGAGGTCAGTCCAGTGAGAATATTTTTATCTGTTCTTGATTTTTATGTAGCAATAGAAAAAGGAAGTTTTTCTGTTGCCCTTCCACTTTTCCTTAACCCCCCACCCCCACCCCAGGCCGTGGTAGAGATCAGTGAGAAAGGCCCAGCGCGGTGAATGAAAGCCACTCTCGGGTCTGCCTGTGCTTTTGGAGAACCCCACGGCAGGGAGAGGCGGGCAAGGATGCCCGCAGGCCCCGCGCCGCCCACGCCCGGTGCTCTGGCGCTGCAGCAGAGTTGGGACAGGCCCAGCTCCACCCCCGCGGGGACGGGCACTGCAGAGCTGAACGTGAGGAGGGCAGGCCGCGCTTCTGCTTGGGATCTCTCTTTTACGCCATGATTTTCATGGGCTGCCGAAGTTTAAAGACGGTGCCCCGTGAGTCAGCAGACGGGAGACGGCCCTGGGAGAGGAGCACACCTTGTTCACTGAGCCTGGCCGGGCTGGAGGGAGACGCGTCCTTGCAGTAAACAGACGTACTGTCGGGACACGCAAGAACACACAGCATGCCAACCTCAAACAAGTCAAGAGAGTGGTGCCCGCCAGCGGTTGCTGACAGACGTCCTGGTGATTTATTTAGCCACTCTGAACTCGGCGGGCCGAGGCGGAGGGGTGCGGGGTCACGGACCTTCGCGGGGCTTTCGTCTCGGTGTAGCACAGCACAATAGGAAGAAGCGTTTCCCAGCACGTGGTGCCCCACGCCAAGCCGACCCTCGGGTTAAGGGCCGGTTGAGGGCAGGGAACGACTCGTAAACTTTTTGTTAAAGCAGCCCCTAGTGACTCTGTAGTTTTAAGATTTCTTTATAGCCGGCGCCACGGCTCACTAGGCTAATCCTCCGCCTGTGGCGCTGGCATCCCCGGTTCTAGTCCTGGCTGGGGTGCTGGATTCTGTCCCGGTTACTCCTCTTCCAGGCCAGCTCTCTGCTGTGGCCCGGGAGTGCAGTGGAGGATGGCCCAAGTCCTTGGGCCCTGCACCCGCATGGGAGACCAGGAGGAAGCACCTGGCTCCTGGCTTCGGATCGGTGCAGCGGGCCGTAGTGGCCATTTGGGGGGTGAACCAACGGAAAAGGAAGACCTTTCTCTCTTTCTGTCAAAAAAAAAAAAAAAAAAAAAGATTTACTTATAAATTGGAATTAGAAGAAGAGTCAGAGAAAGAGATCTTCCATCTGCTGGTTCAGTCACCAAATGGATACAACGGCTGGGGTTAGGCCAGGCTGAAGCCAGGAACCAGCAGCTCCTTCCAGATCTCCCATGTGGCTGCAGGGACCATCGTTTGCTGCTTTCCCAGGCGCGTTAGTGGAGCAGCTGGGGCTCAGACCTGCACCCATATGGGATGCTGGTGTGAAGATGGCGGCCCCCCTACCCCCTCTCTTTCTTCATAGTTGGGTAGCATGCCTATTTAGGACAATTTAGGCATTTATCCTGAAGAAAGGACAAGAGTTGCCAAAAAATGCAATTTCAATCTTGAAATGATAAAATGTCCTTTGGCCATCCTGCTGCTACATGGTTGAAGTGCAGTCACATACCTGACGGGCAGCCTGGCAGAGGTGATGGGCCCGGGAGCCCGAGGGGCAGGCCTAGCCTGATCAGATTCTTCTGATGGGGGAAGTTACCACAAAGGGTAGCTGCAGCATCCCGAGGCTTTTCTCGCCCCTAGACGGGGAGTCTTACCAAAGGCAGAGGTCTCTTACGATGGACAAGACCTGAGAACTTTCCATCATTGATGTCATCGAAAGTTCAGGGCGTAAATGTTGGATGTCCGGTTCTTGTTCCTCTCACTAAAAGCCGAAGTGTCTAACGTGGGCCATGTGAAGCCAGGGACCAGGATAACTGTAGAGATCACTTTAACGCGAGGATTGATTGCTATGAGACTTAAATACGTCTCCACTGCTAAGACGCATCTGGTTGGTTCCTCTAAGCAGATAGCGGAAGACTGCTGCCTGACCATTGTGGGCAGCCTGGTGACATCTGGCTCCAAGCTAGGCCTGGCCCTCGACCAGAACGCCGAGAGTCAGTTCTGGTGCATGAAATCCGACGGCAGGATCTACAGCAAGTTAAAGCCAAATTTGGTTTTGGATATCAAAGGTAAGAACGATTTTTGTTTTCTTTATTATAACGTGCCTTTCTTGAATTAAAAAAAAAACACACACACACCTTTCAAAAATCGTTAGTATATTATTATTCATAACAGTGAGAAAGACTCCACTATGTGCCAGCCCTTGTTTTTAGCACTTCACATATATTAGCCCCTGTGGTCTTCACAGCAGACCCTAGGGCCCAGAGGCAGGGGGTGAGATTCTGGCTGAACTTGTCACCCTAACACCCCTGGGCTCTAATAAACCATTGGTTTTACTGTAAGGGCTGTGATCTGGCTCAGCCAGAATAGTTGAGGAACCGGCGACCCATGGGATGCTGGCAGCTTTACCCATTACACCACAATAACAACCCCTCTTGAATTTTTTCGACATATATGAGGAGGGTACTTCAAAAAACTTGTGAAAATAGACTTAAGAGGTTTATTTTTGTGCAAAACATTTTGAAAACCCATGCATAATTTTTTCAAGTGTATTTCCCATGAACTTTTTGACAACTCCTATATGCATATAGTTCAATTAAAAAATACATTTGAGAAGCGAGGGACAGAAACAGCTAGAGTGCGCTCCCATTTAGGGAGAGTTGACTCCCTAAATACACCACACGATCCAGATCTCTCTCATGGGAGGCAGGAACCCAATGACTTGAGCCATGACCACTGCCTCCCAGTATTTTGCATAAACAGGGAGGCTAGCTTCTGATACCAGTCCCAGCTGCTCAACCTGCTAATCCACCTGTGAAGGCAGCGGATGATGGTCCAGGTGCTTGGGCCTCTGTTATACAGTTGGGAGACCTGGATGGAATTCCTGGCTCCTGGTTTCTACCTGGCCTAGCTGTGGTGGCCATTTGAGAAATCAACTAGTGATAGAAGATTCTCTTTCTGCCTTTCAAATAAAAAACCAAAATTCCTAGAACATGCCAGAGGCTCCCAGCATAGGATTCCCCCCCTTGCTACACTAGGAGTGGGCCAGAAGTAAGGACACCTGGTTTCTAGTCTTAGCTCCAACTTTGTGGGGCTTTAGGAGGTGGTCTCTTTAGGGCTGCACTTGGGAACTCCAAGCTGTAAATTCTAATGCATCATAACCCTTTAGTTATAAATTAATCAAGTCTGTGTTTATTTGTAACCACAGTCTCTGGTAGCTGCAACAGTCAATTTCTTGTTCTCTTAGAATGCTGGAGAACGGTGCCATCTTGTGGACATAAGAGAGTAGGGCCACGCGCCCCACACAGCCGCGAGAGGCTGAAGCACACCTCTGCTTGAGTTCTGTTCCTTCAAACCAGCCCCTGTGTTTGGAGAATGAGCTGTTTTGGCAAACACGTAGTACTCCAGACGCCATACCTTGTAACGACAGTAGAAACTGACTCATGTTCATTTTAAAAACCATCAACAGTCTGTGATGACTGAGGTCCTTCCTTTTTAAAAGCAAAAGACTGAATCAGATTCTCTCTCATGCACTTCCTCGTCTTCCTATTTCTAATTAATGGGATGTATACAAAAAGTATAGTAAGATAACTTACTCTTGAAGAATGAAAAGACATTTTGCCCTTCAGATAATGAGGGTATCTTTCAAAAAAAAAAAACAAACTTATGGAAAATGTAATTAAAAGTTTTGGTGCAAAAAATTTTAAAATCCATGCATACGAGGAGTCTTCAAAAAGTTCATGGAAAATCGGTCTTATGAAAAACCTGCATGGATCTCAAATTCAGGAAGGGTTTTCCATGGGCTTCCTGAAGGGCCCCATCCTTCCTGTAATCCCAGTGCTGTCCGGGTGTGTGTGTGTGTGTGATGTTGGAGAGTATGGTGGTGGCAACTTTCCTGTTCCCACGGCACCCACACCCACCTGTGTAGAGGCTCTAGGTTACCAACGAGATAAACCTGCTTCTCCTGAGAGGTGTACACAAGAGGATTTCCTCCACCCACCTTCAGACCTTGAGAGTTCATAGAGGTTTCTGTTTATTTCTTCTTGGCCTGAGACATCAATTCAATAGCAGTCAGAACCTGAGTAGAGGCTAACGCTAAAAAAAATACGGTCTCTGAAAGGAAAAACTACTCGGATCACCCTTTGTTTTCGTGAGTGATGCTTCCCCGTCCACAGAAGCCACGAGCTGTCTTTACCTGAAGTTTCCAGTAAGCACCCTCGACAGATCCTCTTGTAAACCCGGCAGGAGACGGTTGCGTTCTCGATGCCGGACTGACAGCGCAGTGGCAGGCAGCGTCTTAGAGCCACGAGTTTGCGTACTGCCAGTTTCCGCTGCTTTGACACCCCCCCTCCCTTCCCATCTCTGCCCGCTCGGCTGGCCTCTGCCTCGCTGGCACCCAGCAGCTCTGATCCCGAGTGCATCTTGGTCCCTTCTGCTCCCTCCTCTGTCTCTAAACTGTCCCCCGTTCCCTCCAGTTTCAGGAACCTTATGAGAGCGCGTGGGCCCGAGCAGACTGGCGGCTCCCCCCCCCCCCCCAGGCGCATTTCCCTTTACTGTCTCCCTTCTTCCCTTTCAGGGGGTGCACAGTATGATCAGAATCACATCATCCTCAACACCGTGAGCAAAGAGAAGTTAACACAGGTGTGGGAGGCCATGGTCCTCTGACCTTGGGCAAGGAACGCAGGAGGAATCTTCCTGGAGGCCTGTCCGGTCACCTCATTTAAGACTCGCAAAAGCACGAGGCCCACGAAGAGCCGAGTGGAAAGCGAGGCCCCGGCTCCTTCAACAGCCACGAGTGAGGCGGCGCAGCGGGGAGGGCGTCCGGCTCGCCGTCTCCAAGGCCACCACAGCGTGAAGCCAGTCATCTGCCTCTCCTCGCAGCTCCTGGGGGCTTTGTACACACGTCGCACCAAGATTTCAAGACCACGTACCTGTCTGAGTGACTTCCAGACTCCCCCGAGGGAAGGGCAGAAGCTTCTGCTCGTCCGGCACAGGAATGTTTAGTATCTGACAGGAAGTGCCTTAGTGGGCCTGTAAGTTTGGTCAGTGGCCTTACTGTTTACCGGGACTATTAATTATCTTGTATAGCAAAGTAAGGAAGCCTTAGATACTCATTTTAAGGAACTCAATAAAATACAACAAAATACTATTTTCTTTCAGGTAATAAAAACCTATACATTTACAAACGTTGATGTCCCCCTGTCTGCCAAGACGGATTAGAGCTCCCTCACACGTGGTGCTCAGTGCCAGCAGCACTACCACGGCCGGGCTCATGTGCCGTGGCCAGGTTCTGCCAGCCGTCGCTCACAGACCTTCCGGCCTGGTCTCCCGCCTGCCCAGCCTCGGGGCGGGGAGTTCTGCAGCCCCTGGATGTGCGCGGCTCAAGAGGATGCCCAGAGTCCTCTCCAGGCAGTGCCGGAGAGGAGACCCTGCCGCTGCGGAGGTGTGCTGCTCCGGCCTCGGGGCTCTGAGAACCCTGGAACGCAGTCCGCGTTTCCAGGATGGAAGTCAGGACTCAACTGCCGCCAAGGCACTGGCCTGAACGCTGCTGTTCACACAGTGGGCGCCAGTTTTGTATTCCTCCTCCCTCAGGCCTCGCGTCACAGGCAGAACACAGTTTCCTTTTCGCCTGTTCAAGCACGTCTCCAGTTCTAAAACGGTGACCCTCGGTGAGCCTTGCAGTAAATCATGGTCCTTAGCGTAGTTTGCCTTCAGGTTCAAAACAACGTGTACACAGCGTCCGACATGTCTGTCTTGCTCTCAGATGGGCAGCGCCGAGTTTAGACCTTTTGAGTGTCATTAGACTAGGGTGGGGTAAGACATTCTACATGGGCCTGTGCTGAATTCATCCCTGGAATAAACCTGCTTCTTCTGGCTCGCTTGGTGAGATCTGGTGGGTGAGGGCTGCAGAAGGGACTCGGACACATCAGAGCAAGCCAGTCAGCAGCTAGGACAGGAGCCATGCACAGGGGAGGCAGCAGCGGCGGGCGTGTGGCTCACCGCGCTCCTGCTGTCCCAGGCGGTGGACAGAGGGGGAGGGGTCTGGGCTCATCTACCCTCCCTTGACTGACCCCTCACGACCCCTCAGTGGAAGTGAAGTCGAGAGCAGGGGGCTGTAACTGAAAAACGTTAGCTTGTTAAACAAGCGATCTTAGAGAAAAGTCCACCGCAAACAGTGAGTCTCCAAGAGGAATAAGGCAAGGAGAAGGTTTCTCAAAACAGGTCTGCCTCAAAAGCTGGCTGGAAGTATCCAAGTGCGATAATGGAGATGAGGGTGACAGGAACTAACGACTTAGTGCAGCTGAGCGACGCGTTCACGGGTGAGACCCAGCCACAGCAGGCCTTTGAGCTCCCAACACGGTGAGCTGGGCTCCGCTGGGAGGGCTGCAGTTCCCATGGGAAGCCCTCCGGGGAGCACACCCCACTTGTTGAAAGGCCCTTATGCAAAAGGGAAGGGTTTCTAAAAGTTAGTTCCTGTAGCCTCAGCTTTCAATACTGAGAGTAAACCGCACATCACTGGCGAGATCTTTACATAAGACCCTAAGACAGGCTGAGATGCCCACGTCAGAGTGCAAGAAGGGAAGCAAAAGGAAGCCTTGGCCAGTTAGGGAAAGTGCTCAGTGAGCAATTCAAGAAGGCACTGGCAGGGCCGGCACTGTGGCATAGCAGGTAAAGCCGCTGTCTGCAGTGCTGGCATCCCATATGGGTGCCGGTTCTAGTCCCGGCTCCTCCACTTCCCATCCAGCGCTCTGCTGTGGCCTGAGAAAGCAATAGAAGATGGCCCAAGTCCTTGGGACCCTGTACCCACGTAGGAGACCTGAAAGAAGCTCCTGGCTCCAGACTGGCCCGGCTCCAGCCTTTGTGGCCATCTGGGGAGTGAACCAGTCGATGGAAGACTTCTCTCTCTCTCTGCCTCTCAAATAAATATTTAACAAAGAAAAAGGCGGCGGCACTGGCTTAGACAAGCTATGTACACTAACGTCCATCCATGCACCAGAAGTTTTAGTGTTTGACAAACATTAACGTAGGAGAGTACTTCAAAGAAATTCATGGAGAAATGGCATTAAAAGATGAATGCATTTTGGTGCCAAAATGCTTTACATCTATGCATAGCTTTTCCAGGATGCACATCTACCATGAACTTTTTGGAAGAACCTCCCTTCGTGCCTGTGCTACGAGAAAACAAAATGTCTCAGCGAACACAGACACGTCCAGGTGCTGGTATTTTTCTAGCAGTCACTGGCAAATTACTACTTTAAAAAAAATTTTTTTTTTATAAACTTATGTCGTGGAACTTATAATTGAACCTGGGAGACTGAAAGGGCACTCACCAAGAAGAAACCCAGCATTCACTAAACTGGAGTTTATTTAGACAACATTAATGACAGTCTTTCCTCGTGCGTGTCCTTTTTCCACCTTCAGGAAGGCTTCTGGAACTTTAGAGAAAGGAAAGGTTTGTTCAATAACGGGCCGGATCTGGAAGACACAAGAAGAGGTTGACTGGTGGAGAGACGCTTGGATCTCCCGGGACTGCTGCCGCCTAGGTCGTTTCCTTGGGGTGTCCTCCAAGGCCAGTCTCCCAGGCGCCATCTGGTGTCCCCACATCACACCTGGCCGTGACGGTCAACTCATCACACTGCTTCTCTCAGAAGCAGCCCAGCTTCTCCATAGTCCCATCTTTCTTCTACACTCTGCCGTGTGTATGTGTGTGTGTGTCCCTCCTACTCAGAACCATGCAACAGCTCCCAAGCCAGGGATGCAGACACCCCCACCCCCACCCCACCTCCCTGCAGATTCCGCCTGTGCTTTGCCTGACGCCTTCGAGCGTGGGATGCTGACGCCTCTGCTCGTACAGGTCAGTGGGCCCAGACATCCCTCTCTGAAGCGCCCAGCGCCCTTCCAGCCCGGGTCCCACCCGACCTCCCCAGTCCCGTGTACAGCCTGTGTGCCTTTCACTGAGATGCTGCGCTTACGGTAGCCGAGTGTACGTCTCAGCCACCTGGCACACACGGCAAATCCCAAAGGCAGGGCTGAGTTCCTCTTGTCCCCTTCACAGACCACACACAGAAAAAGAACAAAGTGTTTTTAAAAACCGTTAAATGGCACATCTACCCAACTACAACATAAAATGCCTGTGGTGCAGCCCAGCCTCCCTGCGCCCCCTGCAGCACCCAGCGTGCCAGGCATATAGCAGGAACTTACTGTCGCCTCGGTGAGAGCCAGCATGGGAACTGGGAAGCAAGGTCGCGGTGAGCTCGGGCTGCGCTGGGGGCCCTGCCAGCAGCAGCAGGTCCCTGGTGACGTCCCTCCTCCCCACGCAAAAACATCCACTCAGACTGTTCCTTTTCAAAACCTCAAGCAAAACCCAGCTGTTGACCTCCGGGTGCCTCCCACGCCGCAGTGGCGGGGAGCGGCTGTCAGAGGTGCGAGCTGACCCACACGTCCTACAACCCTTGTCCTTTCCTGAGAGGAAGACGCGGGCCTGGGTCAGCCGATGAAACTTTCTTGTGCGACTTGCACAGCCCGGTCAGCAGAGGGGCATCGGGGACTCCAAGTCTCCCTTCCCCCACAGCTAGAAACTCTGCATCCACAACAAGCACAACCTGACAGTAACAGCTGGCACCTGCTGCCCTCACCAAGTGCCAAGCAGTGTTCCGAGGGCCCTCTGTGTGTTACCTCATTGAATCCTCATAGCCCCCTTCTCAGGAAGGAACCACTAGTATTCCCATGCTACAGATGAAGAAATTAAGGCACAGAGTTACACAAGTCGCCAGCATCACACGGCAGGCAATGGCAATGCAGGATTCCATCTCTCGCTGCTGTATGCTGCTCCTCCCACAGCTACCCCTAAGTCTGACAGGAAAAGCAATGATTGGTCACAGCCTGCATCTCGGCCCCCTTCCCGTGCCAGCTGAGGCTCGGGTCTCCAGGCCCTGTGTCCAGGCGACCTGGCTGACAGATGTGTGGTTCGTGGGCCAGCACTGCCCCCTGTCCTCAGAGGCCATCACTAATGGATGATCCCCAGCAGGCCGAGCATGACCTCGGCTCTCGTACAACACCGCAGCTGCTGTGCGCTGTGCTGAGCTGAGCTGGCTTGGGAGGGGAAACCCCCTCGCCCTCCCCAGGAACAGGACGCAATGTGCTCAAGTTGCTTCCTAAAGGCACCCCAGGAAGCCTTCTGAACCCACTGCTCTCCCTCAAGCCTCTGGGACCTGGAAAAGGAGATCGCCAAAGCAGGCCCAGGCCCCTGTCGGGACGGCGCCATCGCAATCTTTGGAGCTGGGGCGGAGACCACGCATGTTAAGTCAGCATCCTAGGCTGGCGCCGTGGCTCAACAGGCTAATCCTCCGCCTGTGGCGCCGGCACCCTGGGTTCTAGTCCCGGTTGGGGCGCCGGATTCTGTCCTGGTTGCTCCTCCTCCAGGCCAGCTCTCTGCTGTGGCCCGGGAGTGCAGTGGAGGATGGCCCAAGTGCTTGGGCCCTGCACCCCATGGGAGACCAGGAGAAGCACCTGGCTCCTGGCTTCGGATCGGTGCAGCGCCGGCCGTAATGGCCATTTGGGGGGTGAACCAACGGAAGGAAGACCTTTCTCTCTGTCTCTAACTCTGCCTGTCAAAAAAAAAAAAAAAAAAAAAAAGCAAGCATCCTAGGTGACCTGTATGCACAGGGCCACGGGCGTGACGCAGGCTTCTGCCTTCTTCTTAGGGTCCCTAACATGAATCCGCACCCAGCCATCCATTCCACAAAGACAAGGCCTTCTGAGTCCGGGCACTAGCACAGGCAGGTCCACAACAGACCGGACTGCAGAGTGAACGGCCGAGCTCAGGGCGCTGTGCTCCGACCGGAGACGCGGAGCCTGAACTGATGACACAGGCGGCCTGTGGCTGCTGCCCACTTTAATCTGGCTGCTTAGGCCTATTGTGGCAGCTGACCCGAGAGGGCTGACCGCGGCATAATGAGTCATTCGGCAGTTCCCGTAAGTGACAATGAAAAAAGAGGCTTTCAAATTACAGGCGGGCAAATGCCCCCGTTGGCTGAATGTGTGACAGCCAATGGAGATTAGCTGGATAATGAAACACTGTCTGAGCACAGCCTCACATCAGACCGAGAGTGTTTGTTTGGTAAGGACACGGGGATCAGAGTTAAAATCCAGAGAGGGGAAAGAAAGGTTACTCTCAGAGAAGTCCCCGCATTTATGTGATGACACTGCTAGAGTCCACCAGGCCCCGGGAGCCCCGTTATAAAGCGGGCGGGCTCAACATCACTCTGCCTGCCACGGACACAGCGCTCACCGCCAACCAGGCGATGCCCACGGCTACAGCCCTCCCTCAGTCGTGCACACATGGGTGGGCTCTCCTGCCTGCTTCCTTCCCTTCCGTAAACAAAAGCTGTGCCTTAGGGCTGCCGCCTGCAGTGCTGGCATCCCATATGGGTGCCAGTTCAAGTCCTGGCTGCTCCTCTTCCGATCCAGCTCTCTGCTATGGCCTGGGAAAGCAGTGGAAGATGGCCCAAGTCCTTGGACCCCTACACCCGCGTGGGAGAATTGGAAGAAGCTCGTGGCTTCAGATCGGCACAGCTCTGGCTGTTGTGGCCAATTGGGGAGTGAACCAGCGGATGGAAGACCTCTCTCTTTCTAACTCTCCTTCTCTCTGTGTGTAACTCTGACTTTCAAATAAATAAATAAATCTTTATAAAAAAAAAAAAAAAAAAGGCTGTGCCACACCAGGCCCCACGACTTGGCACCTGCTGCCTGACATCCCCTGAGGACATAAGGACAATGGAGACCTCGGCTCCTTCTGGTGCAGCCTCGCAAATCGCTGCTTCCCAGCCATGGGCAAGTCTTCCCCCCTCTGCCCCTTGAAGGGAAGGAGGAGGAAGGGGAAACCTGTGGGCACCGCGAGAGTCAGGCATGGAAGCGGAGGGTGCTCCTGATCCCCACTTACCCAGCCCTAAATAGTAGAGTGAAAGGAATCCACACACCCGAGCCAGCCTGTGTGGACAGAGGAGGACACTGCAGTGCGAGAGGTCACGTGATGAGTGCAAGGTCAGAGCCGTCAGGAGCAGTGCCAGAACCCGGATCTAGGCCTCCCGACTGCACTACTGCACAGGACCGAAGCAGGCTGGGGCGCCCAGGTCTGTTCCGCTGCCCCCACCTCAGCCCCTGGGCCTCTCCCACCTGCACCACAGAAGCTGCAGATCTCAGAAGTGGGCGTGTGAGGAGATTGACGGATGACAGACACCAAGGAAGACGGAAGGGCTCCTGGGCTGAGTGTGAATCCATACACCTGTGGACGGGCACCAGGACCCCAACTCCAGCACCACCTCCTGCACAGGTTATGCCCCCGACCTCTGTGCTAGGTTCAAAGATTTCAGGGTCAGGGGAGAGGGGAAGAGGAAGACAGAGAAGCCAACAGAGACCTCCAAGCAGGGAGAAGGGTGAGACGGGGGGGGGGTATGACGGATGGGGGACTCCCCAAATTTTCCAGGGTCAGGGGAGAGGGGAAGAGGAAGACAGAGAAGCCAACAGAGACCTCCAAGCAGGGAGAGGGGTGAGACGGGGGGGGGGGGGCGGGTATGACGGATGGGGGACTCCCCACAGGAGGAAGTTACGCCCATGCTGGAATGCATCCAGGACTCGTCCCTGGGTCGCGTCCCTTACAACAAAGGCACGCACTCCTGCAGCCAGAAGGTAGGCAGAGACGCTCGGCACACGTTTCCTCACGGACACAACTGCAGTAGCATCAGCAAAACCAGAAGCCTCAGGGTCCGGGACCCCTGAGCTCTTCTCGTGGCCCTGGGGATTCAAGCCTGGACCATCAAGTTCCTTCTATGCAGCAAAATCTGGCTGCCCTGAGGGCCGTCAGGTGTAGAAGGCAATTCACAGCTAAGTTGTCCAAGAGGAGTCTGGGAAGTTGCCTATCTCGGAACTCATTACTCTGTCCTCCAAAGCTGTGGTGCTCAGCATGGTGGGCTCTAGTCACATGTGGCTATTTCATCAAAAGTGAGCAAATAAACCAGGCGAGTCAGTCTCTCACTGCACCAGCCGCACCTCCACTGCTCAGGGGGCTGGTGGCTGCCACAGCGCCCATGCAGGCAGCACACTTCCATCACCACGGAAGCGTCTAGCAGGCAACACATCTCCCTATACCCTGTGCGGTGAACAAGTGGGCTAATGGCAGATGTTCTGAACTCAATAAGTTATTATAGGCGCTGTTCTGAAATGAGTTAAAGAAAGAAATTGAGAAATCTGCATTTCGTTGCTCGCCCAGGAGGCTTGGCTGGTCACTAGTATTTTATCAGACCTGTCAACATGCCATCAGAGGGCTTCAGTAATTCTGTGAAGAACGTATGTGTGCAGAGAGACAGACTCAAAAAGGCAAAGGAAAAAAAACCTCCTTTCTCAGGGTCAACAGTATTTCCAGTTCCTTCGTATCCTTTTGAGATGGCTCAGCACTACGGTTGGCAGAATAATGCCCCTCACACTCCCGTGCCAATTCACATGCTAATTCCCCAAATGCTAATTCCCCGAACCTGTGTGTGTACTCTTGCACAGCAGAGGGACTCCGTACGGGCGATGCAGGGTCTGGAGACGGGGCGATCACACTGCCTTACCGAAGGGGCCCAGTGTAATCACAGGTCCTTCGGAGGGGAGATGTGGTGACAGGGCAGAGATCAGAATGATGCGGGGCCGTGAGCCAAGGGATGCAGGTGGCCTCTGGAAGCCGGTGAAAGCCCAGGAGATGGGCTCTCCCCAGGGCCTCTGGGAGGAACATGGCACTGCTCATCATTTTAGACTTCTGCCCTTCGGAACATAAGATACTAAATTTGCATTGCTTTAAGCTGCCGCGTTTTGTGGTAATTTCTTACATATGTAAGCAGGTATGTGTAAGTATTTTCCCTCAAGACAGGCATCCTTAGTAGCAGCTGACAACAGGCAGGAATCCGCCTCACCAGCCGCCCTGCTCTCAGGCCTGACAACTACGAAGCAATATGAGGCTGCACCAAGAACTCCCACTCCACCTGGGTAGCGTCTGGAAGACGACTCAGACAAGCAGAAAATGAGGGATGAGGGACCTGCTATTTAACCAGTACTGCTTCTTCATATATATATATATATATATATATATATATATATATTTCATTTATTTGAAAGGTAGAGCGACAGGGAGAGAAGGAGACAGAGGAAGAGACCTTCCATCCGCTGGTTCACTACCCAAATGGCCACAAGGGTAGGGACTGGACCAGGCTGAAGCCAGGAGCTGGGTTGCAAGCAGAACAGCAGGAACTCAAGCCAGTGCCCTAACATGGGATGCTAGCACCAAGCGGCAGCTTTGCCTGCTGGGTCCTACACCTGCCCCTCCTGCTTCATTCTTAAAGGCAGAGCAAAGTGCTCTGGATGGAACTGTCCTTCAGGGTTCAGAAACCTAGTTCTGCTCACTATTTAATTTCTGAGGGCCTCTGTCTCTTCAAATATGACAATGGCTGGTGGGAGTGAGGACAGTAAATGGAGAGGTGCTCTTGGGGCCAGTGCTGTGGCATAGCGGGTGAAGCCACTGCCTACAGTGCCGGCATCCCATATGGGTAATGGTTCGAGTCCCAGCTGCTCCACTTCCCATCCAGCTCTCTGCTATGGCCTGGGAAAGCAGTAGAAGATGACCCAAGTCCTTGGGCCCCTGCACCCAAGTGAGAGAACCAGAGAAAGCTCCTGGCTTTGGATTGGCACAGCTCTGGCCATTGTGGCCAGCTGGGTAGTGAACCAGATGATGGAAGACCATTCATTTTCTCTCTCTCTCTCTCTCTCTCTTTGCCCCTCTGTAACTTTTAAACAAATAAATAAATCTTTAAAAGAAAAAAAGAGACATACTCGGCTTTTCTGCTTCTAAACTATGCTAATCAGTGTCACACACTGGGTCTGAATATAGTTTTTGCTAGGGGCCTCCTGCCTCCTACCTAAAAGCCTGTTACACAGTACACACATAGGGAATGTCTATTGTGCTTAGGAAGAAATGCCAATAAACTGTTTACAGGCACAAGGCACAATTTCAGTAGCAACCCATTATACTCACAGTATGAATTATATTCTTTTTTGAAAACCAGAACAGTAGTTTTCAAATCAGTGTGTGAGGGCCCAGGGTTCCTTGGCTGCAGTAGCAGCCGCTGGGAGAGAGGGGCAATGTTCGCAGGGGAGGCTGGGAATTTCCCCATCACTGCTTCACACACACGGCAGCTCCTCCTCTGCCTGTTGGCTCAGGGGAAACACAAAAACAGGGTTGCAGACTGGCTGTGGCCCACTCACAGCAGTGTGCCAACCCTTGGCCCGGGATATAATGAAAACACGATATACTTCTTAAAAATCAGACTGGAGTTGTGGCCGGCTCGTGGGACTGTGAAATCCTACTGTCTGCAACAGTGACACACGGTGACAGTCAAAGGGAAACAACGTCCAAGTCTGGATCTCTGGGAGAAATGGATCTGCGGACCCCACGTGCGTGCGCAGCTTCAGCTCCTCATCGCTTTTGGGCCTGCCGCTGGTGGGCACGCTAAGCGTAGGAGACCCTCCTCCTAGAAGTATTCACGGAGCGCCACGTGGCGAGACAGCGAGGCAGGGTGGACGTTCACGATGGAGCTAAGTCTGACACCACTCACAGACTGCGTGCGAGGGCGCGGATATCCTGCCGCTGGCAACTCTGGCTTCTCCATTTCACCAGCGCACACAGGGGTGACAGTGTCCACCAATAACACACACCAACCCAGATGCCATTGTTATCTGGACAGGTTGAGCCGTAAGTGACCATGACAGATCTTCACCTTCCTTTCCTAAAAGCAAGTCTCTAATCAAGTAGAAGGCAAGACAGAGAGAGAAGGTAGGCCGCAAGAGACTGCCGACACTCAACGGGCAAAGCTGATTTTTAAAGCTGGCTGTTTCACTACCTATAAAAACCGTAACTGCACGTACCTTTTGAGTCAGCAACTCCAGTTCCATACATGGAAATGTATATCCTCACAATTAGGCACTTACACCGTGAGCTATCGACTGAAGCATTATTTGTAAAAGATTGGAATAAATTATATCTATTCAACGGGATACTAATGCCGCTGTTCACAAGACCAGACAAATGAAGCAGCATTTTATAACCTGATAGGAAATGAAGCTAAGTGTATGTTATTTTTAAAAGAGTCAAGGTGTACAATGGTATACTACCTTTCAGGAAGGAAGAGAAAAAAATATGGGGATACTTCAAAGAGTTCATTGGAAAATGTAATTAAAGGATAATATTGGTACAAAAAATTTGAAATCCATTCACAGGTTTTTTTCATAATCTGTATTTTCCAGGAACTTTTTGAAAACATATATATGTGTTTTCCTGTTTTGATAGATAGGACATCCCGAGAAACCTAAGAAATATACAACATTGGGTGTATCGGACAAACAGAATCTCAGTGTCACAGGAAATTTTTTTTCTTAAGTCTTTATTTACTTTTTAAAAATTTATTTGCGAGGCAAAGAGATAGAATGTATGCACTACTATTCTCTGATTCACTCCTCAAGTGCCTGCAACAGCCAGGCCTGGGCCAGGTGAAAACCAGGAGCTAGGAACTCCATCTAGGTCTCCCACATGGGTGGCAGGGATCCAACTATTGAGCCTTTACTGCTGCCTTGCAGGGTGTACATGAGCAGGAAGCTGGGGCTGGGAGCCAAGCCAGGGCTCAAACCCAGGCACTCACATTGCTTAGTCAAATGCCTGCCTCAAAGGAAGATTTCTTGAAAGAAAACTTTTCCTACTTTTTGGATTTTGAAGCTACTCTCAAAAACCAATTCTCAAACAACTCTCAGATACCTGCTAACTAGGTCATTAAACATCAGGCTGAAGCTTGGAAGAATTTAATGCCTCTGTCCAGTTTAATGAATCTCTAATAACCACATAATACATATGTAGATTACTGTGTTAGTCTTTCCAACTTGCCGGTTTAAATAGGTAGCAATTTCTCATGACCACGGAGAAGCAGGGAGAGGACAAGACAGCACATCTCATGATGGCAGCTGGTGTCACAAATCCAGCAGCACCGTCCCAGGGCCCTTCCCAACCCCTGCAGCTGGGTGAGGAGAGGAGGATCACGGGCAATAGGAACACTTCCCTGTCATCCTCCATCAAGAACACTGTAAGGATATCCACTTTGTACCAAGCCCTCTTTCAGCCATCCTATGGGTTATCTGCCAATTGAATAGGTAGAGACATATACGAGTCACCTCTCATCTCTGTTGGGTAAACAGCAATTTCCAGGCAGAGAGAGAAGCACAATATTTTGATTACAACAGAGCGATGGTAGGCATGCGGATGGCCTGGAGGTACCAGGACAAGCACAAGCATGCTGTGTACTTCTGAAGGTCAGAGTCCTCTTTAATAACAGGGTTCCACCTCAGGGCAGCACACACTTATCCCATGATAGCTCACTTCCTTCTTCCTACATGTAAAATGAGCCTCCCCGCGGGATGTGGGGGAACCATTCAGAGACACGCAGTCACAGTAGAGGCACAGAAACTCGTAACCAGAAGACCTGGGAAACAGTAACAAGCCATCACATAGTTCCTCGGCTGCAACAGATTTTACAATCCTACAAGCACAAAACACAGTCCACAGTTCACAAAACCATCCTTTCCAAAATCAACATGAAAAGATGCTGCGGCCAGCAAGGGGCAGGTGCCGGCAGGAGCAAGCCTACCTCAAGGGGGCGTCCCATGTCCATGTCCGAGTGTGGGTCACGTGACAGTAACACTGGCCCTGCTCCAACCCCTTTTCTTGCCCATTACAAAATGACAAGGATGAGGTCGGCGCCGTGGCTTAACAGGCTAATCCTCCGCCTTGCGGCGCCGGCACATCGGGTTCTAGTCCCAGTCGGGGCGCCGGGTTCTATCCTGGTTGCCCCTCTTCCAGGCCAGCTCTCTGCTATGGCCCGGGAGTGCAGTGGAGGATGGCCCAAGTGCTTGGGCCCTGCACCCGCATGGGAGACCAGGAGAAGCACCTGGCTCCTGGCTTTGGATCAGCGAGATGCGCTGGCCGCAGCGGCCATTGGAGGGTGAACCAGTGGCAAAAAGGAAGACCTTTCTCTCTCTCTCTCTCTCTCACTATCCACTCTGCCTGTCAAAAAAAAAAAAAAACCCACAAAAAACACAAACAAAAAAACACAACTCAATTACAGGGCTGGCATTGTGGTGCAGCAGCAGGTAAAGCCGCTGCCTGCCGTGCCAGCATCCCCCCCCCCCAAAAAAAAAAAAATGACAAGGATGAGACAATGCAGCCTAAGTCCCAAGTCAGCCTCAAGCTCTAAGGAAGTAGCTGAAATACCTGTGAGATAAGAATCACTGTGTCTATCATCATCTAAAATATACAATCCTCTAAAATATACAAGGTTTTCCATCCTCAAGTTCCTTACTGTCTCAATAAAATCACAAACACCAGCACCTGAACATGAGTTATCTTCCAGGTTATTCCTTCAGAAATAGATGGTCTGGGAAGTCAACACTATAGAAGAATCCAAATAAGAAAGTGGGAGCTGTGGGGCCCTTCAGCACCTAGGAGCCCTGGAAGCCCTTTAAACCCCACAAAAAGGATGACCAGACTGTCTGCAACAATCCCTTTTTTTCTAATTTTTTTTTTTTTTGACAGGCAGAGTGGACAGTGAGAGAGAGAGACAGAGAGAAAGGTCTTTCTTTGCCGTTGGTTCACCCGCTAATGGCCGCCGCACCGCGCTGTTCCGATGGCAGGAGCCAGGTGCTTATCCTGGTCTCCCATTGGGTGCAGGGCCCAAGCACTTGGGCCATCCTCCACTGCACTCCCTGGCCACAGCAGAGAGCTGGCCTGGAAGAGGGGCAACCGGGACAGGATCGGTGCCCCGACCGGGACTAGAACCCGGTGTGCCGGCGCCGCAAGGCGGAGGATAAGCCTGTTGAGCCACGGCGCCGGCCCTTTTTTTTCTAATTTTTTAAAGATCTATTTTATTTATTTGAAAGGCAGAGTTAGAAGACAGCTACAAAAACAGAAAGCTCTTCCAACTACTGATTTACTTCACCTCCCTAAATGGCTACAATAGCCCGTGCTGGGCCAGGCCGAAGGAGCCTGGAACCCCACCCTGATCTCTCACATGAGTGGAAGGGACCCAAGCACTTGGGCCATCTTCCACTGTTTTCTCAGGCCCATTAGCAGGAAGCTGGATCAGAAGTGGAGCAGCCTGGAGTTGAACTGGCAACCATATGGGATGCTGGCATCACAGGTGGTGTCTTAACCCTCTGCACCACAGCACCAGACTCACACAATCCCCTTTCTACAAGGTCCACTACAGGCCAGACAGATAATACCAATCAGCTGTCTCTATCCAAATCCTCATCAACCCTTAGCCACACCGTGGTCTTTGACCTTCTCAGATATCATTTACTTGCCCTTGATTTTATCACAATAGCATGGGAATTAGGAGATGTCTGGGCCAGATTTCTCACCTAGCCACGTGGCAATTTCAGAGTTCGCAGTGTTTGCTACCCTGACTCATCTGGAAACTTGCTTCATCTCAGACTAAAGCAGCTCCAGAATCAGCTAATGTAAACTCCCCAGTGTGTCCTCACCTGTGTGTGAGATCGCTTTCCCAGTGCCATCTTTTCAGGACCATTACCAAAACATTAGCATCCTAGTGTTGATCCCAGCCCTCCTACCACCTAAACAAGAGTCTCTAAGAAATCATATACTCTCCCTGGGCCTTGCCTCCTCATCTGTAAACCAAGAGGGCTCGACTAGCTGCAGGGAGATGCTACATCTGCGTCAGATATAACAGTCTATGTGACTCCCATGGAACTAGAACCAAAACAATGCACTTAAACTCGGCCACACGCGAGGCAGCACCTGCACTGGCAAAGCCTACCTCTGTAAATTTCCCACTGATGAGGCTCAATGGGCATGCCCACAAGAGGTGCTCTAGCAATAAGCTTTTCAAACAAAAGGTTTCCAACATGGGTTTCCACATGCACATACCTTTCCTGCATCCACCAGTTCCGCAATTTCATCCAGACATGGACCACTGGCCATGAAAAAGGCCCAGCGATAATGCACTCCTTGCCAGAAATGCTAAAAAGGGAAAACAAAACATGTCACACATAGAAAAGAATACTATCTGAGCCGGCGCCGCGGCTCAACAGGCTAATCCTCTGCCTTGCATTGCCGGCACACCAGGTTCTAGTCCCGGTCGGGGCACCGATCCTGTCCTGGTTGCCCCTCTTCCAGGCCAGCTCTCTGCTGTGGCCCGGGAGTGCAGTGGAGGATGGCCCAAGTGCTTGGGCCCTGCACCCCATGGGAGACCAGGAGAAGCACCTGGCTCCTGCCTTCGGATCAGCGTGGTGCACCGGCCGCAACACACCAGCCACAGCGGCCATTGGAGGGTGAACCAACGGCAAAGAAAGACCTCTCTCTCTGTCTCTCTCTCTCTCACTGTCCACTCTACCTGTCAAAAAAAAAAAAAAAAAAAAGAAAGAAAAGGATAATATCTGACTAAATGCAAAGTTAGGGAAAAGCATTTTCTGGATGACTCAGATGGACAAACTGACTTCCCATTTCCTGTCGACACAGTGCCTCACAGTGGACGCTCCACAAATGTCTAGTAAACGCGTGAACAAAGATACATCCATGCACCTCTGGCTGCTCCTGCAGGTGACTGACCATCAGGTATGCACAGGAAGCTCTCCCAAAACAGCTCAGCATCCTGGGTTTTTCCCCGGAAGGACTCAGGCACTAAAACCTCTAGGCTTTCCTACTGACATCTGAAGCCTGGAGGCAACAGAAAAGACACGTTTACCAAATCTGAACACGTTTAGGGGCAACGAGGCACCAAAATATATCCTTAGGCAAGAAACCCAAATGTGATTATTTTTTCCAGCTCTAAAAGAAATAAAGCAGCTTTAAAGCCAAAATAAAGCATAAGGTTCCTTAACACCATGACTTGGTTCCCCCCCATTTATAGAAATCACCGAACCATCCAATCTATGATGGGATCAAACCTCTCCTGATAAAGATGAACAAAATCCTACACCCGGGTTTGTGGCCACTCTACCAAAGCTGTCAGTCTTCCTACTGGAGACAAGGTGGGCCATTATGACAAAAGTTAACTCACGCTTCCCAGGACAGGTCAATGAACTCCCCAACCACTAGATGGGAGTATCAAAGGTAAAACACGGTTAGCCAGTACCCCACTGATGCCCTCCCTGCTGACCCACACCGCTAGTGAGCTCAGCCTTGTCTTCCAGAGCTCACCCCCAGCCTCACAACCTCTCTGCGAGATATCAGCCACTAGCACAGCCTGCAGCTAGCAAGTACAATGGCACTGCCCACTACCCTAGCTCAGGCACTTAACAGTTGCATTATTTTGGTCAGACTATGTCTTTCAGCCCATCTCCTGGCCTATGAAAGAGTGTTACCACCTCTTAGCTCACAGGATTGTTGAAAGGTTTAAATGAAAAAGTATATAAATGCCTGATTCAAAATAAGTATTTTGTCCTCGAGGTTGGTGCTATGGCATACCAAGTTAGGCTGCTGCCTATGACATCACAATCTCATGTCAGAGTGCTGGTTCCAGTCCCAGCTGCTCCGCTTCTGATCCAGCTTCCTGTTAATGTGCCCGGGAAGGCAGCAGAAAGTGACCCAAGTGTTTGGGCTTCTGCCACCCACACAGGAGGCCTGGATAGTGACACTGGCTCCTGGCTTTGGCCTGGCCCAGGCCTGGCTGTTGTGGCCATCTGGGGAATAAACCAGCAGATGAAAGATCTATCTAACTCTGACTTTCAAATAAATAAATAAATCTTTAAAAAAAAATTTTTTAAATTAAGTATTTGTCCAGGGCTTAAAATAAAGCTTAATGAGCAAAGAATAGGACAATGGCAAGTCAGGGTTTAAGAATGTATAAAGAAAAGAAAAACCCAAGTTACATATCTCCTGGATGGGACAGTCAAGATGGTGGAATGGGTAGGGGGGAGCTGACTGCTCTAGTCTAGGGAAAGAGAGATAAAAAATAGTGGAGAGACGCAGTCTCAGGGAAGAGTCAGAGAAAAAATGGGAGGAAACTCCATGAAAATTACAAGGATACCGTGGACCCATGTGGAGGGTGTGGACATGCACAACTCAGGATCCCAGGAGCCAAGAGCATTAGTACCAGCTTTGGAGTGAGATGAGATCAGACTGCAGGAGCCCAAGCCACTGGCAATAAGGCTGCAGGAAGAGCCTAGAGGGAGTCTGGCTCAGAGCCCTGTGGCAGACAGTTCACATTTTTCTCTCCCCTACCACCTGGCATCAGCATTCTGTAATTAGCTGAGAGAGGGCAGGTGCCATTTTGGACATATGCACCAGCTGCACCAGCTCCTGTCTGCGCCCAGCAACCAGCTGAGAGGAGACGTTTGAGCCTGGCTAGCTGGGAGAACTGACAGGTGTCTGGGAGCTCCTGATTGTGGGAGCCTTGTGAGCCAGGACTGTGAAAACACTGTGGCTGCCTGGGAGGGTACACGGTGTGGCTAGGACTTCTGTGGGCAGTGCTACCCTGGTGAGAGTCATTGCTGCAGGATTCATGTTCACACTGAGGACTGCAAGGATGCTTTGTGTGCATCCTGTGGCAGTGTGGATAAAAACTGTACCCACTGGGGCTAGTGCCCAGGCATTGGTCCCCACTGAGTAGAAGGGGTGAGCATGAAAATACACCAAACAGAGCTGAACAAACCTCTCCTCTGATTAAAAAAAAAAGAGAGAGAGAGAGAGAGAGATTTACTATGCCCAACTTGGGTGTCACTTAGATACTCCCCTCACCCTGGAGCACTGAACAGAGCTGTCTGTCTACACCCAGCACATGCCTCAGGGTATTCACTGAAAGAGCAAATACTCCAATAAGGCACAGAGGCATAGTTCAAAGAAAAAAGCCATCACAGAGAAAGGAAGGAAAAAAAAAGTATCATAACAAATGTCTAATAATAAATGTAGCAATTCAAGAAACAAGAATAAGGAAGACAATATGACACCCCCAAAAGAATACAACACTTCAATATGTGAAGATGAAGAGACTGACAAAATGCCAGAAACAGAATTCAAAAAACTGATTGTAAGATAACTTAGAAGTAATCAGAAGGAAATTCATAAATTAAAGAAATCCATACATGGCATGAATGAAAATTTAAGCTTTTAAAGAGAAATCAAAACATGAAGAATTCAATAGAACAAATAAAAATGTGGTAGAAAGCTTTAAGAACAGACTAAGGGAGACAGAAGAAAGAACATCCCAAGTTAGAAGGCAAATGGTTGGAAATTTTACAGACAAAAAAAAAAAAAAAAGAGGAAGAGGAAGAAGAAGAAGAAGAAATAAGAAAACTAAAAAACAGCATCAGATATTTATGGGATGCTATCAAATGACCCAAAATATGGGTCTTAGGAGCTCCTGAAGGTGTGCAAAGAGAAAGAATTAAAAGTCTCTTTAGTGAAATACTTACAGAAAACTTCCCTAATTTGGAGAAGGAAAGAAACATCTAAGTATAGGAAGCACATACAACTCCTAATAGACATGACTAGAAAAGATCTTCACCATGACATATTGTAGTCAAATTCTCCACAGTAAAACATAAAGAAAAGATTCTAAAATGTGTATGAGAGAAACACCAAATTACTTTCAGAGGATTTCCAATTAGATTCACAGCTGACTTCTCATCAGAAGCCCTACAGGCTAGGAGAGAATAGTGAGATATATTCCAAGTTTTATGAGAAAAAAATGTCAACCCAGAATACTGTACCCTACAAAGCTCTCATTTATGAATGAAGGTGAAATAAATACCTTTCATAACAAACAGAAATTGAAAGACTCTATTATCACTCATCCAGCCTTAGAAAAGATACTCAAGGATATGCTACACAGAAGCACAGAAACATACTCATCACTATGAAAGAAGGTGAAGGCAGAACACATCCCAGTAAAAGTACAAAGGAAATCCAAAGTGAACATTAGGAATATGTATGGAAAAATAGCAGGGCCAAGTCATTACTTATCAACAGTCACCTTGAATGTAAATGGCCTCAACTCTCCAGTTAAAAGATACAGACTGGCTGAATGGATTAAAAAACAAAACCCATCTGTTTGCTGCCTACAAGAAACATACCTCACCAATAAAGATGCATGCAGACTGAAAGTGAAAGGATGGAAAAAGATAATCCATGTTAACAGAAACCAAAAAAGAGCTGGTGTAGCCATATTAACATCAGACAAGATAAACTTTAATACAAAAAAAGTTAAAAGAGACAAAGAAGGGCACTATGTAATGATTAAGGGATCAATTCAACAGGAAGATGTAACTATTATAAACATATATGCACCTAATTACAGGGCACCGAGCTATTTAAAAGAAATGTTAATGGATCTAAAGAGAGATATAGACTCAAATACAATAGTAATGGGGGACTTTAATACCCCACTTTCAGCAATAGACAGATCAACCAGACAATCAGCAAGAAAAGAAAATTAATCAACACTATAGACCAAACAGACCTAGCAGATACCTACAGAACTTTTCATCCTACAGATGCAGAATGCACATTCTTCTCAGCAGTGCATGGAACTTTCTCTAAGATAGACCACATGGCTAGGCCATAAAGCAAGTCTCAGCAAATTAAAAAAATCAAAATCATACCATGCAACTCTCTGACCACAATGGAATTAAGCTGGAAATCAACAAATCAGAAATGGCTAAAACATATGTAAACACATGGAGACTGAACAACATGTTCCTGAATGAACAGTGGGTCACTGAAGAAATCAAAAGAGAAATAAGAACATTTCTGGAAATGAATGAAGATGATAATATAACAGCAAAAGTAGTGTGAAGAGGAATGTTTACAGCAATCTGTGCTTACATCAAGATATTGGAAAGGCATCAAATAAATGAGGTATCAATATCTCTCAAGGACTTAGAAAAACAACAGCAACCCAAACCCAAAAATAGTAACAGAAAAGAAAAAAATCAGAGAATAAACCAACTTGAAACAAACAAAAAATACAAAAGATCAGTGAAATGAAAAGCTGTTTTTTTTGAAAAAATAAACAAAATTGACACAACATTGGCCCAACTAACCAAAAAAGGAAGAAGACCCAAATCAATAACATTAGAGATAAAAAAGGAAATGTAACAACAGACACCACAGAAATAAAAACAATTATCAGAAATTACTACAAAGAGCTGTATGCCAACAAATTAGGAAACCTAGAAGAAATGAACAGATTCCTGGACAGACACAACCTACCTAAATTGAGCTACAAAGACACAGAAAACCTAAACAGACCAATAATCAAGATGGAAATTGAACCACTAGTAAAGATCCTCTCAGCAAAGAAAAGCCCAGGTCTAGATGGCTTCACTGCTGAATTCTACCAGACATTTAAAGAACTAACTCCAATTCTTCTCAAGCTATTCAAAACAATTGAAAGGGAGGGAATCCTCCCAAACTCCTTCTATGAAGTCAACATCAACTTAATTCCTAAACCTGGAAAAGATATAACAGAGAAAGAGAACTATAGACCAATTTCCCTGATGAACATAGACACGAAAATCCTCACCAAAATACTAGCCAGTTGAATGCAACAACACATCAGAAAGATCATTCATCCAGACCAAGTTTGGATTTATCCCTGGTATGCCAGGATGGTTCAACATTCAGAAATCAATCAATGTGATACATTACATTAACACACTGAAGAACAAAAACCATATCATTATCTCACTAGATGTAGAGAAAGCATTTGATAAAATATAACACCCTTTCATGATGAAAACTGTAAGCAAATTGGGTATGGAAGGAACAGTACTCAACACAATCAAGGCAATTTATGGAAAATCTACAGCCAGCATCCTATTGAATGGGGAAAAGTTGGAAGCATTCCCACTGAGATCTGGAACCAGACAAGGATGTCCATTCTCATCATTGCTCTTCAACACAGTCCTGGAAGTCTTAGCCAAAGCCATTAGGCAAGAAAAAGAAATCAAAGGGATACAAATTGGGAAAGAGGAAGTCAAACTATCCCTATTTGCAAATGACATGATTCTACATAGAGGGGATCCAAAAGCTTCCACCACGAGACTATTTGAGCGAATGGAAGAGTTTGGAAAAGTAGCAGGATATAAAATCAACACACAAAAGTCAATAGCCTTTGTATTCACAGAGAATGCCATGGCTGAGAAAGAACTTCTAAGATCAATCCCATTCACAATAGCTACCAAAAAAAAAAAAAAAAAAAATCATATGCCTTGGAATAAATTTAATCAAGGAGGTGAAAGATCTCTATAATGAGAATTACAAAATATTAAAGAAAGATTAGAAGACACCAAAAAATAGAAAAATCTTCCATGCTCATGGATTGCAAGAATCAATATCATAAAAATGTCCATACTAGCAAAAGTAATTTACAGATTCAATGCAATACCAATCAAAATATCAAGGACATTCTTCCCCTATACAGAAAAAATGATGCTGAAATTCATATGGAAACACAGGAGACCCCAAATAGTTAAAGCAATCTTACGCAACAAAAACAAACCCAGAGGCATCACAATACCAGATGCCGAGACATACCACAGGACAGTTATAATCAAAACAGCCTGGTACTGGTACAAAAACAGATGGACGGACCAATGGAACAGAATAGAAATGGCAAAAATCAACCCACATATCTACAACCAACTTTTCTTTGACAAAGGAGATAAAATCAATCCCTGGCAAAAGGACAGTCTCTTCAACAAGTGGTGCTCGGAAAACTGGATCTCTACATGCAAAAGTATGACGCAAGACCCCTACCTTACACATTACACAAAAATCCACTCAAAATAAAGACCTAAATCTGCAACCCAATACCATCAAATTATTAGAGAGCATTGGGGAAGCCTGTGAGACAATGGCATAGGCAAAGAGTTCTTTGAAAAGATCCCAGAAGCATAGGCAATCAAAGCCACAAATGACAAATGGGACTACATCCAATTGAGAAGTTTCTGTACTGCAAAAAAAAAAAAAAAAAAAAACACCCAGCAAAGTGAAGAGGCAACCAACAAATGGGAGAAAATATTTGCAAACTATACAACTGAGAAAGGATTAATTTTCACAATCTATAAAGAGCTCAAGAAACTCAACAACAAAACAAACAACCCAGTTAGGAATGGGCAAGGGGCTGTTGCTGTGGCATAATGGGTAAAGCTGCTGCCTACAGTGCTGGCATTCTATATGGGCACCAGGTTAGGGGTCCAGCTGCTCTACTTCTGATCCAGCTCTCTGCTGTGACCTGGGAAAGTAGTAGAAGATGGCCTAAGTTCTTGGGCCCCTGCACCCATGTGGGAGACCAGGATGAAGCTCCTGGCCTTGGCTTTGGATTGCCTCAGCTCCAACTATTTGGGGAGTAAACCAGCAGATGGAAGACCTCTATCTGCTGCTGCCTCTCTGTAGCTCTGCCTTTCAAATAAATGAAAGAAAGGAAGGAAGGAAGGGAGGGAGGGAGGGAGGGAGGGAGGGAGGGAGGAAGGAAGGAAGGAAGGAGTGTGCAAAGGACTTAAACACACATTTTTCAAAAGAGGAAACCCAAATGGCCAACAGACACATAAAAAAATGCTCAGGATCAGTAGCCATCAGGGAAATGCAAATCAAAACTACAATGAGGTCTCACCTCACCTTCATTAGAATGGCTCTCATACAGAAATCAACAAACAACAAATGCTGGCAAGGATGTGGGGGAAAAGGTACCCTAAGCCACTGTTGGTGGGAATGTAAACTGGTACAGCCACTGTGGAAGACGGTATGGAGATACCTCAGAAGTCTGAATATAGGCCTACCATATGACCTAGCCATTCCACTCCTGGGAATTTACCCACAGGAAATGAAATCAGCATATGAAAGTTATCTGTACCCTCATGTTTATTGTGGCTCAATTCATAATAGCCAAGATATGGAAATCAACCCAAATGCCCATCAACTGAAGATTGGATAAAGAAATTATGGGATATATATACCACAGAATACTATACAGAGGTTAAAAAAAGAAATCCTGTCATTTGCAACAAAATAGATGAAACTGGAAAAACATTATATGTAGTGCAATAAGCCAGTCCCAAAGGACAAATATAGGTTCTCCCTGATCTGTGATGACTAATAGAGCACCCAAAAGGTAATCTATAGAAGTGGAATTAACACTTTCAGATGCAATGACTGTGAATAGCCCTTGCCTTGACTGTTGAGGAACAATTTTTTGACTTTTTTTTTTTTTTTACTTAGTATAGAGTTGATCGTATGTGTATAAAGCTAACTGAAAATAGATCTTAGTAAAAAAATAAGAATGGGAATAGGAGAGGGAGGAGGAAGTGGGGTAAGAGTATGGACAGGAAGGTATGGTAGGAAGAATCACTATATTCTTAAAGTTGTATTTATGAAAAGCAAGAAATTTATATTCCTTAAGTAAAAAGTTTCTGGGGGTGGGGGAAGAACCCAAGATTTTGCCTAGGTAAAGCCCCATACTGGAGTGCCTGATCAGTTGAATGCCCATATGGTTTCTCATCTGATCCAGAGAAACTGTGAGAGCTAAAGGAGTCACCATTAATCCACAGGACAGTAAAGGCAGATCAGAGTCAGGCTTCCTCTGGAATCACTGTCCACATTCCAATGAGCTACAGGCTCCTCTCCATCCCTGGGCAGCAGGGCAGTGCCTGGCTGGCAGAGGTCTCCAGAGGAACTGCTCTTGTACCTGAGCAGCCTCAGTAAGCCATTCAATGATCAGCCTCTTCTGTGTGTGCCATGGCCTGAAAAGGGCTGGGAGGCAGTGGTCTAGGCAACTACCTTCCAAGGAAAATGAAACAAAGCATTGTTTGAAGGCTTACCTGGCTAGATTCCAGAGCGCCGAGCATGTCCCAAGCTGGCGGTGGGCCCAGTTAATGGTAATCGTAGGAGACGTGTGTAAGTACTTCTCCCTCAGGTCTGCCCTCACAGACGCAGTGAAGACTCTGATCATTGTGTAGGGTGTTGAGGAAGGGACGGAAATGGTCACAACTGCTCCATCGTGGGTAATTCTTTGTAACATGTTGCTCATAAAGTGAAACCATTGGTCTGCAAGAGCAGGGTTTGTATATTCTGCTGGAAGTGTGTGTGTGTGTGTGTGTGTGTGGGGGGGGTGTCTATGTGTTTTTTCCCAGGCTATTATAGGAGAGAAAATAAACCACAGCTGGCAGGAGCGTGGGAGGCATGACAATGAGGCTTTTACTTGTGCACATTCTAGAAAGACATCGGAAACTGCTTAAAAGGTTTTCACATGAGATTACCACGATCGCCTTTCAAGTGGGGGGGAAGGAGAAAATGAAGAAAGCTGTGTCTGTTTTACTCTCAGAGGACAACTCTGAAGATTGCCTCGTAAGAGGTCTTACTGAAGAACAAATTGAAACTAGAAAAGTTAAATTTTAAAGCACTGGAAAGTAGGTTTTGTGAAAAGAGAAAGAGAAGAGGATACAAAGACAGCTAAGACTGCTGTCTCTACTACACAGTACCCTGTGAGCACTGTTTCTCACTGCGCTCAGAATCAAACAAAAATACAGAACACGTGGAGGCCAGTGCTGTGGCTCGTAGGCTACATCTCCACCTGCAGCACCGGCATCCCCTGTGGGCGCCGGTTCATGTCTTAGCTGCTCCTGTTCTGATCCAGCTCCCTGCTGATGGCCTGGGAAGCAGCAGAAGATGGCCCAAGTGCTTGGGCCCCTATACCTGCAATGAGACCGGGAAGAAGCTCTTAGCTTCAGATTGGCCCAGCTCCAGCAGTTGCAGCCATCTGGGAAGTGAACCAGCAGATGGAAGACCTCTCTGTCTCTTCCTCTCTCTGTGACTCTGCCTCTCAAATAAATAAATAAATTCTTTAACCAACAACAAGCACACACACAGAGAACTCCAGCTGGAGTTGTTCATCTCTGCTGCCCAGACCTGCCAGTGTTTCCTAAGAACTGAGTCATGGTCTCCTCTCCTGGAGCTCAACCTCACCAACTCTAAGTATTTTGTAGAACACAGAATTTAAGAGACCAAAGTGCTCAAAGTCACGTCCTGAAAGATCCCAAATTAATTTAATTTCTAGAATAAAGAATCAATTAAGGATAATTATCAAGCCTGTCATCTCACAAACATGGCTGAGTATTGGCTGGATGGACCTAGTGACTCACAATCTTTTTACAACTGAAAAACTTCCTACTGTCTTTCTGTAAATAAAAAAAAAAAAACTTTGAGCCTACGTTTATATTTGCTGTCACATATTCCAATACTGATTCAGATTTTAAGTCAGTGTCTACAATGATCAACAATTTATAACAAGAAATTATCTAAGCTCCTGTCCCCAGTGTAATGACAAGAGGCTACCATGTATAGTGGAGAGCTGACTCTCAAACCTCCACTAAGTCCCTGAACTAAGGCTGCCTGGGCTAGTCTCCACCACCCTCAATCTTTTTTGCATGCTATGGCTCCATATGGCCCTGCGAACGGAGTCAGGCTGATTAATCATGTCCCAGAGACTCTCCTGATACCATCAGTAGCCAGAGTTTCAAACTCACATGGGCTATGCAGTGTTGGGCTAAGATGATACAACCCAGCAAAGGCATGATGCTTCTACGAGCCTCTGTAGCCTCACTGAAGCAAGAATGCGACTTCCATTAGGTTTCGAATTTAAAAAAAAAAAAAAAAAAAAAAAAGCCCACACACCTCTGAAAGTCTGAAAGCCCACATCTGGGCACCACTGGCATATCCCAATGCTGCCACCACAGAAAGACCAGCTGTATGTTACCTTAATAGAACTCCACCTTTCAATACAGGAGACTGTGTCAAGACTGGTGAGACAGAGAGAGAGAGTCATCAAGTTTCATATCATATCAGAAGGCATCGAGAGAGAAAGAGCAGCTACTAAGAAAAGCTGATGTTTGCTAAGAGCGTTTCATGCAATAGGCATGGTGCCAAAGTCCTCACACAGATGATCTCACTGTATGTTTACAATGACCCAGTAAGGCAGATATGTGATTATCCTCATTTTACAGGGATGACATTGAGAACTGCAAGATGTTAAGTGACTAGCGAGGTCACACAGCTACTAAGTGCAGATCAGAATTTGAACCCAGGTGCTATAACTCTAGAGTCCACACTTGCAGCCACTGTGCTATGCTGTCTCCAGGAGAGAAAACAGCCACGAGGCAAACCAGTTTCTAGCAGTGCGAGGCGCCTGCTTCCTCTCATCAACCATACCCCTCCTTCTTACCTTCAATGCCTTAGAACCCACGGTGACTCCTGTCTGCAACATGCCATCTGCTATGCCCAACCGGTCCATGTTCAGGAGGAAGGGAGTCACCAAAGTCACATAGGTGGCTCCTGACCATTTCTTGAGAAAATTTAGAACCCATGTTTCAGTGGATCCACCCACATTATCAAGGATAAAATCAAACCTGGAGAGAAAGAACCACATCAAAACATCCTTGTTAGTCTTTGCCCCCACCACCAGTTGACTGTAGGGTTTATTTCAGTGACTGCTCACAAACCATGCTACCCTGCACCACACGGCAGAGGGGTGGTTGCTGTGACACACGAGAAAGGACACAGCCACTCACTGATCTCCGGCTCTTCTCTAAGGTAAATCAAATGAGACTAATAGTTTTGTTCATAAAAGCCGCATCAGTTACTAACACTTTCAGAATGACTTCCGCAAGTAGTTCTGAACCAAGGGTGATTTGGGCTCCCTGTACAATGCACAGAAGATTCTCCCCCACACCCTCCACAACAAAAATGATCCAGCCTACAAGGTCGAATGTTGAGAGCCTAAGGTTGTCAAGGTTGAGAGGTTCTTACTGAATCTTTATAGAAAACTGCAAACCTATCCATTGAGCACAAGTCAGAGTATGAACTAATGCATATGATACTTCAAAGTGTATCCAGTTTTCACCACAGAACGATTTGTTTGTATTCCCTCGAGTCAGAAATGTTTGTACAAGCATCCTCTTGACCTTCTGGAATTTTCTCCCTTTTAGTTTATCCTGACGTGCAACATCAGGACATCAGGACAATGCCCAGGAATAATCAACAGCTTCCTCAATCTTCAGTTCTGCTCTAACCTGCTCCCATAATCTAGTCATAATGGAATCCACAAAAATATTCAGCTCCTTAATCTAACCTAACACTGCTATAATCACTATGCTCTACTTAAAAGAGATAAAAATCCAATGATGCTTTTAAGTGCTTTTGAAAACAAAGATCTATTTAAAGTATACATGCATACAAATTAAGCAAATCAACGATGAATTCCTTTCTGGTAAGTCTTTTCCCTTCCGAATTCATTTCGATGAAGACAAACACGAAAGCCTCTAAAATCAGCTTTGGCCAACTTTGTGGATCTTGAGTTTTTCATGAGACTGAAGTGAAGAAGGGCAAACAATTTGAAGAATAAGAAATGCAGGAGGACGACACTGTCATAGACCATTTTTCTCAGTAGAGAAGTCTGCTCCACTCCCAAATTTTGAGTAAACAAATATGAAGATACTCGGAGGGGCTGGCACTGTGGCGTAGCACATTAAGCCTCTGCCTATGGCTCCGGCATATCACATGGAGGCCGGATCGGGTCCTGGCTGCTCCATTTCTGATTCAGCTCTCTGCTTATGGCCCGGGAAAGCAGTAGAAAATGGCCCAAGTGCTTGGGGTCCTGCCCCCATGTGGGAGACCCGTCACTCAGATGGGAGATCTGGATTGAGTTCCCAGCTCCCAGCTTCAGCCTGGCCCCACCCCTACTGCTGTAGGCAACTGAAGAACTAATGAGTAGATGGGAGCTATCTCTTTGTCTCTGCCTTTCAAATAAATAATTTTTTAAAAGAGTTATTTATTTATTTCAAAGGCAGAGTTATAGAGACAGAGAGAGAGAAGTACAGAGAAAGATCTTTCATCTGTTGGTTCGCTCCCCAAATGGCTGGAGCTGGGCTGATCCAGAGCCAAGAGCCAGGAGCTTCATCCAGGTTTCCCAAGTGGGTGGCAGGGGTCCAAGTACTTGGGCCATCTGCCACTGCTTTCCTAGGTGCATTAGCAGGGAGCTGGATCAGAAATGGAGCAGCTGGGACTCGAACCAGTGCTGACATGGGATGCCAGCATCGTAGGCATCAGCTTAACCTGCTACAGCATAGCGCAGGCCCCCCTCAAATAAAGATTTTTTTTTTTTTTTAATTGTGTTTAGTGTTAACCATGTTATTTTCACATGCTATTCCATATTCTTCCTGCAGTGACGACAAATGCCACCACAGGGAACACACTTCCAATTCTGCCTTCACATCTTTTACAGTAAGTTAAGGTTAATTAAAAAATAAGTTAATTTAAAATTCAGCAAAAGACCATGTAAGCTAAATAACTTCCTCAGTACTGATCACATTAGGTTACTGTGTTAACATCTGGAATTAACAGAAGCCCGCCCAAATGACTTCTGAAGACATGAAATGCTTTCATCGAGTACTCCTTACGATTCCAGCAAGACTGTAAGGCCACCAAGCCAAATCACACTTCCATATTATCAATGGCCCTTGTCCCCACCTTCCCGACATGAACACTGTCCTAATACATACGGTTTTAAGGATCTCAAGTGCTCTTCCACACTTCCAGATTTGTAATCAATTACATCATCTGCCCCAAGCTTCCTTACAAGTTCACTGGCATCTTGAGAGCAAACTGCCGTCACATGAGCACCCCACGCTTTCATAACCTGCCAAAAAAAAAAAAAGGAAAAATAGAAAAGTTGACTGCATCAAAAAAAAAGTTGGCACCCTCTGTGTATCCATGACTAATCTCTAGAGAACTCTCTCATCTTCACAAGAACTATAGGAAGCCATCTATCAGCAACCAGTGAAAACGGGTAGACTCATGTTCCCAAGAAATAGACCTTATTTACCCTGAATGAGACAGCCAGTCACCTGTTCACAGTTTTAACCAGTTCACTCAGAAGGTGTCAGTGCCTGTCAGCAAAGACAGGATTTAACGGCCTCAAATTCGGCACTTCCAGTGATGACAAAGGTAAACGCCATAAAAAAAAATAAAATATCCATGTACTCAGAAAATGTCCAAAATATGAAAGGTGATTTTAGAGAGAGGTAGAAGAAACCATGGGCATTTTATTTTGATGTATTTTATTTGAGAAGCAGAGAGATAGGGAGGGAGGACGGGAGGCAGAAAGACCAATCGCCCATCTTGTGGTTCACTCCCCAACTGCCTGCAACAGCCAGGATCCAGAAGCTACATTTGGGTCTCGAATGTGGGCATCAGGGACCCAAGAACTTGAGCCTTTAGGGTGCAGTGTGTTAGCAAGAAGTCAGAAGAGAAGCTGAGATGGAACTCGAATCCAGATACTCCAATATGGGGTGTGTTCAGCTTACCCCACTGTATTTTATTTTTAAAACAAGGATTAGAGGGTAGGTACTGGGCTTAAGCCTGACACAGCACCAGCTATTTGGGCATTTCGGGACTGAGCCAAATAAATTTTAAAAGTGATAAACATTAAAAAACACACATAGATAAAGTCCTCTCCCCTGTAGAGGGAAGAGCTAAATAGTCACCAACTTTAAAATGCAGATGCCTTATATTTAAAGAATTACTAGATTTAAACAAAAAGATAAGCTGAATTCTAATGTTATTCAGGATTAAGTATCAGAATGTATCTTACTCCAAAACTACTATAATTATTTTCTGTAATGTAAATGTCATGGAATAACGTCATAGATTAAGCTATTTCAGCTAATTTGAGAGCAGCTACTTGAAGTTCACAAAGAAATTTCTGCACTGACACTATAGGCTGCAACAAACTAGCTTTTCCCTTAATCCTGTTCTGAGCATCAATTTCTTCCCTAATATAAGTGGCAAAGTTCATTAGAATATAAAGGTTGTGTGTGTGTCTTGTTCACTATCAAATCCCTACTCTATGTCACAAAACATGCTACATAAATACCTGTTAAATATAATAGAGCTTTTCTTTAAGATTTACTTATTAATTTGAAAGTCAGAGTTACAGAGATGGTGAATCTGAGAGACTGAGAGAGAAATATTCCATCCGCTGGTTCACTCCCCAAATGGCCACAACAGCCAGGACTAGGCCAGGCAGAAGCCAGGAACCAGGAGCTATATCCAGGTCTTCCTTGTGGGTACAGGGGCCTAAGCCCTTGGATCATCTTCTATGGATTTCCTAGGCCATCAGCATGGAGTTGGATTGGAAGTGGAGCAGCTGGGACTTGAATCAGCACCCATATGGGATGCTGGTGCTGCAGGTAGAGGCCTGCCACAGCACTGGCCCCAGAAATAAAGAGCTTTAAGCTCATTTATAATCTTGACCCAGTGCCCATTTTGGATGCTAACATCAAAGGCAGCAGCTTAACCACCACAACACAATGCTGGTCCCAAGATTTTTGGTTTTGTTAAGATTTATTTTATTTATTTGAAAGGAAGAGTGACATAGAGGAAGAGAAAGAGATTTTCCATCTGTTAGTTCATTCCCTCAATGGCCACAACAGCTGTTGCTGTGCCAAGCCTAAGCAAGGAGCCAGGAACTTCATCTGGGTCTCCCACATGGGTGGTGGAAGCCTAAGCACTTGGGCCTTCTGCTGCTGCTTTCCTAAGAACATTAGCAGGGAGTTGGTAAGAAGTACAGCAGGCTGGTGCCATGGCTCACTTGGCTAATCCTCCGCCTGCAGCGCCGGCACCCCGAGTTCTAGTCCCGGTTGGGGTGCTGGGTACTAGTCCCGGTTGCTCCTCTTCCAGTCCAGTTCTCTGCTGTGGCCTGGGAGTGCAGTGGAGGATAGCTCAAGTGCTTGGGTCCCTGCACCCACATGGGAGACCAGGAGGAAGCACCCAGCTCCTGGCTTCGGATAGGTGCAGCGCTGGCCGTAGAGGCCATTAGGGGAGTGAACCAACGGAGGGAAGACCTTTCTCTGTCTCTCTCTCACTGTCTATAACTCTTTCTCTAACTCTGCCTGTCAAAAAAAAAAAAAAAGTACAGCAATGGGGACTTGAACCAGTGCTCATATGGGATGCCCGGTGACTCCACTAAAAAGTTTTAAGAACAGTTTTAGGGATGGGCACTGGGGCACATCTGGTTAAGCTTTCACTTGCAATGCCCATATCCCATACTAGAGTGACTGCTTGCATCTGAGATATTCTGCTTCCAATCCAGCTTCCTGCTACTGCATTGTGGAAGGCAGCATGTGATGGCTCAAGTGCCTGGGGCCTTGCACCTGCTTAGGAGACCCAAATATAGCCCTGGGTTCCTGGCTTCAACCTGGCCAATCACTACATTTGTGGTCATTTCGGGAGTAAATCAGTGTGCATGTGTGCTGGTGCTCATTCTCTGTCTCTTTCTGTTTCTCTCTGTAACTCTGCCTTCCAAGTAGATGAATATAAGAAAAAAATAAACCTTTAAAAAAAGACAACTTAAAAAAATAAAAATATCTTTAAAGTTTTTTTATATAAAATAAAAAAACAAGTATGGAAAACCCTTGTAAGGCAATTACTTCCCAGAAAACAAACAACAAAAAAAAGCAGGCAGCTATTCCAAAGCTCTTTAATGTGTCCATCCCAACCTGACCCCTCCTCTACCCACCCTCTCCATTTAGTCATCAGAATCCTGCTTTAAAAGTTTTAGCACCCAAATACACATTCACTAGACATTACAGTTGAGTTTTGTGCATTTAAAAAATATGGTGTATTTTAAGTGTCTTAAATTTAGGCCGGCGTCGTGGCTTAACTGGCTAATCCTCTACCTTGTGGTGCCGGCACACTGGGTTCTAGTCCCGGTTGGGGCGCCGGATTCTATCCCGGTTGTCCCTCTTCCAGGCCAGCGCTCTGCTATGGCCCGGGAAGGCAGTGGAGGATGGCCCAAGTCCTTGGGCCCTGCACATGCATAAGAGACCGGGAGAAGCGCCTGGCTCCTAGCTTCGGATCAGCACGATGCGCCGGCCGCAGCGGCCATTGGAGGGTGAACCAACGGCAAAAAGGAAGACCTTTCTCTCTGTCTCTCTCTCTCTCACTATCCACTCTACCTGTCAAAAAAAAAAAAAAAAAAAAAAAAGATTAAATTATAGGCAGCTCTTCTATTGCGTTGTTTTCCTAAAATCCACCAGAGGATGCAGGCCATGCAATGGCAGTTTCCCACCACCTGGAACTTCTGATTGCAGGCTCAGAGGACAGTCCCACATGCTGCTCTGTCCTGCATTTTCTGCAAGCTGGCAGATGGATCTAGGCACTGGATTAGATTCAGCTTCAATTCCTTTAGCAGAACTGTGGGGAGTGTCTGGCAAAACTGGAGGAGGCGCATCATGTCTGGCTGTTGCTCTTTTTATGATCTTGGCAAATGCAAATGCTTAATACTGATATCTGTCAACTGGTGTTTGTAAAATAGTAATATTCTAATTCCATCTCTTTTCACTTGGTAGTTGGGATACTTTTATAAAGGAACATCTCCCCTCACATAGTAGTTGGTTAACTCAGCGATACAGTTTATATAGCAAAGGCAGAATGCTTGTTTCCCTTTATCAGTTTGTAAGATAAATCAGTTCGCTATCATATTCCAAATTGACCATTTTAAAAAGAAACCATCGTGAACTCATGGATTTAAATATATATAAAGCTTTTCAATCCATTGTAATTATCAGTATCATGGAAGCTCAAAAAATGATATCTTTGAGACTTCAAATTAGCTTCCAAGTAATTTTAAAAACATTTTTGGGCCGGAGCCGCGGCTCAATAGGCTAATCCTCCGCCTGTGGCGCCCGCACACCGGGTTCTAGTCCCGGTAGGGGTGCCAGATTCTGTCCCAGTTGCTCCTCTTCCTGTCCAGCTCTCTGCTATGGCCCAGGAGTGCAGTGGAGGATGGCCCAAGTGCTTGGGCCCTGCACCCCATGGGAGACCAGGAGAATCACCTGGCTTCTGCCATCGGATCAGCGCGGTGCACCGGCCACAGCACACCGGCCGCAGTGGCCATTGGGGGGGGTGAACCAACAAAAAAGGAAGACCTTTCTCTCTGTCTCTCTCTCTCACTGTCCACTCTGTCAAAAAAAACAAAACATTTTTCTTTATTTTCATTTTCATATTATAAAGCAGAAAAACAAAGAAGCAAAGAGACACAAAGAGATCTTTTCACTGGTTCACTGCTCAAATGCCCACAATATCAGGGACTGGGTCAAGCCAAAGCCAAAAGCCAGGAACTCAATGTGGGTCTCCCACAAGGGTGTCAGGGACCAGAACTTGAGCCATCATCTGCTGTCTCCCAGAGTATGCAGTAGCAGGAAGCTAGGCTAACCACTACTGTCAAACACTCTCCTCTCCTGAGCCTTCTGACATACCCTGATTAGACTTTGATACTGAATATATTCAACTGAACACATTCCAGGTTTACTCCTATACATTTTGTGTCCTAAACCTGAAATCTATCACTTCTCCAATAAGCTCTGAATTTTTAGTGAGAAATGATATTTCAATAGATAACTACTGAGTTTTTACCTAACACCTTGTTTGTTTTTACATCGCTATCTCCTTTGTTCCACACCTAGAGTCTCTGCTCTGACACAGGAATGACATAATTAAAATATGTCATAAACATTCCTTTGCTCTATTATATCTTATCTACATAATGGTCTGTATAGAATCCTAATGTACTACTAACATGATTAACAAAAACACTAAGATAATATGTGCTCTCCTTGCTTCTCAGCACTTTGAAAAAACTAGTGGCACTGTATAGTCAGAACACACAGCTATTACACACTACTCTCCTCTGAAGCCCTCATTTGATTTTGTTCCACAGGTAACTTTACAATTAACACCAGTCCATGAACGTCTCCCTCAGCATTTTAGCTGTCAGCAGCTTACTCTGTAGCAGACTGCTCGGAAAAAGGCCAGATGAATAGTGTTCCCCAAGTTCCTGTGTGCTGACCATAGTCCACACGTGTCCTTTATTCTGCAAGTTTCATTGTATTAAAAACACTTGGTACTCTTACCTTGAATATCCCAAACATGTTACTCTGTGGGCATTTTTTTTTTTTTCTTTTCTTTTTCTGGCGTTGAAGTGCTACCATCAAAAAAAAAAAAAAATCTAATAATAATTTAATTTTATTTCTCTTATAAGTCATGTGCTCTTTTTTTCTGAATGTCTGAAAAATTTTTCCCCTTTTTTCTTTCGTAATTTTGGTCTTTTTTTTTTTTTTTTTGACAGGCAGAGTGGACAGCGAGAGAGAGAGAGAGGAAGAGAGAGAGAGAGAGAGAGAGAGAAAGAGACACAGAGAGAGAGAAAGGTCTTTCCTTTGCCGTTGGTTCACCCTCCAATGGCCGCCACGGCCGGCGCACTGTGTTGATCCGAAGCCAGGAGCCAGGTGCTTCTCCTGGTCTCCCATGGGGTGCAGGGCCCAAGCACTTGGGCCATCCTCCACTGCCTTCCCGGGCCATAGCAGAGAGCTGGCCTGGAAGAGGGGCAACCAGGACAGAATCCGGCGCCCCGACTAGGACTAGAACCTGGTGTGCCAGCGCCGCAAGGCAGAGGATTAGCCTAGTGAGCCGCGGCGCCGGCTTCCTCAGCATTTTTACTAGTAATCTTCCTTGGTGTTGCTTATTCTGGGTCAGTGCTCTTAGAAAAGTGACATGATTATTCAGTTTGTAGTTTCAGATCATTTTAATTTAAGGGAAGTAGGAAACATGGTAGGTTTTGTTATCTGTTCTTGTTCCTTATTGTGCTTTTCTTCTTCAGGGACTCCTATTATCCCACTTATCAATCTTCTTTGCTTGCTTTCAATATCTGATACTTTCTCTTGAATCTATTTTTATCTTTTTGTTTCTTTTGCAACTTAAAATTTTCCCTACAATCTATTAGAGCAGCATTATGTGCTGTGTTTATTTGCTAATGCATTCTAGTTTAGTTTCCATTACTAAATGATTTTCCTTCATGTTTATGTCTTTTCCTTCTTCCAATGGATTTATTTTTGTTTTTCCATGTCCTTATTATGTATTAAGTATCTTTTAACCTGTTTGATGGGCATGTTCTGACATTCTTTCACTGTCTGTAGATAGGTTATCCTACTCAGCATTCAAATTTTCCCTATGCTGTTTTGTATAGGATTCAACCTTGACACTCATTCATTTTTCTAATTTCAAAATATTTTTGAGCTAGCGTTGTGGCACAGTGAGTTAAACCACTGCCTGTAATGCTGGCATCTCATATCAGAGCATGAGTTTGAACCCCAACATCCAGTGCTCCTCTTCCGATACAGTTCCCTGCTAATACACCTGGGAAAGCAGTGGAGGTGGCCCAAATATTTGGGCCCCTGCAACTCACATGAATGACCCGGATGGAGTTCAAGGCTCCTGGCTTTGGCATGCCAGCCCTGGCTGTTGCAACCATGTGCAAATGAACCAGCAGATGGAAGATCGATTGATCTCTCTCTTTCTCTCTCTCTCCATCAGCCTGCCTTTCAAATAATAAATGTTTAAAAAAAAACTTGTGAAATACACAGAAAATAGAGTTCAAATTATTTGAAAGCAAATTTCATTGTAACAGTCACTCAAGATCAACAGCTAGAATGCCACCCATGTCCCTGTACTTCCCAACAAAATCCCCTCACTCCCTTAGAATAACCACTCACAGAAATTTTATAGGAACGCTTTCTGCTTTTTGTTTCGATAGTTTTACTAAATTAAACGTCATGGTTTAGCTGCACCTGCTCTTGAACGCCATTAAGTAGAGGCTCTCTTTGGGAGCTGCCTTTACTCGTCTTTCTGCTTGTGAGAGTCACCTACTTTACTGTGTGAAATCAGCTTTCATGACTGTATAGTATTCCACTGGAAGAACAGACTACAGTTTACTTCTTTATACTACTTATATTTCCTTCTTTATTTACAGACATCTAAGCTGTGTCTAGTTGTAAAATGTTAACAGGAAGAGTGAGGCCTAGAGTTCTGGAACACCCATTTCGGTCAACATGCTTGTGTCTCTACCCATATATCTTAGGCTATATTCCTAAGACTGGGATTGCTGGGCTGCCATAGTTATATTTATATTCAGATTTAACAGATGCTGCCAAACGGTCTTCCTAAGGGACTGAAGCAATTTATGCTCTGAACAGCAGCATGCAATGTACTGTTTTTCTTCCTCCCTCTTTTCCCTCCTTCTGTTGATACAGTCAGTCACCATTTGTTGACAGAATGTCAAGACTGCGTCCCGGGTAACTAAGAGTGAATACAAACACAGTCAAGGTGTACATCCCCCAAGAGTCCTCCCCGCTCCTCTCAATCCAGTCAGCAGAGGGATGGATGGGAAGCCCCCAGCACCATGTGGGTCCGCAAAAGGCTTGGGGAGTACACAGCACCCAAGCCCTCCCTCATCACGGTGCTCACTAGCTCCTGGACTGGGGGAAGGCCCTGTTGCCCCACACTGAGGGAGGCTTAATTAGGCCCCCTCCCCCAGGAGCCAATCAGTGAAACAGTTGACCACAACAGGGCAGCCACTGGGTCCTAGGCCTCTTTCTGGAGGCTTGGGTACTTTTTGTTTTGTTTTGTTCAGGTTGCTATGGCTTGAATGTTTGAATGTGGTTTGTGTTCCTACACAAATATTCATGTATTGGGGAGCCAGCACTGTAGCACAGAAGGTTAAGCTTCAGCCTCCAGCACCAGCATCCCAAATGGGCACCGGTTCAAGACCTGGCTGCTCTACTTCCCATCTAGATCTCTGCTATGGCTTGGGAAAGAAGTAAAAGATGGCCCAAGCCCTTGGGCCCCTACACACTCATGGAAGACCTAGAGGAAGCTCCTGGCTTCAAATTGGCACAGCTCCAGCCACTGTGGCCATCTGGGGAGTGAACCAGTGGATGGAAGACCTCTCTTCCTCTCTCTTTTCTCTTTGCCTCTGCCTCTCTGTAATTCTGCCTTTCAAATAATATAAATAAATCTAAAAAAAAAAAAAAAAGAATAAGCTTGTGCATTTATGCAAAAAAAAGCAGTTGGCATGTTGGTAGGGATTACATTGAATTTGTAGATCACTTTAGGGAGGTATTACCATCTAAACAGAGTTTTTTCTATTGCATTTCTGTATACATCTTAGACTCAGCTTATCAATTTCTACAAAAAGAGCTTGCAGACATTTTGACTGGCAACTGGCACTGGCTGCTTCCTACCACAGTGCAAACTTCCGTCTCTCTGCACTGCCCCTGGTCTTCTTCCCTGGCAGCTTTCCTGCAGCTGCTAAACAGACATCCACATAGCCTGCATCTCAAACCACTGGAAAGGGGAGCACCTCTGTCTACATTAGAACATTTTCCTCTTAGAAGAGTAAGTTCAAATTAATAGTGTATTTACCAGACCTAATTATCTCTCAGCTTTTAAGGAAAAGTAATTTATAACATGTGAATTTATAAATCCATAAAAACAAAACCTTCCTATTTACAAGATTAAAAATTGTTTTACCTGTATAGCAAAAGTACCAACTCCACCTGAAGCACCCAAGATTAAGACACTGCAATGCAAAAAAAAAAAAAAAAAAAAAAAAAAAAGAAAAATCCAAAAATAAAAATACACAATTAGTGATACCGTTAAGCAGATATAACTGGACAATGTTTTCAAATGCAACTGGCTGACAAATAATCCTCAAAGCAAATAAAATGATTCAGCTCCCAAAATTAGAATTTTAATTTTATACAAGGAATTTTATTTTAGGTTCACCAAGAAGCCAGAAGTGCTAAAAGATATGCTAGGAGTGATTTTTTGTTGTTGTTGAAATATTTACTTATTTGAAAGGCAGAGCTACAGAGAGGAAGAGAGGAGAAATGGAGGAGAGGGAAGGAGAGACAGAGAGAAACAAATCTTCCATCTGCTGGTTCACTCCCCAAATGGCCACAATTGCCAGGGCTGGGCCAGGCCGAAGCAAGGAGCCAGGAGATTCTTCTGGGTCTTCCACGTGGGTGCAGGGACCCAAGCACTTGGGCCATCCTCTGCTGCTTTCCCAGGCACAATAGCAGGGAGTTGGATCAGAAGTGAAGTAGCCAGGACTAGAACCGGTGCCTACATGGGAGGCTGGCACTGCAGACGGTGACTTAACCTGCTGTCCAGCACTGGCCCCAGAAGAGTGGATCTTGAAAGATTTTCCTATTCCTCACTATTTAGAAGTCTGTGAAATTAAAAGCTGGGTGTGGGTTCATTAATTGTGACAAATGTATCATACTAACATGAGACATTAATAATAGGGAAACTGGGTGTGGGATGTATAAGAACTCTTTCTACAGAATTTTTGTCTTGTAAATTTAAAACTATTCTGAAATAAAAAGTTTAAAATCAGTAACTTCTAGAAGAAACACTTTACAAGGAGACTTGGTTTAATTACATTTAAAAGTGTTTAAAGGAAATAGCTGGTTCAGAAATCTTAGTAACTTTAAAAAATATTGGGGGCCAGTGTTGTGGCATAGTAGGCTAAGCCTCCACCTGTGGCACTGGCATCCCATATGGGAGCCGGTTTAAGTCCTGGCTGCTCTACTTCTGATCCAGCTCTCTGCTAGGGCCTGGGAAAGCAGCAGAAGATGACCCAAATGCTTGGGCCCCTGCACCCAAGTGGGAGACCTGGAAGAAGCTCCAGGCTCCTGGCTTTGGATTGGCCCAGGTCCAGCCATTGGGGCCATTTGGGGAGTGAACCAGCGGATGGATCTCTCTCTCTCTCTTTAATAAATAAATAAATCTTAAAAAAGGAAAGTTTAAAAAATATTTGTACTTATTTGAGAGGCAGAGAGATAGCAGGAGAGACAGATACAGAAAGCATTTCCACTTGCCAGTTCATTCTCCAGATGCCTGTAACAGCTGGGGGTGGGGATGGGGGTGGAGGTGGAGGGCAGAACCAGAGCCAGGAGCCAGGATCATAATCCAGGTATCTTACCTGAGTAGCAGGAAATAAAATACTTATCCATCCCTACTGCTTCCCAAGGTCTACATCAGGGGTTGGGAATTAAACCCAAGCACTCCAATGAGGGACACAGGCATTTAATTTATGTCTTAATTGCTAGGCTGAATGCCCACCCCAACCCCCACCCCGGTAGTAATTTTTAAAACATAAAGGGTAACAGGCAGCCTCTGTAATTTGGGTCAGAAAGGAAAAACGGGGGGGAATTAAGGTTAAGACTGTAGACAGTAACTCTAAAGGCTTCCATAGCCCTGGCAACTCATGACTAGAGCCTAGGGAGATTACTGACACCATGAACAGGAGTGTCAAATTGTTAAGTCAGCAACAGGAGTCACTGTGTACTTACATCCCATGTGGGATCTGTCCTTAATGTGTTGTCTAATGTGCAGTGATGCTATGACTGGTACTGAAACAGTATTTCTGCACTTTGTGTTTCTGCGTGGGTGCAAACTGATGAAATCTTTACTAATTATGTGCTGAATCGATCTTCTGTATATAAAGATAATTGGAAATGAAAAAAAAAAAAAACCTGGTGTTAAATTGGAAATGGTATAGAAAATTAATTTTTTAAAAAAAATATGTGCTGTACACTCTTATTTAATGCTATAACTAGTACTCCAACAGTATTTTTTTTCACTTTGTGTTGCTATATGGGGGCAAACTGTTGAAATCGTTACCTAATATATACTAAACTGATCTTCTGTATATAAAGAGAATTGAAAATGAATCATGATGTGATTGGAAGGGGAGGGGGGGGGAGGGTTGTGGCTGGGAGGGAAGTTTTGGGAGGGGGAAGCCATTGTAACCCATGGGCTGTGCTTTGGAAATTTATATTCATTAAATAAAAGTTTAATAAAAAAAAAAAAAAAGACTGTAGACAGAACATATGCTCCCAGACCCAGTACACTTGACAGGAGGTGCCGAAAGTCTGTGCACTTGCAGTAGCCCAGGGGTCCACAGCTAGCAGGTAATGTAACTTGTGGTGACAGGTAGATAATGCGGGCACCCCTACACTTAGTCTTCAGAGAAAGGTTCTTCGATGGGCACTTGTAAAGTGAACCCTTGGGAAGGATTCCCTCAACAGTATCTCCTTCCCTAATGTGGCATCAAGTGTCAGTCACTTTTCATAATGTCCCCCAGGCTGATCAGTAGCACAAACACCAAAGTGCATTTCTGTGCAGTTTTCTGGGGATCTGAAACTAGGCAGTCAAGGTGGGCTGCGATTTAATTTGAAAATAAAATATAAGAGTTTATAAGGCAGTGATTAGTCTCGAGTCCCTCTCCTTGCCAGCATACATGGTACACATACATAATACAATAATCACTCCAAGTTTTGCATGTTACTTTGGGAAGTTCACAGTTTCAGAGCATTCATAATCCTTTACTCTCCCTCTCATGTCTGCCCCCATCCAAAAATTCCCAACTAAGCACCCTGGTCTCGAGCCGCAAGAGGGGTGCATTGAGTAAGCAGAGTGAGACTCTGGGGAGGAAGGATGATTGGTGGACAGGACACATTGATGGGCTTTACAGGAAATCAAACCAAGGCTGAGACTGGGGGAGTGGGCCTTCAGCCTGCCCGCTAGTATGCCCACGCCCACATCAGAGCGGCTGCTCCCGACTCCTGTTCCTTTAATGCAGATCCCAGGAGGCAGCAGAGCCAGCTTAAGTAACTGAGCATCTGCCACGTGTGAGGGAGGCCTGGACTGAGTACCGGCTCCTGGCTTCACTCCGACCAAACCCTAGCTGTTGTGGACATTCGGGGACTGAAACAGCACAGGGAAGCTCTCTCTCTCTTTCCTTCTCTCTCCTCCCTCTCACTCTCCCCTCTTCTCTCAATTTTTGTTTTTAGGATGAGCTTGGTTTCCATTTATGACAGTTGATGAGCTTGACAGAACAGGTATGACTAAAAGATTATTCCACTTTGGCAGGAATGTGGTCAGGAATGTGATTTTTTGTTTTCCATGTGTTGGGTAAGTTTAACGAAAAAAAAAAAAAAAAAAAAAAAAAGCCCCAAAATCTCATTCTCTCATTCTGATAAAAGAAGATATGGTAATTTTAGCCTACAAAAGTTGTAAGGCAGGTGTTATAAACTGTAATCTGAGCTACCTAAAACAAAATGAAACAAAACACATTGTTAGTATTCTTGGTAAAAGAGTTCATGCAGGGGGCCAGCGCTGTGGCATAACGGGTAAAGCCGCTGCCTGTGGTGCCGGCATCCCATATGGGTGCCGGTTCGAGTCCCGGCTGCTCCACTTCTGATTCAGTTCTCTGCTATGGCCTAGGAAAACATTGGAAGATGTCCCAAGTCCTTGGGCCCCTGCACCCATGTGGGAGACCTGGAAGAAGCTCCTGGCTTCAGATCAGCGCAGCTCTGGCTGTTGTGGCCAACTGGGGAGAAACCAGAAGATGGAAGACCTCTCTCTCTCTCTCTCTCTCTGTGCCTCTCCTTCTGTGTAACTCTTTCAAACAAATAATAAATAAATCTTTCTAAAAAAAAAAAAAGTTCATGCAGAGGCCAGCATCAGGACAGAGCAGATTAAGCTACTGCTTCAACTGTAGCACCCTGTATGCCAGTGCTGGTTTGAGTCCTGGCTAACTACTCTGCTTCCAAACCAGCTCCCTACTAATGTGCCTAGGAAGGTGGCAGAAAAACTCCCAAGTGCTTGGGCCCCTGCCAGCTGTGTGGGAGACCAGGATGGAGTTCCAGGCTTCTGGCTTCAGCTTGGCTCAGTTCTGGCTATTGTGGCCATTTGGAGAGTGAACCAGCAGATGGAAGATTTCCATGTATCTGTCTCCTCTCCCCTCCTCCACTTCTCATCTCTCTCTGTAGCTCTACCTTCCAGAAAATAAATAAATCTTTCAAACAAAAAAAAAAGTGCTTATAGCATATCTTACTTCTAGCACTTACAGCTTCTTGGTGAACCTAAAATAAAACTCTAATTTTGGGAAGCTGAATAATTTTATCTGCTTTGGGGATTATCTGTCAGTTAGCCAGTTACATGTTGAAAACATTATTCAGCTATATCTATAATTCTGACTTTCAAATAAATAGTAAATAAATCTTTAAAACAAAGATCCACTCTTCCAAATCCTTTCAATTTACACATTTTATAGATTTAGTGATTCCTAAATGGGATAAAAAGCATTAAAACTGCCTCATAGATATATCCAAAAAGAATCCACCTATGAAGTATCTGACCCTCTTATTTCTGCCCAGCTAGTTCACTGCTCCTCAAGTTCTGCACAGTCTAACCATCTCAACCATTCCCCACCGTCTCCTGAACACAGCTCTCCTGCTCACAGGCCCTGGTCCTCTCCCACTCCCTTTACCCTTTTCCTCATTCTTTCTTTTTTTAAAAAAATAATTATTTTGAAAGGGAAGGAGAGAGGGAGAGAGGGGGAGAGAGAGATCTTCGATCCACTGGTTCATTACTCAAATGGCCACAACATGCAGGTTAAAATCAGGAGCCAGGGACTCCATCTAGATGTCCCACATTGGCAAAGGGCAGGTGCACTTCAAACTGACACTCTAAAATGGGATGTCAGCGTCGCAAGAGGCAGCTTAACCCCCTGGGCCCTCTTCTCTTTGCCCACGCCCCATGCACGCTGGCACATCCCTCTAGGTGGGAGACTGCCTTCACCACCTGCCAGGGTCTCCCCTCCCTTCAAGGCCAACACTCAGTTTTCTTCCGCTGGATCCTCGCATCCATGCCGCACGTTGGGCACTGGCCACGCTGTTAACTTTTACACATACTCTGCTTCCCAAGCTCTTCGGCAGCACTCCAGGACGCAGACCACAGAGTATGCCCTGCACTGGCTGTTCCACCCTGAATGCAGCAGATCCGGCCAGGTTTCCGACCAGCATCGTATCCTACAATCAAGGCAATGACAGCTGCCACTTCAAGTGAGCGCATCACTTGCTGACCTGGAAGACCCCATTACGGTTTTCTCCCAGTACACAAAAGTTTGAAATTAGTTTCTAATTCTCTCCCTGGGAACACTGGATTAAGAGGACAGCAAATTCAATGCCTGCTTAGCCCCAACTGCCAGGCACATCTCCCACCTTTCTTGCATAACCCTTGACCTCAACAGCCTTGGCTCCTCAAAGTAAAAGTAGCAGAAGGGATTTCACAGCAGGGTGGCATAAGAGGGAGAGGCTCTGCAGTGGCAGCCTCATTTTCTGACGCTGCCACCTGATGGCGCCCCAAAAGTACAAAAGAGGCCAGGAGCAGGTCCACTAGCACTGTCAGCTGGGAAGCAGCCCTGGGGACGCAGCAGCCTCTGATCCTACAGACTCCACATTTTGTGCAGGTTCAATAAGAGCAGGTTCCCTTCTTCAATTAAAGTCCCCAAAGAGACAGCAGGCAGAATGACTTTTCAAGCCAGCAATAAGTTGGTTGGTCCTCTAAGGTTTGAAGTCCTGTGGCTAACCTAACTATTCTTGTACTCTTCAAAGCACTTTCAATGAAAAGGCGACATACTACTGTTGCTGACCTCACAACAGCCCTTAAGTTCTCTACAGAGCCATACTTTTCACCGAACTTGCTGTAATGGTCACACTACATATTCCAACCTCACTGAAAGAGAAAATGACTTCTTAACAGTGACGAAAGGGGGAGGTGCTGTGGCATAGCAGGTAAAGCTGCTGCCTGCAGTGCCAGCATCCCATATGGGTGCTGGTTCAAACCCTGGCTGCTCCACTTCCGATCTAGCTCTCTGCTATGGCCTGGGAAAGCAGAGGAAGATGGCCCAAGACCCTGGGCCCCTGCACCTGCATGGGAGACCCGGAAGAAGTTCCTGGCTTTGGACAGGTGCAGCTTCAGCCATTATGGTCATTTGGGGAGTGAACCATTGGATGGAAGGCCTTTCTCTCTCCCTCTCTCTGCCTCTATTCTCTATAACTCTGCCTTTCAAATAAATAAATAAATAAATATTTTAAAAAACCATGATGAAAGGTGTGCTACATTGTTTGCTGGTTTATACAGAGAAAGTGCCCAGAACACAAGTCTCCTTAGAAAGAGTACTGTCATTCAACAGTGCCCATTGTTAACCCCAGGTCTCCCCCACTCCCCACATCCACATGCAGAGCTCCTTTTAAACCCACGAGGGGCAGACAGAGAAGACAGAGGGAAAACGTGAGTAACTGGCGCTGACGTGCATTCTTAAACCCTCAAGTCAGCCCACTCTGTCACCTCGGTCCCATCTCTGAATGCTTCCTAAACACACATGAAGGTATTCAGGTAATGTTGGCTTCTTTCCCAAGACTGAGTCATGTTTTTTCAAGTCTTTGTATACCTAAGTCTTCTACAATTACAGTTTGCAGTATTAAAGTCCGTCTTGTGAGGGCGTGGTGCGGGCTTTAAAAAGTTCATGGCAAAATAGAATTAAAACCTTGTATTTTGGTATAAAAAAAACTTTGAAATCCATGCTTAGCTCTTTCTATGAATTTTTGAAGACCCCTCAGGTGTGAGTTTCATGATGCGCTTCTGGAGGGAACCCCAGAACAAGATTAGAATGCCATCAATGAGCCAGCGCCGTGGCTCAACAGGCTAATCCTCCACCTAGCGGTGCTGGCACACCGGGTTCTAGTCCCGGTTGGGGCGCTGGATTCTGTCCCGGTTGCCCCTCTTCCAGGCCAGCTCTCTGCTATGGCCCGGGAGTGCAGTGGAGGATGGCCCAAGTTCTTGGACCCTGCACCCGCATGGGAGACCAGGAGAAGCACCTGGCTCCTGGCTTCGGATCAGCGCAATGTGCCGGCCGCAGCACGCCAGCCGCAGCAGCCATTGGAGGGTGAACCAACGGCAAAGGAAGACCTTTCTCTCTGTCTCTCTCACTGTCCACTCTGCCTGTCAAAAATAAAAAAAAAAATTAAAATTAAAAAAAAAAAAGAATGCCATCAATGGAGCTCTAACAGCTTGGCAACAAAGACGGTTTAAATATGACTAAATCTGCCATCAGCAGACACACACATGGCCGTTGAGAAATAAAGATAATGCTACAAATGCATCACATTTTTCAGCTCCAGACACCACTTTTAAGTCCGGAAAGAAAAACAGGAATAAGACAGAAAGTATCTTAGCATAACATAGTAAAGTTTATTCTTTTGAATGAGCAAGAAACTTAATTTGAGTAAGTAGAATAACAGAGCTAGGAGACAGATCATGCACAAGTGACAAGGCAGGCTGGATTTGCACATCTTCTTCCCCTAAGCCTCTGTAATTCGTGTTGACATTACCCAGTATTTACAAGAGTTCATGTGTGAATTAGACGTTTGGAAATTGAAACACATTTCCCATGAAAACAAAGCTATTCATACATTTTGGCAAGGTGCCCAGAGTAGCTTTTTATAAAGGTTTAGTTAACTCATAATGGGCCAAGAACTTCACAGACAGTAGAACAATGGTTCTACCACCAGAAAAGTACTCAGAACGTTAACCAGGGGTACCAGGACTGTATCTCCCAAATGGGGCAGGCAGTGGGAATCATCCTTTATCACTGGCCCCTCCCATGCTGCACAGAACAATGCATAAGACAGGTGACAACAGGTGATGACAGAGGACAACATGTGGATGAGGGAAGTAAGTGGCGCAGTCAGAGAAGGATTTACCAAACAGCCAATGAGGCAGAAGCTTTGGGCCCTTACTCTCACACAGCCCTGAGAAAAACCCTAGCAATGTACTTATATGAACATAGGCTTTGGGAAAATTTGCAAAATTTAAGCTAATCACAAAGTTAAGATTGCTGCCTCTTTCCACCCCTACACTCCCTTCAAACCTATTTCTCTTCTTACCAGGTCATGCTACATTTGGCTACAGGAGAGTAGATTTGGAAAACAACATCAATATGGTTCACACTGGAGAGCACATGACTTCAAAACCTCACAGTTTAGCCTAGTCACTCAGAAAGCTAATCTGTAAACACCAATTGCCAAGAGTGAAGTTTCCACTGCGCCTTTCATGGAGCCCTCCTGGGACCCCCAGAGTGTAGGCTGGTTCATTCGCATCCCACCGACTCAGCCACAGGTTCTACCTTTCCTCTCCTCTCCCCAACTCCACCATTTCTTCCAGCAACTAAACAGCAGGGGTTCTTCATCCCCCTACCCCTTTAACCAGATAATCCAGTCTGGGCCAGTGCTGTCATGCAGCAGATTGGGCGGCTGCCTGCCAGCCACACCTGCATCCCATGTGGACACCAGTTCCAATCTCTGTGGCTCCAATTCCTACCCAGCTCCCAGCTAACGCACTTGGGAAAGCAGTGAAAGATGGCCAAGTACTTGGGTCCCTGAACCCATCCAGGCTCCTGGCTTCAGCCTGGCCTAACTCTGGCCATGTAGCCGCTTAAGAAGTAAACCAGCAGATAGAAGAGATCTCTTTCGCTTTGCATTTCAAATAAAGAAATAAATTTATACACACATATACATATATATTTACATTTTAAAAGAAGAAAGCTGTTAAAATTACTAGGCAGGTATTCCAATTTCAATACAGGCATATTGGTTGGGGGAAAATACAATATTTTAAAGTGTGAGTCCAATTCTATAAACAGAATTAATCAAGTGCCTAATTTACACTCACAGGATATAATTTTACTGTCAAAGCCCACTCTCAACAAAGAAACAGTGGTGGTGAGCATTGTGGCCCAGCAGGTCAGGCTGCCACAGGATGCCCACATCCCGCGTCAGAGTACCAGCTGGAGTCCGGGCTAATCTGCTTCTGATCCTGTTTCTTGTTGATGTGCCCAGGAAGTTGATGACAGCCCAAGCACTGGAGTTCCTGCCCCCTATGTGGGAGACCCCGATGGAGTTCCTGGTCCCCAGCTTCAGCCTGGCCCAAAGTTCCTGCCAGCATTGGAGAGTGAACCAGACAGAAGTTGTCTGTCACTCTGCCTTTCAAATAAGTAAATAAATCTTGGGAATTAAAAAAAACAGTAAAAAGCATTCCTCAATTCACTGCATTGTTTCAAGGGTACACAATTTCAAAGTGAAATTTACTTATGGAGAAGGAATATTTCAATTTCTAACAGTTACAATTTCTAATACTTCTTTTATTTAAGTTTTATTTATTTATTTGCAAGTCAGTTATACAGAGTGAGGAGAGGCAGACAGAGAGAGAGAGAGAGAGAGAGAGAGAGGAGAGGAGAGAGAGAGGTCTTCCATCCGATGGTTCACTCCTCAGATGGCTACAGCAGCCAGAACTGCGCCGATCCTAAGTCAGGAGCCAGAGCTTCTTCAGGGTCTCCCACAGGGGTGCAGGGGCTCAAGGACTTGGGCAATCTTCTACTGCTATCCCAGGCCACAGCAGAGAGCTGAATCGGAAGTGGAGCAGCCAGGTCTTGAACCGGCGCCCATATGGGATGCCAGCGCTTCAGGCCGGGGCATTAACCCACTACGCCACAGCGCCGGCCCCAATTTCTAATACTTCTGTCAAACAGAGTGAAGTATAAAGTTTCCCAATAAAATGAATTTCAGGCAGAGCACTAAATATTCAAGTGCCCCCCTTGACACTATCAATATATAAAACCATCAGGTCATACCATATTCAAAAAATATCTGGTGTAACAGCATTTTTAAAAAGCTTTCTATTCATCTATTTATTTGTTTATTAATAAAGATTTATTTTTCAGTTGAAAGGCAGAGTTAGAGAGAGAGAAGAGATACTGGTTCACTCCCCCAAATGGCCACAACAGCAGGGTTGGGCCAGGCAGAAACCAGGAGCTTCTTCAGGGTCTCCCATGTAGGTGGCAGGGGTCCAAGGACTTGGGCCATCTTCAGCTGCTTTCCTGGTCTCATCAGCAGAGAGCTGGATGAGAAGTGGAGCAGCCGAGATTCGAACTGATGCCCATATGGGATGCCAGTACTGCGGACAGTGGCTTAACCTGCTGCAACAAAGTGCTGCCCCCTCTGCTCACCTTGAGAGCTCTCAGTTATTTATGTGTTCCTACTTTATAAATTATTAAGAAACTGTTAAGGCAGCTAGGTAGACATTAGCCTATGTGTGTAAAGGGGCCAAAGAAAAAGGGGGATTTTCGTGTGGAGGAATAAGGGAAGAAATGTGAGGTCAGGCCTTGGAAACAGACTAGCATTTGCACATCAAAAGTCTTGGCCTAGTTTGATAGCCCTGTTGGGTGGGTCCCAGCACTCCCCTGGGGGCAGCTTCAGAGCCTTCCCTGCCCTAGAACAAGGGAGCTATTAGTTCTACTAGGAAGTTCTGGGAGGAGTTTCAGCATTTCACACCCAGGAAGCTCTCTACCCAGCCGTATTCCAGAGAGGGAGGTGGGGAGGAGGGCCCTATCAAGATCCATAAAAACCCCTGTATCCAGCTTTCAAGAGCATGCCAGGACAGTGCGCCCGCCTTTGGGAATGGAAACTAAACGCAGCTTTCACCCAAGGAAAGGCTGCCTAGGACCCCACGCCAGGGCTGCTAAACCCAGGCCTTCCAAACAGGCAGGAAGTCACACATGCCAACTGCTGCCTGAGGGTGTGTGTGGGCATCGTACTCCAACAATGTTTTTTGAGTCAATCAAACTAGACAGGTACAAAATGTTAGTAAAATGGTGCCATGTTCCTAAGCCCAGCCTGGCTTACCAGAAGTCAGGGGCGCCTATAGCCCAATCACAAGCATCAGCTCCACCCCAACCCTAACAGGATTTGCTGCTCCCTCTTCCTTCCCTCTGCAAAGCTATATAAGCCCTGTTCTCCCAGCACAGGCTGCAGTGTTCTCTGTGCATGGGGGGGTAGCCTGTCAGTTTCCCCCACCTGACAATAAACCTTTCCCCTTACTCCGGTGTTTGGTGTGTTTTGTGGTGGCCTTTCCTTACACAAAACTATATTCTCCACTTTCTGAATGAGGCCAGCCAACTCCAAGATGAGGAGGTACAGGGTTGGAATTTCTGGCCCAACTGTGGGTTGTGGAAATCCTGGGTGTTGTCTCTCCTACCTTACCAGTTCTCTTTATACCAAGTGTCTTGAAGGACTCATTTGTTTTGTCTCTAACAAAACAAAAGCCATCCAGCCCCAGATGGTTCTAAGGCAGGGCTTCCAGACTGCTCTGCTGGAGGATGTGAACAGCCCTCCGAACCACACAAGATAATCTCCCCAGGTCTCCTCTGCACACCACAGGACAGACAGCACCGTAAGAATAACCACAATCAGCTCTACTCCCATACGCCAGCTTGAAGAAAATACTGAAGATGTCACCTATGTCACCACCAAAAGACTTGAGAGGAGAATTAAGGTAGCTAGGTAGATATTAGCCCATGTGTGTACTAGGGGCGAAAGAAAACAGGAGTGTTTGTGTGGTTAAATGAGGGAAGAAATGTGGGCTAGGCCTTGGAAGCTGACCAGCATTTGAACATCTAAAGTCTTGACCTTGTTTATTAACCCTGTTGGGTGGGCTTCAGCACATCCCTGCAGGCAGCTTAGGGGAATCTTCTGTGCCCCCCATCGAGGGAACTATTAGGTCCATCATGAAGTCATGGGAGGAATTTCATGCCCAGGAAGCCCCCCACCCAGCTGTATCCCAACAAAGGAGCAGGACAGAGAAATGGAGGGCCATACCCAAATTCTAAAAATTCCAGTCTGAGAGCAGACTGGGCTATCAGTTTTCTACTGAGATGCCTGCTGGTCTACCAGGTATGCTTCTCTTCATTAAACTTATCTTCACTATTCACTCACCCTTCTGTGTCCATACCTTCATACTTTGTTGTTAGGAGACTCAGCAGCTAGGAACAACTACGCAGTCCCACTTCATTGGAATAATGACCCATTCTTGCTTCAAAACTATGGATGGGCAGTTAACAAGGAAACAGCTTCACCTGGCATTTTCTAGTGATACCAAAGTATAGAGAAAAATGACAAAACCACATGACATCAAGACTAAACTATCCCTTTTGCTCACTAATGCTTGTGTGAGGAGGTGGATGGACTGTGGAACATCCACAAGCAGCTCACTCTGCAAACAACTCTGCTCTCTCCAAGGATGGGACAGGCTCATGGAGCAAAAAGGGGATCCTCTTCACCCCATAGCTGTGGAAGCCTTGTGCACTGTGACTGTAGGAACCCTGTGACTGCATGATAAGGTGTGGGATATAGCTGAGTCTTTGAGCAATCACTGTGTCTGGTGTCAGAGGCTCAGGGCTCTCTGACTCCTGGGAGTAGGCCATTGCTGAGTACTGCACAGATCCTTTGTGTGGTGCATCACCAACATGGCTGAGGGCTGCACCCACTGTGGGCTAACCCTAGGCACTGATCACCTTGGAAGAGAGATGAAGTTGTGAATATACCAACAGGTGTGAGCATACCCTCCCCCTGCTGACAATGAAGGAGATCTATCACGCCCAACTTGGGTATCACCACGGATTCTCGCCCCACCCCTGAGCACTGACCAGAGCTCCCGGTCACACCCAGCACATGCCTCTGGATAGGCACCGAAGGAGTAGATACTCCATTAAGCCACAGAGGCATAATTCAAAGATAAAATCCAACCGTGGAGAAAACAAACAAGGGTTTCCACAAATGCCTAAAAGTAAACACAGAAATACAAGAAACAAGAACAGGGAAGAAAATACAACATCCCCAAAGGAACATAACACTTCAATCTTAGAATGTGAAGACAAAGAGATTGATGAAATGCCTGAAAAGGAATTCAAAAGAAAGTTAGTGATCATTATGAAAGAATATGAATGCAGAAAATCTCCTAGCAAAAGCACAAAGAAGGCCCAAAGCAATCAATGGGAATACTTACGAGAAAATGGCAGGGCCAAGTCTTTACTTATCAATAATAACCTTGAATCTAAATGGTCTAAATTGTTCAATTCAAAGATATCAACTGGCTGAATAGATTAAAAAACAAAATCCATCTGTTTGCTGCCTCTAAGAAACACACTTCACCAACAAAGACTGAAAGTGAAAGGATGAAAAAAGATATTCCATGCTAATGGAAAGCAAAAACAAGCCAACGCAGCCACTTTAATATCAGACAAAAAGGGCATTATGTAATTAAGGGATCAACTCAACAGGAAGATGTGACTATAATAAATGTATACACACCCAATGCCAGGATACCTGGCGATTTAAAACATGTTAATGGATCTAAAGGGAGAACAGTAATGGGGGACTCCAACACCTCACTTTAATCAAGGGACAGATTAACTAGCCAGAAGATCAACAAAGAACAACAGAACTAATCTGCACTATGGACCAAATAGACCTAATGGATATCTAGAGAACATTTCAACCAACAGTTAAAGAATACACATTCTTTTCATCAGTGCATGTAACTTTTTCTAGGATAGGCCATATACTAGACCATAAAGCTAGTCTCCACAAATTAAAAAAACAAAACAAAACAAAACAAAACAAACAAAAAAACTGAAATCATACCATGTATCTTTTCTGACCACAATGGAATGAAGCTGCAAATTAACAATTGAAGAATCTCTAGAAAATATGAAAACAGATTGAGACTGAACAACATGCTCCTGAATGAACAGTCGGTCATAGAAAAAAATCAAAAAGGGGGCCGGCAATGTAGTACAACAGGTTAAGTCTCTGTCTGCAGTGGCAGCATCCCACATGGGCACCAGTTTGAGTCTTGGTTGCTCCACTTCCGATTCAGCTCCGTTACTGTGCCTGGGAAGGCAGTGGATGATGGTCCAAGTGCTTGGGCTCCTGCACCCATGTGGGAGACCAAGAAGAAGCTCTGGGTTCCTGGGCTTGGCCTAGCCCAGTCCTGGTTGTTGTAGCCATTTGGGAAGTGAGCCACTAGATGGAAGATCTTTCTTTCTCTGTCTTTCCCTCTCTCTCTCTCCAACTCTTTCAATAAAAATAAATAATTTCAAAAAAAAAAAAAATCAAAAGGGAAATAAAAAAAATTCCTGAAAATGAATAAAGATGACAATACAACATATCCAAACTTATGGGATATAGCAAAAGCAGCGTTAAGAGGAAAGTTTATAGCAATTAATGCATACATAAAGAAATTGGAAAAGCATCAAATAAATGAGCTATCAATGCATCTCAAGGACACAGAAAAACAACAAACCAACCCAAAATTAGAAGGAGGAAAGAAATCATTAAAATTAGAGAAGAAAATTGAAACAAAAAAATACAAAAGATGAATGAAATGAAAAGCTGTTTCTTTGAAGAAAACAAACAAAATTCATATGCCATTGGCCCAACTAAAAAAACAAAAAAAGATGGAGAAGACCCAAATCAATAAAATCAGAGATGAAAAAGGAGATTAACAATGGATATCACATAAATAAACAAGAATAATCAGGAATTACTACAATATGCAAAAAAATTGGAAAGTTTAGAATAAATGAATAGATTCCGGGATGCATACAATTTAGCAAAATGGAGGCATGAAGACATTGAAAACCTAAATAAATCAATGACCAAGATGGAGATTAAATCAGTAATAAAGACCGTTCCAACAAAGAAAAGACCAGGACTGGATGGCCTTAGTGCTGAATTCTATCAGACTTTTACAGAACTAATTCTGATTCTTCTCAAACCATTCAAAATAATTTAAAGGGGCCGGCGCTGTGGCTTAACAGGCTAATCCTCCGCCTTGCAGCGCCAGCACACCGGGTTCTAGTCCCGGTTGGGGCGCCGGATTCTATCCCGGTTGCCCCTCTTCCAGGCCAGCTCTCTGCTATGGCCCGAGAAGGCAGTGGAGGATGGCCCAAGTCCTTGGGCCCTGCACCCCATGGGAGACCAGGAGAAGCACCTGGCTCCTGGCTTTGGATCAGCGCGATGCACCAGCCGCAGCGGCCATTGGAGGGTGAACCAACGGCAAAAAGGAAGACCTTTCTCTCTTTCTCTTTCTCTCACTATCCACTCTGCCTGTCAAAAAATAATAATAATAATAATTTAAAGGTAGGGAATCCTTCCAAACACCTTCTATGAGGTATCACCTTAACTCTAAAACCAGAATAAGATAGAAGCAAAAGAACTATAGACCATATTCTTGGTGAACAGAGACATAAAATTCCTCAATAAAATACTAGTCAAATCCAACAACATGTCAGAAACATCATTCACCCAGACCAAGTGGGATTTCCCACTATTATGCAGGAATGTTTCAACATACACAAATCAATAAATGTGACATATTGCATTAACAAACTAAAGGATAAAAACCATATGATTACTTCAACAGACGTAGAGAAAGCATTTGACAAAACACAACATCCTTTCATGATTTTAAAAAAAAAAAGTAAGCAAATTGGGAATAGAAGGAACATTCCCCCATACAATCAAGGCAATATACAACAAACCCACAGCCAGCATCATAGCGAATGGGGAAAAATTGGTAGCATTCCCACTAAAATCTGGAACCAGGTAAGGATGCTCACTTTTATCATCGCTATTCAATAGAGTCCTCGAAGCTTTAGCCAGAGCCATTACGCAAGCAAAAGAAATCAAATGGATACAAATTGGAAAGAGGAAAGTCAAATTATCCCTTTTTGCAGATGACATGATTCTAAATATAGGGGAACCAAGAGACTTCACTAAGAGACTACTTCATAAGAGGTTTTGGTAAAGTGGCAGGACATAAAATTGACACACAAAAATCAAAAGCCTTTATTTACACAGACAATACCATGGCTGAGAATGAAATTCTCTGATCAGTCCCATTCACAATACAAAAAAAAATTTAAATAACTTGGAAAAATTTAACCAAGGATTTCAAAGATCTCTACAATGAAAATTATAAAACATTAAAGAAACAAATAGAGGAAGACACAAAAAAATGGAAAATCTTACATGTTCATGGATTGGAAGACTCAATATCAAAATGTCCATATTACCAAAAACAATTTAAAGATTCAATGTGATATCAAAACATCAATGACATTCTTCTCAAATCTAGAATAAACAATGCTAAAATTCATATGAAAACCCAAGAGATCCTTAATAGCTGAAGTAACCTTATACAACAAAAATAAGGCCAGAGGCATCACAATACCAGATTTCAAAACATACTATGAGGCAGTTATAACCAAAACAGCCTGGTACTGGCACAGAAATAGATATGTAGGTCAATAGTACAGAATAGAACCCCCAGAAATCAATCCATGCATCTACAACCAACAGATCTTTGGCAAAGGAGGTTAAAATCAATCCCTAGAAAAAGGACAGTCTCTTCAATAAATGCTGCTGGGAAAATTGGATCTCCATGTGCAGAAGCATGAAACAAGACCCTTACCTTATACCATATACAGAAATCAACTCAAAATATTTCAAGGATCTAAATCTATTACCTAATACCACCAATTTACTAGAGGAGAATATTGGGGAAACTCTGCAAGACATTCGCATAGGCAAAGACTCTTAGAAAAGACCCTAGAAGCACAGGAAATCAAAGCCAAAATAGCTTGGGATTACATCAAGCTAACAAGCTTCTGTACGGCAAAGGAAACACAACAAATTCAAAGGCAACAGACAGAATGGGAGAATATATTTGCAAACTATGCAACTGATAAAGTATTAATAAACAGAATCTATAAAGAGCTCAAGAAACTTAACAACAAAAAAACAAATAATCCAATTTAAAAATGGGCAAAAGATTTGAACATGCATTTTTAAAAAAAAATTCAAATGGCCAACAGACACATGAAAAAATACTCAGGATCACTAGCCATCAGGAAAATGCCAATCAAAACCACAATGAGTTTCATCTCACCCCAGTTGGAATGGCTCTCATACTGAAATCAACAAACAACAAAAGCTGCTGAGGATGTGGGAGAAAAAGTAACCTAATCCACTGTTGGTGGGAATGTAAACTAGGACAGCCATTGTGGAAGACAGTATGGAAATTCCTCAGAAAGCTGAAAATAGATCTACCATATGACCCAGCAATCCTACTCCTGGGAATTTACTCAAAGAAAACAAAATCAGCATATGAAAGAATTATTTGTACCCCTATGTTTATTGCAGCTCAAGGGCTAAATTTTATGGAATCAACCCACATGCGCATCAACTGATGACTGCATTAAGAAAATGTGGAACATATACACTATGGAATATTACTCAGCGGCAGAAGAATGAAATCCTGCCTTTTGCAACGTAATGGATGTAACTGAAAACCATTATACTTAGTGAAATAAGTCAGCCCCCAAAAGACAAATGTTTTCCCTGATCTGTGGCAACTAGTAGAGTACAAAAAATTAACATGATTATTTGCATTTAAATCTGCATAAAACTATTCTTGTATATACCTGTTCCTAGGAAATGGCTTACAGTCTAAACGAACTTAATTATCTTATAACACACGGAAAATATGTCGACGTTACACTGTCATTGGTTGTATTTCACTGAAAGAAATTATGAATGACCAAAAATACTGAATATGGATGAAATGGTCATTTATATATTCAATTATTGTTTATAGCCATTGCCTGTATTTCCACTAAACTAGGGTCTTTTTGCTCTTATTAAACTTATTTGGTGAAATAGCAATCTTTTCACTATAATGTACATTGAAAATATGCACTCTCAAATTTTTGAAAAAAAAAAAAGAAAGGTAAAACAAAGGACGCTGGGAGAGAGGAGGGCAATATCATTTATGTTCTTAGACTTGTATCTTCAAATGATTTTGAATCTGTTAAAAATTAAAATAAAAATGAAAAAAATAAATGAACAAGTCTACCTCAGTAAGTACATATCATAAGATAAGAAACTTTTCTACTTTTCAAAGTTCTCACAACCAACACTATCCTCCACTCAGTAACTGCAGAGAGACCATCAACAGCCTGTGGTCAACAGTTAGTTAACGGCAGAGTGCAGAGATGCAGGGATCCAATTTTCCAGTTTCAGGCTATCTTTGCTTAAGCACAAGCTAACAGTGTAGCAAAGAATTAGCCCAAAAGCCCACAATAAACTTGGGGCTCAGGCCTACACATTTGAGAAGAGACAGCTAGATCTTTGTCTCCACATTGTTTCTCAGTTTACATAAAGTGTGGCCCGAGAGCCCCGAAACCAGCAAAAGGAGCCACAGTGCACACACAAGGGTCTCCAAAATGCTAACATGGAAAATGAGCATCATGAAAAAACCATGTGTGGATTTCAATTTTTTTTTTTTTTTTTGCAGCAAAACAAAGTCACCTTTTAATTATGTTTTCCATGACTGTTTTGAAGTACCCTTGTATAATCATGCAGGCATAGGCTGTCTAACATTTTTAAGGGGAAAAAGAAAAAAAAAAAATCCAAACAATAAAACATCAGTCATCACAGAACCTACGATACTAAAAATCTAAAAACCTTATATAATCTTTTTTGTAAGGTTATTAACTAAGACAGACAGAAAAAACCCACGTGGTCAAGTTAATTTAAAGAAAGTATTTGACCAAAATGGCAATGTCAAGAAAGAAAAGCTACAAGATCTTAAAAAATAAACAGGGCTGACCTTTAGAAAAACATCTACCTTGAATTCTAAGATAAAGGGTAGCACACTCACGAGGTGCTTTCAGAAATACAGCAATTCAACTCAGTAAATTCAATGCTTATCACCCAAAACTTTAAATGGAAAGTCTAATATTTCACAAGAATACAGAATGATACAGACTTTAGTTATTTTACCTGTATAATCCTTAGTAATAAAAGCTATATTATTATCATTTCACCTGCAGCCCTCTTCTTCCTCACAATAATTAAATGCTTCTTATATGTAGTTTTCTCACCAAAAAAAAAATAATCACCAGTTCTATGTCAATATCCTAAATTATGAACATTATATTCTTTTTGCTAACCCATGTGCTACAACCTGTGTCACCAGCTTCGTATGTTATCTCATTTTATCCTCATAGAAAACAAGAGGCTGAGTGGGTCACCCAGCTACAAAGTGGCCGTAATTTGACAATGAACTCAAGTGCAACTGAGACAGTTTCTAGTCGCTGTCTTGTCTCTAAGTGGCAGACATTCAAGTCATCCGTGAACCAGAGGCGCTCAAGCAATGGGTGGAAGAAAACTCAGGAATACTAAACAGTGTCTTACAGCCCTGTATACATGAAGGGTGAGAGCAACTCCTGGTAGGGGTAAGAAAAAAATATCTTTCCCCGCATAGCACTCTCTGGAAACCACAGGTGGTGATCTTCACCTTCTTAGGATGTGAGAAAAGGTATGGGCCTTCTTCCAGAGATTCAGACCAAAATTCTACATTATTTTAGAAGGTGCAGACTCATATAAACCATCGGTATATCTCAGTTCAAAAATTCCCACTTGGAGCCAGTGCTGTAGTAGGTTGGGCCTACTGCTGGCAGCGCCAGAATCCCTTATGAGCACCAGTTCCAGTCCTGGCTGCTCCACTTCTGATCCAGCTCCCTGCTAATGGTCTGGAGAGCATTGCAGGATGGCCCAAGTGCTTGGGCTCCTGCACCATGTGGGAGACCTGGAAGAAGTTCTTGGCACTTGGCTTCGGACCAGCCCAGCTCCAGTCATGGCAGCCATTTGGGGAGTTGAACCAGCAGATGGAAGACCTCTCTGTTTCTCCCTCTCTCTTTAACTCTGCTTCTCAAATAAATAAATCTTCAAAAAAAAAAAAAAATTCCCATTTGAGGGGTGGGCGAATGGTTGACTCACCATTTGGGATACCCACATCCCATGTTAAAGTGCCTGGTTCAAGTCTGGCTACTCTGCTTCTGATCCAGCTTCCTGCTAATGTACACCCTGAGAAGCAGCAGATAATGGCTTAAGTAGTTGGGTCCTTGACATTCAGATTGGGAGACCAGGACTGAGTTCTAGGCTCCTTGTTTTAGCCAGGCCCAGTTCTGGCTGTTCTGGCCACCTCGGGAGTTAACAAGTGGATGGAACGTCTCTCTCAGCTATCTCTCTCTGCCTTTATAATGAAACAAAGAGGGCCAGTATTGTGCTGTTACAGGTTAAGCTGCTGCCTGCAATGCTGGCATCTCATATGGGTGCCAGCTCAAGTCCCAGCTGCTCCACTTCTGATCCAGCTCCCTGCTAATGTGCCTGGGAAAGTAGCAGAAGATGGCGCAAGTGCTTGAGCCCCTGCACCCACATGGGAGACCTGGATGAAGCTCCTGGCTTTGGCCTGGCCCAGGTCAGGCCATTGTGGCCATTTGAGGAATGAACCAGTGAATGGAATATCTCTTTCTCTCTGAATCTCCCTTTCTTTATAACTTTGCCTTTCAAATAAATAAAACAAATCTATAAATATATAAATGAAATTAAAATAAATACTTTTTAAAAATTGCAAATAAGTAAAAAGCCCCATTGATTTGACTGGAAATTAACAGAATGAGGTTTTAAAAGTACAAACTGACACAAATTTCACTGGAAATTGTTTCAAATGTTAGCACAGCCCTGCTCACATAGAAAACTTACAGAAGGGGAGCTAGAACTGTGGTGTAGCAGGTAAAACCACTACCTGCAATGCTGGCACCCCACATTGGCGTCAGCTGGTGTCCCACTCGCTCCTCTTGTGATCCAGCTCCCTGCTAATGGCCTGGGAAAGCAGCAGAAGAGGAACCAAGTTCTTGGACCAGTGCCATCAATGTGGGAGACCTGGATAGAGCTCTTAACTCCTGGCTTCAGCCTGTCCCAGCCACTGCGGCCACTTGGGGAGTGAACCAGTGGATGGAAGATCCTCTCCCTCTGCCTCTGCCTCTGCCTCTGCCTCCCCCTCTCTCCCCCCTCCCTCTCTCTCTCTGTAACTCTGACTTTCAAATAAATACATTTTTTTTCTTTTTAGATTTATTTCACTTAATTGAAAGTCAAAGTAAGAGAGAGAGAGAGAGAGCACCATCTTCCATCCACTGGTTCACTCCCGAGATGGCCACAACAGCCAGGGGAAGTCAGGAGCCAGGAACTTCTTCCGGGTCTCTCACACAGGTGCAGGGGCCCAAGGACTCGGGCCATCTTCCACTGCTTTTCTAGGCATATTAACTGGGAGCTGGATTGGCAATGGAGCAGCTGGGACTGTAACCTGCACCTGTATGGGATGCTAGAGTTGTAGGTTGTGGCTTAACCTGCTACAGCATAACACCTGCCACACCAAATAAATAAATATGTAAAACAAACAAAAACTTACAAGTGAAGGGAGGTTTAGAGGCTCCCATTGTTAACACACTTACCGTTTTCCTGTGCAATTCTTGTCATTCAGTCCGCCAACCTTGTTTATGGCAGACCAGGCTGTGAGTGCCACATATGGCAAAGAGGCAGCTTGAGTATGAGTGAGTGACTTGGGCTTGTGAGACACCTAGATTTGAAGACAACAATTGACAATAAGTAACTTGTAAACCGATAAACACAAGTAAGCACATTTACCTTCAAAGGAATCCAACTGTTTTCACAGGCAAACTTATAAAATTCTTCCAGGTTCAGTGTTTATTTGCACAGCCTACTGCAAGTTTATCCCTAAGCAATATTCACTAAATAGCTTTCTACGTGCCTCAAAGAGGCCCAGCAATGTTTAGAAAGCTACATTATCAGATATGGCTACTTCCTTATTTTTAAAAAGACCATACACACTAATCCCATGTAGTCCTGACTACACCAGAAGTAAATCTAAATAAACCTTGAATCCTCATAAACACAATCTAATTTGTTTTTGAGTTCAGTTGCCTCCTTTACCCCCCTTTTCTGGAAGGTAAAATTTCTAGCCTTTTGCGTCTCAGTGACACACCTCTTTTCTCTTCTTGCTCCCCCTTCCCTGGCCGGTTTCCTCCATGTAAATCTTTCTCTCTCTTCAGAGTCAGGTCTGACAAATGTGATGGGTTCCTGTTTTCACAGTTACTCCCAGCAGCTCAGTGCACCCATGCCCCTGCTCGTGATGGATTCATCCTCTCCACTGGGTATATTTGATTTCAAGCCCACGCTTGGTAAAACCCAGGGGCACAGCAGGGTTCTAGATTTCATTCCAAACCCCTGCTCCATTACACAAAGATGACTTCCTTGACAAGCAGGGTTATTAAAGGACACCAAACACCCTTTTAATCTTTCAAAAATTTCCTGTTCTCCTAGTTCTTTCAAAACTGCCCATAAAACAAGAACCCAATCTGAAAAATCACCCGCGATATCTGTCAGTCTTTGTTTATGCTTTCTAATAGCATTTCAGCAGAGTTGGTGAGTTACCTCATTCCCACTGACCACGACAAACTCTGAGAAAGTGCCTTGTTTCCAAGGAGGGACTGCGGCCCAGACCTGAAACACACATGCAGGCACTTATATTAAAGACACAGATCTTTGCTGTCCAAAGCAGAACATGAAGCTGTTCCCTAATACACACCCAACCCAATGAAAGCAGCACAAATCAGCAAAACCGCAAGAAAAGAGTTATCCCAAGAGGCTGGTGTTACGGTGAAGCAGGTAAAGCCACTGCTTGCAATGCTGGCATCCCATATTGAGGCCACGGTGGGAATTCCAGTTCCAACCCAGCTTCTTGCTAATGCTCCTGGGAAGGCAGCAGAGAATATTCCAAGTACTTGGGTCCATACCTCTCATATGGGAGACCGGGATGGAGTTCCTGGCTTCTGGCTTCAGTCTGGCTCAGCCCTGGCTACTGCAGGCATTTGGGGAATGAAACAGGAGATGGACAGTGTCCTTCTTCCTATCTCTCTGTAGCTCTGGTTTTTTTATTTGTTTGTTTTTAAAGATTTATTATTTATTTGAAAGGCAGAGTTACAGAGAGACTGAGAGAGAGTATGTGAGTCTTCCATCCACTAGTTTACTTCCCAGTTGGCCACAACAGACTGGGCTGGGCCATGCCAAAGCCAGGAGCCTGGAGCTTCATCCAGGTTTCCCACGCAGGTGCAGGGACCCAAGGTCTTGGGCCATCTTCCACAGCTTTCTCAGGCCATAGCAGAGTTGGATTGGAAGTAGAACAGCCTGGATCTTTTTTTTTTTTTAAACTTTTATTTAATGAATATAAATTTCCAAAGTACAGCTTATGGATTACAATGGCTTCTCCCCCCACCATAACTTCCCTCCCACCCGCAACCCTCCCCTTTCCCGCTCCCTCTCCCCTTCCATTCACATCAAGATTCATTTTCAGGGGAGGGTTGCGGGCGGGAGGGAAGTTATGGGAGGGGGGAAGCCATTGTAACACATAAGCTGTACTTTGGAAATTTATATTCATTAAATAAAAGTTTAATTAAAAAAAAAACTAAAAAAAAAGATTCATTTTCAATTCTCTTTATATACAGAAGATCAGTTTAATATATATTAAGTAAAGATTTCAACAGTTTGCCCCCACATAGCAACACGAAGTGAAAAAATACTGTTGGAGTACTAGTTATAGCATTAAATAACAGTGTACAGCACATTAAAGACAGAGATCCTACATGATATTTTTTAAAAATTAATTTTCTATGCCATTCCCAATTTAATACCAGGTTTTTTTTTTTCATTTCCAATTATCTTTATATACAGAAGATCGATTCTGTATATACTAAGATTTCATCAGTTTGCACCCACACGAAACACAAAGTGCAAAAATACTGTTTTAGTATTATAGCATCACTTCACATTAGACAACACATTAAGGACAGATCCCACATGAGATGTAAGTACACAGTGACTCCTGTTGTTGACTTAACAATCTGACACTCTTGTTTATGGCGTCAGTAATCTCCCTAGGCTCTAGCCATGAGTTGCCAAGGCTATGGAAGCCTTTAGGGTTTGCCGACTTTGATCTTATTCCAACAGGGTCATAGTCAAAGTGGAAGTTCTCTCCTCCCTTCAGAGAAAGGTACCTCCATCTTTGATGGCCCCATTCTTTCCACTGGGATCTCACTTGCAGAAATCTTTCATTTAGGTTTTTTTTTTTTTTTTCCTTTTCCAGGGTGCCTTGGCTTTCCATGCCTACAATACTTTCATGGGCTCTTCAGCCAGATCCGAATGTCTTAAGGGCTGATTCTGAGGCCAGAGTGTTGTTTAGGACATCTGCCATTCTATGAGTCTGCTGTGTATCCTGCTTCCCATGTTGGATCGTTCTCTCCCTTTGTGATTCTATCAGTTAGTATTAGCAGACACTAGTCTTGTTTGTGTGATCCCTTTGACTCTTAGACCTATCAGAGTCATCAATTGTGAACTGAAATTGATCATTTGGACTAGTGAGATGGCATTGGTACATGCCACCTTGATGGGATTGTATTGGAATCCCCGGCACATTTCTAACTCCACCATTTGGGGCAAGTCTGATTGAGCATGTCCCAAATTGTACATCTCCTCCCTCTCTTTTTCCCACTTTTATGTTTAACAGGGATCACTTTTCAGTTAAAATTTCAACACCTAAGAATAATTATGTGTTAATTACAGAGTTCAACCACTAGTATTAGAACAACAACAACAACAACAAAAATACTAAAAAGGATAAAGTATTATTACATTGTACACCAAGAGTCAGGACAAGAGCTGATCAGGTCATTGTTTCTTATAGTGTCCATTTCACTTCAACAGGTTTCCCCTTTGGTGCTCAGTTAGTTGTCACCGATCAGGGAAAACAAATGATATTTGTCTCTTTGGGACTGGCTTAATTCACTCAGCATGATGTTTTCCAGATTCCTCCATCTTGTTGCAAATGACCAGGTTTCATTGTTTTTGACTGCTGTATAGTATTCTATGGAGTACATGTCCCATAATTTCTTTATCCAGTCTACTGTTGATGGGCATTTGGGTTGGTTCCAGGTCTTAGCTATTGTGAATTGAGCTGCAATAAACATTAATGTGCAGATGGCTTTTTTGTTTGCCAATTTAATTTCCTTTGGGTAAATTCCAAGGAGTGGGTTGGCTGGGTTGTATGGTAGGGTTATATTCAGGTTTCTGAGTAATCTCCAGACTGACTTCCATAGTGGGAACAGCCTGGATCTTAACAGGTGCCCATATGCTGGGCACCATAGGTGGTAGCTTTACCTGCCATGCCACAGGGCCAGCCCCTAAACCTTTTCTTTTTAAAAAGTTATTTCAAATGATATAAGCATACTGTTTAGTGTGATTCTGGATTTATCAGGTCAAACAAGGCAAAAGCTGATGCTGTTACATCCTGGGGCACTTGCAGTACCAGGAACAGCAGTCTCTGGGTTCCACTACTGGCTACAGCACTTGCTAGCTGGGGGACTTCTTTAGTTTGGCTTTCTCATCTGTAAACTGGCCTGGCTGCACCTACTCCATAGGGGTTAAGTGAGTTATTTTATGAAAAGCAATCAGAACAATGTTAGCAATTTTTATGAGCTCACTATAATCTCTTGGCACAAAAATTTAACCACAGCAAGTGACAGGTGATTATAACAAACTTCAGCTATTTTAAAACCATGTAACCCCTAATGTAGCCATTGTCATTTAAAGGCTCAAGAAAAATAAAAGTCTCAGTTCTACATATCTTGATGTCTTACAGTTCTGAACCACTGAACTTAGAAAACTCAAGTACTATCAAGTTGGTTTGGAATCGTTGGTGAAAAAAAGTAACAGAACCAAGACGATGAGAGGGTTCCAGCCAAAGCTCAGTACACATGCTGAAAGGCATAAAGGCCACTGGCACAGAACAGACTTCCAAACACCACGGAATGAGGGTGCCACGTCTTGAGAAGGAACAGCACGTCTCCCAACTCACCTCGTCTCCGGGCTTGAAGTACTTCACATCCAGCCCACATTCCATCACTACTCCGGAGACATCCCGCCCCAGGGTCAGCGGAAACTCCTCCCCTTTGGTTTTAATGTGTAAAGGATCCCGCTTCATGTTTAACGCTGTAGCTCCATAACCACCTAAGAAACACCATGGTCAGTGTCCTCCGGCAAAGAACAGAATGACTTTAAAATCCCTATAGAATCATAGGCCAGGTTGAAGAAGCAGATTATAAACAACCAACCAACCAACCAACCAACCTTTTTTTTTTAAAAAAAAGATTTATTTATTTATTTGAAAGTCAGAGTTACACAGGGAGAGAAGGAGAGGCAGAGAGAGAGAGAGAGGTCTTCCATCCACTGGTTCACTCCCCAAGTGGCCGCAACAGCTAGAGCTGTGCCAATCTGAAACCAGGAGCTTCTTCTGGGTCTCCCACATGGGTGCAGGAGCCCAAGGATTTGGGCCATCTTTCACTGCTTTTCCAGGACATAGCAGAGAGCTGGATCAGAAGTGGAGCAGCTGGGACTTGAACCGGTGCCCATATGGGACACCGGCACTGTAGGCGGCGACTCTACCTGCTATGCCACAGTGCCAGCCCCAAAACAACCAATCTTATGATCTTTTCCCATCACGGGGTAAAGCATGAAAACTTTGAGTGTTGTCTTTTCAAAGAAAATTACTTGGAAAGTCTCAACCTCTTATCTACCTGAAGCCATCACTGTGCTCAAAATGTTTTTGAAATTCAGATTTTGAAACTGTCTTCAGGACTTTTAGAATTGTCTTTTATGCAGGTTTATTTGTTCTTAGAAGATGGCTTCTTTATTAATTTATTCACACATGAACTTTATAAGCAAAGACATCTGGTGCCAAGTTTGGAAAACAAGATAAATGTTAAAGCTGTTGGAAGTTAATGAATAAATCAACAAGGGATGGATATAAAGTACTCGATATTGACACTGGTCTATGTGTTAACAGTCCCCACCTAATTTAAAAATGAAGTTTCTAAAAAGCAATTTTGCTACATAGACTCCTGAGTGGAAAAGATCCACTTGACTGTAACTGACCTGATGTTACATGAGGTGAATTGCTTTACTGCACAAATCTTTTTTTGACAGGCAGAGTGGACAGTGAGTGAGTGAGTGAGTGAGAGAGAGAGAGAGAGAGGTCTTCCTTTTCCATTGGTTCACCCTCCAATGGCCACCACGGCTGGCGCACCACACTGATCTGAAGCCAGGAGCCAGGTGCTTCTCCTGGTCTCCCATGCAGGTGCAGGGCCCAAGCACTTGGGCCATCCTCCACTGCACTCCCAGGCCACAGCAGAGAGCTGGACTGGAAGGGGAGCAACAAGGACCAGAATCTGGCGCCCCAACCAGGACTAGAACCCGGGGTGCTGGCGCCGCAGATGATTAGCCTATTGAGCCGTGGAACCTGCCTGCACAAATCTTTTTTATTTAAAGGGCCAGAGTTGTAGTGCAGGTTAAACCACTGCTTGTGACACTGGCATCCCGTGTATCAGAACGCCAGTTTGCGGCCTTGTTGCTCCATTTCTGACCCATCTCCTTGCTAATACATCGGAGGAGACAGAAGATGGCCCATGTTGGGGACCAGCACAGAGTTCTTGGCCCCTGGTTGTTGCCCAGCCCAGACCTGGCTGTTGCAGACATTTGGGGAAGGAACCAGTAGATGAAGATCTCTAAATAAATTTTAAAAGGGGGGGGGGGGCGACTGCAATGCCGGCATCCTATATAGGCACCAGGTTCTAGTCGCGGCCACTCCTTTTCCAGTCCAGCTCTCTGCTATGGCCTGGGAAAGCAGTAGGTGGCCCAAGTGCTTGGGCCCTTGCACCCACGGGGGAGACCTAGAAGAAGCTCCTGGCTCCTGGCTTTGGATTGGTACAGCTCTAGCAGTTGGCAGCCATTTGGGGAGTGAAACAGCGGATGGAAGACCTCTTTCTCGGTGGTCTCTCCTTCTCACTGTAACTCTACCTCTCAAAAAAAAAAAAAAAATCTGTGTGTGTGTGTGAAAGAAAGACACAGAGACTGTCTTTCAAATAAATACATCTTGAAAGAAAGAATGCCAAATGCTGCTAACAGGGAAGACAGTTTTTTTCAATTAAAAAGCTGCTGACTTTAAAAAAACAAAAAACTGGATCCGACAAAAGCAACACCTTTCGTGACCTTGACAGTGGCAGTTCCTGTGGCATGGTGTGCTACAGAGGGAATAGGAAACAGGGAATTGGTGACCATGAGAAGATTCAAGTCTTTCAAAGAAGGGAGACAGAGAAACGGAGTAGCAGCTGGACAGGACAACAGAGCCGGAGAAATCCGTTTTCAGTGGCTTTGTTTTAAGAGGGTAGAGATAACAGCAAATGACTATGCTAAGGGAAATAATCCTTTAGGAAGAAAAATACCGATGATGCGGGAGAGAGGTGCAGCAATGACAGGCCAGAGTGGTGGGAGGGGACGGAGTCAAGAACACGAGTGGAGCGGAGGGTGGGCCTCCGAGGAGAGCAACAGCACCGCTCCACAGAGCAGCAGGCGAGGCAGAGCACACACGGACAGATGCACACAGGCGGGGAGCTTGCAGAAGCCCTTTTTCTCATTAAAAAAGAAAAAAAATCAAGACTCATGAGAGAAAGTCAAAGTTGAGATGGTCCCACAGAATCCAGGCCAACGGCCACGATGCCAACGTCACCCGTTTACCACCTGGCTCGTGAGGACGGCACTCTTTCAGGGAAGAAAACAACTTCACACGTAACACTCAGAAAGTCAGATGTGTCCCCTCCCCTGCCTTCCATTCCTTCTCTACAGCTAAAACATATGCCATCATTCACTGACACCCCTATGAGGTTTGGGCAACAGAAGCAGGTAGGTAGCCACGTCAAATCTTAGCTACTGTTTCTGGGTGGCAAAAAGGTTTCAGTCCCCTTTGAAGTGCAGAACACACTTGCTCAAGGTTGTTTTAGAGCAGCTTTCTTGAGCATCATGAAACACTAACACATCACAGATACTATCTGAACTAGCTCCAAATCCAGAATGCAGCTGGCTGGTAGCTAGTCACTGAGAATCTGCTTAGCGACACAAAGGAACAGGCCCTGTGGAGTTTTCATCCCAAGGATGGAGGCTGCCACTTTGATTTGTTCAGAGAGTTGAGCTGATTAGGGAAATCCTAAATCTGTCATCAATTTCAAAGACTTTCATCCCATCTAAGAACACCAAGCTTTCTTGGTATAATGCTGTTGGCTGTATTTTTCTTCCCACTTTTAAAAGTATTCATTGCTTCGGCCACTTCCATGATTTGTTATTTTACGTCCAATGGTAATAGTCATCAGGAAAACAGCCAGCCTTCATCTTTCAAAACAAAGCAGACATGTCTCTTATTTTCTTGCCAAGGGAAATAACAGCTTCTGAAAATTTACAATCTTTTACTCATTATTTTATTTCCCCAAGCTATCATTGCAGAAATCTTCTGCAACAACAACATACATTCTCAAAAAGAATCCATGGGCAGGGGGGGGAAAAAAAGAGGATGACTTACAAATCTTACTCACATCATTAAAAAAAGAAAAACCTAAGATGTCTCAAGAACACCACATAAAAGCAAAACATGTTATTATATTAATAAACAGTAGACCAGATGCAGCCATTCTCCCAAAATAAATATATATATACAGGAGCAGGTGGGTGTTGCAGCCCAGTGTGTTAAGTTGCTGCTTGGGAGGCCCGCATCCTGTATCAGAGCTCTGTTCTGGTCCTGGCTGCTCTGCTTCCAATCCAGCTCCCTGCTAACGTGCCAAGGGAGCAGCAGATGATGGCCTAAGTGAGTGAATTCCTGCCACCCACATGAGTGGAAGCCCTGGCCCCTGGCTTTCATCCAGTCCAGCCCCAGCTGCTGTGATCATCTGGAGAGTCAATCAGTAGATGGAAGATCTGTCACTCTGCCTGTCAAATAAATAAAACAAAAAAATGTCCACAACACAAACTGTATATTCAAAGAAATTAAAAGTTGACAGATCTACTAGAAGACAAAATGTAAAAATTACTCATAAGATATGCATTCTTCTCATTTAAATTTGTAATCAGAAGTCAGAATGAAAATACAAAGTGGCATACAAATGACTGACAACCAAATATGTGCAGCACTGAAAGAGGCTGACAAATCGTGGAATCACTCTTCAAAGAGCTTACGATCAACAGAGAGGAAAAACACCAACCACTGAGTACAACCTACCACTTGAAGACATATCATATAAAGACTAAATTATCTTGAAGCCAATGTAAAAAGAATAAATTATGCCAGGCATTTATGTAGCCCACATCCCATGCTGGAGTGCCCGAGTTTGATTCCCTGCTCCACTCCCCATTACAGCTTCCTGCTAATGTACACTCTGAGAGGCAGCAGGTGATGGCTTCAATAGTTGAATCCCTGCCACCCAAGTGGGAGACCTGGCTCCTGTTTCAGCCTGTCCTAGCCTTGGCTGTTGCAGGTATTTGGGGACTGGACCAGCAGATAGGAGATCTCTATCTCTGTCTCTTGGCCTTTCAAATAAATAAAATAAATTCTCAAAAAATAAAGTAAAACAACACCCGCAACTTCAAAAGAACACATGTGGATTTCATGAGACATTCATAGTAAAGTCATTTCAAATCATTCTTAATAGAACCTTATAGTCACAAATACCTTAAGATTCCCAAGTCTTTCCCCAAACCTCTTTCCCTAAAGAAATGTGTAATAGCTACTCCACTATATTGACCAGGCAGGTGCTGTCCAGTAGAAATAAAATTCAAGCCTCACATGCCATTAAAAATGTCCTAGTAGCCATTAAAAAGATTAACAGAAACAAGTGAAATTAATTTAAGTAATAATTTACTTGCTATATCCAAAATATTATCCAGTCAACAAGTAACAACATGAAACTTTTAAAAAGACACTTCACATTCTTTTTTTCTTTGAAATTGATTCTGTATTTTATACTAACTGCACATCTCAATCAGGCTAGCCACACTGCAACAGCACAACACCCACATGTGGCTAGTGGCTACTACACTGAACAGCATAGGTCTAGATACACTAGCTTAAAAACAGCAGCAATCAAAATTGGAGTCCATGGAGCAAATCCAGAAGTCTCCCAGTTTGGTACAACCTCAAAATCTTTGCAAATAATTTAAGAGTTCCTTTTCCAACAATCTATGTGGGGCTGGCTTTTCATTAATTCAAACAACACACTGCAACAGACTGAAAACAGAACATATGCAAACCAAGGGCTGAGCGTTCGGCCTAGCAGCTAAGACAAGAGTTAAAGGGGCCTGGTATCATGGCTTAGCAGGTAAAGCCACCACCTACAGTGTTGGCTCCCATATAGGCACCAGTTCAAGTCTTGGTTGCTCCATTTTTTTTTTTTTTTTAAGATTTATTTGAGAGGTAGATTTACAGAGAGAGAGGGAGAGGAGACACACACACACACACAGAGAGAGAGAGAGAGAGAGAGAGAGAGAGAGAGAGAATGAATCTTTCATCTGCTGGTTTACTCCCCAAATGGCTGGCATGACTGGAGCTGGGCCGGCCTGAAGTTAGTAACCAGGAGCTTCTTCCAGGTCTCCCACATGGGTGCAGGGGTCCAAGCACCTGGGCCATCTTCCACTGCTTTCCCAGGCCATGCCAGAGAGCTAGATGGGAAGAGGAGCATTCAGAACACGAACTGGCACCTATACATGATGCCAGCACTGCAGGGAAAAGCTTAGCCTACTATGCCACAACACTGGCCCCTAATCCACTTCTGATCCAGCTCCCTGTTAATGTGCCTGGGAAAGAAGCGGAGGAGGGCCCAAGTTCTTGGAACGCTGCATCCACAAGGGAGATCAGGATGAAGCTCCTGGCTTCGGCCTGGCCCAGTCCTGGCTGTTGCAGCCATCTGGGGAGTAAGCCAGCAGATGGAAGACCTCTCTCTCTCTTTCTCTAACTCTGATTTTTGAATAAGATATATCTTTAAAAGAACAAAAAAAAAAAAAAAAAAAAAAAAGGACACAAGTTAAGAAACCCGCATCCCATACTGAAGTACCTGGGTTAGAGTTCTAGCTCCAGCTCCTGATTCCAGGTTCCTGCCAATGTAGATTCTGGGAAGCAGCAGGTAGACGGGGCCCTGCCACCACATATGTGGATCGAATTCTGGGCTGGCTTTGGGGAGGGCCCAATCCTATCAATTCTGGCATTTAAAGAATGAATCAGCACATGGGAGCTCTCTGTATCTGTCTCCCTCTCCCAATAACCTTCAAAATCCAGTCGCCTTCGATAGCAAAAGGACATGCAGAAGCGTAAAACAATGCTAAATTTCTTTTTCCTTACTTTAGAAAATAGTTATTTTTCATTGTAAGTTCTTTGAAGGTAAATCCCTTGCTCTATCAGTTACTACTTAAGTACTTCACATATTTGTGTCTCTCAGTCATTATATTTATTTCATTTTCTATTTTTCTCCTTTTGTGATTTGTAATGTTAATACAAAGGAGGTTTACTATATTTTTAAATAATATTTTAAATTTTGTTCTAACTTTTAAAAGGTAAATATCAACAGCTACAGTTCATATAACAGTCCAGTAACTTAGGAGAGTAAAGAGGTCTTGAAACCAAAAAAATTGAGAATTACTATCCAATCTATCATACCACATATGCAAAAAAAATGAGAAGGAAAAAAGTCAAAGTCTCAACATTTTCATACTTACAAATTGCACAAAAATGGTTAATTCTGTCATTAATCATAATTTTGTAAGTGGTTATACATATATAAGCAAAGAAATTAAATTCATCACACAAAAGTCATAAATGAGAATTGCTACTGAGGTAATCAGTTGACATATAAGCCCTTCTTCACAACGCTGACCCATAATTAAGTTAAAATTCTACTGCAGTTTACTTACAACGCAGGTTACCTGACCTGTGACTAACATGGAGGTTAATCATCCCAAAATATGCTTTTCAATTTCTTCAAGAGACATGGATGAGCTACCACAAGCAAGACTGATATGTTTTTGTCAATTTTTTCCAAAGTTATTCACAAATACTAATCAGTTTATCACTATATAACTGTGTGTGTGTGTTTGAGTGTGTGTAGTGCTTCTATCCTTTGCCAATATCCTCCAAGAGAAAGATTATTATTCCCATTTAGGATGGAGTATAACTGATGTGCAAACATAATCATACCTCTAAAACTTGCACCTCAGAATCAGGGTACACCAGAAAGGCAGCAGTAGACAAAACTCTTAAGTCCCAATCTACGTATGTCAACTGCTGAGGGCAGAATACAATATCACAGATGAGGAAAGTACAAGGAGTCTTCAAAATTTCATGGAAAACGTGTATTAAAGAGTTATGCATTTCAAACCATTTTTACGCCAAAATAAGCATCACTTAATGTAATTTTTCCAGAAACATTTTTTAAGTACACTCATATCATGAACATATCCTAGAGTTTTGTTCTGCTGCTTTGTCTACTAGACCAATAAAGGATCCTATCAGTAAGAAGAGTGCAAAAAAGGACAGGGATTGTTATGAAAATTCAAGTTCTTAACTGACACACAAACATAATCACACGTTCAAAGCTTGTACCTCAGAATGATGGTTCTCAGAGTATCACAAAGTTTCCAAGAAAGCACACCAGAAAGTTAGCTGCAGACACAACTCTAAAGCTCCAATTTACACATGGAAGCTGCATGTAAATACAACCTCTATTTTGTAAAAGACACCTCAACCACTGCAACTTAAAACTTTTTGGAAATATTAGCAATGGTACAGTCAAAAATCTGTGTGCCAACCAAAGAAGTTTAAGCAAATACCAATCGATTGATTTTTAGAAACTGCATGCATTACGATTAATAAAAGAGGTAATGAAGAATGTCTTTAAAACTTACTTCTCATATTAACATCTATAGGGTTTACACTCGCGGCATGGACTTTGATAATGACTTCATTTGGATAGTGTATGATGGGCATCATCATGTTCTGAGTGAATCGCAACACTTCATTCTTCCCATATTTATCTATCACCCAAGCGGGCATGACAGTGCTCTTTGGCGAGGTAGTGCTGATCTTTCTAACTGAAGGCCTTTGTGCAATTCTGCTCCTCCACAAGTAAGCCACGGTACATGCATTTCTTCTAAGCACACAAGTCTTCAGAAATTCCATCGTAAACAGTGACCGGATTGCGTGCCCCAATCAACGTGCACTCGGATTGGATCACACTCTCACCCCTGAATTCCTTTACACACACTAAAAACGACTTCCAAATCGAGCGTTCGAAAGTGCGGTTAACCCGACGCAGCAACCAAAGGGAGAACGTGGAAGTTGCTATTCTCTAGGTTTCCGAACCGCTCCAATTAACCTTCCAGTCAGGATTCTGTCCATTCCCCCTCCCTTCCCTACACACCACTCCCCTTCAAAAACCACAAACACACAAGCAGGTGTGTGCAAACACCTCGGCCCCCGGCCCTGTCCTGGGAGCTCTTGGCAGAACCAGCACACGGCTCAGGACCCCGACGCCCCTGAAATTCGCACGCCTAAAAAACTCCAAATGCGACCCTAGCCCGGAGTCTCCTTGCCTGCCCGCTCTCCTTTTCCACCGGCTTTGCGGAGCCAGCCAATCGCGTGCAGAGATCATTCCCTGTGGGCTGAGATTTGACCAATCCAAGGGCTCGGTGTTGAAGGGTCCGTGATGAGCCAAGATGGCTGCGCCCGTGTAATCCAGGCGGCGGCCGCTGACCTTTGATTTTCCTCCCTGTCACCTGGCCCCTAGGGTGGTAAGCTGAGCACGAGGACCATGCTGGGCCGGACTCTCCGAGAAGTGAGTGGGATTGGCCTGCTGAGGGCCCCGGGAGGACGGAAAGATTGGCGGGCTCCGTGCACAAGGAGTCCCTCACCCCCACCCCCCCGCCCCTGACCCTCCCAGCTTGGTCCACCTCGTTACATCCTTCCCTTCGGCCAGTCGGGAGTCCGAGCTTCAGCAGGGGCGATCTTTTCACCGCGGAGCTGTAGGGTGGAAGCTCCATCCATTCCCACTAATCGGCTCCGGCTGTGATAGGTCATTAGAAGGGGGGGGGGGGGGCTTTGCCACGTCAGGGTTTGGCTTGCTCATTTCCATCTCTTCTGTCTCAGCTGATGAGTTCTTGCAGCCGGGCTTGGCAATAGCTTACAAAATCCAAAAAAAGTAATTTTTAGCTTTTTGAAGAAAATTCATTCTCTAAGATGCTACTTTTTCCCAACCCATGCCGGTTTCCTAGAAATCATTTTTGAACCTGAGGCTGCATTTGTCCCTTCCAGATGCCCTCTAAGTCTCTCAAAGTCACTTTAACCAAGTTGCAGCCATCATTATAACAGGACTACTACTCTTCTTAATAGCAAAGTTATTATCCCGTTTGCCCTTAGATTCTCCATCTTTTCCTATGTAATAAATCACTACGCCCTATTAATTCTGTTTTACAGATATGGCTGGACTCTGTTCTCTCACTTCATTCCTGATCTTACTGTTTTATTTCAGGTCTGCTTGCTTGCTTATCGAGTTCAGTCAACCTTTAGCACGTCTGCAGGCCCATTGCTGTAGGAATCACCTGGGGTCCTTGTTAATTTCAACCACATCCCACTCTAGACTTAATGAGACACTGGTGCTCCAGGTGATTTCTGGAGATTAATAGAGATTTACAACCTACCCTGCTTTCCATCTTCCTTTTACATCTACACCTGGGAGGTCTCCCCATCTCCAGCTGCCAGCCTTTCAGCAAATTGTACGTTATAATGCAAGCTTTAAATCCACAGGCCTTAAATAACAGATAGTTCCTCCCAAAATGCATTCTTGTTTTACCATCTTAAATTGCATCCTGTATATACTTTTAGTGAAAAATCAATGTTTTTTTTTTTAATACCCAGGATTTGATTTGAATACAACCAATAAAAATGTGGCATATTGTTTCCCTTTTCTGCCTTTTCCTCCCTAAGCACAATCATATTTGTGTTACCCTTTTCTATGTTGAGTGAGCCATTGTGAGAAACCACTTGTGCCTCATGGAGGGAAACATTTAGGAAACCTGACCCAAGGGAAGAACAAGGAGATGCCTTGACATGACTGCTTTCACTGAATCACTCCTTTAACAAAGATTGATTCATGCCTACTGGGTGGAAAGTATTATTATTTGGTGATTGTTTTCCCTGCTCAAATCCACTCTCTATTTTATTTCACATCGCAGTACTGGTGCCTTAGATTCTGTCAGCTGGAGGTTAATTCAGTACACATTCTCTTTTAGATACATACAGATGCCTGGGAGGGTTGAATGACTTGTTCTCCCACTGTTGTGAATGACAAATTTCTCTCCATAACACCCTAGCTGAGATAATCATTTGAAGAAATGGAAAATTTGCTGGGGAAGAGCTTAAGGGGAGGGGCTGGAGTCTCTGGACATGTGAGGCAATTTGGGGGACATCAGTGGAGGCTTAGGACAACAGAGAGCCACAGAGAAGACTAAAAGGAGATAAATGCCAAATGAAATAAAACCCCTATTTGTACATTTTACCCAGGTATTTTCAGGGAAGAGGAGGCATCGCACACCTTTTTCTGCTGTGGCAGATCCCATTGTTCGTAGGAGGCAGACACCAGACTAATAGTGTAAATCCTAAAGTTTAACCAATGATATATTCAGTTGACTTCTTAGGAGTCTAAGCTAATTTGTTCTATAGGGAAATAGATTCCAAATTTTAGACAATTCAGTTCTTCACTCACCTGGCGTTTATTGAGTTCCTCCATATTCCAGGCACTGGGGATTAGCATTGAAGACAGAAGCACCTGCCCTCATGAAACCTACAGGTTTTTGTTTTTTTTTTGGAAAATAGGCATTAAATAACTTTTAAAAAGTAAAATAATACAACTTTAGATAGTTTTATAATGAAAAATTCACCCATGAGAACTAGTTGGGGAGGAGCTGGGTGTTTTAGTGTGGTCCAGGGAAGGTTTTCCTGAATTGATTGAATGGGTGATATTTAATAGAGACGGGAAGGATATGGGTTGTGACCCCTGCGGGGAGAGTGTTCCAAACAGAAGGAAGAGTAATCATGACATCTAGGAGTAGTAAGAAGGCTGGCACGGCCTGAAGAGAAGTCGACGAGGAGAGTCTTAGAACATAAAGTTAGAGATGGGCAGGAGTCAGATCACAGGGTACCTTAGGCCATAGGAGGGAATGTAGATTTTATCCTAAGTATAATGGGAGCCTCTAGAAAGTTTTGTGTTGTGGACAGGGTCTGATTTAAAATTTTAAAAGCTTCTTTAGGTTATTCTTAAGGGCTGTGGTGTATGGGAAAACAAGTGAGGAAGCAGGAAGATGTGTTAGAAGGCTGTTGCAAGGGCAAGAGGTGATGGCAGTGGATCAGGTGGTAGCATAGAGGAGCTGCAAGTGAGAACTGTGTTTTACATCATGGCTTGCTGATGGGCTGGACGTGGACATGGCAGGAAAGAGAAGAAGCAAGGAAGATGTTTAGATCTGGAGCCTGGGTAATTGGGGAAGTGATAACATTTGTCAAGATGGAAAAGACTCTAAAGGAAGCATGTTTGGAAGGAGGTGGTTATCGCGAGTTCTGTTTTGGACATGTTAAGTTTTTTAAAAAGATGTATGTATATATTTATTTGAAAGGCAGAGTGACAGAGAGGGAAGGCAAGAATGAAAAACAGATCTTCCATCTGCCAGTTCACTTCCCAAATGCTTGCAACAGCCAGGGCTAGACCAGGCTGAAGCTAGGACCAGGGAACTCCAGCTGGGTCTTCCACTTGGGTGAGAAGGAATCAAGTCCTTTCCATCAGCTGCCTTGCAGACACATAAGCAGGAAGCTGCATCAGATGCACAGTAGATGTGACATGAACTGGGCACTCTGATATGGGATGCAAGTATCCCAAGCAGTGGCTTAACCTGCTATGCCACAGTGCCACCCCTGGACATAATATTCAGATGCCTCCTAGATACCCAAGTGAAGGTGTCATTTAAGCAGATTACAGCTGAAGAAAGAGGGTAGATACGTGGATACGAGTTAGCCATTCAGAACTGTGTTTCCTCTAGATCTTGTATCTATCCTCTGTCACTCTCATTGATTGTTGGCAGAGTTCGTTTCCATTGGTTGAGGAACATAGGTCACCGTTCTCTTGCAGGGCGAGTGGGTAGTTATATCAATGAGCCCGGGGGCAAGAGATGGGGGATTGCTGGAATTGAGACTTCTGAGATTTTGTGGATATTGGTAACGATGAAGTCTTTACTATGACCAGGTGAGTTGGTAACTTGCATGAGGTAAAGGGAACTCAGATGCGATGTTCAGTGTACTTGGCCTTGGAGACAGAAGTGACTAAGAATGACAACAGGAGCAGTACTAATGAAGATGTAAGCTAGGTGCTAAAATCTTCAAGGGATGAAAGGGAACACCAGGTAGAATGATCTAATCCTCTCCAGGGCACAGGCTTCTGGTGAGTTGGGAGTTTTGAGAGAAGAGAAAGGCACTGACACCTGCTGGTACACACCTCCTCTCCCCCTGGTCTCTGTGATACATGGTAGCAGGGAGCTAACACAGGAGCGGCGGTGGCTCCCCAGGAAAGCCTGGTTACTATCACAGAGCAGAAGTGCCAGGAACAGTTTTTGTTTTGTTGGTTTGGTTTTTATTTTTTTAAACAATAACTTATAAAGTTTAATTTCATTTTGGATTTTAGATATGACACCTGCAGTTTTGTCCCCGGGGAGCTGTACGATTTACATTTCATGCTCCTTCTGCTCAGGATATCCCAGCTAATTAGCATGTTTGTTTTCACTTCTGTTTTCCAATTCCCTTATTGACTTTCTCAAATCTCGACTTCCTGAAAATGGTCCTCCTGAAGATCAGCACTGTAAAAACTGAGGGCTCCTACCTCTCTTCTCCACACTTACCACTCCTTAGCTCTAGCCACGTGCCACACCAATTGGCAAGTCAGCACCCAGGGGATTGTAGGCATTACAGGACTTGAGGGGTCAAAAACAAGAAGAAAAGTGACAGACACAATTTTCCTCATTATTGTAATTTTTTTTTTTTTTTGACAGGTAGAGTTATAGACAGAGAGAGAGAGAGAGACAAAGAGAAAGGTCTTCCTTCTGTTGGTTCACTCTCCAAATGGGCACCACGGCCAGTGCTGCGCCGATCTGAAGCCAGGAGCCAGGTGCCTCCTCCTGGTCTGCCATGCAGGTGCAGGGCCCAAGCATTTGGGCCATCCTCCACTGCGCTCCCGGGCCACAGCAGAGAGCTGGACTGGAAGAGGAGCAACTGGGACTAAAACCCGGTGCCCGTATGGGATGCTGGTGCCGCAGGCGGAGAATTAACCAAGTGAACCACAGCGCCGGCCCCCATTATTGCAACTTTGCCATGGGATACATATGCCTGTCTTTGGGGGTACTTCAAAATATTCATTGAATAATTGGATTAAAAGATAAGCTTATTTAGGTGAACATTTTTGAAGTATATGCATAGTTTTCCCATAATACACACTTGCCATGACCTTTTTGAAGACCCCTCATATGCATGGATTTCAAAAAATTTTTGCACCCAAAGAAACCTTTTATTACCATTTTTCCATGAGCATTTTCAAGTGCCCTCTAGCATTGGATTTTTGCTAGTTCCAGGTGTCTTCCACATTCTTCCCACTCAGTATTGACAATATTAGAATATACTGTTATTCTTTTATTTCTGTCTAGTGCCTTTCTTCTGAAAAGTTTGTATTTCATGCAAACCATTCAGCAGAAAGTGCTCTTCTTGTTTTTAAGTCACCTCCTTGAAGGCAAGCCTCACTGCCCCATCCCACCACTGAGTCACTCCCTCAGCCTTCTCCATGGACATGCTGTTCCTCCTCGTTTGTGAACGTTAGGGGTCCTCTTAATGGCCTCTTCCCACTGCTTTTCTCATTGGAAACCCTCAGCGCTGAGAACACCATGGCTTTGATGATTTATTTAGTAGTCAAGAGCAGATCACGTGCAGATTTTCCCTGCAAGTGCAAACTCCTGTTGTTTGATGCATATGGGACATGTTAACATAAAATAGAGGACAAACTAAATGCCCTGTAGAGTAGAGCTAGAAATGGTGAGGGACTTGTATTATGAAGTCACCCTTTACCACTTGTGTGGTTTTGGAAAACTCACTTATCCTCTCTGAACTTCACTTTCTTTATCTGTCCAATGAGGTTAATAGTACCTAAAGTTTAGTGGTTGCTTTAAGGGTTAAATGAAATAGTAATCCATGTAAAGCTACAATACCTGGTTCTTGGTAAATAATAAATATTGTTCCTTCCCCTACACTGTCTCTGAGCTCCCTTCATAAAGTTTGTGGAAAATGGGGGTGGGCATTTGGTGTGGTGAAGATGCCTCTTGGGAAGCCTACATCCCGTAATGGAGTGCTGGTTTAAGTCCCAGCTCTTCTTCTGATCCCAGCTTCCTGCTGATGTGCACCCTGGGAGACAGCAGGTGATGGGTCAAGTTCTTGGGTCCCTACCATCTTCATGGGAGACCAGGATTGAGCTCCTGGCTCCTGGCTTCAGCTTTGTCCAGTCCCAGCCGTTGCAGGCATTTAGGAACTGAACCAGTGGGTGGAAGATCACTTTCTGTCTCTGTTTCTCTTTCTGTCTCTCTGCCTTTCAAACAAAATTAAGGAAAAAAAAAAGTAATTCGAAAAGTTTATGAAAAATAGAATTAAAACCCAGCATTGCAGGTAGTGGCTTTACCCACTATGCCACAGTGCCAGCCCCCAAACCCACAGTTTTTTAAGTTCATGGAAAATGCATATTTTGAGAAATATGCAAGAATTTCAAAAATTACTTTACACCAAAATAAACATCTTTTAATTCTATTTTTCATGAAATTTTTGAATTACCCTTGTATGATCTCCAGAGCTTTGGTGTCATCTTTGATTTCTTATTATTCATTCCTTTTATCTGATTAGTAAGTACGTAATATTACTTCCTATAGGAAATAATAAACAGTCATCATTTTTATCTTAGACCTTCTTATCAATATGCAGGTTCTGGTCACTTATCATGCAGTTGATTTTTAACCCTTTCTTTAACCTTCCTAATGTATCAAAGGCAGAATTTCAGAATTTTGTTTGAGTTGCTTTTGAACCTATATTTTATAAGCATCTATCTCAGTTCATTCCATGATAGGTATTCAAGACCTGAGAGCATAAAATTTCACTGTGCTTTTCCCAATCCATTTCTCTTTTATCACCCTGGCCTGCCTGTGTTTTATCTAAGCTATCCTCTATACATAATCTGCCCTAACCCACTCTTCACCCAGGCTGGGCCTCAGCTCCCACTGGAGAGGCTACTTTACCTAAACTGTTGCTATTGTTTGTTCAAGCCTTCCTGAGAAACAGAAAGTTAGCTTGGGAGAAAAACATTCTGTTCTCCAACCTATCCTCAAGCCTTCCCCTTCATTCAGTCTGCTATCTAAAAGTAGGGCTAATAGGTTCTCTTAATTTGAACCCAAGCCTCACTTCAGAATTTTATATTTGGCCACAGTATTGCCTGCCTTGGGCATAATATGGGAAATTTGTACAGCCTCAGTAAAAGGTTTTGAATTGGATCTGCTATAGGTTTCTGCGGCACTGAAAAAAGGCCAGGTTACACCCACAGAGCTCTGTCAGAAATGCCTCTCCCTTATCAAGAAGACCAAGTTTCTAAATGCTTACATTACTGTATCGGAGGAGCTGGCCTTAAAGCAAGCAGAGGCATCGGAGAGAAGATATAAGAAAGGTACGTTGCTTTTCACTATACTCCGCAGTTACGCTTGTTTCTCCAGAGAAAGAATTTAATTGGATGTAGCAGTCTCCATTTGGCAAGTGAAGCTTTACACATAAAACATACCCTTATTTAAAGAAGTATAATACAAGTGAAGCTAATGGATATGTGATGCTTTAGAATATCCAACTCTAATATTTTCTAGCATAAATTCGATTTCTGAAGAAGTATCTTTGCCAAAAACTAGAAGCTATTGTAATAACTGGTAATAATATGTCTGTATATTTTGAACCATTATCTCCTATGTCTCTCTTTTGGCTTTTTAATGCAGGCCAGTCACTGGGAGACTTAGATGGAATTCCTGTTGCAGTGAAAGACAACTTTAGTACGACTGGCATTGAGACAACGTGTGCATCAAACATGCTGAAAGGTGATCAGCTCAGAACATGAATAGGTTTTTTGTTTTTTTTTTTTTTGAAAGATTTATTTTATTTATTTGAAAGACAGAGTTACAGAGAGAGGTAGACACAGAGAGGGAAGTCTTCCAACTGCTGGTTCACTCCCCAGATGGCCACAACGCCGGAGCTGCACCAGTCTGAAGCCACGAGCCAGGAGCTTCTTCTGGGTCTCCCACGTGGGTGCAGGGTCCTAAGGACTTGGGCCATCCTCCACTGCTTTCCCAGGCCATAGCAGAGAGCTGGATCAGAAGAGGAGCAGTGGGACTAGAACTGATGCTCACATGGGATGCCGGCACTTCAGGCCAGGGCTTTAACCCGCTGTGCCATGGCGCCGGCCCCATGAATAGCTTTCTAAAAATAGGTATTTTTCAGTTTAAGTTAAAAATACCAAAGCATGAAGATCATCTCAGACTAGTTTTATCTTTGAAGGAAATATTTAGGATGGAATATTACTTTTTTACTGTTTGCTCTTTCAAAATCAGCATTATCAGAGCCAGCATTGTGGTGCAGTGGATTAAACCACTGCTGCAACGTTAGCATCCCACGTGAGCACTGATTCGAGTCCCCACTGCTCCACTTCTGATCCAGCTCCCTGCTAATGTGCCTGAAAAGGCAGCAGAAGATGGCCCAAGTGCTCGGGCCCATGCCACCATGTGAGAAACCTGGATGGAGTTCCAGGCTCCTGGCTCCGACTGACCCAGCCCTCACTGTTGCAGCCATTTGGAGAATGAACCACTGGACTAAAGATCTCTCTCTCTCTCTCCTTCTGTATCTCACTCTTTCTCCCTGTAACTCGGCCTTTCAAATAAATAAATAAATCTTTTTCAAAAATCAGGTTTGTGGGGCCGGCACTGTGGTGCAGCGGGTTAAAGCCCCAGCCTGTAGTGCCAGCATCCCATATGGGTGCCAGTTTGAGTCCCGGCTGCTCCTCTTCCAATCCAGCTCTCTGCTATGGCCTGGGAAAGCAATAGATGATGGCCGAAGTCCTTGGGACCCTGTACCCACGTGGGAGACCCAAAAGAAGCTCCTGGCTCCTGCTTTCGGATCAGCTCCGAAAGCTGATCACCCACTCTTGTGGGTGATGTGAGGCTTCATTAACACCTATTCACCGGTTACTTTTTATTTCCCAACACTTCCATCTTTCATAGCACTGTGTAGTGATGCTTTACAGACAATTGATCAAAAGGAAGCATGGTTATCAAGGTATCTGATAGGAGGAAAAACGGATGGAAAACAAGTTATTCAAATTACTACACACAGTGGTACTCCATGATGAATATGTCCTGGGTTCCTCTAGTAGCTGAACCATTGTTAGTTGCTTTGAAAAATCCACTACAGCTCACCAGTGGGTAGAGGATATTTTTCAGAATACATAAAGAAAATCTGAGAAGAAAACATCAAGTGCAGTGAACAAAATGAGGGTTTCGAATTAGTTTCAAATTAACTGGGTATATTTCTGACCATCAGGTAATATTCTCTAGTACTGGTAAAGTCAGGTTAAATTATAAGACAGTGAATGTGCAGACTATTTTTTGGAAAACAAAAACAGCAGTAGAAAAATCAACTCCTGAAAGGAGGTACAACCTGTTCAAATTAGGAATAATTAACACATCAATATGAAATGCTTAGTGGCATTGTAAAATCTTGTTTCTCGCATATGACTTACATAGTCACTGTTTTCTCTGCTATAATAAGAATAGCAATTTTTTTTTTTAGGTTATGTACCGCCTTATAATGCCACAGTGGTCCAGAAGTTGTTGGATCAGGGAGCTCTACTGATGGGAAAAACGAATTTAGATGAGTTTGCTATGGGGTAAGTAACATGGGAATTTTCTTCCCCTTTGTTTTTTCTATCTGTGCCTTTAATTTCACTGAATGGAGGGACCTAAAAGCAATGAGGTGATCTCTGATGATGCTGATGTCAGCTTCTTAATCCTGCGAGGCTGCATTCAGTGGTCTCCGATCTCATTTTCATTTTAGTCTCTTGTTTCCCTGAGGACCAGTGATGTTAAGCACTTTTCATGTGTTTATTTTGCCATTCATTTCTCTTTTTCATGAAGTGTCTGTTCAAATCTTTTGCCTAATTTTTTAAAAGATTTTATTTATATGAGAGGCAGAATTACAGAGAGAGAGAGAGGAAGAAAGAAAGGCCTCTCATCTGCAGATTTACTCCCCAGATAGTCGCCATAGCCAGAGCTGGGCTGATCCAAAGCTAGAAATGGGAGACCTACATGGAGTGACAGGCTTCCGGCTTCAGCCTGGCCCAGCCCTGGCCACTGAAGGCATTTGAGGAGTGAAACAGTGGATGGAAGATCTCTCTCTCTCTGAACTCTGCCTTTCAAATAAATACATAAATAAATCTTTACATATATATGTATATATATATATATAATATGAAAAAGATGACAGAATTGCAAGTACATGAAAAAATGATTAATAGCATAATCATTAGGGAATTGCAAATTAAAACCACAATGAGATAGATATGCCTATTAGAATGGCTTAACAAAAATGACAGTATCAAGTACTAACTAGGTTGTGGAGCAATTGGATTTTTCATAAATTGCTGGTAGGGAATGCAGAATTGAAAATAATTCAGTAATTTGTTATAGACTTAAACCTAACACCATATGACCGAACAGTCTCAATCCTAGGCTTTTCCCAAGAGATAAAGGTTGCTTTTGTTTGTTTGTTTTTTTTTTTTTTTTTTTTTTGACCGGCAGAGTGGACAGTGAGAGAGAGAGACAGAGAGAAAGGTCTTCCTTTTCTGTTGGTTCACCCTCCAATGGCCGCTGCGGCTGGTGCGCTGCAGCCGGCGCATCATGCTGATCCGAAGCCAGGAGCCAGGTGCTTCTCCTGGTCTCCCATGGGGGGCAGGGCCCAAGCACTTGGGCCATCCTCCACTGCACTTCCGGGCCTCGGCAGAGAGCTGGCCTAGAAGAGGGGCAACCGGAACAGAATCCGGTGCCCCAACTGGGACTAGAACCCGGTGTGCCGGCGCCACAAGGCAGAGGATTAGCCTATTGAGCCTCGGCGCCGGCCTAAAGGTTTCTGTTTACACAAAAACACTGGCTAGAACTTTTCAGTACAGGGTCTACAGTGGATCTATTCAGTACAGTAGGTCTATACAGTCCCCTACACTGGGAATAACTCAGTGTCCATTGACTGGTAAAGGATTTTCAAAAATCCACTGAAGAAATAATGAGTACTAAACATAATGCCTGACTCGATTTGATCCTGGAAGGGGGAAAAATGCTGTAATGCACATTACTGGATCAACCAACAAAACGGGGAGAAGATGCACTAGATTAGATAAGGTAGATTGGTGTTAATTCTCTTGAGATTGATAACTGTATTATGACTGCTAATAGAAAAGCCTTATTCTTGGGAAATATATACCAAAGTATTTAGAGGCAAATTGCCATGACATATATAATTTACCCTTTAGTGGTTTAGGAAAAAAAAAGTGTATATATGTGTATATCAACACACCCACGCGCATACACATAGAACATGCAAACAATAAAGCAAATGGGATACAATTTTAACAACAGGTGCAGCTAGGTAAAGGGTATAAAGTGTTTTACATAGTTTTTGAATTTACAGTCTAAGAATAAAATTATTTCCAAGTAATTAAACATAAGTTATTAGCATTCCACTTACAATGCTTTTCTTAAAAGTTCCAATTAAGGGAGAGATTCCTTCCAAAGCCATCCTAACAGGCTAAACTTAAGAGTAGAAATTATCTTTGGCCAGTTGAACTGGAGATTCAGGTGGGATACAATCTTTTCTTCCCAGCCTAGTTTTCTCTATTGGCTATCACAGATGTTTTTCCCATCTCCTACCTCCCCAGCTGTCTTAATTACATAAACTACATCTGAGCAGGTTTCTTGCATGTTCTAGGTCCAGCTACAGTTTAGAGCATTAAAGCTCAACAAGTGTCAGAAGAAAATAACAGGAGCACACTCAGAAGATGAGAATTTTACATAACGTAAGCGTTTTCCCCAGGTACCTCACTTTTCTTGTTCATCTCAGATCTGGAAGCACAGATGGAGTGTTTGGGCCGGTTAAAAACCCCTGGAGTTATTCAAAACAATATAGAGAAAAGAGGAAGGAGAAGCCCCGCGATGAGAATGATTCTGATTGGCTCATAACTGGAGGAAGCTCTGGGGGCAGCGCGGCTGCCGTATCAGCATTCACGTGCTTTGCGTAAGAGGTTTTTTTTCTCTGTGTGCTTTAAAACTCATCCAACAGCAAATAGTCATGAACTGCATGGAAAATCCAACAGCAGACTAGCGCAAACCTTGGTGTTTTTCTATTTCATGAGCTGTTTGTCCTCAAAGGTATATCAAGACTGTGTCTTATAAATGCACTCAACTGTACAGCACATTATGTGTATTTTGTACATTGAACTTGAATTTAAAATATTTAAACTTTTTTTATATTATCCCATTCTCTTAAAACGATGATTTTTATGCCTCTTGAAGAATGAAGCATTGAGCAGAAATGGACTTCACTGAATTTCGTTTTTTAAATAATTTATTCTCTTCTGCTGATTATACACATACCTGTATTGGGACCAACATTGCATGGCTATTGTTGAATGCTTCCAAGCTAAACTGTTAGTAATAGTCTATTCTTCAGCTAAATCTGACTTTGTCAAGAAAACAAAGGCTGGGGGTGGGGTAGAGAAGAAAAGGGAAAAATGTTCCTAATGGATGTTTAAAATAGTGTTTCCATAAATCTGCAATTAAAAAATGTTTATCAGTAAACAGTGCTGTTTTTAAGCTTGTTAGGGATTGATTGGTTGTTATTCTTTGTATTTGGTAGGAATTCACTTATCATACTTGAAGTCCCATTTATAAAGCATTTCTTGAACACCTAAAGAAGAATAAGTAAATATGGATGTTATATTTATCAGTCTCAATTTAACCAAATTGGATGTGTTTCTTCAGTAATGCTCTATGTATTTTATCTCCTTAATTATCCACTAAAAGCAAGCTCTTTCCCAGGCGTTGCAACTAATGAATTATTTATAGTTTTTCGAGCTATGGAGATTTAGGTTCTTCAGATTTTTTTTTTTTTTTAAGTTTTCCTGAAATCTTGTTAACAAGTAAAACCATTTCATTTTATCTCTGTGGAATTTTATAGCACTGCATTAATATTAATGAGGTTCTGACAAGCTAGGACTGCAGGACTAGGTGCTGTTTTTTCTAACTCATCCCACTTAGTGTTCATCTTTCTGAATGTGCTCTGAGAAGATGGCATTTTGACACATAATTCCTATGGAAATGCAGGTTTCACTTCTACACAGCCGTCAGTGAATGCTAATAAGTAGATGTATCTTTTAAAATTGTGAAAGCAGCAGTCTGATTCTGCAGCTTAAATGCACTTGGTAAGAAAGGAAAGAGAATTAGCATTTTCTGTGGAGCCCAAATGCCATGTGATCGTTAGGAGCTCCACTTTAAATACAATCAACAGAAGCACAGATTGAACATAACTTCAGATTGGATGCATCCCAAACTGTAAACCATCCTGCTTCTGTTTCCTCACTTTTGACTTGTTTCTTTTATAATAGTTTTTAAAACAGGAAGATATTTGAAATACTATGCAGCCACTAAAAAGAATGAGATAGAGCACTGTGTAGTAACGTGGACAGATTATCCAAGGTACATTGTGAAGTGATAAACAGTTGCAGAACACTATATAGTATGACCCATTTCTGTTAACAGTAGTAATTACATATATATGTATGTCATTGTATGCAAGTGTCTGGGTGAATATATATCAAAATTAATAATAGTATATGTGAAGGCTGTTAAGAAAAACATTGTGTTATGCAGATACATCATGTAGTTATATATTTTAATTTTTGCAGTAGGCATGTACTACTTTTCTAATCAGGAAAACCTTTTTGTTTCCTCTGAAATAGTTTTTAATTAAAAAATTTTACTATTTGAGAGCGAGCGAGCTGCCGTCCACTAGTTTACTCCCCAAATGCCTGCAGTGTTGGGGGTAGAGGCAGGGCAGGTTGCAGAGCCAGGAGCTGGAAACTCAATCCAGGTCTCCCATCTGGGCAGCAGGAACTCAGTTATGTAAGCCATCACCTCTGCCCCTCAGGGTCTGCATTAGCAGGAAGCTAGAAGTGGGAGCACAGCCCAGTATTAGACCCAGGTGCTCCAGTAATGGAGGTGGGCTTTTTTTGTTATTTTTTTGAAAGAGTTACAGAGAGAGGTAGAGCCAGAGAGAGAGGTCTTCTATCTGCTGGTTCACTCCCCAGATGGCCACAACAGGTAGAGCTGCACTGATCCAAAGCCAGGAGCTTCCTCCTGGTCCCCCATGTGGGTGCAGGGGCCCAAGGACCTGGGCCATCTTCTACTGCTTTCCCAGGCCATAGCAGAGAGCTGGATCAGAAGAGTAGCCGGGACTAGAACCAGCGCCCATTTGGGATGCCAGCGCTTCAGGCCAGGGCTTTAACTCACTGCACCACAGCACCGGCACCGATGTGGGCATCTTAACCAGCATCTTAACTGTTAGACTGAACACGGACTGTAAATTTTATTTTCAATTAGTAATTTATAATGCACATAACATAAAAGTTTCCGTCTTCACCATTCTTAAGTGTACAGTTCAGTAATGTTAAGTACATTGTTGTACAACCGATCTCCCAAACTTTTTCCATCTTGCAGGACTGAAACTCTATACCATTCCACAGTAACTCTCCATTTTCTCCTCCTCTCAGCCTCTGATAGGCCCCCTTCTACTCTCTGTCTCTGAATTCCATCACTCTATGTACGTCACTAATGGAATGATCCAGTATCTCTTTTGTGATTAGCTTACTTAGCATAATGTCCCCAAGTTTAGTTTTCTTGTCTGTTTAAATAAGAAAAGCCATCCTCTGTAGGTAACTGTGTAAAGAAATGAACATATTCTTCATAGTTGGGTAATGCAAATACATACAAATATGAGAAGTTATTAAAATGCATATTAACAAAGCTTTATTATCAAATTTTAAAAATATTTTCAACTGTGTGTACTCAGTGATAGTACTGAAACATTAAAGCAAAATCTGAAGGAGCTGGTATTTAGCCCGGTGGTTAAGACACCTGCATCCCACTTCAGAGTAATCGGGTTTGATATCCAGCTCTGGCCATTGACTCCAGCTTTGTGCCAGTGAGACTTCGGGAGGACTCAGTGGTAATGGCCCAGGTAATTAGGTTCTTCCAACCTACCTACCTGGGAGACCTGGAGAGAGTTCCTGGCTACTGGGCTGGGCCTCAGCCCAACCCTGGCCATTGCTCGTGTTTGGGGAATAGCTACCTGATGGGAGATCTCTGTCTCTCTTTTTCTTTGCCTCTCAAATATGTTTTTAAAAACAATCTGATTCATTACAATTGTGAATATAAATTGGCATAATATTTGTGACAAGTAATTTGACAACATATATCTTTTTTTTTTAAGATTTATTTATTTATTTATTTTCAAAGTCAGAGTTATGGGGGGAGGGGGAGAAAGAGAGAGAGATCTTTCATCTTCTGGTTCATTCCCCAAATGGCTGCAACAGTCCAGGCTGAAGCCAGGAACCAGGGGTTTCTTCCAGGTCTCCTATGTAAGTACAGGGGCCCAAGTACTTGGCCATCTACTGCTTTCCCAGCCACATTAGCAGGGAGCTGGATTGGAAGTGGAGCAGCTGGGACCTGAACCGGTTCCTATATGGGATGCCAGCATTGCAGGCAGTGGCTTAACCCATTAGACTACAATGCTGGCCCCAACAATATATGTGTTAATTCTGTTCCTTCACAAGGAAGTTAGCCTAAAATATAATCAGCAGAGATTGGTTTGTAAAGGTGTTTGTTACAAAGATATTAATTGCATGGTTCTTATTGTAATTGGAAGCAATGTAGTGTTTAAGTAAATTGTAGCACCTCTCTATCCAGTTTTAAGTCAAGCAGCAGAAAGGCTCTATCTGAGTTTCTGTTTGGTTTGTAGTTTGTCATTAATTTATTTTAACTAGCAAGTAAAATCAAAGGAAGCATAAGATTTGTATGTTATTGATAGAAGTGGCTTATGATAAATTGTTATACTTTAAATCTTCTGTAGTTTTAACAACACAGTGAAGGTTCATGATAAGCATTAAAGAATGGAAATTGATTGTAGAATGATCTCAATTATAATAAAAAATGCTTTTCAAAAACACTTGAAGTTAATATGCTAAAATATTAACAGTGTTTGCCTCTGGGTAGTAGAATATTTAGTTATACCTTTACACTTTTCTGAATTCTGTGAGTTCTCGGAGATGAGCATGTGTTACACTACTTTTGTATAATCTGGCCTAAATATGCTTTAAAAACATAACATTTTAGGGGCCAGCGCTGTGGCATAGTGGGCTAAGCCTCCACCTGCAGTGTCAGCATCCCATATGGACGTTGGTTCTACTCCCGGCTGCTGCTCCTCAATCCAGCTCTCTGCTATGGCCTGGGAAAGCAATGGAGGATGGCCCAAGTCCTTGGGCCCCTGTACCTGCATGGGAGACCTGGAAGAAGCTCCTGGCTTCAGATAGCACAGCTCTGGCTATTGCCATCATTTGGGCAGTGAGCCAGTGGATGAAAGACCTTTCTCTGTCTCTCCCTCTCTCTGTCTATAACTCTACCTCTAAAATAAAAATAAATCTTTAAAAAAAAACATAACATTTTAAAAAGTAGACTCTAGTCGTGAGTATTGTTAAGCTTCTACACCTCTGCTTCCAATCCAACTTCCTCCTGATGTGCCTGGAAGGCAACAGATAATGGCCCAAGTGCTTGGCCCCTGCTACCCATGTGGGAGAACTGGATGGAGTTTCAGGCTCCTGGCTTTGGGCTAGCCCAGCTTTGGCTGCTGCAGGCATTCAGGGAGTGAACCAGCAGATGGCAGATCTCTCTCTCCCTCTCTCTCTCCCCTACCCCCCATCATTCTGTGTTTTAAGTAAATGAGAATTAACCTTTTTTTTTTTTAAAAGGTACATTCTAAGTTCAATAAGAGATATATCATTTTTCTAAAAAGAATTCCATTTACATTCCAGAGCTTTAGGATCAGATACAGGAGGATCCACCAGAAATCCAGCTGCCCACTGTGGGCTCGTTGGTTTCAAACCAAGCTACGGCTTAGTTTCTCGTCATGGTCTCATTCCCCTGGTGAATTCAATGGACGTGCCAGGAATCTTAACCAGATGTGTGGATGATACAGCAATTGTGTTGGGTATTTATATGATTCTATATAGTTTTGAAACAGTTTCACCCTAAGACAATTATGTCTGTTACTCATCAGTATTTTTCCTTACAGGTGTACTGGCTGGACATGACCCCAAAGATTCTACCACGGTACAAGATCCTGTAAAGTCATTCGTGCTTCCCAGTTTGACAGATGTGAGCAAACTATGTATAGGAATTCCAAAGGTAACTTCATTTTCATACCTTTCAGAAAGTTAGGCTCCCACTTGGGATGCCCTCATTCCGTATTGGGGTTCTGGTTCAAGTTTCAGCTGCTCTTCTTCCATTCAGTTTCCTAGCGCTAATGGGAAGGTAGCAGATAATGGCCCGAGCGCTTGGGCTCCTGCCACCCATGTGGAGGACCAGGATGGAGTTCCTGTCTCCTGGTTTTGGCCTGGCTCAGACTTGGCTATTGGCAGCCATCTGGGGAGTGAACCAGTGAATGGAATATTTCTCTCTTTTCTCTCTCTCTTTCACTGCCTTCAAATAAATAAAAATATATATTAATATTAAATTGCTGACGTTTAAATTTTTTAAATTTTAAGCCTAGCAATTTGTTAGTGTTTTAAGCCTTTCAGAAATCTTTTTAGGAGAATGTTGTTCTGCAGAATAATGAGGTTTCTGAGCCCTGGCACAGTGGATGCTTTGGGTTGGCTACTTTTTATTGTGGGAGACTGCCCTGTGCATTGAAAGATGCTTAGTGGCAGCCCTGGCCTCTGCCCCAGGTGCCAGGGACACCACCACAGCCCAAAACTGTCTGCAGACATTGCCAGATGTTCCCTGGTTGGGGAAAGGAGACAGCAGTTGTCCCCAGGTGAAACCGCTGACATAGAGAAACACTGCCTTCTTTAAAGTCTTCCATTACAGCTGCAGAAACAGACCGAGTTTGCAATCCCAGATCCTGTACTTAACTGTTAAGCAACATTAGCAAAGTGACTTCGCTTCTCTGGTCTCAGAATTTTCCATTTATAAAATGACGGTGATAAAACCCACAAATAATGGGATTCTCAAAAGCAGTAAGCAAGAGAGCCTTTGAGAAGCACCTAGCAGCGGTCCTCATACATAATGGATATTTAATAAATATAAATTCCCTAACCAGATCTCCCAACCACAAAGTTGTTAGGCCCAACTTATAATACCTAGTACTGTGCCTGCCACACCATTAGCACTGTTAGTTTGATTTTCCTAGTTACGTACCAGCAGTTTCATCATTTTTTTTCACATATTGCCAAAGGTCCTGGTGTACACATTTTTATAAAACCATCTATATAGACGTTCCAATTTCTGTATCTTAACTTTTTTCTGCAAGGAATATCTTGTACCAGAATTGTCACCTGAAGTACGCTCTCTTTGGTCCAAAGCTGCTGATCTCTTTGATTCTGAGGGAGCCAAAGTCAAAGAAGTGTCCCTGCCCCACACCTGTTACTCAATTGTCTGCTACCATGTATTGTGCACATCAGAAGTGGCATCAAATATGGCAAGATTTGATGGGCTGGAATATGGTAAGGTGGTTGTGTGGGGACTTGAATAGTTATTGGATCTCAGATATTTGAAAGGTTTAGTTGTTAGTGATGAAAATAGCTATTGCCTGAGATACTATTAGTGATTCAGAAAAGCAAATCAGTGAATCATCTTACCTTTGTCTTTTTAGCATTATACTTTCAATGTTTATAATATCTTTTTATGTTCATTTCACTTCTCTGGACTATGAATATTTTGAAGGTATAGTTTTACTTTCATGTGCTCAGCCCTTCTAATGCAGTGCCTGGCACATGGTAGGAGCTCAGTAAACAACTGGATGGATGGGTGGGTGGGTGGATGGATGGATGGATGGATGGATGGATAGGGGAGTGAAGAAATGAAGTATCTTTCTTGGTAGTTTTCTTTTCTCTCTATGAGCAGTCCTTGTGACCAGTCTGTCACAAGGCAGACAAAGAAGAACCATTAAGGGCAAGTTCCCCAAATTTTAACCTTGAGAATGTGAAGCACCTGCTCATACACTCTCACAAGGGTGTTGCTGGAGGCAGCCAGACCACAGCCAACATGCCTTTGGCTACAGATTTACTACATCCGCCCAGGAAGGAGAAAAAGAAGAAGCATTAATAAATGGCTAGTTCAAAGTCCAAAGTAGTACTTTATGGGTATTATGGATGTAAAGTGTCCAGGTTGCTACAAGATTGCCGTGGTGTGCAGACAGAGGTTCTTTGTGTGGGGCGTTCTGTGGTGGTGTGCCAGCCTATGGGAGGGAAGGCCAGGCTCACAGGAGGATATCCTTTTAGAAGAAAACAACACTAGTGACCCACATAGCTTCCTGGGTTGTGTCTTCTCACAGAAAGCCCTATCTCAGTGCAGTCATTCTAGCAAGACAATGTAATTATACTTGATTTTATAAGGAATACAACAACGACCTCCTATTTTGGCATCAGTTTTTCAATAAAGCTTTGATTCTGGGCAAAAAACCATTTAATACTGGTCACAGAAAATGTGAATTTAGGCCTACTTTTCAGGCAAAATCGTACTTCATTTTCTAGCAATGTTTATCTCTTTTGTCTCCAGGTCACAGATGTGACATTGATGTGTCTACTGAAGCCATGTATGCCACAACCAGACGAGAAGGGTTCAATGATGTGGTGAGAGGACGAATTCTCTCGGGAAACTTTTTCTTATTAAAAGAGTAAGACAAACAGTTTAAGAATGTTTTCCATTTGTGAAGCTCCCAGAGTAAAGTAGTCAAATGTCTATCAGGTCTTACCAGTCAAAATTTTTACTAATGAAACAAAATCTTTATGACCTGAATTAGAAAAGGATCTCTGTGTGGCACTTTCGGTTCCTGGTTATTCAAAAGCAAAGAAGAAAAAACATTGTCACTGAAGGAAAATAATTAGTACAATCTAAGTAGTAAGGCCTGAAGGATTTTAGACTCATTAAAATGTCCTGTGCCTATGATTGTCGCCTTAGCTCACTGCTAAGAGACTGAAGCAGGGAGTTGTACCATTGTCTCTTAAAAACGTACGTGAGTCAACTTAGTTTTCCCTTGTACTGTATCTGTTGCACCAAGAAAGAATTCTAGACTACTGTGGTCCTTGCTTAGATTGTCATCAAGGTATGTTCGTTCAATATGTTATGAAGAGGATACATCTTCCTACCACCAAGTCTTTGTGCAAGGGGACATGAGAAGTGTGGAAAAGCAAAAGTGCTGCTTGTACTGCTGCTTGTAGTGCTTCCTAGGATTTTTTCCTTCATGCCTTCAAGGGCAGAAAGCATTTTATTCTTTGGTACATCATTTTATGTTTTCTTTTCCCTTCTTGAAATTTAGGACATACTTTACAGTAGCCATTTGAATGTTCTTATCTGTTTGTTCCAACATTTCTGTCATCTCTGGTCTGTTTATATATGATTGATTTTTTTCCCCCTTGTTCTGGGTCATATTTTCTGATTCTTAACATACCTAGACATTGCAAATTTTCCATTGTCACGTGCTGAGCTTTTGCTACATTCCTGCAGTATTGAACTTTGTTGTAGGATATAGTTACTTGGATGCTATCAGATCCTTTTCAAGTCTTCCTTTCGTGCTTTGTTAGGATAAGTTCAAAGAATGTTTTGTTTGTTTCCAAAAATGTACTTACTTACTTATTTATTTATTCAAAAGGCAGAGAGAGGGAGAGACAGAGATCTTCCATCCTCTGGTTCGTTCCCCAAATGGCCACAACAGGTGAGGCTAAGCCAAGACAAAGCCAGGGGACTGGGACTCCATTTGGGTCTCCCACGTGGGTAGCAGAGACCCAAGTCCTTGGGCCATCATCTGCTGCCTTCTCAAGGCATGTTAACAGGGAGCTGGATTAGAAGCAGTATAGCCAGGACTCTTGTCACTCCATTATGGGATATGAGGATCTCAAGCATTGGCTTAACCTGCTGCACCGTAACACCTGCCCCCCAAAAGAATCCATCAATCTAGGGCCAACTGAACTCAACTTTAAGGCAATACCCTTGAGATTCTACTATATGCCACATGTAATACCAGCTCTCTCCACTTTAGCTGCTATTTCCAGCCCCTATGGGCTCTAGGAATTGCTTGGCTGCTGCCTTCTGGTGACCCTTTCTCAAGCTTTGGAGGTTTCTTCTCACACAGGCACAGGGATCTCTCTGCATGCTGAGCGCTCTCTGTGTGCTACTCCCTCTTACTCGCTACTTTACAATTTCTCACGATCTTTTTCATTTTTTTTTTTTTTTTAAATTTTTTTGACAGAGTGGACAGTGAGAGAGAGACAGAAAGGTCTTCCTTTTGCCGTTGGTTCACCCTCCAATGGCCGCCGCGGTAGGCGCGCTGCGGCCGGCGCACCGCGCTGATCTGATGGCAGGAGCCAGGTGCTTATCCTGGTCTCCCATGGGGTGCAGGGCCTAAGCACTTGGGCCATCCTCCACTGCACTCCCGGGCCACAGCAGAGAGCTGGCCTGGAAGAGGGGCAACCGGGACAGGATCGGTGCCCCAACCGGGACTAGAACCCGGTGTGCCGGCGCCGCAAGGCGGAGGATTAGCCTAGTGAACCGCGGCGCCGGCCTCTCATGATCTTTTTCTCCCTGAACTTCAGCTCCCTGTCTTTGTCTCCCAACTCTGCTTAGGTCTGTTTAGGTTCCTTCTCTCTGGACTGAGACCAAAAACTGCCTCTAGGCATTAAGGTGGAGAAATCAAGGGCCCTACTTCATTTACTCTCCTGCTCTCCAAATTCTGTCTCTTAAGCATCATTTTGGTCTATTGTCTGAAAACAGTTTTCATATATTTTATCCAGTTTTCTGATTTTTTTTTTTTTTGACAGAGTTAGACAGGGAGAGAGAGAGAGACAGAGAGAAAGGTCTTCCTTCCGTTGATTCACTCCCCAAATGGCCGCTACGGCCGACGCTGTGCCTATCTGAAGCCAGGAGCCAGGTGCTTCCTCCTGGTCTCCCATGGGGTGCAGGGCCCAAGCACTTGGACCATCCTCCACTGCCCTCCCAGGCCACAGCAGAGAGCTGGACTGGAAGAAGATCGGGACTAGAACCCGGCACCCATATGGGACGCTGGCGCCACAGGCAGAGGATTAACCAAGTGAGCCACGGCACCATCCCTTCTGGTTGTTTTAAGAGGTCAAGATAACTCCCATCCCCATCACTCTATCACATATGGAACTGGAAATTCTAATTTTGAAGCATATTTTAAGTAGGAATAAATTTAATAGAAAACATTAGTTTTATAAAATCCAGGGTTTTTTTTTATTTTATTTATTTTTTTAATAAAATCCAGGTTTTTAAATTGCTATTAATACAGTATTCAAATGACCAACTGCCATTACTGTTGTGTGAATTTTATGAGATGCCTGCATTCATCTATATGTTCTGTAATCAAATGATAGTTTGAGAAAATCTAGAGCAAATGATAGATGAGGAATTTCTAGAGCAACTCTTCTGGGTAAGAAGCATTTCACATTTTCATATCATTTTAGGTGGTCCTCGGTAGGGCTGGAATTGTTACCTCCACTTCTGCAGTTTAACTGAGATTTACAACAGTTAGTTCTTTTGCCAGCCTTCTTTAACAACCTCGGAAGGATCTAAAAAAGTTTTCCTGGGGACATTTGACCCATCAGTTAAGATGCTGCTGTGACTTCTGCACTGCGTATTAGAATGCCTGGGTTTGCGTCCTGGCTCTGCTTCCAGTTCTAGCTTCTCGCTCATGCGCACCCTGGGAAGCAGCAGATGATTACTTATGTGCTTGGGGCCTTGCCACCCATGCGGGAAACCCAGATGGAGTTTCAGGCTCCTGTCTTCCCCTGGGCAAGCCCTGGCTATTACAGGCATTTGGGGAGTGAACCAGTGGATGGAAGATCTGTCTGTCTCCGTTTCTCTCCCTTTCAAATAAATTTAAAAGCAAAATAAAAATTAAAGTTTTCTTTTTCCTTGGTTTGCATCTTTAGCCATGGTTACTCCTATGTTTGGCTTTTTCCTCTTTCCCTTTTCAGTCAAGTGAGGATCTTTTCTTGAATCCCAAATGTTTCATTCCTAGACTATGCCTAAAATACAAAGCTGCAAACACTGCATGCTTTCTTCAATGTCTTTTTCCAGATTCTACTAGGACCTACTCCTGAGAGTGTTTCCTAGCATCTAATCCAGATGGCATGTTAGAATTTGGCAAAACCTCTGAGTCTTCAAAATAATTACCTATCATCATTCTATAGATGAAATAAAATATTATAATAGGAGATTGGGGTGAGCCTCTGGAGATCTGTGGTCTATCCACCTGTTCCACTCCCTATCTCCGTAACTTTCAGAGGACACTTACTTGCTATGAACTTGATTTTCCTCACCTGCAAATGAATGTTCTGGCTTAGTGATGTTTCTGGAAGTGTTAATATTTTGTGATTACACGAGGGGACTTCAAAGAGTTCATGGAAAATGGAGTTAAAAGATAAATGTATTTTGGTGCAAAAAATATTTGAAATCTGTGCATGTTGAGAGATCTTCCAAAGTTCATGTGTATCATGAGAAAAACTACACAGGGATTTCAAATTCGCACCAAAGCACTTATCTTTTAATGAAATTTTTCCATGACCTTTTTGAAGTCCCCTATAAGTGTGGAATTATATTTAGTAGTGAATTCTGATCAATTTCCAGATAGTCAATCTTCTAGAATAACGTTACAGTTGGACAAAAGTCATCTGTGTGTGTTCTTAGGAATCTTAGTGATGCCTGCTCATAAAAGCCAAGAGTCAAGGGGTTCATTAACAAACCTCGTGAGAGAGAACTGATTCAAGGAAAAATATAAAAAGCCCTTACCAGAGCCTCTATTTTTTTTTTTTCTGCAGAAACTATGAGGATTATTTCATCAAAGCACAGAAAGTGAGACGCCTCATTGCTAATGACTTTGTGAATGTTTTCAACTCTGGAGTGGATATCTTGTTAACTCCCACCACCTTAAGAGAGGCAGTGCCGTATTTGGAGTTCATCCAAGAAGACAACAGAACGCGAAGTGCTCAGGACGATATTTTTACACAGGCTGTAAATATGGCAGGTGAGGATCCCTCAAGAACCTTCTGGCTTTCTTCCAGTTCTTAAGCAGATAGCCTCGTCTTCAGCTTACGATCTAGACAGATCATCGGCTAAAAGCAGTAACCGGTATTCCATGATGCTTTGGAATGTGTGTGCATGTACACACTTGCCACACACACTCACATGTGTATTTTTTCCATTTTTATTTATTTTCATTTTATTTGAAAAGCAGAAAGAGAGACAGACATAGATCTCCCATCCAAAATGCTTGCAACAGCTGGGGCTGAGCCAGATCAAAGCCAGGAGTCTGGAACTCAATCTGCGTCTCTCCCATGGGTGGCAGGTACTCAAGGACCTGAGCCATCACCTGCTGCTCACAGGTGTTCACTGGCGGGAAGCCTGGGCTGGAACCCAGGTACTCCAATATGGGGTGTGGGTGTCCAGAGTGGCGTCTTAATTGCTATGCCAAATGCCTACTCTCAAAGGGTATGTTTTTAACTTTTGTTTTGAAACCTTTCAAAACTATAGGAAAGTTGAAAAAGTAGTATAATGAATACCCACATGCTCTCCTCTTGAATTCTTCTTTGTAAACTTATCGCCTCATTTACTTTCTTTTTCTCTGTCTCTGTCTCTATGCACACACACACTCAGTGTTTCTTGCTCACTCGTTTGAAAGAACGTTTCAGATACCATGACACGTTACCCCAAATGCATGACCCTTCTAAGAATAAAGACATTCTTCATAACTACAATCCCGTTATCACACCTAAGAAAACAATAATTCAGTAAGAATCCGAATATAATGCATATTCAAATTTTATCAGTTGTCCCAAAAATATCTTAAAGTTTTTGCTTGGGCTGGTGCTATGGTGTAACAGGTAAAGCTATACATGCAGGTATCCCATATGGACACCAGTTCATATCCTGGCTGCTCCACTTCTGACCCAGCTCCTTGCCAATGGCCTAGGAAAGCAGCAGAAGATGGCAAGTGCTTGAGCCCCTGCACCCCTGTGGGAGGTCCAGATGGGGTTCCTGGCTTCTGGCTTCAGCCTGTCCCAGCCTTGGCTGTTATGGCCGTCTGGGGATTGAACCAGCAAATAGAAGATCTCTAACTCTTTCAAATTAAAAAAAAAAGGTTTTGCCCTTTATATTACATTTATTTATGATATCTTTTTTTTTTTTTTTTGACAGAGTTAGACAGTGAGAAAGAGAGACAGAGAGAAAGGTCTTCCTTTTCCGTTGGTTCACCCGCTATGGCCGGTGCTGCACCAATCTGAAGCCAGAAGCCAGGTGCTTCCTCCTGGTCTCCCATGCAGGTGCAGGGCCCAAGGACTTGGGCCATCTTCCACTACCTTCCTGGGCCATAGCGGAGAGCTGGACTGGAAGAGGAGCAACCGGGACAGAACCGGCGCCCCAACCGGGACTAGAACCTGGGGTGCCAGCGCCGCAGGCGGAGGATTAGCCTAGTGAGCTGCGGCGCCAGCCATGATATCTTTTTAAAATCTAGAGCCTCTTGCTTTTTTTAGAACTATATCTGGCTGATTTTGTTGTTTTTTTTTTAAAGATTTACTTATTTATTTGAAAGTTGAGTTAGACAGAGAGAGAGAGAGGTCTCCTATCCACTGGTTCACTCCCCATATGGCCACAACAGCTGGAGCTGGGCCTATCAGAAGCCAGGAGTTTCTTCCAGGTCTCCCACGCAGGTACAGAGGCCCAAAGCAGTTGGGCCATCTACTACTGCTTTCCTAGGCCATCAGTGGAGAGCTGGATGGAAAGTAGAGCAGCAGGGATTCAAACCGGCGCCCATATGGGATGCTGGTACTACAGGCAGCAGCTTTACCCGTTTTGCCACAGTGCTGGCCTCTGATTTTGTTTCAATCATCAATTATAATGTAGGAAACTCAAGAGGAAAAGAAAAGTCTACTGTATTTACCCATGCTTTTACTTATTGTGTTCTTTTTAATCACTTCGTTTCTGTTCAGAGAAATTTTTTTTAGCCACTCTTTTAGGATAGGCCTGCTGGTGACAAATTCTTAACCTTCCTTCAGAAATGTCTTGATTCTGCTTTATTTTTGAAGGTATCTTTTTGTTTTAGTTTTTTGCTGGAGGTAAGATCTGGTTCAATAGTTCCTGCCTTAAGCACTTTAAAACTACTGTGCCAGGGCCAGCACCATGGCTCACTTGGCTGGTCCTCCGCCTGCGGTGCTGGCATCCCATATTGGCGCCAGGTTCTAGTCCAGCTCTCTGCTGTGGCCTGGGAGGGTAGTGGAGGATAGCCCAAGTGCTTGGGCCCCTGCACCCGCATGGGAGACTGGGGGGAGGCACTGGCTCCTGGCTTCAGATTAGCGCAGCACTAGCCAGAGCATCCATTTGGGGGGTGAGCCAGTGGAAGGACATTTCTCTCTCTCTCTCTCTCTCTCACTGTCTGTTTAAAAAAAAAAAAAAAAAAACCTAGTGTGCCACTTTCTTCTGTCCTGCAGTTTCTGATCAGAAATCCTCCACCTTTTAATTGTTTTCTTTTAAATAACACTGACTCTTTGAAGAGTCTAGTCCATTTGTGTTTTACGAAGTCCACTCATGATCTGGATTTATCATATTGGTAACTTCTGATTGGATTTAGCTAAACCTTTTTGGCAGAAATACTATGTACTCTTCCCATCAGAAAACAGTTAATAGCAGCTTGTCCCACTTTGGGAAACTAAGTTGAACACTTTGTTAAGGAGGTAGCTGCTATATGTTCTCCTTATCAAGAGACATCATTGCTTTTTGTCATTTAAAAGCAATTTATAAGCGATGCTTGGATACCCGGTGAATAAGCCACTGCTCAGTAATTTTGAATCCAGTTCTAGCAGCCATTGATCATTCTGACCTGAATTAAATCACCGTCTAAAGAATTACCAAATGCCAACATCTCTAATTCTGTCATTCCTGTTGGTATTAGCTAGAAGATGTCTCCAAAGAAGAGCTTTTCTTTTTGTTTATATGTGGTGTACTAAAAGGAATTACTGTAATCATTATTTTTGATGGTCAAATCATGCTCAATTTGGCCAGTCGGAGCCAAATTGCATCAAGTTGTATGCATCCTCTAGACCTATCCCCGTTAATTTTGGAAAACTTCCTTGTTCTTTAAAAAAAAAAAAAAAAGATTTATTTATTTATTTGAAAGTCAGAGAGAGAGGAGAGGGAGAGGGAGAGGCCTTCCATCCTCTGGTCACTCCCCAGATGGCCACAACGGCCGGAGCTGCGCCGATCTGAAGCCAGGAGCCAGGAGCTTCTTCCGGGTCTCCCATGCGGGTGCAGGGGCCCAAGGACTTGGGCCATCTTCCACTGCTTTCCCAGGCTACAGCAGAGAGCTGGATTGGAAGAGGAGCAGCCGGGACTAGAACCGGTACCCATATGGGATGCTGATGCTTCAGGCCAGGGCGTTAACCCGCTGCACCACAGTGCTGGCCCGGAAAACTTCCTTGTTCTATGGTATAACAAGATATCTCAGGATCTTGTACTTTCTCTGTCCTAGTGCTGGAATTAAAACTACCCTGAGTTAATGGATCTAAAACCTGGAATTAAACTACCATGCGTTAACTTCCCATTTAATAGATTAGCAAAAATTCAAAAGCCCAGCAACATGTTGTGTTGACAAACCTGTCAGAAAAGCAGCACTCTGGGCCAGCGCTGTGGCATAGTGGGTAAAGCCTCCGCCTGTGGCGCCAGCATCCCATATGGGCACCAGTTCGAGTCCTGGCTGCTCCACTTCCAATCCAGCTCTCTGCTATGGCCTGGGAAAGCAGTAGAGGATGGCCCAAGTCCATGGGCTCCTGCACCCACGTGGGAGACCCAGAAGAAGCTCCTGGCTCCTGCCTTTGGTTCGGCGAAGCTCCAGCTGTTGCAACCAACTGGGGAGTGAACCAGCAGATGGAAGACCTCTCTCTCTGCCTCTCCTTCTCTCTGTAACTCTTTCAAATAAATCTTTAAAAAAAAAAAAATCCAGCTCTCTGTTATGGCCTGGGGAAGCAGTAGAGGATGACCCAGGTGCTTAGGCCCTTACATCCACATGGGAGACCCAGATGAAGCTCCTGGCTTTGGATCAGCCCAGCTCCAGCTGTTGCATGCATTTCCAGCAGATGGAAGACCCTTCTGTCTGTCCTTCTCTCTGTAACTCTACCTCTCAAACAATAAATAATATCTTAAAAAAAAAGGCACTCATTTTGCTGGTGAGAATTCAAAATATTATAACTATTACAGGGGAATTTGGCAATATCTAATTATAGATGTGTTTATCCTTTCATGCAGCAATCTCTCTTTATCTGAGAAACTTTGAAGGATACTAAAAAAACATGCGCCAGTGCCGTGGCTTAACAGGCTAATCCTCCACCTTGCGGCGCTGGCACACCGGGTTCTAGTCCCGGTCGGGGCGCTGGATTCTGTCCCGGTTGCCCCTCTTCCAGGCCAGCTCTCTGCCGTGGCCCAGGAGGGCAGTGGAGGATGGCCCAAGTGCTTGGGCCCTGCACCCCATGGGAGACTAGGATAAGTACCTGGCTCCTGCCATCAGATCAGCGCGGTGCGCCGGCTGCAGCGCGCTGGTCGCGCCGGCCATTGGAGGGTGAACCAATGGCAAAAGGAAGACCTTTTCTCTCTGTCTCTCTCTCTCACTGTCCACTCTGCCTGTCAAAAATTTAAAAAAAAAAAAAGTCACAATTCCTTGTGACATTGTGTGACATGGTCAGATATTACAGACAACCTAAATACCAAACCATAGAGAACTAATTGAATAAATTATTGTAAAACTTTGTAATGGACTATTGTACAGCTATAAAAAAAAAGAATAAAAGTCTCTGAACTGATACAAGAGTAATTTTCAAGCTACATTGTTAAGTGAATAAAGCATGGGAGAAAAGCATATCCATAGGATAAAATTTTTTGTTGCCTTTTTATAGCTTACATGGTCTGGGCCCTGTTGGTACTGAAAGGTAGAAGAGGTGTCTGCTTGTAATGGCGAGCTCATCCACTCACAGTTTCTTTCTTTCCCTCAGGACTGCCAGCAGTGAATATCCCAGTGGCCCTCTCACGCCAAGGGCTGCCTGTAGGATTACAATTTATTGGACCTGCATTCTGTGATCAGCAGCTTCTTACAGTTGCCAAATGGTTTGAACAACAAGTACAGTTTCCTGTTATTCAACTTGAAGAACTCATGGATGACTGTACTTCAGTCCTTGCCAATGAAAAGTTAGCTTCTGTGTCTCTAAAACAGCAGTGATGAATACGTAATGAAATTAAAATGACTTTTAGAGATTCTCTACCCTGGAGAGTCAAATGATCTTGGCTGGCTTCTTGTAATTAGGTTCATTATCAACACAGTCATTCCCTAGAATCACTTTTTAGAATTCCTGTGATGTAGTTAATTAATTATAAATAATCTGTCAGTACTTATTAAACATCCACTAAGCGTAAAATGCAGGATTTCTATTATAACACAAGATAACATGTTCATAACAAACAGTGCGTTCTGCAAAATGTTGATTGTAACGAATGCTTACAGCAAAGTAACGTTAGGGATAAACTTCTCAAAAGTTGTACATCCTTGTAACTCAAGCACTAATAGAAACAGTAATTGTATCTCCAGAGACAACTGGAGAGCCCAGGCAGCAGCTCATTGTGTGGTGAAGGCTGCCCCAGGGGATGTTAAAAAGCACAAAAAACAAGCAGGAGGGAGTAGTCCTGAGCACAACCCTGAGGGGTTGTGTGTACTGGTGGCAACGCCACCTGCCGGCACCTGAGTCCTGCAGGTCGGGGCGTCCTCTGGCGAGGAGCCCCAGCTGCAGGCCCTGCTGTTATTTATCTAAAAATAGAGCTGAAGTGACTGAACACTTGTTTCCTTTCCTCCTCAGGGTTAAAGTTTTTACTTCTGCTGTTGCTGCCCAGAAGCCAGAACAGTTCTCCCACTCCATTCATTCTCCCGTTTACCAATCACGAATGAGCTCACTGAGATCTCACAAACATTTGTTGTAACCTAGCAGACCATACTAGACTGAAACTTGGGAGACAGTGGAGGGTGATTTTGGTGAGAAAGGTTAAAAATATACAAGTAGTATACAGTATGAAAAACTTGCAGATAATTTGGTGAAACTGCCAAAGAGAGGTAGCCCATGTAGGATCCTCTGACCCCAGATTCTCTGTTCCTTAAGCTTTCCTTACCCTCTTGATTCTTATAAGTGTCCTCTATTCACGCCCCCACCCCCCTTTTTTTATTTGAAAGCCAGAGTTACAGAGAGGAGGAGAGAGAGAGATCTTCCATCTGCTAGTTCACTCCCCAAATGACCGCAACAGCTAGGGCTGGGCCAGGCCTAGGCCAGGATCCTGGATCTTTTGGGTCTCCCACCACATGGGTGCCAGGGACCTAAGCACTTGGCCCATCCTCTGTGCCTTCCCAGACGCATTAGCAGGGAGCTGGATCAGAAGTGGAGTGGGGGCTGGCGCTGTGGCATAGCAGGTGAAGCCGCTGCCGGCATCCCATGTGGGCACCAGTTCATGTCCCGGCTGCTCCACTTCCAATCCAGCTCTCTGCTATGGCCTGGGAAAGCAGTAGAAGATGGCCAGGTCCTTGGGCCCCTGCACCTGCATAGGAAGACCCGGAGGAAGCTGCTGGCTCCTGGTTTGGGATTGGCGCAGCTCTGGCTATTGCGGCCATTGGAGAATGAACCAGCAGGTGAAAGACCTCTCTCTCTCTCTCTCTCTCTCTCTTTCAAATAAATAAATAAATATTAAAAAAAAGAAGAAGAAGAAGTGAAGCAGCCGGGTCTCGTGTCGCCTCCCATATGGGATGCGGGTGTTGCAGGCGGAGGCTTAACACACTATTCCACGATGCTGGCCCCTATTTGGGCCCCATAAGACCAAAGAGATATTGAAGGGAGTCTGTGCTTAATATTTGACAAAATATACTAAAAGTCATACACTTCCTCACTATGAGGATCCATCACTGGGTTTCTTTGTCATTGCTAGAAACACTTTGTCATTCTGACCAGGTGTTGCAATAGGCACTTAAAAATTGTTGATAAATGAAAGTAGAAAGCCGAGCTTTAATAAATTCACATTGGTTAGTAAGTAAAAATTATTTTCTAAATATGAGGTACATAAAGAAAAAAATCAGAAGCCTGGCACGTGCTATTGGAGGAATTAAAACCTGTTACCTGTTACTTTGAATTCAAAATTTTTTCTCCTCCCTGGGTTGTGCCTACTCCCAAATAATCTGATAAACTATAAAAGCTTTATGTGAGGGCTGGCATTTGGCGCAGTGTGTTAAGCCGCTGCCTGTGACCCCCCAGCATCCCATATGAGCATCGGTTTGAGTCCTGGTTGCTCCACATCTGATCCAGCTCCCAGCAAATGCACCTGGGAAATGCACCTGGGTCCACATACTTGGACCCCTGCCACCCACCTTGGGAGACCCAGATGGAGTTCCCAGTTCCTGGCTTTGGCCTGGACTGGCCCTCCCTGTAATTGCTATATATGTCTCCATCTCAGTCTTTCTGTGTGTCTCTCTCTAGCTCTGCCTTACCAATAAATAAATAAATCTTTAAAAAGTTTTGTTATGTGCCAGACTCACTAACGTTTGTATCAATTTTGACTGAACTCTGAAGAGAAGAAACCTGCAAGAGAATTGCATTACTTATACTAAAAGGATACCATCTTCAGTGAAGGCACTAATATGATGTACAAAGCCAACAAATAAATCTTTGCCCTGGTCTTTTTATCTATGTACAATTTGAAAGCAAAAATTTTCAAAGAATATTTGTTAACTTGTGCTTGTACCTACTTGAGCTGCACTAACGGTTGGAATCTGCAAATAGAGAAGTGAAAGATGTATTACATAGTAACACCCAACTCACATGAAATGATACTTAATTTGGTTTTCTTTCTCCTCCATCTTTCTCGTCAATCTAAGAGATCACCTTTTGCCAGGTCTGCCTGGGAATGTGAACGTTTCTGTGTCAGCTAATTAAACCTCTGAAAGTGTTAGCAACAGGGGCTTCTGAAGGGCCACAGGTGTTGATGAGCTTTTTAAAAAAAAAAAAAAAAAAGATTTATTTATTTATTTGAAATTCAGAGCTACACAGAGGGGGGGGGGTCTTCCATCCGATGGTTCACTCCCCAGTTGGCCACAACGGGCTGAGCTGCGCCCATCCGAAGCCAGGAGCCAGGTGCTTCCTCAGTCTCCCACACGGGTACAAGGGCCCAAGCATTTGGGCCATCTATTATAACCCAGCAAGACAGTAAGCAAAAGTTAGAAACAACAACAAGGCCAGCGCTGTGGCTCAATAGGCTAATCCTCTGCCTTGCGGCGCTGGCACACCAGGTTCTAGTCCCGGTCGGGGCGCCGGATTCTGTCCCGGTTGCCCCTCTTCCAGGCCAGCTCTCTGCTGTGGCCTGGGAGGGCAGTGGAGGATAGCCCAAGTGCTTGGGCCCTGCACCCCATGGGAGACCAGGAGAAGCACCTGGCTCCTGCCATCGGATCAGCGCGGTGTGCCGGCCGCGGCGGCCATTGGAGGGTGAACCAACGGCAAAAGGAAGACCTTTCTCTCTGTCTCTCTCTCTCACTGTCCACTCTGCCTGTCAAAAAAAAAAAAAAAAAGAAACAACAAAAGCTTGCTAGAGTAGGAAAAAAAAAGGTGATGAGATCACAAAACTTGGCACCCTGACACCACACAGACCTAAAGGAGGACGCAGGGAAACCACGTCCTGTTGGCCCACACTAAGCGATACCATGAGCGTCACCTGAAAGCAGGGAGGTTCACAGTACCCTCTGGATGGCCGTGTGACACCAGGTCCTGAGTAACTTACCTGTTGTGTTTAATGAGACACTGCAGACGCAGTGGAGAACAGAAGAGTTTCCCTGGCTAGTTCATAACTCAAGCAGTATGTACACTAGAACACAAACTTGAAAATGCAATAGAGGCAAATAACACGAGGAAAAACCCAGCCAACATTAAGTATAAGTAATCACTACAGGATTTCAAAGAGCTTTTTTATTTCCCTTTATACCGCAATGGAATATAAATCCAAAAAAGGATTTGAGGCAGTTTATTAAAAATATATTATTACAATGGCATAAAAGTAAATGCCTGTGGAAATCGGTCAAGTGAAAATAAAAGAGGGGAATAAGGCTAAAACCAAGACTCAGATTAAAAGCAGATGCTAAGGCTAAATAGTGTGTGCACAGTGGGAAATCCCCCAGTTGCCTTCCCAGTGGGGTAAGGCTACCGGCTTTAAAAATCACACAAACCTGGGTTTGAATCTATTACTGTCATTTACAAGCTGTGAACCTTGCCTAGGCCTCAGTATCCTGCTCTGTGAAGTAGGAACACTGTTCCTCATGGGGCAGGGTTGAATTTCAGTGGTGCACTGAGAGCACCTCGCATGAGGCCTGACATACAAGAACGCAGTAGCCTGGAGACATAAGTAGATGCTCACAATCATGGAGTGATTTTTCTTACACAGACCCCATGGTAGACTAACGGCATTTAGTCAATTTAATTGAATGATTGCACTAAGGACCAGTTATATCCCTCCTTGATGATCTGGCTTCCTCTGAAATAAAGGTGAGAATATCAGGAAGAATGGTGGGCTTTATATTTTTGAAACAGATTTTGGGACCTCCCCTACTCTAAGAGTTTCTGATTCCCTAGGGCAGGGGAGGACCCCAAGAATTTATTTTTAAGATTTATTTATTTATTGAGAAGAATGTCAGAGGAACAGGGAGAGATGGAGAAGAGATCCTCCACCTGCTGGTTCACTCCCCAAAGCGGCCACCACAGCCAGGGCTGGGCCAGGCCAACCCAGGAGCCAAGAGCTCCATGCAGGTCTCTCATGTGGGTGGCAATTCCACTGCCTTTCCAGACACAATAGTGGGGAACTGTCTCAGAAGCAGAAATCTGGGATGCTAACCATCACTCTATGAGATGTTGGTGTTGCAGGCGGCAGCTTCATCTACACCACCATGCCCTTGACTGCATGTTTTTAAAGCAATTTTGGTAAGCTTTGATGCAGAATTGGCCACCACAGGGTTCAAAAATTTGGAGGTCTTCAAAGGCCCTTATTCTCGGCCAGCCAAATGAAGGCACCCCCAAAATGGTAACCCCCATAGCTGTGGGGAAAACATTCTCCACAGAGCCAAATCCGTCTTCATAAAAATCAGTTTCATTTCAACATATACACAGATAGATAATTAAGGCCCCCAAATACTGTCTCTTACTGCAATTACTGTAACGTGAAATTGTTTTTAAGGCTCATTTATTTGAAAGAGTTAGAGAGGTGGGGAGAGGCAGAGAGCAAGCTTCCATCTACTGGTTCATTCCCCAGATGGCCGCAAGTGCCAACAGTGGGCCAGGCCGAAGCCAGGAGCCAGGAAGTTTTTCTGGGTCTCCCACATGTGTGCAGGGGCCCAAACACATTGGGCTATCTTCTGCTGATTTCTCAGGCACACTTTAAGGGGGCTGGATCAGAAGTGGAGCAGCTGGGACTCAAACCAGTACTGCTATGGGATGCTGGAATTGGCTGTTTTACCTGCTAAGCCACAGTACCCATCTCAACACGGGGAAATGATAAGGTATATACTACCAACAGCTTGCTAGCTAATATATCCATCAAGGAGAAGCAGCTAACTCAATATTCAGTTCTAAACAATGACACTCCTTTCGTGGCCGTCTCTCCTTGGAGGGCCACCTCCCTGTTCTAAGAATGTGGTGAGGAGGAGCAGGGGCAGGGGAAAGGAAAGGAGGGAAAAAGAGTCACAGCACCCCTGGGCAAGGAGCATCTAGAACCACGGTCATGTTGGGGGCCCGAGCCCCAGGAAGCGGTCCCCTGGTCACTTGGAGTTCCTCAGAGAGGAGAAGAAAAAGAAGTCCTTGGTACCTTGGCCCTGTCCCATGGCTTGAGGGTCAAGACTTCTCCAGACCATTGCATTACTGTGTTTAACCTCCATAATGAAATGTGTGCAATTACCAGCCCCACCTTACAGATGAGGAGCCTGAGTGTCGGGGACAATAACAAAATTGCTGGGGTCACCCACCAATGTCAGGAACCCCAAGTCTTAAGTCACTCTTCTTACTCTGAGTGTCCCCAGAATATTCACTAAGCATAAAAGTTTCTTGCGGTTGAGAGAGGTGGGGGAAAAAAAGAAATTTCACTCCGTGGTGAGTCTTCCAAGATGAGTTAGCTGCAAAATGGACCTGCAGATGCATGAATGATATGATAGGATTCGTGGCAGATAACTGCCAAAATGATAAGTGATAATTTTAGCATAATTCACTTAGCAGGATGGGTTCTTTATAGAGGCCATCACAGTATAGAATACTTTCTGTTTCTGTGACAGGGACATTTGCACCTCAATTAGTCAAAACTCATTTTGAGTCATTAATCTACATACTAATAGGAAGTGGGGCTAGAATTCAGAGTTTGAAGACTTACAATAACCAAGATATTCTAATACAGTACTGGCTCAGAAACAGAAAGACAAGCATGGGAAAAGATCTATATCTTTTTAAGTACATGCAAATTATTTTCTTAGGGTACCACTTTATTTCCATGGAAATGGCCCTCAGGATGTAAGTAATTGGTGCAGAGTCAAGATGGTACTAATGGTAAAATGAAATGAGACATTATAAAGTAGAAACTAGAAGAATTTAGAGTTTAATTGGATTAGAGAGTAGGGGAGAAAGCAAGGAAAGAAAACTTATTTTTGTCCTGAGAAATGTTCACAACTGGAAAGGATAGTGTTATTAATAAAAAGGGAAAGTGGGGCAGGTGCTGTGGCATAGTGGCCTAAGCCTCCACCTGCGGTGCCGGCATCCCATATGGGCGCCAGTTAGAGTCCTAGCTGCTCCTCTTCCAATCCAGCTCCCTGCTAACGTACCTGAGAAAGCAGTAGAGAATGGCCCAAGTGCTTGGGCCCCTGCATTCATGGGAGAAATGGGGAGGAAACTCCTGGCTCTTGACTTCTGATGGGCACATCTCCGGCCACTGCAGCCATCTGGGAAGTGAACCAGCAGATGGAAGACCATTCTTTCTGTCTCTCCCTCTCTCTGTAATTCTGCCTCTCAAATAAATAAAATATTTTAAAAATAAATAAATAAATGGAAGGCAACAATAATTTGTAGGGACTGAAGATGAATTCTACAAACAGCAGGAAATGCACAGTCAGTGGGAAGACAGACAGTTAAGTAAGATGGGTGTGGGGAGTCGGAGGATAGACAAGTTTGTAGATTAGGCTCCTTTTTTTTTCGGTCATTCTATTGTGAAAAAAGCAAACATTAAGCAGGGAGCCCCCACATACCCAGCACCTATATCCTGTCATTGCTGCGTCATCCATTTGTTTGTCATATATCTGTGCCCCATCCTTCACCTCTAGCCATGCATTAATCATTTTATTATTTTAATTATCATTTAATCATTTAATTAATTTAATTAATTATCATTAATCATTTAATTATTTTAAAATTTGTGTATTGAAGTACACTTCCCCTAATGAGTACATTATGGCAGTTATTGAGTTAAATATTTATGATTTTTTTGGGTAAACTTTGCATATAATGCACAAATCTTAAGTGAAATGTTCTGATTTCGACAAATGTTTTCATCTATGCAGCCAAACCACCATCAACATATGGACAGCTGATGTGAGGAGTCAGATGGGTTAATAGGTAGTCAGGGTGGTCCCAATAGAATTTGGGGTGTAAAATATTTTCTTCCTCCCCTAAAACATTGTCTTTAGTAAGAACAAACAGGCCACCCTCCTTCCTTCAGAATCTCCAAATTTACCACGAGAATAGCAAGGGAGCTCTTCCTGAGCTCACAGCTTATTGTGAAAACCAGTTACCTATCCCACCCTTCTGGATGGTCTTTGTCTTATCATGAGCAGGCCAGACAGAATGGAGAACTGTAAATCAGGTATTTTGAAGGTTTTTGTCCCCGCCTGGTAACTGAATGCCAATCTCATTGTCAAGTTTTTTTCTTCAATAAAACTCCACTACCATCAGCCCCTTTGAGCTTTTCCTCTCTTGGAAGCCCCGTGTCATGCTACTCTGGCTGGAGGTCTTTGGTTCTATTAAATCTTTTTAAATCTCTCTGCTTGTCCGCTTAGAAATTCTTCTTCCACGTGAGACAAAGAACCGAGGTAAAGGTAATAATAATTTCTCTGCCAGCATTTTCCCATAACACTATCATCATTTCTGTCATCCCAGAAAATTTCCTTATGCCCTTTCCTAGTCAATCGCTGGCCTCTCCTACCACTTGGGTTTTCTTCCCCAGCACAGCTTCGTTTTGCTTATTCTAGAGTTTCTTATGAATGTGATCTGCACTGAATCACTTAAAAGATTATCAGTGAAATGCGTAACCTCAACTTTTGTTTTTTATATTTTTATTTTTTTGACAGCAGAGTGGACAGTGAGAGACAGACAGACAGACAGAGAAAAAGGTCTTCCTTTACTGTTGGTTCACCCTCCAATGGCTGCCGTGGCCAGCGCGCTGCGGCCGGCACACTGCGCCCATCCAAACCCAGGAGCCAGGTGCTTCTCCTGGTCTCCCATGCGGGTGCAGGGCCCAAGGACCTGGGCCATTCTCTTCTGCACTCCTGGGCCACAACAGAGAGCTGGACTGGAAGAGGGGCAACCGGGACAGAATCCGAGTGCCCCAACTGGGACTAGAACCCGGTGTGCCAGCACCGCAAGGTGGAGGATTAGCCTATTGAGCCACGGCTCCGGCCAGTCTCAACTTTTGAACTTCAACTGCAATGATTTTAACAAGTTTTGTTTTTCTCAATACAGAGGTAAGAAAAGTAAGAAGAAAAAAAAACACAACAAAATAAAAAATCACTTGTTATCTCATCATCCAGTATATTAAAACTCAAGACTTACTAAATTGGACAGGTCATTTGATCAATGAATGGTTCATGAGTCAGTAGCACTTGGAACCAGAAAGAGGTTCAGAGAACCCAACACCAGGAGCATGAGGTGTAGCAGGAATGTGGAAGCAAAGCAGAGAAATCACTCAGTCGGCTACAGCTAGTTGTGGTGTGATGAGGAGGGCCTTATTTGGGTATGGCCTGATTGACATTGACGGGCTCCTGTGGTTGTATAACCAATTACTGATTGGTTCTTTGTGGTTGGCTGAAACTTGTAACTCAGTTACAAGAAATGTTTCCAAACTGAGTTCTTATGTGCTTTACCTGATGACGCTGGGCACAGAAACAATGCTATGTTAATGGCCTCCTACTTATTTTGCCTTAACAATATGTATATACATATGTAATTTATTAATAAAATTGGTATGACATTTGATAAGGTTGTGAAAATTCCAGAACTTTTTCATTAGCCTGCAAAAAAACTACATCCCACTCCCTCCAATCACCTGGCAACCACTAATTTACTTTCTGTCTTTATAGAGTTACCTATTCTGAACACTAAATACAAATGGAATCATACAGTATGTGACCCTTTATGTCTTCTGGCTTTTTTTTTTTTTTTTTTTGACAGGCAGAGTGGACAGTGAGAGAGAGAGACAGAGAGAAAGGTCTTCCTTTACCGTTGGTTCACCCTCTAATGGCCGCCGGTGCACCGCGCTGATCCAATGGCAGGAGCCAGGTGCTTCTCCTGGTCTCCCATGGGGTGCAGGGCCCAAGCACTTGGGCCATCCTCCACTGCACTCCCGGGCCAGAGCAGAGAGCTGGCCTGGAAGAGGGGCAACCAGGACAGAATCCGGCGCCCCGACCAGGACTAGAACCCGGTGTGCCGGCACCGCTAGGCAGAGGATTAGCCTGTTGAGCCACAGCGCCGGCCTCTGGCTTCTTTCATTTAACATTGTCTAGTCCATCTATGTTGTGGCATATAACAATATCTCATTGTTTTCCATATCTGAGTAATATCCATCATTTATTTGTTTATTCATCATTAATTGATAGACATTTGTATTTGTTTCCACTTATTTCCTTTTATGAATAATGCTATTTGAACACCAGTATACAAGTTATCTGTGAACATATTTTCATTTTGCTTCAGTGTGTATAGGTATGGATTACTGTTTCATGTGGTAGCTTTGTATTTAACTTTTGGAGAAACTGTCAAATTGTTTTCCAAAGTGGCTGTACCATTTTTACATTCCTAACAACATCTGAGGGTTGTAGTTTCTTCAAATTCTTCCCAAGACTTTTTGTTGTCTTTATTAGAGTCATCCAGTGGGTGTGAAGTAGTATCTCTTTCTGGTTTTGCTTTGCATTCCTATAATGACTAATGATGTTGAGTACCTTTTCATGTGCTCACTAGCCATTTATATGTGAGGAGACTTCAAAACATGTGTTGGAAAGCAGAATTAAAAGATAAAAATAAAAAGCATAAAATGTGTCAACTCGAGTTCCATCAAGGTCAAAGTACTTTTCCAAGTGATAATACCAACTAGTCTATCCCTAAAAGAACTGGGGGTCCTGGGAGTTTAACCAATAGGGTCTTCCATCATGGTTAACTGGAAGAAAGCGAGTGTCTTTTAAAGATTTTTTAAGATTAGGAAACAAAGATGTCAGATACCTTATTAGGTGGATATTTCCTGTTTTCCCACGGAAACTGTTACCAGAATTGCAGTGGTTTGATGAGGGGAATGAGAAGTAGCATTGTCACACTAGAGAAGAACTCTCAGGTGAAACTTTCCTGGGGAGTTTTCAGCTAAGCTTTGACTCAATTTCTCCAAACACTCTCCTCATGAGCAGATGTTCTCATTCGTCAGCCCTCCAGAAAGTTGCTAAGCAAAATGCCGTGAGCATCCCCAGAACTTTTGCCTTTACCGTTGCTCTTGACCACTCTGTTTTGCTGTCACTGGACCACTTCCACCTCTTGGTAGCCACTACTTCGATTGTGTTTTGTCTTCAGGATCACCCTGGTAAAATTATGTTTTATCTCCTGTTAGACTTCTTGGAAGAAATCTTTCAGGAACTGGATTCCACTTGTTTAAAATTTCCACTGAAAACTCTGATTTTGTCTGCAGCTGAGCTGGCTGCAAGAGTTTTGGCACCCTTCAAGTGGGATGTCTGCTCTTTTTCAGACAGGACTGTGTAAGCCAGAGCACTTAAGATGTTTGTGATTTTTGGCTATTTTCTCTGACTCGTTGGCCCTCTGTTATTGGGACATGAACAGGATTTTTTCCGCACAAGTGGATGTTAATATTCTCCTGCCCCTTGTTGAAGCAAGCTACCCATTTGTAAGCTTATTTCTTTGGGACACTGTCCACATAAAACTTTTGTAAATACCAGTAATATCACCATTCTTCTGCCTAAGCTTCCCTATCAGTTTAATGTCTTTTCTTTCTCCAATTTTATCAGGATTCATGTTCTGACAGAGCTCTTTTCCAATCTACTATCTTATTCTTCTTACTGCCTCAAATGGGATCCCATTCAGATGTGTCACAACAAGTTTGTATGAGTTTATTTTGGTGAAAGTTTGTTTGAAATCCATGTTTTCTCATAATGTGAATTGTCCATAAACTTGAAGACTCCTTGTATTTTCTTTAGGGAAATATCTATTCAAATCCTTTGCTTTTATTTTTATTTATTTATTTTAAAAGATTTATTTATTTATTTGAAAGAGTTACAGAGACAGAGAAGGAGGGGCAGAGAGAGAGAGAGAGAGGTCTTCTATCCACTGGTTCACTCCCCAGTTGGCTGCAATGGTCAGAGCTGCGTCAATCTGTAACCAGGAGCCAGGAGTTTTTTCTGGGTCTCCCACATGGGTACAGGAGCCCAAGCACTTGGGCCATCTTCTACTGCTTTCCCAGGCCATAGCAGAGAGCTGGATCAGAAGTGGAACAGCCGGGACTTGAACCACTGCCTGTATGGGGTGCCAGCAGTGGCTTTACCCATTATGCCACAGCGCTGACCCTCAAATTCTTTTCTTTTAAAAAGCTTTATTTGTAAGGTAGAAAGACAAAGGGACAAATAGAGCTTCCATCTGCCAGTTCACTTTCCAAATGCCCTGCAAAAGCTGAGGAGGGGCCAGAGCTGAAACCAGGGGCTGGGAACTCAATCCAGATCTCCCAAGCGGGTGGCAAGAAGCCACTCCTTGAGTCATCACTGAAGCCAGGGTCTGCACTTAGCAGGAAGCTGGAGTCGAGAACCAGAGCCCGGAATCAAGCCCAAGTGTTCCACTGTGAAATGTGGGTGTCTTAAGAGGCATTTGAACCACTATGCTAAATCCCTACTGCTTCTGCTTTTTTAAAAAATTGGATGATTTCTTTCTATTGGTGAGTTTGGAGGGTTTTGAAATAGGTATGTGTATTTTAAACAAAGTCCTCACTACATTATTAGGAAATGAACTCATCAGATTACGAGTATTGTTTGCAATTATCTTCTCCCATTCTGTGAGTGGTCTTTTCGCTTTCACAAATGCTTTCTTAGAACTAATAGTGTTTTTGATGAGGTCTAATTTATCTATTGTTGCTTTTGTAGTCTTTGCCTTTGGTATCATCTATCAAACCTATCGATAACATAAGTTAGTAAATGATGCGAGATAGGAAGGAATCTTACTTAAAAAATTAACCCATAGCTGTCTATACTCTTTCTTGTATATACTTATGGCTGATTTGAGACCATTGTTGCAGCTTTGCTGATTTTTGTAATGGTGATCTTCAAAGCAGCTGAGTAACACATTCAAAAGAAACAGTGATACCTAATTTTGCTTTAGTCCCACCTTTGTATAACCAGATAGCTTGCTCGCTAAAGCATTTGGTACACGTTGATTGCATTGGGTTGGCTCGGACAGGATTGGCAGCTTCAGTGAGGAGAAATGTGAACAATCATGAAATAGCCAACTCTGGGCTCCAGCCTTGTTCACATTGTTCCCATTTCTGCTGAGGTCATCTCTGCTGTTGCCAAAATTTCTCTTTCAACACGCTATCAATACAACCGTGGTGATCATGAGTTTTGTTTGTCAAATATTTCTAGTTCTCTCCACGGTCAGACCCTCCTGTGGTCCAGTGGGATCCCGTGCCTGAGTCTAGTGGAGGCATTGTGAGGGAAGGTCTCATGGCCCTGGGTCACTTTGCTGGGGTGACACCCTCTGGAGTTTCCTTTTTCCCTTTAGTAGTGGCTGCTCTATCAGCCCACGGCTCTGCGTGACAAAGGTTCATAGAGCTCCTTAGTTAACTCAGTGGGTGAACTGCATGAACAGGAAATAAAACTTTGTAATTTTTGTTGTCCTAAGTAAATGAAATTTGGGGAGCAGTGTTAGTGGAACACATGACCTATATAATAATGTCTGTCCTTTCTACTGCTTTTAGTTCACTAGTCTGCTTTTTAAGTTTTTAAATTTATTTGCATCTTTTTTTTGAAAGGCTGAGAGACAGAGACAGGCAGAGAAAGATCTTCCACCTACTGGTTCACTCCCCAAGTGCCTGTAAGAGCCGGGGATGAGCCAGGCCAAAGCCAAGGGTCAGGAACTCAATCTGGGTCTCCCATATGAGTGGTCAGGACTGAAGCACTTGAGCCAACACCTGCTGCATCCCAGGGTGTGCATTAGCAGGAAGCTGAAGTGGAAGCTGAGTAGCCAAGACTTGAACAGTGCACTCTGATAAGGCAATTGGGTGTCTCAAATGATGACAACCCCCTATCCCCATGTTCTTGCTTTCCTGAATGGGGAATAAGGGAAGGAGTTCAGGTAGGGCTTGAAAAAACTGGGTCAGGAAGTAAGTTCAGATCGGCATCCTCACTCTCCCCATACCCATAACAAGGTTAGCTACATTTTAAGGTAAGCCTACCACTTGTAAATAGAAGCTGAGTGTTCCAGAAATGCTCCAGCCTCTCTCTCAACAGGGAAATCCCTAGAAAATGGACATTTCCTTAATAAGTAAAAGAAACACTGATTTAGTTACATTGGCTAGGTAACAATTACATTGAATAAGAAACGACTTTCAGTAGGAGACAAAGCCTTCAACACAGCCCACAAGGATCGCTAAAAAGAGATACAAGGTAAATTTGCCAAATTTGATAGATACCATTTTCAATCTTTTCCATGGTCTTTTTTGCCTGTATTTAGCAGACATTAAAAAAAAAAAAAAAAAAAACTCTCAACATTCTTGCATTCATGTTCTTTCCATTTCCCAAATAACTGAACTTTGAGGCCTCAGCAGATTTATGACATCAGCAAATTGTTATAAATGTTATAGTAATAATATTTTTAAGTAGGTGTATACATAATTTGACAAATTCATCATCTGGCAAGTTGCTGTCTTGAGCTAGAGTTTTTTTGTAACACTGAAGCTTTGCAATCATGACCCAGATGGTCTGAAAGAAAGATACAGCATTAGCATCATCAAAGAGCTTCCGTGCACACCGGGGTTTTTTCTACATGATGATTAATTAGAATTTCAACATTTCTACAAGAAACAATTTAGCAAACCATTTTAAAGGAAATTTAAGTTTATTCCTTTGGCATTGTCTGGAATATAAAACCTCCTGGTGTGAGAGTACTTTCACTAGGAAAGGATCATGCATTTTTGAGGCTTATTAAGTTTCTTTAAAGATTTACTTTTTATTTATTTGAAAGGCAGAGTTACAGAGAGAGAGGGCAAGAGAGAGAGAGAGCGAGAGAGTGAGCAAGAGAGCTATCTTCCATTTGCTGGTTCACTCTAGGATCCCAGAATGGGTAGTAGGGGCCACCAAGATGGCCCCTGGACGATGGATGGGCCAGTCCAAAGTCAGGAGCCAGGAGCCTCTTCTGGGTCTCCCTTCAGGTGGTAGGGACCCAAGAACTTGAGCCATCATTAGCAGCAAGCTGGACTGGAAAGCAGAAATGGGGCTGAAACCAGGTACTCCACTCTGAGATGTGGGTATCTCAAGTGGCAACTTTTGTTTTTTTTTTACATTAGTTAAAATGGACTAAAATCTACAGCTTGGCTCATTAGTAACATCAGCCATGTTTTCTATGTCCCCAGGGGTCATTTACATTCAGAAGAGTGGGCATTTGGTGCAGCAGTTGTGACGCCACCCCTGGGCGTGGGGAGAGCCCACACTGGAGTGTTTGGCTTCAAGTCCAGACTCTACTCTGGATTCCAACACCCTGCTGATGTGCACCCTGGGAAGCAGCAGGGAAGAGCTCAAGTATTTGGGTCCCTGCCACCCACATGGGAGATGTGGATTGCATTTCTAGCTGCTGGCTTCAACCTGGCCCAGTCCCAGCCATTGTAGGCATTCATGGAGTGAACCACCAGGTGGTGAAGTAGGCAGGCATATAGGTTAACATCGATTAGGTCTGTGAGCTGGAAGATCACGCCTTCACCACACCCCTGTGTGACCTCATGCCCCTACCTGGCCATACCTGGGTGCCCACCAGCCAATCAGGTTAAAATCCTGGGACAAGGTGTGTCTCATCCTCCCCTTTTCCCTGGCTTCTTGCCAAGAATCTTTCTCACTAAATAAAGGCTTAAAATGTAGTATGCTGCCTTGTTTATCTGTGCTGGTATTTAGAATTCTTCTCTAAATATTAGGCAAGAACCCTCTTGGGCTTATTAATATTGGGGATTTATTAATAAGCATATGGTGAAATCATGTGGCACCCCAAATTCTGGCAGCATATGTGGCATCCCAGATAGCACTTCTGGGGAACTTCAAGGGGCCAAATTTTCGTATAGATTTTAGGGGTCATTTCCGATTTCAGTGGGATCAATCTCTCTCTCTCTCTCTCTCTCTCTCTCCTCTCTCCTCTCTCCTCTCTCCTCTCTCCTCTCTCCTTCCCTCCCCTCACCTGCTCCCCCTTCAAAGAAATAAAAAGAAATTTTTAAAACTTGGGGAAGAAAGATAATCTAGAAACATTTTCTATAGACTATATGAAAAAAATGCAGTAAAAGCTAAGAAAATTCTGGAAAAGGATAAAAATAGCAATGGGAAATATCCCTATCAGATATTAAAACACGGTATTTGACTAGATAATAAGATATTTGCACAAACATAAACAAAGTGACAAAAATACATTCCAACATCTGTAAGATTTGTTTCTTATAAAGGAGGACTTTTCGGTCAGTATTGGATGAATTATCCCATAAATCATATTAGGATGACTAAGTAGTCATCTAGGAAGAAATAGCTTTGTTTCCCTACTTCATTCCTTCCTCCCAAATAAATTCCAATGTATCAACAAAATTTAAACATAAGAGAAAGTTTTATTACAGCACTACTTGTAATAATCAAAGCCTGGAAACAACAGAAAAGATTAAATATATTATGATACATCCATTCCATTTAATAGGATGTAATCATTGAAAGAAAATTTGCACTGTTACTATGCCCTGATATGGGGAGGTAGAAGAGTATATATTGTAATCTACCATTGGTGTTGATTTAATGTGCTATGGTTTTGTGTGCATACAGAGTATAGACAGGCAACACAAGCAATTAGCTTCCTCTGAAGAAGAAAACTAGGCATCTCTGTACTATTGAATTTGCACAATATGTCTGAGTTAGTTATTTTTAAAAATAAGTCAATTAATTATAAAAATTAAAGCCTAAAGTTTATATAAATATTGCATCTCCTGCTAGCTAACAGTCTACTGTGCTGCAAGTTTATTGTAACTTCCTGTACAAGAGCTGCAGAAAGTCTACAGGTAGCTATTTGAGACTTCAGTACAGCAGGTTTGAATTTGGCCATCTACTAGATAAGTATTTAGCATGTAATGGAGACCTGACATTAATGTACTCAGTGTATCTCAGGTGTAACTTTATATTAGGTAAAGACAAGTTTAAAAAGCAAGCCACCAAAAGTAAGTGGCTTGTTTTACAACAAAATCGAAGGACCAAAGTGTTTCGTAGACATTGCATGTACACATCCAAATGGGCTAAATGATAAAATGCTGAATGAGTCTGGAGAATTCTCACTAGAAGAGTGTTTCACCTAGTGGAACTGAGATTGCCAGTACCCTCCCCGGTGCTCTGGTGGACAGCTGGCCATCGGTGTTCATGGCTTCCACATCTGTGGATTCAACCAGTCCAGACTGGCAATATTAAAGTAAAACTTGCTTCTGTATTGAACACAGACAGCCTCTGTTTCTTGTCCTTATTCCCTAAACAATACACTATAATTACATATATATCGGGGTGTGTGTGTGTGTGTACAGAATTTACATTGTCTTAGATATCATACATAATCTAGAGCTGATTTAAAATAGACTAGAGAATATGTGAAGGTTTCATGCAAATATGTAAAATGATAATTTTACATAAGGGAGTCGAGCATTTGAGATTTTTAAGACTATAGTTTAAAAAAAAAAGATTCATTTATTTGAAAGGCAGAGGGACAGAGAGAGATCTTCCATCTGCTGGTTCACTTCCCAAATGCCTATAAAGCCAGGGCTGGGCCAGACCAAAGCCAGGAGCTAGCAGTTCTATCAGGGCCTCCCCAACGGGGGCTGGGACCCAAGCACAGGGGCCATCATTTGCTTCTTTCCCAGGTGCCTTAGCAGAAGGCTGGATCAGAAGTGGAGCAGCCAGGACTCAAACTGGAGCTCCCATCCAGGATGCGGGCATCCCACGCAGCGGCTTAACCCACTGTGCCACAAAGCTGGCCCCATACGAGGGTTTTGTTATCAGCAGGGTCCTGAACCAATCCCGCACAGATATGGAGAGACAACTGTGTATGGCATTACATGCAACTACCACTGTGAAGATTCAGCTAAGCCTTGGTGGCCTCCTCCACTGCCCCATTCTCTGTCATACTTTCAAGTTTCTAAACATACACCCAGCAGTCTCCATCGTACATGCCAACAGGCATGGAATACGTCTCACTCCACAATTCACTGTTTGATGGGTCACACCATTTAGATCTTTTAAAAGGTACAGTGAGTTTTCCTGGGCCTTGACATGATGTTCTTGAAACCTGCAGAAATTATTCTGGAACAAGCTCATTAACAGGCAAAGACTACCCCAGAAAACGCTATCTGCCATGTTTAACAATTTCTTTATATCAGCAGCTGCTTTAAAATTCCAGACAACTGAATGGAAAATAAAGGAAATCTATTGATAATTAAATGTACTGTTCACTATTTACATTTAGATTTCACTGGTAAAACACAGCCCCTTTGAGACTCAGTTTCCTCATCCATCAAATGGGGATAATAACATCTGCTCTCCTGACCCTGAAGAATTACTGTTTGAAAACAAAATGGAAGGGCCGATGTTGCGGTGTAGTGGCTGCGCAAAAAATAACAAATGCTGGTAGGATGTAGAGAAACGGGAATTCTTACACTCTGTCGGTGGGAAGTAAGTGGGTACAGCTATTATGGAGAACAATATGGAATTTCCTCAAATAAATATAAATAGATCTTTGATATGATCCAGCTCTCCCACTTCTGAATATACATCGGGAGGGAATGACATCAACATCTCAAAGCGAAATCAGCAGCCCCACATTTATTGCTGTAAGATTATTCATGGTAGCTGAGATATGGAATCAACCTAAATGTCTACGAATGGATGAATGGATAAAGAAAATGCAGTTATATACACAATGGAAAAATGCCCAGCCATAAAAAGAATGATACCCTATCATTGGCAGCAAAATACATAGAACTGGAGGACATTATGTTAAGGGAAGTAAGTCAGACACAGAAAGACAAACATTGCACGTTCTTTTCAAATGTGGAAGTTAAGACATTAAAACAGTTGCTCTGAGCATGAAACAGAGGTTATTAGAGGCTGGGAAAGGTAGAGGAGATGGAGGGTGTCTGGAAAGCAGTACCAAAACGCAGTTAGACAGAAGGAATAAGTTTTTCTAGGGTTCCACAGCACAGTGGGGTGACCGTAGTTCACAATAGTCTATTATAAAGTTTATGAACATGTAGAAGACAGAAGCTTGAGATTGCCAAACATAAAGTAATGATAAGGAGCTAGAAACATTAATCACTTGATTTGGTCAGTATCCAATGTGTACACTTACTGCAATATCACACTGAACCCCATAAATATGTACAATTATTAAGTGGTAATGCTAACCCTTCTTAATGTCTAAGGAGAATGGAAATGCTAACTAATCAAGAAGAAACCCTGATTACAGCTGTTTTGCCAGAAGTGGGAGCTTTGCTAAACCTCATTTAAATTGCACCAACTGCCCAAACGATGTCACTTTTTAATTGAAGGTCTAGGAATTCCATATGGAAACACACCTTGTATTTATGGGTCCATCTAGAACAATTCTCTCATACTTCCTGTCTCTTACATCAGAAGAGTACAGGCCTTTCATTTGGTAAATGTTCATCCATCTGGGTGTGTCCAGTGTTTCCCCATCACCAGACAAGAGCCATAGGCTGTGGCAAGTAACACTTCCATGATGCCATGCTCTTTCCTGGTGCACATCAGGTATACAACGTGAACCCTTCCCACCACTGGTGCTTCCAGCGCCGATAACTTGTCAGTTGGTTTCTGCACTTTCCTCCCCTGTAACTTTTTTTAGATGTATTTATTTGAGAGGCAGAGTTACAGAGAAAGAGGAGAGACAGGGAGAGGGAGAGGGAGAGGGAGAGGGAGAGGGAGAGAGAGAGAGAGAGAGACAGGTCTTCCATCTACTGGTTCACTTCCCAGATGGCCGCAATGGCCGGAGCTGGGCCGACCCGAAGCCAGGAGCCAGGAGCTTCTTCTGGGTCTCCTACGTGGGTGCAAGGGCCCAAGCACTTGGCCATCTTTCACCGCTTTCCCAGGTTATTAATAGGGAGCTGGATCAGAAGTGGAGCAACTGGGACTAGATCCAAGGTCTACACAGGATGCCTGCACCACAGGCGGAGGCTTAGCCTACTATGCCACAGCACTGGTCCCTAAAGCCACCAATTCTCCTTTTTCATTTGACTGGCATTTTGCACAGAAACACTACAGAAAAGTGCCAATACTTGCTCCTCACCAAACCTCCACTCACCAGCCTTCGCATCCATTCATCACCCTGCCTGCATCACCTGCTGGGGAGGAGATGGCCAAATGGTGATTATCTGTCCATTATCCCTTCTACAATTATTAGATGACATCCTACTAGAAGGACGGGCTTTCCTTTTGTTTTGCTTATGCCATTATGGATTCATGGATCTCTATTCTAACCAAGAGTTACAACCCTGTTTTCTTGTTGTTTATTTTTATGCTCAGTTTGGCCAGGGACAGCCATTCATGCCAGCTCTTTTGGTCTTTGCCATGCCCGTGTCCAGAGGATGTTTCTCTGCCCTCAGCCCAGTGGAGAATGGGGCAGGGAAGGGAAGCTTCCCTTAACACTTTTTTGAAGTTTTCAACTGCTCCAATAATATTTCTGTTTTCCTAAATTCCTTGTTTCTTTTCTCTTTTGCGTGAGAAGCTTTCTTCAGATGCTTGGTCCCCTTGGCTGGCTGTCAGCATGTGAGGCCCTGCAAGCCTCTGATTGGAAGATGTGAGTAGCAGGGTAGCGTTGGAGACTGAGCCTCTGTCTGCAGCACCAGCATCCCATATGGTTGACGCTTCAGTTCTGGCTGCTCCACTTCTGATCCAGCTCTCTGCTATGGCCTGGGAAAGCAGTGGAAGATGGCCCAACTCATTGGGCCCCTGCACCCACGTGGGAGACCCGGAAGAAGCTCCTGGCTCCTGGCTTCGGGATCAGTTCATCTCTGGCCATTGCAGCCATTTGGGAAGTGAACCAGCAGATGGGAGACCTTTCTCTCTGTCTCTTCCTCTCTCTGTAATTCTGCCTCTTATAAATAAATAAAAATTAAAAAAAATTTTTAAAAAGATGTGGGTAGAGAAGAGAGAGTGATCACTGACTGACAGATTTGGCTTTGGGGTTTTAGGGTCTCGGAACATTTGACAATAGCTGGAGACATGTTTGGTTGTCACAGCAGGGGACAGGGTGCTCCTGGCATCTGATGAGTAGAGGTCAGGAATGACACACAGAACAGCCATTGTGGCAAAAAAAATATTACAAGGTCAAAACCATAAGCAGTGCTAAGGTTGAGAAATCTCGCCCGAGAGCATTTAGTGCAAACACTTCCAGCTTCCAGTTTTTTGGTGCTGCCTCATTTTTCTTCCATTCTGTTTTTGTGATTTTACACCTTTTAAAACCCTGACTGTCATTTAAGAGTGATTTCCAGAGGGAGCAAATGCAATTATTTAATTGGCACATTTAACCAGAACTCACATGGTGGCATTTGAATTTATATTTGTTGAAAATATTTCAATTCCTGCCTCAAACATTGGTGTAGACAAATGTTTAATGTTAGGAAGAATGTGTAAACCAAAGAGTGAAGCAGAATGCATGTGGAATCCGCTAGAAACGGACTTTGTGTCTCACATCAGACTTCGTACGGCTGTTCCGAGGGGGCCACTTTTTTTTTTTTTTTAATTTAAAAAATGCAGGGGTGGGCATTTGGTGCAGCAATGAAGTTGCTACTTGGGGTCCCCACATACATCTGAGAGCTTGGTGTCAGTCTTAACTTCTCCACTTCCAATCCATCTTCCTGCTAATGAGCACCCTGGAAGGCCGCTAGTACTGGCCTAGGTACTTGGGTCCCTGCCACCTATGTGGGATTCCCAGATGGAGCTGGAGGCTCCTTGGTTTGGCCTGGCCCAGCCTTGCTATTGCATGCATTTTAGAGAGTGAAGGTAACAAATGGAAGATCTCCTCCCCTTTCCCTTCTCCCCTCTCCCTCTCTCTCCCCTGCCTCAAATAATTATTTTACAAAGTTCAGTGAAAAACGAATTAAAAGGTGAGCTCCTTTTTTAAGAACACACAAACAAAAGCTGCAGATGACAATAAGTACACCTTATCCGTTGAAATGCAGAAATGCTTTTGAGTCTTTGTAGGAGCTGACCAAAATGTTTGTGATGGGCATTAGCCCATTCTCCCACTCCTGCACAGGTTACAGGTTAAATTCACCATGCTCTTCATAGAGGTATTAGCACTCATCAGCTGTCGTACACTCTGGCGTTTGCTTGAACCACAAACAGATCACGCAGCACTGCCTGCATGGACTTTGGATCTTTTTTTTTTTTTTTTTTTTTTTTTTGACAGGCAGAGTGGACAGTGAGAGAGAGACGGACTTTGGATCTTAAGACAGAAGCCCACTAAGCCATCCATAAAGGGGTTTCCAAATAATAAAGACTACAAAATACCAAATGGAGATGACTGTGCTCCAGGGCTCCATGCCCCCCACAAGGATGAACCTGTCATCCTGTGAGTTCCATAGGCCAATATCTACTTCCCCGGGGCATGTTAGTGGGCTTTCAGTCTTTTATTCTGGCATCCTATTTTATTATGTTTCAAAGACTTATTTATTTGAAAGGCAGAGTGACAGAGACAGGTGGAGAGGAAGGAGAGGTGGGGGAGGGGTGGGAGAGAAGAAGAGAGAGAGAGAGAGAGAAAGAGAGAGAGAGAGAATCTTCTCTTAATTGGCTCACTTCCCAAATGGCCCCCACAGCTGAGGCTGAGCCAGGCTGAAACTAGGAGCCAGGAACTCCATCCTTGTCTCCTGCATGGGTGGTAGGGCCCCAAACACTTGCGCCACCTTCCTCTGCCTTCCCAGGTGTACTAGCAGGAAGCCGGATCAGAAGCAGAGCAGCTGGTACTCCAACTGGCGCTCCATGTAGGGTGCCAGCATTGCAAGCAGTGGCTTAAACCACGGTGCCACAAGGCCAGCCCCTGGCATCTATTTTTAAGAATAATACTTGCATGGGCCAGCGCCGTGGCTCACTAGGCTAATCCTCCGCCTTGCGGCGCCAGCACACCGGGTTCTAGTCCCGGTCGGGGCACCGGTCCTGTCCCGGTTGCCCCTCTTCCAGGCCAGCTCTCTGCTGTGGCCCGGGAAGGCAGTGGAGGATGGCCCAAGTGCTTGGGCCCTGCACCCCATGGGAGGCCAGGAGAAGCACCTGGCTCCTGCCATCGGATCAGCGTGGTGCGCCGGCAGCAGCGCGCCTACCACGGCGGCCATTGGAGGGTGAACCAACGGCAAAAGGAAGACCTTTCTCTCTGTCTCTCTCTCTCACTGTCCACTCTGCCTGTCAAAAAAAAAAAAGAGAGAGAGAGAGAGAGAGAGAGAAAGAATAATACTTGCATGGAGTCCCTGACACATTAATAAACTCACTCATTTATTTATATGGAATCAAAACTGTCTTACAATTGGAAATTACTACTTGGAAATTACTCTGGACTACAAAAGAGCTTTCAAAACATGTAGTTTTATCCTGATTATTTTGCCAATGGACTTTGGGAAATTAATACATTCTCTACGAGGGAAAAAATTAAATTAAGTGAAAAAAAAAAAAAGCCAATCATGGTGATTACCATGCTGGTGGAATAGATTTTTACATTTGTCTGCAAGGTAAGCTTGGTGAGTATTCAGGGACTCAAATGCATGAACTATAAGGGTACTTCAAAAAGTTAGTGGAAAATGGAATTAAAAGATAAGTTTATTTTGGTGCAAAAAAATCTCAAAAGCCATGCAAGTTTCTTTTATCCATCAACTCTTGAAACAACCTGCATAAGCATAGATTTCAACATTTTTGGCCACAAAATAAACATCTTCTAAATCCATTTTCTACCACCTTTTTGAAGAAATGTAATATAGGCTAATATGAAGCTCAAAGGAACATTTTGCAAATTTATTCTCTATAATATTTATTCTAACTTTAATGCAAGTTTTTTTTCCTTATTTTCACTCAACAGGATTTTAAAAAAAGATTTATTTCTTTATTTGAAAGGCAGAGTTACAGAGAGGCAGAGGAAGAGAGAGAGTGAGATCTTTCATCATCTACTGGTTCACTCCCCAAATGGCCAGGAGCTTCTTCCAGGTCTCTCATGTTGGTGCAGGGGCCCAAGCACTTGGGTCATCTTCCACTGCTTTCCCAGACCACAACAGAGAGCTGGATCAGTAGTGGAGCAGCCAGGATTTGAACCATCACCCATATGGGATGCAGGCACCACTGACAGCAGCTTTACCTGCTACACCACAGCGCTGGCCCCAATAAGATTTTTAAGATAATCAAAACTTCCCTTTTAGAAAACTATCTTTGCCTTAAAATCATACACATAGTCCCCTGACATTTCTGATGTGCCTTTTTCCATGAAAAATTCCCACAGTTCTCAAATATACAAGAGAAATGTCTCAATAAATATAACCTGATAAATTTGTATAATCAATATAAAATACTTGCTTCAGTGGTGTAAATAATTCCATTTACAATTATTTGAAAAGTATTCAAGTGGTATGAAAAGAAAATGTAAGCTTCGGTCTAGTGTTTGTTATAAAATGATTCTGAAACTAAAATAGTTAAGTAGTTCTCGTACTAAAAGTAAATACATAAACATACCACATCATATTTCTCTAATGTCCCTTCCCTTTCTCAGAAGGAAAGAAAGTAAAACCAGTTGCATTTCAAATACAGTATATTGGTTGCCTAAGACTCAATCAATTTTTAACCTTCCAAGAAATTTATTTCTTTTGAAATATTATAGTCTGGCTTTGGGGCAGGACTTTTTTAAAAATTTATTTATTTATTTATTTGAAATGCAGAGAGAAGGAGATGGAGAAGGGGAGGGAGAGATCTTCTATCTGTAGGTTCACTCCCCAAATAGCTGCAACAGTCAAGGTTGAAGCCAGGATGAAATCAGAAGCCTGGAATGCCACCCAGGTCTCCCACAGGGATGCAGGGGCCCAAGCACGTGGGCCACCTGCTGCTGCTTTCCCAGGTGCATTAGTAGGGAGCTGGATTGGAAGTGGAGCATCTGGGACTCGAACAGGTGCTCATATGGGATGCCAGTGAAGTCGCAGGCTGGCTACACCACAACACGGGCACGAGAGGGATGGGATGGGCATTTGATGTAGTCTAAGATGCAGCTGAAATACCTGCAACCCACATCAGAGCAGCTGGGATTGATTGCCATTCATGGCTGTTGACTCCAGTTTCCTGCTAGTATAGACCCTGGGAAGAAGCAAGCAACGGCTCAAGTATTTCAGCCCCTGCCATTCACATGGGAGACCTGGACTGAATTCCCAATCTCTGGCTTCGCCTGACCCAGCCCTGGTCATTGCAGGCATCTGGGGAAGGAATCATTGGATGTGAGGTCTCTCTGCCTCTCTTGCTCTTAATAAATGAATGAATGAATGAATATTTTTTTAAAAGTTTAGCTAAGACTTGGGAGCAACATCTAGAGCTCCCATAACTGTAGTGACACAGAGACTATGTTTCCTAGAGCTATGCTAAAGTCATTCCTCAGAGTTAGTTCATTAAATTTTAATCTATAGCATTGATGAGCAAACTCATAGAATAAAGGCAATATTTCTATCTTGGGGGTGGCATTGTGGCGTAGTGGGTTGAGCCGCCATCTGCAATGCTGGCATCCCACAAGGGTGCTGGTTCTTATCCTGGCTGCTCCACTTCTGATCAGCTCTCTCCTAATGCAGTAGCAGTATGGCCCAAGTGTTTGGGCCCCTGCTACCCACCCATGATGGAGACCTGGATGAAGCTCCTGGCTTAAGCCTGGCCCAGCCCTGGCCATTGTGGCCAACTAGGGAAAGAACCACTGGATGGAAGATAATCTCTATTTCTGTTTTTCTCTCTTTTTAAAATAAATAAATATTTTAAAAATTGTTTTCTATCCTTTCAAGCACTATCCTTTCATTTACTAAAATGAGACTAAAATAATAAATTAAAAATGGCTTCCAACTTTGACTAAAAAAGAAATTTTTTAGTCTTAAGAGTATCAATCTCAGCTGGCGCCGCAGCTCAACAGGCTAATCCTCTGCCTGCGGCGCCGGCACCTCGGGTTCTAGTCTCGGTTGGGGCACCGGTTCTAGTCGCGGTTGCTCCTCTTCCAGTCCAGCTCTCTGCTGTGGCCCGGGAAGGCAGTGGAGGATGGCCCAAGTCCTTGGGCCCTGCACCCGCATGGGAGACCAGGAAGAAGCACCTGGCTCCTGGCTTCGGATTGGCGCAGCACGCTGGCTGTAGAGGCCATTTAGGTGGTGAACCAGTGGAAAGAAGACCTTACTGTCTGTCTGTCTCTCTGTCTAACTCTGCCTGTTAAAAAAAAAAAAGTATCAATCTCTTCATCAGAAAATGCAGGGGAAATGAAAGAGAAAATGTAATGCCACCATCCACAGAAAACGCGGGCAACCTGGTTCTAAAGAAACCTGTTCTAGGATCCTGGATAATCTATGATCCTTGGGGGAAAAATGCAAATAGCATAGGGGAAACATGTTTTACAAAAATAACATATATCTTCCCTTAAAATACGCCAGGCTTTCAATCCCAGGGACTTGAGGTGCTCCCTTTCCTTTGAAAAGCAAAGCCTGCTCTCTGGTCCTGCAGGTCAGTATCAGCCAGTCTTCCTGCTGAGGGCACCCTGGGAGGGAGCTACTGGGCCCTGGCAGCAAGCAAGTCCTCACCGGGCATGTCAGCAGCATCACAGGAGAACCTGCTCTGGCCTCTCCTTTTTCTTTTTTTTCTTTTCACAGGCAGAGTGGACAGTGAGAGAGAGAGACAGGGAGAAAGGTCTTCCTTTACTGTTGGTTCACCCTCCAATAGCCACCGCAGCCGGCGCACCACGCTGATCCAAAGCCAGGAGCCAGGTGCTTCTCCTGGTCTCCCATGCGGGTGCAGGGCCCAAGGACTTGGGCCATCCTCCACTGCCTTCCCGGGCCACAGCAGAGAGCTGGACTGGAAGAGGGGCAACCGGGACAGAATCTGGTGCCCCGACTGGGACTAGAACCTGGTGTGCCGGAGCCACAGGCGGAGGATTAGCCTATTGAGCTGTGGCGCCATCCTGGCCTCTCCTTTTTTCCTTGGCTTTGGCCGCAAAATGCCACACTAGACACTCGCCAGGACAAAAGACCAAGGGCAGACCTCGTGGCACAGCAGGTTAAACTGCCACCAGAGAAGCCAGCCTCCCGTATGAGCGTCTGTCCACATCTCAGCTGCTCCACTTCCTGCTCATGTACCTGGGAAAGCAGTGACAGATGGTTCAAGTGCTTGGGCCCCTGCACCCATGTAGGAGACCTGGATGGAGTTCTGGGCTCCTGGCTTCCATCTGGTCCAGCCTCAGCCCTTGCAGTCATTTGGGGAGTGAACCAGTAGATAGAAGACCTCTCTCTCTGTCTCTGTCTCTCCCTCTCTCTGAGTAACTCTGCCTTTCAACTAGATAAATCTTAAAAAAAAAAAAAAAAAAAGACAATAGACTAGAAAGCGTCCACATGCCTAGACTAAGGGGAAGGAAGAACAGTTAGCAAGCCTTCCCTGTACTCACATGGAAACACGGGCTTTCTATGGTGCCAAACCTACATGAGCTAACAATCGTTAGTGACTGATCTCATCCCTGCACCTGCCTCTTGTAAACAGTATTGGGAGAGAATCCGATGATCTTTTCAAGAGAGAGGCAGAGATGGAGCTGAAGCGCCCTGGCTGGCACCTGCGTCTGTGTGTTCCGCCTTGCAGCACCCTTGCCTGTTTACATACTGTCGGTTTCTCTTTCTGCTGTCCTGCAGCGGGCAGAAAGAGCCGGCGCTTGGGAGAAGGCATCTCATTCTTCACCCAACACGAGCAAGCGAGGTGTTGGGGACTGAACTGCATCCCCCGAAAAGTCCTATATTGAGGGGCCTCTAGAGAGGTGACTAAGGTTTCCTGAGGTCCTACAGTTGGGTTGTAATCCAACACAGCCAGCATCTTAGGAAGAGACGCTAAGGGTGCCCTCACAGAGGCAATAAGGTGAGGAGGCCACAAGAGGGCGCCCATCTGCGAGCCAAGGAAAGAGGCCTCAGAGGAACCCCGCCCTGCGGCCACCTTGACCTTGAACTTCCAGCCTCCAAGACTGTGAGGCCACTGGGTCTGTGCTACGTATCAGGGGAGCCTGAGCCGAGGAACGGACATGGCGGAGGCATTCCACATAGACCACTGCCCTGAAGGATGAGCTGGGCTTGCCCTGGAGTGAATCCCCACAGCCCAGCATCTTAAAAGGCACAGAAAGAGGCATCCACAGAAGCTCGCTGGCTACAGCACGATGACACTCAGAGCCTGCCTCTTTACAACCAGCGCTGTCTTCCAAAAGGTTACGTGTTAAAGGCTCTTGTCTGGTGCGCGTGTCTGGTGCGTCTCCCTGGCAGCTCTCGGACAATGCTGTCCGCAATCATTTCCCAGCTCTCTAATTGCCTGTGTATTTTCCAGGTGCCACTTTTCTGATCAAAGCTGTTTACAGCTTTACCACATTTGGGATCAGAGTGGAGGGAGGCAGGCAGCGCGTCGACAGGCACTGTCTCTAAGAAACTCGCCTCTTGTTTTCCCTTGGTACGTTTGGTGATGGCGGGAGAGTCCCGAGGGACAAACTCCAGGAACAAAATATAAAGTAGCAAGCAGGGTGTGATTCCGCGGGGGGTGGTTCTCACGCATCGCTCCCCAGCCACAGATGGAATGCCTTCTCTGTGCCAGCCACGGAGGGCTCAGCCGCCAAGGAGTTACATTCCACTTAAGTGTGATGTCTTCATGAACAAGCCTGATGCTGCTTTAAAATGCAACCGGGTGCTTTCACAAAAGCATCGCCCCCCGTTCGTTCGGAAGGCTCCACGGAGAAGTCTGGCGATGGTCGGAATGGAGGAAGGAGGTGGTTACTGCAGGAGTGCAGTGTAGCACTGGCTCCCCTGGGGCAGAGACAATGGCAGAGGTGGAGACGGGCAGCCTTGGGGAATGGAAGAGGCCTTGGCGTCCTCTCCATTCCAACCTCAGCAGGCCACAGTTTGGCACCTGTGCTGCGTCCCTGGCATTTTTTCCATTGTAGCGCAGTTTCTGACGACGACATGTAAAGCTGGACTTTGTCCTCGCGGTAAATGAACAGAACCATGACATCGGTGTGGTCCTCGTGGTGGCATAGCCTCCTCCCCACAAGGCTCCACCACTCCTCTAGGGAAGAGAGGTAACTTTAGAAGGAGGGCCCGACCTTTCTGTTTCTGGGACAGGAGAGAGAAGTGCTGGTGTACACATTGCAAGACCCAGCTAAACAACCACACTGAATGCCACCCCGTGTGCCCCCCACCAACCTCCATCCACCCCCCACTGGCACTGTGGGTCAGAGGATGTCTCCCCAGACAATTCTGCATGGCTTAATTGTGTCCCTGCAAAGTTCAAGTGTTGGGAACTTATTTCCCCCAATTCATAAATTAATGGAGTTGGAGGTAACGCAGAAGAGATGAGGTCAGGAGGCATTGGTGGCTTTGCGAGGGAGGGGGAGACCTGAGCTGCCCACTAGCTCTGATCAGCCGGGTGGCGCCCTCACCATGTTGCATCACAGCGGAGAGGTCAAGTGCCATACTCTTGGACTTGCCAGCCCCCGAACCGAGAGCCAAACAAACTTCTAGTCTTTGCCAAATAAACTTCTATTCTCTGCAAATTATCTGCTCTCAGATATTTCATTATAGCCACAGAAAACGGGACCAAGACAAATACCCAGCATCAACCAGATCCAAAGCTGTTTCTTGGGGGAACTCTTCTAGACCCACTCATGTGGAAAACAATGAGCCCAGGGAATGGTGAGGGTTTTACCGTTTCAGGAAACAAACACATCGAGGGAAAATCAAGAGGAAAAATACTGGAGGAGAAAAGAGTGACCATGCGAATCAACATCTTCTCAGAGACACCACATGCAGTGTTTGTCACTGCTGCCATCCGCCAGGGTGAAAGGTTGACAGAGTTCAACAAATGGATTTGACCTAGAGGTGAAGGACAAGATTGTTTGAATTCTCCAAAGACAACGGCTCCCAGGAACATTTAGAATGGTTTCTTTCTTTTCTAAAATTTATTTTATGTATTTGAAAGGCAGAGTTACAGAGGGAGAGAGAGAGAGAGAGAGATCTTCCATCTGCTTGTTCACTCCCCCAATGTCCACAATAACCAGGGCTGAGCCTGGCAGAAGACAGGTGCCTGGAACTCCATCCGGGTCTCCCCCATGGCTGTCAGGGACCCAAGTACTTGGGCCATCTTCTGTTGCTTTCTCAGCAGCATTAGCAGGGAATTGGATTGGAAACAGAGCAGCTGGGACTCGAACCGGTGCCCATACTGGATGCTGGTGTTGCAGGCACTGGCTGAACTCCCTGTGTGACAATGCCAGCCCTTAGCGGGTTTTGTTTGAATCCTTCAAAACAACAGACAGGCTAGTCTGTTTTCATCACTCTCATGCTCATCTCAGCTCATCTGCGTGTCTTATTTGCTTTGTGTTTTGCCTTTACTACCCCCGGCAGTTAAGCTCCTGCCTCTATTGTGGATGGTCCCTGTGAACCATACATCCTGACACTCACGCTCTTGTGCAGTTCCATTCTCCTGGAGCTGCACTGACCCTCTGACTGCTCCGACCAATCAAATGTGATGGGAATGACCTCTCAGGATTTCTGAGCCCAGGCACTAAAATGAGTAGGAACTTGGGCGTTTGTACCTGGGGGCGAGATGGCCATATTATGAGAAGTCTGACCATCCTGAGACTATCATGAAGGCTGGAAGCCCAAGCTGGCCATGCAGGGGAGCCACGTGGACAGAGCGAAGCCATTTCTCCAAGTCAAGAGGCCACCTGGGATGGTCCCACCAGCAGAGGCTGTGTGGAGCAGAGGTGAGCCGGCCCCGCACAACCCCACTCAAATTGCAGACTTGTCAGTGTTACTTTCAGCCGGTGAGTTTTGGGATGGTTTGTACATGGCCACGGAGAGCCATGGTGCTCTCCACTGAGTCAGTTCAATCACCTCCTCAAAGATCCATGTCAAGTCACCTCTGGAAACAAACCTGACAAACTCAACACAGTCCATCTCATCTTAGAACGTGACGCAGAATGTGCAGCCTGCAGTCTGCTTTGGTTTGGGTTCATCAATTCGCTTCTCCCTAAGATGAATAATGACAACAGCTGATGTTGAGCATCTAGATCCGGCACTACAGTTGGGAAAAACTATTTTCCCCATTATTTTACAAATAAGGCAACTGAGGCTCAGACATGAAGCAATTTGTCCCAAGGTGGGATCTATACAAGTACACTTCCCCATGGTTTGTTCCTCTAATTGCTTTGGTGACAGGTACTCCAAGCTTTAAGTGCCAAAAAGGAAGCAGATATGGAAAGAAAAAAAAAAAAAAAACCAGCATTGCACCTGCATTCCAGCAAGAAGAAGGAAGGAGAAAAGAAATCAAAAGGATCCAGAAATGGTGACATATCACTGATCAGCACTGGACACATGAAATCATATAGACTTGCAGATACTGACCTGGCCAGTGTGGTGGTTGACGGGGAGGTTTGCATGAAGGGTACCGGACCTTGGAGATGTGTGCAACATGATCTGCTGTTTTTCATTTTGTTTGCTTTTGTCACAAGCTGGCTCTTACTTGTACTGAACTTGCATGGATTTCTGTCCCTTGCAAAAAAAAATTTCTGGCTGGGACCTCCTCCAAAAGATCATATCTAGACGACCAAAGGAGAGGGCCATAAAATGAGCTGCTTTAAAGTATATTTACTGGCCAGGCAATTTTCTGCTCGGGAAAACATAGGTTTCCTGACAGATTTTCTATTAGGAGAGAAATGAAAGACCATGCCAGGAAACATGAAGTTCTCAGGAAGTAATTTGGTTATAAACATATTTCCTTAATAGGATACAATTTGATTCTAACTCTCATTACCTTGTGACAGGAACAGTAAGACATTGGTTGTTTAGTCAATGACTCGTGAAGCTTTCTCAAATGTTCACCACTCAGTGGGGGACACAGAACAGATGCCATCATCCATCCCGGCTTTACCGATGGGATGCAAAGGGTTCGGTGACACGCTGGGATCCCATCGGCAGCACGTGAGAAGCTGCAGGTTCCTGGCCCAGGCCCCTCTCTCTCTACCTCTGTGTGTTATTCCACACTGTCTTTTCCACCTGTGCACGTGTCAAGGAATTTTCTGTTGGGCCATACTGATTTCTAGGTTCCGTGAGCCTCCTAAGGGCTAAGTGTTTCAAAGAAAGGGACCATTCAGACATGATCAGTTAGGGAATCTCTTCCAAATAGGATGCTTATCGTAGCATCATTTCCTGGCAAATGTCTCCTTCTAGGACCACAAGAGAAGCATTCCTGCTTGGAAATGTTTTGTTGAACCCGCTTCTGCCCATCTTCTATGAAAGTGGGTAGAACCCACTTTCTATGTTGAACCCGCCTTCTATGAAAGTCACTGAGGCTTCCACTCTGACAATGAAGGTTGCTGTGTGATCAGACTTTTGGGCGCTCCTAACACTGGCCCAGCATTCAGATGGGAAACACAGGGCGACCTTGATCCCTCCCTGCAGATATTCTGAGACACCATGTACTTCTAAGCTCACACCTGCCTCCTGCTCAGAGTGGCAAGCTCAGCGTAATCCTCATAGGGCCATCACCCCCTCCCCCGGAGTAAGAGGCTTAGTCCATTTTTGCAGCATTGTGGAACATTTTTAACTTCAAGTTGCCATGGGGAAAGTCACACACTTTGTTAAGCTCCTATAGAAATTTAAATTTGAAAAGAAACTCCAAGCGTATTCCATAGTCAGGAATAATCTGTAACAGTAGTTCGAGTGGCACAATGACCTTCCAATTTCGGTAGGGAAGGTCGGATGCTGTTTTTCAGGTTTTTTTTCCATCCTGCTTTTCTGATTAGGCAAAGCAAACCCCCAACCTCCCCTACACTAAGCCTCAAACTGGCTCTCAGGTGACTTGGACAAATGCCTGTTAGAAGGCTGGCAGGGGGGCCGGTGCTGGGGCGCAGTGGGTTAACGCCCTGGCCTGAAGTGCCAGCATCTCATATGGGTGCCGGTTCAAGACCCAGCTGCTCCACTTCTGACCCAGCTCTCTACTATAGCCTGGGAAAGCAGTAGAAGATGGCCCAAGTCCTTGGGCCCCTGCACCCATGTAGGAGACTCAGAGGAAGCTCCAGGCTCCTGGCTTTGGATCGGCACAGCTCCGGCTGTTGTGGCCAATTGGGGAGTGAACCAGCAGATGGAAGACCTCTCTGTCTCTCTGCCTCTCCTCTCTCTGTGTAACTCTGACTTTCAAATAAATAAATCAATCTTAAAAAAAAAAAAAAAGAAGGCCTGCAGGGCTGCCATCTTGCACCCTAGAGGTTCCACTGGTGGCTGGTCTCCCCTCTGTTAGACAAGAGTAAGGAAGAGATCCAAAGCTCATGGATTTCCATCTCACAGACATAGAATAGTACACTGTGCCTTTTTTTAAAATAATTATTTTTATTTATTTGAAAGTCAGAGTTACATAGAGAGAGAGGAGAGAGGCAGAGAGAGGGAGAGAGAGAGAGAGAGAGAGAGGTCTTCCATTCTGCTGGTACACTCTCCAAATGACCACAACTGCCAGAACTGAGCCAGGAGCCAGGAGCTTCTTCCAGTTCTCCCACGAGGGTGCAGGGGCCCAAGGACTTGGGCCATCTTCTACTGCTTTCCCAGGCCGTAGCAGAGAGCTGGATGGGAAGAGGAGCAGCTGGGACTCGAACCGGCACCCATATGGGATGCCGGCACTGAAGGCTGGGGCTTTAACCCGCTGTGTTACAGTGCCAGCCCCTGCACTGTGCCTTTAACTGAGAGGCTCCTAACTTCTTAAGAAGTTTCTTCTAGAGAAGAAAGTCACACCTTGAGTAGGTGACCTTTCTCAGTCCATTTCTCTGCTTTGTCTTATTGTGCTTTAACCTCCGATTGCAGGCGGGAAGTTGTTAAGTCCTAAAGGACTGTAGGAAATATTTGCAAACTATTCATCTGGATCCAGAGTATAAAAGGAACCAATAGAACTCAACAACAAAAACCAAGCAATCCAGTTAAGAAGTGGGCAAAGGATCCAAAAACATGGTTCTGAAAACAAGAAATCTGCGTGGCCAATAAATGCACAAAAATGTGCTCATTACCATAAGACACCAGGGAAATGAGGATCCACACCACCAGCAGACGTCATGTGACTGCAGTCAGAATGGCGGCTAACAGAAACCAAAAAACAACAACGTTGGTAAGGATGTGGGAAGCAGGAACTCTTACACGCTATTGGTGGGAATTCAAATTGTGGAGGACAGTATGGAGGCCTCTCAAAAACCTAAACACAAATCTACCACGTGATTCAGCTATCTATCTCTGGGCATATAACAGAAGGAAATGAAATCGGCCCATCCAGGAGACACCTGTACTGCCATGTTCCTTGTAGCACTTAGTCACAATAGCCAAGGTATAGAATCAACCTAGGTGCCCAGGGGAGGATGAATGGACATAGGCACACCCACACACATGTACATACACCCACGCGCACACACACATACACACACCTCCAATGGAATATGTTTCGGTTCTAAAGAAGAATGAATTCCTGATCTTTGCAGAAAAATGGATGGAGCTGGAGGGTGTGGTGTTAAGCAAAATAAGTCAGACTCGGAAAGACACACACTGCCTGTTTTCCCTCAGTTGTGCAAGTTTAAGAAAGTATATTTGAACCTAGACTAGGGCTTACTAGAGGCTAGGAAAGGTAGGGGCCGAGGGAGGAAGGGGAGGTTGGGCACAGCTAGATGGAAGGGAGAGGTGCTAAGGTTCCCCAGCACAGCGGGGCGACCACAGTCCACAATAAGGTCTGATACACTCTGTGAGAGGCCCTGCAGAGAGAGCTCATGACCTCCAAATGCAAACGAAATGGAAAGGCGAATGACCGGATTTCATCAGTTTATGCTATATACATGGCTTGAAACTTTTCACAATTCTCCATGAAAATGTACAAGTATTACACGTCAATTAAAAAAAAAGACCAAGAGATATAGTTCCCTCATCAGGGCTACTATCAGCGGGAATCCAGAAAGTCTTTGGATCTTATTGATGTAAATTCTAGAGACCAACACACCACTTAGCGTATTTGTTTGAATCAAGACCAGCATTCATAGGACCCATCTCAATTCACATTTACTTTTTTTTAAGATTTATTTATTTATTTGAAAGTCAGAGTTACACACACACACACACACAGAGAGAGAGAGAGAGAGAGAGAGAGAGAGGTTTTCCATCCAATGGTTTACTCCCCAGATGGCTGCAACGGCCGGAGCTGCACCGATCTGAAGCCAGAAGCCAGGAGCTTCTTCCAGGTCTCCCACGTGGGTGCAGGGGCCCAAGCACTTGGGCCATCTTCTACTGCTTTCCCAGGCCATAGCAGAGAGCTGGATCAGAAGTGGAGCAGCCAGGACTCGAATCAGCGCCCATATGGGATGCCAGCCCCACAGGCAGCAGCTTTACCCGCTATACCACAGTGCCAGCCCCTCACATTGACTTTTAAATGGACCTAAGGAAACATTGATTGGCACACTTCCCTTAGAGTCAGCGTATGTGTGTTTCATCTTGGGACCCAGATTATCATCAACACTTCCTCTCCCCCCCAGACCTAGCCCTTCAGAGTGAGCTCATGCTCTCACCGGAACTCTGGGTTCCCATCCATTCACCTCAACACTGACAGCCGGGAACAAAATGTGGGTAAACACCAGGGCTCTGTCTCCAGCATCAACTACCAGGCTAACATTCACACTTCCTAATTCTTCCAGCTCCCCTTTGTCCATGGGCTTTGGCCCTTAGGAAACTGGGATTTTTCTTTCATTCTCTTGAAACTTCATTTACAACTTCTATGTCATGAAGGAAAGTAATACCCCCACACTCTCATGATGTTAGAAGGACTTACTAGGTCAGTTTTTATTTTTCAAACCTCTCCTTGATTGGCATTTTAGTTCAGACAAATCTTTGTTATGGGGCTGTCCTCTGGGATGCAGGGTGTTCAGCAACATCCCTGGCCTCTCCCCATGAGACGCCAGTAGCGTCCCCACCCCTACCCTCCATGTACACCAGCATGACAACTGCTATGGTTTCGATGTTAATTTGGGTATCCCCCTTCCATATGTTAAAGCTTGGCTCCCAGCATGGTGCTACTGGGAGGTGGCAGACCCTGTAGGAGGTGGGTCCTAGCAGGAGGTCCTCGGGTCACTGGGGCTATGTCCTAGATCCCCTGAGTTCTCATGAGAGGGTTGTTATGTAAGCCTGAGTTTGGGCTCCTCCATTTTCTCTGCTTCCTGGCTCACCGCGATACAATCCTTCCCCCTGCTCTCCGCCCTCTGCTATTCCACCATGGCCTCTTGGCCAGCTCCTCATCATGCCATGTGAACTTTGAGCCTACACAACTGTGAGCTAAATCAACCTTTCTCTTTATGAATGGGCTGCCTCAAGTATTTTGTTCTAGTAACAAAACAAAAGAAATGGGGGCTGGCACTGTGGCGCAGCAGGTTAACGACCTGGTCTGAAGCACCAGCATCCCATATGGGCGCCAGTTTGAGACATGGCTGCTCCACTTCTGATCCAGCTCTCTGCTATGGCCTGGGAAAGCAATGGAAGATGGCCTAAGTCCTTGGGCCCCTGCACCCATATGGGAGACCCAGAAGGAAGTCCTGGCTCCTGGCTTCGGATCAGCGCAGCTCTGGCCATTGTGGCCAATTGGGGAGTGAATCATCAGATGGAAGACCTCTCTCTCTCTGCCTCTCCTTCTCTCTCTAGGTAACTCTGACTTTCAAATAAACAAATAAATAAATATTTAAAAAACAAAACAAAACAAAAAAAAACAAAAGAAACTGATGAACTCAACAACCAGAAATTTTCCCAGACATTGCAAATGTTCCCTGAGGTGCAAATCGCTCCTGGTTGAAATCTACTGTGCTTGGCAAGGGAGCCAAAGTTCTACAGGGACTGTGTCTTGTTTGCATGCCCCTCATGGAACTTTCTGCCGATGACCGAATCTTGATTCACTTGCAGAAACTCTACAAACACGTAGAGTTTCAGAACAAGAGACACGGAGTAGTCACCATATGATAGGCTCTTTAGTCAATGCTTTCTATACCTTCATGCATTAAATCCTGACAACCACCACAAGTAATACGTACAGCAGTAAATGCACTTATTTCAAATAAAAAGAAACACAGACTTAACAAAGGTAAGTGATTTGCTCTGATTACCTAGAGCAAGGGTAGGGAACAGACACTGCCCACAAAGTCATTTGGTTTGGCCCTGCCAAGGCCACCAGCCACAGGTAGGACTTGAAAATCAGTACATCTATAACAGAGAAAATTTTTCAGCAGAGATTTTGGTATGGCCTGTGCATGATGTTATAAATACCCAGATGGCCCTTGGCAGAAAAAAGGTGCCCCACCCTGGAGGGCAGGAGCCAAGCCGGGAATGTAGATGTGGCTTCCAGAGCTGCTCTCCACCCCACAGAACTCTCCGCCCCTTTTGCGCGGATGGTAACATTGAAAAATTCAGAGTCCTAACACCGGGCAAAATCCCAAGCAGACTCCGAGTCTGATGGTTTCTGAAAACTCTCAAGTCTGAATGAATGTGTTGCCTTTCACTTCATGTTTTCATAAACACCAGGGGAGCGACAGCACTGGAACAGTGAAAGTGATTTAGGATGAGTCTTCAAATTACATCGCATCATCCGCCACCCTGAGTGGACTGTGGTCCCTCCGGCCCCGCCCCCTTCTCTGCCCCCCACCCCCACCCCCGCCGCCACTCAACCGGGGTAGCCACACTTCTATTTCCCTTTTACTGTCCCAAACAAGATTGCATTTTGTATTTTAGATATTACTCCCAGGAACAATAACGGGGAACTCCACAGCTAAAACGCTCAGGAGGAAACCAAGTGAATTGAGAAAAGAGAATGGAAAAGGAGAACTGAAAATACAAATATTTTCTGGACCCCTTGAAATGAAGCTTTGAAAAACCACATGGCTTTGCCACATATCACATTCAATTGCTAGCTTAAAAAAAAAAAATCACACTGGGCATTGGACGTGTCTTTGGTACATGTGAGGCTGAAGTGGCACCAATGGATGACTTGAAAACCACCACCACCACCACCCCAACCCCGTTGGGGCCGGGGCCTTTCAGCTCAGGCTGTTCTGAGATGGTAGAAGGTTTTCATTCTCTTTCGTTACTGTTCACCTTTCTCCACGCGGCAGACCACAGGGAATGCTGTGCCTATCTGCTCCTCCTGCCGAAGCGGGGTCTGCAGCCAGTGCCAAGGAGCCGACATGGAGATATGAACTGTCAGGCAAAGGGCACAGCATCTGTAGGTGAGCCCGCCTGCCCTGGGACTGCCAAACCAGTGCACCCTGGCACTTGAGAAACTGGCAGGAGCAGTAGGTAGGTCACTCTTACCTTCTCCCAAAGCAGGTCCGAAAGCCGCCCTTCCTATACCCAGAGGACAGGGACATCCTTCTCCCCAAAGACACAAGGACTCAGAGAAGATCTGAACACACAGGCCGGTTCCTCCCCAGTAGAGCCTACCCTCTTTGTCCAATCATGCTCACCCCCAACCATCCACTTCATCAATCTGAGGCACACAGACAGACACGTTGCCCCATTTCTCTGGCTCTTCTTTCTGAAGGTTCTCATGTCCCACACACCTTACATCCAAGGAATGTGTATGTTTCCCTCTGCGAATCTGCCTTTTTGTTCCAGAGGTCTCAGTCAGGAACCTCAGATAAGAAAGGGAGACCCCAGTGCACTGCAGACCACAGCCCTCGCAGTATTGCTATCTGGGAGCTCAACTGGGAGCTCAGGCAGGATTATGGGAAACAGATGTGAAGTTTTTACAGAATAAGACTGGAACATGATCTCCCACTTACAAGGTGTTAACCATAGTGAACCACAGTTCTCCCTGTTCTTTTCCAAAACCAAGGGGTCTAGTTCAGAATCCTGTACATATGAAGAAAGCACAAGACTAGGGACTACCTCTCCTGGAAGATCAGAGCTCCTTTGCTCTCCTCTGACCTGGCACAGAATTCTTTGTGGAAAGGGGCATAAGAGTTTTAATATGTTTCAGTGTCGGCAGAGTGGAGTGTTTTTCAAAGGCAGATTGCAACCTGTTAAAGGTTGGTCGAATCAATTCAGTAGGCTGCATCCAACGTTTTACAAACAAACAAATAGAGCAAACACTGGAATCAGGTCTGCCTGGGAGTTCGGCGTGCGAGGAGCGCAGGAAGCAGTGACCTTGAGTCCCTCTCTGCAGGTGCTTGTCTGCAGGTCACTGTTCGTCACAGCCACGGGAAGGAGTGCAAGGAAATATACTTTCCACTTCAAGTGCCCGCTGATTTAGTTGTGATCCACGCTTTCCCATGCAGTCTAACAGAAAATGCTTATAAACAATCCCACTTAGACCACGGCCCTGCTCCCTTGCATGGGTGCAGATGGACAAGTGACTTTAGAGTGGTTGTTTCTAATGTGGGTACTGCGGTAAAAGGCTGTTACAGTCAAATATTTGAGAAACATTCTTGTAGATTCCTAGTGTGCATTAGCCTATCAAATAACACAGTCAAGACATTAACCTTTGCTTAACTCAATATGTTCCAAACATATTTGACCTTGAAGCCCTTTATTGAACAACCTCTACTAAGAGCTCTGCTCCCCTCAGATGAACCCTTAGCCCGACATCTCCTTCCTCAGGCTGCCCACAGCCTGCTGTACCTTGAGCGTGGCCACTGCTGTTACACAACCCCCAGTGTCTACTCTGCAGCCCACAGTGGGTCCCTGCTGGAGAGGAAGTGAGGTTTGCCAAGCTACCTACTTCACGAGTTGTGGACTTTGAACGCTGGAGAGCCAATCGTCCACTCTTGTGCTCCAGCTCTTACGTAGGAAGAATTTCTAGTCTAAGTTGATCTCTACAGCTGCTGTTTGTAGAAACCAGTTGAGCTGAATCTGGTGGTTGCTCTGTTGGTCACTGGGGGTAAAGTGTGCTTACTGGTTTTTAAGTGATTTTATATTCCTTTTCCTCTTTCCTCACGTGACGGCTGAGCTACAAAGTGTGACCAGTGCACCTGCCTGTGTGTGCTTAGCGCTGTGAACTCAACCATTCAGGCGCCTTCTTCTTCTTCTTCTTTTTTTTTTTTTTCCATGTTCAAATAAGAGATAAGCCACACTGGCCAGGGCACGTGGACTCTCTCTGGAGTTTATTAACGAACTAAACTTATACAGCATTGTAAAACAGTCAACACTCCAGGCTGTCTGGTAGAAACAGATGCAAAGAGAGAAAACATTTACTGTCCACACATGGCAGAGCCTCTGCGGGGCAGACTTTCCAACCATGCTGAGTGTGTGGACAGTTACATCATAGGTCCACATTCTTCCCACAGCCTCAGCAGTCAGGCTGGTTGCTGGCTCGCAGCTGGCTCCTACGCAGTCTCCTCTCTTTGGCTCCGCAGCTTCAATGTCATCCATGCGGCCACGTCAGCTGCTGATTTGGGGTGTTGGGGGGTGGGGAACCTAGTTCTAGTTCCCTTCCAGAGTCAGCCAGCTTGGCGATTTGAAAGCTACTCTTTTCCACTAACCATTCTGTGTCATTTCACAAACAAATCTCTCTTTCCGGCACCTGGACTGCATAGGGCTCTCTTAAGAGCCATGGGAACACACACACTCACCCAGCCACCTTTGTTTCTCCCCAGTTCAGCCTGCCATCATCCAAGTTTCTCCCCAGTTCAGCCTGTTTCCTCTCTACCACTACCCCAGTTTCAATACTTTCATTTTCTATTTTTATTTATTTGAAGGGCAGAGAGACAGAGAGATAGACAGATGGACAAAGATCTCCCATCCACTGGTTCACTCCCCAAATATCTGTGACAGCCTGGGCTGGGCCAGGCCAAACCTAGGAGCCTGAAACTCAATCTGGGTCTCCTATATGGGTGGCAGGGACCCAACTCATTGGACTATCACCTGCTGCCTCTCACAGTGCACATTAGCTGGGACTGAATGCAGAGCCAAGACTTGAACCTATACACTTGGATAAGCGATGTGGGCATCCAAAGCAGTGTCTCAATTTCTGTGCCAAAATTCCACCTCTTTTAAAAAAATTATTTTTATGTATTTGAGAGGTGGCAGGGAGAGTATGCATCCACTGGTTCACTCCTCAAATGCCCACAATGGTTAGAACTAGGCTGGCCCAAAGCCTGGAGCCCAGAAGTCAATCTAGTTCTCCATGTGGGTGACAGGAACTTGACTACTTCAGCCATCACTGCTGGCTCCAAAGGTGTGCAGTAGCAGGAAGCTGGAGTCAAGAGCCAGAGCTGGGTATCAAACCAAAGCTGGGCCCTCCAATATGGGATACAGGCATCTTTACTAGAGTCTTAACTGTTAGGCTAAATGCCCACTTGATATTTTAATTTCTTCTAAGTTTTCTCACACATGTTTGAACAGCTCCAACCAGTGAAATACTGTCAGATGAGTTGCTCATTATTGAGGGGCCCTAGGCATCATGCTACCAAATTCTGCACAAGCTTGCAACGTCAGGCTTGACTCTCGAAAGGTACCATTTGTTCATTTGAACGATAAAGTGCTGACTCTAAGTATGTACCAGAAAGTTCTGGGCTCTAGGCTCTATGTGCCAGGCTGTTGTCTTAATGACAACGACACCAGCTTTGCCTTTGTGTTCATGGGCTAAGAATAAGGGAGCTATAATAAGCAAAAGGTGTTAACGATAGAATGGTAGTGAGAATTGCTCAGGAGAGAAACAAAGCAGTGAAGGTGCGGATGAGAAGTGTTTTGCCAGGGGTGGGGGTGAAATTTTAGATGGGGGTGGCCGGGGAAGGCCACTCCAAGATGCTATGTGTGCAAAGTTCTTACAGGAGTGTAAGAAAGCTGTGTAAGGGAAGTGTGTTCCACAGGATGGGATTCAGAACATATCACGTCCAAAACACAGCACCTCGGCATCAAGAGGTCCTTCCTAGGGTCACTGTCATCCTCCCCCCCCTTCTACTCTAAGCAGATCATAAGACCCTTATCCAAATGTCCACCTTAAACCCAAAGGAAACAAATACCCTGTCTCTGAAGACACAGAGACTCAGAGAAGAATCTGAACAAGGAGACCTTGCTGAGCCCCTTGGCTGGTCATTAGACCACCTCCCTTTGTCTGATCAAACTTACCCATGAAGAGTTATTTCTTTAGCATAAAAACACCAGATTTGGGACCAGCACCGTGGCATACCAGGTAAAGCCGCTGCCTGGAGTTCTGGCATCCCATATTGGCACTGGTTTGAGTCCCGGCTGCTCCACTTCTGACCCAACTCTCTGCTAATGGCCTGGGAAAGCAATAGAAGATGGCCCAAGTCCTTGGGCCCCTGCACCCACATGGGAGACTCAGAAGAAGCTCCTGGCTTCAGATCAGTGCAGCTTTGGCTGTTGTGGCCATTTGGGGAGTGAACCAGTGGATGAAATACCTCTTTCTCTTTCTCTTTCTTTTTCTTTCTCTTTCTCTCTCTCTCTCTCTGACTCTGTATCTCTGCCTTTCAAAAAAATAAATAAATCTTTAAAAAAGAAAAAAAAAAAACCAGGTTTATCCATTCCCTTGGGTCTTCACTTCCTTATGAAGCCTCCATGAGACATAAAGTTTATATTAAATAAATGCAGATGCTCTTCTCTTGTTAATCTGTCTTTTGACTCAGGGGTCTTAGCCATGAACTTCAGATGGGAAGGAAAGATATTTCTTTTCCCCTGCATAGGCCTAGAGGTTTACCCCCAGGTGTGGTCCTGGCACAGCAGCAGCAGCCGTAGCACTGGGCCTGGTTTGAAATGCACTCTCCAACCACACTCAGACAGCATCAGACAGACGGAGAGGGAACAGAAGAGGGAGAGAAAGCCAGAGGGAAGGGAAGAAGAGTGGAGGAGAGAGAGGGTAATGACAGATAGAGATCCTCCATCCACTGTCTCACTCCCCAAATGCAACAGCCAGGATTGGTCAGGCTGCCGCCTCCAGGATGCCCACTAGTAGGAGGCTGGAATGGGGAGAGGAACCAGACTTTGAATCAGGTACCCTGATAGGCTGCACTGAATACCTACCCCAGCAACTGTGTTTTAATAAACCTGCCAGGTGGTTCTGATGTCTGTTCACCCTGCAGACCCACTGCCCCTGGGTTGCGTTCTCAGAGTGCAGGGCTGGGGACGGCCTCCCGAGGTCACTCGGTCATTTCCTTTGCTCTCCACGGAACTGCGCTATCAGAAGGACAGTCTGTGACTATTGTTCTTTGAAGTTTCCTGCGATGCCCTGTGGCTGTCGGGGGCTGCAGCTCCCCAGGCACTGCGAAGCCAGTCCATCCACCCCCCTGCACTGATGTCACCGGCCTCTCCATGAAAGAGGCTCCAGTGAGGCTCTGGGACCCACCCGGCCAACTTCCTCCACACTGCTCACTTCCTCCAGTGCTTGCAAAAATGGCACTAAGCGCCCGTGAGGGCTATTTTAAGTTTTGTGATTACAAAATTGAAAAAGAAAAACAACAAACTTTCCCAACCCAGACAGAACAGTTTCAGACGTTCAGACCCGTCATGGCGTTCTTCCTTTCCCTGCAAGTGGAGATGTTATCTTGCTGTTCACTGTGAATCAGAGTGCTCGAGATGCTGCAGGAGCCAGGACTACATGGAGGGGCCCAGTGACCCCGTGTTGCCATAGGAAATGCTGTAGTTGCCTTATAATAAACAACTCCATCGGTCCTCCATGCAACCACACAGGGACGGCTGGGCTCAGCACGCAAGAGGAAGCAGGCCTTTGAACTCTGATTTTGCCTCTCCTCAATTCCAACTTTCTGGTAAATTCCATGGGCCCAAGTAGCCTTTCCAAGGTCAATCCAAAACAGCATCACCTGGGGCTTTTGTCTGATGTCTAGATTGTTGAGACCCTAAAACTAGGGCTTCCAATGCAGGTGGTCCTTCAGGGTTTTAGAATTGCAAAGAGGCAGCCTACATTTGTTGGCGTCACAGAAAAAATGACTCACGATGTCAGAGCTGCTATCTCTCAAGAACACTCTCCTATGGAACACAACCAGGGCTCTAGGGTCACCTTTTGGCAACTGGCCATCCCCCAGGTCCCATTTTCAGTGTCAGATCCTTGTCTCAGTGAGCCTGGTATTTCTGAACCCGAATCCTCATGGTCCAACCTCTCTAGGAAACTTTCTTCCAGGAGGTGGGGCAGGCCACTTATCTGGTGTGAGGTGAGAAAGGTGGCCAGGGAGCCAACTGCTCCTTGTATTGCTTTTTAATTAATTACCATGCTGTTCATTCCTCTTGGGTTCCTCCATCTTCAGAGGTAGTGATTCTTCCAGGTCCTGAACATTTCTAGGCCTGAGCTCACTGAGACTCGCTTGGGTCTAGCGTCCCACGGTCTGCTGAGTCCATCTGCTTTGAACCTTCCAAAATGGCACTGCTGCACCTCTTCTTGTTCCTTTTGTCCTTCAAGTTTATGCCTCTTGCACAATGTTACTCTTGTTTGACCAGGATTTTGGTTGAGAACAGTAGTAACGTTTCTGTTCCTTTTGTGAAGTTTATCCAGAAGTTGTTGGTATTTTATTCAGAAATTTGCATTCCCTGAGTAAGATCACTTTACAATTTTCTATTCCCAGAATATGTTTTATCGGGTTTTTGCATGACACTTCTGATGGTTCACAAAATGGTTGCCTTTTCATCTTCTTCCATAGCCTGGTGGTTTAAATAACACAGGATTTATCTGTGTTAAAGTTTAGATAAAGCACAGCTATAAAGCCATTCAATGGTGGATTTTTAAAACTGCACATCTAATCTATTCTATGGTAATAAATCTGCTGAAGTTTTCTACTTCTTCTTGAATCCCTTTTATTACTTTAGATTTTACCAGGAAATCACCCAGTTTCAAATTTCTTGTAGTATTCTCATGCAATTCTTTTAATATGTTATATCTTCTTTCTCATTCTAGCAATTATACATGTTTCATCTCTTATTCTTTTTCTTAATAGGTTTTTGAGGGGTTTATCTATTTTATTAGTCTTTTTGAAAATCCCATTTTGATCTTTTTTCTATTGTTTTATTTATTTATTTTTTTTGGCATGAGCCTTTATCTCCATTAATTTCTTCTTCTTTTCATTTTTTTAAACACTGCTTCTTTTTTTGCAAGTGCTTTAATATTTATTTTCATTTTACTTGAAAGAGAGACAGATGACTCCCCATCTTTTAGTTGTGTTTCTTTTCTTTTTTTTTTTTTGACAGGTAGAGTGGACAGTGAGAGAGAGAGAGACAGAGAGAAAGGTCTTCCTTTGCCGTTGGTTCACCCTCCAACAGCCTCCGCACTACAGCCAGCGCACCACGCTGATCTGAAGGCAGGAGCCAGGTGCTTATCCTGGTCTCCCATGGGGTGCAGGGCCCAAGCACTTGGGCCATCCTCCACTGCACTCCCGGGCCACAGCAGAGAGCTGGACTGGAAGAGGGGCAACTGGGACAGAATCCGGTGCCCCGACCAGGATTAGAACCTGGTGTGCCGGCGCTGCAAGGTGGAGGATTAGCCTATTGAGCTGCAGCACCAGCCCTAGTTGTGTTTCTTATATAGATGGGTTGTAATTCTTTTTTTTTTTTTTTTAAGATTTTCTTTATTTCTTTGAGAGGTAGAGTTAAAGGCACAGAGAGAGACAGAGAGAAAGGTCTTCCATCTGCTGGTTCACTCCCCAAATGGCAGCAATGGCCAGAGCTGTGCTGATCCAAAGCCAGGAGCTAGGAGCTTCTCCTCAGTCTCCCACGTGGGTACAGGGGCTCAAGGACTTGGGCCATCTTCCACTGCTTTCCTAGGCCATAGCAGAGAGCTAGATCGGAAGTGGAGCATCTGGGACTCAAACCAATGCTTATTTGGGATGCTGGTGCCAGAGGAGGTGGCTTAGTCTACTATGGCACAGCGCTGGTCCCAATAGGTTATATTTTTAAATTCAATCTAATCGCTTATTATTTTTTAAAAAATTTATTTGAAACAGCGACTGAGAGAGAAACAAAGAGAGATCTTGTATCTGCTGGTTCACTCACCAAATGCGTACAATAGTTGGGGTTTGGCCAGGCTGAGGTCAGGACCCAGGAACTCCATGCAGACCTGCCACATGGTGACAGAACTCAAGTACTTTGGGACGTCATCTGCTGCCTGCCTGTTGAACTAGGAGGTAGCTGAGGCCAAGACTTGGTTCCATAGCTCTGATACAGCATGTGGCACTCCAAGGAGCAACTTAATCCTCTGTGCCACAATCCCTGCCACTAATAATTTACCTTTTTTTATTTATTTTATTAGTAAATATAGATTTCCAAAGTACAGTTTATGGATTACAATGGCTTCTTCCCCCATAATTTCCCTCCCACTCGCACCCCTCCCATCTCCTGCTCCCTCTCCCATTCCATTCACATCAAGATTCATTTTCAATTATCTTTATATACCGAAGATCGATTTAGTATATATTAAGTAAAGATTTCAATAGTTTGCACCCACACAGAAACAAAAAGTGTAAAATACTGTTTCAGTACTAGTTATAGCATTACTTCACATTGGACAACACATTAAGGACAGATCCCACATGAGGAGTAAGTACACAGTGACTCCTGTTGTTGACTTAAGAATTTGACACTCTTGTTTATGGCGTCAGTAATCTCCCTAGGCTCCAGTCATGAGTTGCCAAGGCTACGGAAGCCTTTTGAGTTCGCAGACTTCGATCTTATTCTGACAGGGTCATAGTCAAAGTGGAAGTTCTCCCCTCCCTTCAGAGAAAGGTACCTCCTACTTTGATGGCCTGTTCTTTCCACTGGGATCTCACTCGCAGAGATCTTTCATTTAGGTGTTTTGTTTTGTTTTTTTGCCACAGTGTCTTGGCTTTCCATGTCTATAATAATTTATCTTCTAAAGAATTCAGTCATCACATTTTGTGCATGAGTTATGTACTTGGTTTATTTTTCTATTTTTTCCTATAAGTTATTTTTCTTATTTTTTTCTTTCCCTTATTTTAATTGGTTTGAACAAATTATTCCTTTCTTGTTCCATTTAGGTACACACTTGTGCACTAATATTTGAAAACAAGGTACTAACTACTGGTTGAACATCTCTGCCCCCAAAATCTGAAATCCAAATGTTCCGAAATCTGAATCCTTTTGAATTCTGGGATTGACATGGTGTCACTGACTGGGTGCCTAGTTTAGGTCTGTGTGGCCAGGCAGTTTCCGTAAGCTCCCAATTTAATGCCAGCCCCCTACCTGTCAATCAAAATGCCCCCTTTCTCAGGACACACCTGCTTCTCCTGGGATCTAAGGGGAAAGCCATGAAAATACAGATATTAAGTTCCACATGGAGGTACTCTCAATTTCCCAGATGGCTCTATGCGTGTAGAGGAAACCCCCCTACCTCATAAGCAGCACAGGAACCTGGAGGGAGCTCTCACTCGCTCTCTCACCACAGGCCATGGCTGTAGGACCTGTTCAGGCGCTCTCTTTCTCTCCCTCCCCCAGCCCCTCCCTTCGGGCAGTCCTCTGACCCACTCATGGTGGACATTTACCTGTCTGGGGCAGCCCATACTTGAGCATGAATGTATGCTTTTCTCTCTCCCTGCTCAATAAATCCTGTTCCTATTTGTGTACTTTCTCAATGTCCGCTCTTAGTCATTTTGTCTTCATATGAGACAAGGACCTGGACTACAATGAACACACCCAGGCCCACATCGGCATGATGTCACAAGTGGAAAATTCTACCCTTAACTGTCACGTGCTCACGCTCAAAATGCAGGTGCGTTAAAAGCACTGTAGAAAATTACCTCCAGGCCGAGTGGATAAAGTATAAGGTGAAACGGAAATGAATGTTGTGTTTGGGCTTGGGATCTGTTTCTACATTATTATTATATATATATGGAAATACTACAAAGTCTGAAAAAATTCCAGAACAGGTAAGGGACACTCCACCAGTGGCTGCCTTGCCACTACGTCTTGTTCCCTCTCCCCCACTGAGGAGCTGCCTCCCGCTTCTGACCCCTCCCTCCCACAGGAAGAGAGCTTCAGAGTCATTTTGCAGTCCCTCCCCTCTCCCCCCCTTAGACTCCTGGAACCTTGTTTACTTCTCCTTCCACTCTACACCCAATAGTTGCTACTTTCTCACAGAACCCCCTAGACTGCTCTCAAAGCTCTGTTTGGCTGGGGATGAGTTTTGCATTTCATAGCTGGTAATGCGCTCTCTGGCTGCTGGCCCTTTCTGAAATGGGTTGTTATTTTTCTCATTAGGCCTCAGGGTATGTGTTTGCACGTTTGAAGTTTGGGAGCTTGTAGATGGCAGAAGGTGAAGAAATCACAGCCCTCACAAATGGAGGCATAGAAGCCCCAGCACCCTGCTAGGCACCTGCAGAAACCCCCTGCCCACCAGACTTCTCACACTGCCCCAGCTTCAGGGTGGGCCCAGCCCCTCCCCACCCCCCCACTGGGCTCCTGCTTGGCCTCCTGGGGTAGGAAGCCCCAGCACAGTCCCACTGGGCCTGTGCGCACTTCAGCCCCGGCAGCCTAAGTCTTGGCAGGATTTTGCTGCCTTCCATGCCTCACACTTTGATATACAGGCACTGGCCTGGCCCCCTGGGAGAAAGAACCTCACAGTTCTCTCTGCTTGGAATGCCCTAAAGCCCAAGGCCTTACTGGTACCCAGCCACCACAGGAGCTGGCAGCCGTTTGATCCCAGAAGGAAGAACATTAGGAGTAGGGGGTGAGAAAGATGGAACCTATATCCAGGGTGTCATATTCCCAGAACCCATTTTGGGCCCCCATATGTGAATCCCGTAGCCATTAATCCTACAGGGAAGCCTGGCTTCGGGATAGGCCTGGCTCCACACCTGGATATCAGCTCTTCCCACCCCCAAGGCTCAGGTTAATCCGTCTGGGAGACAAATGCCAGCCACATTTCCAGTACCACTGCAGGCAGAGATAAGACGGACTTATTGTACTTACCCTATGGAAAAAAAACCACAAACCAATCTGCATGGCTTAGAGGGAAAGGTACGTCTCTCCTAACTGTGCTTTATCTGATGAGATGGCCACCTGCAGCGAGGAATCACTACCAGTCGCCCCTCAGAAAGTGGAAAGATCGGGCTGGTTCAGGGACGGAAGATTGAGTGGGCATATTATTAACCTACATGGAATTGGGTTTCTCTTTCAATAAAGATTCCCATTAAGGCTGAAAGCAATACAGGGAGAACAGTGCAGCACTAACCACCCACTGTCTGCAGGGAGGTATGCTTGTGTTACACCTGGCTGGGCACCCCATTCTCACTTTGCAAAAGGCAGTAACTTGAGGTGCACCTCTGTCGTCACTGTGTCCTTCAGGTGATGGCCCCAAAGGAATCCTGGCTTGGAACCAATCAATACTCTGAACACGGCTCGCTTATGTGTCAGCACACAGCAAGAAGCTGGCGATGATTAACCAACTAAGTATGACAGGCTCTTCCGGGCCTTCTTACGTGATGTGTCGGCTGCTTTTGAATTGTGATAGCAAATAGGAAGGGTATGACCACAATATGAGGGGCATCTTCAAAAAGATCATGGAAAATGTGTATTATGAAAAAAAACTATGCATGGAAAAGATTTTTTTTTTTTGGTCCAAAGTAAGCTTAGCTTTTAATTCCATTTTCATGAGCCCTTTGAATGACCCGGGTCTTTCATTCAAACTGTGTCCCTCAAGAAGAGGCAGTCAGTGCCCTTGTCTCCCTTGGAATGGCAGCGTCGGGTCCTGCCACGCCAGGCAAGAAGCAGCCAGAAAGTCTCTGTTCTATTTCCAGTCTGATGAAAATTTGAGCTCTCCTCTGTTTAAAGACTTAAAAAACAAGGCACACACTGCATCAGGCCTCAGCTTTGTTTTGTGTGGCCAATAGATGATTTTTGATTTTGTTTTTTTTAATGGATTCACTCTCTACCATTAACGAATAAAAGGATTTAGTGTAAAAAAATCTGGACTTGTCTCCTACTCGTCATCTAACCGGCTGCTGAGTTAGGAGTGCAGTTGGGTAGAAACAGTCACCAGGAGGCCACAGATCTGTCCCCACAGTGCTGGGAAACCCTGGGTACTTAGCACCCCAATTTTAAGCCTTTATTAGGTAGCAGAAAATGGGGGCCAGCGGCTTGCCCAAGGCCTTCTCCCAGTGTTCTTTCCAGGGTACCTGTGAGAGAGGGCCTAAACGCGTTAGCCAAAAGTGCTTCTGTTGTTCACAGGCAAGGCCGGCGCCAGGAGCTGCAGGGGCAGGGACCAGGGTGCCTGCCTCACCCAGCAGATGCGTCTGCAAGGACGACCCAACTTCTCTTCCTGCTTCCTCAGTAGACAATGCCAACAGCTCCATTTCCTGGTTCCTGCACACTGCCGCTGTGAATCCAGATGAGAAATTCCAAGAATCCCTAAGAACCCACAGCACGTCTATGGCTTGGAGAACCTCTGTCCAGATCACAGTGCCAAGGGAAGTGACACATCCTGGAACCTGGATTCCCCCCGCCCCCTCCTTAGGTGGGAAATCCTCCTGATACATTTCGAGGGAACACCAAGCTCTAGGGGACTTCGTGCTGCTCTGAATTGCTGAACCCCCAAAAGACAAAAACAGCATCAAGTCTGCAGAGCCCACTGACAGAGGACGAACCCGGCAAGCTTGCGCAAATGTAAATTATGATCAGAAGCTCCGGGGAGGGCCTGGAGATGCTATATCTCTGATCCTTTCTTGGGTGATGTCCATGGACCATGGACCACACTGGGGGACACTAGAACCACCACCCATCTCTGCCCAGGGCCAGGTCCTACTCTTCTGAGGCACACTGGCCTGTTAGCTTTTCCTTATGCTTCCTTGTGGCCACCTCAGTATATCCCTATCAGCTCCTAACCCTCTTCCATTCAAGAATACAGAAACCCTGCCTTGGCTTCTTCCCAACATTCATTTCTCTCCCTCCTCTCTTCATGTTTGCCATGCCAGGAAAATAAAGGTCACCCTTTGTTGACAGCTGGGTGCCAGGCACTGTCCCAAGTGCATTACTCATATTATTTAACTTTCACAACAGCCCTACAAAACATATGGTATTATTACTGTCATTTAGTTTAGATTTATTTATTTGAAAGGAGGAGTAACGGAGCAAAAGGGACAGACACACGCAGAGAGAGAGAGAGAGAGAGAGAGAAACTCTTCCATCTGCCAGTTCACTCCCCAACAGGCTACAATAGCCACTTGCAGACTAGGGCAAAGCCAGGAGCCAGGAACTCCATCCAGGTCTCCCGCACGGTGGCAGGAGCCTAAGTACTTGGGCCATCATCTATCTGCTGCCCTCCCACGTGCACTAGCAGGCAACTGGATCAGAAGTGGAGCAGCCGGGACTTAGACTGGTACTGACATGGGATGCCAGTGTTGCAAGAGGCAGATTATCCTGCTGTGCCACAATGCCAGCCCCTATTACTGTCATTTTAGAAATAGAAAATTGAGACTTGGGATAGAGAAAGCTTGTTCTCAACCAGGAAATAACAACGATTAGGATTTGGGTTTGCTTGAGACCAAAGGCTGTAACCTGTATATGACATCATGCTCACATGAGGTAGAATGGGCTAGAAGTCAGCTGGTCTGAGCCAAAGCAGTGGAGTCTCATGAATTCTACAGTGATGCTTCCAGCCCTCTTCACTGGACCCGTCTAAAGCAGCCACCCTTGGGCCAGCGTCCACCCACAGTAAGAGCTGTTGTAGGACTGCTCGGGCCAGGTGGGATAGAATAGGATCTACACAGCAGGGCAGAAATAGCCAATAGTGAAACTCAAACCTGCTCATATGCCCACATTTTCAATGTAACTTTTGTTAAAGGACAAAATTCAAGAACAATCAGAAGATCTCACTGGGCTTTATTTTCCAGGCTAGATATTGGGCAGCACTTCATTCCATAAACAGTGAGTGTTCCTACAGGCAGAGCACAAGAGGTTGGTTTTACAGAAAGGGCTAAGGAAAGCAGAAACAAAAAACCAGCAGCAGGCTGGTCATTTTACGTTCACTGTCTTTGGAAAGTGTGCATGGGGAACAATGGAGAACAACAGGAGAATGACTGATTGGTTAACTTCGGGTTATTTTAGATTACTTTTTCTCTTGTGTGGACGTCATCCCGTGCCAACGGAAACCGATTTAGCAAGGAATTTCACCTGCCGTCTCTCTAATCCTAATTTCTCACCAGCTTAGTTTTAGCTTGGTGAGGTGGAACTTGAGGAAAAGTGACTCTGTTTACGCACAGCCTTGCTCCATTCAGGAGCTTGTTCCAAAAGAATGATCTCCTGCGATTTTTATTTTACACCCTTTAGCTGGGCCCATGACTGTACACAGAGTCTATCAGCAAGAAAGAAACCCCTACACTGGCCAATCACCCATCTGCATGGTGTCTGAAGGACAGTGCCAGGTCTCCCAGCAGTCCATACAGGGTCCTCCTTGAACGGATGGTCCATTCCCTCCTGCCTAGTTTCTCTTCTCTCCATCAGCAGCACCCCTTTGCTCTGTCACCATTCCCTGCTCCCTCCTCAAGAACCTACTTGAGGGTCCTGGCTTCCCACCTGGGAGCATGTGCTCCGTCTGAAGACCTGTGTGTCTTTCAAATTCCTTGGACTTTAGTCTCTATGAGACAGACAAACTTTTCTCTCGCTTATGTTGGCTCGCTCCATTCCCTGACAACCAGCCAACACTTTTCTTCTAGACGGCAGATAGATCAGAAAAATAAAAATTAGATCAACACAAATTATGGAGCACGGTGTTTTCCACTTTTGAAGTTAACATGTAATTAGGTTTGCTTCAGGCCAACTCATGTGCCCCTAAGTGTTTCAAACTGAAAGAGAGACAATGCCCGCCTCTTCTTATCTCTCCCTCTTTAAACATACCAGATGGGAAGACAGAATTGCTGGCGCTCACTGCCCACTGGACTCTGAGTATGCACCCCTGCTCGCATAAGGACCAAGGTAATATATCTCGGCGCTCTGTAGCTGTCTGGCTCTGCAAAAATGTACTCATGTATCAACCTGCCTGCGTGCTGTCTTCCTCAGTGCCACAGCGGAGGGTGCTCCCCCACACCTGGCTCTTACAAACCTGACGTCACCTGATGAGTCGTCACTTATTTTCTGGGAGTTGGGAAAAATACAAGGAAGAGTGTGACGAGAGCCAACAACAGAAGAGTTTTCTCGCCATGGAGTCAGGAGACCATGCAGGGAGCAGGACTCACACAGGATCCCGCTGCTGCCTGGAATGCAAAGTGTGGCAGCCCATGCCCTCTCACCAAAGGCATCTGGAACGAGCTGACCCACTGGACAATTCCACGCTGCCCAGAGGCTTGAGATGCTTATCAACGGGTTACCGGATTCTTGCTTTTTTGGACATTTCCATTCTGTTCAAACATTCTCTTCTTTATCGGCTGACTTCACATAATCTCTGCTCCCATCTGAACATTCAACAGCCAGTGTAGCTCCCATTTTTCCTGCCTTCTGAGCCTGCAGTCCCTAAGACCCCAAATAAATAAAGTCCTTTTTTCCTTTGCAGAGTTTGGATTGGCCCTCAGCATCACCCGCGGTCAGCACAAACCATTCCTGCAGGGGGATTCCCAAGCCTTGGACTGAGGGATTGCCTGGCCTGGAGGAACATTTTCTGTGATGGCTAATTTTAGGTGTTGGCTTCATTTGGATTAAAGAAACCTGGAAAAGTATTATTTGGGTTGTGTCTCTGAGGGTGTTTCCATTGAGATGAGCACATGAGTCTGAGTGGACTAGGGGAGAAGATCCGGCCTCAGTGTGGGCGGTGCCATCCGGTCTGGACAGAATAAATAGGGAAGGGGACTTGGTCTCTCACGCTGAGAGCTGGGACACTCTCCACTCCTGCCTTGGGCATCAGTTGCTGGCATCTGAACTCCAGGACCTACACCAGTGGCTCTTTTGCTGGTAGCCGGGCTTCTGGCCTTGAGCTGAGAGTTATGTTCTTGGCTTCCCTAGCTGGAAGGCCCTTGGACTTGGATGGGGCCATGCTACCAGCATCCCAGGGTCCCCAGCCTGCAGATGATCTGATGTGGGATTTTGCAGCCGCCATAATCCCATGAGCCAATTTGCTTAGCAAACCTTCCTTCATATGACTATAGACATGCCTTATCAATTCTGTCTCTCTGTAGGATCCTAACACAATGCTCTTCCCCTTGTCTTCCTCCTGCAACCTCCTCCTGGCCTCAGGAACAAACGACCTCTATGCCAACATCATAATTGAAAATCTTTGTTTCTTTGGCTCTGACTCCCAGGCCTGACTTCCCTTTAGCATTGAGCTAAGTTTTCCTTTATTTAATAGCAGTTGTTGGCTTAAAAAAAAATGACATAGCATTTTGTGTCTACCATGTTCCCAGATAAGGGAAAGGAAAAGTAGCAGGAAGTCCAGAATCAGAATCCTCAAGCAGATCGAAAGACAAGTTTGAGGGAACATCGTATCGTACTTCTTGCTCCCTCTGCTACTAAGATGTCTGTCCATCAAGAATGATAAAAATGCAACATGGCTGACATAAGCCAACTTGACCATTCAGTAATCACCTGGGTGACACCTGGTGGACACCTGGGTATAGAGGATGGTGGAGACTATAATCCTTTCCACCATCTCCTTGTCCCAAGTAGCTCCATATGATGAGAGCCAGTCTTAGGCCAGGTTTTGCCAAACATACAAACCTTTATTAGCAAGCAGACACACACACGACATCATCGTAGAATTCTCCCTTTCATCTTGCTCAAGTCCCCTGCTCAGGTATCAGTAAGCACCGTACGTGAGAAGGACACAGATCCCACCACAATATTGTGTCAGCAGCTCATGGCTTCTGGTAGGGTCAGGCAGTAGAGGCCCCCACGCAGGCATCAGGGCCAAATGAATTTCTGGACCAAGGGGTAAGACTCAGGAGCTTATTGCAAAGGTACTCTATTCCCATGCAAGGATGGGGGGATCTTGAACAATCTTCTACCAACCTCATGGCTGGACTATATTCATATAGCTGATAAAAAGTGTCTTATATCACCCATGGTGACTGACACACTCCCCAGTATAGACTTCTGCACTAATGTGTATAAAGCTTACACAACCACTTCCACATAGCGGCTTCCTGATTAGATTGTATCGAATGCCACCCATAACCCCTAGAGTGACTATTAGAGTTAATATACACATATCCACATCATAGATGGCATTTATACAGGTGCCTTTTCAGTCACCACAGATGGCTTTCTCACATGTCCTACCTGCAGATTCACCATCTTTGTACAATATGGTGACTATAGTAAATAACAATGTATTGTACTCTTGAAAATCACTAAGAGTACATGTTAAGTGTTTTCATCAGAAAAAAAAACACAGCATGTCTGAGAGAATACTTTCGTTAATTAGCTCAATGTAGTTATTCTACAGTGTGTACATATTTCAAAATACCATTTGCTACACAAATACAAACAATTTTATTTAATCATGTCCATTAGAAATAAATGAATTGGGTGTGTCTGGCATTGTGGCCCCATGGATTAAGTCAATGCTTGTGATGCCAAGATCCCACCTGAGCACGAGTTCAAGTCCCAGCTACTCTGCTTGTGATTCAGCTCCCTGCTAATGTGCCTGAGAAGGCAGCAAAAAATGCCCCAAGTACTTAGGCCCTTGCCATCCATGTGGGAGACCAGGATGGAGTTCCTGTCTCCTGGCTTTAGCCTGGCATAAATCTGGCTGTTGTAGCCATTTAGGAAGTGAACCAGCAGATGGAAAATTCTCTCTCTCTCTCTCTGCCACTCTGCCTTTTACAAAAATAAATAAATAAATCTTCTTTAAAAAATAATTAACTAAAATATTTGATATCTTGAACCCCTCCACCACTTCTATCTAACATATGACTGGACACATTAGAGAAGTACGCAAATACAAGTATACTATTTTTTTGAATTGGCATCTCATCTCAACGTTCGGTCATTATGGAAAATGTACTCGAATGGAATGTAGAGAAACGAAGGTACATGCAGACGAGGTGGGGAAAGAAATGACCCGGGACCCTGGAAGTTGTTTCAGCTTAATTAAATGATTACAGCAAAGCAGAGTTTGCTAAAAAGGATGGTGAGGCATGGGATGGAAGGGAGACTGGCGGCACAGGGGAGCTTCCTCTCCACCAAGGAAGCACAAGGCACTTCAGTGGTGAGAATCCCTTCTTGGGCTTTGTGTTTTGAGTTTACTGAGCTAACTAACAGTAGCTCACAGAGCCACTGCTTAGGTAAAGGACACAGTGAAAGGGGCACTCCCTGGGGCAGGTGTTGAGATGCAGCAGGTTAAGCCACAGACTGCAATACCCATATCACCTACTGGAGTGCTGGAATCCCAGCTGCTCCACTTCTCATCCAGCTTCCTACTAATGCGCCTGGGAAGGCAACATATGATGGTCCAAGTACTTGGGTTCCTGCTACCCATGTGGGAGACAGAGACAGAGTTCTGGGCTGCTGGCTTCAGCCAAGCCCAGCTCTGGGTGATGCAGGCAATTGGGAAGTGAACCAACCAACAGAGTTCTCTCTTTCTCTGTCACACTCTGCTTATCAAATAAATAAGTCTTTTTGAAAAATTCACCCTTCATCTGTTCATCAAAACAGCCAACAGTTTTTTTTTTTTTTTTTTCCAGACTCATTTAACCCTTGTAGACAATTCAGACTTTTGTCCCTTGTGGCAGGGACAATGACTCACTAGATCAACAACCCACTGCTTTATCAACTGTAGGAACTTATGCCTTACCCCCTTCCACTCACAAATGACATTTGCTTTGGATGATAAGTTAACAGATTAAAAGAGCAACATAGTTTCATTTGGCAAAACCTCCAGGAACACACTCAGCACTATTCCCTGTTCTCTTACTTAATTATCAGTTGATGGTATTGAGCTTTCATCTATATACAGAAAGTAGTAGTGTGGGAAAAGCAATGAGCCAGAAAAAAAAAAAAAAAAAAGAGAGAGAGAGAGAGACCTGGGTTCTTGTCCCAGCTCTGTCACTTACTAAACGTGCAACAACCTGGTCCTTTCTCTGAATGGAGATCAGATAAGCTCTAAGGTTTCTTCCGAGATGCAGCACTCAGGCCTTTAATGATTATTAAGTACCTCCCATATGCAAAACATTGTTCTAGGCTGCATCTAGAGGCTAGAAGAGTGGACGAAAGAGACAGGCAGAGGCGGACATTTGGCTTATTAAGGGTCCGGTGCTGTGGCGTAGTGGGCTAGGATTCCACCTGCAGTGCTGGCATACCATATGGGCACTGGTTCAAGTCCCAGCCGCTCTTCTTCCAATCCAGCTCCCTGTTAATGCACTTGTGAAAACAGTGGAAGATGGCCCAATTTCTTTTTTTTTAAACTTTTATTTAGTAAATATAAATTTCCAAAGTACAGTTTATAGATTACAATGGCTTCCCCCCCCATAACTTCCCTCCCACTCACACCCCTCCCATCTCCTGCTCCCTCTCCCATTCCATTCCCATCAAGATTCATTTTCAGTTATCTTTATATACTGAAGATCGATTTAGTATATATTAAGTAAAGATTTCATCAGTTTGCACCCACACAGAACATAAACTGTAAAATACTGTTTCAGTACTACTTATAGCATTAATTCACATTGGACAACACATTAAGGACAGAGATCCTACATGAGGAGTAAGTGCACAGTGACTCCTGTTGTTGACTTAAGAATTTGACACTCTTGTTTATGGCGTCAGTAATCTCCCTAGGCTCTAGTCATGAGTTGCCAAGGCTATGGAAGCCTTTTGAGTTCGTAGACTTCGATCTTATTTAGACAAGGTCATAGTCAAAGTGGAAGTTCTCTCCTCCCTTCAGAGAAAGGTACCTCCTTCTTTGATGGCCTGTTCTTTCTACTGGGATCTCACTCGCAGAGATCTTTCATTTAGGTCTTTTTTTTTTTTTTTTTTTTTTTTTGCTAGAGTATCTTGGCTTTCCATGCCTAAAATACTCTCATGGACTCTTCAGCCATATTCGAAGGCCTTAAGGGCTGATTCTGAGACCAGAGTGCTGTTTAGGACATCTGGATGGCCCAATTTCTTGAGCCCTGCACCCTCATTGGGAGCCCGTAAGAAGCTCCTGGCTCCTGGCTTCAGATCAGCCCAGCTCTGGCCATTGTGGCCATTTGGGGAGTGAACCAGCAGATGGAAGACCTTTCTCTCTGTCTCTCCCTTTCTCTTCTGTATAACTCTGTTTTTCAAATAAATAAATAAATAAAGTCTTTTTTAAAAGATGCTTATTAAGATGTCTGTATCTCTCATCAAAGTGCTTGGGGTTCAATTCCCAAATTCAGTTTCCTGCCAACACAGCTCCTGAAAGGAAGCCAAGATCATTCAAGTAACTGAGTTCCTGCTACCCATTTTAGAGACCTGGATTGAGTTCCAGGCTCCTGGCTTTGGCCCTGGCCCAGCCCCAGCTGTTGCAGGTATTTGGGGAGTGATACAGTGGATGAGTACACACTCTCAAAAAATTATTTTCTAAAAAACTTTAACGTGGGGCAGTGTTGTGGCATAGCAGGTAAGGCCCTTGTCTGTGATGGTGGCATCCCATGTGGATCCAGTTTGTATCCCAATTTCTCCACTTCTGATCCATCTCTCTGCGAATGGCCTGTGAAAGGCAGCAGAAGATGGCACAGGTGTTTGGACCATTGCCACCCACATGGGAAACCCAGATGAAGCTCCTGGCTTCAGCTGGCCTAGTCCTGGCCATTGCAGACTTCTGGGAAGTAAACCAACATTGAGGATCTCTCTCTCTCTCTCTTTCTCTCTCTCTGTTTCTTCTCCTCTCTCTCTAACTATACTTTCAGACAAATACATCAATCTTTCTAAAAAATTAATATAAGAGGGGCCAGTGCTGTGGTGTAGCGGGTAAAGCCGCTGCCTGCAATGCTGGCATCCCATATGGGCACCAGTTCTAGTCCTGGCTGCTCCACTTTCAATCCAGCTCTCTGCTAAGGCCAAAGAAACCAGTAGAAGATGGCCCAAGTCATTGAGCCCCTGCACCCATGTGGGAGACCTGGAAGAAGCTCCTGGCTTCGGATCGGTGCAGCTCCGGCCATTGTGCCCATTTGGGGAGTGAACGAGCAGATGGACAATCTCTCTCTCTCTCTCTCTGACTTGCAAATAAATAAATAAATCTTTTTTAAAAATTATGGCCGGCGCCGTGGCTTAACAGGCTAATCCTCCACCTTGCGGCGCCGGCACAAGGGTTCTAGTCCCGCTTGGGGTGCCGGATTCTATCCCGGTTGCCCCTCTTCCAGGCCAGCTCTCTGCTATGGCCCGGGAAGGCAGTGGAGGATGGCCCAAGTGCTTGGGCCCTGCACCCTCATGGGAGACCAGGAGAAGCACCTGGCTCCTGGCTTCGGATCAGCGAGATGCGCTGGCTGCAGCGGCCATTGGAGGGTGAACCAATGGAAAAGGAAGACCTCTCTCTCTGTCTCTCTCTCTCTCACTATCCACTCTGCCTGTCAAAAATAAATTAATATAAGAAAAAAGGGAGAGGCAAGCACAGTCTCTTCAATAAATGGTGCTGGGAAAACCAAATATCTACATGTAGAAGATTGAGATTAGGCCTATATCCACTCCTGATTTCTCACCATATACAAAATTTAATTGAAAATGGATTAAAATTTAAAGGTAAAACATGAAACTACAGAATTAATAGAAAAAAACAGTAGAAACATTTCTTGGCATTGGTATGGGCAACATTTCTTGGACAAGAATGTAAAAGCTCAGGCAACAAGGGAAAAAATAAACAAGATTATATCAAACTAAAAGCTTTGGCACAGCAAAGAATATAATCCACAGAGTGAACAGGCAATATACATAATGGGAGAAAATATTTGCAAACCATCTGACAAGAGATTACTACCCAGAATATATAAAAAAATCTCAGTAGTAAAAAAAAAAAAAACCACAAAACAAATAATCCAGTTTAAAAATTGGCAAACCATCTGACTAGACACTTCTCAAAAGAAAATATATAAATGGTCAACAAGGATATGAAAAAATATTCAACGTCACTAGTTATAAGGAAAATGCAAATCAAATCCACAGTGAGATATCCTCTCATCCCAGTTAGAATGTTTTTAATTAAAAAAAAAAAAAAGGCAAATGTGGCAGGAATATGAAGAAAGTGGAACTCTTATACATTGTGGGTAGAAATGCAAATTAGTATATCCACTCTGGAATATGTATGAATACTCCTCAAAAAAAAAAAAAACCAACCAACTAAACATACCTAAACTACCATATGATCCAGCTGTCCTATAACTGGATATTTATGCAGGTGAAATGAAATAAGTATATCAAAGAGACACCACAATCCCATTTTTTTTTTTTTTTTTTTTTGCAGCACTCGTCACAATATCTAAGACATGGAACAAAATGAAGTGTGCAACGATGGGGGACAAAATGTGCTGTATATTTACACAATGGGATACTACTCAGTCACTAAGGACACATCCTGTCACTTGCAGTATCCTGGATGGACTTGGAAATCATGGAAATAGAATAAGTCAGACACAGAAAGGCAAACACTGATTGATCTCACTCACATGTGGCAACGGAGAAAGCTGAGCTCCTAGAACTAGAAAGCAGAATAGTGACTACTAGAGGCTGAGGAGGTCACGGCGGGGATGACGGGTACAAAGTCACAGCCAAAGAGGAGGAATGAGTGTTGGCGTTCTATTACACACAGGGTGGTAATAGTTCACAATACGGTACAACTTGAAATAGCTAGAAGAAAGGATTGAGTGTTTTGATCACAAATGATAAATGTTTGAGATGAGGTATCAGCTAAGTATCCTGAATTGATCAATACACTATAAATGCGCCAAAACATCACATGGTACTTCATAGAATTGTGCAATTATCTGTCAATAGCAAAAGAGAAAAGAGAGATAAAGTGCCTAGCCTCATGGATCCTACATTCTGATGGGGGAAGAGAAACAGATAAATAAGAAAACAGTATGCACGGTATGTCACATTATGCAATAATTGCTGTGGAGGGACATGAAGCTCACAAGGGGAACAGGCTACTATTTCACATTGGCTGGTAAGGGAAGGCCTTGCCTATAAGGGGGTATTTAAGTAATATGAGCAAAGTCCTCAGGTAGGAAGGTGCGCAGGCAGGCAGGCAGTGCGGCTGGAGAATGAGGGGAGAACACGGTGGGGAATGGGCCAGAGGGCGTGTGGCTGGGGACATGGAGGGCTTGCATGCAAGAACGTTCCTGGACCTGAACTCTGAGAAATTTGACAAATCCAGTGGAGGATCTTTGACCTAAGACCTGCCATGCTCGGGCTTACATTGAAACAGAATCTCTCTGGCAGCTGATGATAAGGCTTAAAGTACAGAAACAGACCTGAAATGACAGTGGCTTAGACCAGGTTGGTAGCTATAGAGGTGTTAAAAAATAGTTTCTGGATACTACAACTTACAGAGTCACGAGAGAAGGGAGCAGCCAAAAACAACTGCAGGACTTTTCCAAGTGGAATAATGAAGGAGATTTTCTATGTGCATTTAGCTTGAGATGCGTTAAGAATGAGATGCCAAATTAGCGTCCCAAGAGATGTTTAGTAGACCATTGTGTATACAAATCTGACATTTAAGAGAGGCTTCAGACAGAGATGGACAGCAGGTCTAGATGATGTCTTGCCAATATCCATCTGGCACAGCCGGGCAGCCACCTCAGCAGGAAGAGAGTGGCAGGCAGACTCTTAAAGTGGCCTCAACAACCTCTGCCTCTGTGTTTTCACTCTTGCACCATGCCTTCCTTGTAAATGCGGAACTATGACATGCATAGACTAAAGGTGACAAGACATATGTGACAATGTGTTCATGGTGATGGGTTATGTTCCGTAGGATCACAGTGCCCATCTTGTTAGGGTCTGTCTTCCCCTTGCTGACTGCAATCCCTAGAGGCAAAGAACTGCTGGTCTCTTCTAAGAGTTGAGAATGGTCCCCCGGCAGCAATCAACTAAGAATGGAAGCTCTTGTTCCTATAACCGTAAGGAACTGAATGCTGCCAGCCATCATGTGAGTGGAACAGCAGGTCCTGAAGATTCTCCATTGTCAGAAGATGCTCTTGGCTTGGGTTTGGCTTGGGTTTGCTAAAGAGTTAATGTCCCTAGGAGCAACTTTTAACCAATGAGTAACAGAAGTTAGACAAATACTCCAAATTCCACAACCCATGTTGGCTTATCTGAGGCAACTCACTTTATGAGGACAAGGTGTTTAATCTTGGCTCTCAGTTTTGGAAGTTCAAGTTCCAGGTTAGGCAGCCCCACTGGTTTGGTGTCTGGTGGGGCAGGGAAGGAAGATGCCAGGGTAGGTGCAGAGGAAGGATCATTGGCAAGTCAGGAGAGAGAGAGGTGGGGTTAGGAGGAAGGGCTGGGCCCAACACAGGTTTGTTTTTTTTTAAGATTTATTTATTTTACTTGAAAGTCAGATTTACACAGAGAGAGAAGGGGAGGCAGAGAAAGAGAGAAAGAGAGAAAGAGGGGGGGGGGAGAGGGAGGGAGGGAGGGAGGGAGGAAGGGAGGGAGGGAGAGGGAGAGGCCTTCCATCCGTTGGTTCACTCCTCAGTTGGCCACAATGGCCGGAGCTGCACCAATCCAAAGTCAGGAGCCAGGAGTCTCCTCTGGGTCTCCCACGCAGGTCCAAGGGCTCAAGGACTTGGGCCATCTTCTACAGCTTTCCCAGGCCAGAGCAGAGAGTTGGATTGGAAGTGGAGCAGCTGGGTCTCGAACCAGCGCCCACATGGGATGCCGGCACTGAAGGCAGCAGCTTTACCCGCTATGTCACGGCGTTGGCCCCCCAACACAGGTCTTTATAACAAACTTCTCATAGGAATTATCTTCTGAGGGCACACCCCCAGTGACTTCAGGCCCTCCCACGAGGCCTACCTCCTACATACCATAATTAGATTAATTTTTCACCCTCTAAGCATAATCAATTTATGATGGTAAGGTTAAAATGTTGGGGCCTGCATTGTGGCATATTGGATAAAGCTGCTGTGTGTGATGCTGACATTTGATATGGGTACCTACTCAAGCCCCGGCTGCTCCACTTCCAATTCAGCTCCCTACTAATATGCCTGGGAAAGCATCAGAAGATGGCCCAAGTCCTTGGGACCCTGTACCCATGTGGGAGACCCAGAAGAAGCTCTAGGCTCCTGGCTTTGGTGTAGCCCAACCTTGGCTATTGTGACTATTCGGGGAGTGAACCAGCTGATGGAAGACCTCTCTCTCAGATTATGCATTTCAAATAAATAAAGTAAACATTTAAAAAAAAGATTAAAATGTTTGCATGAGTTTAAGGCCCACATCATATTCAAACCACTGTAAGACTCGAGGACAAGGAACAAGAACAGGAGAGAGAGTCAAGAAACAGATAAAAATTCGAGGGGATTTTGATTATGACAAAGGAAGCACCAAGAGTAACAGGAAGGACTGGATTAAGACAGCAGAGTAGGGAAGGATCTTACTACTTTAGTCCAGGAGAAGATAGTATTTTTTTAAGATTTATTTATTTATTTACTTGAAAGTCAGAGTTATACAGAGATAGAAGGAGAGGCAGAGAGAGAGAGAGAGGTCTTCCATCCACTGCTTCACTCCCCAGATGGCCGCAACAGCCAGAGCTGTGCCAATACAAAGCCAGAAACCAGGAGCTTCTTCTGGGTCTCCCACAAGGGTGCAGGGGCCCAAGGACTTGGGCCATCTTCTACTGTTTTCCCAGACCATAGTAGAGAGCTGGATGGGAAGAGAAGCAGCAGGGACTAGAACTGGCACCCATATGGGATGCCAGTGCTTCAGGCCAGGGCTTTAACCTGCTGTACAACAGCGCCAACCCTGGATAAGATAGTTTTTTAAAAGTGGAGAGAGTTCAATCTCAGGGAAGAGTTAGAGAAAAAAATGATAGAGCAAACTCCACACAAATTAGAGGGACACTGTGGACCTATGTGGAAGGCACAGATGCACACAACACAGGACTCCAGTAGCCAAGAACTGCAGCACCAGCTCTGGAGTGAGGTGAGACAAGTCTGCAGCAACCCAAGCCACTGGTAATAATGCTATGGGAAGAGTCTGGCAGGAATTGGCTTGGAGCCCTGTGAAGGGCAGTGTACCTGCCAAACTAGAAGAGAAAAAAAGGGGGGGCTAGTTTCTATCTCCCCAAGCACCCTGCAACCAGCATCCTGTAACAAGCTGGTAGAGGGCAGGTGCCATTGTAGACATACATAACAACTGTGCCAGCTCATGTCCATGCCCAGCAACCAGCCGAGTAGAGATGCCCGAGTCTGGCTGGGACAACTGACAATGGGCTGGGTGCTCATGACTGTAGAAGGCTTGTGTGCCAGGACTGAAAACACTGTGGCTGTGTGGGAACGTTCCGGGGGTGGCTGGGACTTTGAGAAGTCACTGTGGGAGGCTCCACATGCTCAAGGCACCCTGATTCCTTGGTAAGGGTTATTGCTACAGAATCTGTGCTTGCATTAAGGACTGCACAGATCCTTTGTGTGGTTCTTGTGGCAATATGGATGAATATTATACTCATTAAGGCTAGCACCCAGGCACTGGTCTCCTTTGAGGAGATGAGGTGAGCTGAGACTATGCCAATAGAGCAGAACAAACCTTCCCTCTGATAAACAACAACAACAACAAAACAAGATAGAGATTTACCACATCCAACTTAGGTGTTACCTTGGACACTCTCTTCACCCTGGAGCACTGAATAGAGTTCCCTGGCCACAACAACCACACACCTCTAGGTATTTACAGAAAAAGCAGACACTCCACTAATTCACATAGGCATAGTCCAAAGGTTAAAGCCATCACAGGGAAAAAGCAAAAAAGAAACCAACTAGGATCTCCACAAATGCTGAATAACAAATGCAGCAATTAAAGAAACAAGAATAAGGAAGATAACATGACACCCCAAAAGAACACAACACTTTGATACTGGAAGGTGAAGATGAAGAGATTGAAGAAATGCCAGAATGGAATTCAAAAAACTGATCATAGGATTACTTAGAAGTAATCAGAAGCAAATCCATGAACTAATGAAATCTATACATGACATGAAAGAAAATTTCTCCCATGAAATTGAGATCTTAAAGAGAAATAAAAATGAAATCATGGAAATGAAAAATTCAACAGAACAAATGAAAAACGCAGTGGAAAACCTTAACAACAGACTCGGTGAAGCAGAAGAAAGAATATCCGACTTAGAAGACAAATCACTGGAAATTTTACAGTCAGACCAAAACCAACAAGAAGAAAACAGAAAACTAAAAAACACTGTTGGAGAGCTACAGGATACTATCTAATGACCCAACATATGAATCTTAGGAATTCCCAAAGGCATGGGAAGAGAAAAAGGATTGGAAGGACTTTTAGTGAAATAATAACAGAAAACTTCCCTAATTTGGAGAAAGAAAGGGACTCCCAGCACAGGAAACACATAGAATCTCTAACAGACATGACCAGAAAAGATCTTCACCATGACACATTGTAATCAAACTACCACAGTAGAAAATAAACAATAGATTCTAAAATGTGCACGAGAGAAATGCCAGATTACTTTCAGAGGATCTCCAATTAGACTCACAACTGACTTCTCATCAGAAACTCTACAGGATAGGAGAGAATGGTGAGATATATTCCAAGTCTTAAGAGAAAAAACCTGTCAACCTAGAATACTGTACACTGCAAAGCTCTCATTTACGAATGAAAGTGAAATAGAGACCTCCATAACAAACAGCAAGAATTTGTCACCACCCAAAAGATGCTCAAGGATGTGTTGCACACAGAAACATGGTCATTACTATGGAAGAAGGCAGAAAATATCCTGGTAAAAGTATAAAGGAAATTCAAAGTAAAAAAATAGGAATATTTATGGGAAAATGGCAGGGCAAAGTCATTACTTATCAACAGTCACCTTGAATATAAATAGCCTCAACTTTCCAGTTAAAAGACACAGACTGGCTGAATGGATTAAAAACCAAAACTCATCTATTTACTGCCTACAAGAAATACATCTCCACAAGAAAGAAACTTGCAGACTAAAAGTGAAAGGATAGAAAAAGATATTCCATGCTAACAGAAACCAAAAAAGTGCTGGTGTAGCCATCTTAATATCAGACAAAGTAGACTTTAATATAAAAACTGTTAAAAAGAGACAAAATGGGCACTATGTAATGATTAAGGGATCAATTCAACAGGAAGATGTAACTATTATAAACATAAATGCACCTATTATAGGGCACTTGGCTGTTTAAAAGAAATGTTAAGAGAACTAAAGGGAGAGATATACACAATTTATTAGTAATGGGAGACATCAATATCCCACATTCAGCAATGGACAGATCAACCAGACATAAAATCAGCAAGGAAACAACAGTTAATCAATACTATAGACCGAATGGATCTAACAGTCATCTACAGAACATTCCATTCTATAGCAGCAGAATGCACATTCTTCTACCAGTGCATGGAACTTTCTCTAGGATTGACCACGTTAGGCCATAAAGCAAGTTTTAGCAAATTAAAAAAAAAAATCAAAATCATACCATGCATCTTCTCTAACCACAAAGGAATGAAGCTGGAAATCAATACCTCGGGAATCTCTAGAACATCTGCAAACACATGGAGACTGAACAACATGCTCCTGAACAAACAGGGGGTCATTGAAGAAATCAAAAGAGAAATCAAAAAATTTCTGGAAACAATTGAAAATGACAATACAACATATCAAACTTATGGAAGGGGGCCGGTGCCATGGCTCACTTGGTTAATCTTCCACCTGCAGTGCTCACATCCTATTTGGGCACCAGTTCTAGTTCCGGTTGCCCCTCTTCCAGTCCAGCTCTCTGCTGTGGCCCGGGAAAGCAGTGGAGGATGGCCCAAGTGCTTGGGCCCTGCACCCACATGGGAGACCAGAAGGAAGCACCTGGCTCCTGGATTCGGATTGGTGTAGTTCTGGCCATGGCGGCCATTTGGGGGATGAACCAATGGAAGGAAGACCTTCCTCTCTGTCTCTCTCATAAGACAAAAACTTATGGAAGGGGCTGGCATTGGGCATAGTGGGTAAAGCCACCACCTGCAGTGCCAGCATCCCATATGGGTGCCCGTTTTAGTCCCAGCTGCTCCAGTTCTGATAGAGCTCTCTGCTGTGGCCCGGGAAGGCAGTGGAGGATGGCCCAAGTGCTTGGACCCCTGCACCTGCATGGGAGACCAGGAGGAAGCACCTGGCTCCTGGATACAAAATGGGAAGGATAAAGTCAAACTATCTCTATTTGCAGACGACATGATTCTATATATAGGGATCCAAAAGACTCCACCAGGAGACTATTGGAACTCATAGAAGAATTTGGAAAAGTAGCTGGATATAAAATCAACACACAAAAATCAACAGCCAGTGTATACACAGACAATGCCAAGGCTGAGAAAGAACTTCTAACATCAATCCCATTCACAATAACTATAAAAAAAATCAAATACCTTGGAATAAATTTAACCAAGGATGTCAAAGATCCCTACAATAAGAATTACAAAACATTAAAGAAAGAAATAGAAGAAAATAAAAAAAGGGAAAAATCTTCCATATTCATGGATTGGAAGAATCAATATAATCGAAATGTCCATATTGGGGCTGGGGCTGTGGTGCAGCAGGTTTAAGCTCTGGCCTGAAGCTCCAGCATCCCATTTAAGCGCCCATTCTCCTCCTGGCAGCTCCTCTTCTGATCCATATCTATGCTAAGGCCTAGGAAAGCAGTGGAAGATAGCCCAAGTCCTTGGTCCCCTGCAGCCATGTGGGAGACCCGGAGGAAGCTCCGGGCTCCTGGCTTAGGATCAGTGCAGCTCTGGCCGTTGCGGCCATCTGAGGAGTGAACCAATAGATAGAAGATCTCTCTGTCTCTACCTCTCTTTCTGTAACTCTATCTTTCAAATAAATAAATAAATAAAATATTTTTTTAAAAGTCCACATTACCATTGGTAAGCCTGGGCTTCAGCAGAAGTCAGCTTGTGAAGAGCCCTGGCAGCTCTGCCAAGAGTTGGATCACTGGAAATGGACCTGCCCTGGAGTCGAAAGATGCCCAGGTCAGAGCCACAGATCTTATTGGCTCTAAGATTAAAAGCCCTTAACTCAGCCCAACTTCCAAAGTGACCACTGCAGCTGAGGGGATGGCCAAGTAGGGTCAGCAGCATTGCAGGCAGAACTGTAAATTTCTTGTTAGAGATGCCCCCTGCCTTTACCTGGCCAGCTCTCCTCCCAGGCCAGCCAAGTAATGAAAGTCAACAGAGTGCCTTCCCCTAGGAGGTTCACACCTCCCTTAGGATGTACCCCATGTGAAGAGATAGATAGGTCTGGGCCTCTTAACTTACAAGGCCTAAAGCCCACCAGATTATTATCAAGCCCCTTCTGTCAGGTTCTATTTGCCTCTCAATCAGAAAACTTAACTGTAGCTTAGACACCACCTTTCTTAGCTCCTCTAATAATGACTCTGTCCTTTGTTCTAGACCCTGTCTAGCGCACTTGGGCCTCATTCCTTCGTAATCATAACCTCTACTCTACCACCAATGGCCCTACTCCCAACCTGTGTGTACTGATGGTCCTCTTCCTCACTTAATGCTGTATAATTATTCAGACCTGATTAATGCCACTCTTAGGATCATTGGTTACTATCTTCACTCTGTCTTTTATGACCTTGTCTAAATATGATCAGAGTTGGCGAACTTGGAAGGCTTCCATAGCCTTGGCAACTCATGACGAGAGCCTAGGGTGGTTACTGGTGCCATAAACTAGAGTGTCAATTTGTTGGGTCAACAACAGGAGTCATTGTGCACTTGCTCCTCGTGTGGGATCTCTGTCCTTAATGTGCTGTACATTTTGATTTAATGCTATAACTAGTAATCAAACAGTATGTTTCACTTTGTGTTGCTATGTGGGTGCAAACTGTTGAAATCTTTACTTAATGTATACTAAATTGATCTTCTGTATATAAAGAGAATTGCAAATGAATCTTGATGTGAATGGAAGGGGAGAGGGAGTGGGAGAAGGGAGGGTTGCGGGTGGGAGGGAAGTTATGGGAGGGGGAAGCTATTGTAATCCATAAGCTGTACATTGGAAATTTATATTCATTAAATAAAAGTTAAAAAAATAAATAAAAATAAAAAAATAAAAAAGTCCACATTACCAAAAGCAATTTACAGATTCAATGCAATACTAATCAAAATATTTGGACATTTTTCTCATATATAGAAAAAAATGATGCTGAAATTCATACGGAATCACAAGAGACCCTGAATAGCTAAAGAAATCTTGTATAATAAAAACAAAGCTGGAGGCATCACAATACCAGATTTCAAGACATAATATATGGCAGTTATAATTAAAACAGCCTGGTACTGGTACAAAAACAGATGAATAGTCCAATAGAACAGAATAGAAACACCAGAAATCAATCCAAACATCTACAGCCAACTTTTATTTGATCAAAGATCTAAAACCAATTCCTGGAGCAAGGACAGTCTCTTCAATAAATGGTGCTGGGAAAACTGGATCTCCACTTGCAGAAGTATGCAGTAAGACCCCTACCTTACCCCTTACACAAAAATCCACTCAAAATGGAGTAAAGACCTAAATCTATGACCTGATACCATCAAATTATTAGAGAACATTGCAGAAACTCTGCAAGAGTTCTTGGAAAAGACCCCAGAGGCAAAGACAATCAAAACCAAAATTGACAAATGGAATTACATCAAATTGAGAAGTTTCTGCACTGCAAAAGAAACACTCAGCAAAATGAAGAGGTCACCGATAGAATGGGAGAAATTATTTGCAAACTATGCAACTGATAAAGGATTAATAACCAGAATCTATAAAGAGATCAAGAAACTCTCCAACAACAAAACAAACAACCCACTTAAGACTTAAACAGACATTTTTCAAAAGAGGAAATTCAAATGGCCATCAGACACATGAAAAAATGCTCAGGATCACTGTCTATCAGGGAAATGCAAATCAAAACCACAAAGAGATTTCACCTCACCCCTGTTAGAATGGCTTTCATACAGAAGTTAACAAACAACAAATGCTGGTGAGGATGTGAGGGAAAATGTACCCTAATCCAATGTTGGTGGGAATGCAAACTGGTAAAGCCAATATGGAAGACAGTATGAAGATTCTTCAAAAATCTGATTATAGACCTACCATATGATCCAGCCATCCCACTCCTGGGAATTATAACCAATGGAAATGAAATTAGCATATTTTAATGAGTTATCTGTATCCCCATGTTTACTGCAGCTCAATTCACAATAGCTAAGACATGGAATCAACCTAAATGCTCATCAACTGAAGACTGGATAAAGAAATTATGGGATGTGCACACCATGGAATACTACACAGTGGTCAAAAAAAAATCGTGTCATTTGCAAAAAAAAAAAAAAAAGGATGAAACGTGAAAACATCATATCTGACTTAGTGAAATAAACCAGTCCAAAAGGAACCATACATTCTCCCTGACATGTAATAACTAATAGAGCACCTAAAAGGCAATCTGTAGAAGTGAAATTGACACTTTGAGAAGCAATGACTTTGAAAAGCCTTTGTCTTGACTGTTGAGGAACATTTTTCTCATACTATTTGTTGAACTCTTTACTTAACATAGAGCTAATCATATATGTATAAAGTTAATTGAAAATAAATCTTAGTGCCGGCGCCATGGCTCACTTGGCTAATCCTCTGCCTGTGGCTCCAGCACCCTGGGTTCTAGTCTAAGTTGGGGCATCAGATTCTGTCCCGGTTGACCCTCTTCCAGTCCAGCTCTCTGCTGTGGCCCAGGAAGGCAGTGGAGGATTGCCTAAGTGCTTGGGTCCTGCACCCGCATGGGAGACAAGGAGGAAGCACCTGGCTCCTGGCTTCGGATCAGTGCAGTGGGTTGGCTGTGGCAACCATTTGGGGAGTGAACCAATGGAAAAGGAAGACCTTTCTCTCTGTCTCTCTCTCTCTCACTGTCTAACTCTGCCTGTCAAAATAAATAAATAAATTTTAGTTAAAAAAATATGCATGGGAATAAAAGAGGGAGGAGGAAGGGAGGTGAGAGTGTGGTTGGGAGAGTGGGCACTTTGGGAAGAATCACCATGTTCCTAAAGTTGTAATTATGAAATGTATGAAGTTTGTAAAGCTGTATAGCTCTGCATACATTCCTACGGACTTACTTCTAAGGGTACAGTTTAAAAACTTGCCATGGGACCCAAAATCCCCTTAAGTCTGGTGGTAAAAATAGCATTTTAAGTATTAATATGATCATATAGATAGGATTAAGTGTTTGGTAATAATAATAGACAGAATTAAAAAGGAGTGAATGTTCCAACACAGGAAGCAATCCACACAGCAGACTCATAAAATGACAATTGCTTTAAGGTAGCACTCTGACCTCAGAATCAGCCCTTAAGGTATTTTGGACTGGCTGAAAAGCTCATGAGAACATTTCGGACATGGAACGTCAAGACACTGTGACAAAAAGTATCCTACATTAAGGACCTCTGTGGGTGAGACCTCAGTGGAAAGAAGTGGTTATCCAAGAATGATGTACTCTTCTCTGGAGGGAAGAACTTCCACTTTGCTTATGGTCTTGTCTAAATACTGAAGGAGTTTGTGGATTCAAAAGGCTTCCATATTCTAGGCAGTTCATGTCAAGAGCCTCGGATGGTCACTGACATCATACATAAGAGTATTAATTGTTAAATTAACAACAGGAGTCACTGTTCACTAACTTCACATGCAGGACCTCTGTTTTCAAAGAGTTGTATCATGAACCTTAATAGTAAAACTTCTTCACAAAGTTTTACTTGGTTTTAGTGTATTAAGTGGAGGATATTCTTATGTCTCTTCAGTTATAGTTATGTCTAAGTGCTCACAAAAGATGTATCATTCTTGAGCTCTTCTTTAAAGTTAATTAAGTTTCTGAAAAAAAAAAAAGAATGCTTTAAAAAAAGTGAAATCAACTTCAAGATGTGATGATTTTGAACAGCCTTTGTCTAGATTGTTGAGGAAGTTTTCTTTTTCATACAATTTGTTGAACTCTTTACTGAGTATAGAGTTAATCTGTGTATAAAGTTAACAGAAGGGGCCAGTGCTGTGGTGTAGCAACCTGCAGTGCCGGCATCCCATATGGGTACCAGTTCGAGTTCTGGCTGCTCCAGCACTCTGCTATGGCCTGGGAAAGCTGTAGAAGATGGCTCAAGTCCTTGAGCCCCTGCATCCATATGGGAGATCTGGAAGAAGCTCCTGGTTCCTGGCTTCAGATCGGTGCAGCTCCGGCCATTGTGGCCAATTGGGGAGTGAACCAGCAGATGGAAGACCTCTCTCTTTCTCTTTCTCTCTCTCTCTCTGCCTCTCCTTCTCTCTCTGTGTAACTCTGACTTTCAAATAAATAAATATATCTTAAAAATCTTTTAAAAAATAAAGTTAATTGAAAATAGATCTTAGTAAAATATAGGAGAGGAAGAAAGAAGAGGGGTGGGAGTGTGGGTGGGAAGGCAGGTACAGTGGGAAGAATCATTATGTTCCTAATGTTGTATTTATGAAATATGTGAAGTTTGTATTCCTTAAATAAAATGTTACTTTGGGAAGATAAGAGTGGTTATTTCAATCAATGATATTAGGTCAATAAGATATCCATATGGGAAAAAGCACTACTTTACCTCTATTTTATTCCACATACAAAAATCAATTCCAGTAAACTGTAGTCCTGAATTTGAGAGATAAAACAGATTCTAGATGATAATATAAGAGAATAATTTTACATCTTTGGGGATATAGCAACAATTTGTTAATCATGAATTGTAAAGCATTATCAAAGAAAAGATTGCCAAATTGAACAACAACGTAAAATTAGGAATTTGTATTTGATGAAAGAAAGACATAAGTCTCAGCCATTCTAGCCCATTGCCCAAAAGAGAGATAAAATCGGAACTTATCCCTTGCCCCTGAATATCAATTTGGTGTCATGTCCTATTGTCTTCACCAACCCTCCTCTGGCATTCTTTCCCAGGTTTGGGAGTCAGCAGGTCAAACTTGAAAGACCTATATGGAGGAATTCACCTACAGAATCTGCCCCCTACTTCACCCCCAGCCCAGCCCACCTAAGCCTCTGGGGTGTGGGCCCTTCTGCTACCTGTTTGGTCTAGGTACATGTTGGCAGTTGGTTGACCTCTACGAGTTTATTTTCTCTGAATAAATTCAATCTGGCTCCAAGTTCATTTTGTCTCCTCTCTGTTCTGTGCAGCTTTTCCTTATATTTGGTGCCCTGTGTGAGGAGGCAACAATCAGCACTTTTTTTCCTTACAGTATTCATTGAGACACCATTAAAAGGAAAAAACATAGAGGGGAAGAAATAACTTGTGACACACATGTTTAAAAATGATCTTGCATCCAAGCTACAAAAAGACCTACCAATCAGTAGGTTAATGCTGACACAATAGAAAAATGGGCAAAAAACCTGAATAGGCACTTCACAAAGGAAAAGTTAAATGACTATTAATTATATGATTTGGGTTCAATTATTTTAGTCATCAAGAAGAGAAAATTAAAACCATAATGAGATATCTCCATAAATACACCCAAAGACTAAAGTTTAAAAAGGTGCATAATGTTGAGTATGAGCAAAGGTGTGGAGCAAACAATACAACTACTTCAGGAAAGTGCGTGGCAATATCTACTAAAGCTGAACACACACATACATTATGGCACACAATTTCACTCTGTGGTATATACCTAAGAATCCATTTGGTCACCAAAAGACATATTCAAGCTTGTGTTAGCAGGATGATTTGTAACAGTTTAAAAACAGAAACCATCTTCCACAGCCATCAGCAGTAGAATAAACAAGACTGGTGTAGACCCACCATGGAACATGACTCAATACCAGAAGCAAACATGATTCAGCCTCACACAACATGGATGAATCTCACAAGTTCAATGCTGAGCACAGAAGCCTTTGGGGCAGAGATGCAGAGTAGGACACAAAGAACTACAATTTATCTAGGATATCACTCTCATTTTACAAAAGCTACCTGTGAAACCAGTGGAAAAACTGCAAATATTTGTTAAGTCCAGGCAATGTGTAGCATTAGTCTCTGTACTTTTTGGGTATGTTTAAACAATCTGCACTCTCCTCCAGAAACAAAAAACAAGCCAACGTTGGTAGATGAGCAGAGGAAGTGGGGATGCCCACACTGAGGCCCATTTTCCCTCTCCTGAAGTCCCTATTGTTAATACTGCCCAGCTCAGTGTTTAGTTGGTGACTACTATTCTTCCTGCTGCCCAAACCAGATTGTAAATTCAGGTCCCAGACTAAGTTCCATTTCTTCGATATTTCTCATGGCTCTTTGTATAGTGAAGGGCACACCTTGAACCAATAAACGCTTCAGCGATTTGTGAACTGTCAGAAGTAAACTTGGTAATCTTAGGCAAGACATTCAGTGTTCTCCATCACCTTTTCCCCATCTGTGTGAATTCTTTCCTGTGTATTTTTATACATGTCCCTTATTTCCCTGAGATTTTACTATAACGGGCCTCAATAAATATTCATGAAATCAATAAATGACTTAGAGAGGAGATACACACACACACAAACACACACTCAAATATTGTCCACATCTGGCAGGTGCAAGAAATTTGAAGTTGTTAAGCCTGGCAAAATATCACTATAGGTATCTTCGTAGAAGTAACACGTTAAAGTATTGTGAGCCATTTACACTTTAGCATGAACAAAGCAACTGAAACAGTTCTGTTAGGAGCAATTTGAGACCTCCCAGGGGACTAAAGGAAGACTCCTGTGAGGTTCCAGAAGGGGAGATTTGCAGGTAACAAAGAGTGGTTACAGCTCCTTGGCAATTTTGTCTAAAGCTCCAGAACACTGGGAAGCAAAATCAAAGAAGAAACAGCTGGAGTCACGCTCACTGTTTGTGTTCTTTGGTGGCACTGATCTGCAAAGCAGCCCGTCCGTTCTGCTGTCTTGGAACACTTGCCCTGAGCTTACGTGATGTGCAATAACCATGCCTGGTCCCCTTTCCTGGCCCAGGATGGGGAGCCACCAGGCAGAGGGCCCTTGAGCTTGTGCATCGAGTCTGGAGAAACGTGCCCTGACTCAGCCATTTGTCTGCCCCTTGATGCCTCCACCCACGGCAGTCTCCTGGCAGCAGCTCAAGTCCAGCCCTGGAGCCCCTGGTACAAGCACTGTCTGGATGTTGCAGGTCCACCAGTGTCTGGAGAAGGAACGGCCTGTCTTGATGCACGTGGCTCCACTAATTTGGACAAGAAACACAAATCCCAGGATCCCCTAGAGTGGTGTGGCCTGGAGAAACGCGCTTAAAAACAAGATGCTATCAGGAATGTGGATTCTGTGGTTCCCCTCACACTTTGTTTTTGTCATTGTTGTATTTTTTTTTAAATGTATTCTCATATATTTGAAAGGCAAAATGCAAGAGGGACAGAGGCAAAGAAAGATCGTCCATCCACTGGTTCACTTCCTAAATGCCCGCAGAAGCCCAGGCTGGGCGAGGTCAAAGCCTGGGGCCTGGAACACGATCCATCTCCTGTAAGGATGGCAGGAGTCCAAGTGCTTGAGCCATCTTCTGTTGCCTCCCAGGATGCATTAGCAGGGAGCTGGACCAGAAGTGGAACAGCTAGGACTCCCATATGGGCGCTGGGGTCTGAAATATTGATTTCAGCCACAAGGAAGGCTTCTTCATCCTTGCCTCCCTAAAGTGAGAGTTCTCATCGTCTCTTCACATCTTACCCTCCTGCTTCCACATTCATAATCCTACACCCCAAAGCATTGTTCAGCCCTGACTCATGTTGCTCTGGGGAATTAGGCCTGCCACTCAGCTTATGGCAAACTAGAAAGTTTGAAGACTTTGCTCATTGCTGTCACAAAAGACAGCCGTGCCCTTGCACACCACTCCTCTCAGGGTCACACTCAGAGGCAGAGTGTGGATCACGTGTTGGGTGACCAGCGCTCACAGTGGGGCCGGCACTGTGGTGCAGCGGGTTAAGCTGCCACACAAAGAATGCTGGTTCCCCGGCTTTCTTCTAGTGCATACCGGGAGGCAGCAGCAAACAGTCCACCAGCTTGGGTCCCTTCCACCCATGTGGGAAACCCAGATGGAGTTCCTGGCTCCTGGCTTTGGCCTGGCCCAGACCTGGCTGTTGGCGGGCATTTGGGGAGGGAATCAGCAGATTGAAGAGAGATTTATCAATCAATTGATCGATCTCTCCCTTCCCCCCTCTCTTTCTGTTGCTCCCTGTGTCGCTCCCTGTCTATAAAACAAATAAATAGATTGTAAAGAAAAAGAGCTCACAAGAGGAAGCGATCTACTTTACACAAATGATAAAATGTGAAGAATCATTCATGGGAGAGCAAACACTGTTCAAGATTCCTGTAACAACCAAAACGTGTTAGGAAAATCTCCATGGTTTCTAGCCACGGCTTTCAATAAGTCACAAGTTCTGCTAATGTGCTAAAGCCACTTGCCTACATCGTAACTTTAGGAAATAAAATCTAAATTGCAGTTAAGTATGTGGCTCTCATGGTTCTCTGAATTCCACCCTCAGCTCTCCGGACAGTCTGCGCACCTTGCGTTAGGAATGGCCGCGTCACTTGGGGAGCTTCTAGCTGCCATTTTCAGAAAACTCAAACTGGCTCAAACAGAACAAGAAATGCATGATTTTACCTCTTGGTAAGTGCAGAGGTAGGGCAGGCATCAGGATCTCAACACAGGCCTCTTCCAGCTCTCTGTTCAGCCATTCTCAGGTCTAATTTCCCCTGGTTGCAAGAGAGCCACCCAGGTCGCAAGGGGAGCATGCATCGGAATATGATGAGGTCCATCAGGGAAAGAGAGGGAAGGATGGGGACATCTCCCAGAGGTCTCTGGGCAGACCCTGTGCCCTACCACTGACTGCTCACCCTGAGCAGTCATACTCAAGAGGATGGGACCACAAGGACTGATTGACGTAGCCAACAGGAAGTCGCCTCGACTGGGGTTCCTGTCCTCTGAGGACGGAGCACTGCAGCCCCTGAACAGCACCGAGGTCCCGTCTGGCAGGGAGAGGGGGAGGCCGCCGTGACACTTGGTGACACAGAAGGGCTGGGTCTAAATGTGAATCTTGATGTATCTGACAGAGGGAGAAGGGAGTCGCTTCTTAAATTCAAAATAGGATGCAAGAATAGAAGTACATTCTGCTGCTTTTGTTTGTATTCTTTAGGATGAAAAGGACACAAGCTGGTAAGAAGGCAAAACCAGAGAGAGGCACAGGGCCTGGTATCCAGGGGCCCAGGGAGATTACAGGCTGGGCTAGAATACGGGAGGGTGTTCACAGGTGCGGGAGGCAAGGGTGAAGAAACAGCGTATGGGGAGCTTGCTGAGCGAAAAGAGCTCTTCTCACCCAAAGGACACTGCAGTCCCATGGGATCCCCAGCAGTGGACTGGCGAGTAGACAGTCTAAGGAAGGCCAGTCTGAACCAAGCCAGCAATTATGTTTTAAAAGGCTGAAATTCCAAAGTGGCACAGCAGGTTAAACCACTGCCTGCAATGCTGGCATCATAGAGGAGCACCAGTTCGAGTCCCAGTTGCTCCACTTCCGACCCAGCTCCCTGCTAATGTGCCTGGGAAGGCAGCAGAAAATAGCCCAAGTGCTTGGGCCCCTGCCACCCACATGAGAGACTCAGATGGAGTTCCAGTCTCCTGGTTTTAGTCTGGCCCAGCCCCAACTGTTGTGGCCATTTGGGGAGTGAACCAACCAATGGAAGATCTCTCCTCCCTCTCCCCCTCCTCTTCCTCCTCCTTCTTCTCTCTCCCTTTCTGTCACTCTGCCTTTCAAAAAAAAAGTCTTTTTTAAAAAGCTGAAATCCTGGTGTGCCTGAGGCCTCCAGAGGCCGGCCTCAGCCTCTAGGTAGGACTTGGGGCCCATTTGGAGCCCCGGGCTGGCTCTTGCGTGCCCTGGGGCGGGCGAGAGGCAGACCAAGCCCAGCGCAGCCAGGCCTCCTGGCCTGACCGCGGGCCAAAAAAAAAAAAAAAAAAAAAAGCTGAAATCCTGTTTTAAGTATATTGCTCTTTTCAGCGGCACGCACAACATGTACCGCAAGTACTGCGACCTCACCATGGCCAGCGCCGTGACACAGTGCTACTGCAACACGGGCAGCGTGCCTCTGCGGGAGTCGTAGCCCAGGGAGGCTGGCCTGCTGGAGAATGCAACACACTATGGAGAAGAAACTAGCATGTCCATTCTAGATTATTCCAGTGGAATGTAGAGTCCACTTGAATTTTGCTAAAGCAATGCCAAGCTGTGTGTGTGTGTGTGTGTGTGTGTTTCCCCCTTTCTGTGAGTTTGAGTTTTCTATGGGCTACAAAAATCATTTTCTACTCCCCAGCATAAGGCCATGTCTGTCAAACAGGTCAGGGAAAAGGCTTCATCCCTCTCCCCACTCTCACTTTTTTATCACAACTCTTCCCCTTTGCATTCTGAACAAGCCAGAGAGGTGCTCAGCCCAGGTGGAAGCCCAGTGCCTCTCCTCTGGATGGCACAGCAGGAGCCACCCCTTGCTCAGTCTAGGTTTATGTTTCCATCACCCAGCAGGACTGAGCTCTGGGCTGAATCACAGAAGAAGAACGTGTCAGTACTGAACATGTATAGGATTTTCTTATTCTTATAGCTACTCTCTGAACAATACAACAACTATTTACATAACATTTACGTTCTAGCAGGTGCTGTTAGTAATCTAGAGATGACTTAGATATACAGGAGGATGTGTGTAGGTAATACGCAAATACTATCCCATTTCTTAGAAGGGATTTGAGCATCCACAGATTTGGGTATCCAAAGTGAGTCCTAGAATCAAGTCCACACAGGTGCCAAGGGACAACTTTACTTCTCTAGGGTGTGGTTAGCCCAGTGCAGAGGAGCCCAGCTCCTCTGTTACAGGTTGAGCTCCTGAGAAGCCGCCTCACCTGCTCCAATAGGCAATGGCTGCAATTTTTTTTTATCTTATTGCTTGAGAGGGAAGGGGGGAGGCAGGGAGAGAGAGAGAATGAGAACACAAAGACCGCCATCCTCTGGTTCACTCCCCAAATGCCAAAATTCCTGAGCCTGGACTGGGCCAAGGCAGGGAGTGGAGAACTCGCTCCACATGGCTGGCAGGAACCCAACAACCTGGGCCATCACCACTGTTTCCCAGGGTCTGAATTAGCAAGAAGCTGGAGTCAGGAGTTGAAGCTGGATGGTAAGCCCTGGCACTGCAATATGCTACATCTAGGCATCATAATCCCTGGCTCAAACACCTGCCTCAACCATTTTCTTCCTTCTAAATTTTTTACCCATCCATCCATTCATTCATTCATCCACTTGGGACAGAGAGAGAAAGACATGGGCTGGGGGAGAGAACACTCATCCACTCTTTTGCATCTCAAATGCCTGCAAGGGGCTAGCAGCAAGGAATTGGATCGAGGTCCCTCACACAGGTGACAGATGGAACTTTCTGAGCTGTCTTTGACCCTGCACTCTAGGCCTGAGATGAGTGCAGGGAGCAGGAGTGACCACCACCCAACACGTAACTTACACACACACACGTGCACACACAGCCTGGACTCGACACACCAGGATGGCCTGTCAACAAGGCGGGATTCGCTGGCCAGAAACCCCATTCCTCACCATCACTAGGCCCCTGTCCCAAGCCCTATCCAATATGGCTGGGGAGAATACTCCTTGGCATTCTTAGATCTGATCTCTCACAAAGCCTGTGAGCCCAGGTATGGATGCCTCTGGGTCTAAGGTAGGCAGCCTTCCTCAAGATGGGATCTACTTAACTCTTTCTGAAAAGGGTGAGAATGAGTTCTAAAGTCCACCTACCTTCTCCCCAACTCTTTATGCTATGTGGTACTCAGTTTTCTCAGGGAGCCCTGTGGAGAGGGTAAACCTGGAGGTAGGTGCTACAGTGGTCCCCTCTCAGCCACAGAGGATGTGTTTCAAGATCCCCAGGGGACACCAGAAATTACAGGTGGTACCAAACCCTAGATATAAGGATTTTCCCCATGCACACATACACAGATACACTACTGTTATCATCTTAACCATAACACACCCTGTTATGGTAACTTTCACACTTTAAAGTGCAAAACAAAACCAGCACAAATTTCTTTTTTCCTTTTTCACAATTCCACAGATTTCTTATTGTAGATCTCACCAATCTCAGAACACAATTTTTTTTTTGATAAATAGAACACAGTTTAATAAGTAGATTGAATATGATCTAACTATAAAATTTAAGTAACAGTGTGTTACATATGGCAGGACGGGGTGGGGGAACATTCATGACATTTTTCTTACCTCCCTGTTACCCCCCCCCCCCCGTCATTATGCTATTACCACCACCAACAACGACAATACAATGTTTGGTCTCCCATCAGGAAATGAGAAAAAATGAATCTTTAAAAACAGTTTCTTGAACACTCTCAATACCAACCACTCACAAGGTGTCTGTGCAAATCTATTTCACATGATTTCAAGGAAATGATTAACACACACAAAATGCCTTAAACAAAGATATTTTGGAGTTCAGAACACAATTTTTTTTCTTTCCTTAAGTTCAAAACTTTGACCGTTTATCTTAAAAACACACTTAATGACATCTCTCTGGCATCTCTGAGTGACCAGCTTGCCACTCTTGTGCTTTGGGGGCATTATTAAGAAAAAGAGGAGTCACTTGAATGCAAACATTTCCATACCATGATAGTTGATCTGCTAATGGAGATGGCTACCAAGTGACAATAGGAAGAAGCATACAGAACATGGATATCCCGGACAAAGCAATGATTTATATCCCAGGTGGGATGAAGTGGAACAGAGAGATTTCATCACGTACTCAGAAGCACATGCAACTTAAAACTTATAAATTGGTTACTTCTGGAATTTTTCATTTAATATTTTCACATCATGTTGTCCTCAGGTAACTAAAACCCAGGAAAGTGAAATCATGGATGGGGGGGGGGGGGGACTATTGTTATAGGCTATTCTTCCCAACATGGCTTCTCCAAGCACACCTTCCCAAGGCCCAGGTCAGGACAGGCTGGAAGGCCAGTGCAGTGTCTGCCCTTGAAGTGGGACCTGACGCCCCCTGTGGTGCCCCCTGCTTCAGGCACATGCCCTGTAGTTTGTGATGTTGCAAGGCTGAGAGGTAGCGATGGATGGGGAGTCTGGGGCATCGTTTGCCACAGGTGCAGGCAATGAGAGAGTACATAGTCCACTGAGGGTTTAAGAGCAATCATAAAACCAAGTCAAATGTGATTTGCTTTTTATCATCACCACGAAAGGGCAATTCTACATGATGTCACTTGGCAAATATTCCTCCCTCAAAATAAAAATTTTGGAGGGGTCTAATTTCTAAACAATTCCTGTGGTTGTTTTTGAGTTTTGATTATACAAGTGTACGCTTCAAATTCTGCAAATTGTATTACTTCTCCATTGACACCCATTGTCCTCTACTCGAAAGCCAGGTTTGGAGAGCTCCCAGGTGTACTGGCTCCTGACACACACTCACCTGCACGGTCTCAGCTGCGCCAGGACACATCCGGAAAGGTCAGAACCTTGCGGGGTTTCCACTGTGGGGCAGCTGTTTGTCCAGGCCCTGGATCCCACACATACCTGTGTGCAAACAACAAAACTGAAACAAACAAGAACACAAGGACTGCAAGGACAAAGCAATAGAATGTCAGTTACTTCAATACTTTCATTCCGGGTTACCACTTGGAGTTTTTATTACAAAAATGTAGCAATCAAACAGTACAAAAGGCGAGGTTTAACATTTTTTAAACTTCTCTTAGATTCGAAGGGAAATTTACAAAATATAAACTAAACCATTATAAGGTGCACATTCAGCTGCATTCAGTACATTCATGGTGTAATACATGAATGTATTTCTAGTTCCAAAATATTTCCATCATCCCCAAAGAAGGCTCTGTACCCATTAAGCAATTACTCCTTATTCCACTCTATTTTTGATTGGTAACTACAAATTTTAGTTTACACATGGAATATTTTACTATTTTTAAAATAACATATATATTTAAAGATTGAATGATTTATTTGAAAATCAGAGTTCCAGAGAGAGGAGAGACAGTGAAAGAGAGACTTTCCATTTTCTGGTTCACTCCCTAAATGGCCACAATAGCCAGGGCTGGGCCAGGCCAAAGCCAGGAGCCAGGCGCCTCCTCTGGGTCTCCCACGTGGGTGCAGGGGTCCAAAGACTTGTGCCATCTTCCACTGCTTTCCCAGGCCCATTAGCAGGGAGTTGAATCGGACATGGAGCAGCCAGAACTTGAACCAATGCCATGTGGGATATCAGCACAGCAAACGGCTTAACCTGCTGTACCACAGTGGTAGCCCAAAATAATATATTTAAAATTGAAATTGACTCATTATTATTTTTTGCTATAAATTGTATTGTTATCATTCCACACTATAACAAATAAATATGCAGGGTACAAGTTTTCTCATTTTTTCAAATACCACATTATTGTTATAAAAAATATAATCCTGGGGCAGGTGTTTGGTGCAGTGGTTCTAATACCTCTTAGGACACCTGCAGCCCATACTGGAATGCCTGAGTTCAAGTCCCACAGCCCTTTCCAATTCCAGCTCCCTGCTAACACACACTGCGGGAAGCAGATGATGGCTGGGGGACCTGGATCTCTCCCATCCATGTGAGAGACCTGGATTGAGTTCTGGATTCCAGCTTCAGCCCTGGCTGTTGCAGGCATGTGGGGAGTGAATCAGTAGATGGAAGATCTGTCTGTCTACCTCTGTTTCTCTCTCTTTCAAATAAAAAGAAAATTAAAAAAAAATATATAATCATTTTCTTTTTTCCTTTTTATTTTTATTGTAATATGTATTTCATTTAATTTTTATTTTTTACTGACATGACTATATATGAAGTTCAATTTAAAAAAGTTAGAGATTCTGTTTCTTTTCTGGACCATATTATTATCCATTCCGTTTGATGATTATTTCTGAAGATAATTTTGTCATATGATGAGGACTGATAAAAACGGACCTATTCAGAGCATAAAATAAGCCAGGTACACACCAACCACAGCCATAGAAATGTAGCCTGGTCCCTGCTGGGTCATTAGTGTCAACTCAGCTGTCCCTGCCCTGCAGCTGGAGTCACTCCCATCCCTGTTCTGCCTGCCTTGTGCTCTTAATTCACGCGTGCGCAATGTAGGAGGAGGAACAACTCCTCCACCTCCTAGGCTCTCCAGCTGGAGCCCTGAGAATCAGACTGACAGAGGCCGCCTAGAAGCAGAGAGAAAAGCCAACAGTGCGTTAACACGTGCAGCACACATGCGAGGATCAGTGATGAGCAGCGCAAAGAGCGGGTTAGAACTCGGGCGGACAAGCATGCCACGGAGAACAACACGTCCGGAGAGAAGTGACAGGACACTGCAAGGAGACAGGCACAGGAATAGGGCTTCCGGCCTCCAAGGGCAGCAGACACATGGAGGCAACTGAAGGAAGGGCTGCTTGGGTGAGGTTTGCTGTACAGATTAGTCTCTCGCGGTCTCTGGACTGATAAAGCTGGGGCCTGGAAGACCGAGCTTGCATTTGGGCAGATGGTGAGAGGAAGGGAGCAGAGGGTCGTTTTGGCCTCTGGTGCTTCTTGCGTGTCTTACCCCAAAGCGGCACATTTGGGATGGCGTGCTCAGACGACGCCCCTGCAGCAGCTCCCCCTAGAGGGGACACTGCCCCTCCAGCTTCTCCCTGTCCTCCGGCGCCTTCCTTCACAGGCAGCCCATGTTTCCAGCTCTCCTGGCTTGGCGCTAGCAACAGTCTGGAGATCCCCTTCCAGAAAACCAGCTGGGGCAGGTGAACTCAGCACGCAGCCTGGGGCACATCCTGACCCTTGGCCCACTGTGGGGCAAGTCCCAGCGCACCCCAGCAAACCTCATGGAGCCTCTTAATTTCACCTGCTCTCTAGAGCAGACAGGCGCAAAAACAAACAACCCGGCGAGTATTGCAAAATATTCTCTCTCACGTGCCTGCTGTGCCAGAGGCCAGAGGACTGCCTGCCTGGTTCTCTGTGTGTGTGTGCACCGGCATGGTCCCACCATGTGATCATTTGAGCTAGCTTATCCCTGTGGTTGGAGGATTCCATGTGTTCAAAGCTTAGGTAGGGGCTGGCACTGTGGCGTAGCAGGTAGAGCTGCCACCTGCAGTGCCAGCATCCAATGTGGGTGCCGGTTCGAGTCCCAGCTGCTCCAGTTCCAGTCCAGCTCTCTGCTATGACCTGGGAAAGCAGTAGAAGATGGTGCAAGTCCTTGGGCCCCTGCACCCACGTGGGAGACCCAGAAGAAACTCCTGGCTCCGGATCAGCACAGCTCTGGCCGTTGGCGACCATCTGGGGAATGAGCCAGCGGATGGAAGACATCTGCTTCTCTCCCTCTCTCTCTGCCTCTGCCTCTCTGTAACTCTGCCTTCAAATAAATAAATCTAAAAAAGGAAAAAAAAAAAACTTAGGCAGATATCTTACTATTCAAAGGGATATTAAGGGATATTGAGATAATATCATGCATCACCTACTCCCAAAGAGCCCAAGAGAAGTTTTTAATACCCCATTTTGCATACAGCATTCCAGCGAACCTCCCCACACGTGGAGATAAAGTCCCCTCAGGGATAAGAAAGCTGAAGCTTGGAGACTGCTCAAGCCTCTTCCGAAGCCCTGTGCCCAATTCTGTGCTCGTCATTGCTACTCTTTCTCCTAAACAGGTCCGACAGGAGAACAACAAACTCTGTCCCTCCCATTTAGTTACACCCTCACAACACAGTGGGCTTCTTGGGCCAGATGTGGAGGGACGGTCTCCCCACAGACAGACCAGCTCATCAGCAGGCACCAGCTGAGTGTCTACCTGACAGTAGCATCAGATGCCACAGGTTAAGGGGGCAGTCCCTCTACTTCAGAGGCCAACTGCAAGCCTCAGATTGAGCCCTGCACTTCCTACCAATGCGTGATCAATTGGGAAGCCCACAGTCTCTTCCTCGGGTACTAATTTGCTAGTAGAGAACAGCCCCCAGAGCTCAGGGCCACGCTTCACTTACATCTACCTATTTACTGCACGGGATATGACAAAGGATATGGACAAACAGCCAGATGGAAGAGATGCCTAGGGCAAGGCATGGGGAAGAGGCAAGGGTGTGCCACCCTCCAAGCACCTCTCTGTGTTTTGCCATCTGGAAGCTCAGCTGAGCTCTGCAACTTGGATTTTCTATGGAGGCTTCCAAACTTGAATTATGTATGGACCTCTGATTAAATCAATGACCATTAGAAAGAGTCGACCTGAGGGTTAGGGTTGAGGCTGAAAATTCTGACCTTTTCTGTGGTCAGTCCTTATCCTGAAGCTTTCTAGGGGTCCCCCAGCCATCAGTCATCTCAGTAGCACAGAAAGAGACACCATCACTTTGGAGATTCCGAATTTCAGGCACTGTGTGTTAGGAACCAGTGACAGGAACCAAATAAGAAAGGGCTTAAGAGTTCACCGAAAATTCACATTATTTTTTATTCCATTTTCCCACAGTCTTTTTGAAGCCCCCTTGTATATCTTTCTTATTATATCACAGGTTAAGACCCCGTGTGATAGTCTCCAAATGGTATAAACATCATTATCCCTTTCATGGAACTGCACGAGAATTTCCAAGTGACCTATGCCTCCGAGTGGAATAGTTGGGCTATAGGTTATCCACACACTTAATTTGCTTAGCTAGTGCCAGATCATTCTGCAACCTGTGCTCTCTCCGGCAGTGGGAAGAACGCCTATCCCCACACCTCTCCAGCTCTTGACATTGTCCAGCCTACTGACCTCCTCAGTCTCACAGCTTTCTACAGCCTCAGAGTGTGGAGTGATCTCTCATTGCTTTGGACTGCATTCTTCTGTTTGCTAACGTGTGGTTTGTCTCCTATCCTTGTTAGTGATTCCTGTCTTTGAATATTGTGTTTATAGATTTCCTGTTTTGTAACTGTAATTGTTTGGATGTTCTTTGTATATTCTCAATAGCAATGCTTTGCCACATTTAGACATCGTAAATCTTTCTCCCTGTCATTTATTTCTCAAATGCAATTCAACTGCGGTATTACTTATAAATGGAAACCTTTAATTTTATGTAATCCGATCTACCAATTTGCCTGATGGTTTGTACTTTTGAAGTCTTGTTTAAGAATTTTTTAACCACCATGGGTTTCAACACTGTTTGCCTACTATTTTTATAATTTTCTTTTTGTATTTAGGGCTCTTAATTTATTGGGAATTTTTGTATGTGTTAGATAGGAATCCAACGTAGCTCTCTGAATCCTTTGTTTCTCTGCCTATTTTTCCACCACCATCTACTAAAGAATTCACCCACCCCCCTACTAGCCTGGAGTGCCAATTCCACATTCTGTGCCACGTAAGAAAGAACTTTAGTGTCTCAATGTCTGACAATTATATCCTCTCTATTCTACCATTTCAGGTATTAGCTACATGCGGAACTTACCTTTCCCTGTACATTTTAGGATAAGTGTGTTGAGTTTCCAAAAAATATTTACTAGTATTTTGATTGGAATTATACTGAAATTTTAAGTTGATTTGGGGATAACTGACATCTTTAAGTCATGTAATTCAAGATCTGACACGTCTGTGAGAGGGGCTTTAAGTGGACATTCACAGATGTCTTCACCAGGTTCCCAAACGCTGTCCTTACCCATGGCCTGGTTTGAATTGGGGGAGGCAGGGCCACAAAAACCCATACTGGTCAAGGAGGACTCAGGTGCAGGGGGAACCCGGCGGGGGAACCTGGGGCTCTGCAAACATGGAGAAGCCCTTGTTTGGCTTTGCACCTTCAGGGACTGGGCAAGGGGTCAAGGAAGGAAGTCTCAGAGACCCACGTGGCAACAGTGAGGAGAGGAAGCAGCCAAGCCCCGCCAACTTTTGCGATGCAGACAGTGGGTCTGGTGACTGGAGACCGTGGTGGGATTCGGGACGTGCATGGCAGATCCCGCACATGACTATGAGGCCATGAACGACTTTGGCTGAGCCAACGTCAGCAGACGGTGAGGACTGGTTAACTAGGGACTCCCTCTCGCCTGTGCCCTCTGTGCACAGGGTCTGCGATGGCCTCCAGTGGGAAGACAACCCAGAGGTGGGGAAAAGTCCATATGTTGACTACGTATTCAGAGGGTTCTGCATTTTATTTTTTATTTGTATTATTTTAATTTGAAAGGCAAAGAATCAAAGACAGAGAAAGATCTTCCATCCAGCAGAAAAACAAATAATCACAGGAGGGCAGGTTTATTCTCCAAATGCTTAGAATGGCCGGGGCTGGGCCGGGGCAAAGGCAGTAGCCCAGAACTCAATCTGGGTCTCCCACGGAGGTGGCTGGGACCCAGGTGCTCGGGCCATTACACTACCTCCTGGGGTGTGCCTTAACAGGAGGCTGGAATGAGAATGGAGACAGGACTCAAATCCAGGCACTTAGATATGGGGTATGGGCATCCCAAACAGCATCTTAACCACTGTGCCAAATGTCTGACCTAGATCTGAGTTTTATTTATTTATTTTTATTTTGGACAGGTAGAGTTAGAGAGAGAGACAGAGAGAGAGAGAGAGAGAGAGACAGAGACAGAGAGAAAGGCCTTCCTTTTCTGTTGGTTCACTCCCCAAATGGCTGCCACAGCAGGCACTGCACTGATCCGAAGCCAGGAGCCAGGTGCTTCTTCCTGGTCTCCCATGCGGGTGCAGGTGCCCAAGGACCTGGGCCATCCTCCACTGCCCTCCTGGGCCACAGCAGAGAGCTGGACTGGAAGAGGAGCAACCAGGACTAGAACCCGGCGCCCATACGGGATGCCAGCACTGCAAGGCAGAGGATTAATCAAGTGAGCCACAGCACCAGCCCAGCATCTGAGTTTTAAAGGAGAAGTTATTTTGAGTTAAAAAGTTCAGTTTTGTTGGGACTGGCACTGTAGCACAGCGGGTTAACACCCTGGCCTGAAGTGCCAGCATCCCATATGCGCGCCAGTTCTAGTCCCGGCTGCACTACTTCCTACCCAGCTCTGCTATGGCCTGGGAAAGCAGTGGAGGATGGTCCAAGTCCTTGGGCCCCTGTGCCCACATGGGAGACCTGAAAGAAGCTCCTGGCTCCTGGCTTCAGATCAGTGCAGCTCTGGCCGTTGTGGCCAACTGGGGAGTGAACCAGCAGATGGAAGACCTCTTTCTCTCTCTCTCTGCCTCGCCTTTCTCTGTGTAACTCTGACTTTCAAATAAAAATAAACAAATCTTTTTAAAAATGTCAAAAAAGGTTCAGTTTTGTGGAAATGAATAGTTGTATTTTATTCTTACCCCAAGATGTTGAACTATAGTAGTTATAAAAATTCTATGTCCCCTACACAAGGGGTCTTCAAAAAGCTCACAAAAAATGTGTATTTGAAAAAACTATGCATGGATTTCAAAAAATTTTAAAGCAAAATAAACTTAGCTTTTATTTTCCATGAACTTAAAAAAAGTTATTTATCTATTTGAAAGTTGGAGTTACAGAGAGAAAGGGAGAGACAGAGACCTTCCATCCATTGGTTCACTTCCCAGATGGCCACTGTGGCCAGGGCTGGGCCAGGACAAAGCTGGGAGCCAGGAGCCTCATCAAGATCTCCTACATGAATGGCAGGGGCCAACACACTTGGGACATTTTCTGTTGCTTTTCCCAGGCCCTTAGCATGGAGCTGGTTGGGAAATGGAGCAGCCAGGACTTGAACCAGCACACACATGGGGTGCCGGCATTACAGGCAGTGGCTTGACCTACTTCACCACAACGCCAGCCCCTTTCCATGAACTTTTTGTACAACTTTAAGTTTATGTAGACTGGCTCAGCAGAAGAGGTCTGGGGAATTAAATAACTACAATAAGGCAAGTAAACAAACAGAGGCATAAAGGAACCCACGCTTTGCTGCCTATGAAAATGAACCCACGCAGACAATTGTAAACTACTGGATCCTTTCCAGGCCCTGCTCTGGTTCTGAACTTAAATGAGTCCTCCGAGGGGAGGGAGCAGCAGCACTGCAGACCCAGCAGCACGCTGGCTGTGACACTCTGTCCCAGACAGAACGTGCATCCCCTCGGGTGGCCAGGCAACATGCTGCTAGCCTGGGGAGATCCCTTGTCCTGGGGGAAGAGACAGGTGTGGCTTTCAAACATTCCCTTTTGTGTGTGGATTAACATGCCTCTGCAGAAAAGATAGCTCCTACTGGCAGGAAGATACACTGCACTGAAGTCCCGGCTCCCAGTGTACACTGCGTGCGATGCTTCTGGTCCCTCTAGCACAACTGAACAAAGCCTCCTCTACCGTCCCCTCGCCAGCTCGAGGCTGGAGAGCAGCGTGGGCAGCGTGCTTCTCTGAAGACAGCCTCGTGCACACAGTCTTTGGGCATTGGCTGCTGCTCCTGGTTGAAACCGAGCTTCTGTCTCTCTCTAATGCCTTTGATGTCAACTTCAGCGGACTCAGTCTCTCGCCTTTCGCCCAAAGTTCCTCTTCCTCTACTTTGATGATTGCAGGCCAACTCCCCGCCAACAGTTAATTCATAAGGAGTGGTGCATGGGTTGGGTTGGCCTCACCAGACCCTGGATCACCAAGATTCAGAATTCAATGAGCACCTCTCTAGGTAACATCGTAGCACCAGGCTCCATATTGAGAGGCTTCACAGGAATGCCAGGTCTTGATCCAAGCAATAACCAATCTACCCATGGACCACAGATAGACCGGAGCTCACTCTGCCATCACAGCTCTCAGGAGAACACGCCAGCCATCCCATGGTTGACAAATGAAAGGAAGGCCACAAGTACGGTGGACCAACCACAGACCTGCACGTGAGCCGATCACACATGGCTCAATCCCAACTCTAATTCCTAAGATTCAGCACCCTTAATCCCTTGGGCACTGAACAACAGCTGCCTGGTTCCTTGTTCTGTACATTGCAAAAGAAACACTACTTTCTGCCATCACCCCTAGTATCATGATTGGCTGGCTGCTTGTTGGGGAAGCAAACACCGGCTTTATCTGGGATTCTACAACATGCTCTACCTGCCAAGGGGACCCTGTTCTGCCACCGACTGAAACTCTTGGGTCCAGGCAGTCTCTCCTCCTAAGACAGCTTTCTGTGAATCTGCTGGCTGACCATCAGGCTCCTCAACACTCCCTTTGAACAGGATGGCTCAGAAACTTAGACCAGACTGCCCTTCCCACAGCTGGCTCCGGGCCCCCTCAGCCCCTCTAGATGGCCTCCACTGCTCTTATGCCCCCATGCATTGGGGACATGAAGTTTCTCTGGGAGGCTCAGGAACCACTCCATGCTTCACCCTGGGAGAAGAGGCTCAAGTCTTCTTCATTCTAGGAGCCGCCCACGTTGATCTGAGACATCTATTCCACACCTTGTTTCCCGAGCAGTGAGATGTGGCAGGAAGTGGGGATCCCAGATGGACAATGGTGTTTTCATTCTCTGATTTGGTACAGCCCACGAGCAACAAAGGGTTTTACATTTTAAAAAGGCCAAAAGGAAATCAAAAGAAGAGGGACCAATATCGTGCCGAAGTGGAGGAAGCCCTGTTTCCTAGTTGCTCAGCCTCCAATCCAGCTTCCTGCTAATGCATTCTGGGAGGCAGCGTTTGATGGCCCAAGTGTTTGAGCTTCTGCCACCCATGTAGGAAAGCTGGATGGAGCTCCTGGCTCCTGGCCTCAGCCTGCCCAGACCTGGCTGTTGGAGCCATCTGGGGAGTGAACCAGTAGATGGAAGATCTCTCTCTCTCTAGCCTCTCTCTGTCATTCTGCCTTTCAGACAGTTGGGTGGCAGGAGCCCAAGTACTTGGACCATCCTCTGTTGCCTTTCTAGGCCCATTTTTAGGGTACTGGATTGGAAGTAGAGCAGCTAGGGCTTGAACTGGCGTGACATCACAAGCAAGTGCTCAACCTGTTGTGCCACAACGCTGGCCCCTGGATCCACATCTTTTAAAACTAGAGTGCTCCCGTCAATTCATAGAACAGGATGTGGCCCATCCTTTGCTCAACTGTGAAAGAACCAAACTGAATGAAGACTTTACAACAGAAGACGGGTCAGTGTGTGGGCGTGTCTGTTCACCTAGGCTTTGAAAAACTCATTCATTCAACATCCAGCTCCTGAGAACCTATAACCTACCAGGCATTGTATAGGCAAAAAGCTACAAAGACACTAAGGCTGTTCTTTTGAATTTCTCCTAATAGACAATGTGGATAACTTTTTTTCATGGAAAGAGGAACATAAAATCAACTTTCCAGCTTCCTGCTAATGTGTGCTGTGGGAGGCAGCAGGTTGGAGCCTTGCTGGTCCCTGCTTTGTTCTGGCCCAGCCTTGGCTGTTATGGCCATTTGGGAAGCAAAATCTCTCTCTCTCTCTCTCTCTCTCTCTTTCAAATAAAATAAAAACTTCATGATCATTGTTATGATATCATAGGCCAAATTCACTGGGAAAGCTTGGCAGCACACATACTAGGAAGAGAAAAGAAGCCATAAACAGGCAAGGTTAGCGCTAGGGGGAACCTCTTGTCAGCATGGTTTGCTCTTCCAGGGTAGCCAGCGGAGCTTCAAGCTGTGGATTGAATCCAAAGGTTTTCCCAGTAGCTACCAGGCAGGATCTGGTGATGGTCTACTGAGAACCAGTGACTGGATGAACTTCAGTGGGGAGAGGCTCCAGTCCCACTGGGGCCAGGCAGGAGCTCCAAGTTGTTAACCCCAGTGCGAAACTAGAGGGTTAAACAAATATCTAAGACAGAGGCTCACTTCTACAGGATGTGCACGGGGTGTGTGTGTGTGTGTGTGTATGCACACATGCATATACAGTGGGCAATCTTATACAACTCTGGGTACACACATAAGCCACAACAACGCAAAGGATCAGTAGTGGTACAAATAACTTGAGACCCCCCAACCTTACACCCCTAACTGCACAGAGGCCGGCAGTGCAGGGCATGGGGCCTGGAGACGAAGGGTTAGAGAAAGTAGCAACAGAGGGATGAGTGATGATTTGGGGCAGTGGCCACAGATGACTTCAGCTGACCGTGACATAGCATTTATGGGAAGCAAACGGGGAAAAGTAAGGACACTTGGTTCACAGAACCGAAGTGTTCTGGGCCCATCGGATACCTTTCCCTTCAACCTGAAGTTTCCCACCCAGCTAAGGAGGCTGTGAGGGAACCAACAGTTACAGCCTATTGACAACTCCACCTGGGGAAGGAGCTCCCCTGGGGACTGCTAGTAGCTAGTAGAGGAAAGCCCTAGAGGGCCAAGTCACTCTCTTCCCCTTCTCCAGAGAGCGGGCCTCGTGGGGATTTCTAATTGCTCTTTAAAAGTCTGAGCTGCTTCTGTGGCTTCCATTAGTTCACCATGAAAAAGTGATTTAGGTGGCTGCTCCCAGTGCTTTATCCATCCTTATCAGAGTCAACAGCAGAAGCTTGGTTACTTAGGTAACCAGTGATAGGAGTGGCTTCTCACTGGGAAAATTGATGGTCTGTTCACTATTCCTCTACTATTGAAGGCAACAATACATGGACAAGTGGGTTGGCTAACATGTCAGGGACACTCACACTCTTACATAAGCTCAATGTGTGCTTCCAGCCAGCCCCTCACTTGTCACCTTTTAGAAGGACATGGGAAGAATAATTCTGAAACGGTCCTATGTTCAGCTATGAATTCAGTTCACTTGATGCTAATTAAAATCTGGCCTTTAGAATATCATCCTTTCACCCTTAAAGAGTATTTTGTACAAAGTATAAAGCACGCACCTGGCTGGCGCCGTGGCTCACTAGGCTAATCCTCCGCCTGTGGCGCCAGCACTCCAGGTTCTAGTCCCAGTCAGGGTGCTGGATTCTGTCCCGATTGCTCCTCTTCCAGTCCAGCTCTCTGCTGTGGCCTGGGAAGGCAGTGGAAGATGGCCCAAGTGCTTGGGCCCTGCACCCACATGGGAGACCAGGAAGAAGCATCTGGCTCCTGGCTTCGGATAGGCGCAGCGCCGGCCGTAGTGGCCATTTGGGGGGTGAACTAACAGAAGGAAGACCTTTCTCTCTGTTTCTTTCTCTCTAACTCTGCCTGTCAAAAAAATAAAGTAAAAAAATAAAGCAGGGACCTGAAATGTCAGGGAATTGGAACTTCCCTGAGTTTACAGAACCAGCTACGAGAACATGTTTGGACTTTTCCTCCTAATAAATGCACATGTGTGGCAGCACTTGTGCCAACAGGTGCTTTCGTGATAACATGAAGGGGGAGATGGGGCTGCTCAGAGCCACGACCTGGCTGGCCAACCTCGGGGGTGCAAAGATGGCATAGTCTCCAGAGGCTGCAGCGTTCATTCATTCATTTGCCCACTTGGCACACCTTTCTTACATCACTTCCATTGGGCAGGCACGTGCTGGACACTGGGGGTTCAGGGTTGCATGGTCTCCACCCTGCAGAAGCTTATGGTCCAGGAAGCAAGTGACCATGCAAGTATCAAGCAGCAAGAATGACAGAGAAGAGAGACACAGAGAGACAGAACATCTGGGAGTGGGAGATTCAAACAGTTCCTTCTTCCTGCTGGAAAAACATTCAAGTACTGGGATTTATCGTGCAGGCCACTGGTGTGATCTGACCCTATTACGGAATTTGCAGCTCAAGGGCTCGTGGTCATCCTCCTCCCATTAGTCTGGGGCCACATGGACACCTGGTCCCCTCCTATTTTTATCCTGGAGGGTACTGGGGTTCAAATCCTCAGATGCAGTTGGCACATTTCATCCCCAGAGACCGAAGCAGGAAGAGGCTCAGTGCCTTACCCAAGGGCACGTACTGAGTCAACAGTAGAAATGGGGATAAAACCCAGTCACCTGGCACAAGGGCCATCTCCCCTTCCCCTGACACATCATCAGAGGGGGAAAACTACGTTCCGAAGTATCAGATAGCTCTGGTCTTTTGATGACTGAGCAAGCCAACGAGCAAATAACGAGAACAGTGGGTGTTAAATTTCCCTTGACATAACCCCTTTGGAAAACGGAGTCATGGATGCAAGAAGAATGCGACTGATGTTACAACCCAAGCAAAAATAGTTTAAAAGGGCCTCAGAGGGCTGGCCAAGAGGAGGCCTGGTTGAGTGATAGCCTAAGGGAGAGCCAAGGAAAGAGTCAACTGTGCAATGTCCTGGAGGTCGCAGCCAGGCCGGACAACTGCGCACAATTCAGTCTGTATGTGGGTGGCCTGGAGTCTTTTTCCATCCTCTTAGGCATGGGGCAGTAAGACAGCCACTGCTTCAGCACAGAGTTGTCTCCCTTGAGACTTCGGGAAGCCGATACGTGCCTGAGGAAATCACAGTTGCCACGTCCTTGCTGAGATGAGAGAAGATGGTTTCTGCCTTTGGGAATATGAGCTCTGCGGTTCTCTTCCCTCCATGACAAGGAGACCCAGGAGAAGACGGCCCGTGAACTGTGAATCTACAGACCCCTCTCAGACATCCACAGGAACAACACAAGAATGGGCTTTAGAATGTTAGATCGTGAACTCTCAAAGTTATGCGACTGCTTACAGAACTTGTCAGGATCCAGTTTTTCTTGACGGTAGCCATCTTGGTCATAACCGTCATGTTGCTGACAGTCATCCTAAACCCAACAGAATAAACAAAGTCATTAAGGAAATCTGCCAGGGCCGGCGCTGTGGCATAGCAGATAAAGCTACCACCTGCAGTGCCGGCATTCCATATGGGCACCAGTTCGAGTCCCAGCTGCTCCACTTGCAATCCAGCTCTCTGTTATGGTCTGGGAAAGCAGTAGAAGATGGCCCAAGTTTTTGGGTCCCTGCGCTCACATGGGAGACTGGAAGAAGCTCCTGGCTCCTGCCTTAGGATCAGCACAGCTCCAGTCATTGCAGCCAATTGGGGAGTGAACCAGCAGATGGAAGACCTCTCTCTCTCTCTCTCTGCTTCTCCTTCTCTCTGTGTGTAACTCTGACTTCCAAATAAATAAATAAATCTTTAAATAAAAAAAAAAAACAAAATCTGCCAACTGTTTCATCCTGGGTGCTGGCACCTGGAATGTTTCTTTTCTGATACCTGGAATATTAATATTTCTTGAAAAAAATCCAGGGATACTTTGGGTAGCCATGGGCAACCTGTGTCTATAAAAAGCCTTTCCTCCTGTCTTGTGGCATGGGAAGCCCATCTTACAACTGCCCGAGACATGCTTCTATGTAATCCTGTCTTTTCTTTGGCTCTTTCTGTGGTCTCATGGCACCTTCTGCCCATGGTAGCCTGTTTTCCAACACTGGAGTTTTCCAAAACAATTGGTGAGCCAGCCAAGGGACCGAGGAAATGGGCAAGAGGAACGATGCTTCCGTAGAGGAAATCCCAGGATAGGGAGGGTCCTTATGCTGGATGCTTGCAGCCTGCTGTGTGAGCACAGGGACATCCTGAAAAGCGCTGTTGGGTTTGGAGCCCTTGTTGCCTGAAGGTCACCTAACCCACTGAGGTCAGGAGGGCAGCAGATCGCCACTGCGGTGGGATGCGCATTGCTGTAGGCTGTTCTGACTGATGTACCAGTGGCCGCAGAGGTGAGGGTAAAACAGCCAGGGAGGAGGACAGCGCTGAGATGGATGGAGAAGAGGATTCTCAGACCCATGAGCCCTGCTTTTGTGCCCGACCGCTTATGCTGCAGAGGGCAAGGACCCGACATGCAGTGGCTGGCAGGAGACGGAGCACGCCTTGCAGGAGCTTCTTAGGATCAGCTCAGGGTACTGAGCAGGTATCGGCAATGAGGCTAGCTGTGTTCGAAGGGCCTGATGAGGCAGCTTTTAACACTGGTATGACAAGCAAGCTGTCACAAAGTGTTCCCCAGAATAGGACAGTCCCCCTTCTCGTTCTCCTTGGCCTGGTTGTCAGAAGTATGTGTGTGTTGGTGAAGTGATAGCAGTTTTGGGGAGATCAAACACAGCCACGATAGACTGGGTGCCTTGTCCCTCCCTACGCAGGGAAGAGAGGAAAACACACTTAGTCTGGGACAAAGAAAAGTAAGGACCTGGGTGACAAGAAAGCAAATGTGGCACGATCTCCTTGGTGCTTATATTTCCAAGAAAAACAAACAACCGATCATTATGATAGTTGCTGAATGGAAAGACCTAAGGCCTACAAAGCCAGCTGACCCCTCGCATCTGCTGTCTGGTGGAGGCAGAGGACTGGCTTCAAGTCAGGCATTGCTGCTCACATGGGCAGGGACCGAGACTGCAACAGGGGCAACCCATGTTGTCAAATGAAGCCCATGGAAGTGTTTCAGTAAACAGGGCCTACAAGTAGAGCAAAGGGTCAAAGGACAATCTTGTCCTCTCTAACCTCCTTTTCTCTTTCAAACAGGAAGGTATTAAGAAAACTGTATTAGGGTTGTCCAGGAAACAGACCCAATAGGATATACATAAATAACATAGATATGGAGAAAGATTTATTAGAGCTTGGCTCCCAGGATAAAGAGGCTAAGAAGCCCCCTCATCTGCGAGCTGGAGGAGAGCCAATGACGTGAGTCCCAGTCTGAGTCCGGACGTGCAGGAACCAGGAGGGCTGAAGTCCAAGGGCAGGAGCGGATGGGTTCACCAGCTCCAGCACACACCAGATTTGTTCTTGCTCTGCCTTTTTGTGCTATCTGGGCCCTCGAGAGATCGGAGAATCCTGACCTGCATGCCTGTGGGTGATCTTCTTTACTCACTGGATCCACCAATTCAAATGCTAATCTCATTCAGAAACGCCCCCACAGACACCCCAGACTTAATGTTTTATGAACTATGAGGGCATCTGTTAGCTCAAACTGACACTCAGACCCAACCAGCACAGAAACCCATCCCACTCCGTTTTGTTTTGTTAAAGGAACCCAAATCTCAGTGCTGCTCCAGGGCAAAAAACGACTAGGAAAAGACCTGACCTTGTTTTAGCATAGAGCAGAGCTGTGTGGAGGGGAGACTGTACGGTCACTGTTTGAGGCCAAGAAACTCATAGAAATTCCACCTAAAAGAGAATAAGTACAGAATTCTGTTTCAGAAAAACCCTGGAGTATGAGAACCAGTGGCCAATGGCAGAAGATGCTAACAGACCAAAGACGGAGGTAGCCAAATCCAGGGTTACGCAGAGGGCGATCTGTGAGGGGTTATGGACAGCAGGTGACAGCAGGACGGAGAATCCCTGGGCAATGAGGCAGGAGGAGAAGAGTTTATAGACAAAGGTTGCCCATGGCTAAAAGGAAAGTGCCTGGACTTTCTCAAGAAATGTGAACATTCCAGGTATCAGATAAGAAACACTCCAGGTGTCAGTACCCAGCACAAAACCACTTGGAAGGTTATCTTAGTGACTTTATCCCGTAGGGATCGGGATGACTGCCAGGGTCACTTAAAGGGCAAAGTGTTGGTTATCACCAAATGACTGCAGTTGTGTGGAACTGAATCCCCTCATCCACCCCTTGTAGCTGACTATTACAACCTCGCGTATTCCCAGCTTCTGAGATGTGCCCTGAGCCTGCGAGGGAGTTAGAACATTATCTTGGTGCTGTGTCACGGAGCCCCTTGTCTGGTTATAGGCAGCACTCAGAGCAGCAATAAAGACACATGCAAGAAAAGAGACAAATGGTGACTGAAAATCACAGTAACAATCAGCTTTTCCCACCAAGAGGACCAGGAACCAAACCAATGACTTAGTATCTCTCCCAAGAAAGGGATAAGGTCAGAGAGAGCACAGGTTTGGGTTTTATGTGTGATGTGAGGTTTGTGATGTTGGTGTTGTCATCAGGGATGTAACAGACCACATTGTATCTTAGAAGCACGGCGTCAGAAGAAGACCCCAGTGGAAAGAGCAGCAAAAACAGCATCGGGCCACAGCTCTGGGCAAAGAAAAAAAGTTTAGTAGAAGTGTGTCATGGCAGATCCAGCAAGACAGTGCTCCGTTGGACCACACAGCAGCAGCAGCTGGAGGCAGGTGCAGTGGGGCACACCACCAATGCTGGCCAACAGGATGGGGTCATTGCTGATCCTAAAACAGTGAAACAGCATGGCATGCCTAGAGGCTGACTTTCTTGCCCAAAACATTTCTTTTAGCCCACTCAGAGCATAAGTCACATCCATCAGTGGGGACCAACTTAGGTGTGTGGTGGCTATAAACATCCCATCCACCCTGGGGGAATTAGACCATTTGAGTCCACAGTTAATTGTCCCCTCTCCTGGGCTTAGTGTTTGCACAGTAATGCTTTCTGTGCATGCGCCAGCTCCAGCAACACGGCATCTGGATGTGAACTTGGACGTGGAAGGTGTTTGGGGCTGGAGCCCCCAGGTACTCATGAGGGGCAGGCATTTATAGGTTTAAATCTATAAATGCTTTTCCCAGGACTTCAGTCCAGCTGGTGAAGGTGTGTTTACCTATTGGAGCCCGTACTTGGAGTTTTTAATAAGTTGGGTTTTTTTTTCTTCAGCAACCCTGTTGCCTGGGAGTTACGTGACAGATGGAAGTGCTATGATATATCATGTGCTGAAACCCAATACATCGATGCCACTTGGGCTGGAGGTCTCTGACTGTAATAAATCGTGCTTTTAAACCTTTAAAAAATATAAAATAATCCCAATACTATGCAGCACATCTTGCAAAACAGATGCCTTGGTCACTACCAAGGAGGCAAGGGCAACTACGAGACCATCTATTTCATGAGCTCTCTTGCTAGGAAGGGCTTGTGTGTAAGGCCAGCAGCCGTGACCTCATAGGTTAAAGCATACTTATGTTCTTCACTGTTTGGCAAGGCCAGTGTAATCTGTCCATCCCACACAGCTTGACACCTCAGTGTATCTGTCCCTGCATGTGGGACAAGTGGCAGGGCTGGAGGCACAAGCATACCTGACATTGGATGGTGGCTGCCACCAAGTCCCTACACGAGGGTACTTCAAGAAGTCTTTGCAAAAATGGAATTAAAAGATAGACATATTTTCATACAAAAAACAAAACTGAAATCCACGCATAGTTTTTTTTTATTTCTTTTTTTTTTTTGGGTAATACACATTTTCCATGAACTTTTTATGAAAAACTGTGCATGGATCTCAACTTTTTTTGCACCAAAAATAAGCCTTTTAATTCCGTTTTCTACGAAGTCCCCTCACATTTCGGTGGTAATCTTTCCCCTTTTGCCACAGGCCACCCCCCTCCAGCACTAGTAAGTCCACTGGTAAGTTCCCCCATCCTGTTGGCCAGCGTTGGTGGTGTGCCCCACTGCACCTGCCCCCAACTGCTGCCACTGTGTGGTCTGACAGAGCACTGTGTCGCTGCACAGTGCGGATCTGCCATGACAAATCTCCACTAAACCTTTCTTCTTTGCCCAGAGCTGTGGCCTGATGCTGTTTCTGCTGCTGTTTCCACTGGGGTCTTTTGAAGCTGTGCTACTAAGATAAAATGCAGCCGCATCTGCTCTTGGGTCAGGATCAGGCCTGCGCCTCAGTCAGGCGTCTGCCTCCATGTTTCCAGGGGCAGGGGTCTCAGCATGAGCAGGTGTGTGATACACAATTAGGAGTGCCCAGGCCCCTGGAGCAGATCCCAGGTTTATTGCTGCATGATGGGTCCCCAGAGAAGCCGCCCTGGCACAGACGTATTGTTCTGTGCACCTTTGTGCCATCTGCAGTGTAAGGCCTCGGTACACTGCCCCCCAATTGTCAGACAAACAACCAGAGGCTGTGGCTCCTAAGTCACTGCCAGCCACGCCACCTGTAGCTCTGCCCTTGGCTACTCTGATCCATGTACAACCCTCAACCCAGGCCGGGTCCAATGACAGGTTGTACCACGGCACAGTCCAGACACTTGGGTTCCCCTTGCTGGACCCATCTTAGGCCTAGCATTTGGGGGTCTGGGAGCCACCCCTGTTGTGATTGTGAGAACACAGGCAGTGAGACAGCCAGCTGTGGTGCTGAGGTGGTTTCCTAAGTAACTGGAGTCGGTGAGCAGGTGGACAGGACGCTTATTTCAGGCAGTAGGCTGTGCAGGGGCCTGCTGTTACAGAGGCTGGTGAAACAGGTCGGCTGCCCACGCCCTGATAGGGAGGTCTGTGGGCACTGTGACCGGGAAAGTCTTGTTCAGTGTCTCCACCTGTCACAGGACATCGCGCTCCCCTAGGAACTGGTGCTCTAGAGACGTTTCTGCTCCCTTCCAGAGCTGTGCCCAGAAACCCAGAGGGCCCAAGCCAGAGCATCAGCTCTACTGGTGACATCCACTGACTGACATACCAGGCAGAGGGATACCCACTGCCTATGCTATCGAACCTTTGTCTTTTCAAATGCTTTCTGTTGGGGGGGGTTGCCCAAGTCCCATGTGTTCCCCTTTAAATTAGCCCATGTCACAGGTGAAGGCATGGAGTTAAATAGGGGATGAAAGCTAGCCAATAACCCAAGAATGCCACAAGAACCTGTATGTCCTTTTTTCTTTTCTTTTTTTTTTTTTGGTCTGAGGCATAGGGAACGTTTGTACTTTATCAAGCACTATTCCTATTATTAAGGGGTCTTGCCTGAACAAACTACCCCCAAGAAACTGTATGGTTAGTCTAGAACCCTGAATCTGGGGGGAGGAAATAATCTTCTGTCCCCTCACTGGAGGTGGGGGCAGACTTTGTACTGTAAGAGAGCATGACCTTCACCACTTAGTATGACATCATCGGCACAATGAAACCACGCAGGGCTGTAAGAAATGAGAACAGGGTGAGGTCGCAGGCCAGCAGGCCGTGACACACAGTCAGACTATGCAGATACACCTGGGGCAGCCCTGAGAGGAGGAGAGTTTTTCCAATACCTGGGTAATATAAGGAACAGCAGTATGTATCGGAGACACTACTTGTGAAGTTCTGAGTAATCAGCAATCTTTAAATCCTTTCTGACTTTTTTTATGGACTAGTCAAAGCTGTTAAAAGCACTGTGGGCAGGTTGTATTGTTCCGACCCCTTTCCATTCCCTCATGGTATATCCCATTTTGGCCTGCCCACCAGGGAATTTCTGCTACTTTGTATGGGGGGCAGGGAGGCTGCTGGGACCACACTGTGCCTCTTCTCTCAGCTCAGCCTTTACCACCCTGACTTTAAGCCAAAGTTCTCCCTCAGATGCTTGGAGCACCTGTCCCAGCAAGTCATCCCTTCCTACGATATTGTCTGACACTGAAAAAATGAACGCCAGACATGGTGCAGTAGATACTTGGTACCTGAATCCAATAATACTTGGTTAACCCTGATGGTCTTGCCCTGGCCCTGGGCAATATTCTGGTGGTCATGGATTAGAATACATTTGGCACTGGCGTCTCTTAGGGTGAGTGCTCTTGATTTGAGGGGTACTGTGGATGGTGAGCTCTCCATGGGGCTCCACATTTACCATCCAGATTCCTGGGCGATGCAGGATTAGAAAGCTCAGTGGGCCTGGCTGTGCTCACTTCCCTCCAATTCTCTTTCCTCATCTAGGAGATACTCAAGCATCAACAGGTGGATTGTGTGGGCAGATGCAAAGGCAAGCGAAGAATAACCATAAAGTGTGTAATCCTTTCCCAGTTTTCCAAAGATGTGTTAACATGGAAACAACTGTCTCTAGGCCAAATTTTATAGAAGACGCAAATCTTATGGAAATCCTATGGGACAACATTCTACCTGGAAGAATAAACTCTGATTTTCTGCAGGTCAATGCCACGGAAGAGCCTGGAGGCATCCGTAGAGACAGGTGGATACACTCAGTGGGGATTTCTTTCCTGAGATCTAGTCCCACACATCCAACAGCTGCCTGATGTCACTCAGCATGTCCGAAACAGAAACCATGGCATCCTCTCCCCACCTCTCCAACAGGCTCCCCCAATAGCTTTCTTTACCTCGGTGACATCACCATCTTCTACTGGGGTCCAGACCTACAAACCAGGGAATCGTGGTTTGAGGCTTTAGGCTTTTCCCTCTCACCCTCCCCACTGTCCATTAAGTTACCAAGCCCTAGGACTTCCGCCTCCCCGGTCTTTTGCATGGCTATCCACTCCTCTTCATTCTCACTCCCTGCCTCTATCCCAGCAGAGGCTCCCAGCATCTCTCACCGGGATCACTGCATCCAGCTCCTCATGGGGGCCCAACCTCCTGCCTTACCCTCCGTCTGGTTCCTACGCCAGAGGAGAGCAACCTTTCTAAAATGCACTGTCACTTTCCTGCCTAAGATCCAGTCACTGACTCCCTCTGGGAAATAAAGGCCAAACAAGGCTTATAAAGAACTTCATTGTTCCAGCTGGTTCCTCTCCTCGGATTCTTGACTTGCCACTCCTCCCCTCTCCTACACCATGAGAACCTGGAGGGCCCGAAGGAAACTGCCTTGCAGGCTCTCTCTGCTTGGCCTCTGTGTCCACCCTTGCCACGGGCTTGCAAGGCTGCTGGCTCGCACTCCTCACCTGGCCCTTCAGAGCTCGGCAGAGAAGCCCCTTCTGGACCTCTGTGCCCCATTTCAATGCTCCCTCCTCCTTTGGGAGGAATGCACATGTCTTTGCATTCGGCTGTATTTGCTACTAAAATGCACGTTCTTTGTAGAAAAGGCAAAACTCAGTGACAGAAAACAGATCCGTGGTTGCCAGTGGTTGGGGGTGGGGGAGGAGATTGACTGCAAAGCAGCCTGAGCCAAGTTTTTTGGGGAATAGATCGATTTTCTGTCTTGATTATGGTGGTGGTTACACTTTTGCATTTGCAAAAACACATCAAAGTATACATGTAAAATGGGTGAATTGTATCATCTAGAAAGGTTTATACTTAGGACAGTGGCTGACCCATAGTAAGTGCCTACAAGAATTAATGGATTGGGACCTGCACTGTGGTGCAGCAGGTAAAGCCACCGCCTGCAGTGCTGGCATCCCATGTGGGCACTGGTTGAGTCCCACCTGCTCCACTTCCAATCCAGCTCTCTGCTATGGCCTGGGAAAGCAGTAGAGGATGGCCAAAGTCCTTGGGCCCCTGCACTCACGTGGGAGACCTGGAAGAAGCTCCTGGCTCCTGCCTTGAGATTGGCACAGCTCCCGCCATTGTGGTCATCTGGGGAGTGAACCGGCAGATGGAAGACCTCTCTCTCTTCCTTCCTCTGCCTCTGCCTCTCTGTAACTCAGCCTTTCAAATAAAGAGATAAATCTTTGTTTAAAAAAAGAATTAATGGATCAATGAGTGAATGGATAAATTAACGGATAGTGTGTCTTCTTCCCTTCTGTTTGGTCCAGTTGGCATACACTTGTTCTTTAAATGTAGTATGTTATAAACGACATTGGCATCTCATGAACGGGACTTGGATTTCTTTCAGTGAAACCTGTATGCATCAGACCTGCACCAGCTTTGTGGGGCCAAATGTTTCCTGGATGAATGCAGGAGGGCAGGAGGGGGAGCAGAAGGCATCACACTGCTTCAGGATCGCAGTCCTACCAGCCACAGGCACAGAGAGGCTGCGAAATACCACTTAGAGATGGCTTAGGGCAGGCCTGACGACAGCTGCCCTGAAACTTCCTTTCTTTCCCAGGCTGAGCTGGGTTCTAGATGCACCATATCTTGCTCCTAAGAAACATACTCCAGCTTTGTTCCCAAACACCAAGCAGCTCAGGGGAAACAGGCTAGGAGCTTCTGGCCAGGCGACCACATAAACCCCGAGACCAGACGCGGAGAGACCAACTCGAAACAAGCATCTGTTCTAGCCGGAGACAACTTTGACCACAGGCACAGGTTGTGCTTGTGTTTTAACAGAGACCCTGACTGGGGTTAACCCTTGCTCAGATGCTCAAAGTTACGAGTACTTTCTGTTTATGGAAGCCTATAACGGAAATCCGTGCTAAGAACAGAAGAATGGGGCTGGCGTTGTGGCGTGGCGTGGCGAGTTAAGCTGCCATCTACAGCGCCGGCCCCCCATATGGGTGCTGGTTGAGTCCTGGCTGCTCCACTTCTGATCCAGCTCCCTGCTGTGGCCTGGGAAAGCAGTGGAGGATGGCCCAAGTACTTGGGCCTCTGCACCCGCGTGGGAGACCCAGATGCTCCTGGCCCCTGGCTTTGGTCTGGCTCAGCCCTGGCCATTGCGGTCATTTGGGAAATAAACCAGCAGATGGAAGACCTCTCTCTCTCTCTGCTTCTGCCTCCCCCCCTTTTTCTCTCTCTCTGTAACTCCGCCTTTCAAATAGATAGATAAATCTTTAAGAGTATTTTGAATAGGAGAGGATCAACTTGCTCCTTTTCCATTTGCAGATGAGGAAAGTGGTTCGGCAAGATGACCATATGGCCAGAGCTAGACCCTTGCTTCTGCCCATGACGGGCAGCTGCCAGCAGCCTCTTCCCTGTCCCCCTTGGCCCCATGCTTGGCTTGTTGGTCTTTTTTTTTTTTTTTTTTTTTTTTGACAGAGTGGATAGTGAGAGAGACAGAGAGAGAAAGGTCTTCCTTTTTGCCATTGGTTCACCCTCCAATGGCTGCCACGGCTGGTGCGCTGCGGCCGGCGCACCATGCTGATCCGAAGCCAGGAGCCAGGTGCTTCTCCTGGTCTCCCATGGGGTGCAGGGCCCAAGCACTTGAGCCATCCTCCACTGCACTCCCTGGCCACAGCAGAGAGCTGGCCTGGAAGAGGGGCAACCGGGACAGAATCCAGCGCCCCAACGGGACTAGAACCCGGTGTGCCGGCGCTGCAAGGCAGAGGATTAGCCTAGTGAGCCGCGGCGCCGGCTGGCTTGTTGGTCTTAAAGCACCACTGTGTGGGCACTGCTCTCTTCCTTCCAACCAGCAGTGATTAACACTGTTTGCTTGATTTTTGGAAAACACAGTGAATCTCAGAATTCAAGCTTCCTCTCAGATTTTACTCTTGAACAAATTAAAAGAACAAAAGGAAAAGGCAAATGTGCCAATTTTTCTGACGATCACAGAACCTCTCACCACCTCCCCTTTAAAAATTTTCTTTCTATTTACTTGAGAGGCAGAGAGAGAGAGAGAATAACAGACTGAAAGCTAGAGAGAGCACTCTCGTCCACTGGCTCACACCCCTAAATTTTTGCAATAGCTGGAAATGGGCTGAGCTAAAGTCAGAGCCTCCATCTGGGTCTCACACATGGGTGGCAAGGACCCAACTACTTGAGCTATCACCTGCTATCTCCTAGAGTGCCTGTCGGCAGAATGCTGGAATTGGGAGCAGAGCTGGAAAAGGAACCCAGGTACTCCAATATGGGATGTGGGCACCCTAACTGGTGTCTTAACCACTGTGCCAAATGCCCACCCCTGCCTTCCTTCACATGGATCACCCTCTCAGGTGACCACCTCCCTCCCACCTGTGTGAGCACACACACGACACCAAGTCCCTTGCATTGCTCAACACCAGCACCTCTCTCGCACACCTGGCGCACACTGTTGAATGGATAAACAGACTGCCGCATTTTTAAGTAGGTGGCTTGGAATCCAGAACCCAATTTCCAAAGGAAACCACGTCATAGCAGGGTTTGGGTTTCCTGGGCTTGCCCACAATGCCTAATAGATCCATCGCACTACTAAGAGGCTATGCATTTACAGCAGGAGTGACGGGGGGATAGAAGTACAGTGACCCTGCTATTATAAAACAAACAACAAAAACAACTGAACAAGCAATGCTGGCCCAGGGCAGACCTCAGCAGCACCGGCCAGCTAAGCTCAGGACATGAAGCGGGGCGTCTCCCTGCCCCCCTCTCTCGCCTCCTCCCTCCCTCAAGTGAGCGATCACGCCTGGAAATTAGCGCCTTCCTTTACTCACAGCCGAATCTGCCCCTGACAGCTGCTCCGATCGGCTAGGCATACATTCCTTTCATCTTTAATAAACAGGCACTCTGAAGTCAGTGGCTGGTCTCCATGGCAACCACATCAAGTTTTTTCCACTGATGGGAGGCAGAAAGGAAGCAGGCGCGGACCGCTTTTCCTGAGGACCCTGCGAAGGCAGGTGGGGGCTCCCATGTACCTTCCTCTATTTCTTGTGGGTCCCGGGCTACTTCCCAGCCCAAACAGGGAGTGGCTATGTTCACCTTTTATGAGGCATAGAGGAAGAGGGGTCCTGATCAGTGATGCAGGAAATAGAGAGGGCTGGATTAGCGAGTGTAACACACACTTGCAGACAGCTCAGCTCCCATTTGCAGTGTGTGCCCGGGGCCCGTGTGACACGCTGCAGGGGTTACTTACAGTAGGAGAACATAGATGATGATCCCAGAGGAAGCCCAGCTCCTGCCCCTGCAGCTTAGCCACACCCAGTTCCTGAGCTCTGGCCAGCGTGATACTAGCACCATCCATCTGGTGCTGGTCAGGCTGAATCAACAGTCTGTTGAGAGCTCACTGATGGAGCAACCACCGAGTCTTTAGCACCTGGAGACCCACAGACTTTCCACCCCTCCAGAACCTGCCCTGGTGGGTCGATTCGGCCTGCGTGACTGGGATCTGATTCACTTGCCTAATCCAGGCTGGGGCTCTTCCCTGGGGCACCTGATGTAGTTCCTCCATATCCTCGGGCAGTTCCTGCTCTAAAGGAACTAGCCGCCTAGAACCATCCTGAAAGGTTTTCCATTTCATTGCAGCCGCCAACGGCCAATAGAGCTGTTGTGCTTCTGTGTGCTGGCAGGGCCCCTGAGGCTGGACCTTGAACCACTGGCATCCCCTCATGTTACCATCCCAAATTCCTCATTATCCTCACAACCCAGAGATGCTGCCAACATACCAGAAAACCTTATTCCTGAGCCTGAATGGCCTTTACGAGAGGTGGTATTTGGGTTGGTGTTGTGGCCTGGGGGTGAAGCCAGCATCAGAGGCTTTATACCAAATGGGTGCTGGTTTGAGTCCCAGCTGCTCCACTTCTGATCCAGCTCCCTGCTAATGTACCTGGGAAAGCAGCGGAGGATGGCCCAAGTGCTTGGGCCTCTGCCACCCACCTGGGAGACACAGAAGAAGCTCCTGGTTTTGGCCTGGTCCAGTGCTGGCCACTGTGGCCATTTGGAGGAGTGAATCAGTGGATGGAAGATCTCTCTCTCTCCCATACTGATTTTCAAACTAAATAATAGAGAGAGACATAGACAGGGAAAGATGATATTTGAAATGGATCAAGAAAGGTGGCCAGGAATTGGAGAAGACTTCCTGTGTCAGATCAGGATTCTTGATGAAAGGCATAGGGTCAGAGTATAATCAAGTCTAAGTTAGGTTAGCCCAACTTCCTGTCCCTACTCAGCAGGTGACGTCCAGGCGGCCTGCTGGGGCACCTGCTGCACTGACAGGCATTCACTCCCTTCTTCCTCCAGGGCTTGGGTTGTATAAATAAAGCCAGCACCCTCTGACACTTCTTAAAGGGGAACTCACGGCCAAATTTGTAAAAAGGATTATAACTAAAGCTTACTAAACAGAGCCACTTGTCATTTGCAAAATATGTGAGGCTGGGAGAAAGCAGGGACCAATCATGAAAGGCTCTTAGAGGCCACAAGAAAGACCTTGGTCTTTTAAAAGGAGATAGTGTCGCACCATTAAATGATTTCAAACTGAGGAATAATTTCATGATGAGATTTTAAGAAAACTACTGTGCTACTGTAGGCAGAGAAGAGGGGATGGGAGGCTTGGAGACCAGAGGGGAAGGACCGGAGGCCATGTATCTGCCCCACTTGCACCTTGAGGGGTACTAGGGTTTGCATGCGTCCCCCCAAAGTTCATGGGCTGGAAATTTAATTCCCAGCGCAACCGTGTTGGGAGGTGGGGCCGAAAAAGAGGCAATCAGGCAACAAGGTCAGAGATCTCATGTACAGAGGGATGCTGTTATCACAGGGGTGGGTTAATTTCCAAAACAATGCACTTGCTGCCCCCACCATGTGGCAGAATGGGTAAAGTTGCCATCTGCAGTGCCGGCATTCCATATGGGTGCTGGTTCATGTCCCGGATGCTCCTCTTCCAATCCAGCTCTCTGTTGTGGCCTGGGAAAACAGTAGAAGATGGCCCAAGTCCTTGGGTCCCTGCACCCATGTGGGAGACCTGGAAGAGGCTCCTGGCTCCTGCCATTGCAGCCAATTTGGGAGTGAACCAGTGGATGGAAGACCTTCTCTCTCTCTGCCTCTCCTTCTCTCTGTGTAACTTTCTTTCTAATAAATAAATCCAAAAAAAAAAAAAAAAAAAAGAGTTCAGCCTCCTCTTGCCCTTGTGCCTCTTACCCTTCCACCTTCTCCCACGAGATGACTCAGCACAGAGGCCCTCACCAGAGGCTGCCGCCATGCTCTTGGACTTCCCATTCTCCAGAACCATGGGCCAATAGACCTCTGCTGTTCATAAATTGTGTAGACTCAAGTCACCTGTACTAGCAAACGCAAAATGGACCAGAGCAAGGGGCAAGGAGACTCTCAGGCTATGGAGCCAAATACACAATGGCCTTTGCCTCCAGGCTTCCTCTACTGCCCCGTCTCTTTTGGCTGCGCCTCCCCTCCCCTTGTCCCCGCTGTGTGCCCAGTTTCCACTACGGGTGGCTCCTCTGTCCTCCCCCTCTACTCTGCTCTTCTCCGTTCACCCTCGCTTTAGCACTCGCTGTCCTTGCTGCTCCTTTTCTTGCTTTCTGCTCTGGTTTCCAACATGAAGGGGAAAGCTGCCTGTTTGGCCAAGGAATCTCTTTCCTGCTACTCCCACTGTCAGCTTGAGAGGAGGAGACAGGCCCTGGAAAACGAATTCTTCTTATCTGTTGGAAACCAGGAGGCTGATTTTTCCCATCACAGGAGCAAAACACCAAAAGCTGATGACCACACAGGTGTACTAGTAGAAATGCCTCCTAGGGGTTTATCACTCATTTCTACCCATTCAGTCTGGAATACTCTGGAAGCTTCTCTTGACCCTCCCCTGACCTGAAGTACCTCTTCTGGTGCCTGAAAGCCCACCATTAAGTTAGCCATCTCTTGGAGTTAATCATTACCTTCTCCCAATGGTCTTCCTTTGAACACATAAATACTCCTACAAGGGCAAACACGTTAGTCTCATGCATTGATGTAAACAGAGAATGGAAGGGAGAAAGCACAAAGCTCTCCTTCTGGGATTGGGATACAAACCTAATTCAACTGGATACAGAAATAATGAAATACTTTTAACAAGACTCCTCACATCCATCTAAACATTTTCTTATTTTTTCATTGAATAAAATACAATAAAGCTCACAAATCTTAAATGTGCAGCTCAACAAATTTTTATAGATACATACACTCCTGTAACTGATATATTTCCATTGATATAACTAAATATACTTCCAGCATCCCAGAAAGCTCCCTGTGCTACGTCCTAGTCAATATTTCTCCAAAAATAATCACTCTCCTGGCTCTATTAGCATAGATTGGTTTTGCCTACTTCTTAAAAATTTGTATATTTTTATTTGTGAGGCCAGGGTGGGCGTAGGGGGTGGGGAAAGTGAAAGTTCCTTTTTTTTAAGATTTTAAGATTTCATTTTTAAAGATTTATTTATTTATTTGAAAGTCAGAGTTACAGAGAGGGAGAGGCAGAGAAAGAGAGGTCTTTGATCCAATGGTTCACTCCCCAGCTGGCCGCAAGGGCCGGAGCTGTGCTGATCCAAAACCAGGAGCTTCTTCTGGGTCTCCCACATGGGCACAGAGGCCCAAGGACTTGGTGCATCTTCTATTGCTTTCCCAGGCCACAGCAGAGTGCTGGATTGAAAGTGGAGCAGTTGGGACTCAAACTGGCGCCCATATGGGATGCTGGCGCTTCAGGGCAGGGCGTTAACCTGCTGTGACACAGTGCTGGCCCCAAGATTTATTTATTTAAAAGGCAGAGTTACAGAGAGGCAGAGACAGAGAGAGAGAGAGAGAGAGAGACAGAGACAGAGACAGAGACAGAGACAGAAAGGTCTTCTGCCCACTGGTTCACTCCCCAGATGGCCACAATGGCCAGAGCTGTGCTGATCTGAAGCCAGGAGCTTCTTCCAGGTCTCCCAAATGGGTACAGGGGCTCAAGGACTTGGGTCATCTTCTTCTGCTTTCCCAGGCCATAGCACAGAGCTAGATCAGAAGTGGAGAAGCCAGGACTCAAACGGGCGCCCGTATGGGATGCCAGCACTGCAGGCAGCAGCATTACTCACTACACCATGGTGCCCGCCCGAGTTTCCATCTTCTGATTCATTCCTCTAATGTCCACAACAGTCAGGGCTGGGTTTGATCAAAGCCAAGAAGCAAGAACTCAATCCAGGTCTCCCACATGGGCGGCAGGAACTCATCTACTTGAGTCTTCGCCACTTCCTCCCAGGGTCTGCATTAGCAGGGAACTGGAATCATGAGTCAGAGCTGATGGCTGAACCCAGGCCCTCAGATGTGGGATGCAGGTGGGCTAATCAGCACCTTAACCTCTAGACCAAACGTCTGTTCCTCTTTAGGGCTTGTTCTTAAGTTTCCCATAGAACAGAGTCATAAGGATCCCTGGCCTCACTGCTCAACATAATCTTTCTTTGGATTTTTACATGTTGCACGTATCAGCTATTCGTCCTTTCCTATCATTGCATAGTGTTCTGTTGTATGAATATGTTAAATTTGTTTTTTCTATTGATAACACTTGGGTTATTTGTAGATATTCTGAATAAAGTTGCTATGAATGCTCTTGGATAAGTTTTTGTGGACATATGCACTAATTTTTCTTGGACATAGATACCTAGGAGTAGGATTATTAGGTCCTAGAGCAGATATTTATTTAACTTCGTTAAAAAGTGCCAAAGATTTCCAAAATGACTATACCTTTTTACATTTCCACCACCAAATCTATGAGAGTTGTCGTCACTCTACCTCCTTTCAAACACTGGATATTATTGGTCTTTTCCATTTTAGCTATCCTTGTAGAGAAACATTCTGCAATATTGATGCCTAAGATAGACTCCCGAGCTGGGGTCCTGAGCCGAGGAATGGGGGCCTCCCGTTAGTGATGGCTCTGAGTGCAGTTCTGATGAGCTTTGTGTGTTGCTTCAGTAACAAGAAAGTGTGGGTGCTGCAAAGCTAGAGGAAGATTTCATCCCAGTACCAACAAAAAGAAAGCTGGTCCTGGGGGCTGTGTCACCCATAGAGGCAACAGCTAACTAGGCCAATTCTAGGAGACTACTCCAGATGGGGTAGACTTGAAGAAAACACTGTAGTCCCCCACCTAATGGTGGAGGATTCTTGGCTGCAAGCAACTAACAGCAGATCCTGCTAATAAAATCAAGTAGTAATAGACTGAATGATGCCTGGATACACTCAGGATTGATAATAGAGTCTAGGATTGGGCAGAGATGGGCAAGAACCGTGAAAGGTATGGGGGTGGGAAACATCCAGCCTGCAAGCTGTCTAAAGCCTATGAAATAATTATGGCCCTGCCAAGGCAACCAAAAGTAGGACTCCAACAGGTTAAGCCAGCACCTGTGACGCTGGCATCCCATATGAGGGCTGGTTCAAGTCCTCGCTGCTCCATTTCTGATCCAGGTCACTGCTAGTGTGCCTGGGAAAGCAGGAGAAGATGGCCCAAGTGCTTAGGCCCCTGCCACCCTTGTGGGAGACCTGGATGGAGTACCAGGCTCCTGGCTTGAACCTAACCCAGCTCTGGCTGTTGCAGCCATTTGGAGGGTGAACCAGAGGATGGAAGATCTCTAACTCTGACTTTCAAATAAAAAATATTTTTTAAAAAATAAATCACTAGACCTACAGCAGGCTAACTTTCAAGTTGGTAATTTTGTAGGGCCCCTGAATGATCTTATAAATATCCAAGTGGCCTTTGGCAGAAAAAAAAAGATCCCCACCTCTGAAGGCCAGGGGCAAGGAAGGAATTCAGTCTACTCAGCGACTACCATGCCAACTATTCCTGGGAACTGTGTCACCTACTCAGATTCAAAGATCCAGAAGAGCTTATCAGATTTGGTGGAGCTATGGCTTTCCTCAGGGCTAGAAGAGACAAAACCTGGCGTCTTTCAGAGCTTCCACAGTAGGGAGCAGGGACTTGTATTTATACTCCACTAAAACTGCATCCATGGGAGAAGGTAATCTCCTAAAGGACCGTAGACACCACCAGGAAGGAGGAGTGGATATTGGAGAGCAACAGAAATGCTACTTGTTCAACACAGCCCTGGCATCAGCAGCATTAAGTTCACTCTACCATGTTCATGGTTACCAGGGAGATTAAAGAAAATTGACCTGAGTCTTTAGGGTAAGCAAGGAAAAGCAATCTGATGTGAACACAAAAAGCCTGGCTGATTTGCTAACCTGTTCGCAAATGGACTTGAATAAGATGAAACTGTACAACTTGGTTTCCTGATGTGTCAGTTCCAGCAAGTCTGAATCACTTCAGGATCCTGTCGAGGGGACCATGGGTAAAGGTGATGGCAGGTGGGGACTGCAGAAACCCAGGAGAGAAGATGACAGCACAGACCCATACTTCTATTCAGGTCCTTCATGTCATAGGCTCAATAATCACAGTTCTCATAGCCACAGAGCTGCTCCAAGGCCAAGGAAATACCTGAGACTGGAGAATTTTTTTTTTTTGACAGGCAGAGTGGACAGTGAGAGAGACAGAGAGAAAGGTCTTCCTTTGCTGTTGGTTCACCCTCCAGTGGCTGCCGCGGCCAGCGCACTGCGGCCGGCGCACCATGCTGATCGGAAGGCAGGAGCCAGGTACTTCTCCTGGTCTCCCATGGGGTGCAGGGCCCAAGCACTTGAGCCATCCTCCATTGCACTCCCGGGCCACAGCAGAGAGCTGGCCTGGAAGAGGGGCAACCGGGACAGAATCCGGCGCCCCAACCGGGACTAGAACCCAGTGTGCCAGCGCCGCTAGGCGGAGGATTAGCCTGTTGAGCCGCGGCGCCGGCTGAGACTTGGGCATTTAAAAATACTCTGTTCACTAGTTGGGTGTCCCTTTTCCATTCTGTGGTGACATTCCTATCGCAGCTCAGAATCTCCAGGCCCTCAGCCCATGTGCATTGTTCAAATTTCAAAGCCATTAGCTACTAACAAAAAAAAAAAAAAAAAAAAGGAGAGAGTAAGCATCGCGTGTGCAGGCAACAGCAGGGGCAGGTGACCCGGCTACACAACAGGTTTCCACATGCTTATCTGTAACTATAACAAAGGATCCGAGCCAGCTCTAGAAAGGAAAAACTAAAGACAGATGCCTCAACCTCAGATTCAGGGACCTTGTTTTTGGATTGACTCTTTCCTCCTCCAATTATCCAATGTCAGTAACTCAATGTAGCCTCATTCCCAGAACAAAAGTATGAAAATGGCTGTGTTACCAGAAATGGCCAGCCTGGATGTTCAAGCAGCTGTTTCTATACAAAGAAAACTGGCAGGGGTGTCAAAAGAGCCAAGTACAACCCAGGCTTTGCCATGAACTCACTCCATGGCCTCAGGCAGTCTCACTTGTTCCTCTTGTGTCAAATGAAGGGGATTGACTAAGAGTACTGAAGGTTGGCCAAGCTCTATGGAGGAAGTAAAGAAAGGAATCATGGGGGCTGGAGCTGTGGTGCAGTGGGTAAGGCTGCTGCCTGCACTGCCGGCATCCCATGTGAGTGCCATTTCGAGTCCCAGCTGCTCCACTTCCGATCTAGCTCTCTGCTGTGGCCTGGGAAAGCAGTAGAAGATGTCCCAGTCCTTGGGCCTCTGTACCCATGTGGGAAGAAGCTGGCTTTGGATCAGCATAACTCCGGCCATTGCAGCCATCTAGGACTGAACCAGCAGATGGAGAACCTCTCCCTCCCTCTGTTTCTCCCTCTCTCTCCCTCTTCCCCTCTGCTTCTCTGTAACTCTGCCTTTTGGAAGGAAGGAAGGAAGGAAGGAAGGAAGGAAGGAAGGAAGGAAGGAAGGAAGGAAGGAAGGAAGGAAGGAATCATGCTAGCCACTCTGGCACATCTTTCCGAAGCCCCACAGACGACCAGACACATGGAATAAAAATACTTCGGCTCCAAAAACTGTGCTCAATCTCCAAGTTGTGCAGCCTGTCATTAGTAGCATTCATTCTGCCATAATCGACCAGGGTAGTTCTAGGAAAATGTTATGCTGAATTTCATTAAGTATGCATTCATTTGAAATAAGATCTCTCCTGAGTTAACCAGACCACTGGGACTGACATACTGTACTGATTGCATAATGGAAGTACATCCAGTATCCTTCCATTTCAGGAGAACTGGCTTTCTAGTCATCAGTCTAAAGTCTACTATAATTTATTTTGTTTGTGGTAAGTGACAAACATGTCTAAATTAGTAAAATGACTTTAATATGTGGTTGTTTTAAGGATCAAAAATTCTTGACCACTCCTTCCCAGGAAACATCGTCCTCACAACATGTGGTCTCAATCTCCATTTTCATTTCTTTGTTTCATTTTTGGCTCTTCCAATGACTTCATTTTGGTTGTTGATGCTAAAGCCACAGAAATTTTGAATCTCAGGAAATTCTCCAATGTGATAGCTTGTGTTCACCTTTGGGCCATTTGCTTATCCTTGCTTCATTTGGCACCTGGAGAGTGAGCTCCTCATTCTGTCCATGACGAGGTGGACAACTCCCCGGCCTGTATCGAGGTTTATAGCGTATAAAACACACTTGGGAAGTCACGCCCTGACCTGCTCTCATTCTCCAGCCTTCCAAGAGGAAGCCAGCGCAAGTCCTGCTGTTGATCCACATGAACGTGATTGGAAAACGTGCAAACACATTCCTAGCGATGTGTTGAAACAGCACCTTTCCCTTTGCTGCTCGTAATCCTTTCAAGTTATGATATAATTACTGCCTCTGGCATCACTTGAATATACACGGCGCAGCAGGAATTATATTTGTCAAGAAAGATGAGTTACGAGTAGACAAAAATAATTTTCCTTGTCTCATAAAGCAGTTTTATTACTAGGATCTGTGTATCTCTTGCTTCTTTCAAAAAAAAAAAAAATGGAGGTAACTTACAAACTAACGCGTATAGCAAAACTCTGGTAAAACAGGAATAAAACCTGGGTGAACGGTAAGAAAGTTTTTCTCAAACAAGATGTCTTAAAAGAAAAACATGACAGATTTGACTATACAGAAATAGAAGTTTTAGGTGGCAAAAAGTCAAGCAGCAGGCCAGCAGATAAAAGGTTAATCCCTTTCACTATGCCTTAAAATCATAAAAAGCCACCAACTCCACTGGGCATTTTGTGCAAAGAATATGATAATAAGGCCTTAGAAGAAGGGAAATAATCTTGTGGAAAAGCAACAGTTGACTCTGAGTCCTACAGGAGTTTTCCATTATAGCAAGATGGCAGTTTCCACCCAGTTTTCATCAGTCTGAATGGGGAAAAGATCAGATCAGAAGAGCTATAACATACAATGTCACACGAACACTTTGGCTGTCTAAAACTTTTTCAAGTGCAAATAAGGCTGCAATGATCATCCTACTACATTTTTTTTTTTTAAGAAAACACACAAGTATTTCTGCAAGGTAGGGATCTATAAGCAACATTGAGTTTAAAAAGTTCATGCATTTTTAAACATCCTGCATTTTCTCTCCAAAAATATTGTGCTATGTTAACTTACATCTGCAAATTACATCTGCCCATTTCCTCCTAAATACGCAATTCCTATATGAGCTGGCAATTGTCCTTGGGCATTTCTCCTGGGAAAATTAAAATTTAGAGTCATACAAACACCATACATGAAGGCTCACGCAATTTTGTTTGTAATAGCCAAAAATTAGAAACCATCCAGATGTTCTTGAGTGGTTGAGAGGTTAAACAAATTGTGGTACGTCCATATCATGGGGTAGTACTTAGTAACAAAGTTGAGACACCTGACTTGAATGAATCCCCAGGGAGTAACACTGCATGAAAAGGCCAATTCCAAAAGGTCACATGCGATGCGATTCCACTGATGTAACATCTCTGAGACGGCCAAAGTAGTTAAGAGGAGACCAGGTGAGTGGCAGTCTGTTAGGAATGGGAAAGAAGCTACAAGGAGGCAGAAGTAGCTCTAAAAAGGCAACACCAGGGACCCCAGTGGTGATGGCACTCCACACAGGTGACAAAACTGGGCAACAGAACACACACAGAAATGAGTACAAGTAGAATTGGGGGAGTCTGAAGAAGGTGGTAGGATTGTATGAAAGTCAATATTCTAGTTGTTACATTGTACTGTGATTTTGCCAGGTGTTATCATTGGGAGAAACTGAGAAATGTATACAAATGATCTCTCTTCATCTTTTCTTACAATCACCTGTGAATCTACCACTAGCTCAAAAAAAAAAAAAAAAAAAAAAAAAAAAAAAAAAAAACAAAACGCTTAAGTAAAATATAGAGTGGAGGGGCTGGTACTGTGGAGTAGCAGTAAACACACTGCCTGCAGTGCCAGCACCCCATATGGCACCAGTTCAAGTCCTGGCTGCTCCATTTCTGATCCAGCTCTCTGCTATGGCCTGGGAAAGCAGTAGAAGATGGCCCAGGTCCTTGGGCCCCTGCACCCACATGGGAGACCTGGAAGAAGCTCCTGGCTCCTGGTTTCAGACTGGCACAGCTCCAACTATTGTGGCCAGTTGGGAAGTGAACCAGCGGATGGAAGACCTCTCTCTCTCTCTCTCTCTCTCTCTCTCTCTCTCTCTCTCTCTCTGCCTCTCCTTCTTTCTGTGTAACTCTGACCTTCAAATAAATACATCTTTAAAAATACACACATAGGGGCCAGAGCTGCGGCATGGTGGGTTAACGCCTGGCTTGAAGCACCGGCATCCCATATTTGTGCTGGTTCTAGTCCTGGCTGCTATGGCCTGAGAAAGCAGTAGAAGATGGCCCAAGTCCTTGGGCCCCTGCACCTGCCTAGGAGGCCTGGAAGAAGCTTCTGGCTACTGGCTTTGGATTGGCACAGCTCTGGCCATTGAAGCCAATTGGGGAATGAACCATCGGATGGAAGATCTCTGTCTCTCTCTCTGCCTCTCCTCTCTCTGTGTAACTCTGACTTTCAAATAAATAAATAAATCTTTAAATATATATATATCAAGTGGATCCATACGCAATAAGCAGTCTGTGCTATACTGCTGATATGTCACAAAATGAGAGGAACAGAGTGATTCTTACAGCAGACCTTGTATGTGGATAACTGGAAAGTGCTGGCTATCTCTGGAGAAGGGCTGGGGGCAAGGGGAACTTCGTTTTAGTCCATATTCTTCAGTAGTGTTCTAGTGACTTACCACCAACATACCATACTTTCATGTTTGAACTGTCTTTCGAAATGTTAAGAAGATTCTCTCCCCCCTCTCCCCCCAAGCCTATGAGAGATAAGCCATCACTCCAAAGTCTAGGGAAACGAGCGACCAAGAGGGAACCTTGAAAGGTGAGTTTCTGGGAGGAAAACAAAGCGGAAAGGGGCTCGGAGTGGAGCAGGGGGTGTGGAAGGCAATGCCTTGCACCGGGATAGGCAGTGAGAACAGAATCCCAGGCAGCACTTTGAGGAGGCGATGCAGAGGGCCGACAGGAATGAGGAAGGAGGCAGGGGGCTGGCAGCTTTGGGGGTGCCAGGAATGGAAGGCTGCTGCCTTGGTTTTCTACTTGTGGTAGGTGTTAATGGCAGGACTTCCACATGGCCTTCCTAATAAAATAGTCCTCAAGAAGCCAATATGGAGATCCTGCCCATTACTGAGGATTTCACCTTACCATGTAGATTCTGGCACATTCTATGATCTCCCTGAACCCTCTGTTGATGAATTCAAGTCAAGATTCTATTATCTGATCTCTGCTCTGAAAGCAGACTCAGAGGGTAGCTCTGGTCTCTAGAAAAACAACCCCCTGGGAGCTGGCTATATCCCATCCCCCAGCACACAGTCACCCTGGCAGTCCCAGGTCCCTGTAGACTTGGGGAAAGCCACAGCGTCCTTCCCTCCAAGGGTTCTGAGTCTGGGAACCGGTTCAGACCCGGGACCAAATGAGAAGCCAGGTGTTCCCACTCTGAAGATGCAAAATGGGTCTTTCTGCAGCAGAGTGAGGGTTTTTATCCCCATGTACATAAAAAACACAGCAAGCTGCCCATTCAGTTCACGTCTAGGAACACAGTGATAAAGCACGGACTACAGTCCTATCCTCATGGTTAAGGAAACTTCATTACCTTCTCTGTGCTCCCGTGAAGACCAGGAAAACCGAGTCCACTGAGGCATCACCACCGTCACGTTGGGTCTTCGGAGGAGTTGGCGCTGAGCTCCTCGAGGATCCTGACACCCCCTCAACAGCGCATTTGTGCGGGGCTTTTCAGGTCCGCCCAGGGCAGGGGTTTAGGGGGTGGCTGCTCAGGCTGGGCGAGGATCCACTCTGCATTTCTGTTCCCCCGGGGCTCCAGATTCCTGCCTGTCCTGCAGCCTGGCTGCTCCAAGTGCGGCTCGCGGACCTGCAGCCTCTGCGGCCCACCTGGGAGCACAGTGCACTCTCGAAGCTGCCCCGGGCCTGCCCAATCTGAAGCGGCTGTTTACCCAGGGCTCCAGGTGCTCTGCAAGCCCTTCATTGGCTTCACGGGGGTGCTTCCCAAACTTTAGTGTGCATCAGCTTCCTTCCGAAGCACAGATTCCCAGGTCTTGGCCCTGGGGCCTGGAGTGAGCAAAAGAGTGGGGTTTAGGAATTCTAGTTTCTAACAAGTTCCAAGGCGACACTGAAGCTGGTGACCCAGGGGCCACCCTATGAGAACTACCATCCTACTGCATGCCAGAGAAGTGACAGCATTTCAACCCGAACAATCACAGGCTCTGGCTGACTCCCAGCTCCGATTAGCCCATCACTTCCTGTGCTCCAGTCAATCCTGAATCCTCGAAGTGTCAGGTCTGTGAATTCAGGCTGATGAAGCCTCACCCTTCTCCCTCCTTGGCCAAACACCCTTAATCTCTTGCCCTACACCTGCTTCTCCAGCTGCCCTGTGGCTCTCAGTGGATAGACCCCCTCAGCCCAGAGCAGGTGTCTCCTCTTTCTCATTGAAGTCTCTGTTGGGCTCCAGTTCTTGTTACGGGACTGGAGACAAAGAGCCGAGAGGGCCTGGGCGTGAGCAGGTATCAGCACTTGCAGCAAGTGCTCCAGGTGCAGGCACTAAAAAAGCTTTTCCATGGAAGAGAGCTCGGGGGGAACCTGAGGTTTGGCTTCCTCCATTCCCCACCAGTGCCTCGCAGTGGCTGTAGAGACCTGGCAAGGTGGAGCCTTTAATTGGTACCGTGAACCTCGCCGTGAGGTCAGGGCTCGGTTGTTAACACCAGCAACTGCACGCTGTTGAGAGTCTTGCAAGGTTGCCATGGAGGCCAACTCCCCCAGGTGTTCTTCAACATACATTCATGGCTCTTAATGTGTCTTTTTGTCCATAAACCAGGGGTCCCCCAGAAGTGCATGGAAAATGTGTATTATGAAAACACAGTGCATGGGTTTCAAAGTTCCCTGCACCAACAAAGCTCTCATCTTCTATTCCATTTCCCCATGAACTTTTTGAAGCACTCTCATACCCTCTCTGGAGCTGGAGGAAGAAGCCAGGTAATTCCATTAGCTTTGAAAGCCCTGCCTTTGACAGAACAATTGAAAACCACAGTCACTTAACCTCCCAGTGTCTCACCCTCTTCCCTCCATGCTGTTAGCACTGATTATTTAGATTCGTGCAGTACCATCACACACGGATTACCAGCGTCCCCTCTGAACCTCTCCATCTCCCACAGCTCCTCAAATGCGATCAACCCAATGGCAGAACCCTACTTTGAGGATCTATTTCCTAGGGAAACTTCCAGGATCAAGGAATGCATCAATGAGGGGATCGGCAAGAAACAGGTGGTACACTCAGACTAGGACAATTTACAGACGCAACTCTTTATAGGGATATGGATGGGATAGAGGGAAATCACAAGAACTGGGTGCAATAATCCAGAACTAGGAAGAGCTGAGCATTCCGCCCTAGCCTAAGAAAACAGTCACGGGAAGAAGGCCCCACAAAGAGAAGCAGGGTCCTGCAGCCCAGGCACTCAGACAGCCTGTGACACCCTCACCTAGAGAACACGAAGGAAATAAACACCATGACTTCACTTTCCCCAACTTCCAGTCCCCTGCCAGGGATCCCCAGGGGCCAAACCCAGGCCAAGTCAGAGGCAAGGGAGCCCACTGGGTAGAGCAGATCCAGGAGGGAAATCTCTTTAGCACAATAGGAAAGGTCATGAATCTAGTTCTGAGCAAACTCTGCATACTGCACTGGCACCAAGCAGTAACATGGCTGGCTCAGAGAAAACCCTGGGCTCTGTGTAAATCAGTTCTCAGCTACCAGGCAAGGCCATGAAAGTGGGCTCGAGGACTTGGGTGGACAGGGCAAGGACAGAAGAGGCTCGTGCCTGAGAAATTCCAACACAGAGATCAGGTAGAAGAAGGAAAGCTGGCAAAGGGACAGAGAAGGGCAGACAGAGAGGACAGAGAAAACCCAGGGGAGGGTGACGGCTCCGAGTGCTCCCAAAAGAAGCTCTGTTGCAGGTGGCCGAGGGGTCACAACACGAAGCCTGAGGAGGGCCTGTGAGGTGGGCCTGTGAGGTGGGTGGGGGCTTGGGGGAACACAGTGCTAACAGGAGTGGGAGGAGGCAGATGGGAAAACGAGTGTGGAATAAGTGCACATCGTGATTCTGCGCCGCCCTTGTGTCTTGAGAAGAAAACTGCAGATCTGGAAAGAAAACGTGGGTCCAGGGATGGAATTGTTTAGAATGGGAGTGACCAGAGCATGTTCACCCGTAGCTGAAAAGAAACAATTAGAGAGGAACAAGGCAGCGAGAGAAAAGGGATAATTTGGGACCACTCCTTTTCCGAGGAGGTTGAAATCCGCTGCATGGGAGAAAACCACTGACCCTTGAGGGGCAGCACTTCCGCTCTGCCAGGAGGGAAGAGCCAAGGTGCAACTTGGTTTACAGGTGCAGGTGGCAGGAAGTGAGTTAATTCCCACCCGAGGACTTCCATTTCTTCTGTGACCTGAGAGCAAAGACATCTGCTGGGCAGGAGGGATGAGATGGGGCTCAGAGCTTTGGGGAGCGCAGCGTGTCTGGTGGTCCTTTCAGCAGAAGGGTGCAGGGGAACATTGGGGTTCCCTGGGCAGCAGTGGCTTCAGAGTCCATGGCGGAGATGATGGAGACAGGCTGCTAGGCCAGAGGATTTCTCTCCAGCCTTGCTTTGCTGCCTACAAGGAGACCTAGCGTATGCAGCTGAATTCTCCCAGGATTGCTTCTCCCGGGTGAGTGTGATGAAAGGACCCAACAGGCCCATGAGTTTCAGGTATTGGCAACGTAGTGATTGACATCATGGACCATGGAATCTAACGTGGCTTCAAAGGGAAGCTAAGAGCAGATTAATGGATAGGCAAGAGTACAGTGGCCAGGGGAGCAAGGGCAGAGCAGGTGGGCAAGAGGATGAGGATGATGGGGGACTGTGGTTAGGGTGAGAGATTGGAGGGGTGCCGACGACCAAGCACAGAGGTGGTAAAACAGATTAAGAAATTGGCCGGTGGGGGTCAGGGGCAGGCATTGTGGTGCTACAGTTGTTCAGCCATGGCTCGGGATGCCTGCATCCCTACTGAATGCCAGTTTGAGCCCTGGCTCCTCCACCTCTGATTTCGCTTCCTGCTAATGCACCTGGGAAGGCAGCAGAAGATGGCCAAGACCTTACGTCTCTGCCACCCATGTGGGGAGACCTAGATGGAGATGTGGACTCAGGCCTTTAGTCTGGCCCAACTCAGTTGTTGTGGGCATTGGGAGAGTGAAGCAGCAGATGGAAGATTTCTCCCTTTCTCTGTCACTCTGCTTTTTAAATTAAGACAAATAAATAAAACTTTAAAAAAGAGAAAGAGAATTTGAGGGACCAGGTACAAGTATTTGGCCTAGCAGTTAAAAAGATGGTTAAGGTGGCCGGTGTTGTGGCTCAGTGAGTAAAGCTGCTGTTGTGGCACCAGCATCACACATGGGTACCCATTCCAGCCCTGGCTGCTCCACTTCCAATCCAGCTCCCTGCTAATGCACCTGGGAAAGCAGCAGCAGACGGCCCAAGTGATTGGACCCCTGCACCCACATGGGAGACCCAGAAGAAGCTCCTGGGTCCTAGCTTTGGCCTGGCCCAGCCCAGGTTGTTGCGGCCATTTGGGGAGTGAACCAGTGGATGGAAGATCTCTTTGTGTCTTCTCCTTTCTCTATAATTCTGCCTTTTGAATAAAATAAACCTTAAAAAAATTTTTAAAAAAAAATGGTTAAGATGCCCACCTACTACATCAAAGTGCCTGGATCCAACACCTCGCTTCAGTTCCTGACCCCAGCTTCCTGCAGCAGAGGTGGCTCAAATGGCTGACCCTGCAGGCTCTGGCCCTGGCCACTGCGGGCATCTGTGGAGTGAACCAGGGCTAAGGAAGGCTCTTCTGATGTCTGTCTCTTCTTTCTCAGCCTCTCAAAGGAAAAAGGAAGAAAAGAAATTGGGAGTGTTCACAAGGTTGCCCAAGGGAACAGTAACGATGCGACTGAAGTGTCTTGGGGGACCGAGATGGGGAGGGGTCTCCACGGGGCCCCAGCAACGATGGCTGAACTCAGAGGAGCAGCCATTGCTCAAGGAGGTTCTGAGGCTGAGTCGGGGAGTGGGGAAGCGGCCCGGCTCCTCCCTCATCCAGGGTACGTAGGCTGTCGACGTTTATGTAGGAGGCCCGTGAGAGAGGCAGCGCTCTCTGGGTGGAGATGTGTTTCGATTCAGGGAAGGAGGGAATGGAGGCTCTCCGTGGGAGAGAGGTTGAGCTACCCCAGCCTCCTGATGTGAGCAGAGAGTGCAAAAGTGACCAGAGATTAAGATGGAAGCTTCAACCGGAGCAGACCTGGGCCCCAGCTTGTGAACACACCTGCTAATACAATGATTTCTGCACCCAGAAAGCCTCATGCCCGCTTTTCAATAAGTACACCTCCTCCATCTCTACCTGTCCTTGGCCATCCACGGTGACCCTTGTGCACAGCCAGGCTCTAGGGGACAACGCCTGAGCAGCAGTATTTTCTCCACGCTCAGGGCTGTCCTGGGCTGCTTTGGTCCCAGCCGTTGTTTGCTGAGTCTCGCGTGATATTTACTTCTGTCTGTCTTCCAGCTTGCCGAACACCATGAAGGATGGTTTCCTGTGCCTGCCTCTCACCGGATCATCTGACCTTGTACTGCGTATGGTTCTCCAGCCATGTCTCTCGGTGCTCTTCTTTCCTCACTTCACTTCTGCTTCGGTTTCTATCTTCTCAGCCTACCTGGAGCAATGCATGGGTTAACAGAGAGCAGGAGTAATGCTGAGGTCGTGTAACTGAGGTCTGGCATTACCGGGAGACATGACCGGGACTACACTTCCAGGACTTTCAGCTGTGCCCTGGATGGCTGGACAAATTCCACAGCTATCATTAAGCAAAAACAAAAAGGACGTCAGCAAGCAAAGTGTAGCCACCACTTTTTTCCCTTCGCCTTCTCATGAAGTCTTTTTTCTTTCATGGTAACTTGATTACTTATCCTGAGATGAATGCCCCATAGTGAATAAGCCAGCCTAGAACGCAAATGCACTTGAGGGTGAAAAACACAATTAGAAAACTGGTTCTACTCTGTGACAGGAAGGCTTAGTCACGTGAGAAGTGATTGCCATCTGGAGATTTCCAATCCAAACTCGTCCGTAATTTTCAGTTGATCGAATCCGGCAGTCTTGCCTCCGTGTCGTGCGGCAGTTGCTGTTTCAGAGTGTGCACGCTGTCGCTGGAGCGCTCGGTCTTGTCCAGGTGCTGCTGTGGGTGAATTGGCTCTGTTACTGGCACTGTGTTTGACATCATCCGTCACCTAAAATGCTTACAAACTGCCTCAAACACACAAATCGCTGTCTATCAAACCTGTCTCATCTCGAGGGACCGTAAAATGATCTAACACTAGAGAAAGCCCCAGGTTGCAGGCAGGCAGTTTCAGCAGCAATGCCCTGGGCTCGTCAGCTTGCAATGTAGTAAGACAAAGTAAATGGCATTACAAGTAACAGTTGCTAAGGGAGATTTCCTTCTGTATTATCATGATACTGTACTCTAGAACCTGATAAGAGACCTATGTTAGGAACCTGGATAGAAACACAGACTAGAAGGTTCCCTGCCTGTATCTGTTTTAAAATCTTTGTTAGCATCTAAGATAAATACCTTTTTCCTTACTGGTTATATTAGACCCAAGGGAAGGACTTACAGTCCATGACTGAGGGAAGAATTTTCTTGCCTTCTCTAGAGCCATCACCTGCCGCCTCCCAGGGTGCTCATAGCAGGAAGCTGGAATTGGGACTCAAAGGTGGGTATTGAAACCAGGCACTCTGGTATGGGGGATGCCGGCAACTTAACCTGTCCCCCTACAACTTCCCCAAACTTGAAAGGGGACCAACTTTATGATGGCAGCTTTATGGGAACAGAGCAGAACTGGGAAGGGGAGAACGTGGGTGTCTACACACCTGGCTGAGCTGCTGGACCAGCCAGCTTGGAGCCCGTGGCACCTGGCCTCTCCCTTTGGAGAAGTAAGAGATGCCCTGTTTCCCACAGTGCTTGCTGTGTGTTGTTGTCCCTGCCCCTGGAAAGCACTGCCAGGAACTCAATGCCTGTCCTGTGTATCCAGAGCTCTGCAGGGACCCAGCAGCCCTTCAGGGGTAATTCCTGCTGGTCTGACTTGTTTACTCACCTGGACGCCTGCTCCGGGGCTCCCTGTGCTTTAGCTGGAATCTCCTCTAGCTCTGTCCGTCCCCTCTGCCTTCCTTGTTCTCTCCAGCACTCAGTGTTTATTTTTTTATTTGTAAAGTAAATGTGACAATAGTCACAAAATCATTAAAACTGCAGTAGTATATCATTCCTATCAATTTGCTGGACAAACATTTAAAATACTGTTTGACAAAACACCCTATTTGCTGCAAAACCGATATGCTTGGATATTTCTTTCCTCAAGATATATGCATTTGTTTATTGAAAGGCAGGGTGACAGAGAGAGAAAGAGATCTCTCATCTGCTGGTTCACTCCCCAAGGGGCTGCAAGGGTCAGGGCTGGGCCAGCCTGAAGCCAGGAGTTTCTTCTGGGTCTCCCACATGGGTGGCAGAGACCAAGCACTTGGGCCATCATCCACTGCCTTCCCATGTACATTAGCAGGGAGCTGGATCAGAATCAGAGCAGCCAAGACTCAAAGCAGGATATGGGCATCACAGGTTGCAGGTTCACCCACTGCGCCAAGATGCTGGCCCCTCCTCGGTAATTATTTTTATTCTCTTTACAGATATAATATTTCCTTCCATTGAAGTTTAAGCTGGAGTCAAAATCAACCTAATACTCTCAAAATGTATTGAGACCTTATCTTAGGGTACCCAGAGGAAGGGCTGTCACATCATTAGGTAGGGAAAGTGGATGGTACGTGGTTTCCTGGAATAAGCAAAACTGAGAGACCTGCGGTGTTTCCTGTGTCAGTACTGGGTCTGATTTGTGCCCTCACCTTGGGACCTCTCACCCTCACAGAAGGTCCAGCTGGATTACCCTGGATCTGGTCAGTGAGTGGGAGAAGCCACGTTTTGGATCAGAGACATCTAAATGGCTGAAATTATCCTATTTGGAGTCTGCTGAAATTATCATCTTCGAGCAGATTTGAAAAACATTCAAGCTAATATTTCTTCAAATACGTTGTTTTAGTTCACTCTCTCTCCTCTCCTTCTGGAACTCTAATTACATGTACGTTAGACTTCTTGATGCCAGCCCCCAGGTTTTTGAGGCCCTCTTCTTCTTTTTAATTTAATCTCTTTTTCTCTCTACTCAGGTAATACCCATTGACCTGTCTTCAGGTTCATTGATAATTCCATACATTGCGTTTGTTATGCTGTTAATTCCTAATGAGTTTTCAATTTCAGATATTACATTTTCAGGTCTAGAATTTCTATTTGGTTCTTTTTAAAAGCTTTCATGTCTCTTGAAATTTCCCCTTTCTTCATCTACAATATGTGTATTTTCCTATACATTCTTTAACAGAGGGACTGGTGCTGTGGCACAGCAGGTTAAAGCCCTAACCTGCAGCACCAGCATCCCTTATGGGTACCAGTTCAAGTCCCGGCTACTCTTCTTCCAATCCAGCTCTCTGCTATGGCCTTGGAAAGCAGTAGAAGATGGCCCAAGTCCTTGGGTCCTGCACCCACGCAGGAGACTGGGAAGAAGCTCCTGGCTCCTGGCTTCAGACCAGCTCAGTTCTGGCCATTGTGGCCATTTGGGGAGTGAACCAGCAGATGGAATACCTCTCTCTCTCTCTCTCTCTCTCTCTCTCTCTGGCTTTTCCACTCTCTGTAACTATCTTTCAAATAAATAAAATAAATCTTTCAGGCCGGCACCGCGGCTCAACAGGCTAATCCTCCGCCTGCGGCGTCGGCACACCGGGTTCTAGTCCTGGTCGGGGCGCCGGATTCTGTCCCGGTTGCCCCTCTTCCAGTCTAGCTCTCTGCTGTGGCCTGGGAGTGCAGTGGAGGATGGCCCAAGTGCTTAGGCCCTGCACCCACATGGGAGACCAGGAGAAGCACCTGGCTCCTGCCTTCGGATCAGCGTGGTGCGCCAGCCGCGGTGGCCATTGGAAGGTGAACCAATGGCAAAGGAAGACCTTTCTCTCTGTCTCTCTCTCTCTCACTGTCCACTCTGTAAAAAAAAAAAAAAAAATTGTTTGGGGCTGGTGGTGTGGCACAACGGGTTAACACCCTGGCCTGAAGCGCCGGCATCCCATATGGGCGCCGGTTCTAGTCCCGGCTGCTCCTCTTCCAATCCAGCTCTCTGCTATGGCCTGGGAAAGCAGTGGAAGATGGCCCAAGTCCTTGGGCCCCTGCACCCATGCAGGAGACCCGGAAGAAGCTTCTGGCTTCAGATCAGTGCAGCTCTGGCCGTTGTGGCCAATTGGAGAGTGAACCATCGGATGGAAGATTCTCTCTGTCTGCCTCTCCTCTCTCTGTGTAACTCTTTCAAATAAATAAATAAATCTTTTTTAAAAAGTAACTAATGTCCTTTAAAAAATTCTTTAACAGAATATTTATCTGAATTATTAAGTCTTCATTAATTCCAACATCCTGGGTCATCTGTGGGTCTATATTTATTTTCTATTGTTTCTTTTCACTGGTTACATTTTCCTGCTTTTTTGTACAATTAGGAACCTTTAAAACTTGTATTCCAAGTTTTGGGGGGAAGTTAAAGAGACTTGGGATTCTGCTCTCTTCCTCAGAAGAAAGTTGACATTTGTTCTAGTAAACAGTTAAATAACTAGCATAGTATCTTGACCCTATGGAGCAGTCCCTCTATGATGACAGAAATGTTCTAGAATCTGTTCAGTGCAATAAATAACCATGAGCCACACATGGCGATAAGCATTTGGGATGTGGCTAGTGTGACTGAAAAGGTACCTTTTAAATTTTATTTCATTTTAATTTGGTTTCAAAGGCCATGCACAGTGCAGCTAAGGAGACTGAGTTGGGATTTTGTAGGGTGGATCTATTTGGGTTTTGCCTTTATTCTAAGGGCATAGCCTTTAGTTTTAGGAAGCAACTCTTGCTCTTTCTCTAGTTTAAATATAAAGCCTTAGTCATTTTCTAGGCACCTTGAACTTGATGGGAATTGAACTATAAGATCCGTCTCCCCAACACAAGGCAACAGCTTTTTTCAGCCTTCCTGCTATTTTTCCCTAGATTGCTTGCACACTTCAGAAGATGGGGGAGTCTGTACATAGATTTGGGGACCTCGCTCTAAGGCTTCCTCTGTGGGGTCCCCTCCTCCCCAGTTTCCTGTTGCTGTGGAAGTGTCAGACTCTATGCTCTCTGACTCCTCAGCTCACCAGCACCGGCAACACCTGCTGGAGCCCTGGCTCCATCCACTGTGGGAAGCAGACAGTGCTATCCCGGGAAAAGCCTGATCCCTGCGGATCTCACCCTGTGTCATTCCCTTGTCTCAAGGGTTAAGTCTGCTACAGTCCTTGTCTGAACACTAGACCATGTTGGTTGTTTCCCCAGACCTCCGAACAGGGTTTTTTGTTTTTGTTTTTGTTTTTTTTTTTTTTTTAAGATTTATTTAATTCATATGAAAGACAGAGTTACAGAGAGAGGTAGAGACAGAGAGAGAGGTCTTCCATCCACTGGTTCACTCCCCAGATGGCCGCAATGGCCGGAGCTGCGCCTATCCAAAGCCAGCACAATGGGTGCAGGGGCCCAAGCTCTTGGGCCATCTTCTACTGCTTTCCCAGGCCATAGCAGAGAGCTGCATTGGAAGAGGAGCAGCTGGGACTAGAACCAGTGCCCATATGGGATGCCGGCGCTGCAGGTTGGGGCTTTAACCCACTGCACCACAGCGCCGGCCCCTCCAAACAGGTTTTGTTGTTATCACTCATACTTTGTGTGGAGTCCAGACTTTATCATTGTCTTTGGCAGGAGGGTTACTCTACTGTTACTAGCAGTCGAACAAATCTGAATGGTCACAATGAAATACTTCAATACAGAACTAGAGGGGACGGCTTGGCTGTCCCTTCCTCTTGGTGTACACTCCTGTGTCTGCACCGGAAGGGGTGCAACATGTGCTGAATAATTCCGAAATCCAAAAGCTTCCCTGAAGCACTCATACTTTGAGACAGGATCCAGCAGTCAGCATTTCGAGTGGGCGATCCTTTCCTGAAAGCAGGTGTTTGTGTGTGTGGTCTTTTTTTTTTTTTTTTTTTTTTTGACAGGCAGAGTGGACAGTGAGAGAGAGAGAGAGACAGAGAGAAAGGTCTTCCTTTGCCGTTGGTTCACCCTCCAATGGCCGCTGGGGCCAGCGCACCACGCTGATCCGAAGGCAGGAGCCAGGTGCTTCTCCTAGTCTCCCATGTGGGTGCAGGGCCCAAGGACTTGGGCCATCCTCCACTGCACTCCCGGGCCAGAGCAGAGAGCTGGCCTGGAAGAGGGGCAACCGGGACAGAATCCGGCGCCCCGACCAGGACTAGAACCCGGTGTGCTGGCGCCGCAGGCGGAGGATTAGTCTATTGAGCCGTGGTGCCGGCCCTGAAAGCAGGTTTTGATATGGGTTAATGAGAAAGAGCAGGATGTTCTTAGGACGTATCTGTTTTCTGACTACAGGTGGCTGAAAAGCTGTCATGATTTTGGCTAAGGCAGAAAGAGAATCTGTTGACTATCCTGGGTTAGTGTCACGGTAGGGTTGGCTTAGCTACAGCTGGATTTAGGGCTCATGTAGTATTATCAGAACATAGGTTGTTTTGCTTTGGGATTTTGTTTCCTGGTTTTCAGATCTGCCAGTTGCATTGTTAGAATTCATCCCAGCTCCCTGTGGCCAGGAGGGGATGACAGCCACCCCAGCTCAGCATCCTCTCAGATGTCTAATACAGAGGGGCAAAACCGAGAGCCTCTTCCCTAGAAATACCTGGGGAAAAATCTCACTGCCCCTCATAGACATTGCCTGTGCCATGTCAGTTACCAACCCCAGAACCACTCACGTGGCTCCGAAATCAGACAAAATCATTGGCCTGAGTTTGGTTCACATGCTCCACCCATTAGTCAGAGGGGTGTCAGTTTCCCAGACCCTCGGGGACTGAGAGAGGGGGAGGAGAAGTCCTCTGATGAAAATCTTCCTTCTTTGTTACTAGAAGGGCAGAGACCACAGAAGCTCGCTAGCTAACGGGAGCATTAGAGCAGCTCTCGGAAGCAAGGTGCCTGGAGCGGGTGATGGGCTCACACACTGGGGGCTGGGAGCATAAAAGAGAAATGCTGATTCTTTTCCAACTCATCTCCTGGGCCTGGGGCTGCTGGAAGCAGGTGCTGCCATGGCTGGATCCCTGCCCCACCGGCAAGTGTGCTTGGGGACCAGCAGGGAGCGAGCTCCCTGAAATTTAGATACCTCTGCGGTATCTTCAAAGGGTATCAGGTGGAGAATGGCTTTTAATGTGGAATGCAGGCCTCCAATTAGAGGCTTGTTCCACTTGCTCAGGCTGGCTGGGGTTAACTGCCCACTGACCTCTGGCCCCGGTAGCATTTCATCACTGTGGTGACTACGGGGAACAATCCTCCTCTCCCCCTCTTTCTAACGGCACACAGTCTCTACATTTTCCAGAGAAAATGCCAGGCTCTCCTCTCAGTCCCTACCGCCAGTGAGGAAGCAATCCAAGAACAAAAGAAGCCAGCGCCAAATGCAGCAGTGCCCACGCCCGCCCATGTCTACTGGGCTGAGGCACCCTCCATAGCGCCAAACCAACGCACACTGTTTGGGGTGATGATGGACTGGAGAAAACTTGGAGGACCACAGAGACCAGTGGAAAATCCTCTGGGAGACTCCCAATCCACTTGGTCTTCACTGATTCTCCTAAGCACCTTCTAAGTTGAACAGGACAAACATAAGCAGCCTGGAGAAAGACTTCCCTTAAAATGAAAAGGAGCCACCATGATTTTTAAATAATGTCTACACTTTTTAGTATCTCACATTTTTCTCTATTCAACATGCTTCATTGTGCCATAAGAAAAAAATTAAGTATGCATATTTCAAAATTTAAAGATTCCTGGGCAAGTGTTTGGTACAGGAGTTACATCGCCACTTGGGATCTCACATCCCATATCTGAGTGCCCGGGTTCAAGTCCTGGCTCTGCTGCTGTTTCCAGCACCAGAGGGAGCAGCAGACGATGGCAGCAGATGACAAAGATCCAGAATGAGTTCCAAGCTCCTGAGTTTGGCATGGTCCAGCCCGGGCCACTGCGGGTACTTGAGGAGTGAACCAGCAAAGGAAAGACATCTCCCTTTCTCTCTGTCTCTCCGCCTTTCAAATAAACAAATGAATACTGAAAAAAACCACCAGGTGTAAGAACCCGCAAAGCTTTCCCACATTAGAAGGCTCCCTGTCAAATGCCTAACTGGGCAGTCACTGCTCACAGGTTGCCAGGCTGTGATCCCATATACAAGGAGAAATACATTTTGGACTAATTTTAAGATGCAACACGTCAGGCGCCCCCCAGGGAGAACTGCTGCCTGCCAGCTCCGCTCATAGTCGCATACCCTTTGTGACTACTTCCTGGTCTTCTTAGCAGATTCTTCTGCGCTTTGTCCTCGCTCAGAAAATGACCCGGCTCACTGCCCTCAGTTTCACTTTCCCGAGGGGCTGGTGTTTGTGGGGGCCCATAGCTCTGCCTGCGGCCCACAGGAGGAATATTTCGGTAGCCTCTCCGCTGCACCTGCCACCCCAATCTTCCCCAATCTTCCCTTTCTCTGCTGTCCCACGCCCCTAGGACACCTGCTGCTGACCTCATTCTCAGCTTTGTTTCCCCATGATAAGATTACTGGCGAGTGCTGTAATCTCTGGTTTGCTGGGCCATTGCCCGGGGACAGCCCCATGGCCTACACTGTGGAAGAGCCAGACATCTTCATTATTCATGAGAGCCTGGAGGTCCAGTTACCAGCAGTGTCCAGCTGCAGGGCCCAGGCAGAAATTTACTGAGCCAGTTCCTTTTCTTGCCCTGGGCTGATCCAAGGCTCACACACACACACACACACACACGCACCACCCCCCACAATGGACAAAGACCAGTTTCTGTGTACCTGGGACTGAATCTCACCTGCACGAGAGAGCCTAGAGCCTTGGTTGATTGCTCAACTCGGACTCTCATTTCCCCCCCTGCCCCAGCTCCCTCTGCTCCAGAGCTGTAGCCCATCAAGTTTGAAGGCGGTGTTGAGTGGCTGATGAAAACAGCGTGTGATTTTCTGAATGTCAAACATATGACAATAACGTGAGCATCAGTGACCAGGAAACAGGCCGCCGCTTCTGTGCTGGATGCAAACGTACAAATGGCTGAACTTTCCAAGCTTGCTTGTGCACGAGAAGTCTTGGAGCATTAAAATTGATGATGGTGATTAGGTTGCTTTTCAGAGCAGCAAAATCTGTATAACTGAACCCTCGTGGGGTTGGCCATTTTCAGTCCCAGCATATTACCTTGGCACGCTGAGAGTGTACGTTTGTACACACACACACACACACACACACAAGCACAGCATTTAACCATGAGTGCAGTGGGCCCCAAATTAAAACCATATTTTGTTAGCACCACATGTTCCAGCCTTGACAGCATTTATCAAAGGGGAAGCTGCTGGATTTATTGAAAGAAATGAACTTCACCAGGGCCTGCAGGCTCAAGCGCAACAGGGAGTTGTTATTTTTACTCTGCCTCTCTGGCAGTGCAGCGGCTGCTGGCCCCGGGCTGCTTCCTGGCCCCTCTGCTGTTGGTTGCCCTGTGCCTGCTGTCCAACAGCCTTAGCTTTGGGGGACACGGGCAGCCCCCCAGCTGCCACAGCTCCTCAAGGCCCTGGTTGTGTTCCCCTCTTTTCTGTGAAGTCTTTGCTCCCTCGCCCCAAGATCATTTCTTCTTCATCTGATGTCTACAGCCTTGGTCTGGGCACAGGCGACAGGGACGTCACTTAGAGCCCTGGCAGAGATGTAGAATCTCAGGCCTCCCCCACCCCAGACCTCCTGGGGCCGCACTGTGGCAGGATTCCCAAGGGACCCAAGGGCAAGCTGAAGTTTGAGAGTTCTGCCCTACCCCCACTTATCTTTTCTACCAATAGCGACTGACAGGAGTCCTGCTGCCCACAACAGGTGTTTTGGAAACAAATGGGGGAGTTTTCCGGCTGTCACAATGGTGGGTGGTAGGCAGAAGCACTACTGGCACTGTGGCTCGGGTCGATGCTGGACAGCCTGATGGACACAGGTCATAGAAGGAACAATTGGGCCACGTGCCCCACGCCCTTTGGAAGTACTGCCCTACGATGCTCCAGTAGGTGAAAAACCCACTTTGAGTTTTCTGAGCCTGAAACCCAATTCCTTTTTACATTTGCACGTGAAAGTATTGTTTGCACAGGTTGAATGCAGGGTGGATTTTTCTAGGAACTCAACTTCTGTGAAAATCCAGAGAACACAGTGCCAGTTTTGTCCGGGACTCCCCTTTGCTCAGCACTATGGAAACCCCTGTCACTCACAGCAATGCCACTCCCAGGACAGCCTCCAGGGCAGTTTAATATGTGCTAACCTGCAGGTGTAGTTACCCCTAGAACAGCAATTTTATATCTATGTCATTATGGTTTTTGGTGTATATGTGCCTGATCATTTGTACACCAAAACACATACTGTTTTGATTACAACTTGCTTTGATTGTATTTCTTCTTTATATCAGTTAAGGAATTTGATACACTGGTTTTGAGTCAATTATATGGTGCATATGTAAGTTAATTATTCATGAATTCTATTTCAGGAAAATAAAGGGTGCATTGAAAACTATTTGCTCTCAAGAGAGATTGCTGGGTTGGAGAGGGTTGGAAAGAGGTTTGCCTAGGAGCGAGCTGCGGAAGGGGCTGGAGCAGATGGGAAAGGTGTTGCAGGAAGCTGGGCCTACAGGACACTTGACCTGCTCCACAACTCTGTCAAAAGCAGGCTGCCACCTACTAACCCACAGGATTCCACCCAGCTGTCTTCTTGAAAAACAAGCCCCTCCCCCCGTTCCATTCCTTCCAAAATGCATGTTGGAACAGAATCTTCAATACAGTCCTGAGAAGGCGTGGGGCCTTTAAGAGATTAGGCCCTTAGGGCTTCTTCCAAAGTGCCCCTGTTTGCCCCTGCACCTTCCACCATGTGACGACGCATCGGAAGGTATCATCTTAAGCAGAGAGCAACCCTGGCCGAACCTTAGCCTTCCCAGCCTCTAGAACTGGGGAGGAGAAACACCCACTGCCTAGGAGTTAACCAGGCCCTAGTGCTGTGTTGTAGCCATGCAAACGACCCAGGATACTTGTGTACGTCCTACCTTCAGATAGCAGCCTGCATCCTGCCAGCAGCTCCCTAGCCTACTCCCATGAGAGCACAGGGGGTGAGAAACACTGGCGGGGCCTGAGGAACCAAGGCAGCTGGAGGGAAGCAGAGAGCTGATGGGGTCACCGGAGAGAGGACGTGAAGGCGCTGCCACCATGTCAGCTGCTCCGGCCCAGTGAGCAGGCAGGGCCGCCTCCTCCCTGCCCCCTGTAACTCCCCAGCAGGTTAGGGCTGCCGCTTTGAGACCTGTGAACAGGCTGTGGGAATGTATCTTCCAGCAATTCAGAACCCCCAAATCTCACCTGCAGTCACCACACCCTCCCTCCAGGAGAGCAGCAGGCAGCCAGCGGAGGCCTGATGTCTCGATGCTGCCAGGGCTGCGGGTCCCCCTGGGAGAGGGACCATCTAGGAGCTGCAGCAAAGGACAGGCTGGCTGCTGGTGCACAGTGAAGCTGGCAGGAGCCTGCCCCAGCAATTTCCCTCTCACTTCCTAATTGCCTTTCCCAGGAAGGGAGGGAACCGAGGCGGCACCTGGGTGACTACAGCCAGGGGTTTAAGTTAGATCTGCACATCTATAAACCACCGGACCCCTGAGTCTCACTCACACTCAGGTCAGCTCCTGCAAGGGGGAAAGGAAACTGTCCCAATCCACAGCAGCCCAGGAGCACACTGCCTGGTTGGGCAAGGCCGTCCAGGCTGGCCACGTACGAAGACACGGGCAGGTGGAAGGACTCCTCTCCCTGTTGATTCTGTGTACACTGATTGAGCTCCCTGCCAAGCCTTGAGAATGAAGTCCATTTGTGCCCAAGAGAATTTTACTGTTACTTGCACTACAGGCACCTGAGCCAAGAAGAGCTACCTAAGCTAGGAATCTTGGCGCCAGAACTTACTGTGGGTCACTGAATTCATCTCAGCCTCCTACAGATGGGGAAACTGAGGTGCAGCATGGAAAAAGACTTGTACAAACACGGGTAGGTTCGTGGCATGGGTTAGTCTGGACATTAGCTGACTCCCAGGTGCCCTCTCCTCCCTTCTTGCTGTCCCCTCCGTGGACAGTACAGTGGTTTGCCTAGCGTGTTGCAGTTTTCTGTAAGCCCTTGAACTATCGGAGCTCGTGTGCACCTCGGCCCACTAGCAGCAGCTGCCTGCAGCCACCACCCACAGCACCAGTGACACTCGCAGGCCAGGGGGAAGGGGTCTCTGCTAAAGCGTCCAAGCTGAACTGCCAGAGAGGAGCCTCAGGCTTGTGAACTCACACCGCCCGCCCACGTGGGAGACCCAGACTGGAGTTCCTGGCTCCTGGCTCCAGCCTAGACCAGCTGAGGCCATTGTGGCCATTGGGGGAGTAAACCAAACCAGTCTTTCAAATAAATAAATAAATATTTTTTAAAAAAATAAATAGTTGGCCATAGCAGATGTTGGGCTCCATGTGCACTCGTGTCAGTCTGCAGGTGTTGGAGGTGGGCTCAATGAAGCAAACACACAGATGGGCTTCCTGTCGACAGATGACAAGGGCGACGGGAGAGTGGCCTTGTCCTTGGAGACATCTCAGCAGGACACTCTGGCTCCCCAGGACTATGCTGCTGGACTAGTTATTGGGCTTGCTGATTTTTGTCCCCTATTCGTACAAAGCCATTCGTCCAATCAGATGACTCCTAACCAAAGAGAAAGTCTGCAGGTTCCACTCAATCAGGAATCCCCTCTCTTACATGCAAATAATGCAGTTGAACTTGATGACGTGGCCTAGACCTGCCTTGTGTGTTCTACCCACTAACTAACCCACCCTAAGGAGGAAAGGCAGGTTAGGATTAACTTGTTTGCACAACATACCACAGTTCTCACGCTGGAGTTCTGAAAAACAGATGACCACAAAGACAAGATCTCCAGCACCTGCCAGGATCCCCCTTCCTTTCCTTAACCAGATGTAGCAGCAGCCCCCAGAGCCCAGGGCAAGGAGGGGCATGCCAGCCTCCGGGTGCGGGGCTGGGCTGTATCACCAGATCAGGCAATCATGCTTTCACTCAACCAACCACGTGCTCCAGGCCTGGGTCCAGCTTTGGGGTTCTGAGACACTTACTAGCCCATTCTGATGGCACCCGTCTTTTCTTCTGTGCCAGGGTTGCGTGTTAGGCAGCTTCCCCTTATCTGCTCTTATGTTACAGGTCCCAAGAATTTTTCCATTGACACCCACTTAGGGGTTTTCCATGGGCAAGTCTGACCGCGACGCACCGCATGTTGATTTTCCAACTCTGCTCTTCATACGAACACGGGTTATTCTCATTCAGCTATTTTTCAGCATCTGCAGCAGTCACAGGGATACAACATTGAGCCCAAAAGGCAGGAACAGATCCAAAACTCGCGACATTGAAAATCTCACAGTTCTTTCTAGAATCTTCTACAAAGTCAAATGGGAATCCCAGGTCAATGAACTGGAAGGAAACTTTCTCATTCAGCCAGAGACAAGAGCAGGTACCAATCTGGGTCTATAGATGTGCACATTTTTCCTCATTGTTGTAAACTTTATTTCAGCCTTCACCAAAGAAGTCAAAACTTTATCTCCAACAAATGGGAGCATTTCTTTGCTCTGGGGGGACTAAGGGAGAAGAGGTGCATATGCTTTAAGAGTATATGTGTGCATGCATGTGTGTGTGTGTGCATGCACATGGGCTTCAAGCCTCTCATGATCTGTGCACATTCGACAGCATCTGCAGAGCCACCATTGTCTCTGGCCTTGGTCATTCATCCTTGCAGATGGCAGCTGAGCCCCCAACTCCCCCCTACCAGGCCCACTAGAGGCCAGCCATGCCTGCTCTTGTTCCTGTCCTATCGTGGGGCATGTGTGAGGCTGCACCTACATACCCCAAATCCATTTCTTTAGCATCTTGCCACCCTCCCAGGGCTCTACCGGAGAAATAAGAGACAGGTCACCCACTCTCAAGTCTATTAGCCAATCAGGGGTTCTGGCACCAGGTTCTAACCCATCCACCTGGGACACACAATTCCACTTTTCCGAATCCACTAATGACCAGTTTTTACTTTCCCACCATCAGAGTCCCCAGAGACTGGGGACAGGGACCTGTGGGTGGCATGTTGAGTATTCTCCTAAGCGTCTGGGATAAGACAGAGTCTTCCCTTTGCCCACAGGGCTTATACTCCAGAAAGTCAAACACCAGGCAAACGGGTCTGTACGCCTCTGTTATCTGTAGACTGTCCCACCCCTGGGACAATGAGCAGGAACCAACCTTGCTCAGAGGAGAGGGGAAGTGAGCAAGAGGGTTAAGAAAGAAACAGAGGAAGAGAAAAAGCCAGACAGTATTTCACAATTAATGCCCAACCATAACACTAAGAGAGTGTGACGCGCGTTTCCATATAGACACATTGGTGGAAGTATCTTGCTCAAATACAGATGTGACCACGCTGTCCTGCCCCCCAGGTCCACGCTGCCCACAGTGGCCATGTCTGTCTGCTCACTGGAGAAGTGCAGTGCTGTGGTCACAGTGATCTCTGTCTGGGAGCCTTGTGATCATGTGAGCAGAGAGAACATTCACACAGAAGATTCAACTGCAGACATCAGCTCCCGAGAACAAAACAATCTGCCATTTTCAAACCCTGGCTCTGACCTCCAATCCAGCGAAATTCCTGTCCTTAATGTATTCATTTATTTTTATTTGAAACACATAAAGGGGCCAGCATGTGGCATTGCAGGTAAAGCGGCCTCCTGCAGCCCTGGCATCCCATATGGGCACCGGTTTGAGTCCCAGCTGCCCCACTTCTGATCTAGATTCCTGCTAATGTACCTGGGAAATCAATGGAAGATGGCCCAAGTCCTTGGGCCCCTGCTCTCATGTGGGAGACCTGGAAGAAGCTCATGGCTCCTGGGTTCAGACTGCCCCAGTCCTGGCCATGGCGGCAATTAGGGGAGTGAACCAGCAGATGGAAGATATCTCTCTTTGCCTCTGCCCTTCCTTCTCTGTAACTCTTTCAAATAAATAAATCTTAAAAAAAAGAAGAAGAAAGAAAAACAGAGATATACACAGAGAGATTACCTTCTGCTGGTTCATTCCCCAAATGCCCACAACAGCTGAGACTGGGCCAGGCCAAAGCCAAGAGCCAGGACCTCAAAAAGCAGAGACCTGACTTCCTGAGCCATCATCCTCTGCTGCCTCTCAGGGTGCGCTCGGCAGGAAGCTGGAATCCAAAGCAGAGCTGGGAGTGAACCATTGGATGGAAGACCTCTCTCTCTCTCTCTCTCTCTCTCTCTCTCTGTGTGTGTGTGTGTAACTCTGACTTTCAAATAAATAAATAAATCTTTTTTAAAAAAAGATGCTGCTCCATTTCTTTTTTTAAAAAGATTTATTTTTTATTTATTTGAAAGTGAGAGTCACACAGCGAGAGGAGAGGCAGAGAGAGAGAGAGAGAGAGAGAGAGAGAGAGAGAGAGAGAGAGGCCTTCCATCTGCTAGTTCACTCCCCCAAAGGACCGCAACAGCCGGAGCTGAGCCGATCCAAAGCCAGGAGCCAGGAGCTTCTTCCGGGTCTCTCACATGGGTGCAGGGGCCCAAGGACTTGGGCCATCTTCTACTGCTTTCCCAGGCCACAGCAGAGAGCTGGATCAGAAGTGGAGCAGCTGGGACTAGAACTGGCACCCATATGGGATGTCAGTGCTGCAGGCTGTGGCTTTAACCCGCTGCGCCACAGCGCCGACCCCGTTGTACCATTTATCATAACTAATATCCTTATTCGCCTGCACTAATGGCCCTTCTGGGTCAGCTAATAAGAACAAGAGCAGCATTAAAAGCAACAATGTCAGTTTTGTTATCGACTTACTGTCCTCCAACTACGGGTTATCCGGCTCCTTTCTCCCAACCAGACCCGAGGTCCCCTTTTCCAAACTGTAGCTTGTCTTCAAGACACGCCCCTCACGTCTCTGATCCTGTTCTAATCGTGCCAGGCTTCCTAGGAGCAGCACGAGCCCCATCTGTGTTGTGCATGTCTGTGTTGTTCCTTCTGTCTCCCCATCAGGCCACAAACCGCACTGGACAAGTCCACACCCTCGCATCCCTGGCAGCATGGCTCACCACTTAGCCATGAGCCCAAGGATCTGCATGTGGGCGGGTCGGGGGAGAGAGAACGGAATCATTTTTGCAGTTTGATTTCTGGGTCTGCATTCCAGCTCCTGGGTAATCATTTATCAGTGAACAAATTAGCTGGTGAAACCACCAAGGTTTCCAGGGTGAGTCATCTGTTTCCACGGCTGGAAACAGCACACCCCGCTTTCCCTTGCACAGAGGAATTTCAGCCGCGGCTCGAGGGCAGGAAATCAGGGGCAGATCGTGCCTGCCAGTACTGATGCTCGTACCTCTGACCTGGAAAGATGGATCAACTTATTTGGGTTCACGTGCTCTGCCGGATTCCTTTAGCCTACAGGCATCAAAGAGAATGTGGTCACCATAACACTGGCATCGACAATGACAAATAAATGTACATACAGCCGCCAGCCGGGCATAACCACGGGAAACCAGCCCTGCCTCACCCCCACCCCCACCCCTGGGGGGACGTCCACGCCCTCAGCTGCGCCTGCAGAGCTGGGCCCCACTGGCTCCCGGGCTGCTTCTCTCTTTCCTGCAGTGGCTGCAGTTCCCACTCGGAGTCTGTAGGGGCATCTGGGAGCATCCTGCCTTGGCCCTGTGGTCCCCTACTGGGGTGGGGAGCATCACCAAGCAGCCCAGCCCTGAGAGACAACGCAGTGGGGGTGGGGGTGGGGTTGCTTCTCTCCCTCCTTAACCACCCGCCGGCTCCCAGCACGCGCTGTAGCTGCACAGGCACTGGTAGACGCCTTGCTGTGTCTCCACCACGGGGCTGGGACACACGGGTTTTGGAGTCGGGCAGTCTGAGTTTAAATTCAGACCCCACCTCCACCAACGGCTTCCCTTTTCTGAACCTCAATTTTGTCTCCCTTAAAATGGAGATAATGCCTACCTTCTGGCGCTGTTGTGAGAATTAGGCAGTAATGGCAGTAATAACGGTAATGGCCATAATGACAGAGGGACCTGGGAGGGCCAGATGTTGGGAGGTGTTTTACATTCTCTGGAAAGCCCAGCAGGGCGCCTGGCCAGGCACGGGGCACCTACACAGAGGGCTATTAGCTGGAGATAAGACCAGCTCCATCCCCTCCTGGCCTTTGCTCCCACTCCAGCACCCAGGTGGCCGTGTGTGCCAGACACCTGCCAGACACAGACACCCCAGGCCCTAGGAGAGGGGGAAGAACAGACACCAGGGACTTTGGGGAATTCAAGGTGGCCATACCATGGTGTGCTGGCCTCTGCAGAACCTCGGATAGGGCCTGCTGCCTTTGACCTTGGCTCTGGGGCACACACCTGCACGCTCCAGTGGGGCTGCTGGGCTTTTCCACTTGCTCTGTTGCACTCTTCCGTAAAGGGCCTGACCGACACTTACTCACGTGCACTAAGCCCACTCCAGCGGTTACAGACACCCTGCCATCTGATGGGAAATCTGTCTCCTTGCTTGCTTGCCACCCATTCCCTCCCACCCACTCCTAGTGCATCCTAGAGAGGACCACCTGTGAGCTGGTGTCTCCCCACACATGCAGGCTGGCTTCCACTTTCTTTTGCTTCTCCTGGGCAGGGCGAGGCCTGGCTGCTTTCAAGGCACTCATATTGTTTACTGCCATCTATAGTAAAAAAAAAAAAAAAGGGGGGGGGGGGCGAGCAGGGTTACCCATAGCAGAGAGAGAGGCTTCAGGAAGACCCTCAGGAGGCCTGGACAGGTGGCTCTCGCCTCCTTCTGGCCAGGAGGAGGTGGGCAGCAGGAACTCAGACGAGTGATTCTGACCAACGGGCATTGAGATCTGCCCCAGGGCTAAGTGAATGCCCTTCTCTGAATCTGCATGTAGTCCTGGCACTTAGCACTCCTCCTCCTCCTCCTTCTCTCTCTCTCTCTCTCTCTCTGCCTCTCAAACAAAATCGTTAAAAATTTTCAGCTGTAAAAAAGAAAAAAAAAAAAAAAAAAACAGAGCTGAACTGCTCAGCATAATGAAGTAATGGGAGTTTGCCAAACTGTCCCTAGCACATGGAGAAAGAAAGAGGTTGCTGGGGAGAGAAGGGGGTCCAGAGCAGACAGGGAGAATCTGGGACTGAACATAAGCTGTAAGAAAAACCTGTAAGGACTTCTCTGTGTGACACGTTGGCTGGATCGGGCAGAATTGTGATTCCCTTCTGCCACCCCCGGATTTCCCTGGAAGCCCACCCATCGTGACGTTGGTGAAGGTAGTAGGTGTTGCTCAGAGGACAACGGAAGGGGGCAATGTGTGGCAGGAAAGGAAGTGGCGTAGGGGATGACAAGACGATGCTGGGTCGACCAGGACTTTGATCCGAGTGGGAACTGGGAGGAGAGGGAGACAAGGTGAGGGAAACCCCCTGGGAGTGGTTGACAACCGCCAGAGGCGGCTGTGCCCCAAGCGTTGGGGATGGAGGCTTGGGCCGTAGGATTTGGAGAGTAAAGGAAGACATAACTCCAGGAAGGCTGAAATATTCAGATTGTTGCTGTTGCCCCTCGCAATTCCAGAAACCACCTGCTGAGCTAAAACAGATTTTCCTCTTTGTGCAGCTAAGAAAACCCAGGTCAGAGAAGGGGGGTGGGGGAGCCAGCGTGGTCTGTCCCTGGGAGGGCGTGACCCTGCTGAGAAGCTGCACCCACTCCTGCCCAGGTGCCCTGGGAAGTCCTCCTGGCGCCAGACTTGCTGTTCTCCCTCATCCTCCACGTCACCCCTACCCAGCCCTTCCCCTTGAGGACAGCAGTGCTGCAAGTCCTGGCTCCAAAGCCAGTCTATTCGTACAACCTTAACTGCACCCAGACTCAGCCTCTGTATCTGTAAAATGGGTTACAATAACATCTCCTACATAGGACTGCTGCAAAGATTAAATGAAAAACAATAAAGCACCTAGCATATGGTTAGCTTCCGATTAAAATTAACTATATTATTATTATTCTTTTTCATTGACTTAATGGTCACAGGCTATTTTCCTTAAATTGGAGAAACAGAAGATGAGCTTCATTGACACTGTGCAACACAAGTATTAAAGTATTGGATTTTTTTTGGGGGGGACTAACAAATTCTGATATTCTCTCTATTTCTATCATTGAAATATTAATTTACATTAAGAAGTGCTCCCCAATACTTTTACAACCTATTAAACAACTTCCATACCCTCAAAGCATTACTTAATAAAATCACAGACTATAATTTGGCTCGCTGCATATTTTGCTAGGCTACCGTTTCTTGAAACATTTTAAAATTAGCACCTTTTATTTATTTCTAATGAGAAAAGTCAACATATTCATTGTAGAACATTTAAAAATAAAAAGTGCTGTGGGCAGCCGGCATAGCAATTAAGCCGCTCCTTGGTCAGCCTGTATCCCATCCTGTATCCCGTATCGGAGGCCTGCGTTGGAGTCTCAGCTTTACTCCCCATTCCAGCAACCTGCTGATGTACATCCTGGGAGGCAGCAGGGGATGGCTCAGGTACCTGGGACCCTGACACTGCATGGGATACCTGGACTGAGTTCCTGGTTCCCAGCTTTAGCTTGGCTCACCCCTAGCTGTTGTTGGCATTTGGGGACTAAACCAGCAGAGGGGATAGCTCTCTGTCATTCTCTGTCTACCTTCCAAAAAAATAAAAGACAAAATTTATTTGAATAAACAGTTAAAAGAGGAAATACAAATTACTCCCACCATCTAGGTATACTCACTGCTAACTTTTTGATTACTATCTAGTTTTTTTTTTTTTTTTTTAAAGGGACTATAACGGGCCAGCATTGTGGCATAGTAGGTTAAGCTGCCACCTGTGATGCCGACATCCCATATGGGTGCAGGTTCGAGTCCTGGCTGCTCCACTTCTGATCCAGCTGCTTGTTAATATGCCTGGAAAAGCAGTAGATGATGGGCCAAGTATACCCATGTAAGAGACTTGAAAGAAGTTCCTGGCTCCTGGTTTCAGACCAGTCTAATTCCGGCTGTTACAGCCATTTGAGGAGTAAACCAGTGGGTGGATGACAACCACCTTTCTCTCTCTCTCTGCCTTTCAAAAAAAAAAAAAAAAAAAAAAGAACAGAAATTAATTGGGTCATGGTTCTAGAAGCTGCTCTCCTGGGCACATCAGCAGAGAGGTGGATAGGTGGATTGGAAGTGGAGCAGCTGAGACTCTAACCAGCACCCATATGGGACATGGTATTGCAGGTGGTGGCTTACCCTGTTACACCACAACACCAGCCCCAAATTTGTTCTTTATAAATTACCCAGTCTCGAGTATTCTGTGACAGCAGCAGAAGGCAGACTAAGACACTGCCCTTCCTCTTCATCTCTCCAGGTCTGTCACCCGGGACGGGTCAGGTTCAAAGCTTCATCCTCACACTTTCTGTTCCCCCAGGGCTCCCAGATTCCTGAGATTCACTTCACTCAAGTTCATCAGATAAGATCAGGCTGGACTGCAGAACTGCAGCTTGAGCTTGGCTTGGGAGCCCCATGCCTCTCAGGGTTAATTTGACCACAATAAAAAAAGGATTAACAGACCCATTGAAGCTCAAGGAATAAGTAAACAGTTTAATACATTTATGATCTCATGTAAAAGAAAAGTGTTATTGAGTTTAGCTTTGGTCAAACCTGTTTGAGTGTTGGTGAGGAATTACCCTCTGTCATACTCTACCATCTAGCACTGAGATGTGCTCACGGTAATTAGCCTACACCTCAGCATTTAAGTGACAGAACAGGGAGGGGAGAATGTGAGTGAGCTAGATGTGGAATGAACGACTCCAGGGATAGATGAAGACTCAGAACCTCTGCAGGTGTGCGTAGTACATTCTATGTAGTACAAGCAGGGTTGCATCACGCAGGCTGGAGCATAACGTTGCCATTGTCTTCATTTCCAAGTTAAATATAATTAAAAGCAGTGGGTGTGAATGCCAAGTTGATAAGGAATATACTGTGGTGGATTCATACTGTGACAACCAAGCCGAGCAGGAACCAGGCTCCCAAGAATCCCCTTCCCTGCACAGTTCTAGGTTGGAGTTGGCCACATGCGATGTTTGGCAGCATCAGATGTGGAAGGTGGGCATGAAGCTGTAGTCATATTCTCCATGCCCCGAAGGTGGCTGCGGGGCAGCAGGTGCCATGAGAGCTGGTCAATATTGTTGCTGCCCAGCTGGTCCAGCTTAGGTGCTCAGACTCACGGCTTCCTCCAGCAGCTTCTCAGAGTCCATGGCCAGGGGCAAGGGCAGCTCCATGGTAAAGGGCACCAGTGTCGCCTGCAGGTCTTTGCAGCACTGAGGTCAGAGTGGCTGGGAGAGATGTGCAGGCTGCAGTTGGTCCTCGCGGGTTGCAGCTGTCACCACGTGTTCTAGTTGTCCTTGCAGCATCTTGGCTGTGTCTCCCACACCCAGCTCCCTCCTCAGCAGCCTCTTTAGGTGACCTATAGGGACTTCATTCTCAACACTAGATGCTGTGGGGGACAATGATGTCCCCACTCCCACCTCTCACGAGTGCAGTGTATCCCTGATTCTACATCACTCACAGTGGTTCTGTGTCTTTGATCCAACCCTGTTACAGAATTATGTATTATTACCTCTCAGAGGAGCTATAGCTAAGTGAACTTGGAATTTGTTGGTTGAATATAAGATCAAGTTTTAACTGGATATTGATTGAAGTGGAAGATAAGCAAGGAATACATTTCCCACGGAGAAGCACAAAAATGTGTTTTTCCCCTGAAAAACAAATCTTAGGTAACATTGGGCCTTTCAGGTTAGGTGCTCAAGTGCACCCCACCAGTTCCTCCAGTAGGAACCACCTTTACAGATGCTGAGTCATTTATGAATTCGACCAAACAGGTATTGCTTCTCTTTCAGACAAGTCTGCCCACACACTAGGCCCCAGTTGGACCCAAACACACACCACACATGGCTCAAGAGAAGTGCCTGGGCACCTTCCTTCCTCCCCTAGAGTCTTGGTCCTGGTCTTCTTCCACTTTAATTTCATCTCCTAAACCCCAGGCTCTAGCACCTGACTCGGTCCCTTGCTCTGAAGCTCCTACATCTCCCATTCAACCCATCTGCACCCTTGGGCCTCGGTGAATAGTTGGGCCTCGCCTCGCTCCTCCCGTGGACTCCTACGTGGCTTTGTCCTCCAGGCCTTGGCACCCCTCCTGACCTTGGCAGGAGCTCACAGCCCCAGCTCCTCCCAAGGTGAATTTCAGCCTCTCACTAATTGGATGATGCTTCCCAACAAGGAGGAGGGTGGTTGGCATCTACACCATACCCTGCAGCCACCAAGTCACACAGAGAAATACAAAATAAACACCCATGAAGTTTTGAGGATCTGTCCACCCAACCCAAGGCAACCAGGGGAGTCTTCCTGGATGAAGTGACCTTTGAAAGACTGGTAAAAATTCAGCACGCCCTCAGCTGTATTTCAAGATCTAGAAGAACTGACACTATGTGTAAATGTGTTCCCCAAAGTCCGTGTGTTGAAACTTTAGCCCTCAATGCAGCAGTGCTGGGGAAGGGGCCTAAGAACAGGTGATAAGGTCATAAGGGCTATCATTATCTCAGAAGTGGGTCTGTCATCAGGAGAGTGGGCTTGCTGTCAAAGCGAGACTGGCCCCATCTAGCTTTCCTGCTCTCTCGAGCTCTCTTTCCCTCCCACCCTCTGCCATGGGATGGCGCAGCAAGAAGACCCTCACCAGATGCAGCCCCTCGGTCTGGCACCTCCCAGACTCTAGAACTGAGAAAAATACTTTTATTTTCTTTCTTTCTTTTTTTTTCTTTTTTTTTTTTTTGACAGGCAGAGTTAGACAGAGAGAGAGAGACAAAGAGAAAGGTCTTCCTTCCATTGGTTCACCCCCACATATGGCCACCATGGCCAGAACTATGCCCATCCGAAGCCAGAACCCAGGTGCTTCTCCTGGTCTCCCATGGGGTGCAGGGACCAAGCACTTGGGCCATCCTCCACTGTACTCCCAGGCCACAGCAGAGAGCTGGACTGGAAGAGGAGCAACCGGGACTAGAACCGGCACCCTGACCGGGACTAGAACCCGGGGTGCTGGCACCGCAGGCAGAGGATTAGCCTAGTGAGCCACGGCACTGGCCCTATTTCTTTTCTTTACAAATCCCCCAGCCTAAGGTATTCCGTTATAGCAGCAAAAAAAAAAAGACTAAGATATTTAGGAAGGTAGAAGGGCAAAATTGTTTTCGATAGCGAGAGAAGACAAAGAATTGGGGCATGAGGCCTTGTAGAGGTTGAAAATTGGTTAAATGATGCAAATAGTGCAGAAAAAAAAAGATTAGGAAACACAAATTTCTGTCTTCTGTTTGAAGAGAGCTAGGGGAACTGTGACCAACACAAACAAGGCTCTACTATGTCAGCCACTTCAAACCGGTCTCTCCCCGCACGGGGTGGCAAACATGGGAACGGAGAGTGAGAGGGAAGAAGAGACGACATGAAATGCAGAGTGCCACTCCCCAAGGGCGAGAGAGGCTCTCTCTCTCCCGAGCCCAGGGCCATGCTGGGAAGCGCAGAGCCTCTCCTGGACTCCGTGAGTGCTCTTGGTGGCCCCAGCTTCAGAACGTTGGTGAGGAAAGAGCTTCTGAACTTGAGACGTAACAAAACCAACCTCTCTGATAAGGTACAGAGGGAAGAACTCATAAAGATATTTCTGTTATAAATAAATATGGCACCACATCCTTTTGACGGTTGCTGGCCTTAGAACTTGTTTTCTAATCAAAAATAAAATTTGAAAGGGCACCAACAGAATTGCCACTCCCTCTTACATGTGGTTCTGACTACCTTTCTACAAGACGAGCGAGGTCTTAGGAGTCTCTGGAGGGCGGTCCAGAACAAACCTTTGGAAGATTTTGAGCCTTATCAACCAGGGGTTATTCTGGTCAACACAATTGGAACACCAAGTTTCCCAGCTCCTCACTGTGTAAACAAGCTCCAATCAGAAAGTTCCTCATTGCTGGCTGTGAAACAGTTCCTCTCCAACTCATCGGATCCATTTAAGCCCAAGGTGAAGTTCATGTGCACTGACCATGGACCGGTCCACTCGACCGTGGCCCACCTCAGGACCAGTACCTCCTGACACAATCTGAGCAGAATACTGGAACTTTGGATGGAGCAAAGTACCAGGAAGCCCCAGAAATGGAGGGGCTACAGGAATATGTTTCAGGCAGAACCTGTGTAAAGCCAGGATCCACATGGTTGGGTCCCAGGTGGTGTGGTAGTAAGAGGGACACAGTCAGGAATTTTAAAGACTCAACCTCTCACCACCAGGAAGGTTAACGACCCCAATTCTTCCTCTGCGGCGCTCGGAGACCATGAAGAGAAGGCAATTTCCATGGCACGTGGTACATCTCTCAGTCCTTTTTTTTTTTTTTTTTTTTTTTGGACAGACAGAGTGGGCAGTGAGAGAGAGAGAGAGAGAGAGGTCTTCCAATGGCTGTTGTGGCCAGTGTGCTGCGGCCGGCGCACCGCGCTGATCCGAAGCCAGGAGCCAGGTGCTTCTCCTGGTCTCCCATGCGGGTGCAGGGCCCAAGGACTTGGGCCATCCTCCTCTGCACTCCCGGGCCATAACAGAGAGTTGGCCTGGAAGAGGGGCATCCGGGACAGAATCCAGTGCCCTGGCCGGGACTAGAACCTGGTGTGCCAGCACTGCAAGGCGGAGGATTAGCCTAGTGAGCCGTGGAGCCAGCCCTCTCAGTCCTTTCTTCACCACCCACTTCACCCACGCCTGCTGCACTTGTTCCAAAATCACTCTCTCCACTGTTCCCAGGCCGTTCTCTAAACTGAGCCCCACACTTGTGTTTTCTTCTAATTTAATTATGGAAATTGGTACAATCCTCCTGGTGACTAAAAAAGGAATAAGAACACTTCAGGGAGGGGGCACCATTGTGGCACAGCAGATAAAGCTGCCGCGTGCAGTGCTGGCATCCCACATGGGCGCTGGTTGGAGTCCTGGCTGCTCTACCTCCCATCCAGCTCCCTGCTAATGTGCCTGGGAAAGCCTTGGAGGATGACCCAAGCACTTGGTCCCTGCACCCATGTGGGAGACCCAGAGGAAGTTTCTGGCTTCTGGTTTTGGCCTGACCCAGTCCTGGCCAGTGCAGCTACCTGTGGAGTGAACCGGTGGATGAAAGATCTCTCTCTCTCTGATGCTTTCCCGGGCACATTAGCAGGGAGCTGGATCGGAAGTGAGCAGCCAGGACTTGAACCAGTGTCCATACGGGATGGTACTGCAGGCCAGGACGTTAACCCACTGCGCCACAGTGCAGGCCCAAAAATCTTTTTTAAAGATGGGGCAGGTGTTATGACTCAAGAGGTTAAGCTGTCACTTCTGATACCAGCATCTCACTGTTTGAGTCCCCACCACTTCACTTCCCATACAGCTCCCTGCTAATGCACCTGGGAAAGCAGTGGAGGATGGCCCAAGTACTTGGACCCCTGCCACCCATGTGGGAGACCTGGATGGAGTTCCTGGCTCCAGACTTTGGCTTGGCCTGGCCTGACTGTTGTATACATTTGGAGAGTAACCCAACAGAGAAGATATTTCTCTCTCCTCCCCTCCCTTTCAGATAAATAAATAAAAATTAAAAAAAAAAACCTTCCTATTCAGGAAGGGGATGGGGGGGTCATTGGCATCATTGCAGCATTAATTCTGGTTCTCTGGGGAAGGGAGGCGGGCTGCAGAGAGTCCCGCTTGCACTCACTTTATTCCACTGAACACCCTCTGTGCCACAGAGAGATAAGAGAGCCTCATTTACTACGAGGCCAGGGAGAGGGAACTCAATTCAGAGGCAGAAATAAATCCAGAACCTCATACCCATAAAGCTCTTCTTTCAACCATTTTCGTTAGATGATGTATTCTTTCTTTATTGTAAGATGATACATGCAACACAGTAGACAGCACATACTTTTAAAATTAAGATGAGGCAACAGAAAGCTTGAATTAATAAGCACAACAAATGACAATAAAGTCACAAATTATAAGAACTGGCACGTAGACGATTGTATTTCTTAATTTTAACAGTGTGAAGTAAGTGTGAGTAACAGAGACTTAATGTTGGATAATTTCCAGGAGGATCAGATAAAAGAATCCCCCCCCCTCCTTATATAAAGGCCATACCCCTGACCAACTCCAGTGTGGGAAAACCTCATATAATTCCCTCCTCATAAACTCCAAGTGTGCCAACTCCTAGGGCCCCGGGAGTATCCCAACATCTGTGAAGCCAGCTTCGAAAGCTTTGAACAGAACCACTCTGGGATGGGATTTTTGTTTGCTGACCCAGGTAGGGGCTGGGATGGGGCAGGATCCCCTTGAGGAATGAGGGCTGTTAGGCTCATCCAATCAGCTTGGCAGAAGCATCAAAACCAGTGGAGGAGAGGGCCCGTGACTAGCTTAGTGGTTAAGGTGCCTTCGTCCCACATCAGAGGGCATGGGTTCGAGTCTCAGCTCTGGCCCCTGATTCCAGCCTCCCGCCGATGCAAATTCTGGGAGGCAGCAGTTGATGCTTCAAGTAGCTGGATCCTCCCCACCCCTGTGGGAGACCTGGACTGGGTTTCTGGTTTCCGGCTTTGCCCCAGCTGGCCTAGCCCTGGCTGTTGTAGGTATTTGGGCAGTGAACCAGCAGATGGGAGTTCTCTGTCTCTTTTTCTCTGTCTGTTCACCATTGATCTGTTTCTCTCTCTGTCTCTCTCTCTGTCTCTCTGTCTGCCTCTCCCGCCCCGTATCTCTACCTCCCAAATAAGAGAACACTTAATAGAGAAGAAAGGCTTGGTAAAGAATCAGATGTTGACAACCTCTCAAATTACACAAAGCCAAAACAAACAAACAACCAAACAAAATCAGGGCGAGGAAGGAGAGCGCGCCACCAGAACAAAACAGCCTACATCAGCATTTCTACAGTGCTCTGTGGCAGCAGAAGCTGTGTCCATAAAAGCCTCCCTTACCTAAAACCCAGATGCACAGTGCCTAGGAATAAACAAAGCGTTTCCCTTCCCCACCCTTGGAACAACTCGGCACAGCAGTGTGTTTGCAAAGCCCAGGGCTCTGGCCGGCAAATAAACTGGCAAAGCCCTGTGATTTTCACCTGCAGTCAAACAAGGACTCCATCCTGGGGGAAAAGGGATGGGAAGGGGAATGGCAGTAACAGTAGACACAAACAATGCACACGCACGCACATGTACACACCCACACACACATATACAGAGTCTATAGGCATCTGAACTTGCACAGTGTGAATTCTCTTGAATTCTCAAGTCACTCTAAGCAGAGTTCTCCGCTAGGGCCAAGAGACTTGGGGTATCTTCAGTGATGGGACACGGTGCTTCTGCAGTCAGAATGCCATACCTGGCAGTGTGGTCTTATACAACACCCTGATTGACAGGCCGCCGCCCATGGCTTCTGCTGCGCCCTTCCCCACCACACACACCCATGAGCCACTCGACAAACCCGGAGTGGCAAGAGGCAACTCGGAGGCTCAGAGCGGCTGCCCAGCCCCCCACCCCACCCCAGCAGCTTTCCCCAGGGGGAATCGCGCTTCCGGACATGCTCAGCTGAGACTGACTGGGACCCAGATCACACTGACAGAACAAGTGGAGAGAAATTTGCTTCTCACTTCGGTGAATTCTGACATCAGCTTTCAGCATTCTACATATCCAATTGTTTACCTTGTGAAGTCTCTTGCCATTAATTTCTTTCCTAGGTTGAGTACAACGGCCCATTTCCAGCTTGTATTAATTTAAACTCTTGAATAAAGAAGCCTTTACCATAATCCGTCTGAGCCAGACAACTCATGGTGTCACCTAAAGGAGACACCAGCGGCCCCTCAGTTAAGACACCCACGTCCCACATCAGTGCCTGGGGTGGAGTCCTGGCTCTGTCCTGGACTCTGACTTCCTGCTGATGCGCACCCCAGGAGGCGGCAGGTGATGGATCAAGTAAGTGGGTTCCTGCCATCCACTCCACTGGAGTGGAGTTCCCAGCTTCTGGCTTTGAGCTGGCCCAATCCTCTGCCATTGTGGGCATTTGGAGAGTGAACCAGCAAAAAGCAGCTCTCTGCCTTTGTGTGTGTCTCTGTGTCCCTCTCAATGAAATAAGTGAACATTTAAAAAGAAAAAGAAGGAAAACACTGGACTGCTTCTAAGTCATTACTGGAAACAATTCATTAGAGTACTCCGGCCTCTATTTCCACATCTGTAAAATGGACCGGGGCATCCTCATGGCTCCCTGTGCTCTGAGAATGACAGACATGGGGATAAACAAACTAGGAGGCTGATTCCACTGAGGGCTTGATGGTCACCTGTGGTTTCTACGCCTTCAAAGCAGTGGGGATTAGATGCCATTTACACACAGGAATGCAACTCTGATTATTTCGGTGTCTGTTTTCGCAGGCATTGAACCTGAACTCCACTGCCATAGCAGCCATGGAGATCCGACTGGACCTCTCCTCTCATCTGAAAGTAGGCAGGCTCAGCCGATACCAGACACCACGGGGCACCGCCCCCCACCAGGCACGGCTCCCATTAAGCCCCATCTTGTCGCTTACTGGGTGTGTGGCTTTGGTTAACCACAATGCTCACCAGCTGAAAGCTTGTGCTTCTTAGCCAGCCCCTAAGGGATACGATTAGACGCAGTGACTTAAAATGCTAAAATGTTGCAATCCTAAGGCCCTGGCTGCTACCCAGAGAAACTGCCGGCAAGGTGGCTGGTCCCCGCTGCTTCACTCCTAGGTGAAACAGAAGTCACCTGGTATCCCCGCGGTGGTATGGCATGGAGAATGGCGACTGAAACCAGAGCTTTCTTGGCAGGTAGCTGGGGTGCTCTGAGCAGGTGGCAGAAGAAGAGAGCCTTGGCTTTATTTAAAGGGGCAATTAAAGTTCAAGGGGAGAAGGAAGTGTTGTTAGGCTTAATTTTTCATGCGTTCCCTGACCCCAACCTCCCTGCCACTAATAGCCCAGGATACCATTTGCTGCCAGCGGAAGCCGAGGGACACCTCGGGAAAGCTATGAATGATTCACGAGCTGGGTCAATAATTAAGTCGCTGGGGGAATGTGTACAATACCTAACCGGCCCTAACTCCTTCAATCTCAGGAGACATGCTTCCCAGCCTGGCGACAGCATAATGGTTGGGGGAGAAAGTTTGTCTCAAGTTATTTATTTATTTACTTACTTACTTCCTTATTTACTTATTTGAGAGGCAGCGAGACAGCAAGAGCTCCCATTTGGTTTATTCCTCACATGGCCACAACAGCCAGGGCTGAGTCGGGCCCAAGCCAGGAGCCAGGAACCAAATCGAGGTTTCCCATATGAATGGCAGCAACCCAACCACTTGAGCCATCACCAGTGCATCCCTGTGTCTGCACTAGCGGGAAGCTGGAGTCAGGAGCCAGAGGCGGGATTTGGACCTAGGTGCTCCAAAGTGAGACACAGGAAAACTAAACCGGTGACTTAACCACTAGACCAAATACCCAACAGAGCGTTTCAGAGCGGCCTCTTGTGTGCGATCTGTAGAAGGGGCAGCCATGGTGGTCTACCCTACTTACCTGGTCCAGGCTGAAACCCCTGAAAGAGTTAGCAACACGGGACCATGCACGTGTAGCCTGCAGACATTATTCAAAGAAAGCTGGCCAGAACTAGAAAAGATCTCTCAGGTGGGACCGGATCTGGGCCTGAGCCACAATTCATGAGTGGGGGAGGGCAAGACACCCCAGGGAGAGATGGTAGCTCCTGTCACACAATCATGCCAAGTAGACCTATGCTGAGTTCTGCCCCTTGTGTGCCAGACACGGAGCCGGGGCTGACGATGTGCCGTGGGTAGCCTGACTCCCTGGGGCCTCGGAATATGACTGCATCTGGAGATAGGAACTTTCAGAAGGCGAGCTAATCCAACATGACCGGTGTTCCCGAAAGAGGAGGAAATGCAGATACAAAAAGAGGCACTGGGTGCACAGTGTGCACATGGAACACAGAGCAGGTGTAACCACCTGTATGACCAGAAGAGACCTCCGGGAGGCCACACCCCTTCTTCATGCCTGCAGTCGGGGCCTCTGGACTGATAAGAAAGCATAGTGGTATGGCCGGCACGGAGGCTCAATAGGCTAACCCTCTGCCTGCGGCACCGGCACACCAGGTTCTTGTCCCGGTCGGGGTGCCGGATTCTGTCCCGGTTGCCCCTCTTCCAGGCCAGCTCTCTGCTGTGGCCCGGGAGTGCAGTGGAGGATGGCCCAAGTGCTTGGGCCCTGCACCCCATGGGAGACCAGGAGAAGCACCTGGCTCCTGGCTTCAGATCAGCGTGGTGCGCTGGCCACAGCGTGCCGGTCACGGCGGCCATTGGAGGGTGAACCAACAGTAAAGGAAGACTTTTCTCTCTGTCTCTCTCTGTGCACTCTGCCTGTCAAAAAAAAAAAAAAAAAAGCACAGTGCTGGTTTCTGAGCTCCCCGTCTTTTCTGTAGCGAACTGCTGTCGCAGCCTGAGAAGACTGGCAAGACAGGCCTGCCCTCCTAAGGCGGAGTCTGCTGAGGCATACTGGGACACAAGTGGCCTATCCCCTTCCTGCCCTTCACAAAGGGCCAAGGCCGCACCCCACACCAAAAGGTTAGCAAGAGAAGAGCACGGGGCAGGTGTGTCTGATCCTAGCTCCACGTGACATGGCAGCCTGCCAGCTGATGACCCCCGAGGGCCAGGGTGAAGGATCCGTGTTCAGGCTTGGGTTCAAGCAGGCATGGCCCACTGTGTAGGGACGAGTGCGACTGGACAAGCAGGTGAAGATGGGAGGCTGCCAGACTGAGGCGGGAAACCCAGCAAGACCCGTGTCCAGATCCTTCTCCATCTCCCTGTGCAGCCTTGCTTCCTCCCAGGTGTGGGGTGGCCCCCTGGGAAGAGAGGTCCCAGGACCTCCTGCCAGACCAGCAGCTCAGAGAACCTCTTCGCCTCCAGCGCCAGGAATTTTGGGGACTATTTTTAAGCTTTTGGTCTTTGCAGGAAAGGCGTTTTGCTGTCCAGGACCCACAGTGGAGAAGAGGAATTCTAGATTCTGTGGCTGGTCTTGGTGAGAGAGAGGGAAGCAGGAGACAGAGGGGCAGGCAAGTCTGGGACAGACTCTGCTTCCAAGGGTGCCACTGAGACCTTCACGCTGGGGTGCCGTTTTCTGAGCTCCAATGGGAGGACGGACAACAAACACACTTGGGGCTGCTGCTGTGGCATCAAGGGTAAAGCCGCTGCCTGCAGCGCTGGCATCCCTTATGGGTGCGGGTTTGTGTCCCAGCTGCTCCACTTCCAACCCAGCTCCCTGCTAATGACCCGGGAAAGCAGCAGAGGATGGCCCAAGTGCTTAGGCCTCTGTACCCACATGGGAGACGCGGAAGAAGTTTCTGGCTTCTGGCTTCGACATGGCTCAGTTCCAGTCATTGTGGACATTTGGAGAGTGAACCAGCAGATGGAAGATCTGTCTCTCCCTCCCTCCTTCTCTCTCTCTCTCTCTATCTCTCTCTACCTTTCAAATAAATAAATAAATCTTAAAACCAAAACCAAACTTATTTCACTGATATGTTAATGACAACTATGCAACATACCAGGAATGACAAGGATGAGGTATTCTGAGAGCATGCAAAGAATGCAACTGGGGGCAGGAAGCACCCCTGAGCCCCGAAGTCCCGCTGCAGGGGAGGAGAGTGGGAGAAGCAGGCTGACCTGAGGTTCAGCCGCAAGGTTGGGGAGGAGGGCTGATGAGCAGGGAGCCCCAGACCCCAGAGCGCCCTGCACCCAATGCACAGACTCAGGCTTGATTTCGAAGTTCTTGAGGGCTTTCTAAGTGAGCCATGGCCCAAGGGAGCAGTACTTCAGCTACATTTTTCTTGCAAGCTTGCGCTCCAGGGGCGCGAACCTCTAGGCCCCAGGAGAGAGAGTGAAGGGAGGCGGAATGGCAGTGGAGAGGCTGCACATGGGGCACTCTGAAGAAGAAAGTGACAGGTCTTGGTGAGTGGCAGGAAAACTTTTTCCATTATCTGGTCCCTGTAGCAGCCCATGGGGCTGCTGCCTACATGCAGGGAGGCCCTGGGTCAAGTGGTTGCCATGGCAGCCCGCTCCGTGCCTGGGGCACACAGAGCGCTGCCCGTCTTCTCCATCCCCTGGTGGTGTATCACGAAGACCTGCGTGGCACAAGCAGTGTCAGCACACCCACGAGAAGGCCTTTGAGACCCGGTCAGAAAGTGAGAGCTGCCAGGCATCCACAGAGCTCCAGGGTCGGTGTCCCCGGAGGATCCTCTCCCATCTCACTACCTTTTCTGGGATGCAAGGAAAAGAATTAATCCTCAAAGGAATGCCAACTGCCCACACCTGCCCTTGTGCAGATGTGGATGTCTGATGGACAGAAGCAGGGCAGCGGTGGCTTGGATCTGCCGGGAAGAAAACAAAAGCTATGAAACACACTAGAGCTAAGGTTCTCAAGCACCTGCTGGCACCCCAGGCCCACAGCGTAGGTGGAACAAACAGATGAGAACGTGGAAAGGAGACCCTGGATGATTGGGTGCTGGGTGAGTCTTGTCAGCCGCGGGCAAGAGCAGGGCTGCCAGGCCCCAGATTAGGAACCCGAGAGGCCGGGAGCCACACCTCACAACCTCAGCCAGCTGCCAAGGCCAGAGCTCTCTGGGTGAAACCAACAGGACACTCCCAGCCCTTCATCTTGCTGCTTGCCGGCCTCACTTTCCATCATCTGCAGCTGATGGCTCATTCGGAGATCAGATTAGAGGCCCTGCCCTCTGAGAGACCTGCGTTGAAAGCAGTAGGCTAAAGCTAATAATGTAAGCACATGAGGGAATAAACACAGCACAAGAGAGACCAGCAAAAAAAAATAAAATAAAATCCGGGAAGGGCAGTGGACTCAATGCATTACCTGGCTATTAGGGGGAAGACCATTTTTAAAGTGGGCGTCATGTTAGTACATTATTGACACCTGACTGGTAGCATCCCTTATTGTATTGCTTTTGGAGGCTCTCTGTTTGAACTCTCAATTCAGGATGCTCCGGGCTGCCCTGGACGGGAAAGCTGAGTGCTACGTTGTAATCAGCCAGCTGCACTGGCACCTGCCAGGAGCCCGACACAGCTGCAGAACCTCAGTTCCCAACTCTCAGACCCGCGAAATTGGAATCTGGGAATCTGTACTCGAAGGAGATCCCCGGGAGCTATGAATGCACATTGCAGTTGAAAAAGCACTGCATTAGAGTGAACCAGCAACGAGAAAAACTGAGAAGGAGAAGGATCAGCTGGCTAGGAGCTGGCTCACTGGTATGGCAGCCAGCTTGGGGCCCACGCCTACTCACTGGCAGGAGAACCAGCAGCCGCAGAATGGCTGGGGCAGTCACCGAGGACGCAGAGGAAGAGGGCCAGGCTTGCTTAGTGACTAAAAGGAAGACACAGGCACCCGCATTCTGCACAGACAGCTGCACCCCACACTGGAGTGTCTGGATCTTAAGGGCTGGCTCCGCTTCTGATTCTCGCTCCTGCTGATGCACATCCCAGGGGACAGAGGACAATGACTCAAAGTGCTTAGGACCCTAGCACCCGTGTGGGAGACGCAGATTGAGTCCTTGGCTCCCGGCTGTGGTCTGGCCCAGCCATGGCTGTTGCGGGCATTTGGAGAGTGAACCAGCAGAAGGAAAATGTCTGTGTGTGTGTGTGTGTATTAAAATTAAGAAACAAAAGGACAACACAGGTGCCCCTCCTGCTAGGTGCTGTCATACTTTCTCAGCCTTTATCTATACAAGGCCAAGACCCTTATGATTATAAATTCTGCAAAGACGACTCTGCAATGTAAAAGGGAAAAAATTCATCTCTCTGATGAACAAAGGGCTAGAGGTAGTTTCTACAAGTTGTGCGTGATGTACATGCCACACAAGCAATTTCCCCTTTTGCTTATTTTTCTAAGGCTGCCGCACCAAGATTACCCAAGACAATTTTCTCTGAGTCTGGTTGAGCAGACTGTTCAAGGTACCTGTGACTCCCACCTGCGAGATCAATGAGATGTACCAATCCAAGAGAGGGATTTTGAGCAAAGCAAGTTTTACAAACAGCTGCCGTTGCCTGTGCCTCTGGGTGAGTCTCTTACGTCCTTAGGCAGAGAGAGGAAAGCAAAACAAGCTGGTGTTAACTGCAGTGAGTTACACATTACCCAGCAGAACACAGCAGCACGGCTCAGCCCGGCTCAGCTGGTAGAGCCAGTACAGTCAAGGAGACTAAGCGTGGAGAAGCACGGCCCAGATGGCACACGGCTAGAAAGCGGCAGAACCCTGGCTGGTCGGTGCCACGTCTGTCCCTCTCAGGAGCCAAGAAGATGGTTAAACCTGACACTGTCACACTGATGTTCCCAAGGCGCTTTCTCCTGTCCAGTGTCTTCCCATCTGCTTCATAATTGATGCTGCCACCCTTTAAGACAGAAATACAAGTGAACGAGGTTGACAAGCGCTACGGCACATGCACAGTTTTTACACTGGCAGCGTCATCAATGTTCACATCATCTATCTTACTGCTCCTTGAACTGCAAAAGGCACCACTGATATTCCAAATTGTGGTCAGTTTTCGGTCTTTGCACTCCTTTGCTTTTCTCCCTGAAAAATCTAACTCTCCATGTCAATAAAAAAAATCTCGAAATGAGACAGTAAAACAAATATTCATTGATTCTCAAACTTTAAAATAAGGAAAACTCTCTCTCCCCTCACCCAGACCCCTCCTCCCAGCTTTTTTTTTTTTTTTTTTTTTTAAGTGCTTTGGGCTCTCTCCCAGGCTAGAGTATGTATACCCTTAGTTCAGGTGAAACAGAGAAGGCTGAAACTGAAAGATAGCATAGATTTGAACTAATACAACTTTCTCTCAAACAAAAACATTTAAGGGAGTTCAGCGAAGGTTAGGCACGCAGGGAATGCTGCATTTCCTGCTGTCTTCTGATTAGCTTTTAAGATAATTAATGGAGACGGAGCACTGCTTGAGCAGCAAGCACGCTGCTGGAGGAAGGCAGGCAAGGCAGAGCCAGGATCCTGCGCATTAACCCCACTGCTCTCCAGCTTCTTCTGCCTCTCTGAATTCCCTCCCCGGCTGCAGTGACATCTGGGTGACCCCAGGGTGAGGTGACAGGCAAGCTCCTGGCACTTTGCATACATTACCCTTAACTAGTGATCGCACCCCGTTCCTGGGGGAGAAACGTGCTATTCCTGTTTCAGGAGCAGGACACTGTGGCCACACACACTCACATTTCCCTCACGACATCCCAGCAGTGCAGCTGCTGTTATTATTCCTGCTTTGTCGACAAGGAAACTGAGATCTAAAGAGACTGAGTAACTTTCCCGATAGCACCCGAGAAATATTGAGGCTGGAATTAAATCCAACCTGACTCCACAGACACAGCTAGCACAAGAGGTGACATTTCTCCTTCCCTTGTTTTACACATCTCCACAATGCAAGGTAGTGGACAGAAGCAAAAATGATCCCAACGAAACGTCACGAGTGTTCCCAGTAACTACAGGCGGCTTCTTCCTTCTTCCTCCGCCCCCTCCCCCTCCCTTTTCCTCCACCTCCTTCCTTCTTTTTCTTACTCTTCCTCCTGTCTCCTCCTCTGTCCTCCACCTTCCTTCTCCTTCCTCCACCTCCTCCCCTTTCTTCCTTTGCAAAAGCACTCCCAGTTCTGCTGGATCACTGTACAAATGGCCACAGTGCCTGGCTAGGTGTCTGAAGCCAGGAGCCAAGAACTCAATCCAGGTCTTCCTCATGGGTGGCACGAACTCAATTACTTCAGCCACCACCAGTGTCTCTCAGAGTCTGCATTAGCAAGAAGCAGGGAGCTAGAGCTGGAAATGCAATCCAGGTACTAAGATGTCTTAACCACCAGGCTAAACACCTGCCCCTAGTCTTCTTTTGGACCATCCGGCTGGCACAGCAGCCAAGCAGTTGCTACCATCATAAATAGTCACCAATTCTGGTGTCTTTCTCTTTGTGAACTCATTCTGGGTAACGATATTTTTTTTTTTCATTTTTAATATCCTTCCCAACTTTGGCCACATTGTAAGAGAGCGGATGTGGCATTTGCTTTGTCGGAACTGGACTACCCCTGACTCCTCCCACATTCCATCAAGTATCATTGATCAATCATAGTTCTCTTCCCTAGCAAGGCAAAAAAAAAAAAAAAAAAGAGCCTCAGGATCTTTCTCAACACAATACTTCCAACAGCTCCACGGAGTCCACCACAGTTGACCCACTGGGTGAAAACTATTTGCACTTCCTTGTTCGGAATTCTTGGCTAGTATTTTTCCTTGGTCTTTGCTATAAGAGCACTCAATAACCAAGTTTTGGTTCTGAGGTTGCAGAGAGAAAACACAAGCCTTCACGACACTGAAGGAACTGACCATTTTTCTATCCCAGTCCTGCCCTGGTCATGCCACCCTCCAGGAAGCCATCACTTAGGCTGTTTGTGGCCTCTTTTGCAGATTGTAAGCACACAAATGCAAAGGAGATGGCAAATCTTGGGAAATATCACCTTTTTGTGAAGTGGGTGAAAGGGAGATTGGCGAACTGCTCAAATCAGACACAGCAAGCCCCTTAGCAAATGAGGATGTGGAAAAGCTACACCAGCTAGTATCTGAAGAGGAAAGGGGGGAGGGGGAGGTGACAATAAGTGCTTCCAAAGACATCATTTGAATATCAAAGGGTTGAGCTGAAACCCCTGGGAAAACTGATACAGCCCTGGAATATTTTTGCAAAGCAGTGGCCTTGTTTATGGTTGTGCTGTGAAAACCCAGCATACAGGGAAGGAGGGTAGCATACCCCTGGGCAGGTTGGCCAGGCAACAGTTCTGCTGAGAACAGCAATCCAAACTCCAGTTGTCAATGTTTTTGGTTTACTCTAAGAATCGGGGCAAGAGGTGATTACAGTTTCCTCCAGTTCAATAATAAAGGAAATAATATTAGTTCCATACTTCTGAAGAAACAGGAGGTGAAACTAATGATTTATTTTTCAAATCACACCGCCCCTGGTTCAAGAGGACATGCATGGGTAGTCGGCTCGCGGAACCTCTCTCCCTGCATTTGGAGGGGCTCCTGCAGCCTTGTGATCATGCCGTTCATTTGGGCTGGGTTTGACAGGTGTGGGCACTGAGGCACAGAGGACCCAGCTAGTAAACAAATGATGCGGTGATCTGTCCAGGTCAGCCTGACTCCCGTAAGCAAGCTCATCACATGATCAGACACCCAGAGAAGCAATAACTCCATCCACGAGTGCCACCTGCCCATCCACTTGAGACGTGGAATTCCCACAAGGGCAGCTGGGAGGGCGTCCTACTCTCTGTCACATGCAGGTCTGTTCCCCCAAGTGTGCCCCAACCCTCCTGGGAGTTTTGGGGTAGAGGGTGGGTGGGGGTGGGTGGGCAAAGTTCTTCCTTAAGGAATGAATGAGGCCTCTCCTGACCTGGCTCCTCTGCGTCCCCTCCCAGAACATCACCGTCCCTCAACCCTAAGGAATGAACCTGCTCCGTGTCCTGCCCCCATGGCGGCCCTGTCTTCTGCCAGGTTCACGCCAGTTCCCAGCCCTGCAGGGAAGAGCCCAGCATGGGGAGGGGTGGTCGGTGGGTGGACTGGCCCAGACAGAGCTCCACTTTCGTGCTACTGTGCGGCTCAGCATTTGAGATGAAATTTGAAATTCATTCAGGGATTTATTTAAGCAGAGGAAAAAAAAATAAACCTGAGTCTAAACCGTTTTACAGATAAGATGTCACAGAACGAGTTGGAGATCTGCTGAGGTTACATGGCAAGTCGGGGTCAAGATTTTTGTCCCAGAGAGAAGATCCAGCAGTTTCATGTTTTCTGGGTCATGTGTGTTCCCGGAACCCATCCATATCTAGTGAGAAGCAAAATCCTTTCATTCCCCACAGGGAGAAATGGGAGAGGTAAACCAGGGTCTGATGGGTCTTATATATAGAAACAATGTACCCGCCATTACAACAACCTCAGAATGAAAAGGCACCAGCCCCTCTCCTGACCCTCTGCATCTGTGAACCTGTGCCAAGGGATGAGGTCTCTCTGGAGGACTTCCTTCCAAAACTGGATGGCGCAGCAAAGCTGGGTGGGCTCCTAGGCAGTAGGACACAGTGTTGCTAAGTGGTTTACACTGCACACAGAGCCAGACAGCTCTATTACTTCCTTCCCCACTGAAGCATCCATTTATCACAAGCAGTTCTAGGAGAGTGACCAGACTGACAAGGCCCTGCCCTGCGCGGTGCACATTCAAGTGGAGCAAATAAGTAAACAGGCATACGAGGAAACAAACAAGTTGGGCAGATAGGGTTGCAAGTGCTCTGAACAAAGTTAAATATGGAAATGGGTTGGGGCCGGCACCGTGGCTCACTTGGTTAATCCTCCACCTGTGACGCCGGCATCCCATCTGGGCGCCGGTTCTAGTCCCAGCTGCCCCTCTTCCAATCTGGCTCTCTGCTATGGCCTGGGAAAGCAGTAGAAGATGGCCCAAGCCCTAGGGCCCCTGCACCCATATAGGAGTCTGAGAAGAAGCACGTGGCTCCTGGCTTCGGATCAGTGCAGCTCCAACCATTGTGGCCATCTGGAGAGTGAACCAACAGAAGGAAGACCTTTTTCTCTGTCTCTCCCTCTCACTGTCTGTAACTCTACCTCTCAAATAAACAGATAGATAGATAGATAGATAGATAGATAGATAAAAGAAATGGGTTGAGGGGTGACACGGGGGATACATGGGGAGAATAGCGAGCCTCTCTAAAATAATGACATTGAGCTATAATCCAAAGGACAAGCAGCAATGGGCCATTTGGAGATGGACAGAAAGGCTGCTGGGCTCTGGGAAAAGCAGGTGCAAAGGTCCCAAGGCAGGAACTACACATAAGCTTTTGTAGTTTTTATTTTCATTGCATTTGTACTATGAGTCTAATAAGTATACTATGTAAGTGAACTATTTTTCACTTCCAAAGTCAACTAGTCTTTTCAGCACAGTAAAAAAAAATTAACACAAAAGGATATACAATAAAATTTTCCTCTCACCCAGTCCTCCTGTCCACTGCTTCAGATCCAACCATTTTTATTTTGTGTGCTATGTTCTATGTATCCTGTATTGATCTTTTCTACAAATAAGACTGTATGATATGCGCTATCCCAAACCTTGCTTCTGTTATAAACAAAGTGTCACTTTTGAATAGGCGATGCAGATGCATGTCACACTGAAAAGGTACACGGCCCCCGTGTACTCGCAGTCCCAAGACTCCCGGACCAGGTGACCTGTAAACAACAGAATGTGTTGGGGATAGTCTCGGAAGCTGGGAAGTCCATGATGAAGGCACCCGCACATGTGGTCTGGGGGAAGGGCAGACGGGGACGCATGCTGTGTCCTCTGGTCATGGCCGAGCAGAAGAGCAGCAAGGGCCCAAGCTGGGTCTCTCGCTGGCCCTTTCACAAGTCACCAATGCATGCACGAGGACCTCCCCCAAGGCCCCACCTCCAAATACCACCAAAATGGGGATCGCATTTCAACATACAGATCTGGGGGGACACAGACCGAAGCGCACACAGAGTGACGACTGTCTCTCCTTCCAGTCCTTTGGCCAGAGACAGAATGATTTCTTTCCAGGATGGTTGCCATGATCTGTACATGTGTGTCCACCTGCCTCAAATACAGATGCTGAACTCCTAGCCTGCAAGGTGACGGTACGAGGAGGTGAGTCCTTTGGGTGGTGGTGGTGGGGTCATGAAAGTGCAGCCCTCATGTGTGGTATTAGTGCCCTTATAAAAGGGCTCTTGGGGTGCTAGCTAGCCCCTTCCACCACATGAGGACGTGACGGGAAGGTGCCACGTACGCCCAAGAAAATTGGTCATCACTGAAACCGACTCTGCCAGCATCTTGACCTTGTACCTCCTATGCCCCAAAACTATGAGATGTATTTATTTATTTATTCAAAAGCAGAGTGACAAAGAGAGAGGGAGAGACAGAGAGGGAGAAAGACATCTTCCATCTGCTGGTTCACTCCCTGAATTCCTACAAATAGCCAGGTCTGTACGAGGCCAAAGCCACAAACCAGGAGCTCCTTCCTAGTTTCCCACATGGGTGGCAGGGGCCCAAGTACTTAGGCCATCTTCTGTTGCCTTCCCAGGTTCATCAGCAGAAAGTTGGACTGGACACAGAGCAGCCAGGACTCAAATCAGTGCTCCGACAGGAGACGCTCATGTCTCAAGCTGTGGCTTAACTCCCTGTGCCACAATGCTTGTCCTTTTTTCTAAGTTGTGTGTCTTTTCCTTATTGGGTTGTCAAATCTCTTAAAATATATTCAGTAAACTACAGGGCCAGCACTGTGGCATAGCGGGAAAAGCTGCAACTGGCAATGTGGGCATCCGGGCATCCTATATGGGCACAGGTTCAAGTCATGGTTGCTCCACTTCTGATCCAGTTCCGTGCTAATGGTCTGGGGAAAACACCAGAAAATGGTTCAAATGCTTGAGCCCCTGCCACCCATGTAGGACACCTGGAAGAAGCTCCTGGATCCTGGCTTCAGCCTGGCCCAGCCCTGGCCTTTGTGGTCATTTAGGGGGTGAACAGCAGATGGAAGATCTCTCTCTTTCTGTCTCACTCTCCTATATAACCCTTTCAAATAAATATTATATATATATATATATATATATGTATTCAGTAAATTATCTCTTTGTCTGATATACATATATAAAATATTTCCCTAGGTTTGTATTTGTATTTTTTATTTCTTTATAGTAATTATTTGCTATGCAGAAATCTAAAATTGCTATGGAGCTCAACTTACCAGTGTTCTGTACATTCTGCCTTAGAAAGTCTAGAACTAGTGTGGGATTAATAAATTTTAAAATTCTTCCCTGTTTATTTCTAGTACGTTCATGATTCCACTTTCTTACACTTAAGTTTCTGCTCCATCTGGAATCCATTTTGGTACAAGGAATGAGGTGGCAGCGATGCATGTTTTAATGGGATGGTTGGTTAGTCATTTATTTAATCCAACACTGGGACTGGAAAATATGGTATTTTCCCCTCGTATCTGAAGTTCTGACAGGCTCTGCCATGGTTCCAGAACAGCTGCAACCACCAGGCTCAGACCCTGAGCTCCAGCCAGGGGCGGAGCAGCAAGCATGCCTCCAGACGGGCACCACCCGTGCCGCCAAGCGTGCGCGCGCCTTCGGGGTCCATGGGCAGCAGCAGCCTGTCCTCCCAAGGGGTGGCTGCACCCAAGCTACCTCTCATCAGGGCTCCAAGCACCAAAGGTGCTCCAGCTCCTGTTTGGCAGCCACAGATAAAACTCTGGCTTGAAGCATCATTTCCCAGACCATGGCCTCGTGCCCCAGCGCGGCAGCCTCTGACCCTGAGGTCTCCCCTCCGCACCCCCTTTCTCATCTATCGTCAGCAGTAGTGTGGGCTATTCCAGCACCGCCTCCGAGTCTCTTGCCAGAGGCTTCTTCCTCAATTCCCAGAGAATCCTTGCTGAGATTCTCTTGGGAGACTTCGGTTCCTAGAAGTCTCCTTGAATTTGTTTTGCTCTGAGAGCCTCAGATCAAGACCCTACAATGAAGCTTCTCCTTTTTAAAATTGTCACTGCTTTCAGGAGCCTTTACAACAATTTCTCACCAGGGGCAGCTGCTGTGGCACAGCAGTTAAAACACCACGTGAGATGCCCACATCCCATATCAGAACACCTGCGCTTCAGGCCTGTGGCTGCTTCTGAGGCCAGCTTCCTACTGATGTACACCCTGGGAGGCAGCAGATGATGGTTCAAGTATTTGGGTCCCTGCCACCCACCTGTGGGAGACTTGGATGGAGTTCCTGGCTCCTGGCTTTGCCTGGCCCAGCTCTGGCTGACATGGACATGGGGGAAGTGACTAGAAGATGGAAAATCAATCTCTCTCTCTCTCCCTCTCCCTCATGCTCTGCCTTTCAAATAAATAAATACATAAAAACTTTAAAAAAAAATCCCTACCCTCCTGGATCTTTCTGGAACTGGCTTGTTTTAAATTCTCTACCCAGAGCTTCTGGTCTCTGCAGAGGGCACGGCTGTGGGTTTGTCTCACCTGCTCTCCCTTCTTTCCGAAGAGATGCTTTCCTAAGAACGTTCCTCTGCTAACTTGTCCTTCAGTTTGAGGTGTAAGTGGGAGGCCAGAAGGCAGTGTGGGAGATGATGGTGGTGGGCTGGGCAGGGGGCTCGGCCTGTGCAATCGGAGCCAGGGACACTCACACCTCTGCTGAGATCTTCCATGTCTGTCTTGCCTACAACTTTAGAGAGTGAAGCATTTTTCAAGGCACTTTGGAAGACCCCACCTTACAGAATAGCACAAGCCCTTGGACGTGCCACACCTGCAGGTGGGCTTTGGAGCTGGCTCCCGGCCAGTGAGAACCCGGGGGGGGGGGGGGGCAAGCTGGGGTGGGAAGAAGAGTGGGGTTACTGGGCTGTATGAATGGGATAGCTACCCCTGCCAGGATGCCAGTGTGGCCAAGGGTGCGGCAGATGGCTTGCTAAGAAATACACCAGCACTGAGCAATAAGTACAAGATCAAGTTCCAGCTCTAGGCCCTAGTGATTGTGGTGGACTGAGCAGGCTTCTTGGGCATCCCACTGCCCAGTGAGTGAACAGTGATACACTTTTCAATGCACTAAATTCCTTTCCAAGATGCTGTCCCCTTGAGGCAACTTTTCACTTGCTGGGAGGGTATGGGTAGTTAGGGATGGGGTTTATGTGCTTTAACTTGCCTATAATTAACCTATGCCCTTCTCCCACCCCCACCCCCAGCTAAAAGTAGCTGCAGTGGTCACATCACAAGCAACTTTAGGTGTTTTCAGTTGATGCATTTTGCACGCACAAATGTGCAGAGAATTCTCATCTGGGTTAGTTTCCCGTATTCACACCACATGGTCAACCTGATTTCACGTCTCAGTCTATCGCTGCTCCCTCTCCAGATTCTGCCATCTCCAGCTTTGACTCTCTTATACGAGTATTGAAGCTGGATATTTTAGATACCCAACCCCTCGGTATCTCTTTATTCATTTGGGTGCAGGGAGCTCCTATATACCCTCCACTATTTTCACAGCCCCTCTAATACTAACATCCCCACCAGACTACTACTTTTTTTTTTAACAAATGATGAATCTACATTGACACATCATTATTAAATCATCACCAAAGTCCACAGTTTATGTTAGAGTTCACTCCTGGTATTGTATATTCTGTGGGTCTGGGCAAATGTACAACGCCGTGTATCCACATGTATTATAGTATGTTACAGAGTAATTTCACTGGGCTAACATTCCTCCATTCTCTGCCTATTCACCAGTCCATCCCTCTCACCTAACCCTGGAAACCACTGATCTCCATACGGTCTGCACAGTTTTGCCTTTTCCAATAAGTCATCTTATTGGAATTACACAATATGTAGCCTTTTCAGATCGACTTCTTCCGCTAGTAAAAATGGACATAAAGGTCCCCCGCTTTGTCATTTCATGGCTTGACAGTTTGTTTCTTTCTAGCACTGAATAGCACTGCATCGTCTGGATACAGCACCTACTGAAGAACACCTTGGTTGTCTCCAAGTTTGGGCAATGATTTAAAAAGCTGCTATTGGGGCTGGCGCTGTGGTGCAGTGGGTTAACACCCTGGCCTGAAGCGCCGGCATCCCATATGAGTGCCGGTTCTAGTCCCAGCTGCTCCACTTCTGATCCAGCTCTCTGCTGTGGCCTGGAAAAGCAGTAGAAGATGGCCCAAGTGCTTGGGCCCCTGCACCCACGTGGGCGACCTGGAGGAAGCTCCTGGCTCCTGGCTTCGGATCGACGCAGCTCTGGCCATTGCGGCCAGTTGGGGAGTGAACCATCGGATGGAAGATTCTCTCTGCCTCTCCTCTCTCTCTGTGTGTAACTCTGACTTTCAAATAAATAAATAAATCTTAAAAAAAAAAAAGACTTAACCTCCATGATTCATGATATGTTACAGCCTTTAAAAAAAAAAAGCTGCTATTAACGTCTATGGACAGGTTTTCTGTAGACAGAATTTTTCAATTCCTTTTGGGTAAATACCAAGGCGCACGATTGCTGGACTGTATGGTAAGAGAATGTTTACTTTTGGAAGAAGCTGTCAAACTGCCTTCCAAAGAGGCTGTACCACTCTGCGTTCCCACCGGCAATGACAAGAGTTCCTGCTGTCTCACACACTTGTCAGCATGTGGTGTCACCAGTGCTCTGGGCGGCCGCCATTCTGTTAGGGATGTAGCGGTATTTCCTGGCTTTACCGTGCAGTTCCCTGGTGGTATGTACTGCTGAACTTTTTTTTTTTTTTTTTTTTTTTGACAGGCAGAGTGGACAGTGAGAGAGAGAGACAGAGAGAAAGGTCTTCCTTTTGCCGTTGGTTCACTCTCCAATGGCTGCCGCGGCTGGCGCGCTGCAGCCAGCACACCGCGCTGATCCGATGGCAGGAGCCAGGTGCTTCTCCTGGTCTCCCATGGGGTGCAGGGCCCAACCACTTGGGCCATCCTCCATTGCACTCCCGGGCCACAGCAGAGAGCTGGCCTGGAAGAGGGGCAACCGGGACAGAATCTGGCACTGCAACCGGGACTAGAACCCGGTGTGGCGGCGCCACAGGCGGAGGATTAGCCTAGTGAGCCACGGTGCTGGCCTGTACTGCTGAACTTTTCATATGCACATTGGCTATTGGCTATCTGGAAATCTCTGTGGAGATGTCTGTTAAGGTCGTGGGCACATTTTCAATTGAGCTATGTATTTTCTCTTTGTTGAGTTTGAAAAGTTCTTGGGTTATCTTGGATAATAGTCCTTTACCAAATTTATGTTTTGCAAATATTTTATCTTCGCCTGTTGCTTACCTTTTCATTCCCTTGACGGAGCCTTTCTCCAGGAAGAAATTTTCATTTGATGAAGTCTGCTTCTCAGTGCTTTCCTCCCCAGTGTCCCGTTAGCACCCGAGTCTGAGTTCCGAGCCTCCCTTCAACAGCCTGTTCCGGAACCACGACTGCCGCGGTGAGCACACAACCATGACCTCATCCGTGTCATCAAACTGACATGCCAATGACACTGATGATGTTTTTTTTTTTTTAAATGGGTTTGAGTGGCTTTGGGAACGTTTAGGTAAAACTTTATGGAATCCTTCCCTAGAACACCAGCCTCTGGCTTCTGCCTCTTCTGGAACAAAAACAGAAATGGAACTGATGTCTTAGGTTCCTGCGCTGCCCCCAGGAAATCACCCGTGATGAGGACCTGATGCACCAACGAGGGTTCAGCTCCAGATCGCCCCAGCCCAAGGATGCTGGGAGGAATTCAACCTGTGAGAAGTTGGTGCTCAAACCCAGCACATCCTGCCGAGTTCCTACTGCCATTTCTGCCCTGTGTCTCTGGGCCACACCCAATACAAGCAACAATCTAACCATTAACAGACTCGAGAACTAAAGCTCAGAGCCGCCAAGGTTTTCCGTCCCCAACTCAACATGACCATCCCGGGCTGCTGGTCCTGTGCTGCCCAAATAAAATCACAGACATCTGTCCTGGATGAGCAGGTGGTAAAGAATGAGGCCCCCTCCCCTGTTTTGTGTGTCTGTCTCCCTCAGGAAAGCTGAACTGATTAAGACACAAAAGTTCCCAGCTCATAAAATCTATCTTGGATGTGTGCTTTGAAGCTGAGGTTAAGGGAGCCTTTTGAACAAGCTGCAAAACAAAGGAGCAGGGGCAAATTCAAGAGGACTTTTGGCCCAGGTTCCTTCTTATCATTTCATGACATGGCTGTCCCATCAGATATGTAACAGCTCGTCAATCTGATCATGGTGCCATTAGTCCCACTTCCAATCCTGATTAGCCACCCTGGTCTCGGCTCTTACCAAGACTAATTGCAGGCTTTTATCAATTAGAATTAAGTGTCAACCCAAATGTAGTACATGAAAAGTCTTATTAACATTATCATAATAACAACTTCTGCTCTCTCCACACTAAAGCATATAACACATTTGCCTACAATGTGTGATTAAAACCCTTCTCTCCCCAGCGTTAAAAGAAAGGCAAAATCTGCTGATACTGAATGTGACTGGAACATTCTGTCAAAGAGGCTTTTTGCAAATGCTTGCTCTAATACATGCAAAATCAAATTTATTTCTGTTGCATTCACTTTAACTGCTTCAGGTCTGCAAGGCTGACAAAGATGGGGAATTAAACTTCTTGAAGAAATCGGAACTTTGGGAGCATCCACTGGATTCCCACACTCTCTGCTCAGTCAAGTGCTCTTTATGAATCAGTGGTGAGATTTGACAGAACTGATTCTTCCCTGGGAGTTTCAGGAGATAGTCTATTTTTAACCAGAAGCTTAAAAAGTGTGATGAGATCAATGCTTTAAATTAAGTCAGCCTGAGACCTCAAGAAAAAGTTCTTATCAAAGGAACCAGGAAAAGTGCAGAGGAGCAGACTGGGGAAATCCTGGCTGGAATTCTTGATAGGCAATGGTGGCCTCTTATTCCTCTTTGCCATGAAAGTCTGGTGCCTATGTGATGGCTTAAGAAAAGAAAAGAAATGACAGACATGGCTTGCACGTGACCAGCCAGAGACTAAGAGAAATCCCCAGTTGCTTGCACTGAGGCTAACCTTAGCATTTATATTCTGAACCAGATCTAGACATGATATTGCCAAGGCAAATTCCGAGGTTTTTGTCTGACAGAAGAACGAATTAGGAACATCTTCAATTTATGTTTTAGACAAGGAGAGAGAGCGTCAAGAAAAAAATTAAACTACTGATATTTCCGGTCCTGCAGCAGTTTCCAACCAAGATTTTTGAAGGCGACGGAGTTCCCTGTGGCTGTGCACATGTGTGTTCTTGTGCATGGATACATCTAGGTATAATCTTTGGTGAAAATGTTGGATCCCACCATGTAGAAATGTCACAGCTGATATTCAGGAAAGGGAAAGCTGCGAGAGACTGCTCGTTCTGACCGTGAGAGACAACCAGCAACCGCCACAAAGCTGCAGCTGTAAAAATGCTCTCCACCCTTCTCTTCACAACACAAAAGCTGTGCTCCGGTAAAGATGAATGCAAGAGTTAGGGTGCGAAGGTGGGAAATAAAGGTGAGAGAGGACCCACCATCTCACAGCAGAGAATCATAAAGTGTGCCGTGTTCAAGCAAGCAAATCCTACCCTTAACAAGAGTCGCAAGGTCTGGCCCTGGAAGCATGGGATGGAGGAACCTACGGGCTGATGCAGGAGCAAATGACCACCCCTAGGAATACCTTCCCGCCTCTACTGTGAGTCCTAAGACCCTGAAGAGACGACATCCTCAAGCCCCATTTGCCAGGTGCTGAGCCAGGCACTCCACTAATGTGATTCCCATCAACCCTTTCGGCAACTTCACCAAGTAAGAACGGGCATGGCCTTATTTTGCTGTTAACAAAACTGCAGCTCAGAGTCTAAAGACATTACCTAGTAAATGACGGTCATGATTTAAGTCCAGGTCTAGTCCCATCACTCAGTTCTGCCTCATCAGAACTGCAATTCTTTTGTCTCATCAGTTACACAAAAAGTAACAAACTCCAAGTTAATTTCATGCATCTTGCCAGCTAACATCTTACCTTTTTGTCCAGGGAGTGAGCCCTAAGCACCTACTAGGTGCCAGGCACTACTCTGATGGACGGTAACATTGCAGTGACCATAGAAGGGAAAGGGGGACAGAGTGACAGGTGTGGATTTTATGTCAGTCTCTTGCAGCTGCCAAGACAGAGACTTGGTGCTTAAAACCACAGACAGGTATTGTCTCCCATCTGTAGAGACCAGAAGTCGAAAAGCAAACTGTTGGTAGGGCGAGACCCTCCAGAGCGCCAGCAGGGGACCCTCCCTTGCCTCTGTGGCTATCAGCCTTCCCTGTAGCTTCACCTTGTAGGTGACATCTCCCCAGTCTGTCCCCAGCTTCACACAGCCTCCTCTTCCGTCTGTCTCCGTCTGTCATTCTCTTAGAGGATGCTTGTCTTTTGAGAGCCCACTCAGACATTACAGGACGCTGTCATCGCCACATCCCTCACATATTCTGATCTCCAAGGACTCCTTCCCCAAGTAAGGTCCCATCTACGAAAGGCGCTGGGGATCAGGACACTGATTTCTCTTTTTTGGTTGCTGTTCCTTGCCAGGTGGTTGGGAAAGCCCTTCCTACAAAAAGCACATTTGGGCAGAGACCTACCAAAAAAAAAAAAAAAAATGTAGGGGGCATGTGAAGGGGAGGAGCAAGTTCAAGGGCCCTGAGGTGGGAGCAGCCTCAGCACGTGGGAGTGACAGGGGGAAAGCTGTGTGGGTGCAGGAGCAGCAACAATCAAGAGAAGACAGCAGGCCGGTGCTGTAGCACAGCGGGTTAAAGCCCTGGCCTGAAGTGCCAGCATCCCATACGGGCGCTGGTTCTAGTCCCGGCTGCTCCTCTTCTGATTCAGCTCTCTGCTATGGCCTGGGAAAGCAGTAGAAGATGGCCCAAGTGCTTGGACCCCTGTACCCGTACAAGAAACCTGGAAGAAGCTCCTGGTTCCTGGCTTCAGATCGGCGCAGCTCTGGCCGTTGAGGCCATCTGGGGAGTGAACCAGCGAATGGAAGACCTCTCTCTCTGTCTCTACCTCTCTCTGTAACTCTTTCAAATAAATAAAATAAATCTTTAAAAAAAAAAAGAGAGAGAGAGAGAAGACAGCAACTGTGATGAGCCATCTTGTTGCCATGTATGACAAGGTAACAGCCTGTCTCTGAAGGGCTCAAGCTGTTTCCATTGTGTGGGCCAAAAGAGGCCACGAATCTAACACTTGGTGGCATGAGCACCTCTCCCACCACCACCACCACCACCACCACCACCAAGAACAGCACACCACCAAGTTCAAGACGTTTCAAGAATTCTGGCAGAAGTATCAAGTCTTTTAACCACGTCACTACTCTTTTATAAACAGACACTTCTGAAGGAACTCCCTGACCCACAGCCCCATCGCAGCCAGATAATCTTCTGTATTTCCCTAGATACTCTGCGCACGGGGGCCCACACTCATGATGTGCCACAATGGCAGGTCACCAACGTGTCTCCCAGCCTCAAGCCACACTGCTTGAGGGCAGGAAAGAGTTCACCCTTACCTTCCCATACCTACATAGGGTCTGACATAACATAGGCAAGCAACTGATGCCCTTTAAATGAGTGAATGAATTAATGATGACGACATCATTTCATCCATGCTTAGGATGCTACCCAATCACACTGCAGAGAAAGTTTTGTCCCTGAGGGTTTATTTAACCTAGAAGTAATAGTCACTAAGAACATTTATCCTGAAACTTGGAATAACAAGGGAGATAGAACCTCGCTTCCTATCATCGCAATCAGGAGACAGGGGGGCCTAGGTTCTAGTTCTGTCTTTGCCACTAGAGGCGTGACCTTAGGCAGTCACTTCACCTCTCCACGTTCCGGGTCCCCACAAGTAGAAAGAGGAAGGTGGCCTTGATGGAACAGAAAGTCCCTTCTCATTCTACGTGTTCCAGGCCTCCCTTGAAGGTCTAGAAGGGAACCTGGCAGCGTGATCACTCACTTCCGTGTGAACCTGGCTCCGAGGGCCAGCCTGCTCAGCCCACAGTCCTCGGCAACCCCACCTCTTCCTGGGCACCGCTGCGAGCCGGAGGAGCGCCTTCCATGTAGCTGCCACTGCCTAGTAATCTCACTGGTTTCTGCGAAGCCCTCCGACTCTTATGTTCCTCCAGCTTTTCCGCGGACATACCGCCCACAGCAGAAGAGTGCACACTCCCCAGTCAGACCAGGACTACACCAAGTGTGGCTTCCTGGGGGCGCTGAGGGACAGATGCGTGGTCCTGGGGGGCCGGGAGACCTGCGCCTCTGCAGGCCATGAGGCAGGCAGAGAAAAAGCTTTCGCAGCCCAGGGTGGCCTGTGACTAATCGGAATCACCTGGACTTTTTCAAGAACTAATACCATTCACAAGGGACATTCTGGGCATCAGATAAGGTATCAGTTAGGGGCAGCAGGCTATTTGACGATTCTGTTTACCCCACAGGGCTTGCCATGACCGCTGGGATCACCCCAAGGGCAGGAGGGTGGCTACATCCAAGATGGCCACGGTCATGCCAACCTGAATCCCGACACTGACTCTTCCAAGAAAGCCTGGAAGCAGGCAGGGCCAGGGGCTGCTGGCCAGAAACCAGAAATGCATTTAATTCAAAATTTTTTCAATTTTTTTTAGAAATATTTAAAATTCATATGAATTTTGTATTCTACTCTACAAAGTATCTGCTCATTTTTTTAAAAATGCATCCACCCCCCCCCAAAAAAAAAAAAAAAGAAAGAAAACAAACCTTTGAGGGAAACCATTGCTGCCTGTTTATCCTGGTAGAAGGTAAAGGTACTGGGTCACACGGTGCTATCGAGACCTGCGAGAGAAATTCCCTGCCTGAGAGAGCTGCACCGACCGCTCCCTTGATAAAAGCAATGCCCGGGCAGTGTGTGCCGGCAGGGAAAACAGGCAGGACCAATAGCCTGTATTCACCCAGTGTGTCCTTGTCCCCACCGCGGCCCCGATGTCACTCTTCATTGCTCTGATACACTGAAACTGGGTGGGTCTTTGGGAAAACTACTAAACATTACAGAGTTAAAGGGAAATAACCGCACAGAGCAGGAAGTACAGTCCGGCCGGTTTGGCAGGGGCTGGGCTGGCCTGACCTGTCAGGAGCTGACTGCCTCCCACGCCGAGGTCTGGTCCATTTGCAGTGGCGGTCCACCGTCAGCCTAGCCATTTGTGGAGTTCCAGAAGGAAGGCAGCCGTCAGCACGTGCAGCTCGTCCCAGCGTCCCCAGCTGACTGAGCGGCCTCCTGGCTTCCGTTCCTTGGCTTCTCTCCTTTCCCTGCTCCTGAACACCCTGGAGTTCTCCCACTCCTACCACCTGGGCCTGGACAAGGTGCACCTGAGCATCATTACGCACACCATCAGCAGAGACGCCTACACGTGTGTGGGGCACCAGCTCCACTGTGTGCTCACCACCACCTCCCGGCCCGCCATGTGAGTCGTGGGAGGTGCTGAGCCCACTCGGAGCCCCACCGGGTCCCCCAGGCCCTGCTGAGAAATCATCTTGATGTCTCTGTGCCCTCGCTTGGGAGGACGGCACAGTAGGCAGCACATCTGGGTCTTGCAGCTAGTGGGCACTGCCTGCCTAGCCTCTGTGCACGTCTGGGCCGGGACTCCCTGTATACTCCACATAGTGCCTTGGAGTGAGGACACAGCTTATAACAGGGCAAGAAGATTTTGCCAAGAGAGCCACTGGAAAACTGAGGCCCAACTGCCAACAGGATCACCTGGACTGAGCTGGCTGGAGCCCAGTGGCTCTGTCTAGTGTTTGCTCAGAGATCAGTGAAGCAAGGAGGGCTTCCTGCAGGAGGCAGCAAGGATGGGCTTCTGTGCCTCCGAGGCCTTTCACTAGTGTGAATGGAGGCTTCAGCTTGAGTAGGAAACAGGAGCAGGGGTGCCAGCCCCAGGCAGATAGTGAATACCCCCTTCTGCTGCCAGAGGCCAGTGCACTGCTCTGCCAGACCAGGGTGGGGAGAGGGGCGGTTGGGAGGGAATTGGCCAGGATAAGCCCAGCCCGCGTGCAGGTCAAGGACACAAGGCAGGCCTCATCTTCCTCACCCTAGTTCTAAAAAAAAAAAAAAAGAAAGAAAGAAAAAAAAATTTGCTTTGCCTTTGGCAAAATTGCAGCAGAATGGCTGAAGGCCCCCTTCCAGAACCTGGTCTCATGGTCTCCTGGTTGTGCCCCAGCCCTCACTCCAAAGCCTATGTCCAGGATGGGTTTCAAGCCTCTTTCAGAGCAAGGTATGCATGATTGACAGCTTCTCCCGGAACCCCTCTGCTCTGAGCAGGGATTCACGCCCCAGACTGCAGGATTAAAAGCGAATCTGGAAATCCTAGCTTCGGAAGGTGGCCCTTCCAGTGGGGCACCGGGCCACTATCTGCACACTGTGCCCACAGACAAGGCTGCCTGCAGAGGCGCACCTGCTGACTTGCACATGCGTGCCCTTCGGGGTGGGGTGGCCCATTCTCCCAGGACTGGGAAGCCTTGTAGAGGCACACAGCCCCTGGCAAAGGTGCACCCCTCCTCTTGCTGGGAGTAGCCCTGGCTTGGGGGAGGGGAGTGGGCAGCTAGATCTCGCTCCCACATCTGGGCTCAGGGGTGTTCCTGGGACCTCGGAAAGCCCACCACTGGGGCAAGTGTTGTTAGGCATCCCCGAACCAGTGTCGCAGATTAACCTTGAGTTTTTCCTCTTGTTACAACACCCTCTTTATGGGAGACGTTTAGGCTCTTTTTGCCGAAGCAGTTTTTTTAGTACTGGCTTCAAAGCAAGCTTACTTCTATTCTTTCCACTTTTCACAATGTTGGCAGAAAATGCTTTTCTTGCTCCCCTTTTCCTGGAAGTCTTTTATCTTCTCACTGGTCCCCATTTTGTCTTTTCTTCCTAGAACTTATCTGAATACCGCTCAGAGGCTCTCTGCCCCGAGCAGTCACCTAAAGTCTCCTTGGGAACCAAGATGCCTTGGGGATAGGGCCCAGCTGTTGGGGCCCAAAGAAGCCTTAGGCCTTACCCTGGGCAAGGGTCTTGGGGACAGCTGGCTTGGAGAGACTGGGCTTCTGGGGGAAACCTAAAGGCCCTGGAACATTCGTCTGGACAGTTCTCCCCACTTTGCCCACGCTTCCAGGTATCAGAACAAGGTCTTCAGCCCTAAGACTAAGACTCTGTCAAATGCTGTTTTAAACTAGAAATGAAGAACGCTCCCATACAGCTCACCAAACCTCAATGTGAAGCAGCAAACAGAGGAGATGAGACGGAAATGTCTTTGACCTGAACAGGTTTGTTCAGGGCCGGAGAAAATGCTGGATGCCCAGCTGTTCTGAGCTATCTAATGCTGTGCAAAGCATAACCCAGCAGAAAGTTGAAAGGTTCCTTGGCATCTTTAGAATGTAAACTTCATGCAATTCATGATGAATGTGATTACAGTGCCCTTTGAGTCATTTCTGGAATGTGACATTTTACATAATACCTCCAGTAAGCTTGACTTCTCGATTAGACGTCAGAAAGAGAAAAACAGAAGTCCATTAAGGTGTTAAGACAAGACATTGGAAATCCAAAATCAGAAAAGATTGTACAAGGTGGCTCTCAAAATTTCATGAAAAATGTGCAGTTTCTTTGAATTCCATTTTTCCAGGAACTCTTTGAAACATCTGCATATATTAAATTGGGAGGGACAATATTACTTCCCACGAAAGCATTACATAAATCCTCTCTTTGCTACGCCGGCGCCGTGGCTCACTAGGCTAATCCTCTGCCTTGCGGTGCCTGCACACCGGGTTCTAGTCCCGGTCGAGGCGCCGGTTCTGTCCCGGCTGCCCCTCTTCCAGGCCAGCTCTCTGCTATGGCCAGGGAGTGCAGTGGAGGATGGCCCAAGTACTTGGGCCCTGCACCCCATGGGAGACCAGGATAGGCACCTGGCTCCTGCCATCGGATCGGCGTGGTGCACCGGCCGCAGCGCGCCAGCCACGGCTGCCATTGGAGGGTGAACCAACGGCAAGGGAAGACCTTTCTCCCTGTCTCTCTCTCTCATTGTCCACTCTGCCCGTCAAAAAAATCCTCTCTTTCCTAATACATATGATATTCCCTCTGATAATTGCATTAATTTTTTTATTTAAACAAGTTATTACTAAAACATACAACATACTCTTGCTAAAACATTTAGACAGTAGAAAAATGAATGAGCGAAACTCCTGGACAAACCTCGGCAGAAAAAACTGAAGTGCCAAGAGATTACATGCAACATATCCTACCCTCTTCATAAAATTTGGGACAACTGGCCAGCGCCACGGTTCACTTGGCTAATCCTTCGCCTGCAGCACCGGCTCCCCGGGTTCTAGTCCCAGTCATGGCGCCAGATTCTGTCCTGGTTGCTCCTCTTCCAGTTCAGCTCTCTGCTGTGGCCCAGGAAGGCAGTGGAGGATGAACCAGGTCCTTGGGCCCTGCACATGCATGGGAGTCCAGGAGGAAGCACCCGGCTCCCAGCTTCGGATCAGTCAGCGCGCTGGCCGCAACATGCCAGCCATGGCGGCCATTTGAGGGGTGAGCCAATGGAAAAGGAAGACCCTTCTCTCTGTCTCTCTCTCTGTCTAACTCTACCTGTCAAAAAAAAATTGGGGACAATTACAATAAAGATATGAGGGTGCTTCAAAAAATTCATAGAAAAATGGAATCAATAAATTTATTTTAGGGGCCGGCGCTATGGCACAGTGGGTTAACACCCTGGCCTGAAGTGCCAGCATCCCATATGGGTGCCGGTTCTAGTCCCGGCTGCTCCTCTTCTGACCCAGCTCTCTGCTATGCCTGGGAAAGCAGTAGAAGATGGCTCAAGTCCTTGGACCACTGCACCCGCATGGGAGACCTAGAAGAAGCTCCTGGCTCCTGGCTTTGGATTGGCACAGCTCTGGCCATTGTGGCCAATTGGGGAGTGAACCAGCGGATGGAAGACCTCTCTCTCTTTCTGCTTCTCCTCTATGTAACTCTTTCAAATAAATAATAAATAAATCTTTAAAATAAATAAATTTATTTTGGTGCAAAAAAAATTGAAATCCACATGTAGTTGTTTCATAATACTCATTTCCCATGAACTTTTTGGAGACCTCCCTCATACACACTTGTTAGGAACACTTGCAATAAAACTCCATAAAAAGGGAAGCAAGAGAATGAGCAGCATGGATTTGAGGATAACACAGATGTGAGAGGTGGCAGGGGGCTGAGAAGGGAGCAAGCAAAGGAACCATACAGTTAAATGTAAATTTTGATAAAGATTTTAGCTTTTGGGGTCTGCACTGTGGCACAGCAGGTTAAGGTTAAGCTAACACCTGCAAGGCCAACAATCTGTATGAGTACCAGTTGGAGTCCTGGCCGCTCCAGTTCCAATTCAGCTCCCTGCTAATGTGCCTGGGAACGCAGCAGAAGATGGCCCAAGCGTTTGGGTCCCTGCACCCACATGGAAAACCTGGATGAAGCTCCTGGCTCCTGGCTTTGGCCTGGCCAGCCAGGGCCTTTGTGGCCATCTGGGAGTGAACCAAAGGATAGAAGATGGATTCCACCACCACCACCACCACCCCCGCCCACCCACTGTAACTCTGCCTTTCAAATAAATAAATCTTTTTAGAAAAGATAAAAGTAAAAAAAAACTTAAAATATTTTAGTTTTTGTTTTGAATGGTGGCTTCATAGATACTTACTAAAAAGGACCAAATGGGCATGGGCACTTAGCACAAGGTTAAGACACCACTTGGGATGCCTACATCCCATATGCATGGATTGTCTAGTTTACATCCCAGCTCCTCGGCTTCTGATCCGGATTCCTGCTAATGTACATTCTGGGAGGCAGCAGGTGACGGCTCCCTGCCACTCATAAAGGAGCCTGGATTGAATCCCAGGCTCCTGGCCTAGCCCAGCCCTGGTTGTTAAGGGTATTTGGTGAGCGAATCAGTAGATGGAAGATTTCTCTCTCTCTCTTTCTCTGTGTGTGTGTGTGTGTCCCTCTGCTGTTTAAATAGAATGAAAATAATAAATTCTTTAAAATGACTAAATAACCAAGGCAACATAGAAAAGTGAAAAAAATTGACAAAGTCTAGCCATATATATGTATATATATATATATATATAATTATTCCAAAATAATATACTGTAAGTGTCCACTGTCGACAGTTTGTTGTGTATAGACCTAAATGTTTTCATCTTATATCTTAAGGTATATTCTATTGCCCATTTAAAAGCAATAAACAACACGTGTGTACACACACACACACAGCCAGAAGTCAAGTCACTGGTGTTGACAGAGATTGTAGGGATAGGCTCCTGGGTACTTAACAATATGTACAGTACAACTGAGTCTTTGAAAAGAGTGAGTTTCTTTTTTTCCTTTTAGCAATCACATATGGAAGAGTGTACTTGAGGTTTTTTTTTAACATAAAACCATACAAATTACATTTGTATAAACAAATCCACATTGAGTCATAACACAGCAAAGGGCAAAGTAAAAACAAAGAAAACTAATTGGCAGCCAAACCCAGCTGGACACAGTGGTGTCTTGTACGCTTAGGAAGTCGTTTACAAAATAATCATCTTAGATCCGCAGGAGACTGATCTTCAGGGTCAGCCTGCAAGATGGGTCTCTTTTAGCCTCTCCTGTTTTCTCTGAAGCCCTCCTTCAGTATGGCCACACACTGTTTTGGTGCTTGCCTCCCCCTCAAGATGCCTGGCCATCTGTTCACCATTGCAGTCTGTGCATCCCTAGTTTCCATAGTTATAAACTGCACAAGCATATCTGCCATGGCCACTACAGCTTTGAACACCACCATAGGCACTGCTGTAATCTCCATACCCTAGGGGCTAACAGTTACGAAGCCCTTGGTTCCCGTTTTGGCCCTAACCTCAGCCATGAGCCCTGTGTCACCTCCTCCGCCAGCTGTAGCCCTCTTCCTCCTTTTGGTGGTTGCTCTTGCTGCGTAGGTGCCTCTCTGGGTTGTGCAACTTTGACTTCACATTTCCTAGAATCGATGTGATGGTCTCTGCTTTCTAACAATTTCTTTGTCTATATTTGCGATCAAACAAAATCCTTGTCTTCCCCTTCATTTTTGTATCCATGAGAAGTTCAATATTTTCAACCTTCCCTTAGTCTAAGAGTTCAGGTTGGATGGAAATGTTTTAGCACTTGTCTGTCCAGCAGCTCTGAGGGGAGAGGGCCCTGAACAAACTGTCATCCATTTCCCCACCTTCTAGAAAACAACAGATTTCTCAAGGACAAGAATCTAGCAAAAGGGAGGTTGGCATCTCTCTTTTGGTAAGGGAACTGGATATAAACACTTTTGTATGTCTAGCCCCTAAATGGAGATATATAAATTCCCTACTCAAAATCTCTTCCTACAACAAAGGCCCTGCTTGGTTTTTGTCAAACGGGGCCCGTAGCTCTCAGTCTCCAAGCAAGCTCCACCGTTAGCTCCACCAAAGACAGCTCACCCAGCCAGCTCCCCACACAGCCCACTTCCTCAATCTTCCCCTAGGGAAGTCACACATTTCCAACCAGAGCTTCACATGCCTGTGGGGAAACTGTGCAGAATGTGAAGATGAAAGAGCAAAGTTTTACGCCAGCAGTTACAGAGAAGGCACCACCATCCTCACCTAACACAGGCCATTGCAATTCTGCCCCGTCCCCACTGCATGGCTGACCCCACCTGGGCTGCCACCATCTCTTCAGTGGACTATTAGATTTGATTAAGGCAACATTTAAATTATAAGGAGCAGTGTGCCGATACCTGTTCAATTGTTGGTTCTATGGGGAAAAGCACCTTTAATGCGTGTGGATGTTCATGGTGCTGAGGCTCTCACCAGAGCTGATTTTAAGCTACCAACACGTCAGGAGACACATAACCAGAAACTGAGATCACAGCCAGATCTTGTGAGCCAGGTGGAGCTGAATCTCTCACACCACTAACCGTAGGACCTTCATTGTAATTATTATTTTGACTAAGTGCCTCTGTAATTGGCCAATATCTTAGAGCCATGTGTCAATGTCTTCATTTCTAAAAAAAAAAAAAATCACTGCACTTCTCCAGATGATTGTGAGATCAAAATGCCAGGCACATAAATTTATCTGATAATGCAACCCTGCTTCCCTCACACATTCCCCTCCCCGGTCTCCTTCTCACACTGCACCTTCATTCCTCTTGCTCACTGTGAAGACAATCCCACCAGGAACCCCAGCCTTCGGTGGAGAGGAGTGGGGGCCTCAGGGCTTAGGAGATGGAGGCACTTTCTGGGCAATGGCAAGCTGGATGCTAAGAGGACATTTCTTCATAGAAAGATGTTGACTGAATTCTACGTAACATCGAGGTCTCCCTGTTGAATGGAGCTACCTCTGAAGGGTCCTGTCTGAGTTTGGCATTCCCCATCACCATCCCCTTAGGGATCCTTGCAGAACTACAAAGGCACTTCAAAAAGTTCATGGAAAATGTGGAAAATGGAGCTAGAACACACATTTCTTCGGCCACACACACACACACACCTTGAAATCCAAGCATACAAGGGATCTTCAAAAAGTCTGTGGAAAATGCATACGGTGAAGAAGCTACATGTGAACTTCCAAAACTCACTCTACCTCCTCCTCATCTAACCCAGAAGTATGCGTGATCTGTGAAAACACAAAGGTTTCCAGGTCACTTTACAGCTTTTCAGTAACATTGACCAACACTGCCCAAAGCTCAGCGTTCTCACGATGACCCCCGGTCCCCAATTCTGCGGCTACTCGGAGCCTCACCTCTGACCTCCCTCTTCACCTACTGCAATGCCTGCAGCTCCGCTAAGGTTAGGCCCGTCTCCCTCCTCCCCACCAGCTGTGCATCAAACGCTTCCTCATTTGTTAAGGCTCGGCTCAAGGACCTCCTCTACGCCCGGAAGCTCAGTGCGTTGCTGGCTCCCTCTCTCGGGCCAGCACTGTGTTGAGCCTGTGCCTTTGTCCTAGCTCTGCCAAGCAAGGTTGGCACCAAGAGCTGTCCCAAACCAGTAACTGTACCTGATCCAAGCTCCCCTCTAGAGTCCCTCCCAGCATGTGAGACACCCCCTCTGCTTCAGGAGAGCTTCTGAGTCCTGGTGAGAGACGTGTTGGTCAGGGTGATCTCTCGGACCAAACCAAACCATGGGTACAGACAGGCCTGGAGCCTGTGGGGCTGCAGTGGGTGTCCACTGAGTCCTCTCTGGCACCATGGGGGGACCAAGTGGCAGGCAGGCAGAGGCAGGGTGGTTGTGGCCAGTGAAGAGGACTCATTTCCCATGGGGCTTCTGGGTGGGGCCAAGTGCTAACCACCCCACCACCACCAACTTCCTCAAGCGCTCTCCCTTTGTGGTGACTAAAAGGCAGATCAGCTCAGTGCCAGTGACAGAAGAGTAAGAACATGCGGTCCCTGTCCCAGGACATTGGAGTGGTCTTTTTGACCATAGGCTCTGAAAGGCCAGGGGCAGGCGCAGGCGGGGACTCTCAGAGGGCGACCATGGCAGCGGCTGTCATTCAGTGGGCAGCGTCTATGAACTGCGCCGTGTGAGCTCTCTGCACACTCAATCTTTTCCTCTCATAGCAAGTGTATGAAACCAGGGTTTTTATTATCTCCACTGCAAACGCGGGGATACTGAGGCACAGAGAGGTGTAAAACTTTGCGCGAAGTGGAAGACCTGGAGCAGGTATCAGGCCCTCAGTGACCTGCCGCCCCAGGCCACTGAGCTTCTGTATTCTGTGGCCTAGCCACTCCGAAATCCCTTTGGGGGACCCCTTCCTGCCACGGTCACCTGAAGCTGTAGGTTCTCACGGAGCTTCAGGCGAAATGTGAAACTTCTGCTGTAGGCAGGACAAGTCATGGGGACTAAGGCGCCACAGAGAAGCAAAACTCACAAGTGTTTCAAAACCCCAAACCAAACCCACAAGGCACAGGCTCTGGTGTGCCAGGTTAAACACGTGACAGTGCTGCTTCTCGCTTGGGGGCCCCGTCATGGCTTTAATTGTCACTCCCTACACATGCGCACACACACACACATGCACACACACGCACATACATATACACGCATACCTACACGCACAGACATCGTATGAAGAAGTGTGGGCTGAGGAGAGCTTCGGAAGATCTCAGGCCTGACCTGCCATCTTGGAAGGCGGAACAAAGCAGGGCTCTGGTAGTGAAGAGCATGAAAACCTTTAGGGCCGGCGCTGTGGTGTAGTAGGTAAAGCCTCCATTTGCAGTACCGACACCCCATATGAATGCTAGTTCAAGACCCGGTCACTCCACTTCTAGTCCAACATATCTGCTATGTCCTGGGACAGCAAGAGAAGGTGGCCCAAGTGCTTGGGCCCCTACACCTGCATGGGAGACCTGGAAGAAGCTCCTGGCTTCGGATCAGCCCAGCTCTGTCTGTTGTGGCCATTTGGAGGACTGAACTAGCAGATGGAAGACCTCTCTCTCTCTCTCTCTGTCTCCCACCCCCTACTCTGTAACTCCAACTTTCAAATAAATAAATTGAAGGAAGGAGGGAAGACAAGCCTTTGGGGCTGGTGTTGTGGTGTAGCAGGTAAACCATTACCTGTGATGCAAGCAAACTATATGGACACCAAGCCAGGCCAATCCGAAGCCAGAAGCTTCGGGTCTCCCACATGGGTGCAGGGGCCCAAGCTGGACCATCTTCCACTGCTTTCGCAGGCACATGAGCAGGGAGCTGGATAGGAAGTGGAGCGGCCAGGACACAAATTGGCACCCATAAAGGATGCCGGCACTGCAAGAGGAAGCTTAGCCCACTACAGCATAGTGCCAGCCCCCAGAAATAAAATTTTTATTATTATTAAGGGACCCCAGATAGATGTATCAGGAAGCCACTCAGGGGAAAGAACATACACAAAGGACTCTGGAAGGAAGCCAGCTGTCCTGACATCCTCCTTTGGGTAGAGAAAAACAGGACCAAACCCAGCCTCCTAAAAGGGTTTTCTTAGACTCACTGGGAGTCAGTTCTCAGGCCGGAGGTTGATTAAATGTCTTTGGGTGTACCCCCCCATCGTGCCATAATCCCCATCTGTTTTATTCAGTCCTCTCACTGCCTGGTTATACTGCTAATTCAAGTAATATTTACCTCCCTTTAGTCAATATTTGACAGCTTTAGTCAATGTTATACTACTAGACTGCTTAAACATTTATGAAGCGGTTAAAATGGAATCGTTACCTCATTTGGTATTTGTCTTTGAGCAGACAAGACACACAGCACGGTCACGGCGGAGTTCGGAACTTAACTTTAGTCTACTTGGACAAAAGGCATTCCACACACCTGGAAGGGTGCAGAGCAATCAACAAGAACCAGCCTGTATGGAGTCTTGTTTTATTAATGATTCCAACTCCAAACGATACTGGAGAAACTAGGTCAGCTTTCATTAAAATGAAAAGTTAACGTTTAATTCCTCTTGAAACATACGCTGAGTATGTCAAGAGACTCACACCAATCTAGTACTTTGCACAACTACTTGTTTACTGTTTCTTTTCCACGAGGCACAAGTCTGAAAACCTTGTCTTCTTGCTCCCATAACCACAGTGCGTTGGCTTCCGTGTGTCCCAAGCAAACTCAGGGAAGGCAGGAAGGGAAAGGTCAGAGTTACTTCCTTGACAGCAGCAAGTGCTTCAAACCCACGAGAAAGCGAGGAGGGAGTAGCCAGGGGAACAGCCTGGGGATAAGTAACCCAACCCAGTTATTGTGGCTGTGGGGTTGAACAAGACAGACCGGATTCCTGCTGCCTTGCAGAGAACCACGAAATAGGCAAATAAACAAGAAAAACTGCAGATACTGGTCATTCCAAGACATTTTAAGAAAATTTTAAATAAGAAAATGTCACCAAAAGAGGTGACAGCTAAGTCTAAAAGGATAAAAGAATCTACTCATGGAAAACTAAAAGAGCACTCCCAGTAGTGGATACAGCTATTGCAAAGGCCCCGAGGCAGCACAGGACCTGGAAACATCTGGAAACAAAAAAAAGTCCACCACAACCCCGCCTTGCCACCACTACCGAATGTATACATTGATCGTGTGCTATTTTATACTAAGAAAAAAAGTTTATATTCTTTCACACTTGTGGGTATCAATCTTAAGGAAATACTGAATTTAGAAAAAATGTTCTCAGTACCCTGATATTCACACCTGCAACGGACTGACAGTGAGAAAACAGAAACAACCCAATGTCCAACAGGCAAACAGTTTTTGTAACTTGAAGCACAGCTGTTTGAAGGGGCTTATGCTGCCAATATGGTTATCAGGACTTTTGAGATAGTGCTAAATGAAAACATAAAACTGCTGGGCTTGGTTATACAGAAATAAAACAGAGGGGGTCCCAAGATGGTGATATAGCAACAGGACAATCTGAGTCACATGGGGCAAAACAGATAGTTAAAAAGGAGAGAAGATACACACCAGAGACAGAGCCGTGGGAAATTCGTGACGGGAAGCCCAGAAGAACAACAGAGACTGGGCAGGTCCACGATGAAAGAGCAAATAAGAAAGAGAAGTGGCGGAGGTGCGGCAGAAGCCTGGGGTGGGGAGGCTGGCACCAGCCCCCAACAGAGCAGGTGAGATGGGAAATCACGGGACCACAGAGCTGCAAACAGCAGCGGGAAGGAGAGCCTGGAGAACTGCTTTTGAAGTTCCATGCAGGAAAAAAGAGAAGGTATAGAGGAACAGAGAGGCCGGGCACAGCACTGCCCATCTCCCTCCCCTCCCCTCCCCACCCAGACCTGCAGCTGGCTGGGAGAAGCCATCTTGTTTGTTTACATCTTCTGCTCCTTGGCCTCCCATGCACACGCCCATCAATTGCAGGGTCACCTCAACAAACCCCCCCCCCCCCCGCCAGGAACAAGGCCCACAACATTTCAGAGAATTTCTTCCCCACCACGCAAGCTGCACAACAAGTAGAAGTCCTGAATATTGAAAACTTAAGCCCATTCCATGCACCATTGAGAAGTGAGCTGGGCCCCAGTAGACAGAGCTCTGGGCACCCGAGTTCATACCCACCACCACGGCGAATGAGAAGTGAGCTGGGCTCCAGGAGGCAGGGCTCCATGCTGCCACTTGCAACACACAGACCCATAACCAAGAAGGAAATTGAATCAGTAATAAAGACCCTCCCAACACAGAAAAGCCCAGGAGCAGATGGCTTCACCACTGAATTCTACCAGACATTTAAAGAAGAACTAACTCCAATTCTTCTCAAGTTATTCAAAACAATTGAAAGGGGGGGAATCCTCCCAAATTCTTTCTATGAAGCCAGCATCACCTTAATTCCTAAACCTGGAAAAGATGCAACAGAGAAAGAGAACTACAGACAAATTTCCTTGATGAACATAGAAGCAAAAATCCTCAACAAAACTCTGGCCAATTGAATCCAGCAACACATCAGAAAGATCATTCACTTGGACCAAGTAGAATTTATCCCTGGTATGCGGGGATGGATCAACATCTGCAAATCAATCAATGTAATACATCACATTAACCACTGAAGAACAAAAACAATACCATTATCTCAATAAATGAGAAAGCATTTGATAAAATATGACAACTTTCATGAGGAAAACTCTAAACAAATGGGTTTAGAAGGAACATCCCTCAATACAATCAAGGCAATTCATGACAAACCCACGGCCAGCATTCTGTTGAATGGGCAAAAGTTGGAAGCATTCCCACTGAGATCTGGAAACAAAGATGCCCACTTTAATCAATGCTATTTAATATAGTCCTGGAAGTTTTAGCCAAAGCCACTAGGCAAGAAAAAGAAATCAAAGGGATCAAATTGAGAGAGAGGAAGTCAAACTATCCCTATTTGCAGATGACACGATTCTATATATAAGGGATCCAAAAGTCTCCAGCAATATACTATTGGAACTCATAGAAGAGTTTGGTAAAGTAGCAGTATACAAAATCAATACACAAAAATCAACAACCTTTATATACACAGACAATGCCATGGCTGGAAAGAACTTCTAAGATCAATCCCATTACAATAGCTACAAAAACAATCAAATACCTTGGAATAAACTTAACCAAGGATGTCAAAGATCTCTACGATGAGATTTATAAAATATTAAAGAAATAGAAGATACAAAAAATGGAGAAAACTTCCATGTTCATATATTAGAGGAATCAATATCATCAAAATGTCCATTCCTCTGAGAGCAATTTACAGATTCAATGCAATACCAATCAAAATACCAAAGATATTCTTCTCAGATCTAGAAAAAATGATGCTGAAATTCATATGGAAACACAGGAGACCTCGAATAGCTAAAGCAATTTTATACCACAAAAACAAAGCCGGAAGCCTCACAACACCACATTTCAAGACATACTACAAGGCAGTTATAATCACAACAGCCTGGCACTGATACAAAAACAGATGAATAGTCCAATGGAACAGAATAGAAATGCCAGAAACCAATCCCTGGAGCAAAGACAGTCTCTTCAACAAATGGTGCTGGGAAAACCGGATTTCCACATACAGAAGTGTGAAGCAGGACCCCTGCCTTACATCTTACACAAAAAGCCATTAAAAATGAATTTAAGACCTAAATCTACAACCTGATACCATCAAATTATTAGAGAGCACTGGAGAAAACCTGCAAGACATTGGCATGGGCAAAGAGTTTCTGGAAAAGACCCCAGAGGCACAGGCAATAAAAGCCAAAATTAGCAAATGGGATTACATCAAATTGAGAAATGTCTGCACTGCAAAATAAACAGGAAAGTGAAGAGGCAACCAATAGAATGAAAGGGAGGGAAATTATTTGCAAACTATACATTGATAAAGGATTAATAACCAGAATATACAAAGATATCAAGAAATTCAACAACAAAACAAACAAGTTAAGAAAATGTGCAAAGGACATGTGCAAACAGACAATTTTCAAAAGAGGAAACCCAATTGGCCAAAGACACATGAAAAAATGCTCAGGACCACTAGCTGATAGGGAAATGCAAATCAAAACCACAATGAGGTTTCACCTCAGCCCAGTTAGAATGGCTTTCTTGTTTATTTATTTATTTGTTTGTTTGTTTATTTATTTTGACAGGCAGAGTGGACAGTGAGAGAGAGAGAGAGACAGAGAGAAAGGTCTTCCTTTACCGTTGGTTCACCCTCCAATGGCCGCTGCGGCCGGCGCACTGGGCTGATCCGAAGCCAGGAGTCAGGTGCTTCTCCTGGTCTCCCATGCGGGTGCAAGGCCCAAGGACTTGGGCCATCCTCCACTGCACTCCCTGGCCACAGCAGAGAGCTGGACTGGAAGAGGGACAACTGGGACAGAATCCGGTGCCCCGAACGGGACTAGAACCTGGTGT